>NC_069389.1:23033046-25433046 GCF_027475565.1 Acinonyx jubatus | reverse complement strand
AATAACAACAATACTTGTTTTGCAGGAGGGAGAGACAGGATTAAAAATTTTTAAGAAAGAAACGTTAGTCCAATCTGCCTCTGGCCTCTCTGGTGGCCCCGCTGTGCCCGTGCCCCCCACCTCACCCTGTTACTGCACTACCAGAGGCACAGTGTGCTTAACCGGCTCCTATATCATCCCCAGGGCGTCCAGTGCCATTGGCTCTTGTTCCTCTTACCCGCACTGTCAAGGAGCAACGAGCACCCCACGCGGTTGGGCCACCTCCCTATAAGGTTCCAAATGGAACACCTCCCAAGTCAACATGAAAGGAACCACAGACCCCCTTGGACTTAAATCACCCACTTCAGATTTCTCTACAGGTGCCCCAGGGGGAAAAAAATTGACAATGGCGAACACACTGATGAACTTTTGGTGGACACAGGTGGAGCATAATCTGTATTAAAGCTAATTTAAATGTGTTAGTTTAAGATAGACAAGTTGATAAAGTTATCAGCATTAAATATAACACTTGGATTCCACCAAGGTTTACTAGAGGTCAGATAAGTTCACGTTATCTCTGTTGCAATGTGTCAGCAAAAGGATTACTTTAAAAGATGGTTAATTTTGCCTGTCTCCTAAAGTTTTCATGGGTGATTGTTAAGAACAAGTAGTCTGAATAAACGAAAAGGTTTAGAGGCACAACTTTTAAATAGCTGTCAACATCTTTGGTAACCTGACATAATTTTAAGTTTTGCTAAGTTAAATGAGAAACTGGATTGAATTCATCGGCTATCTCAGTCTTTCCCAAATAAAATACTAAAGCATTGGTTACGGAACACAGGTTTCTGCTTTTGGCTCCTTAGTGCAGAGAAACTGAAGATACTTGGGTCTGTTGGGAAATACGCTTTATGGTTTATGGAAAAGCATATTTTTCTAGAAATTGTGAAATGTATTCATACATTTGCCAATCCAAAGAATTCTGGTGTAACATACGGTTCATAATTGGTTACTACTTAATTTTCACTGGAGACTAAGGTTTCTAAGAGTTAGAATTTGGCTAAATATAATTCAGACTGACAAAAATAAGGAAAGCAACCTGGTATGTAGGAAAGTAGGAGATGTAAGAGAAAGGTGTAAGGAATGGGAATACACTTTGTTGAGGGGAAAAAACCAAATTGGTTTTGTCCTAAAAAGAGACTGGTTATTTAGAGAGCAAAGTCTCAGGACAAAATCTGAATGAAAAGGAGTTGTAGGAGTGCCTGGGTGGCTCAGTAGGTGAGGTGTCAGACTCTTGACTGTGGCTCAGGTCATGAGCTCACAGTTCATGAGTTCACAGTTCATGACTTTAAGTCCCAAGTTGGGCTCTGTGCTGACAGTGGAGAGCCAGCTTGGGATTCTCTCCCTCTATCCCTCTCTCTCTCTACCCATCCCCCACTTGCTCTCTCTCTCTCTCTCTCTTTCAGAAATAAATAAATAAGCTTAAAAAAAAGAAAAAGTTGTAGAAGGTTTGTGAATGGAATCTCTGGAGAATAATTTTATGTGTGGTCTGGACTAAAGTTGAAATGAATACATTTTTAAAGTATACTGATATAAGATTAAAATTCTGCTTTTCTTTCTGTTTAAAAAGTCAAAGCTTTCTTCGATTGTTGATCTGCTCTTCATAAGAAAGTTTTAGTTTTCATTTTCTTTATCCACCCAGAAAACGAAAGCTTCTGTGTTTTTTCTTCATCAGGTCTTTGACTACTCAAAACTTCTCAATATTAATGGAGCTAAGTTCTTTTAACAAGTCTATAACTTCCTATAGAATCCCTTATTGCCACCTTGGTTACATATACATATTCCGTTCTGTAATAATCTGCAATCCCATTTAGGGATGTACTTTAAAAGCTTCTGAGATTTTTAAAAAATTTTTAAATGTTTTTATTATTTTTAAGAGAGAGACAGGGTATGAGCGGGGAAGGGTCAGAGAGAAAAGGAGACATAGGATACGAAACCAGATCCAGGCGCTGAGCTGTCAGCACAGAGCCCAAGGCAGGGCTCAAACTCGTGAACCACAAGATCGTGACCTGAGCCAAAGTCAAATGTTTAACCGACTGAGCCACTCAGGCACTGCTGAGATTTTTTTTAAATTTATTTTTGAGAGAGAGGGAGGTAGAAAGAGAGCGCTCGCGCACAGGTGGGGAAGGGGCAGAGAGAGGGTGACAGAGGAGCCCAAGCTGGCTCCACGCTGACAGCAGAGACCTCAATGTGGAGCTCGAACTCGTGAACTGTGAGATCACGACCCGAGCCAAAGTCAGACGCTTAAAGGAATGAGCCATGCTGGCACCCCAAACCTTCTGAGAATTTTAACAAAATTCCCAAGATTCAAATTCTGAATGAATATCTTTTGACTGATCAGTCTTGTTTATTTGGCATGTTAGGTTGTTACATGGGAAGCACTGTCAAACAAATGGTGATAAGTCTTAGGTTGTGTTATATGGGTAAATGCTAGAACCATTCTAGAAAATATATAAAATTCCTGACGTTCTAATATGTCTTGTTATAAGTCCATCGCTTGATATTCTGATTATTGAAATATTGTGTGTTCCAAAAATAACAGATTTCCTTGTCAAGTGCATTATAATGAGCTCTCATCAGATCTCCAACCATGACTATTTTGGAGTCTTTTGTCATCTATAGTTATTGTTCTTATCCTCTTACAAAATGTGTTTCATCTTCAAGGAGATTCCTGAGAAGGACTTTTGACAAACACAGGTTTCTGGTATCTTTAAGATCGTAAAACCAAGCTGAGTAGGACTTCCCAGGACTAATGGGAAAGGTGTATTCAGACAGGACCAGAATGACATGGGACTAAATGAATTGAGAAAGGTGATTAGAGTTTTTATGACTCTTTTTTGAAACAATACTGGTTCTCTAATGCGTGCGCTTGCAGATTAAGGAAGTTTTCTCTTAATATATCTATGACTTACAGAAATATGATAGAATATTCGCTTGGGAGCAACTTGAAACATTTCACTTTTCTCTCTGCCTATACCCTCCAGAGTTCAGAAACTCTCAAGTGGTTCTTCTTTCTTTCATGGCAATTACAGTTGGTTGCAAAAGTTCAGTAAGAATCTGTTCTCTTTGTAATAGCACATCATTAGAAACACTGGTTATATTACCAAGGCTTTGACTGGAAGGTCATTATTTCAGAGACACATGTATAGACTCAGATGTGACCAAAAAGCTTGAAGGAACTACGGTTGACTTTCTGAAGCCAATACAGCCCCTTGGAAATGTTGGCCTGATACCTTGCTTAGAGTTGCCAGCAGCCTTATCAGGTGAGTAAAGAATCTCACTTCCTGGCAGGTGCAGGAAGCCTCAAGATATTTTGGAGATCCCCCAAAGAGGAATTCACTCAAATCTACAGGTATTGCAGGCCAAGTCCGGTGGCAAGTATTTGGCTTGGCTTCTGGTCACGAGAGGCTATTAAAGGTTCCATCTAGAGATTCCTTAGGAAAAGTTCCAGGAAAGGAAGTTTCAAAGACTCTATATGGTCAATCACTATTCTCGCTGAGTTTATGTAAACAATGAGGCCAAATCTGTTGAAGGCGGACCTGTTTTTCAAACGAATTAGTCCCAATTTGGCTATCTTTGGAAATGAGGGTGATTTTAGAGAGGAAAGTTATGTTTCAACAACACGTCTTTGTCAATGTTAAATCATAGTTCAGGCAAATTGCCACAACAGTTCACATACAGACTATCTTCATGCTTGTTACTCTGTGGGGATAATAACAGGACCCCACGGGCACATGGTTTTGTGAACAATAAGACAGACTCCCTGACAACTGTGTAACTCAGCTATCACCTTACCAATTCTATGGGGCTGGGATGACAAAATGACTCCTCAAAAGCCAGAATATGCTCCATTCCATGGGGCTAGCTATGGACTTGTAGAAACAGCAGATGGTCCCGGTTTCCTGATGGAATGTGCAATTACAGGAAACTACAAATAGCCAAAATGAGTTGGAGATACAGGCTTCCGGTTATGGAATAAATGCGAGACATGAAGAAAAGGGACAGCAGCAGGAATACAGCCAATGATATTGTAATAGTGATGTATCGGGACAGATGGCAGCTACACTTGCGGTGAGCATAGCATAAGGTATAAGCCTGTCAAATCACCACGCTGCACACATGGAACTCATGTAACCCTGTGTATCAACTGTACCCCAATTTAAAAAAAAAGTACAAAGGTGGATGCCTTCACACTTCTTGATGTCAAACTTACTGCATAGCTTTTAAAATCCAAACAATGTAGTGCTGACATAAGAACGGACATATAGATCAATGGAATCTAACTGAGATTCTAGGAACAAACCCTTACACCTGTGGTCCATTGATTTCTGAGAAGGGGGCCAAGACCATTCAGTGGGGAAAGGACAGCTTTTTGAGCAAACAGTGTTGGGATAATGAAATATCCACATGCAAAAAAAAAAAATGGATTTGTACCTTTATCTCATACCATATGCAAAAATTACCGCAGAATGGATCAAATACTTAAAAGTTAGAGCTGAGACAATACAACTCTTTGAAGAAGACATAGATGTAAATCTTTATGACCATGGATTAGGCAGCGGTTTCTTACAAGTGACATCAGAAACACAAGAAACAAAAGGAAAAAAGGGATACATTTGACTCCACTGAAATTAAAAAAGCTTTTATGCATCAAAGGGCCTATCAAAAAAAGTGAAAGGATAATCTAGGAATGTGAGACAATATTTGCAAGTCATATATTTGATAAGGATTAATGTCCAGATTATACAAAGAACTCTTACTGCTCCACTACGAAACTACAAACAACCCAATTAAAAACTTGGCACTCATAAAGCCATTTCTCCACAAAAGACAGACAAATGGTCAATAGGCACATGAAAAGATGCTCAGCGTCATTAATCATTAGAAAAATGCAAATCAAAACCACAATGAGATACTATTTCACACCCACTAGCATGCTATAATTAAAAAAATGAACAGAAAATAAGATGCGGAGAGTGGTGACCCTCATAAATTGCTGGTGGGGGATATAAACCAGTCCAGGCACTGTGAAAACTGTTTAGAGGTTTATCAAAAAGTTAAATATAGAATCGTCATAAAACCAAGCGATTCCTCTCCTAGGTTTATACACAAGAGAAATAAAAACATGCATTCAAACAAAAAGTTGTATATGAATGTTTATCGCAGCGTTATTGAAAATCAGCCAAAAAGCAGGAAAAACCCAAGTGTCCACCATCTGATGAGGATAAATTGGGCCATAAAAAAAGGAAGTACGTATAGATCCTACAACATGGATGAACCTTGAAAACACCGTGCTAAGTGAAATAAGCCAGACACAAAAGGCCACATATCTTAAGATTCCACTTCTAGGAAATGTGCAGTATAGGCAAATCCATACACACGGAAAGCAGATTAGTGCTTGTGAGGGTTTGGTGGGAAGGAGGAATGTGGACTGACTGCTTAACGGGTACATCTTTTGAAGACGATGAAAATGTTCTGGAATAAGAGAGTGATGATGGTTGCACAACATTGTAAATACAGTAAAAGGCACTGAATTGTGTCGAAAAATGGTCGAAATGGGGAATTTTGTGTTATATGTCTATAAATTTTGCATCAGTAGAATGAACCTCTTTGAATAACATTTTTGATAGACTGTGAATTGTTAGACCCAAATGAGAATCACTCTTACGTTTCGGGGCTCAGCATGAGAACTCTGGGTAAAAAAGCACTATTTTCAAAACAGAGTAAACACGTACCTTACACTTCTCTGGATGAGCCACATATTACAAAATCATACATGACCTTGAGCATTTGTGGTAAAGCCTACAGACTGGGTAGTGTGCGGCAAGGGCAGGAGGCAAAAAGGATAGTTAAGACATAGAAAAGGCACGTTTTGTCACACAGATTCGCTTATTTATTTTTGTATTTTGGACTATACTTTATTCTAGATTTGGATGTCTACTCCAAAGTCCATTTTCTCCTTCCTTTCTAGTAATAGAATCCCTGATTTCTACTGAGCACGTGACTGTGTAGAATAAATCTATAAATAAATAATCTATCCGGACCTTGCCTCATGTTCCTTCCTTGGGTATATCTTCTCTGAAAAATGTATTTTCCTTCACTTTAGATTTATATTAAACACTTCTGCAAGACTGGGAAAGTGGTCTTCCCAGTCTTCCTTTCAACCAAGCGTGGCTTTGTGACTAATTTATGTGCAATGGTATGTAAAGAAAATGGTGGCATGTTAGCTTCTTTATAAACATGTTCAAAGAGACATTTTGCCACTTATTCCTCTTCTCATTCATCTTCCCAATGGAATGTGGATTTGATGGCTGGACCTATGGCAGCCATGGCTGGACCTATGGACCTTACGGCCATAAGCTAACAGTCATGGTAGAGAAGGAAGATAGAGGGATGTTCATGATGGGTCCTTGAGGAACATGGAGAGGCCTTAACAGCCAAGAAGTTTCTATCCCTAGACTAATAAATACAAATGACATAGAAATGAACTTCTATGTTGTTCAAGATACTATCATTTTGGATGGAATGACTGAGTGTCACAAACAGACAAACCTAACCTTATCCAACTAGGCCTTTAATAAGAGACATGGTAAACACAGTGAAACGACTTGAACATTCCAAAAGTTTTAAATAAAAATCTAAAAGTGAAGGAAAATAAGTTTTTCAGAGAAGATATACCCAAGGAAGGAACATGAGGCAAGGTCCTGATAGATATCATGAGAAGTAACTACCATGAGAAGAAGCAAAAGCTATCAAATGCTGTATTTTTAAAAAGTTTTTATTTACATTCCAGGTAATATACAGTGTAGCATTAATTTCAGGTGTACAAAAATAAAATATATATTATAATATATTTTATTATTATGGAATATTATAATATTCCATTACACACACACACACACACACACACACACACACACACCCCTCACATCTTCTTTATCCATGCATCAGTCAATGGGTACTTGGGATTTTTTCATACTTTGGCTATTGTAAATAATGCTGCTTTAAACATAGGGATGCATCTATCCCTTTGAATTAGTATTTTTGGGTAAATACCTAGTAGTGCAATTGCTGGGTTGTAGAGAAGTTCCATTTTTAATTTTTTGTGGAACCTCCATACCGTTTTCCACACTGGCTGTACCAGTTTGCATTCCCACCGACAGTACAAGAGGGTTCCCCTTTCTCCACAGCCTCTCCAACACCTGTTGTTTCTTGTGTGGTTGATGTCAGCCATTCTGATGGGTGTGAGGTGATAGCTCATTGTAGTTTTGATTTGCATTTCCCTGATGCTGAGTGATGCTGAGCATCTTTTCCTGTGTGTTGGCCATGCGTAGGTCTTTGGGAAAATGTCTATGTATGTCTTCTGTCCATTTTTAATTGGATTATTTGGATTTGGGGTGACTTTGATAAGTTACTTATACATTTTGGATACTAACCCTTCATCTGTTATGCCATTGACAAACATCTTTTTCCATTCTGTAGGTTGCTTTTTAGTTTTGTTAATTGTTCAAATGTTGTATTTGAACGTAAGACAACTATCTGAGTGCTTAAGTGCACATTCTCACTGAAGTTAGGGGGAATTTTAAATTGTGTCAAACAGTATTGTGATAGTAGAGTACTCCAAAAGATAGAAATCTGCTTTACTCAGATCAGATTTATTGCCTTTCAAAATGTGTGTGGGACTACTACCAACACAAAGAAGTCCTCAAGAGTCATTATATTGACATCAAGATAAGGCACAGAAAGAATCAACCCCCTCCCCCCCAAAAAAGATCACATACATGCAGAATGTGTTCCTCAGTCTGACTGATAAAAATGTGGAAAACGTGGCCCATTCCATAATTCTGTTCTGCCAGACTGCTGCAGGCTATTCGCTCTAAACTTTTATGTCTGTATATGTAGGAAAAAAGGGAGTGGGGGTTCCTTTTAAATAAATACAAAAATCGACACTCACAAATTAGATACAGAAAATGTGTATTAACTCAACGTCCATAAATGGTGATGGTATTATCAACTTGTGGCCCACGTGTTCTCTCCCACGCTCTGTCCCAACCACCTTTGTCTCCTTTCAGTTCCTTGACCATGCCAAGAGGTTTCCCACCTGAGGGCTCTGGTCCACCTGTACCTTCCACCTGAAAGGCTCTCCCTTCCTCTAGTAAATCCCATGCACTCTTCAGTGCCTGACTTAAATGCCACTTTGGAAAGAAAATATCCCCTTTGGAAATGTGTATACTAAGGTCCTCTGCCCACTTTTCAATTGAATTATTTACTTTTTTGGGGGTGTTGAATTGTATAGGTTTTTTACATGTCTTGGATATTAACCTCTTATCAGATATACCATTTGCAAATATTCTCTCCTATCCAGTGGGTTGCCTTTTTATTTTCTTGATGTTTATTTGCCATTATTTTGTTGAAGAGCTTTGCTGTGAAAAACCTTTTAGTTTTGGTGTAGTGTTAATAGTTTATTTTTGCTTTTGTTTCCCTTGCCTGAGGATACATATCCATAAATATGTTGCTAAATCTGATGTCCAAGGGATTACTGACTAACGTTTTCTTTTAGGAGTTCTATGGCTTCGAATCTCACATTTAGGTCTTTAATCCATTTTGAATATCTTTTTGTGTATGGTGAAAGAAAGTGGTCCAGGTTCATTGTTTTGAATGGAGCTGTCCAGTTTTCCCAGCAACATTTGTTGAAGAGACTGTCTCTTCCCTATTCTTGCCTCCTCTGTTGTAGATTAATTGACCACATAATCATGGGCTTACTTCTGGGGTTTCCCTCCTGTTCCATGGATCTATAGTTGTTGGGTTTTTTTTTGTGTGCCGGTGCCATACTGTTTTGATTACCACAGTTTTGCAGTATACAGATGGCCAACAGACATGTGGAAGATGCTCAACATCACTCATCATCAGGCAAATGCAAATCAAAACCGCAGTGACGTATTACCTCACACCAGTCTGAATGGCTAATATCAAAACGTCAAGAAATACCAGGTGTTGGCAAGGATGTGGAAAGAAAGTAACCATCTGCACTACTGGTGGGAATGTAAATTGCTTCAGGCACTACGGAAACCAGCGTGGAGGTTCCTCAAAAAATTCACAATAGAATTGCCATATGATCCAGTAATCCCACTACTGGGTCTTCACTCAAAGAAAATGAAAACACTTAATTTGAAAAGAGATATGCACCCCTCTGTTTATCGCAGTCATTCTTTACAACACCCAAGATGTGGAAGCAACCTACGTGTCCATTCATGACAGGATAAAGGAGGAGTGTTGCATATTCACAACGGAATAAATGAGACCTTGCCCTGTGTGACAACATACACGAACCTAGAGGGTATTATGCTAAGTGAAATAAGTCGGACTGAGAAAGGCAAATGCCGTACGATTGCACTTCTATTTGGAATCCAAAGCATACAACAAATGAACAAACAGAAACAGACCGATAAATACAGAGAACAAACTAGTCGTCACCAGAGGGGAGGGGAGACAGGCGAAATAGGCGAAGGGTCACAAACTTCTAGTTGTAAAATAAATAAGTCCTGAAGATGAAAAGGACAGCATGGGGAACACAGTCAATAATAATGTGCTAATAGCGTAGGGTAACAGAAGACCACACTTACCGCGACGAGCACTGCGTGATGTATAGCGTTGTCCAAGCACCGTGTTGTACACCTGAAACTCAAAGAACAGTGTATGTCACCTCTACCTCAATAAGAGATGATTTTTAAAAGAACTTCCTGAGCGTCTTGCACTGAGTGCAAGAAGCCCCGGAAAGTGCATATCAGCACAGTACCCAGAACATAACAGGTGCTCCATAAAAATCTGTTGCTTGAAGACGGTCATTGTTCAAAAATGCAAAAAAGGTCAGACACGAGGAGCATACTTGTTAACAGGAGTTTGGACGTTTCAGACATCTGGACCTGCGTAGTATCTCAGTGGCTTCAAGAAAAATTTCAACATTTGGGTATAGGACATATTTTAATTGTCTTATTCGAGTTCATTGCTCATATCTGGGCAAAAAGCCCTTTTCTAATTTATCTTCAGAACGATGGTGACAGAAAACTGTGCATCATCAGGGCATGTTTCAAAAGCACATCACACTACTTGTGGGAGTAACAAGGCACGTGTGGATGTGCACGGAACACTTGGAGGAGTAACGGGAGGTTGCGTGGTAATTAAACATACTAGAACTGCCCCACATTAACTACAGTAAGAGACACAGGGATGCACGTTTCCATGATATTAGCCTGTGAAGTACAAACGGTGTACGTCTGATAGGAAAAGTTCTTTTTTTACTTTTGAGCAGTTGTTAAACAGACTTTAGCCTTCTCGGACCAAGTTTTTACAAAAGCGTGACCACTCGGCAATAAAGCAGAGCCTTTAGTTGGCCATCTAGTTTGGGAATTATGATTTGGGGGTGAATATTTCAAGGTAAGAAATTCGAATTACTTCAGATTTCATGCTTCAAGGAAGATCTTATTAATCATTGGACGGTTACTATTTCCAATGAACACACTGCAAGTTTGTGTGAAAAAAAGCAACTTCACTCTGTGAGGAACGGGAGGCATCTTCGAGGTGCAAGTGGCCCTGTGGTAGACGGTATTGGTCACTGCCTCTTCTCACGGGAGAGGGGCTTACATCCCCCTGTCTCACTGACATCATACTTGGCCATGGGACTTCAAGGGCTCACTCCTGTGGTAAAATTAGGTATCACAGCACTGCTGATAATAGAAGTAGCCACGCAACTCGCTGAGGCCAATGAAATATGGGTAGAAGTGACGCGTGTCAATTCCAGGCAGAAAATTTATAATCTCATGGATCACCTCATCTCTTTTCCTTCTGTTACAAAATCAGATATGTCCCAGACGGACATGCTCTATCAGCCTGGGTCTTGGGGTGAAGACAGCAGGAGAAAGAGCCACAACCTGCCCATGATATCACAAGCAAGAAACACACCTTTGCTGTGTGGAGGCCATCGAGATTTGGGAGGTTAATTGGTATAAAATATAATTTAGCCCAAACTGACTGATACGGACCCCAAGACGAAGAAGAGGCCGTTTATAAAAATGAATAACACATGATTTGCACCCTCAAGAACAACGTTTCACAATAGGGAGACAAATACATCAGAATAATTACAAAACAATAGATCAAAAGCTAATAAAACACGTGGAAAGTAGTATGATTACATGGAAGACGGAGAAGCAAACCCTAGAGAAAAAGTTCTGGAAAAGGTTCACGTAGAAATATCACCGAACTTGGAATGTGAAAGGCTATATATGAGTTCCTTCCTTAAAAGGGGACATTCTAGAAATAAAAAACCATGTTCAAAAGCATAGAAGTGTGAAAGAAGATTAATTTTTAAAGAAACAGCAAGAAGCATGATGTGGTTGGGGGATGTGTAACATCTATGCAGGCATCTAGAACCTGGGTGGGGGAAGAGTTGAGTGATGAATCCAGAAATGTTGTTCGATTATGAAGGGTCTTCAGCAGAAGACTAGAATTAGAAACAGAGGAAAGACCTTTTGTCCTAGTAAGAATTAAGTATGTGACCTTGAATCACATTAATGAGTTTCTAGGGCCGGAGGACTAGGCATCTATACTTTTTAAAAAAAATTTTTTTCAATGTTTATTTATTTTTGACAGAGAGAGAGAGAGCGAGTGAGCATGAGCAGGGAAGGGGCAGAGAGAGAGAGGGAGACGCAGAATCTGAAGCAGGCTCCAGGCTCTGAGCTGTCAGCACAGAGCCTGACGTGGGGTTAGAACGCACGAACTGTGTGATCGTGACCTGAGCCAAAGTCGGATGCTCAACTGACTGAGCCACTCAAGCACCCCTAGGCATGTATTCTTTAGAAGTTTGTAGCGTGTACGTCTTCAGGGCTGTGACTTTTATACTAATTACCAATATCGTAAGGTCATTCTGTATATGTATATTTTAAACCATGGACAAAAACTAGGGAGAAAATGTGCAATTTTGAGGGCTGCCTAATTTGCACTGGGTTAGGGAATATTTTTCAACTTCTTGCTTCATACTCCCAAGTGTGGTGTCTTGGTGAACTTGTTAGTGTTCTTTAATCAAGCAGATTTCCAATCCGTTAATTGCTCATTACTGACAAAAAAGCAGAAATACAAAACACCGGAAGGGCAAATAAACTGCCTTTTATAATAAACAGAAAAAAAGATTATGAAGGGTCTCGTACAGCACGCTGGGAAGGGTAGCGAAGGTACAGACAGATCGGGGTTGTGATTTCTGTCTTTGCCATTAAATACTCTCCCCTTGGAAAAGAATATCAGAGGCACCTGGGTGGCTCAGTCGGCTGAGCGTCCAACTTGGGCTCACGATTTGTGAGTTTGAGCCTCACATCGGGCTCGCTGCTGTCAGTGCAAAGCCCGCTTCAGATCCCGTCTTCTCTCTGCCCCTCCCCCACTCTCCCCCCAACAATAAACATTAAAAAAAGGAAAAAGAATGTGAGTTTCTACACCTGTACAAGGGGATTGATAACACAGACCTCGCAGACTGGTTGTGAAGAACAAAAGAAACAAGCAACGCTCGTTAAATCTTAGTTCCTTCCCATTATGCTAAGGAGAAGTTTCACGAAATGGGTTGTGTTCGGAGTAGTTTTTAAGCCAAGGGTTGATGGGACCAGAATGACACTTGAGAAAGATCACTCTGGGAGCATTTGGAAGACGGACGGGGTAGTGAGTGGGACGAAGAGAGGCAGGGAGGCCAGTTAGGAGCTCAGCGCTATAAAACCAAGAGAACACGAGGCTCTGAGCTACGGCAGTGACAGTACCTGGCCTTTCCCCTTTTTTCTCATGGATTCCTTAGATGTCAGGGGCAGAGGTCAGCACTCTCAACAGGGCAGGGAAGCCACCTGTGATTTCCTGGGGACTCAATTTTGCAAAGGTAAATTCGAGGCTGGGCCCGTGCCCACCACACTAATTTAGATACCGAACCTTTGCTATGGAAGACCCTGTATTTTGATGCTTTCTGGGGTCCAGCTGAGGAAGCCTCCTCCCAAGCTTCAAGTCCTGCCACTTCCGTCCCATCCTTTCCTCATTCTGCTCATCCGATAAACTCATCACCATTAATGTGACAATGGGAGTTGCCATGTTTTCTTTCATCTGTGCTTTCGGAAGATTCATGATCTCAAAACATCACGACCACTGCTTATGATTATGACTGTTATTTTTACATAATGAATACTATGCCGGGTTTTATTGTTAAGAGCAGTGATTCTCAAACTTGGCTTCTCATTACAATGACCTGGGAGAATTTTTCCTACTCTCTACACCCGGGTCACAGCCCATACAAATAAAGCAAAATCTCTGGGGATGGACTCCTAGCGTCAGGACTTGCAAGTTTGATACCAAAGAGCTGCCAAATTTGAGGAGCAGAGATTTAAGAAGTGATGTTCAAAGTTTAATGGGCAAATCGTCTGGGGATCTTGCTCATATGCAGATTCCGATTCAGCAGGTCTGGGGCAAGGCCTGCAATTCTGCATTCCCGACAAGCTCCCAGATGACACTGACGCTGCTGCTCTGAGAAACCCTATGTTGTGCAGCCAGGACTCAGTGAACCATTACTATCTCTGGTATAAAATCACCGGAGGATATCTGAAAGAAAATGTTATTGTTTGTGACTATCAAGGAACAATTATCTTCTTCCCCCTTGCTGCCAGGGTGACGTGTGGATTCCGACTAAGCATGTCCATTGTCTAGCCATCCCTCCTACCTTACAAGTATGATGGAGTGTTGATTTAAACAAAAACCAAACGGAGTGAAACGCTGCATAATACAATCCACCCTTTTGTCAGGGCTCCACGGCCTCGAAATGGGAAACGCTATGCTATATTGGCCCTTAATCAAAGGACTTTAAAAAGATACCAAAGAAATCAATGTACAATTGCAATTCAGAATGTTAAATTAACATTTAATATATGCCAAACAAGGTAAACACACTTAGAACGGCCTTTTCTGTTTGAAAAGGAGGTACTTCTAATGAGATTCAAGTTCATCGGGCAAATTAAGAGATGCCAGTAACACAGAAGTCACCTCTCTCACACTACATGCAGTTCCAGATGCAACAGAAACGTCAAATTACATTTTTATTGCATACACTGCTTCCAGTCTTGGTGTATATTAGCTGAATTGTTATGAAAAGCTTAATTTTTTTATTTGTGGGCATCCTTTCTTATATGTGGAATTTCCACTTCAAATGCTAAATGGTTACCGAATGAATGTTTAGGATCTGGTCCCTAATGGCACCTTTTACTTCTATCCATCAGACTCCAGTGGGCGGAAGGTCACAGGAGCTGCACTGGCCAGTCTGCCTTTGCCAGCCGATAAACCAAATTCCACCATCCCGAACCTCGTGGGCTCCGGACCATTTCCGGCTAAGTCCCATAGGAAACAATTTTCTAAAGAACACATATACACACCCAGTCCTAACAGGTTCCTGCTTGCAGAACTGTTAATTGGGAACTCGTGGCTCAGGACCCTAAGCGGAACACATAACATGTATCCCTTTTCGTAGAATCCTATTGAAATGACAACATACATGGTACAGATGAGATAAAGCCTTAAAGCTTTGAGAAGAAAACCATCTACGGAACAGAGAGTTGGATAGATTTTTGGAAGACGGAAGGAAGATGTAAGTTACATGAGCGATAAACCAGGGCAGAGGAAAAGATGACCCAGAAAACACAGGAAAAAGCTACTGAGAAGGTCGGCATTTTCTACCTGGTGGAGAACAGGACCAGGCTGCTGGATAGGGCAGGTGATGAAGGAACTGTTCATGCAGGTGCTTGCTCAGACAGCAGGAGATCGAAAAGAAATCCCAGATAGGCAGTCAGGTCTGGGAAAGCTGGAGAATGACCAGTCCACAGTATTCATCACTTGCCATGTTCCAGGCACTGCTCCTGGTGCCCAGACACAGCCGTGAAGGCCTTAGTCTCTACTCTCATAGAATGCATATTCTCATGGGAGAGGCAAACAGTAAACAAATGATCCAATAAATATATATGTTGGATGATAAGGGCCAAGAAGAAAAATAAAGCCGCTAACAAGCGTAAAAAGGGGCAGACATGCTATTTTACGAAGAGAAGTCGGGCAGGGAGCACCTCTCTGAGGATGTGACATTTGAGCCAAGCCTTAGAGAAGTTAAAAGAACGAACCAAGGGATATTCTGAAGGAGGATGTTCAGCAATCCAGATGACGGAGGCTGCGGGTTTGAGGACTATCAAGGAGGCCGTGTAGGTAGGGCACTGTGAGCGATGAATGGGAGGCAGACAGCCAGCCAGAGCCAGATCCTGTAAGATCTGAAAAGCAAGGGCCTCTACCCCTAGACTTTTTAAAAGTGTGATGGAAAGGGACACAATCTCACCTGTCTTTAAGCAGCCCTCTTCATCTGGAGAACTAGCTGCAAGCGGAGAATGCATGGAAGCAGGACACCAGCGAGGAGGTTATTCCAAGAGCTGAGGTCAGACAAGGTGTGGTTTGAGCCAGGGTGCAGTGATGACAGCGATGGACAGGTGTTGAACCTGAGGTACCTTGTGAGAGTAAAGCTGATAAAACTGGCTACTAGGTTGGCTGCAGGATAGGAGCCAAGGGTAACTCACATTGAAAGAGAGGCCAGAAAGCTTCCAGAAACATGCCCCAGCAACGTAGTGTGAGTATCTGCGTCCAGCCATGCCTCAAGCCTCAAGAGGAGATCTGTGTGAAGATTCTGGTTTTGCTTAAACTTCTTTGAATAGAGTGAGAAATTTAAGCACCTGGGGTTAATGTCAAAGGATTTAAAAACACCCAAACGATCTTACATATATTTTATCGATCGATCGATCGAGAAAAGAATGGCTGGTAACAGCACTGAATAAACGCTCAGTCAGTACAAATCGGTATCCAACAGCAAGTAAATGCTCTGGCCTGCTTCCCTGCTTAAGCCTTACCTACCTCAAGAATTGAACATCTTGGGACAAAATGGTTAACAATCCTCGTCCTGGCTGGCATTGACCTGAGGGTAGCAAGTTAAGGACGGCAGGCTAGGAACTTCTCTCCCCGATGTCTTTGTTTCCCTGCCCTGTATCTTCTTTTCCATACCTCTGATCCAACTCCAAGCACAGGTCGGGGGTCAGTTCCATGCCGGCCGTGGCTGGTTTCACAGTGCTTTGCAACACCACGGATATTGGCAGAAACCCGGTGGCACCATTCAACCTGGGGTGGGGAGGCTGGAAACTGACAGATAAACATCGCCACCGCCTCCTCTGGGTGGGCGATTCGGGGAGGACCTGGGAGAGTCACTTCTGTTGCTCATAGCAGTTACCACACTAATGCACCTTGACGTGGGCCTTCCCTCATTCCCAGTTTCACTTGTCCAGTGCCCTGCTTCAAAGAAGTCAAGCTAAGGCAGCTTCATTGTAATAACTCAGCCACACCTGTCATGGCAAAGGCATCCATTTGGAAATAAAAGTTTTGATTTTCTTCGTGACCAGCATTTGGCTCTGCTGCAAAGAAATTCACCTACATCCATTCACCTATTTTTCATTCTCCGTATGTTTGTCAGACGAAGCATGTTTGTCACAAAACAATTAGGTTTATGGCACTAGGAATGTTAAATGCATTTAACTGCAAACTTGAACGACTTATCATCAACTGTAGGACCCCTTATTTCAAATGCATTTGATATGTACATGCACAGAGAATTTCATCGCACAAATGTGACTTAGTTAGGCAATATATCACTTACTGTCATATTAAGTGGGCATTATATGCACGGTCTGATGTTTCTCACCTAAATAAATTGCAATCTACCCGTGACAGCTCACATTTTCGAGGTACTGTTAATCATTTCTTACCTTCCACGACTTTGTAAATACTGATTATATATTTACTTTCATTTTTGAGATTAAACTAGTAATCAGAGTGGTTAAAACAGGTGACTGGTATTTGGTAAGACTGTTAAAACCCACACAGTCACAGCAAAGGAGAGCAGGTTGGGCAACCTAGTGAAGTTAAAAGAACTGTAGTTGTGGAAGAAACTTTTCATTCACTGTTTCATTAAGCAGGTGTTTCCTGAGTGCTTTTAATATGCCAGGCAATGTACAAGGCACTCTAGATACACACTAGTCGTGGGGAGGAACTTGCTAAGAAAAGTCAAGGAGGAGGGAAAAAGAAAGCAATTTCCTGGGAGGGAGATATTACAACAGTTCCAGACCCCAATACAAACAGAAGTCTAATAAAATTACCATCACCATTAGGGGGCATAGCTATGTGGGCCAACAGAGCGATGCTTCCCAAATTGACCAGTCAAATCAATTTTAATAGCCTGTCCAGTGAAGGGGCGTTTTTCAACCTGCCAGTCAACTGTATTAATTAGATAATCGGATGATCCGGTCCTGGGCTGAAAGCAAAATTGGTTGATGCAGTAAAATTAATTGATTGGATGAACATGTTTTCCTTAAATGGAGTGGTTGTTTGATTTGGAAAGTGCATTTTAGAACATTTCAGAATTGCTGTGAGTATAAGCAGCATTATTCTACCTCGGTAGCTATGTGACCCTTAAGGCAGTGGATTACCTTTTTCGCAGCTCATCTGGAGGAAATATATAATGATGAGTTGATCTTCTTTAGGGGTTTCATGACTCAGCAGCTGAAGCCTGTTAATTCTTCCATAGATAGAGCTTTAAACATTCTGGGTCTTGGAAAGGAAAAGGAAGGAGGCTATCTCGTGGATTTTATCAACCACTATTCTTCCACAATGGCATTTCCCAACATTTACCTTGAAGAACAAGGAAAACACTACTGTTACTCCCTGCCACCTATTTACTGAAGGAACTGAATCCTGAGGCATTTCAGCTCTCTTAAACCTGGACTGAAAATCCGTATCAGGTTTCAGATCATCATGCCTTCCTAGGTCAAGAGGAGCTTGCTGCGCAAAGGTCAGTTTTCCAATTGTACCCGGCTCTCTCCCCACCTGTACTACACTCCTCCGTCCTTTAGCAAGAAGTGCATTACTTTGAAGTCGAAGGTTGCATTCAAGCAGGCAGAGCAGCGTTACTCCCATCCTGAGTTGGAACAGATAATGGATTCCGCAGAGCAGGTGTCCAACTGACCAAGGTCACCGAACAATGACTCAGTGTAAATACCCAAATTGCAGTTGTGGACACACTCGGCACATGACAGGTGCAGCTGATGAGTGTCCTTTTGTCTAGCTGTCACAGTGGTCTGAGGACACAAAACAAATCCAATGAAGAAGCTCGTGCCTGCCTTGGAAGGTTATGTCTTCACTGATCCCGTAGCAACCAGCAGGCTGGCCTTACTTGGTGCAAATTTCTGCACTGGTGTGTTTGGATGATTTTGTTTCTCAGGAACTATTTGTTCAGTGGAAAAAATGGAAAGTAGAATGATGAAGTCAGTTTCCTCCTGACATTTCTCAGGATGAAAACTTGTGAAGGACACGCAGGCCATCCCTCCTTAACAACAGTCAATCCAAAGAATCTAGAAAGTCCTTCAGAGTTGCCAATAGAAGACTGCAACTTCGAGAAGATCAGAAGACTCTGCTTCTGGGAAAGAACAGGGATTATAACCAATAAGCTACAAGTTTGTGGTTCTCAGCGCTGAAGTGAAGCTTCAGTTTGAGAAGTGCTTGAAAGGCAAAGTCAAAGGCATCAAATACGTGCAAGATGTGCATGATTAAAGTAACAAAAAATGGGCTTCAGTAACTCGGATTTAAAAAAATATAGCTGATAAGATGAAGAGTTTTATTAAAAAAAAAACCCTTCAACCATATAGGGCTAGGGTACATATATTAAAATAGCTTAAAGCACTTTTTCTGGTTTCATAGGTGAAAAGCCCGACATATGGTTAAATGCTCTGAAAGCAAATGAATATAAACGTAAGTTGCTTTACATTTTCAGTGTAATAATGAGGTCAGCAAACATTTCTCTCAGGGCTACCTTGAGAGAAAAAATAAGAATAACCCTTGAAGGACTGAGAACAGGCTGTACCTGCTAACTAACAAAGGTTTAGAGAACTTGCCCCATTTCACAAGTGTGAAGGCTGAAATGTCTTGTTCAATGTTTTATCTTTAGAATGGAAGAGCCCAATTCAAAGCCATGTCTTTTGATTGTTCACTCAGTCCTCTTGTTACTTTCCCACAGGGCCTGTAACACTCTGAGCAGCAAAAAAGGCCTCCAGAAAGCTCAGTCCTATGGGGTTTGCGAATTTCTCCTCCCTCTAGGGTCGGTGCAGCAAGAATAGTGAGGGAATGCTTGTCCTGTGTTGAAACTATGAGCCTTCTCTTTTTCTAAAGGTAGAGTTGGGGGGCGCCTGGGTGGCTCAGTCGGTTGAGTGTCTGACTTCAGCTCAGGTCAGGATCTCATGGTTCGTGGGTTCGAGCCCCCATGTGGGGCTCTGTGTGACAGCTCGGGGCCTGGAGCCTACTTCCGACTCTGTGCTCCCTCTCTCTCTGCTCCTCCCCTGCTCACACTCTGTCTCTCTCTCTCAAAAATAAGTAAAGATTTAAAAAAATAAAAAAAAAATAAAGGTACAGTTGGCCACCAAATATGTTGGAGCACCTACTGTCTGCCAGATTTTATTCTAGTTGCTTGGATATAGAGTGACCGATTCCTTGCCTTCTAGAGACTTGTATACTACTAGGGGGAAACAATCAACAAGCATCATATGAGATCAATCAATCCTATCAGATTCTGATAAATGTTAGGAAGAAAATAATATAGGGTAACATAATAAAAAAAGTAACCATCGCTGGCAACTTAAGGTGGGGACTGGGGTAAGCTGGGTCTTTCAGCAAGGCTGATAGTAGGGGTTCATCAAGCAGGAAGACCACTGATGTAGCAACAGCAATATCCCAAACAGTAGCTTCAATATTGCAAATGGCAAATGATAAGATGGACAATGAGATAACATTTTCAATATCTATTATGGGTGCGGACCAGATGACCCATTCGGGCTTTTGGGTCTGGGCCAAGAAACGTGGATGTGCAGAGAAAAAGAGAGACTGCTTCTGGGTGGACAGTGAGGGTGGGCTTCCCTAGGAGAGATGGAATAATGGCGGTGATGGTGTAAATATCATCTCCTATCCCTCAAGTTATCGCCCATTATCTTAAAAAGGGGGGGAGGGAGAGAATGGTTGATACAGCCTACACTTACCATGTACCAGGCAAACACCTGACATAGAGTAACTCATGTATGGGGACTATCTCACAGAGACTACTGTCCACATTTCACAAATAAGGGAAGTGAGGCACAGGGGGCCTAAGGCTTTCCTGTGGAAAGCTAAATAAGGCCCCCCCACCCCAATGATGTCCATATTGTAATACTCAGAACCTGTGAATATATTATCTCATACGGCAAAAGATTTTGGGGTGAGATTATCCTGAACCATCTCGCTTTGCCCGTTGTAATAAGGGAGATGGAAGCAGAGGTAAGAGTGATGTGGCAAGGAGCCAAGGAATACAGGCAGCTTGTAGATGTTGGAAGAGGCAAGAAAACAGATCCTCCCCTGGAGCTTCCAGAAGGAATGTCACCTTGATTTTAGCCCAGTGAAACTGATTTCAGACTGCCGGCCTCCAGAACTGTAACATAATAAATTTGAGTTGCCTTAAACCACTAGATTTGTGGTAATTTGTTACAGCAGCAGTGGGAAACCAATACATTGCCCAAGGCCACAGAACTACTAAGTGTCAGGGCCAGAATTAAAATTGAGGCAATCTGGTGCCAGGGTTGGAGATTCAACCTCTGTGTTATAGGGCCGCTCACAGACAGAATAAAGTTTCACGTTGAATGCAAATATGTGTCTCCCAGGTTTTCCTTTTAGGCTCAGAATGCCAGGCTCCAGAGAAACTACAAAAGGAAAAAGATAATCCTATACCAGCTGGTATACACTAGTCTTTAGTCCTGGACCCTCGAAATCAATAAACAAACCTCCCATTTTGGAGAGGAGGAATTTGAGGACTAAAGGGCTGTAATTGTGAAGTTCCCCAGCTGGGTGGTGAAACAGTTAGTTATACAACAGGCAGGTGGTGATGTGGAGAGACCCACTGATCTCAGCGCCTGTGGAGAACTCAGGGAAGAAGCCTGCGTGGCAAGATTAAAGGATCCAGGCTTCCTGAAACCTGTGTTTCTCATTATTCAGTTAGGAGGGGTGGAAGAAGAAATGTTAATTACACAACTATCCACGGTAATACCTCTAGAAGAATCCAAAGTTCTCACTGTAGCAACATTTTAGCCCCATTTTGGCAATATTATAGCCCCAAACATTAGCCAGTGTTACATCCTGGTCACTCTACCAGCTCTTTAACACAGCATCTATGACAGACTGGGTGCTGGTAAATATCAAATGGATTAAACAAAAACGCTTTTGACAGCATCCCTAGACCAGTGCTTTTCAAAATTTAAGGTGCATGCAAATCCCCCTGGGGACCTCGTTAAAATGCAGATTCAGAGTCAGAAGGTATGGCTGGGGACTGAGATTGGGCATTTCTACCAAGTTACCATGTAATGCTGATAGCGCGGGTCCAAAGTCTATATTTTTCAAGTTCTCTGAAAATGAGACCTCCCTATACATATGCAAAACATAAGTTATGCAAACTTTGATCACTTAATGAAAGTATGCAAAGTTGGCGCAGAAAAAGATTTTCCCTCCTTTATTAGGCACCTCTGCCCTCCCAATAAAGGAAGCAAATTATATGCCCGGGTTCAAGGGAAAGAGTTCGAACAGTGCCCCCAAATACCTGCTCCCCGCTCTCTTCTCTGTCTTCCAGAGGCAGGGAACGGTGTAATGAGACGAAAGAAGGGTTCAGGAGCTCCCCTGCCTCCGTTCCTCCTCTATTCCCAGCTTTTAAGGAGCATCTGCCCCTTCGGAACCGCTGAGGTCAAGGGCGAACACACCAGAGCACAGCGCCGCGCCCCCCTCCGCGCCCTCGCCCTGGCGGAGACGGCCGATGCGCGTGCGTGCGCGCTTGACATAAATAGATCCCAGGCGGCCGCCACCGGACAGACCCGGGTTCCGGGCACCACGGGCCATGGCGGGCGAGGACCACCAGTGGCAGGACAGCATCCTCTACAACATGCTCATGAGCGCGAAGCAAGCGCACGCGGCTGCGGAGGCGCCCGAGGCGCGGCTGGGGGGCGCGTGCTGGGGCTGCTCGTGTGGCGCGGAGCCCCTGATGGGCAGAGCGGAGCTGCCGCGGGGGCGGACAGGGGCGCTCATGTACCGCTGCTGCTTTTGCGGGGAAGACCACCCGCGGCAAGGCAGCATCCTCTACTGCATGCTCACAAGCGCAAAGGAGGCGCAAGCGGCTGCGGAGGCGCCCAAGGAGCGGCCGGGGGGCGCGTGCTGGGGCTGCTCTTGCGGCTCGGAGCCCCCGGTGGGCAGAGAGGAGCTGCCGGAGAGGCGGGCCATGGCGCTCCTGTACCGCTGCTGCTTTTGCGGTGAAGACCACCCGCGGCAGGGCAGCATCCTCTACAGCTTGCTCACGAGTGCAAAGCAGACGCACGTGGCGCCGGAAGCGCCCGAAGCGCGGCTTAGGGGCGCGTGGTGGGACCGCTCCTACGGCGCCCAGGGCCTGGGGGGCAGAAATGCGCTGCCGGGTGGGCGGGCAGGGGCGCTCCTGTACCGCTGCAGCTTTTGCGGGGACGACCACCCGCAGCAGGACGGCATCCTCCACCACTTGCCCATGAGCGCCAAGCTGGCGCACGCCGCTCCCGAGACGCAGCTCGCGGCCCCTTTCTGGGACCCCCAGTGTGGCGCACAGCGGCGGGTGACCCTCAAGAGTCCACAGGTGGTCTGCGAGGCTGCCTCGGCCGGCCTGTTGAAGACGATGCGCTTTGTCAAGTACTTACCCTGCTTCCAGGTGCTCCCTCTGGACCAGCAACTGGTGCTGGTGCGCAACTGCTGGGCGCCGCTGCTCATGCTCGAGCTGGCTCAGGACCGCTTGAACTTCGAGACGGTGGAGATCACTGAGCCCAGCCTGCTGCAGAGGATCCTCACCACCAGGCGGCGGGAGACCGCGGGCGACGAACCGCCGCCTCTGTCCCCGCTGCCGCCACACTTGGTACGGCCGCTGGAGGCCGGGCATTTGCCGTCTGCCGCTGAAGTCCAAGTCATCAAATGCTTCCTTGCCAAGTGCTGGAGCCTGGACATCAGTACCAAGGAGTACGCGTACCTCAAGGGGACCGTGCTCTTTAACCCAGGTAAGGGCGCAGCCTCGGCGCAGGCTTTTCTCTGTTCAGGAAAGCGCTGGGCAGTGCGTACCCGGGGCGCAGGCACTGAAGAGTTTTCTGGGGTCAGGGGAGTGTGGAGGCACCAGCGAAGAATCGCGAGTGACTCCGCAGAGTTGGGGGAGCTCCAGAAAGCACTCCTAGTGGGTGGACTGCTGCCAGACACTCAGCAGAGAGCAGGGAGGTTGTTTGTTGAGGTTTATTTTCTCTCTAACCCTTTCTATTACTAAGGAAGAGTTTGTGCCTGCAAGAGACAGGGCTGTCCTTACGCTCTAGTTTTTTAAATCCAGTAGTATAGCTTTAAAACAAAAAAGTTCGCGTTCACCGCAAATTCTGCAACATGTTTTCCTGAAACCCAGTTCTGAAATTTACTAGAACTTTTTGTTCGAAGAAATGTACGCAGGCTGGCAAGAAAGTAAACATTACTTAAGGAGTCCTATACCATCCCCCGAGGGCACAGCCGTTCGGGACACTGGACTTAGTGTTTCATGGTTCTGCCCCTGAATGATCATTTTTACGGTCCTAAACAGCTGGACTATCTCATCCTCCGAGTGTCTTTATCAGGGCACCAAGGGGGCAGGGAAAAAACACCAGCAGGGGCCCTGTCTCTTAGAGCTTGCAGAGACCTTAGGCACCTCTTAAGCCCCTCTACCGTTCATCCTTACTCCACCCCATTTGCAGGTTAGGTAGCCTAGTCCCACAATAACCGCCAGTGAGTCGTGGAGCGTGGGTCTCCTGGGCCCCACAGGATGTCTGCTGCAACACTTTCAGGTTGTTACGTGCTGGACACTCTGCCCCACACGGTGCAACCGAATCATGAGAGAATATCTCCCTGGACCGCCCAGCACCTTTTCTTGAGTATGTCATACTACGAGAATTGTGTTTGACCAGAGTCCCTCCAGAAAGGTCACAAGCGGGCACAAAGTTTCCAGGCAACTTGAGTTGGGATAGTTTTTATAGTGTTCCCTTAACACCTTTTTTCCCTAACAGCAAGAGTCTGTGGTTATGTCCTTGCCTCCTGCCCAGTAGTTTTTTGAAAGGGTATAGAGCAGTATTTAATAGGATAATATTTCATTCAGAACTCACATTTCCGTACCTAGAGATCTCTGCTCATCCCAGCCATCATAGTACATCACCTTTTGCTGCTATCATTCTTTTCCAAACTTGGCTGTGGATAAGGAATGCCACGGAGTGTGGGGAGAAGCTAGTTCAAAGTCTTACCAGGCTCTTGCCTAGAGGTTCTGACTTGGTAGCTGCGGTCCAGGGTCTGTGAATCTGCATTTGTAGTAAGTGCCCAAGGTGGTTCCTAAGATCATTTGTGAAATAGCCGTTTTCTCACTCCTTCAGTCAGTGTTGTTAAACATCAACCACATGCCTTGTTATGTTGGAATAAAGAAAGGCAGGGGCTCAGCTTCCAGAAGTTTGTATTCCACGAGTTCCCCTCTTGCCCTCCACCCTGTTTTGTATACTTTGGTCACACACATACACACACACACACACACACACCATCTCTCTCATTCTCTCTCTGCTCTTCTGAATCCTCTCTCACTGAATTTAATCATCTGAGTGTGTTTCAAACAAATGCACCTGCTAATAAGCGTGTGGCCTTTCTTTGCTGTTTAACCTTTTGTGTGTCCTGATCTTTGTGTTTAAACTTTTTTTTTTAATTGTGGAGTCCATTTGTCTGCATTTTCTGTTTCCTGAATTTACTTTATAGGCATGTCTTTTGGGAGGGGGCAGTGTAAAAGGACGGTGAGTTCTGAAAGCAGAGGAAAGTGACAGGGAATTTACAAAATGAGGTTTTAAGGAGCCGTGAATCTGGACCTAGAGGAGCTTCAAGTTGCTGGTGGTGGTTCAGGCAAGCCTCTTCTTGCCTACACCAGTGGAATTCAAACAATAATACGGGGTCTCAAGCCTGGCTAATGAGTGTAGGTACTAGGGGATGTTAATGTGTGTGGCCAGTATAGATGGAGTACAGATGTGGCTTTATTTAATTCTCAATATATCAGATACATTTGCCTATAATAGGAATGACTTGCCTATTACTGTTAGTAATTTTTCAAAGAATGCTGACTGGTCCTGCTAGTCTGTTGGTTACCAGGGTGTTATTGAAATAGTTAACTGCTGGATTTTGTAGGAAAGGGAAGGAAAATTGATTGTCTTCATCACTGAGAACTTTTAAACAGTACAATAAATTCGCAATTATTTAAATACAAGTTAAGGAACTTGACAGTAATATAACTGTCATGCAGCCTCAAAGAACTTTTAAAGCAGCCTCCTCTTACCACCTTCCTGATAAAAACTTCCAGGCACTTTATCTCCCCTGCATTGTATTTGATTCAGTTTTACTGGGGTTTTCACACTATACCGCAAGGAGCTCAAGCATTCCCTGTCAGTAAAGTTACTTTTGAGCCATATGGTGATCCATGATGTTTGCGTGTTTACTTTTTAACCTTTTAAAGACCTCTGACTTTAGTAGACCTCTTTAGTATTATTTTAAAAATGATTTTGCGTTAATCATTAGAATCAATTTTTTTAAACCTTCCCCAATACGGAAATCACAGTACAATGAGCTAAATGGCCAGTGTTATCTCTTAAATTACTAAAGGCCTGGAGATTAGAATCAGCCTGTAGGCAAACAATTAGGATGCAACTCAAGAGTCACTGTTTGTGGCTGTGAGGTTTACCACCACCAGCTGGCTAATCACTGTGTTGGTGGGAAATTCAAGGGAGGATGCTAAAATATTTGTCATCTGGCAAAACCTGTAGTCATTCTCCAATGGCCTGTTTCCCGTAGGTAAAATGTAGAGTGCTCATTTCTGGAAACAATTTTAATGTCTTCCTATTTGCACAGTAAGTTGGAGCCTTGATTCATTAAGTGATATTCTACTGTCATACTGAATAAATGCGTATCTGTTGGCTCCAGCCTAGCAGTTTTCAAATGTGAGGCTACAAACACAGTAACTATTAAATAACTATGTGATAGTTCATTCTTGGAAGCATTGCTTCTGAAAACTTAGAACTGGTTTGGTATTTTATCCTTGTTCTAGAAAGCCCTTTGCAGTAGGAAGCTTGAACTCTTGTTTAATGTGGGAAGGGGCAGAAATGGGTATATTTAAAAAGCGAGCCAAGGATGCTGAGTGAGCTATTTCCAATAAAGAGACTGTTCTCCCTTTTTTTCCTCCAGGCCTGCCAGGCCTGCAGTGCGTCACGTACATCCAGGGACTTCAGTGGGGAACTCAGCAGATACTCAGCGACCACATCAGGATGACGCACAGGGGGCACCACATCAGATTCGCCCAACTGAATAGCGCCCTCTTGCTACTGAGATACGTCAATGCCAGTGTCCTTGCGGAACTGTTTTTCAGGCCCGTCATCGGTTCAGTCAGCATGGATGATATGATGCTGGAAATGCTCTGTGGGAAGTTATGAAGGTGTGGGGGCCACACGGATGCAGTTGACAATGAGAGAAAGATAAGGAACCGGAGGCAGAACAGTGTAAAAAAAAATAATGTAAAATAGCCTTATTTTTCTATGCATATTTTTGTATTCGATTAAAGAAAAACTTGAGTTCTAGACCCTGAGAAAATCCTCTGATCCATACTGTTTCATCGTGAAGAAAAACGTTTACCAGCAGGTAACACATCTCTGTCCATCTTTGAGAAGAGAGCAGGATGTTACTGTCATAACCTCTTTTCACACTTTTAGTGACTCTCTCCAGTGAACCTACTAAAATCAAATCTGTAATAGTAAGTTATAATAAATGTTAAGGTGTTAACCATTAACTTGATTGCAAAAAAAAAAAACCCAGAGCTTAAGCAAGGCTTCAAAAAATATCAAAAACCTAGCCCACAAAAACAAAAATAAAGTTACCTTTGGAGGTGGCACCATAACATTTAATGTGAAGACTCTCCTTGCACCAACTGGAGTTAAGTGGCAATCTGTGAGCACAGAGACACCTGAAAGTGAAGTCAGAGCTTTTCAGAATTTTAGTTTAAGACTTTATGCAATAAAGTTCAACAAGAAACTTGTATTCTATACAGAGGAGCTACAGTTCTAGAAAGCTCAACATTGTTATAAACCCCAAATGGTATCTTATCTTTAAGGTACATTACATATGCGACTGTCACCTTGAACAAGCATGGCATAAAATTATTAAGGGACTTGATTGTTGACTCTTGCTGCCCCTATGAATGTAATCTGTAGAACTAATTCTTCCTTATCCGTGGATAAAACTTAAGGCATTAAATGTTTATCCACTCATAGGTAAGAAATTGCCCATTAGTGATAAATACATCTAGCCCAGGCTACTGACCCGTTGCAAGAAGCCTTAAACTTTAGTGCAGACCCCTTTAGCGGTCTGGCGAATGCCCGGACATCTCAGAATCAGGCTCTGAGAATATCGCAGCAAATAAAATACTTAGGATTGCAAAGGAAATGAATTGTGTCAAAATATAATAAAAATGTTAAATTTTAAAAGTATTTTAAAATGTATAATGTATATGCTTCTTTATCAACACATTAAATAACAAACTGGTGGCAGGTCTAGTATCTACCTTCATTTCAAAGAATGGGCCAATATCATTGAAATTTCAAGATAATTCACAACATCTACAATATGATAAGAAAATATGACCCTTCCATTGGTGACTGACTGCATTGGGGGACCCCAAGATCACCAGCCCATTAATATGTGCTAGAAGTTCTCATGGGACACTGCATACAGTTGTGTTCAGGGCCAAGGCTTAACACGGTGATGTGGGCAGGGTATACAGCCGGCTCACAAGGGGAAGAGGCACAGGCAGAGTACAGAGGAAACCATGTGTCCATATGCAAGTTTCCTCTTGCTTTTCGCTTCCCATGATGGGTCACACAGAGCACACTCTTCCCTAGCAGTGAAAATGGAACATGTATGTGATATTTCTGCCCAGGGAAGCTCTTTGAGACTCAGAGTGTAGGCTTTTTATTGGGGGCCACTCACGTAGACATCTTTTACCTAGCACGTACCAAAATTCCAAACACCCAGAAAGCAAGCAAATGCTCAGTATAACCCCCAATGTTGGCACATTCTAGGCCCGGTGAGTCACTCTCAGGCTTGACAGAAGGGCAAGGAACGCTCCAGACTGAAGTTCCCCCATGTTGGCCAAGGGTCAGCCTTGCCAGGAGGCTGAGGACAGTCTCACTCTTGCTATGTTTAACTCATCTGCATAACCCACTCCCTTGGCCCACGGCCAAGGTGTCTTTACACAATTATCATCAGTAGGACTCCACACAACAGGTTGAGGCCAGCCTCCAGTAGTGGTCGCCCATATGCCCTCTGGAGGTTCTGGACTTCGCCAGTTAAAATACAGACCATGAGCCACAAAGCTCTTAGAAACCCAGGTGGCTTCCTTCATAACTTCCTGTATGAACCCCTTTAAAAAAAAAAACCTGGCCTGAGGAGTCAATTCTGGCCCAGAAAGGCCTGGTAGGTAAGAAGCTATCCCCAAGCCCTCCAAGGCTGAGGCAGTGTCACAATAGGGCACACATCCATCTGAGAGGTACAATCCCCCAGGGTACATGTGTCCCTGGAAGCAAAGAGCTTACAAAGTTCGGGCACCCCACACAGGATGTGCACTGGTCATGCGGTACACGCTACTGGGGGGGCTCCCATAGTGGCTCCCCCCCCCTCCCCGTGCTGCCTCTCACCCCGGGGGTTCTCAGGTGTGCCTTTCAAGAGGAAGTGCCCGATGTGACCAGCTCTGAAGAGTTCCATCAGCAACACTAGTCTGTCGCCTGCTGAGTGTAGAGGGCATGTGGGAGTGCTCTGCCGGTCCTCTGGAATCTGAAGCACTCACGGTCGGTCGCTGGCACAGGCGCCATGGTTTTCCTCCAGGAAGAGGGGAGAGCTTCCGGGAGCAGTTCTGGAATAAAAAAAAAGATCATTTATGGTCTGCCTCCACTGCCATGCCTCCCCATATACCAAGGTTTCGTGGTGGTTTGAACATCAGTGTGCCCCACTCACTGATCCTAACTTTACAGTCTCTCCTAATCATTTCTTTTTTTGCCCAGACATTTCGTTTGGAAGGGTTGTATGCAAGAGGGACACGAGCATTTGCACGGGATAACATTTCTATTCGACTTAACCGGAAAGACACATCATATTCAAGAACTGGCCAGGGTAAAGAAATGGTCAGGATGAAATCCTGATTTTTCAGTATTTTTAAAAAATGGGTTCACATCACCTCTCCTGTCCCCAGACCTCTCGTCCTGGTCATTTATCTGGTGAGCAGCCTAGAAAAGATCCATCCCTTTTCTGGAGACAGCTGCACTGAATGATCCAACTGCCTAAGGTGGGTGCAGTAGGAGAAAGGTGAGGGGTTGAGTCAGACTATCAAGTCATTGTTGCAAAATGCAACTAATCTGGAAAGCAGAACATGGTCAACAGCAGTGACACATCCTGCCCCCAAGGGGTTCCAGAGTCAGATCTGTCAGAGGTGGGTGGAGGGTCACACACACACACACACACCCGCCCCCAGCTGGCAGCTTTCAAGAGGAATCACAGGTTAGGAATGCAGTCACTGTCCTCATCGGAAACACAGAGCCCTTCTGAAGCTTCATTATATACGGTCTCTTTGGAGAACAAGCCCTTTCCTTAGGCATCCCCAAGTGACCCAGCTGGTCTCACCACCATCCATTTACATTTTCATAACTACGACCCAATAGAGGGGTGTCCTAAATTTCCAACAGTCCCAGAGTCTGACTTCTGATCCCTGAGCCTGTATCTGCTTTCAGTTGAGCACAGCTCAGTGCTGGGCGAAACAGCCCAGGGCAGGCAGTATCCGGTGTCAATCTGGGAGTCAGGTCCAGAAAAATAGGATCTGGAAAGTCAGTAAATCAAACATGCCAGCAGCTTTTCCTCCACAGTGGCGAAGCTGAGACACTGTAGGGCCAGGCACTTGTGTTCTAAGTCCAAGTGATGGGCGAGGCTTTCACACGCACTTTTTACCTTGTCGGTCTTAGGATCCAAATTGCCCCATGCACGACTCTGCCCAGCAGGGGCCAGAAAACCATCAGCTCCCAAGGGTCAGAAATCGGATTTTACAAGAACTCATCAGCAAAATTAAAAAATGCTGTATAAAATTCCCAAAGTGTATCTTCATCTGGACATTGGCTCCTTTTTGCCTGAGACTCCAATAGCCAAAACCATAGCAAAAATCATCAGTTATGGAGACTTGTTTCCAATATTATGAGTTCAAATTTCAAACCGCCCACCCGTGACAAAAAGCAAGGGAGCTGTGGCCCATTTACACTTAGTTTTTGCAGCTATCCCTGGTTGAGATGACCCCTCTAGCATTTACGAAATTGAAAGCATAACGTTCTACATTATTTTTTTAATCATCTATCCAGACACAAGAGCCACAAAATGCAAAGCTGTGATTTAAATTTCCTTAAAAAAAAAAAAAAAAGAATTACAAGTCTATGCAAACCCCTGACATTAAATTCACCATTTACAGGGTTCACATCGCGGCTGCCAGGAGAATCCAGCAGGACTATGGGCGGGGACCGCTGCAGTAGCAGCTAGGCTGAAAAAAAAATGGCTGGGGTGTTTCTTTTCTCATTCTTTTTCCTCTGCTTTATCTAAAGCCCTGCTCTGGCCTTTTTTCCTCCCGCTTAGAGGACAGAGCAGGCACAAACTAATTTTTATGTTTGGCCCTTTCTCCCCCTGCCCAGAGGAAGGAGAGAGACAAATCATCACCTGAGCTGTGGCTGTTGTTCCCTTACGGTAGCTGGAGGATCCAGTGAGTGAGCCAACTCTCCTAGGGATGGATTCTTTTGACATTGCATACGTTAACTTGGACCTCTGATCACAAACATGCCGCATACCATGGGAACGCCACAGCCACTCGCCTACGAGGGTTTTGTCATGACCTGCCCCCACCCCACCTCTTTCTTTCCCCAGAACGAGGTTGTGGCTGTATTTCAGTGGGTTACGTAAGTCAGCCAACTCCACCATTGTGTTGGAGGTCCCCGCGACCACCCCACATGCAAATATTTCGCTAGACGGTCTCAGGGCACTTGCATATAGCTGTGATCACAGCTAATTTATAGTGAGGCAGAGAAGGTAGCCAGCCAGAACAGAAAGGAAAAAGACATAGGTGGAATCTGAAGGAATCCTCTGCAGCCTTCCTTCCTCCCCTGACGGGTCATCCAGGATGCACTCTTCTCCCTCGACCCCCCCTTCCCCCAAACAAAAACTAGCAACGTGTGTGCACTGTTTCTTCCCCGGGGAGCCCATCAGAGACTCAGCGTCCCGGGCTTATACTAGGGCTGCTCACAAAAGCACCATCCACCGCTCATGTAAGAACTCCAGACTCTGAGCAGCAAAGCTGGTGCTCGGCAGAGGCCACACTGTCTGCACAAACAGTCCAGGATCACTGAGCGAAGGGTGGGAATACTCCCGAAATCAGAGTCCCTAGATTTAAAAAAATTTTTTTAATGTTTATTTGTTTTTGAGACAGAGAGAGACAGAGCATGAACAGGGGAGGGTCAGAGAGAGGGAGACCCAGAATCCGAAGCAGGCTCCAGGCTCTGAGCTGTCAGCACAGAGCCTGACGCGGGGCTCGAACCCACTGAGCGTGAGATCATGACCTGAGCCGAAGTCGGCCGCTTAACCGACTGAGCCACCCAGGCGCCCCAAGAGTCCCTAGATTTAGCCACGAGCCAGCCTTGCTAGCGGGTCTTTCGAAGGATAATGCTCCTGGGCTTGCTGTGGTAATTCTTTTCTCCACAGGCACTGCTAATACTTCTGTGTTGTGTTACATGCATCCATAATTAAAGGAGAGGCTACATTTCCGTGAGAGGTTAACAAAAATAACTATTTTGTCCCCTTCAAGTTCACAGAAAGCCCAATTTCCATCCATCGGCTCCTTCAAGAGAGGGAAAGTCCACCGACTAGTGATTCAGAACCAGTGAGATTTGATGGCTCATTTTTTTCCCGGTCTAAGACTTTTCCAAGTTTCCTGCCTGCAGCGGACAGCAGGGGCTTCTAATCTCCGCCCCCACTTTGTAGCTCTAGTTGTACTTCCGTATTTGCACGGGATCACAGCGTTGGAAGGAATCAAGGAGGAAGAACAATACAGAAGAGTTCTCAGCTGGCTGATTCAAATCTTACAGTTTTCTCCAGCCACAGCAGATGTTTCACGTTGACTCTCCTCGTGGGCGTTTGCAGAGATTATTTGGAGAACTTTCTTCATGTTTCCCTCAACCCTGATCTCTTTGCATCTTCTTCAATCCCTAGAGAGCTTGCTGTCTCTCCAGCTCCTGCTAAGTCTTTCCACCCCGCCGGGCAACTCTTTGGGACAGGGTCGAAGATATACCTGTGGCAGCATGCCTGTGCTCTCTCTCTTCCCCCCTCTGGAAGGGAAACACTCTTTTTTGTTGTTTTTTCAGTTGTGTGTGTGTGTGTGTGTGTGTGTGTGTGTGTGTGTTGCTTTTTTTGTTTTGTTTTGTTTTGGTTTTTTGCTCTTGCAAGCTTTGAGAGTGTGGTTGCCCAACTCAGCCACCGGTTTCTGTGCTCCGCTCTTCTGTGTTCTCCGTAGCCTGTCTGTTGCCCTTAGATTTCCCGGCGAGAGACCCACACTAATCCTTGGTGTTCTCCACACTGCAAGGACACTGATTAGCTCTACAAGTTGCCTCCTTAAAGTCCTTTGGTTGACTTCAGTTGCGAGGGCAAGTACGTCTGCCACTCCACCTTTGAGGTACCCTCAACTTTCACAAAGGGCTCCCTCAAACTTTCCTTTCACCTTCCCCATTTCCATACTCAGATGTGGGCACACAGGATATTCCAATCTTTGTCTTGATTTCACCTTCTTCCTTCTCTTTCACTCTCCTGTTTTTAAATTCTTTTTCTTATAAAATTATAAGGGAAGAGTGCAAGAAACGATTTGAATGTTTCACGAACACTGCCATGGCTGTGGAAAAGCAGTTCTGGGGTTCCAGTGGCTACTTCACAGAGCTGCTGATACTATCTGTAAAGATTAGTTCGGTTTACAATATTCTTCTTTACAATTGCTAATATATCAGAGAGGTTCACACCTTAGTCAGAACTATTAAATTACATGTCCTTCCTTTTGAAGGACCACCAAGAGGAGGTGCACTGAATAAATGGGAATAAATGGGAGTTTGTCCCTACCGAGGGAGAAGAGGATTTTTGGATTAGTCTTCTTAGGGAATTTCCATCTGGATATAAATAAGAGGTTGGTGGAAAGATGGGGGGGGGGCAGATGAGAGGGCCTGACAATAGGCAGAAGAAGGTCTTCGGATAGAAGTCACCATGACCTAACTAACTTCCTACTTAGAAATTCTGTCTGGGTGACTGCAGTGACCCCACTTTTGCTGCCCTCTTTTTCCATCATTGGTTAATGGCACCCCCTGTGACACTATAGTTACTGTGTCATTTTGACTCGTTTTCCTATCACATTTTGGGAATATATGATGAAACTTAGCCACTGAAGTGAAGGGGAGTGACAGACTACTACGGAGAGAACAAAACCCCATATATATTTTCTACAGAAAACAGAATGTAAAGATAAGTAGAACAGAAGTAGGAAGGTAATACACAGCAGAGGATGGGCGACAAAATAATCAGGAAAAGGGGAAAAATAAATTTGTAATATAAAATGCACGTCAGATTGACCTAAAATAGCCTACATTGTTGCATTGTTTGTTTTACTCCTACAATGGGGATACAAATAACCATAGTATATTTCAAATAAAAAAGCTACAATTGATTGTACCAAACCATGTTTTGGGTGCTTTTCATGGAGTATACATTTCAATCCCTACAATACCTCTACAGGTTAAATACTATCCCAGATAAGTAAGTCAAGGCTCAGCAAGTGGGTATCTTTCTCAGGATCCCCTCACTAGCATAAGGCGCGGCTGGAATTTGGAAGTAATCCTGCCTCGTGAGTGCCTCTCAGTTCCCATCCCTAGACCGCACTGCCTCCAGTGTAGCTGCAAAAGTGACATACAAGTAAATCTATCTGTGACACTTTGTAGAATGCATGGAACACACCTCATGTTAATATCCAGGTGGCCAAGACTACTTTTGGGTTTTGATGGTGGGTAAGTCTGGCGGTTCGTCCGTTGGGGTTGTGTAGTTACAATGGATACGTTTTCCAAAACAGAAACTGGGACCCAAGGTTTGACGAAGAGAGTTTCAGGTTTGTACCCATGTCTACTTGAAAAATCTTCTGAAGATATAAAGTGTCCAATAGGTTTCATTGTATGGTTAACAACTCACCTTCATTGAAAAGAAAAATAAAGCCACACGAAATACGGTCCATGTGGGGGAAATACCAAACATAGGGTTCTGTGAAACATACTTTTCTCCTTTGGGAGAGAAAAATCCAAAAAGCCAAATGCTTTTGGTGCTCTCAAGTCCAGGCTTTACCCTTGCTCATTTAGTCACAAACCTTGTTTAGCTAGGGACTTTGAAGCCATTTCACGCTTCAATGCAGAAAGGTAATTAATGTTGGGATTTTGACATTTAAAAACACACGCAGAGGATTTAATAACATTGATGTAATTACAATGCTTTAAGTGGCTATTTCTTTTCTTACCTCCACAAAGTAATTGTAATAGAGTCTGATGCTACTATTATCACTGCTCTTTAAATTATAAACAAGGGAATTGCCAATGTGGAAAATGTATCCTAATTTAAATTAGGCATAACATGTAGAATAGCAAAATACAAGGAGCCTTGCTTCCTTCGTTTCCTTTCTTTCCAATACAAAATAAAAATGATTACTTTTAATTAGCCCCAAACCCACTCATACATATATCTGGTTAAATACTGTGAATTGTTTATTTGGCGGTCTTATAGCAGACAGCATTTAAACAGTGGAAAAATGATAAATCTTGTCTAATCAATTGCATGGTTGCATCTGTGGTTCCATGCCTAACCTGAGAATGGCATTTCTCACTGGCCACGCCAAAAAAAAAAAAAAAAAAAAAATTGAAACTAAATCCTCTGGTTTATAGACAGTTTCATTATTTAGTATTATAATTGCTAACACAGTATGAAGGGGTGTGTATGCAGACTACAGATGCTCACGTGCGAACTGGATCACTTTTTTAAAAATTTTTTTATGTTTATTCATTATTGAAAGACAGAGAGAGACAGAGCACAAGCAGGGGTGGGGCGGAGAGAGAGGGGGACACAGAATCCGAAGCAGTCTCGAGCTGTCAGCACAGAGCCTGACGCGGGGCTCGAACTTACTAACTGCAAGATCATGACCTGAGCCAAAGTCGGACGCTCAACCGACTGAGCCACCCAGGCGCCCCTGGATCACTTTTAAGATGCAAGACATATTCCCTGCAGTGCGCACCACTGTCTCTCTCTCTCCAGATATATATATATATATATATATATATATATATATATATATATGCATATGGATATATGCGTATATATATATATGCATGTATACATGCGTATATATATGTGTGTGTGTGTGTGTGTGTGTGTGTGTGTGTGTATCCTATCCTATTTTTATTCATTTGGGTTATCTTCTGGACTTCTAGGGATCATGTGAGTTTATTACTCTTGATTGAGATAATGAAAGAAACAGATAAATGTTATATTGGCTATTATATTAAAAAATAAAACCTTGGACACCTAGGCTAGATAAATATGTGTGCGTGCTCCAATTATTCATTTCTTGACTCTTAGCCCCAAATCGTCCATTTTTTGCCTTGCTTTGTGATATCCGAGGCACACCCCATAAACACTCCTCTTTGCCAGTGGTGCAATGCATGTTGGTTTCAACAATAGAAAAAATTTAAGAGATGCTGCCAGGCAATAGCACAGAAGACACTTTCCTTCCGGGTTCCGGTCCCCCTTTCTTATTACTCAGCAAAGGAGCCCACCAGTCCTCATAGATCAGCGCCAGCCAGCCACACCCTCTGGCCACCCCGTCCCCACCAGCTATAATCTGTGTCCTCTGGCAAGTTTCTTTGACCCTGGAGGATGACCGTTCCCTCGCTCTTTGAAGAGGTCTGAAGCTCAGTCTTGGGGGGACCCTCTGCTAAGTTATTGCACTTTCTCTGCCAACTCTCCTCAGCCTAGATATTGGGGTTGTATTAGAACTTGCTATCCGTAGACCCTCAGAGTCTTCTTTAACCCATTTAGTGTTTAATTCCCTTTTATTCATTATGAATTCTTTATGTTAATCTTCTCTATTCAAATTATAGTGCTGTTTCTGTTTCCTCAACAGACCCAGACTGATACCATGAGCAACTGAGGTCTAGAGAATTTTATTCTAGATAAAAGACACCAAAAACTCTTAGACATAAGGTTAACAAAGTGTTCCAGGAAAAAGAAATTGAAGCGTGATCTACTGTATGCCAAGTTTCAGTTCTATGTACACAAAGGTCTACTTCTTTGAATGTTATTTAATATCAGCACACTTTAATAAGTGCTAATGGCAATAGCTGTCTTTCTCATTGAGAGGAAGCTGAGAAACAGGGACATGAATTTTCAGCCTAAGATATCTGAAGTTCGGCTAAGGAAGAATTTGAAGAAAAATCAACCTCCAGGGATACATGTAAGGCTTAGAGAAAGTCACGTAGTTGGGGCCCTTCCCTCAGTTATCATCTAATCCACGTGCCAACAAAATGTCAGGAAATTACACTGAGATGCATTGGGTATCCTTTGTTCTCAGAACATTTTCTTCTCTTTGTATACAGTTGAGGATTTGCAGATCAATAATCATTTTGATTTCAGCATGCAATTACATTCTCTGCTTGAGTTCCTCTGAGTTATGCACAAGGCTTTGGGCTCTGATGCCACTGTGTATTTGTTCTTCTGCTGTGGTTTCAGTGCATGCTGATGGCAAGTTAAATTATGAAAACCCTCAGCCTTTAATTCCATCAAGATGTGAATGTCAAAGAAAGGCAAAGTTACAAATTAGGTGGTACTAGGAAACTTGAGCCTGGCTCGACACGAGAGTACCCCCATACTTTTCATTTGGGGAGGGCATCGAGGGAGAAGTTGAACGTATGCTACAAGGACACCTGTAACCCAGCCCTGTGAACTCATCTGCTGACAGGTCACATGAAGACTTGCCTAGAAAATTTCCATTAATAAGGCCAAAGATATAAACAAAATTTAACAGATAGTAAAATTGCTCTCCATATTGAGAGAGCCATTTATACGAGGTACGTCCTCCCTCAAAATGGTAGGGGTTGTGGCCTCTCAGGCAAGGGTTTGCAGTGAGCAAGTAATTAGAGCAAGCAGCTTTAGAGTTCAATTCCATCCAAGTAATACACACCCTGAATCTCTGTAACGTGCAACCTACTACGCCTTCAAGAGGCTTAACACAGAAGAAGCAGATGGTTGACCCTGAAGTATTCCACTATTAATGCTTCACACCTAAACAGTAACCCCAGCTCCTGCATTTTGACTGTGGTTGGGATAGAAATAAACCCGTTCCTTTATGCCACCATTATTCTTCCCTCTGCAGTGCACCTCCCATTTTTGTCAGTGATTTTACTCTAGCTAAGGGCAAAGCAAAGCAGGAAGTGGAATAATTCTGAAATCGTGTAAACGAAAGTTTGACTCTTTGTTTCAAAATATTTAGGTAATTGTCTCGTACCCATCTTTGTTGCTCTAGTAGATGCCCTTCATGAACAGGAAACTGGCAAACCTGTGAAAGGCGCACTCGTCAGTGCCGAGCCATTTAGGCAGAATAATTTTGACCATGCTGTGTTGATGGCGTTTGCACCATCATCAGCTCCTTCCTCATAGAGGACATCTATTTATTTAATAAACATTTACTTTCCACATATGCCAAACATATCAACAAAACGAAAGCTAGACCATTTGCCCAAATCTGAGGAGGCAAAATCCTGTGAGAGGCCTTTCTGCTAGTTAATCTCTCTCTCAAAATACAGATTTGCAAAAGGTTAAGTGAAGGTGCCCTGCACTGCTCCCACATTATTCCAAAGGTATTCATTTTAATTTTTTTAATGTTTACTTTTGACAGAGAGAGAGAGAGACAGGCAGACGGAGAGGGGGACACAGAACCCGAAGCAGGCTCCAGGCCCCGAGCTGTCAGCACAGAGCCCAATGCAGGGCTCGAACCCACAAACTGCGATTTCATGACCTGAGCTGAAGTCCGACGCCTCACCGACTAAGCCACCCAGGCGCCCCTCAAAGGTATTCATTTCATTTAACAAATTCAAATATAAATTAGAGGCCTTTAGTGTTTTGGGGATTTTAGGAATGGCAAGGTATTAAGGTCTCTTCTTCTGGAAATGTATGAGCCACCAATTCAGATGATAAGAAAAAAAGCCTGCCTTCACTTTAGCGATCTGAACCCCATCACAGAAAGAAGTGAGTCTCATACTCTATCTGCTGAGCTAGCCAAACAACTGTCCATCAACAGATGAATGGATAAAGAGGTAGTATATACATACAATGGAATCCTATTCGGCCTTAAAAATGGAAATCCTGCCATTTGTTATTACGTGTATAAACCTGGAGGACATTATGCTAAGTGAAATAAGCCAGTCACAGAAGGACAATTACTGCATGATCCTACTTACAGGTACCCAAAATAGTCAACTGCTAGGAGCAGAGAGTACCATAATGGTTCCCAGGAACTGGGGAGAGGAAGTAAGAAGGAGTTGTTGTTTAGTTGGCATAAAGATTCAGTTATGCGAAATGAATTAGTTCTAGAGGGCCTGCTGTACAGCTACGGCCAATAATACTGTATTGGGCACTTAACACTGTGTCAAGAGGATAGATCTCAAGCTACGTGTTCTTACCACAAAAAACAAAACAGACCAGAAAAACCCCCAAAGGGACACAGGAAAACTTTGGGCGGTGATGGATATGTCTCTTACCTTGATTTGGGTAATGGTTTCACAGGTGTAGGCATATGCCTAGACTCATCAAACCGTCTACATTGAAAATGTATAAACTAAAAATTAATGTATAAATTAAATTAATAATGTGTACATTAAAAATAAAAAAAAATGGGGACACCTGGTGGCTCAGTCGGTTAGGTATTCGACTCTTGGTTTTGGCTTAGGTCATGAACTTCTGGTCCATGGGTTCAAGTTCCATGTCAGGCACACAGCCTGCTTGGGATTCTCTCTCTCTCCCTCTCTCTGCCCCTCCCCTGCTCATGTGTGGGCTTTCTCTCTCTCAAAATAAATACATAAAACTTAAAAACCAAAACAAAACAAAAACATGCAGTTTTTTGTCTACAAAAAAAACACTAAGTCAAAACAAATCAGCCAATGTCTGCAACCATTTGCCATTTGTGGCAGGTGAGTTCACTTTTTTGAAATATATTTTTTTAATGTTGATTTATTTTTGAGAGAGAGAGAGAGAGACCGAGCCTGAGCGGGGGAGGGGCAGAGAAAGGGAGACACAGAATGTGAGGCAGGCTGCAGTCTCCACGGTGACAGCACAAAACCTGACGCAGGGCTCCAACTCACCAACCGCAAGATCATGACATGAGCCAAAGTTGGATGCTTCACCAACGGAGCCACCCAGGCGCCACCGAGTTTGCTGGAATATTTTAAAAGGTCTAGCACTGTTCTCAAGAACCATTATACCTGAGTCTTTTCTCATGTTGCCTCCATCTTCCTAAAGTTCCACCTGAGAGTTTTAAAATCCTGTCTACTTTTCAAGGCCATTCCAATCCTTTCTCCAGGAGAAACTATTTTATCTGTCAAACCAGTATAATCTCCTCTTCTCCACAATACTTCCTTAACGTTTGGGTTTTTTTTTTTTTAAGTTTTATAACATCAAAGAATACCATAAGAGTGAAAAGCCTCATTCCTCTATGATGTTTTGTTTTTATTAGTGTGTCAGGAAGATATCACATTATTTTATTTTCATTAATGTGAGGGGGCAGGAAGATTACTCGAATTACACTTCCTAAAAGACAAATATATTTTTCCGGTTAAATTACTCCAATACTGAGGCCCAAACTAACGTCACCATTGGAAAATTACAAAAGGAAAGTGAAAAACCTCAAAGATTTCCATGCAAAATACTGCCCTGCCTCCAGCCCTGCTTGAGTACCTGTGTCTGGAATCCCAACTCAGAATGTGAATAGGTGCTCCTGCAATCCTCGCCGCTTCTGAATAGTGGCTGCTTCGGGAAACCTCTTTCCGAGTCTCTTCAGAGCCCCAGGGCAGGCAGCAGCTGAAAGCAGTTCGGTGGGGACATTTCCTTGCTTTGGGAGACAGCACAGGTAGCCTCATTGGCTGCAAAGCGAAAGCGGTGGCTGTGGTGGGCGAACAGAGGTTCTCTGATGTCCTTCTTCAAGTTCAAGATAACATCTCTGCAAAGTGGGGTGGTTTTCCTCCTCTCTAGGAGCCCCTGCAGTAACTCCTCTCAACTTCCTATCGAAACTCAAGGGCCTGGAAGAGGTTCTCCACCCCCGAATTTATGTAATTTTCTTCTCTCCAAGTATGAAGATTTACAGTAAAAGTTAAGCTACCTCATGGAGAACAGAAGGAAACTTTCAGCCTATTAGGACTTTGACGCCTGGGACAGGAGGAGGAATTAAGTAAATGATGATTTAGTAAAATTTCTTCTGTGAAAAAAAAATCCTATGGTTGGAGCAGGAATGGGTCGGGTTTGGCAGGCCAGCATCCACTTACTTTCCCTAAAAACACTCACCAGCTGGCTTTGAGGAATTACTTCTTCCTTGACGGCAGGCTGGTGGGTTGTCAACACAGGCTCCGTCCTATCCCAGCTAAGAGGGTGGCAAGTGACCCGATCCAAACCCGTGTAAATCTTGGCCAGAGAAAGAAAGATTGACAGTGGTTGGAATTTCATTCCTCCCTCGGGTGGGAGATCGAGGGAGGGCTGTTCTGACTGTCCCAACTGCTGATTCCTGCTTGGCAGCTTGTAAGACAACCTTTGGGCCTGGCCCAATGAAAAACCTAGCGTCTGATAGTTTTCCACACTATTCTGTTTGACTATATAATGGTATAACTGAGAAAAATTAGCGATAGAACGACAACTGGTGTCTCAGGTGAGTTGGGCCCTTATTACCTGCTCCATGGTTTGCCTGACAGCGTCAAGAGACTAAGCACCAAGTGTATCAACATTAAGCATGGAAGGGGATCTGCGTGATTCTGTGTGCTTCGCGGAAAAAAATGTGTAGCTTATGAAAATATTTTGGACGCTTCAAAGAGAGCTGACAAACAGTGCTTTGGAGAGGTTCTAAACCTCAGGCATCAACAAACTGAATGATGAAAACATGAATTCCTCCTCGTCTCTTTTACATAAGATTGCTTGCAGTAATAAATACTAGTATAGTCGGGGATGTAGTCAACTGTACATTGTCTGAATGGAAAGCCAGAACAATTTGTTCCCATGTAAAATTTATACCATTAGTTGGAGAATCTGCAGTGCTGTGAAAAGATCATTTCTTTTAAAACATTTATACGTGATAAAACAATATAAGCCAGCAATTCTGGACTGATTCACTTATTAGTGTACCTTGTCATGCAGAAGTTTCAATGCCAGTGTGTTTCTCTATAAGAGGTTCTAGTGCTTTAGGACTGAAGTTTCTCTGCTGTTTCAACAAAAGAGAGAAAAAAAACAATAAATAAACCATGTTGAGGATATGGTGGCATCACAACATAAGCCCCCACAATGGAAGGCAACTATATTAAATGTTACCCTCAGAGATTCTTGAGGGAAGGCGTCCTGCAGTGTCCCACAGACTGCGCTTCATAGGCGGGCACCGGATTAAACGGTTTTCTCATGCTTCAGGCTCACGTTTGGCAAAAAATAAAAAACGGCTTTTATAAAACAGCGGGACCACATCCATTGAGGCAAGATGATCCCACTGTCAGAACTACTGGGATGCAGACCGTGAGAGAGATCCACCTGTCTCATCTCAGGCTACCTCCCAGGGTTAACAGAGCTAGAATTTTCCACACACTGAGTGCTGGGCCAGCTGACTTCTCAAAAGCCACACATATGGTAGACAAGACTCTACTATAGACGAGTGGCTAATCCTTAAGACAGACATTAACTCAACGAAAGCCCGTTTTATGGTGCTTTACTGTGGTTTATAACTCCATCTTGTGGTTTATTTTATTAGCTGGTAATCAGCTGGTAATTTGACTGCCATCCAAAGTTAGTTAGTTAACCAATAATAGTAGATAATGTGCAAGGTTCTTAACGAACTTTATCAAATTTAATCCTGAAAAGTGGGTATTATCTCTGTTACATAGACTCTTTTTAAAAAGTCTGGGCTTTTCTTTTCCCGGACAGTATTGCCCCTACCCTTTGCCCCTACCCTTTACCTACAATTTTTGTTGCCAATCACATTTCCTCAAACTCGGTAACATCAATATGATACTCATTATCTTTTGCTGTCCTGGGATAAGTGTCTCTTTAACATGCCTTTCCAAATCTTTGTGCTTGGAGGACAATCCTTCCTATGGAACAGGTATGAATCTCAACCTATAATGTCATTGTTTGAGAGATACCAGTTGTTTATTTCTTTAAATCAAATCAAACTGACCCTAACAGTAAATCCGCAGGGCCAGCGCGATATTCAACCCTAATCATTCTTCAGACTTCCCCTCTCCGTGCCTCGGCCCCCAATCCTGGGTCTAATGATAACCCCTGAGCTGCTCGTGGTCCTAACGCCCCTCCCTGTAACTCCTTGCCATGCCTGAAACACAGGAATCTCCAGCCAAGCTGGAAACCATGCAGTTCAAGTCTGGCGTCATCTGCGACCTTGCCAAATCCTGGAAAACTGCTGCCAAATAGTGTCCTGATCCTACATGCCAGTGAGAGAATTCTGAACGTTTGAAAAAGTCAAAAATAGAGAGAGATTCTGCGCTCCGGCTACTCTCCAAATAGCAGCAATTTCTCACTCCTTTTGTGAGAGATAAGAAACATCTTAGACCCCAGCAGGACTTCATGGTTTCTGTAGATCAGTGACTGCTGGGTGTTTTTCATCCTTCTCTATTCTGAATGAAAGTTTTTATGGTATTTATCCTGTACCTGATTTATCATCGCATATCCAATGTATATCTGGGACCACAAAAGGAACATCTGATCTTCCGAACAAGAATGCAGATCACCCCAAGCTCCTGGACGTTCAGCTGTATTCAGTGACTGGGTTGCTCTTGGGGTTATCTTGCTTGAGGACGGGAGTTAATGTTTTCCCTATGTGAAAGAGCAAAATGGATATTCAGTGACCGGAAGGATCAACACTGGAAGAGGCTGGCTGGCTGCTCTAATTGAGGTCTTTTTCTTCCTGGACTCGCAAGTAGACTACACCGCTGAGTATAATTTCTTACCTTACAGCGAGGTGTGGGCATGTGATGGGGTTCTAGCCAGCGAGAGGTAGACAGAAGTGATATGTGCCATTTCTAAGCTGATGCCTGCATACTGTATCCTTGGCATCCTCTATGCTTTTTCTCCTTCTGCTAGCTTGATGCAGATGCAATTGTCGTGGAAGCCAATTTTGGAAGATGGAAATTAAAATCAGATGAGGATGCAGATATGTGCAACATGAGGATTCTGAGCAGTTTCTGACTAACGTCCGTGTGTGGTAGATAAGAACCTTATTCAACAAGCCTAGATGTATAAGAAATATTCACTTGGTATCTTATTTAAATAAAAGTAAACCTGAATCCAAACCCAAGCTCTATCCCACCAGGCTGCTTTTATTAAGGCTTCTACATAGTCTCTTTGAGTCTGGCAATTCTGCTTCCCGGTCATGTTTGGGGCTCACCTAGTGAGTCTCAAAGCCCGTTTGCATGACACCCAGTCTCCTTGAGCCAATCAAAAGCCATGTCTCTAAGGGCAGTCATATCCCTGTGGGGCTGCCTCTGAATTATGTGTGCGTCCTTGCTTTCCCCAGGACCCTCAGCTTCTGGTCTCCCCAATCACAGTGCCAATCTTAATTCTTCTCTCTCACCTTTTCTCCCCCTCTTCAAAAGCCATCTCCCTCTCTCCTCATGTGAGTTTTGGGACAGGCAAAATGTCACGTAAGGGGCAGGGAGAGCCAATGACTTTAGCCATCCTGTCTCTATGTGCTCTGTAAAAATCCATTAGGCAAATCACAAAATGTGACCAACTGTTTGAAATGAAGGAAGAGAAAAGTATGCGGAAAACACTACTATTTCAAAAGAACCATCATGGTATACCTGTATCAAACATTCTGGATTCTTTCCTCAAGGTGTAGCAGGGGCTAGTTTTCTCAGGCACACTCCAGCTAATGCTCACTAAATGGTCGCATAAAACACCAACCTTTAATTGACAATTGTTTCTACTAACCCAGGACTGATTGGTTCTGACTGTTCACATGACCTGAATATAATTCTGTATATTAGTTTAATCAGACAATTTATATAGGTTCTTGGATGTTTATCCAAAGGTTGACAAGTTTTAGGAAGTATAATAATGACTGACCTTTGTGCAAGAATTCTGTGAAACCTGAAGAATACTGTTAAATGACATAGGAAAAGAGAAATCCAATAAACTGTGAGCTCAAAATCCACTCTGAAAATCAAGATGGGCAAAGAGCATTAAAGAAAAAAAGGTCATGAGGAACTAGAAAAAAAACCAAGGAGATGAGCCAAACAAATGCTAATAGCCGAAGTCCGTAATCACTGTGGATGAGCAAATGGTGAGTATGTGACAACCGTGAGTGGTCAGATGCAGACTCTTGGGTGTGGGAATTACACACAAAGAGTAAACACTCAGAATCCTGTGAGGAAGGAAAAGCCTTCACTTCAGTCAATGTCTGAGACAGCTACTCTGTAATGAAAGCTGCTGCCTGGGAGACACAGGGAAACAAAACTCCACAAAGGAGATAAATGATCATACAATTCAGCAATGGCTCAATGGGTCCCTAGATAAAATCTGTGCCTGGAAATGGTTTCTTGTTCTTTGAATGCTCAGTCAGACAAATCAAGCGTGTTGAATTAATAATTCTTAAAGTTCTTAATTTTATCTTAATTCTAAAATTCTTAATTTTAAATAATTAAAAATTATTAAGAATTAATAATTCTTAAAACATGCTGAAATGCATGCCAAGGCAGGACACCAAGGTTTTCTTCCAAGTTCTCAGCAGATAAGTTAGTCTTACCTACAGCATCCTACCCTGATGAGATAGAGGAAACCATTAGATAACGACACAATACACTATATCATTTAGCTAGAGTACAAGGTATTATTTATTAAGAATTTTTGTTTAATTTCAATTCAATCATTATTTAGTAATTGCTGGCCATGCAAAAACTATCAAAACAGTGAATATTGGAGTGGGATCTTCATATCTGAGAATTGGGCCCACCAGGATGGCTTTTCAGAAAAAGTAGACCTTGGTGGGGGTCTGGAAGATTCTGCAGAATATGGGACTATGGGAAGTAAAGGAAGATATACTAGAACCCTACGAAGCATTTTGAGTGTGATTTGGATTTGTTATTCTACATAACACCATTCATAAACTTTTAAGTTTTTATTATTACTGGAAAGGAGGAGAGTTTTCTGGAGCATGCTAAGGGCCTCTTATAATCCTCATGCAATTTAATAATAATATATGAGATACTACAACCAATTATTACATTTCCCTGGAATTCCTTATTTGGTGCATCTACTTTTGGGTAACAACAAACATTAGCCAAAGTATGATATTAAATTTATGTAGATTTTGATGCAAGACTTGCTAAGTATCAGTAATAAAATGTATCTCATGGTCTTTGAAGTAATGCATCAAGTTATGTGAATCCTCAAAAGTGAAAAGTGGGGGCAAAAAAAAAAATACTAAATACCAGAATCAGCTCAAGAGGAAATGAAATGGCTATACTAATTTGGCAGAAACTTGCAAAATACAACAGCCCATAGAGACCATGTTTGCCATTTTGATGCGCTGATAGAAACTGAGTGTGAGGCAAATATTCAGAAAGACTGAATTCAAAGTATTTCAAGACACATATACTACCACTGTTTTGGAGGCCTACTTACCTTAAAATTATGAGATATGAGGAAAATGAGTAGGTTTCAATGACTAAGCAAATGTGTATGATCAAAATTGTAGCAATGGTACATTGAAAATTACAAATACAATTTTAACTTTGCATAGCACAGATGACCTACAATGATGATAACCAACCCACCAAACCAACTTATTTATATTAAAAAATATAACCAGAGTACACAAAAATAACTACAGCATCTTAGAACTAGCGGAGAAGAAATATTTACCGCTTACTTCCTACCCCCATCCAATGTAAGACTTGTTTTTGCTGTATCACTCACAGATGGCCATACACCTTCTGCTTGAACAGGTGTAGTATCTTACTGTTTCTGTAAGAAGTCTATTTTGTACAGCTGTAATTCATAGGAAGCTTTGCCTTCTGCTTAACTAGACTGTACCTCCCTGTGACTTATTTTTTGATCTAAGTTTTGCTCTCTGAAGCTTCAAAGGAATAGTTTAATTCAAATCAGTTCAATTAGTAAGTATCATAGAGTAGCTCTGTCAGGGACTGAGGTAGGTGCTGGCATACAAAGATGAATAAGCCACATTTCTTTACCTCTCTCTTCTGACTTGACAGCTATTCAAATTCCAGAACACACATATTACATCCTCCTTGATTCTTCCTTCTAAATCAACGATCTCCAGGTCTCTGAACCACATTAAGATCCTTCACACTCCCAATCACTCAATTTCTACATTTGCACGATTAAACGACTAATCTCATTAAAATTTTAATAGAACACTATTAGATGGGGATTTTCCTGCTCTAATATTTTGCTTCTGAGAAGAGACCCTCTTTATAGGACTTGCTGGGAAATTGGGTGCGAAAAAAGGGTCTAATGGTCCCTTAGCTGATCTCCCCTCTCCAGGATATAGAAGTGAGAGAAGACAGTCAGTGGGGCTCAGGGACCATAAATCTCAGAGAAATTCTGAAGAACATACACCCTGATTTCAGGGATGAGATTCTTGATTTTAGTAGTTTTTACCTAACATATCTTGAAGATAGAAGCTAGCTTTTTAAAGTTGACACTTTTAAGAGACATTGAAACTTCTAAATAAGACACAAAGCCAGAGCCTAACTTCAAAAATAAAGTATACTTTTAATTATAACCATCTTCAGAATAAGCGGATAAAATTAATTTCATCACTTCAAGACTTCTGTGTGAACTTAATGCAATTGGTAGAATGGTATTCAGTTACTGGAGCACATTATTTCATTTCCATGGGCATGGAATTTTTTTGTAAATTGCTCCGGTGTGTCGTTATTTTTTCCCTGTTTTAGTATCAGACATACTTAAATGTAGAACAGAATGACTTTAAACTATCAATTACTCTACACTATCATCTCTCCACAATTGAGTGCTTAATAGAGAGAAAAATCAAGAATAAATATATATTAACTTGCTAAAAGGGTTATGAAATATAAAGTATAGCCTACACTTAAATATCAAACTTCACTAAGCTAATGTTGTTACAGGAAAAATATCAGTTCATTCATTGTAAAAATGACCATTTCTTAAGCCTCATCATGGTTATCACATTTATTTGTAATTTTTCTCCCTTCATACATTACCCCACTGTTGTTAAAGTAAATGTACTGTCCTAAAGGCCTCCTTCTTTTCTACATTCTTCTTCCTCGTTGAAATGGATGCGATAGAGGTATCTGTAATGGAATACATAGCTCCTTTCCCAGGAAGATGAATGTTTAAATTAACATTAAATTAAATTACATTCAATTTGACTCGATCCCATTTTATAACTTTATTACATTCCTTAAACCCAGCTATCTTCCCAGTTCTGTGGGTTATCATCAACAGCCAGAAGGAGATACATTGGTTTCTTGATCCTTTATTTCTTGGGCCAAAGATAAAGAAATAGAAAATTATATTCTAACTTACACAGTGTTGAAACCGGGTGAATCTTCTCTTATTTGGTTTTAAACAGAGAATGTGGGAGAACTGGAGAGAGCATAACTGGGCACTATTGTTTGCAAACGGTAGGCAGTGGCCAATGATGACCTTTCCAGAGGGGTATATACACCTGCATGGGATTACTGATTCCCATATTGACTCGAAATTCTAATTCATGTTGCCATCAACTGCCATAGCACTGCGGTTTGGCTCAAGGAATAATATAAGTTGCTAAAAATTAAGTCCCCCTTTTAGAATTAAATACAGTGAGGAGGAAGCGAGGTATTATTTGAGCACACATAATAGGGAAGTACAGGTATTGAGGGAGAGTGGAGTGTCAATGTTAAGGGCGTGGCCTGAAATGGACAGAGTCCAAATCCTAGCCCAGCTACATGCTAGCTGGGTCACCTTCGGGAGCTCCCCTAAACTGTATAATCCTTACTTTTTTATCATTAAAGTGGAAGTAATAAGTGTACTGCTGGGTAAGCCTACAGGGAGAAGTAGAAGTGATAATACATATTAAGGGCTTAGCATAGTGCCTGGTATATAGTAAGCAGTCAACAAATATTTGCTATCATCATTGTTCTTACAAAGAATCCTTAGATCTATAAAGACTCTGCATTGAGATTCACATGGAGTCCAAATTTCAGTGTTTAATTCCCCCTAACATGGCCCTATGCTGTCTTTGTTTCCCCTGTCATCTCTTGTGTCATTTTTGTCTATGTAGCTTGCTAATCACTACCTCTGCATGTTGCTGGGGTCCATCTATTTTGATGAGAATTCTTTATTTTCTGCCTATTTAAATACTGCAGGGTTTAGCTCATCCTTCACCTCTTACACAAAGCTTTCCCCTAACATGGAATCATAGAATGTTAACAGAAAACCCAGGACTGAGGGATATCCTGGGACATGGGACTTTCAGTGTTAAAACTGGGGCAATCCCAGGCAAAATGAGACACGTCAGTCACTCAAGAGCTAGAAAAGACCCTAGAAATGATCTAGATCAACTTTCTCAATTTGCTGACCTCAAAACAGAGCATCTTGGTGACTAAACAAAGTAAGTTATAAATAGGTAAGTGGTTTCCTGACAGAGCTAGAATTGGAATGTAGGTTTTCTGAGTGCCCATGACTTCTAGTTTCCCCCAATTGTACTATATATATATATATATATATATATATAACAATTAACATACAGTGTTATATTAGCTTCAGATGTACTGAATAGCCAAAGTAATTGTGAAAAAGAAGAACAAAACGAAGCTGGAGGTATCACAATTACAGATTTCAAGATAAACTACAAAGCTGTAGTCATCAAAACAATATGGCACTGGCCCCAAAACAGACACATAGATCAATGGAAGAGAAGCAAGAGCCCCAAAATAAACCTACACTAATATGGTTAGTTAATCAATTACAGATGAGGAAAAAATATACAATGGAGGAAAAGACAGTCTCTTCAATAAATGGTGTTGGGAAAACTGGACAGTTACATGCAAAAGAATGAAACTGGACCACTCTTTCACACCACACACAAAAATAAACTCAAAATGGATTATAGACCTAAATGTGATACCTGAAACCACAAAAGTCCTAGAAGAAAAAATAGGTAGCAATTCCTCTGACATTAGCTGTAGAAACATTTTTTCTAGATATGTCTGCTCAGATAAGGGAAGCAAAAGCAAAATTAAACTACTGAGACTACACCAAGCTAAAAAGCTTTTGCATGGTGAAGGAAACCATCAACAAAACAAAAAGACAACCTACTGAATGGGAGAAAGTATTTGGAAAATACATCAGATAAGGGGTTAATATCCAAATTATATAAATAAATTATAGAAGCCAACAGCAAAAACACCCCCCCCCAAATAATCCAATTAAAAATGGGTAGAGGACCTGAACAGACATTTATCCAAAGGAAACACACAGATGGCCAACACATGAAAAAATGCTCAACATCACTTACCATCAGGGAAATGCAAATCAAAACCACAACGAGTTACCACCTCTTGCCTGTCAGAATGGCAAAAACCAAAAACAAGAAATAACAAGTGTTGGTGAGGATGTGGAGAACAAGGAACCCTCATAGACAGACCTTTGGTGGGAATGCAAGCTAGGGTGGCACTGTGGAAATCAGTACAGAGGTTCCCCAGAAAACTGAAAATAGAATTAAATAGGATCTAATAATTACAGTATGTTTTAAAAGGAAGCACATAAGCAGAAGAAAGCATGGAGATAAATATGGAGAACAAACTGAGGGTTGCTGGAGGGGTTGTGGGAGGGGGGATGGGCTAAATGGGTAAGGGGCAGTAAGGAATCTACTCCTGAAATCATTGTGGCACTATATGCTAACTAAATTGGATGTAAATTTTAAAAAATAAAAAATAAAATTAAAAAAAAAGAAAGCATGGAGAATTGCAAGTAAAAATGTCTTAGTGTGAATACAGGCCCTCCTATTTACTAGTATGTAAACTTGGACAACTGATTAAATCTCTTTAAACCTCAGTTTTCTCCATCTGTAAAATGGAATAATAATGCCTACTTGAGAAGTTCTTATGGAGACGAACCAGAATTGTATATATTTGTATATTATATATCATAAATATATTTTATACATAAAATATATGCTTTTATATATATAAAATATAAAATTTCTAAAATATATAAACTGATATATACATATTACTGATGACAGCTCTTGGAAACAGTAAGCAATCAATGCATGTTTATTGTTATTATTACAATTTCATCTAACATTTCCCTTCATACTTTTTCATTCTTTCTTCCCTTTCAATGCTACATATTTATATAGAACTTTACTCTTTCTAAAGCCTGTCTACATACATTTGATGTGAACTTCTGAACAACCGTTTTGAAACAAGCTATTGCCTAGTTTTATCGATGAAAACATAGGGTTCCAAGAAGTCAAGTAACTTGCCTTAGATTCGCTTGGTGTAATCAGCATCAGGGCACAAATCAGAATCTTCTGATTAATAGCCACATACCTTTTAATTTTATGGTCTCCCTCTAGCTTCCTTTCTTGTCATAGGTATGACTCATGTTTCCACCACTACTGGGGCAAGGGCCTTTAATGGCAGAACAATCCACTGACTGTATCAGTGTGGTCAGGTGGGTCTTTGACTTTTGACAGTGTGTTCAGAGCTCTCAACCACAAGTGCCAGAGAAATCTCTGCCCCACTGACCTGTGCAGAGAAATTATGAGGATGCACGGAAAATACAAACATGCATGTGCTTTTGTCCTTACTTAAATGCTTCACAAATATAGGGCATCTCACCCACAGCTGGCATTCAATCAATTCTTGCTGATTGACACGGTTTTTAGTTAGGAATGGAGAAACGAGAGGGGAGTCAGACTATTTTTATATCTTTGCTTTGGTTTTAAGAAATAAATGACACCTTTCATCGTTCATCTATCCTCTTCTGCAATATTAAATTCTAACTGCAGAAAAATTCCCACAAGCCCTAAAAGTGCAATATAAGCATAGAGGAAACAAAGGAATAAAGAATTCTCTTTTGGCACCAGGTGCAAGCCCTTCGCTCTGAGATCAGTCATTTCACAAGTGCGGTGTACTGCCTTGGACAGTTAGGTGTGGTTGTATTTGCACACTTGTTTTCTCTCAAGGTAAACTGACACCCCCCTGAGGTTAGGACAAAGTGTTTATTTCTATCCTTCCTATTACCCATCACAGAGCCTTGCGATTCCTAAGGAACTGATTTTATTATTGTTGGTCTTGTTGATTGTGGTCTACTTGTGAATTTCACACAGGGAAGTTGAACTAGACTCTGCTTATGTTTCGAGCCTCACAGCCTAGAAATTTGCTTTCTGCCTCTTTATCTGTCCTTTTGCCAACATCCCACACATTGATTTGGTCCAGCACGCCCGCACTGCACTATAGGTGCTTCAATGCATACCTCTGTAGGCTCCCCCACCCGGGAGAATGGCAAGAATAGGCAGAGGGATTTATTTGGATTTGTAGCAGGACAAAGTGAGAAGCTGTTCAGATGCTTCCTGAATGTTGCCGCACAGGCAGATACCGATTTTCCTCATGCCTAAGGCTAACTCTTCTTGTTAGGGTGAAACTTCTCATTTTTAATAAGCAGGGGATACTGTTTGCACTTATTTATCTCTGAAAACTTCACCTGGACAAAAATGTGCTCATGTCACCTGTGAAGCTGATGATTTCTCCAATAATGTGTGCGGGTAGTTTTCCCCTCTGCCTGAGAAAAATCAGAGAGGATTTTTCAGCCGCAGCCTGGCTATGGGTACCTGGCAACTCCCATAGGCATCACTGATGAAAGAAACGTAAACGTGCTGTGGGTAACTACATTCAAACTACATTCTTTATGTATATCTTGGAGCTTCAAGTTCATCACCAATGCAAAAATGGGAGTGGTAACTATTATTCCTCCTTGGAATAATAGGGTTTCTTTTTTATTAGGGTCAGATAAGATGATGTGTGACACAGCCCTAGAGAAACACAGAACACATCCTCCACCTTCGAGGACATGTCAGATAGGACCTAGAAATAATCTACTAAAATATTTCCCTCTCTAAAGCTGCCCTGCAATCCTTGGTCCATGGGGGGTGTGAAGCAGAATAAGATGGGGGAAAATCCAGTATTTCCAGTTTTAAAGATCTCTTGTCCACAAGATACAGCATCTGTCTGAATAATGGATTTCAGTACAATCCCAGGAGCAATCTTGCACATTATAGTCAGATCCACTTCATTACCCAGTTATTTTGTACCTTTCCAGGCTGTTAGTCAAATCACCCTGCTGCCTAGCAAGTTTCTGATTAATCTAGATTTCAACTAATTTACCCTGCAGCCACATGGATTGAACTGGACCGCTTTACATGTTCTTTTGCTATAAGTTTCAAATCGTTTTCACAAATCTGTTGCAACGGCACTATAATTGTTTGGCTGACAATGAGTCTTTCTGTAGGAAGGACAAGTGGGAACTGTATTTTAATTCTTCTTCATATCATCTTTCTTTTAGACAAATATTTTTCATCCAGGGAATCAAAGGGGTGCTAAAAAAAATAAAGATACTTGAAAGAAGTAAGGGATCAAGCTTGTGTTGCTGCTCCAGTGACATGACTGGGGAGAATTAAGTTGCAGGTAGATTGGATCCACCAGAATAATGAAATAAATGCCAAGGGTCAAGCCCTAAACCCAGTTCCAAACCTAGAAACCTCTGATGACTATCTTCCAAGAAGCAACACTGCCACCTGGCTGTGAAAGATCAAGAAATGATGCTGATGCTTTCTTTCCTTTTCTAACCAAATCCTCCAGACATTCAATCTACTTCCAGATTTCAGGATTCTCGAAGTAGATTTCTGGAATTCTGAAGATTCCTATCATATCCTCAATAATACAGAGTGCTAGGGCACAAAACATGAATGGGGTAATTGGAAACTATCTCAAGGATTATCCACACCACCATTCACAATTCATGCAAATGAAGCCCAAAATTGCATCACAGGAATGGTGCTGTAATGCAGGTATTACAGCTTGAGGAAGAAAGAATTGTAAAGGATGCATAAAAAGCAGATGCAGGGAAATCAGTAGTGAGAAGGCAGACGAAGAAATCAAAGACAGATGAGGGTGAGGAAGTTTAGTGAAGCTGAAGAGACTTTAGAAGACTGTAACTAATATTTAACAGTAGAATCAACAGGCCTAGATTCTTGATTATAGTTTGGGAGGGTAATGAGGAAGAGAATGATGCCTAGATTTCTGGCATCAGCAACTGGGTAGATAGTAGGAACATCTACTGAAGGCCTCTGGTTTGGGGGAGAGCCCCCATAAGTTCTTTTTGACATAATGGGTTTGAAGTGCATATAGTGTGTATGGTGGGGTATTAGTCAGGGTTCTCCAAGAAACAGAGCCAATAAGAGAGATACATACAGTAGGGCAAGTCAGTAAATATATATATAATATATTTATATATATATATTTATTTTTATAATATATATAAATTATATAAAATCTATATATAATTATATATATTATATATATATACATTTATACATTTTATATGTATATAAAATATACAAATTATATATATATATATATATATATATATATATATATATATATATATATATTTCTGTTCCTGGCAAATCAGAAATCCATAGGGCAAGCCAGTAGCCTAGAAACTCAGATGTTACAGTCTTGAGTCTGAAATTCGTAGAGCAGGGCAGGCAGTCTGGAAATTCGGAAAGTGTTTCTGTGTTGCAGTCTTGAAGCTTGGGAAACATCAGTCTTTGCTCTTGGGGCCTTCAACTGATTAGACGAGGCCCACCCACACTATGAATGGTAATCTGCTTTACTCAAAGCCTACTGATTTAAATATTAGTCATATCTAAAAAATACCTTCACAGTGACATCTAGAATGATGTTTGGCCAAACAGCTGGGAACCACAGTCTAGCCAAGTTGGCATATAAATTTTTTTTAACGTTTATTTATTTTTGAGACAGAGAGAGACAGAGCATGAACGGGGGAGGGGCAGAGAGAGAGGGAGACACAGAATCGGAAGCAGGCTCCAGGCTCTGAGCCATCAGCCCAGAGCCCGACGCGGGGCTCAAACTCACGGACCGCGAGATCGTGACCTGAGCTGAAGTTGGACGCTTAACCGACTGAGCCACCCAGGCGTCCCCCAAGTTGGCATATAAAATTAAGAGGTGGGAATGATAGGGAGGAATCTAGACTCGGGAAATATGGTGCTGCCAGTACCTGGGACAAAGAATATAGGAAGAGGACAAAATAGTTTTGGGAGAAAATAATGAGTTTATATATTTTTTTCACACTGAAAATGAGATCTCTCTGAACCAATCATAGTAGATCTGTGTTAAAGGCTTTGTGTGCAGGTCAGAGCTTGGGATAATAGATCTGGAAGTTAGCATCACATAGTTGGTAGTTAGAACTGCCATAGTAAATGAAATTACCTGTGGATAGTATTGGGGAGACAAGAAATAGTGAACTCAAAATGGTAATGCGAGGAACACCAATGTGTAAGTAGTGATGTGGAGAAGGAGAAGTCCACTGAACACATGGAGAAAAAATGTCTGAGAGGTAGAAGGAACAGGGTAGTGTCTTGAAAACTCTAGAAGACAATGCTATGCTCACCAAATCCAATTCCGTATTTTTCTTTCTTAGGCACCCAGAAAGCCCCATTTTTTCAGACCTTTTGAGGCTAACCAAGGACATATGCCTAGTTTCAGCCAATGGAATGGGAAAGGAAATAATAGGTTTGCCTGAATCAGAAAAAAGCCCTTTAGCAACTTTCTGGCCACTCTTCCCTGCCTCAGTGAAGAGACAAGCGCCAGGACAAACCATTAATATGCTTTCCTCCCTCATACCCACTGAACGTGTAGCAACCTCGGGAAATACACCTTTGTTGTGGGAAAACACTGAACTTTCAGTATTAATTTGACCCTCTAACATAGCTTATTGTGACTAATACAAAAGCCAAGGCAGTAGCATATTTGGCAAAGGAGAGAACGGTCACAACAGCGTTGTATGCATCAGAGCTCCAGAAAAGAGACCTTTCCTTAGATTTCCAGATGTAGAATTATTGAGCCAGCAACACCAAACACTTTAGAGGATGTGAGTTATAATAGTTTGACAGAGATTCTGCAGTGTCTTTCGGCTTTAGCTAAGAAATGTGTTTGTCAGATTAATAAAGCCAATAGATACCATAATTGGAAACTGATATCACAATACAAACACACATCACAGTATATTATACTTGTAGTTTGGCTTGAAATATTGAGATAATGACATAAATGCTGATTGAATTGTCTTTGCCTGACTTCTCCATTTATGTTTTGCAAGAATAGTGGTCTTAATGTTTTCCCCTTAGTACAAGAGATCTTGATTTATAAACAACTTGTATCCTATATATTTAGTTCTTACGTTAATTGTTTAGAATTCTGGCCGCTCTTTCCCAACTGGAAAGAAATAACAAAGGGTGATTAGTTTCTCAGGCCAGATCCCACAGCCTATTTAACCTGCAATGTGGCTAGACAAGAAATATGTATTATTCCATGACATAAATATGACTTACATTAATTACATAAGGCACAATAATAGAGTCAAACAGAAAGCTGTGCTAGGTATTTCTGCTTTTTATTAGAAAAAGGAGAATGCCAGAAAATTGGAGAAATTCCAGGAGAATTGGAGAAAGGAAATTCCAGAAGTGCATTGATGCAAAATAAAAGAAGTCCACCTGACCCAAATGCACAGATCTAATCAAAGATTCCAAATATTTGTATAAATAAAAATGAAATATCTTATGAGGCTAATAATCATGACATGAGATGTTCCAGCTGGTAAGTTTAAAAATCACTTAAAAATATACAATATGCATGGGGGTGCCTGGGTGGCTCACTGGTGAAGCAACTGACTCTGATTTTGTCTCAGGTCATGATCTCAGTCGTGAGATCGAGCTCCATGTTGGGCTCCATGCTGAGCATGGAACCTGCTTAAGATTCTCTCTCTCCTTTTCCCTTTGCCCTTCCCTTGCTCTCTCTCTCTCTCTATATATATATATATACTAGATATATACAGATATATATATATATATCTAATATATATATCTAATATATATATTAGATATATATATAGTATACTATATATACTACATATATTACATAATATATATATTACATATACATATAATATGCATGAAAACAATGCTCTGAGTACGTAGGATTTCCAATGTATTCCAGTTCTTCTTTCATATTACTCTCCAATGGGATCACCAGAAACTCCTCAGATTTTTAAAAGTCACATTAAGAGGTATCCTTGGAAATAAAAGGCATCCAAATCAGCAAGGAGGAAGTCAAACTTTCACTCTTTGAAGACGACACGATACTCTATATAGAATACCCAAAATATTCCACCAGAAAATTGCTAGAACTGATTCATAAATTCAGCAAAGTCGCAGGATATAAAATCAATGCACAGAAATCAGTTGCATTCCTATACACCAATGATGAAACAACAGGAAGAGAAATCCAGGAATTGATCCCATTTACAGCTGCACCAAAACCCATAATATATCTAGGAATAAACCTAACCAAAGTGGTGAAAAGTCTAAATACTGAAAACAATAGAAAGCTTATGAAAGAAATTGAAGAAGACACAAAAAAATGGAAAAATATTCCATGCTCATGGATTGGAAGAAAAAATATTGTTAAAATGTCAACGCTACAGAAAGCAATCTACAGATTCAATGCAATCCCCATCAAAATAACACCAGCATTCTTCACAGAGCTAGAACTAGAACAAACAATCCTAAAATTAGTACAGAACCAGAAAAGACCCTGAATATCCAAAGAAATCCTGAAAAAGAAAATCAAAGCTGTAGGCATCACAATTCCAGACCAGACTTCAAGCTGTATTACAAAGCTGTCATCATGAAGACAGTATGGTACTGACACAAAAACAGACATTTAGATCAATGGAACAGAATAGAGAACCCAGAAATGGACCTACAAACATATGGCCAACTAATCTTTGATAAAGCAGGAAAGAATATCCAATGCAATAAAGACAGTCTCTTCAACAAATGGTGCTGGGAAAACTGGACAGCAACATGCAGAAAAATGAACCTAGACGACTTTCTTACACCATACACAAAAATTAACTCAAAACCAAAATATAAGACAGGAAGCCATCAAAATCCTAGAGGAGAAAGCAGGCCTCAGCCTTTGACGTCAGCCACAGCAACTTCTTCCTCAACACATCTCCAGAGGCAAGAAAAACAAAAGCAGAAATGAGCTACTGGGACCTCATCAAAAAATAAAGAGCTTCTGCATAGCAAAAGAAACAATCAACAAAACTAAAAGGCAATCGACAGAATGAGAGAAGATATTTGCAAATGACATATCAGATAAAGGGTTAGTATCCAAAATCTATAAAGAACCTATCAAACTCAAGACCCAAAAAACAAATAATCCAGTGAAGAAATGGGCAAAAGACATGAATAGACACGTCTCCAAAGAAGACGTGCAGATGGCTAACTGACACATGAAAAAATGCTCAGTATCATTCACCATCAAGAAAATACAAATTAAAACCACAATGAGATACCACCTCACAGCCATCATAATAGCTAAAATAAACAACTCAGGCAACAACAGATGTTGGTGAGGATGCAGAGAAAGAGGATCTCTTTTGCACTGCTGGTGGGAATGCAAACCGATGCAGCCACTCTGGAAAACAGTATGGAGGTTCCTCAAAAAATTAAAAATAGAAGTACCCTCTGACCCAGCAATTGTACTACCAGGTATTAATCCAAGGGATACAGGTGTGCTGTTTCAAAGGGGCGCATGCACCCCAATGTTTATAGCAGTGCTATTGACAATAGCCAAAGTACGCAAAGAGCCCAAATGTCCATCGATGGATGAATAAAGAAGATGTGGTATACCTATACAATGGAATATTACTCTGCAATCAAAAAGAACGACATCTTTCATTTGCAACGATGTGGATGGAACTAGAGGGTATTATGCTAAGTGAAATGAGCCAGTCAGAGAAAGACAAAAATGATATGACTTCACTCATAGGAGGACTTTAAGATACAAAACAGATGAACATAAGGGAAGGGAAACAAAAATAATAGAAAAAGAAGGAAGACAAAACATAAGAGACTCTCAAATACAAAGAACAAACTGAGGGTTGCTGGAGGGGTTGTGGGTGCAGGGATGGGCTAAATGGGTAAGGGGCATTAGGGAACACACTTGTTGGGATGAGCACTGGGTGTTATACAGGGGGGATGAATCAGTGGAATCTATTCCTGAAATCATTATAGCACTATATGCTAACTAACTTGGATGTAAATTAAAAAAGAAAAAAAAAAAAAGACGAGATTAAAGCAAGATTGGGCCGAAAAAAAAAGAGGTATCCTTGGATACCAAACTCTCCTTAAGTCTTAGTCCAAGATGTGGTCAAAGCCAAGTTCCTCAGTTCTCCTTTAAGTAGCTATTTACTAATGACAGAAAATAAAGCACCTCATTTATCCTATATAAATGAGGAATGAAGTACTAAGGTTAATAACTTTTTCTGATAACCGTGGCTAGTATTTAAACATTATAAAATAATTTTTTATCAACTTAATATTAATGAGAATTCTCCTATAGTGTTTTAGGGACTACAGACATGACAGTTCTCAGAGGTTATATTTCTACTTTTTTTTGTAAGTTTATTTGTTTTGAGAGAGAGAGAGAGAGAGAGAGAGAGAGAGAGAATCCCAAGGGGGCTCCATGCTGACAGTCCAGAGCCTGACATGGGGCTTGAACCCACAAACCCTAAGATCATGACATGAGCTGAAACCAAGAGTTGGACGCTTAACCAACTGAGCCACCCGGGTGCCTCTCTACACTTTGGTTTGTTGTTAAGGTTATCTATAGGGTTCATATTTTTACTGTATTAGAGGTTAGTTAACACACAAGATCAAAATTCAGCAAAAAGCTTTGATAATAAAATAATAGTTAATGCATATATAATGCTTATGAATTTGTGGGCTCTGCTATGAATGCCTTATGTTTAATCCTCAATATCATTTTATAGTTAGGTACCCAATTTTACAGATGAGAAAAGAGGCACAGAGGGGCTAAGTAATTTATCCAAGATCACACAGCTAATAAATGGTAGAGATGGGATTCAAACACCAAATGTCTAGCTCCAGAATCCCATGCTCCTAAGTACTGCGTGTTGTCTTTCTAGATAGTGTGAGATAAATATGCCCCATGAACTAAGTAGAAAGCCATGAACCATCAGGAATTTATCCTCTGATACAAATTTTCTGTTAATCTGCCATCTTGAGAGAGAACAGTTTATGAGTAATACATTTTTTGTATTTTATAGGTGAAATTATTATAGATCATTTACTTCTTCTTTATAAATTATTTTTCCCATTTTAAAGGTTTCCCTAATATCTATAATTGGCATTTCTCATGCCTTTTAAAGTTTTTCTTAACTTTTAATTTTTTTTCAATGTTTATTCATTTTTGAGAGAGAGGGAGAGAGAGCGAGCGTGAAAAGGGGAGGGGCAGAGAGAGAGGGAGACACAGAATCTGAAGCAGGCTCCTCCAGGCTCTGAGCTGTCAGCACAGAGCCCGATGCAGAGCTTGAACCCATGGATTGATGAGATCATGACCTAACCCGAAGTCAGATGCCCAACCAACTGAACCACCCAGGCGCCCCTAACATATTTTTAAGAGTCCTATGTGCTACCTGTGGAATACAAAGATGAGAAATTCAAATCTGAATTGCTTGTAACCATTGCTAATCCTTAACCTACATATTAGTAAACGCCTTGTGCCTGATGAATAGCCGCAAAACTCAGCATCTTAACACAGAGGCCCTGAGTTCTCAGGGACCTATAGGCTGGTTGAGGTGGCTCTGCTTCATGCCGTAAGTTGCCAGAACCAGAGAGAGGGATGGTTGGGACTTTTTCTAATGGTGATGGCAGTTATAAAAAGTGAGACAGATCTCATATGAGCTGTCATGGAAAGATCCTGCATTCACTTCATTAAGTTAGAAGAGCAAGTTACAGAACAATATGCACACTGTTGCCTATGTATGCCTAAAAACGCTATCTTCTTATGGCACATCTAGGTATGAAAAAGCCTCAAATCCATTTTAAAATGACACACATCAGACTGTTCATTGTGGTTACTTTTGAAAAGGGGGTTGAATTTTGGGGGAATGTTATGGGGGGGGGGAGACTCTGATTGACCTGTGTTAGAATTTTTTATAACAAGAAGATATAAACTACTATTAGCTTTGCCCTTAAAATGTTTAAATGAGGCTAACAACAGAAATACCAGTTGCACATGACTCAGATGAAGTTATTGCTAACTGATGCAATAGAGGAAACCTGAAAGCTGAATGCCTTAATGCAATCAGCACTTATTTCTTGCGTACATACTACCTGATGGGGGTTGGCAAGAGACTCACTGCTATGAGGCGACCCAGAGATCCAGGCTGTATCCATCACGTGGCTCCACATGTCAACACGGGCTCCCCAGGATTGCTGCTGAATGGAAGAGAGAGCCTGGAGGTGGCATACTGGCTCTAATGTGCTTTGGCCTGGAGGTGATAAACATGCTTCTGCTCATAGGTCAGTGGTAGGGGTTAGTCACATGACCCTCCCAACTATGAGTGGGATGGCAATTGATGGCTTCTGCATTGTAGGTACTCAATCAGGAGCAACTGTTGCAATTGGTTATAACAACAACCTTCTTCCCTTTTTCAAAAATGTTTATTGTTTTGAGGAGGGGAGGGGCAGAGGGAGAGGGAGGGAGATAATCCCTAGCAGGCTTTGCCAATGTCAGCACAGAGCCAGATGTGGGGCTCGACTCAACAAACCATGAGATCATGACATGAACTGAAATCAAGAGTTGGGTGCTCAACCGACTGACCCACCCAAGTACCCTCAACCTTCTTGAGGAAGTTGGAGGAGTTTCTGAGAAGGCCAAATTTACCTTGAAATTCATCAATTATTCTTCTCTTGCGTACAATGTAACTGATGTTTTCAAATATAGAATTACCATCGAATTTTCAAAAGGGTCCTATAAATCTCAGCAGGGGGGGCTTACCCCTTGTCCCTCAACAGCACCTTCCTGCATGGCCATTTGCAATAACCTGTATAATCTCAGTAGGCTGAGAATTTTCCCCTACTTTTTTAGGTGCATGGTCAAAATCATGGCTACCCACCACCTGATGTGAACAGGTGCCATTAAGTACAGTATGAAAACAACATTTTCCCTGGGACAGATACAGACAAGATTCACTGGAAGAACAGTGAATCCTTTTTCCTTTTTATTGAAACTTAGCATGTCTGCCAAGATGAGTTTTTGGGAATTGAGCCTCAGCAGACATTTGCTTACACAGTGGTTTCCTGGGTCCTTCCTCATCTACCACTTAGGCAGGAGGCTTTGGTTCTTGACCACGTAGTTAAGTTCACTCATCAGTGTACAGATTCAATGACCACATTCAAATAAGACACTTCATTAAAATTCTACTGCAAATATCAAGTTGTTTCCAAAAAAGTCTTCTCCAGCCTCAGAGTTACAAACAAAGGCCCTGGAGATTCGATGTCAAATCAGAGTGTACTTACCAGCTGATTTGGCAGCAAACCTTTTAGAGTGAGGTGGAGGCACCCAGGGGAGATGAGGAGGTGTCTAGACCTGTCAGAACTACACAGAAGGGCAGTTGCTGTCAGAGGGGGGCCAGGGTGCGGGATGGGAGCTGCAGGGAGTTGGAATGCTCTAAATCAGGGGAGGGTGAGGCCTGAGAGCTGTCTGTTCCCCCAGGAGCAGGGTGCAGCCTCCAGGGGAGGACCCAGGAGAGAGCTGGCCTGAAGGTCAGGTCCAGGTAAGGACATGAGGGCCCACTGGGGAAGTCCCAGGGGAGGGAGCCGTCATGCAGGAAAGTGCCGGGAGTGGACATTTGTGCTGAGACCAGGGCAGAGCCAGCTGTCAGGGGGACCCTGGGGCGAGGGGCCAGGAGATCCTAGGGACATGAACCCCGGGGACAATCCCCAAATTGTGCCCAATTCTCATTTTTATCTTCCTTCTTTTGGCCACAGGGTCCTTCTTTCATTGCCTGAGAGACATCATGGCATAGCGAGAAGAGAAGGTAATCAAGGAACAGGTAGGCCTCAGGCTGGGAGGAGTGGCACAGTGTGGGCTCCAGAGCAATCAGACTGAGCTCTATTCCTGGTTCTGTCATTTCACCAGCCATATGAACTTGGGAATATTTCAAGTTCTTCGTCTGCCAAGTGTTGGATAAGCCCTGTCCTGCAGGAGTGCTAGAACATATGTAATGTATGTGAAGTATCTCGCACACCGACTGGCAAATACTAGGTCTTTAATAAATGGTAGTTATTATTATGCTTGTTTTCACACCAGAAGAAACTTCCCTCATCTCTGGGAATTTTTTTGTTTTTGTTCAGGAGATTTCAGAGACTGTAGTACTCTAGGACAAAGAAAACCACGTCGGCCTAACTGCTGCTTAGCAAAATTTCCCCATTATAGAGTATGTTCTTTAATTTGGATGCAGGGATTTCACCGGGATTCAACCCAAAGCTTGTATAATTTATGTCAAGCACCAGGAATTCCCCTCCCTCCCAACTGCCCTCCCAACAAAAACAATGCTATTTTCATTTGCCTCCTATTTTGACATTTTGTCAAGTTACATTCAACATAACCTATTTAGCAGAGTAGGGTCTGGTTCCCCCAGGTCAAAGAGTGCCAGCACAGCGCTTCTTGGCATCCTGCTAAGGGAATATCGCCCTTATCTCTGAGAAATTCCCAAAGACAACATTCACAAAACACTGTGCGCACCAAGCTTACCCGCACCTGCACAAAAGCACCAACCACCTTCTAGTCCTTCCCCAGTTGGTGATGCTCTGTGGTTTACCTACAATCTCAAAGTAACTGTTAAGGCCAGTGTCTCACTCCAGAGTTGTCTCTCAACCCTGAGGCCCCCCATCTGAAGGTCTGGCCCCTGCTCACGACAATCACAGCCCCACCTAGCCCAGCAAGCGGCTCACTTAAAATTACTTTGCGGCAAGGAATCTCCAAAGCCCCAGACCCCAAAGTGTCCTGGCTCAGAGAATTTACACTTTAGTACTTTCACCTGACCCCCTTCCTCATTGTTTTTTTTTTTAACTTGTCTTTTACGTATTAGAATTCATCACACCATCTTCCTTATATAGTAACTGCCGTTAAAAATCTATGCCAGGTGCAGGGTCTTCTTTATCGTTAGCATCATCGCTACTAATATATAACCTTCCAAAGAGCAGACACTCAATTAGTGGTGAGAATAAACTGGGCACTGAGTGAGGAACGTAATTTATTAATCTTTAATTTTCTCTGAACTCTTCAATAAATTAAGGACATTGAGGTATATATCCTTGAATTTCACAAAGAGACAGACAAAAATAAGGCAAACCAAGATGTAACTACATTTTACTTTGTTTCTATTTTAAAACTAGAGCTATATTTTTGCTGGTTCTTTCCTATTTCTGAAAAAAATCCCCATTCCAAAGCCATATTATCTTGTTCTGGAACTCCAAGAAGACACAAGGATTTTCAAGCTACATTACACAATACCAAAACTTACTCTTAAATCTTATTCTTAAACCTTACTCTTAAACCTGATAAACGGCAATATGTGATCCATGTCATTTATAAACTTGGATTCTGAATCTTACTAGATTCTTCTGAAACATTCTCTTTAAACATTCTTTTAAAACATTTGTATGCTACTCAATGCACAACAGGAAAACAAAGAAGATATATTATGGTCTCTCCAACCCCACCTTAACCTCTCACTACTTAAAAGGTTGGCAGACCTCATCAAACACAAAGCGAAGAATCTGCCTCAGCCCTCTCTAAGGAGGAGCAGAGCGGCCAGATGCGGCCCGGACTCGGGCTCTCTCTTCCTCATCTCGCAGAGCCTCTGCATAATGGTACGGGAAGGCACTGGGGACGGTGTCGTGGACCTTGGCCAAAAACTCGAGGATCTTCATCTTGCTGGTTTCAGCATGGGCTCTCTGGCCCCACAGGAACTCATAGCGTGGAGGATTGCTGCCGGGCACCTGGCGGTACTCCAGGTACTTTTCCTGCACCAAATCTTGGGTGATGAGCTTCCTGGGATCCCCGAAGATTGAATGCTTCCTTCCATCATAGACGCCCAAGATATTCAGGAATTCCCAGACGTCTTCTTCAGAGGCTTGATTGCCACTCAAGAAGATGACACCCAAGAGAGGAATGAGCAGCCCGCTCTTAGGTAAGCCAGAGCCAATGCTCACACTGCTGTCATCGGTGGTATCTAGGATGCTGACGAGGGTGTAGGCGAGACCGTTGGGCTTGACTTCCTTTAACTCGAGGCCAAACACCAGCTCCAAGTGCTCAGAAGCTCTCTTGAGGATCTCAGGGAAGTGCTCCTTATACCTTCTGGTGACAATCTTCAGCATACTTGCCCTCATAATGGGCTCTTTCATGTTATGCTTCTCTAGCAGGAATTCCATCAGCATCCCCACCTTCCTGGTTAGAGGATCGTTTTGAGCTTTCTCAGCAGAAGTTGAGGCCTGGGACGAATTTTTACCTTCCTTAACCTGGCTCTTGGCACCTGCCTTAGATCTTCGCCGTGAAACACGCCCAGCAGGCTTGGCGGTGGCTTGGCCTTTTTGAGGCTCCTGGGAAGTGCCAGCAGCAGGGGAGCTCAGGGGAGCAGCCCCAGAAACAGGAGAGGAGGTGGACTCTTCAACCTCTGTTGCGGCAGCCTGAGCACCCTCAAGACCCTGCGATCCACTTCGGGCCTGGCGGCGTTTCTCGCGGGCACGGAGCTTACTCTTATGGCCCCGCGGCATGGCTGGCTCAGGGACAGCAGGCAGTGTGGGCAGGAGCTACCGACACCTGGAGCAGGGAAGATGAGAGTGTGAGCCCCTCAGCAGGGAGAGACCACCTCTGCAGGTTTTCTGAGAGGCACGGCTCTGGGACCCCCCAGGGCTCTTGCACTCGGTCAGCCTGTCCCCTGTGAACCCAGTGGAGGAAGCCAGATTAAGTGAGCCCCAGGTTCCAGCTTGCCAGCCCTGCCTGTGGCTCACTGAGGTGACAAGTGGGACTGGTAGCATGTACCTTCTCTGTGTTCAAGGATAATCCATGATTATCACATCAACTCTTGGTAGGGCCCAGGACCTCTTTCCTGTGCTTCCATGAAATTGACACGTCGAAGCTCCCTGGGACCCACAAGCAGGAACTGAGAAGTGCTGACAGCACTGTGGGGCCCTCTCGCTGCGGGACTTGTTGGTCCTCAGTCCTCACTCAGTCCTCATCTTTTCTACGCCTAGAGTTTGGGACCCTCCCTTCTCTTGACAGGTGTTACACCCTCAACACAGGATCTCACCTCCCTTAGACTTGATGCAAAGAAATGAGAAGGAGTCTCAGCCTAATAATCCAGCTTTGGGCCTTCCGGGGCTGAGCATGGGGACTTGGAAAGATTCTGTTCCCCCTACTCGGTGGAGGGCAGTGGTGGTGGTAGCTTCAGCTGTCCTCACTTTGCCTCTTGGGAGGATCTGGGACTCCCCCTCTCATGACCTGAGGAATTCTCCTCGTAATAAAGTCCACAAGTCACTGAGACCCAGTGGTAGAAGTGAGGGGTGGCCGTATTTGGCCACAGTGCCCATAGTCTCTAGAGGCTGAAAGCTATAGCAGGTGGGCTGAGGCCCTATTATGTGTAGTCCTCACTTTTCACTCAAAAGACGGCCTGGGATTCTTCCTGCTACTGACCCATCAGATCAATCTTCTCACTCCCCTGTTATCTCTGAGTGGGACCTGATGGGCACCTCTAATGAACAACTATTCCTGGAGACTCCTGGGACTGACGAGAAGGAGAGAGATCACTGGGGGGGGGGGGGGGGGGGGGCGCCCTGCTGGTATGGGGTGGAGTTGCACACAGTCCTCAAGGCCCTCCCTTTGTTGACCTGAGCTCCCTCAGGTGGTATTAAGATTCTCGCCATCCTGAAAACCCCAGGATGAAAGAAACAGTGAGCCACTTCCAGTCACCCTATCCATGGACTCCCTGGATTGGTAGCAGGGGTTAGATTCCACGGACTTCGCCCTTCTGACATCACTTACCTCTTTAGTCCTAATTTGGACACAGGATCTAGGTTCCTCCCTCAGCCCACCTGGGTCTTCTAGGTTTGGACCAAGGCCCTTATCTCCCTGAGGCTTATGATGTGGAAGTGAGGGCTGACGCATCTGGCTACCTCTACCTGAGGTTTCCCAGGGCTGGAGGGAGCAGAACTTCGTGGGCCCCAGAGCTTTGGGTGGGTGCTCATCTCAGTCATCCATCAGTGCCTTCATCCTCACCTCAGGAAGGACCTGGAAATCTTTTGTGTCTTGGCTTAAGGACTATCCCATCATTCTAAGGCCCCTGCCTCCCTGAGACCCCCTAGACAGAAGTAAAGTTTCCTGATCTAGCTACAGCTGTGTGTGGACTTCCAAGGCTGACAGGAAGGGATTCTGTTGCCCTCAATGCTGTGGTGTAGGTGGTCCCCTCAATTCTTAGGTCTTTTCCTTGGGTCCTGGCAGTACCTGAAAATCTTCTATACACTGACTTGATGCTTCCCCCACCAATAAGATTCCTCACTTTCCTGAGATTCCCTGGAAGAAGTGAGTGACACTTATCATGTCACTGTGTCTGAGTCTCCTAGTTCTGAGAAGGCTCTAAGTGGTTCACCTTTTTCTGGGAACGGTCCGCTCATCTGTAATCAGTGTCACTACCTCGACTCCTATTAGGAACCAGGTCTCCTTCCTTTGCTGAATGGGGCCTCTCCAATTAGACCAAACGTTTCCTTAAAGGAAATGAGGGGGTACTTCAGCCAGAGAGGCTGGCTTCCTGGCTTCCTGAGGCTGACTGCACAGGTGGAATTTCTGTGGCCTCCTCTGTTCTGGGGTAGTTGTCTCATTTCTACAGGATTGGTACCCTGACATATGGCATGACATGGGACTCCTCTTCCTCTGCTAAACTGGGCAGCCAACCCTTAAACTATGGCTCAGGCCGAGACATGCTTCAGAGGAGACTGTGCCTTTGTGTAACCGGCTCACCAAGAAGCAAACATTTAAAAAGTACAAATGACATCACAAGGGCACTAACAATAACAACAAAAACAATAAATATACCAGTAAAAGATGGAGTCTTTTGGGATTCCTCCCTCTATGTGAGTCTACAAGCCTCAAAGCAAAGGCCTCACGTCCATGAGTAGCTAGAAGAAAAGTTAGTGTGCTGCACATCTGGATGCCTTATCTGGACACTTTCATATCTGAGAGTGGGGGTGCAGTTCTGTGCACTTCCCTATTTTTTTAAAAAATATTTATTTTTGAGCCAGAGAAACAGAGCGTGGGAGCTGGGGAGGGGCAGAAAGAGAGGGAGGGAGAGAATCCCCAGCGGGCTCCACGCTGTCAGCTGCGGAGCCGGATGCGGGGCTCGAACTCACCAGCCATGAGATCGTGACCTGAACAGAAATCAAGCGTCAGCCGCTCACCCAACTGAGGCATGCAGGCGCGCCCGCGGCTCCGTGTTTTGAGGAGAGGTCCCCTCGTTAGTACGGGTGGTCCTACCCTCACTCCTTTTAGAGCCAAGCCTCCTCCCAACCGGGCCGCCTTCCTTAGGGAAGGCCTTTCCCTCCCTGAGCCACCCCCTAGGCAAAACCGGGGGGTTCTCTTAGCCGAGCTACTCTAGGGCATTCCAAAACTGCCAGCAGGAGTGGGGGTCTGCGCAGTCACCCGGAGGGGCGTACCCTCATGAGTTCCAAGGGTCCCGCCTTGTCCCCTGCGAGGTCCCAGACCACCCCCTTTGCCTAAAGAAGTCGTTCCCTTTAGACAAAGGCCCTCCCGTCCCTGAGGCCGTCCCGGTGGCTACGAGGACCACGGCTACGGGACTGCTAGGCCTCACATTCCACCGGGACCGCCCGGAGCCGGGGCCAAACGGGCCCATGGCGGGGAGGGGTCCCCTCTGTTACAGGGGCGCGGGGAGTCGTCTCCTCGGGTCCCACTCGGCGTCCTCACCTCACTTTCAGCCCGGTCCCGGGAATCCGGCCGCCGCCGAACAAACGCCGCGCGCCCTCCGCCTTGAGGTCCGGGCCCGAAAGGAAGTCGGCGCAGCCGCATCCGGCCCTCGGCGGCGGCCGCCCGGGGTCTCCGAGGGCTGAAAGCAGGGGTGGGGCGCTCTAGGACCCCGCCGCCGAGAACTCGGTGGTCCCCGCGCGTCCTGGCCCAGGGTCCTCCCCACGTCCGTCAGGGCCTGGGGCTCCTCCCCCTGCCGGCCTCCAAAGTTCCACTCTCCTGACTTGCCAGAGGGGAATCTCTGGTCCCGCGGCGCGTGGCTACCCCTTCCTGGGCTGCACAAGCTTGGCGAGAGGCGCGGCGCTCTACGAGCCTCCTTCTTTCGGGAGAGATTCACTTGCATTCAAGGGCCACACCCTGACTCCACTTACGACCTGTGCGACAAGGCTATTCCTTCCCTGAGACTCAGGAGGTAGAATGAGGTCAGTTGGACCTCTTCTGGGTTCCCCAGTGCTAAGAAAGGCGCGGGACTCTATTTAGCCCCCTCTGCTTTGGGGGTCCCCTCAGAACACTCATGGTCTTCACGTGAATTCTTGTTACGGTCCAGGTCCCTCTCTCTGCAACAGTGAGGCATCTTCCATTAAACGGAGGCCCTCACCTCCCTGAGACCTTCGAGGCTGAAATCAGACTGACATCTCTGCCCGGGGCTTCCCAGGGTCGGCATCAGAGGAGATATTTGGGGCCTCTGTTTGTGCGGTGGGTGCTGCTCTTAGTCCACATTTGGGTCCTCACCTCGATGGAAGACCCATCCAGGTAACTTCACTCTCTGCTTTCCTGTAGCTGCTCATGTTACATCAAGGTCCTCCTTTCCTGAGAATTCCAAGTTGGAAGTGAGGGTGATCCTGGCCTGAGCATGGTCCTTCACTGCCTCCAAGAACAGACAGTAGGGATGCGATGCTAACCACTTCTGGCTGGGGTCTCTCATCATTTCTCATTCATGGTCCTCACAATATCTTTCAGAGACTGGGATTCTTTCCACTGAGCTCAAGTCACCATCTTTAAGTCTTTGGATGACCCCAATATGTTGGGAGAGCTGTTTCTTCAGTACTCATTCATGGGGGTTCTCATCTTTGCCTGTCTCTTAATTAAAGGCTTCCTGGGAAACGACATTTACCTGTAAACACTTGACTAGTTTCTCTATTGCAAATCTTGCAGAACATGAGTCTGGGTCCCAAGAGTGCTGCAAGATAAGGAAAGTGCAGCATACATCAGGGAGCCCAGGACAGGTGTATGCTGAGGAAAGAAACAAAAAAAACCACCGCTGATATATTCCTTCTCTTCCCCAACCACACTTAGGGTGGCTCTAAAAGATTTACTTTTTACAGAGAAGGATGGAACCAGATGATTTTGTGAGCCCCTGATCTTTTGAGGATATCTGATTTTTCACAGGTAGATGATCATACTGTCACTGTCTCTCTCCTTTATTCATATCTCTTATTTATTTTGATATTCTTATTGCTCTGGTTATGTATTCCAATCCAGTATTTTGGTCACAGCGTTTTTCTTTTCCTCACTTGAGAAACATTTTGGAGTTGAAGAAAGTGAATTCAGTGACCCAGGGCCAGCCTCAGGCTGGGAGAAGCGGAAAAGTGTGAGCTCTGGACAAATTCAGACCAAGGGTCTAGTCCTAGCCCCATCACTTATTAGCTCCGTGAACCAGGTGCATCACGAAGTTCTGTGAGCCTCAGGCCCTGCGTCTGTGAAGTGGGTTTGTTAAAGCCTGTCTCACAGGCTGGTGGAACATGGTTAATGTATGCAAAGTACCTGGAAAGATGCCCGGAATGCATTGAGACTTTACACAATGCCTGTTATTACATTGATTCGGATTATTTTGACCCCAGAGGATACCACCCCCACCCTGATGGAATATTTGTTTTAGTCTAGGAGATATCAGAGAATATATGCCTTTTAGGACATGGAACACTAAATCAGTTCAAAATGCTGCTTCTAAAGACACTCTAAGTAAATCCCCCCCCCCAATAAATCATATTTCATATGTGGGGGAATCTTTTCGAGTTGAATGCAACTCAAATTTCTAGAATTGGATTCAAAGACTAATTCCTTCCTCTCAGCTGCCCATTTACCCAAACACCCGATCTTCATTCATTTCACCATCACCTAAAATCCATACCTCCCTTCAAGTTTGCAGAATTAGAAGCAAAATAAAAACAAAACAAAACAAAACAAAAAACACTGAATTTGAGTGCTTTTAATAAAATGGGCTCGGACTCCCCAGCTTACAGCAAAGAGTGCCCGCCCAGTGGCTTGAGTTTCCAACCTCAAAAGAGCACCACCCTATGTCTCAGAAACTCCCTGAAGATGATTTACATAAAACACCCGGTTTGTGCTCTATTCACCTGCACTGGGGTCAGAAGCACCGACACGTTCCATCCCTGCCTGGGGTGGAGATCCCCTCTGGTTTACTCACAATCCCAAAGGAACTGCTAAAGGGAGTTTTCCATTCCAGACTTAAATCTCTCCACTTGGAGCCCCATCACCTGGCTCCTGTTCCCCAGTTACACAGCCGCATTTAGCCCACCGTACAGCTATAACTTCAAATTACTTCCCATCATAGGGCTTTTAGCTGCCCAAAGTCCAAAGCTGCCTTGCCTCAGGGCATTTTACACTAGTACTCATCTGGAGCCCCTCCCTCCTTTCTACCCTTTATTTTTACTAGTCCTTTCCACCTTAGGAAATAACTCACCACCCACTTTATACGAGAGCTGCTCTTAGACTCCACAGTTTTAGAGGCACGGGTTGGGTCTATTTTTCTTATCATCCCCGGTACTAGCCAGGAGCCTTCCAAAGAGCAGGTGCTAAATTAACATTTGAGCAATTAAAGAGCAAGTGTGCAAGTCAAATTTGTTATGATTTAATTTCATTTTGACTAAGCTAAGCAAATCCAGGTACATATACTTCAATTTTATAAAGACTAAAAGGAAGAAAACGAACCAAGAAGCGACTACGTTTCACTTTTTTTTTTTTTTCTGGATCTCATGATCACACAGACTTTACTGTGGAGTAGTTTCCTTTTTCACAAAAAAATCCATACTCCAACATCACGGCACCTAGTTCTATGTGACAAGAAATGTTTCAAGGGTTTCAATTTGTTTTACAAAATACCCAAATCCTTATTTTTCAACCTGATAAACTCCAATAAATGTATGATCCATGTCATTCACAAACTTGGATTCTGAAGCTAAATAAAACTTTAATTGAAAGACATTTGAAACTAGGAAGAAAAAGCTAAATCTCCAATTTAAACAAAATGTACAAAAACACAAATGTATTACACTGTGTTCTCATGAGCCGCACCAGGGCCCTCCGCTAGTTTCAAGATCAACTGCTTTCCTTAACCACGAATAAGTTGCCTCAGCCATCCCTAGGGAGGAGAGTAGCTGCTGGACATGGCCCGGGAACGTGCACTGGCCTTGGCAGTGGAGGCTGCCCTGGCTGCGGCTCGGGCTCTCTCTTCCTCATCTGGCAGCCTCTTCCTAATGGCATGGGAAGGCCGTGATGTTGGCAAAAATGCCAACACTTTTTTTTTGTTTTGTTTTTACTTTCCTTTTTTATTTCTTTAATTTATCCAAGTTAGTTAACATATAGTGTAATAATAATTTCAGGAATAGAATTTAGTGAGTCATCACTTACATGTAACACCCAGTGGTCATCCCAACAAGTGTCCTCCTTAATGCCCATCACCCATTTAGCCCATCCCCCGACCCAACACCCCTCTGGCAACCCTCAATTTGTTCTCTGTATTTAACAGTCTCTTATGGTTTGTCTCCTTCTCTGTTTTTATATTATTTTTGCTTCCCTTCCTGTATGTTCATCCATTTTGTATCTTAAATTCCCCATATAAGTGAAATCATATATTTGTTCTGACTGACTTATTTTGCTTAGCATAATACTCTCTAGTTCGAACCATCCACTTGTTGCAAATGGCAAGATTTTGACTACCGAGTAATATCCCATTGTATATACATACCACATCTTTTTTATCCATTCATCAGTCGATAGACATTTGGGCTCTTTCCATACTTGAGCTATCGTTCATAGTGCTACTACAAACATTGGGGTGCACATGCCCCTTCGAATCGGCATTTTTGTACCCTTTGGATTAATACCTAGTAGCACAATTGCTGGGTCGTATGGTAGTTCTAAGTTTCTGAGAAACCTCCATACTGTTCCCAGAGTGGCTGCATCAGTTTGTATTCCACCAGCAGTGCAAACGTGTTCCTCTTCTGCCGCACCCTCGCCAACATCTGTTGTTTTGTGAGTTGTTCATTTTAGCCATTCTGACAGCTGTGAGGTGGTATCTCATTGTGGTTTTGATTTGTATTTCCCTGATGATGGGTGATGTTGAGCATTTTCTCATGTGTCTGTTAGCCACCTGGATGTCTTCTTTGGAAAAGTGTCTAGTCATGTCTTTTTGCCCATTTATTCACTGGATTTTTGTTTTTTGGGTGTGAAGTTTGAAAAGTTCTTTACAGATTTTGGATACTAACCCTTCATCTGATATGTCGTTTGCAAATATCTTGTCCCATTCCATCAGTTGCCTTTTAGTTTTGCTGATTGTTTCCTTCACTGTGCAGAAGCCTTTTATCTTAATGAGGTCCCTCCTGATAGTTCATTTCTGCTTTTGTTTCCTTGTCTCTGGAGACATGTCAAGTAACACTTTGCTGTGGCTGAGGTCAAAGAGGTTGTTGCCTATTTTCTCCTCTCGGATTTTGATGGCTTCCTGCCCTACATTTAGGTCTTTCATCCATTGTGAGTTTAGTTTTGTGTATGATGTTAAGAATGTGGTCTAAGTTCATTCTTCTGCATGTCGCTGTCCAGTTTTCCCAGCACCATCTGCTGAAGAGACTGTCTTTTTTCCATTGGATTTCCTCCTTTGTCAAAGATTAGTTGGGCAAACATTTGTGGGTCCCTTTCTGGGCTCTCTATTCTGTTCCATTGATCTGAGTGTCTGTTTTTGTGCCACTACCATACTGTCTTGATGATTACAGATTTATAGTGTAGCTTGAAGTCTGGGATGTGATGCCTCCTGCTTTAGTTTTCTTTTTCAAGATTGCTTTGGCTATTCGGGGTCTTTTCTGGTTCCATACAAATTTTAGGATTCTTTGTTCTAGCTCTGTGAAGAATGCTGGTGTTATTCTGATGTGGACCGCACTGAATATGTCGACTGCTTAAAACTCCAGCACTTTCATCTTGCTGGGTTCAGCGTGGGTTCTTGGGCCCGACAGGAATTTATAGCGTGGAGGATCACTGTTGGGCACCTGTCTGTACTCCAGGTACCTTTCCTGCTCTCAATTTTCTGTGATGAGCTCCCTGGGCTCTCCAAAGATTAAATGCTTCATCTCAACACAGATTCTCAAAGGCATTTAGGAATCTCCAGATGTCCTCCTCACTGTCATACCTGCCATTCAAGAAGGTGACACCCAGGAGAGGCATGAGAAGCCCATTCTTAGGAAAGCCTCAGCCACTGTTCACACTGCCATCGTTGGTGAGGTCTAGGTGGCTGGAAAGGGTGTAGGAGTGGCCACTGGGTTTGACTTCCTTCAATTCGAGGCCAAAGACCAGCTCCAAGTGCTCAGAGGTCCTCTTGAGGATCTCAGGGAAGTGCCCCTTATACTTTTTGTTCACAACCTTCAGCAGTGCTGCCTGCATCATGGGCTCCCTCCCTGCATGCTTCCCCAGTAGAAAGTGCATCAACATGCTCACCTTCCTGGTTAGGGAATATTTCAGTGAGTTCTCAGGGGAGAATGGGGCTTCAGAGCAGTTTGAACGTTCTCATCTTGGCTCTTGACACCTTGTTCAGACCTCGTGCATGAAATGACTGCAGAAGTAATGCTGGTGGATAGAGTTCTCTGAGGCTCCTAGGAATGCCAGCAATACGAAAATCTGAGGGAGCATCCCCAAAACAGGAGAGGAGAAGGGGGACCCTTTTCTGTTGTGGTGGCCTGAGCCCCCTTGAGATCCTCAGGCCTGGTGGCATTTCTCATGTGGATGAACCTCCTCTTCTGATACTGAGGAATGATGACTCTGTGGTCATCAACAGCAGGCAGAACAGTAAGTACTGTGGGCCCCTGGAGGAGGGACAATGAGATGCACCTTCAGCAGGGATATTCCACCTTGGTGTTAAACAAAGCCACTCCTGCAGGTTTTATTGAGGACACTCTCTAACTTATGAGGCTATCGTTCTCCTAGTCAGCCTGTCTCTGAGAACCTACTGGAGACAGAGTGAGCCTTAGGCTATAGCTTGTCACCCCTTTTACTGACTAGTGTGACAGCACGGCTGGCAGTGGGGCCACATGTTCCAACATGGCAAGGGATCCTCTACGTTTACCTTCAAAATTATCATGATGACTTTCGGTAAAGCTGCAAAACCCTCCTCTCAATTACACTGCAATTGATACCTCAAGGTTCCCTGGGACTCATTAAAAAAAAAAAAAAAAAGTGAGAAAGGCACCTTAGTTAACCACCCTTACCAGGAGGCACTCAGTGCTTATGGCTCTGTGGGAACCTCTTTGTATTGGGCTTGCTAGGTCCTAAATATCCACTCAGGGTCCTCATTTGGACACCACACAGGGCTGTGGACTCCTCCCCCACCCCGCCTTCTGATGACTGGCCACTGGACCTTCAGACCAAGAATCTCACTTCCTCTAGATCTGATATAAAAAGTGATGGGAATCCATGAAAGAAATAATTGATAAGCTAGCCTTCACTATAATTAAAGCTTTTGCCCTGCAAAAAAACATCACGAGAACAAGAAGATGAGCCACATACTGGGAGAAAATGTTTACCAAAAAAAAAATACCGATGAATGCTGTTATCCAAAATAAAGAACACTTAAAACTCAAGAAGAAAACAACCCAATCAAAAAATGGGCAAAATATATGAACAGATACCTCATCAAGGAAGATACGTAGATGGCAAATAATCATATGAAAACATGCTTAGCATCATCTGTCATTAGAAAGTGGCACATTAAAATAAAAATGAGGGGCACCTCAGTGTCTGAGTTGGTTAAACGTCTGACTCTTGATTTCAGCTCAGGTCATGATCTCATGGGTTCATGAGTTTGAGCCCCACATCCAGCTCTGCTCTGACAGTGCCGAGCTTGCTTGGGATTCTCTCTCTCTCTCCCTCACTCTCTCCTCTTCCCCTGCTTGCACAATCGCTTGCTCTTTCTCTCTCTCTCAAAATAAATAAACTTGAAAAAATAAAAATGAATTACCACTGCATGCCTTTGAGAGTGGCCAAAATTCAAAGCACTGACAACAGCAAATGCTGGTGAGGATATGGAGCAAGAAGAACTCTCATTCACTGTTGGTGGGGATGCAAAATGGCACAGCCACTCTGCAAGACGGTTTGGAAATTTCTTACTGCACCAAACGTATCTACACTGTTGGTGGGAATGTAAATTGGTACAGCCACTTGGAAAACAGTATGGAGGTTCACCAAAAAATTAAAAATAGAACTACCATACAATTCAGCAATCCTACTTCTGGTCATATATCCAAAGGGACTGAAATGAGGATTTTGAAGATATATCTGCACTCCTATGTTCATTGCAGTGTTACTCACAACAGCTAGGATATAGAAACAGTCTAAATGTCTATTGATGGACAAATGGATAAAGAAAATATGAAACATACATACAAAGAAATATCATTCACCCTTAGAAAGGAGGAAACCTTGCCAGTTGCAACAGTATAGATGAACCTGGAGGGCATTATGCTAAATGAAATACGGCTGACACAAAAGGACAGATACCACTTATATGAGGAATCTAAAATAGTCAGACTGACAGAAGCAGAGAGTGGAATGGTGCTTGCCAGGGTCTGGGAGAAGGGTGAAATGGGGAAGTATTAATCAAAGGTTACAAAGTTTCAGTTATAGAAGATCCATAAATCCTAGAGATCTACTGGACAGCATAGAGCCTATAGTTAACAATACTGCATTGTACACTTAAAATCTGGCTAAGAGGATAGATCTTATAAGGACTGTTCTTAGAATACATAAATAAATAAGGTGGGAGGAAACCTTTGTAGGTGATGGATATTTTTATAACAAATTGTGGAGGCACTTTCATGAGTACGTACTTATCTGCAAATTCATCAATTGGTACACATTAAATTTGCACAGCTTTTTGTCTATCATACCTCAAAAGAGTGTTCTTTTAAATAAAACAACAACTAAACATACTATACCACCTAGCAATCATGCTTCTTGGTATTTACCCAAATGAGTTGAAATCTTACATCCTCAAAACAAAAACAAAAACAAAACAAAACCTGCACATGGATGTTTATAGCAGCATTATTCATAGTTGCCAAAACTTGAAAGCAACCAAGACGTCTTTCAGCAGGTAAATGGATAAACTATGGTACATCCCAACAATGGAATACAAGCATACCTTGTTTTATTGTGCTTCACTTTACTGCACTTTGCACATATTGCATTTATTAAATTGAAGTTTTGTGGCAAGCCTGTACCGAGCAATTCTCTTGGCACCATTTTTCCAAAAGCATGTGCTCACTTTGTATCTCTGTGCCACATTTTGGTAAAGCTTGCAGTATCTCAAACTTCTTCATTGTTATTTGTTACCGTGATCTGTGATCAGTGATGTCACTCTTGCAATTGTTTTGGGGCGCCACAAATCACACCCATAGATGAGGGTGAGTTTAGTTGGTAACTGCTGACTGCTCCACTGACCGGCCATTCCCCATATGTTTCCCTCTCCTCAGGCCTCCTTATTGCCTAAGGCACAAAGATGTTGAAATTTGGCCAATTAATAACCAACCCTACTCTGGCCTCTCAACATTCAAGTGATAGGAAGAGTCATACATCTCCCACTTTAAATCAAACGCTAGAAATGATTAATTAAGCTTAGTGAGGAAGGCGTGTCCAAAGTCGAGAAAGCCAAAAGCTAGGCCTCTTGCACTGAAGTTATCTAGGTTGTGAATGCAAAGTAAAAGTTCTTGAAAGAAATTCAAAGTGCTATTCCAGTGAGCACACAAATGATAAGAAAGCACAGCAGCCTTCTTGTGGATATGGAGAAAGTTCGAGTGGTCTGGATAGAAGATCAAAACCAGCCCCGACATTCTTTTAAGCCAAAGCCTAATCCAGAGCTTTAGGCTCTCTCAATTCTGTGAAGGCTGAGAGAGGTGAGGCAGCCACGTAAGGAAAGTGTGAAGCCGGCAGAGGTTGGTTCATGAGGTTTAAGGAGAAAGTTCTTCCCGTAACATGAGCACGCGAGGTGAAGCGGCACGTGCTGATGGAGAAGCTGCGGCGCGTTACCCAGAAGGTCTAGCTAAGAGCATTCGTGAAGGTGGCTGCACTACACAGATTTTCAGTGTAAATAAAACAGCTTGATGCTGCAAGAAGATGCCACGTAGGGCTTTCATAACTAGATAGGAGAAGTCAATGCCCAGCTTCAAAGCTTCAAAGGACAGGCTGACTCTCTTGTTAGGGGTTAATGCAGTTGGAGACAAAGTTGAAGCCAAAGCTCATTTACCAAATGAGTGGAGAGAACTGGAATTAGCATGAGAACTAGAATTATGATTGGAGCCTAAAGATGGGACTGCACTGATGCAATCTCGTAATAAAAGAGATGAGGAGTTTAATGGATGAGAAGCTGCTTCTAATGGATGAACAACAATTAAAAAAAAAGGTAGTTTCTTGAGCTAAAAACTATTCTTGGTGAAAACGCTTGAAAGATTGTTGAAATGACAACAAAGGATTTAGAATATTACATAAACCTAGCTGATAAATCAGCAGCAGAGTTTGAGACGATTGACTCCAACGTGAAAGAAATTCTGGGGTGGGTAAAAAAAACTATCAAACAGCATCACATGCTATGGAGAAATTATCTGTGTGAGGAAGAGTCGATCAAGGTGGCGAACTTCAGTACTGCCCTATTTTAAGAAATTGCCACAGCCACCCCAACCTTCAGCAACCACCACCTTGATCAGTCGGCAGCCCTCAACATCAAGGCAAGGCCCTCCACCAGCAAAGAGGTGATTTTCTGAAAGCTCAGACGATGGCTAACACTTTTTTAGCAATGAAGCATTTTAAAATTAACGTATGCATGTTGTTTTTTGTTTACACATAATACTATAGCACACTTAATAGACTACGGTAGAGTATAAACATAACCTTTATATGCACCGGGAAACCAGAACACTCATTTGACTCACTTTATTGTGATACTCTATTGCTGTGGTCTGGAACCAAACCCGCGTATCACTGAGTTATGTCTGTATTGTTGGGTGTGAAAAGAAATGAGCTAATCAAGCCACAGAAAGACAGGGAAAAACTTTAGATGCGTAGTACTCAGTGAAAGAAGCCAATCTGAAAAGGCTACATACAGCATGATTCCAACTGTATAACATTCTGGAAAAGGCAAAACTGCTGGAAAAGTAATAAGATCAGTGGTTGCCAAGGGTTACGGGTGGGGGAGGGAGGGATGATCGGGACAGAACGTACAACAGCAAGACCAAAGCCTGATGTAACTATGGGCTTTGCCGAGCTAATGACGTGGTGGTGCGAGTTCACAGGTTGCGCCACAGGTAGCACTCTGGGGCAGGACGCGGAAAGTAGGGGAGGCTGTGTGCGTCAGGAAGAGGGTACCTGGGAGTTGTCTGTACTTTCTGCTCAGTTTTGCTGTGAATGTAAAATTGCTCTAGAAAATGAGGTCGCTGTTTGAAAAATAAGTGATGTTGGGGGCGCTCAGGTTCACACCCTGCCCTGGGGATTTAAGTCTGGAGTGCAAGGGCAGGGCCACCCGGTTTGTTTTCCCGTTTTCAGGGATGGGTGGTCCATCCGTTCTCACTCAGTTTCCTTGACCTGACTCCTGGCAGGGCCCGAGGTTCCTCTCTTTCTTGATCTGAGGGCATTTCCTCAGAGGAAGGCTTATACTTTATTTGGCCACATGTGCCGTGGTGTCCCGCAGATGACGGCTATGGCAGGCACCTATGATATGGTGCTCCCACTCAGGTTTCGAAGTCAGTGTCCTAAATCTGCCTTATGGGATGTCCCAAGACTCCTCTCTCTGACCTGAGACCTCCCAACTTTTCTATTAGCCCTGAGAAGGATAGGAAGCCATCTCTGACGGACAATTATGCCTGGATCTCTCATGACAGTAGGAAGGATTCTGTGAGGTCTCCACTGATACACAGTGGTCCCTGACCTCTTCAGAATACTGGCCTTCCTCCTGGCACACCTTGGGAATCCTACCTCTCCTGACCAGAGTCAACCAAGCTCAGGCCGAGCTCTTCACCTTCTTGGCCTGTTACGTGGAAACCAGTCTCAGCCACGTCTTTCCAAGGCTGTTTGGGGACCCTGAGGGCTGACAGCAGGGGACAGGCATCTATGGGCCACGCTGTTCTGGGTGGGTGCTTTTGTCATTCCTCATTCAGGGTCCTCAATCTCATACGTGTCAGCGACTCTAGTGACCTGAGGCCACCCTCCTACGGCAGGACTCACCTGTCCTTGAGGACTAAGTGAGGGGATGCTAACCCTGAGGACCAAGTGAGGGGATGCTCACGCTTGGCCTAGCAGGAGCATCCCCTCACGTACGGCTCCTGTTTCTTGACGCAAGGCTTCCTGTGAAAGGTCACATCCCTGCAAACTCTGGACTATTTCCCTATAGCAAATCGTTCAGAGATTGGGTCCGTGTCCCAGGAGTGATGCGAGGTAGGAAGCGATAGCACAAGGCAGAGACCCCAGAACAGATGTGCTGTCAAAGAAAAAAAAAATACTTTAATCCACTTCTTGAGCAATCACACTTAGTGTTTTATGTATTTATGTAAGTTCTGTTTGAATGAATGTAACTTTATGGGACGGGTCGTCCAAAATGATTTTGTGAGCTCCTGATCTTCGAGGCTGACTTTGAATATATAGATGATCCTACTGTCACTGAATATTATCTCTTTCTCTCCCTTATTCACACTTCTCAATTATTTTGATATGGTAATTGCTATGGTTATGTATTCCACTCCAGTGTCTTGGGCAAAAAGAGTCCTTTTTAGTACCTGAGATACCTTCTGTAGTAGTGAGAAAAAAGGGGAGTTAAGGACCACGACATCAGCCTCAGGTGCAGAGCAGTGGAAGTGTGGGCTGCAGACTAATTCAGGCCAAGGGTCTAGTTCCAACCCTGTCACTTAGCAGCCACGTGAAATTGGACAGCGATACCAGACTCTGTGAGGCGGTCTTTTCATCTGTGAAATGGGTTTGATGAGCTCTGTTTGGGGACTGGTAGGATGTCCATAATGCATGTAAAGTGCATGGCACATTGTGTGGCCTGTGTTGAGCTTTAAAGGATGCCAGTTCTCACTAGGATTAATTGGTCCCCTGGAGCTTCAACCCATTACAATGATCTCAATTAAATCATTTTTAATTCAGGGGATGTCAGAAACCATGCAGTGCTCCAGAACAAAGACAACTCTATCATACAAAATTGTGCTTGGCAAGGAACACCAAGTACTATCTCTCCCATTAAAGTATGTCATTCAATGTTGGCATAAGGTAGACTTCCTTAGTAGATGCAACACAGAGCTCCTAGAATGTGTTTCAAGGCCCCAAAACTTACCTTCCTCTCAGCTGCCATTTGTTTGTTTGATTGCTTATTTATTTATTTACTTATTTATTTAGAGACAGAGACCGTGCAAGTGGGGAAGGGGCAGAGAGAGAGTGAGAGTGAGAGAATCCCAAGCAGGCTCTGCACTGTCAGTGCAAAGCGTGTCGCGGGGCTTGAACCCACAAAACTGTGAGACCATGACCTGAGCCGCAACCAAGAGTTGGACGCTTAACGGACTGAGCCACCCAGGCGCCCCTCAGCCACCCTTGTTCCTAAACCACCCTGGCTTTCATTCTTTCACCCACCAACAAAAATCTAGACCTTGCCTGGAGTTTGCCAAATGCCATACAAGGTGACCTAATGTGGATGATGCTTCAGTGGCGTGTGCTTTGGCGCCCCCAACCCAGGGCAACGCGTGCCAGTCCAGGGGATTCTGGGCACCCATGACAAGAGAGCATGCTCTTATTTCGCAGAAACTCTGTGGACATGCTGTAAATAAAACCTCCAATCTGCACACTGCGTTCACCTGCACTGGCAGAAGAGCACAGGACGCACTTGATCCCTGCTTGGGGTGATTTCCCTCTGCTTTCTGCACAATCCCAAAGTAAGTGTTAAGGGCAGTTTGCCATTCTGGGCTTAGTCTTTCAATTCTGAAGCCCGCCACGGGAGGGTCTGGGCCCAGCTCCCTGTGATCATAGCCTCCTGGAGCCCCCCATGCAGCTAACTTAGAATTACCTCCCCCTGAGGGAACTGCAGTCTCTGAAGACCCAGCACTGCCCTGCTTCAGGCACTGACACTTAACTCCTCTCATCTGGAACCACCTCTCTCCTGTTTTCTCCTGTCTTGTCATGTGTCCTTCTGGTCTGAGAGCGCAGATCACCATTCTTCCTTATATGACAGATGCTTCTCGCCTCTGTGATTTCATGGTCAGTGTCTTGATCTTTTTGTCAGCTCTCCCAGGGCTAACATGAAGCCTTCTAAGAGCGTACGCTCCATCAATGTTTGGGGAATAAACGAGCCTGTGAGCAGTGAGTCTAATTCATTAAAATGTGATGCTACACTCTTCCATTAGTCAAACACATGCTGTTATTTAGAATGTTACAAAATACAGAGTGAAAGGAATTAGGAAACCAAATACAGACCATCTTACTCTTCTCCTCCACTTCTTGACTCCATATATTTCACTGCTTAAGTCCTTTTACATTTTCAAGGAAATTCATATTTCAATGCCATGCTACTTTGTACCAGAACACTAAATAAGATGGGCAATTTCCCAGTTTGTTTTATGAAACAGCAACACTCTAACTTTTAAACTGATAACAAGTGAGGCCAAAATAATCCATAAATTTACACTATAAGGCTAGGTAAGATTTCATTTCAAAATAGCAACATTTGAAAAGTAGCAAAAACTCAAACTGCTGGTAAATCACCAAAGTACCCATACAGAACAGGAGCACCAAGGATTACATGCTGTTCCTTCAGTCACACCCAGGCCTCCACTACTTAGAACACTGACTGCTCTCTTCAGTCACAATGTGAAGGATCGGGCTCGACCTCACTAGGTCGAGCTGCTGGACATGCCCTGGAACATGCACTGGCCGTAGCATCGGTCTCAGCCTGGAGTGTGACTGTGGCTTCGGCTCTTTCTTGCTCATCTCTCAAAGCCTCTTCATACCAAGGGTGGAAGGCACTTGGGACTGTTTGGTTAATCTTGGCCCAAAACTCGAGCACTCTCATCTTGTTGGTCTCGGCGTGGGCTCTGGGGCCCCACAGGAACTCATAGCGCGGAGGATCGCTGTTGGGCACCTGCCGGTACTCCAGGTACTTGAGCTTCACCAAATCTTGGGTGATGAGCTTCTTGGGCTCCCCAAATATGAAGTGCCTCTTCCCCGCATAGACTCTCATTTTACTCAGGAACTCCCAGATCTTCTCTTCGGCAGCACAGTTGCCCTTCAGGAAGATCACGCCCAGGAGATTCATCAGGAGGCCGGTCTTGGGAAACCCCCTGCCACGGTTTATAGTCCCGTTGTTGGGGAGGTTCATTTTGCTGACAAGGACATAGGAATGCTTGGTAGGATCGACTTCTTTTAAGTCAACACCAAAAACCACTTCCAAGCTGAAAGAGGCTCTTTTGAGGATCTCAACGAAGCGATGTTTATGCTTTTTATTGATAAACTTCAGCATATCAGCTTTCATAATGGGCCTTTTCATTCTGCTCATGTCCAACAGGAACTGTACCAAAACACTCGCTATTTTGCTTACAGGGTCCCCCTGAGACTGCACAATGGAGAGTGGGGACTGGACGGAACTTTGCTTTTTCTCAACTTGGCAGTCGGCTCCTTTGTATGATCTTGTGCGAGAAACACCTGCAGACTTTGTGGTGGCGGACACGGCCCTCTGAGACCTCTTGGGAGCTCTACGTGACCTGGCAGCAGGATTTCTCTGAGTAAGAACTTCAAAGGGAGGAGAGGCCGAGGAAGGGAATGCTTGTTCCGTGGCCGCAGGGGCCTGAGCACCCCTCTGAGGCTGGGTCCCACCTTGGGCTTGGTGGCGCGTCTCCCCGGTGCAGAGCTTACTCTTCTGTGCCCGAGGCATGATGACTGTGGTCAGGGACAGCAGGTGATCTGGGCATGAGAGAAGAGAGGATGAGAAGGAGTACCTTCAGCTGGGAGAGACCACCTTGGCTTTAACCAAGGCTGCCTCTCAGGTTCTGTGAGGGCACTGCCCTAGGAAACCAACCACAGGGCTCCTGTTATGACCAACCTGTCCTCTGAGAACCACATGGAAGTAATTAAAGTGAGCCTCAGGCTGCAGCCTGCTGGCCCTGCTTGGTGCTTACTGGGGCTGAGAGCGGTGCTGGGTAGGCCGAGTCCTTGCGGAATCTTCTCTGGTATGGAGAATGGGGATTCTCCCAGTTCACATTCAGGACCGTGATAACGGCTTTGGGCAGGGCCGAGCCCCCCTCCTCGGTGCTGCTCTAAATTGACATCTCAAACCCAGGTCCTCATCATCTTGAGACCCCTCAAGGGGAACTAAAGGGGCATCTCAGCCCACTACTGTGACCCACTGCTGACAGTTCTGAGGGAATCTGCTCTGGGGTCATTGGGGTCCTCAGTCCGCATTCACTTTCCTCACCTTGGCTCTAGGTAGGGCCTGGGACACCTTCTTCTGCTGATCTGATGTTTCTCCCCTCAAACAAAGGCTCTCACCAACCTGATGACATAAGAAATAAAGTTGGGTTCACATACATTTGACTTCCACACCTGGGCTCCTCAGTGCTACAAGCAAGGGGGGCCCTCTATTGTCTCTTTTTGGGGGGGGTGAGTGGAACCATCACTCTTTATTCCTCACTCTGATTCCTGTGGAGCCCTGGGTCTCCTCCCTCTGCAGAACTGAGGCCAATAAGTCCAACATGCTCATATCTCTGGGACTCTCCAGACAGAAATGAGGCGGTAGGGGGGGGGGCGGGTTCCTCAGCCTAACAAATATTCAGGGTTTCCCCAGGGCTGAGGGAAGGGCCAGAATTTTTATTTCATTTCATTTCATTTCATTTTATTTATTTTATTTTGTTTTATTAAATGTACATCCAAGTTAGTTAACATATAGCGTAATAATAATTTCAGGAATATAATTTAGTGATTCATCAGTTACATACAATACCCAGTGCTCACCCCAGCAAGTGCCCTCCTTAATTCCATCACCCATTTAGCCATTCGCCCCACCCACTTCCCGTCCAGCAACCCTCAGTTTGTTCTCTGTATTTAAGAGTCTCTTATGGTTTGTCTCCATGTTTTTATATTTTCGCTTCCTTTCTCTTACTTTCATCTGTTTTGTATCTTAAATTCCACATGAGTGAAATCACATGATATTTGTCTTTCTCTGACTCATTTCACTTAGCATAATACTCTCTAGTTCCATCCATGTCGTTGCAAATGGCCAGATTACATTCTTTTTTATCAGAGAAGGGCCAGAATTTGTGAGACCCCCTTTTTAGAGTTGGTGTTCCCCTTAGTCCTCCCTTAGGTCTCTGACCTTAACTACAGGTTGGATTTAGGCCGCTGGCCGCCAATACGCTGGTAGGACTTAGGCCTCCTGCCTTACAGCAAATCCCTCAATTCCTTGTGCCCCTAGGGGGGAAATTCAGGGACCTCCATATAGGATTACCCTTACCAAGAGCCTTCCAGAAACAAGCTAGAGGGATGCTGCTTTCCCTAAATGGGGAGAGGTCCCCTCATTAGCACTCCAGGGCTTCACCTTCATGGCACTTAGGGCCTAGGCCTCCTCCATCTGCAGGACCCAGGCTACTCCCTTAGATGAAGGCCCTCCTTATCTGAGAGTTTCCAGGCAGAAAGTCTGATAGGTCTGCCAGGCCTCCCAGGGCCAAGGGCAGCAGCAGGACCTAGGAGAGCACCCTGTGTTATGGGTCAGGGTGGTCCTCTCAGTCCCCACTCAAGGTCCTCACCTTGGCTCCAGGCCAGTACTGGGACTCCACCCTCAGCTGGCCAGTGGCCTCACCACCCCCACCCCCACTCCCCCACAAATGACCTCACTTCCTAGAACTCTGGAGAGGACAGAAGGATGAGTCATAACTGGCCACAACCGTTCAGGGTCTCCAAGGGCTAAAAGCAGGGAAAGGGCTCCATGGGATCCCAGTGTTCTGGAGTCGGTGATCCCTACGTCCTGACTCAGGGTCTTCACTTTGATATCAGGACCTGGGACTCCTCCCTCTACTAAATTCAGTTCACCAAAATCCAAATTTATTTGGCTTTAGCCTTTACTTCTTGGAGCCCCGAGAGAGAGAGAGAGAGAGAGAGAGAGAGACAGAAAGAAAAGAAAGAGAGCAAGAGAGCGAGAGAGCGAGAGAGCGAGGGGGGGATGTGTGTGTCCGCATGCGCGCGCGCGCGCGCGCGCGGTTAGGGGTGGGGGATGGCGGGAGTAGCGGGCGGGGCGGCGGTAGTCAGAGCCTACCAAATAAAACTGCCCCCGCCTGGAGCCTCCCAGAACCAAAGCAGGCGTACCGGTTTCTATCGCCATCTCTACTGGGAAAAGATCCCCTCATTAGCTACTCAGGACCCTCCTCTTGACTCTACTTAGGGCCTAGGTTTCCTTGATCATCAGAACCAGGGTTACTATCTTAGACCGACGCCTTCCTCCCTGAGACTTTCCAGACAAAACTCGGCCTAACGGTCCTGTCAGGACATTCCATTTCAGACCCCAGGGGCAGTACTTTGTGGCGCCACCTTTGTTACAGGAAGTGGGGGGGGGGGGCGGTGTGGTCCCTTCATTTTACATTCAGGTCCTCACCTTGACTTCAAAGAACTCCTGGGAAGTAATCTTCCGTTGCTTGGCAGAAGAAATGCTGCGAACACTGGGCGAGGCCCGCGGTTCCAAAGCGGAAGTTCAGATACATCATATCCGGCCATGGCCACGTGGGGTTCTGAGGGCTGACAGCAAGGACATGGTTCTATGCGATCGCAGTGTTCTGAAGTCAGTGGTCTTTAGGTTGTCATTCAGTGTCCTCACCTTGGTGTTCATCAGAGCCTGGGATTCCTCCCCCTACTGACCCAAGTCTGCCAGCCCCCAAAGCGAACCCTCACCTTTCCGAGTCCCTGGCGAGGAGTCAGGATGCCCCGTTTCCGACTACCTCTGCCTGGGGCCCCATAGGCTTGAAAAGAGGGCAGGACTCTGTGAGCCTCCCTCACTCTGGTTACGGCCAAGACGTCTCCCTCTGCAGAACTGGGGCCTGCACCCTGTCAGACAAGGCTCTCATCCTGAGACTCACCAGGCAGAAATGAGGCTTCTCAGGCTCACAGCTCCACCTGAGGCCTCTCCACGGTTAAGATGGGTGCAGGGGTTTGTAAAGCTCCCTCATTTGTGGGTCTAGTGATGTCCTCTTTGCTCACTCAGGGACCTGACATTGCTCCTGTTCAATCATGTGACTCCATCTTCCCTGACATGAGGTTACTCTGCTCAGATCAAGGACTGCTCCTTCTTGAGACCTCCCAGGTGGAAGAGTGAGCCACACTAGGCCAAGGATGTTTGGGTCCTGAGAGGCATACAGCAGATTTGAGTCTCTGTGGAATACCACTGCTCTGGAGTCAGTGGTCTCTACATTCATCATCTAGGGTCCTCAACTTGATATCTATCTATCGATACAACCCAGGAGCCTCCTTCTACTGAAGTGTGGCCCCTTTCTTAGGCTAAGACTTTGAGCTTGCTAAGAAATATGAGGAGTGAAAGAAGAATGTCCACTCTGATTGCCCTGCCTGGGCATTCCAGGCCGCACAGCTGGTCTGGCAGGTGTCTGAAGGACCCCCTATAAAGTAGGGTGGTTATCTCCCCAATCTTCATTAATGGGGGTCCTGTATAACTAAAGGATTCCTGGGAAACTCCACATCCATGCAAACTTGAGCAGTGTCCCTAATGCAAACCTTGCAGGTTCCAGTGCCTGGCTTCATGTTAAATGGGGAAACTGCAACGTAAGGCAGGGGATTCGGGACAGAGATGGGGTGTCAAAGAAAAATGACACTGATCTATCCCTCTTCACAGTAGTCAGTGAGCCTCTTATGTGATTTGTTTTAAATGATTTACTTCCTAATGGGAAGGAGTCGTCCAGGATGGTTTTGTGATTCCACAATCTTGAGGTCATTTGACAATGCATATGTAGATAATCAATACTGTCATTGGACATTTTCCGCTTCTCCTCTTTGTTCATGCCTTTGATTTACTGTGGTATTCTTAACTGCTTTGGTTATGTATTCCAATCCAGTTCTTTGGACACAGAATCCTCATTTTTACCCCCTGAGAGACATTTTGGAGTATTACGGAACATAACAGTTTGCTTTAGGCAGAGAAGAGTGGAATGATCAGCATGTGTTCTAGACGAATTCAGACCAGGAGTCTAGTCCCAGCCCTGTCACTTAGTAGCCCTGTGAACTTGAGTACATTACCAAACTCCAAGACAAAGAACTCACAACCAAAATGCTGCTTAGCAATGCCAGTTATGTAATATATCCTCATTCAAGGTTATAATATACAGTGTGTTTGTGGGAGAGTCTTTCCCCGTTGGATACAACTCAAAGTTCTCAAAATTTTTGTCAATGACCAATATTTTCCCTAACTTCCAGCTACCCTTCAATCTAAATCACCATTATTTTCACTCATTTAACCATCAGCAAAAATCTAGACCTTGCCTAGAATTTGCCATATTACATGCAAGATGAAGTAACTGAGTAAAAGAGACCCTTTTAATAGAGTGGTCTGTGGCTCCCCCAACCCAGAGTGAAAAGTGCAGTCCAGTGGGTTCTGAACACTCCACCTCAAAGAAGTATAATCCTTATTGCTCAGAAACTCCCTGGTGATGTTGTACATAGACCATCTAGTCTGTGCATCGTGTTCAGCTGCCCTGGGCAAGAGCACAGACACCTTTCATTCCTACACCACCTGGAGATTTTCTTTGGTTTAGCCACAATCCCAAAGGCCATGTTAAGGACAAATTTCCATCGCAGGCTTAGTCTTTCATCTCCGAGGCCCTCCATCTGAGGATCTGGCCCCTGCTCACCACTCCCACAGCGTCATCTAGTCCACGATGCAATCCTACTTAAAGTTATCACTCACTGAAGGGTTTTCAGTTTCCTAAGGCTCCACACTGCCTGGCCCGAGAACTTTGACACTTGACTGCGTACAACTCAAACCGCCTTCCCTCTTCAACCCCCTCCCCCCCCCCTTTTTTTTTTACTTGTTCTTTAGGTCACAGTGAATATATAACCATCTCTTTTTACATGATAGCAGCATCCAGACTCTAAAATTCAATGGGCAGGGGCCAGAACTTATTGTTGCTGTTTTGAGGGTTCGTTTTAAAAGCATCCCCAGGGGGCACATGGATGGCTCAGTCAGTTAAGTGTCCAACTTCAGCTCAGGTCACGATTTCACAGCTCATGAGTTTGAGCCCTGCATCAGGCTTTCTGCTATCAGTGCAGAGACCGCTTTGGATTCTCTGTCTCCCTCTCTGCCCCTCCCCTACACTTTCTCTCTCTCTCTCAAAAAGACACAAACATTTAAAAACAAAAACAAATAAAAGCATCCCCAGTAATAACCTGAAGGCTTCTAAAGAGCTCATTCTCAATTAATGACTGGAAATAAACAAGAGAGTGAGCTCATCAACATTTAATTTCTCTTTTAAATATTTGAATAATCGAAAGAAATCCAGGTATATAATTTTACTTTTATAAAAAGAAACAGTAGAAGGAATTAGGCAAACCAAGAATTGACAATCTTTTTCTTATTTATACTTTGTTTCTCTTATTGATTAAATATTTACAAATTGCCTACTGTATACTAGACACTGTGCTGAGACTACAACTCCAAATAAGACAAAACATCTGCTTCTTCAAAAACTACTATAGTGAGGTATGACTGACATACCAAAAGCTGTACACATGTAATGTATACAAGCTTGGAGATAAGTATACACCTGCGAACTACCATAACAATCTATGCCATAAACATATCCGTGACCTCCAATAGTCTTCTCCTGTCCTCTTTATTATTTTTTAGGAGTACAATAACAATTAACATAACATTTACCCTCTCAGCAGCTTTTTAAATATCCACTATGACATTAACTATAGGCTCTCTGCTATACATTTCTAGGACTTATTCGCCTTATAGAACTCAAACCGTGTACACTTTTACCAACACCTCTCCAATACCTCTCCTCCCAGCATCTGGCAACCACCATACTATCCTGCTTCTATCAGTTTGACTATTTTAGATTCCTTATATAACATGTATCTGTCCTTTTGTGTCTGGCTTATTCCACTTAACATAATGTCTTTCAGGTTCATCTCTGTTGTTGCAAATGGCAAGGTTTCCTTCTTTTTCAGGTTGAATAATATCTCATTGTACGCATATACCATATTTTCTGTATCCATTCATTCATCAATGAACATTTAGGTTGCATCCATGTCTTGGCTATTATGAATAATGCTACAATGAACTGCAAATAGCTCTTCAAGATCCTGATTTCAATTCCTTTTGATATATACACAGAAATAGAATTGCTGGATCATTTGATAGCTCTATTTTTAATTTTTTGAGGAACCGCCATACTGCTCCATAATGGCTACATCAATTTACATTCCCATCAAGGGTGTAAAAGCAAGGTCTTTCCCAAATACTTGTACTTAATCAGCTTACTCTCTACTTGGGGAGACGGAAAGACAACATACATTTTAATTGGTGTGCTATGAACACAATGTGAGAACTACTCTCTTAACAATTTTTAAAAAATCTTTTAAATATAATCTATTGCCAAATTGGCTTACATACAGCACCCAGTGCTCATCCCAATAAGTGCCCCTCCTCCCTGCCCATCACCCACTTTGCCCCTCCCCCATCCCCCATCAACCCTCAGTTTGTTCTCTGTATTTAAGAGTCTCTTATGGTTTGCCTCCCTCCCTCTATTTTTTTCCCCCTTCCCCCATGATCTTCTGTAAAGTTTAGCAAGATCCACATATGAGTGAAAATATATGATATCTGTAAGTGTACACACAATAAAGCATTGTTACATATAGGCACAATGCTTTACAGCAGATCTCTCTCTGGAATCTATTCATCTTGCACAACTGAAACTATACCACTTCAACAACTTCTTATTTTCCCTATTCCCCAACCCCTGGCCACCACCATTCTACTCTGTGTTTCTATGTGTTTGACTATTTTGGATAACTCATAAAAATAGAATCATGCAGTATTTATCCTTCTGTGACTGATTTATTTCATTTAGAATAATGTTCCCCAGATTCATCCATGTTGTCCCATGTAATAGGACTTCCTTCATTTTTAAGGCTAAATAATATTCCATTGTATCTATACACCACATTTTCTTTATCCTTTTATCTACTGATGGACATTTGCGTTGTTTCCGTATCTTTGATATTGTGAATAATGGTGTAATGAACATAGGAGTGCAAGTATCTCTTTAAGATACTGGTTTCATTTCCTTTGGGTATACGCTCACAAGTGGGCTCGCTGAATCATGCAGTTCTAATTTTACTTTTCTAAGGAACCTCCAAACAGTTTCTCCATAATGGCTCTACCAATTTACATTCCCACCAACAGCACAAGGGCTCCCTTTTCTCCTTACTCTCACCAACACTTGTTATTTTTTGTCTTTTTAATAGTAGCCATCCTAACAAGTATGAAGTGATATCGTGGTTTTGATTTGCATTTCCCTGGGGATTAACTGAGCACCTTTCATATACCTATTGGCCATTTGTGTGTCTTCAGAAAAATATTCAAGTTCTTTACTCATTTTAAAAATTCAGTTATTTGTTTGCTATTGAGTTGTATGAATTCCTTATATAATGTGGGTATTAGTCCCTTAGATACATGGTTTGCTAACACTTTCTCCCTCTCCAGAGACTGCTTTTTCATTTTTCCACTGCTGTATAGATGCCTTTCAGTTTGATGTAGTCCCACTTGTTCACCATTTTTGCTTTTCTTGCCTATGTTTCTGTTGTCATATTCAAAAATATCTTTGCCAAGATGAAGGTCAAGGAGCTTTTTCCCTATGCTTTTTTTCTAGGAGTTTTACAGCTTTCAATCTCATTTTTAAGTCTTTAATCCATTTTTCACTAATTTTTGAGTAGAAGTAGCATCCAATTTAATTCTTTTGCATGTGGATATTCAGTTTTTCCAACACCATTTACTGAAGAGACTATCCTTTCCCGATCGTGTATTTTTTGGTGGACTTGTCAAAGATCACTTGACAATTTATGCATGGGTTTATTTCTGGGCTCTATTTTGTTCCATTGGTCTGTGCGTCCGTTTTTATACTAGTATAACACCGTTATGGTGAATATGGTTTTGCAATATATTTCAAACTCAAGAAGTGTGATGCCTCCATCTCTGTTCCTCTTTCTCAACATTACTTTAGTATTCAGGGCTTCTTGTGGTTTCAGATGAATTTCCAGGTTTTTTTTCTATTTCTGTGAAAACTTCCATTGGAATTATGATAGGTATTGCACTGAATCTGTAGACCATTTTGACTAGTAAGAATATTTTTAAAAATATTAATTCTTTCAATCAGTGAACATTGGATATTTTTCCTTTTATTTATTATTCTTCAACTTCTTCCATCAATGTCTCACTGTTTTCAGTGTATAGATCTTTCCCCTCCTTGGTTAAATTTATTCCTATTTTATTTTTGACACTTTTATTTATTTTTTTATTTTTAGAGAGTGTGTGTGTGAGTGAGTGAGGGAGACAGGGAGGGAGGGAGAGGGAGAGAGAGAGAGGGAGAGAGAGAGGGAGAGAGGGAGAGAGGGAGGGAGAGAGGGAGGGAGAGAGAGAGAGAGAGAGAGAGAGGGAGGGAGGGAGGGAGGGAGGGAGAGGGAAGGAGAGGGAATCTCAAATAGGATCCACACTCTGCAAGGAGCTCACCGCAGGGCTCGATCCCACAACCCTGGGATCATAACCTGAGCCGAAATCAGGAGTCTGGCCAGTCAACCAACTGAGTCACCCAGGCGTCCCAACTATTTTAAATAGAATTTTCTTAATTATTTTCCAATAGTTTCTTGTTAGTGTGTAGAAACACAACTGATTTTTGTGTGTTGACTTTACATCCTGCAGTTGAATACATTTATTAGCTTTAGTAGTTTTTTGGGTGCATGGGATTTTCATCCCAATCTCCCCTACCCGTAACACAGAGAGAAGTCACAATCTCTCTTAGGACTAAATTGTGTCAACTTGAGGGAGAGGCTGATGCCAGTAAAGTCTAATTACTTTTCTTATCCATTTCAAGAGCAGCTGATCTCAGTTTTATGCTCACATATAGTATTGCAACTTATTAATTAGATTCTGGACCTTTCATAAAGGTATTTTATTACTTATGTTATTGTCAGTTCTGTGCTTCTGTGGGCAAATAAGGGCTGGAAATTCTGATTCTACCATGTTGCTGATGCCACTCAGACAAAACCTTTTCTTTCATCTCTTGATCCCAACAATTCTACCACAGGGTTCATTCACATTTGCAAGACAACCCCTGCTCATGTGACAGGTTAGCTTGCTCTGGACCAAGAGAAGAGCGGCAAGGATTTTTTAATTTGTTGTACAAAATACCAAAGCGTTTATATTTCTACTGATCGACAGCAACATATGTGTGATACATATTATTCATAAACACAGATACTGAAATCAAATAAACCTTCTATTACAAGGAACAGTATTTTAAAAGTGCCAAAAAGAACCCCCAAGATAAAAACAGATAAATCTCCCACTCAAGCAAAGCAAGGACAAAAAGAAGACTTACAATGGGTCCCCTCCACGTCCACCTAGGTGCTTCACTACTTAAAATGCTGACCTCTCATTTCCATCACAAGATGACCAATCTCCCCGTTCCAGACTTCACTTTATGTGGGAGGCACTGCCGGTTCACGGCCCTGACACACACCTTGGCCACGGCAGCAGGTTCTCTTCTTCTCACCTCTTAAAAAGCCTCCTTCCTTCCTTCCTTCCTTCCTTCCCTCCTTCCTTCCCTCCTTCCTTCCTTCCTTCCTCCCTCCCTCCCTCCCTTCCTTCCTCCTTCCCTTCTTCCCTTTCTTTTCTTTTCCTTCCCTTTCTTGCTTTCTTTGTGTGAGAGACAGAGAGAGAGAGAGAGAAAGAGGGAAAGTCCAAGAGCATGCATAGGAGGGGCAGACAGAAACGTAGACATCGGATCCCAAGAAGACTCCACACAGTCAGCACAGAGCTGGACGTGGGTCTCAATCCCACGAGCCGTGGGATCATGACCTGAGCTGAAACGAAGAATCAGACAAACTGACTGAGCCACCCAGGTGCCGCTCAAAGCCTCTTTATGCTTCATCATGCGATGGAATTCAGGACCTCCAAGAGCTGCTGGCAGGAACTGGACTCTATGAGCCACCAGTGTTCCGGGTAGATGCTTCCTTCGCTCCTTTTAAGAAAACTCACATTTGTGTCTGACAACTCTCTCTACTGACCTGAGATAGTCTTCCTCAGACTAAAGTCTCAAATCCTTGACAAGTGTGATAAAAAACTGAGGAGATTCTTGGCCTGCCAGCTCTGCCTGGGGCCTTCTAGCTCTGAGAGAAGGCAGGGGCTGCTCCCTCTGGAACAGCCGACACTCTGGAACGCTGCTTTCCCCTCTCACCAGTCCTGACTCACGGGTATCCTCCCAAAGGGCCTTGTCACTTCCGATAAGGGCTTCTTGGGAAACGCCACATCCCCGAAAACTCTCGAGCAGTTTCCCTACTCCAAACCTTGCAAAGAATGGGTCCTTGTCCTTCTCTTTCCTGTACACGCTTAAGGTCTCATGTAACCACTGTTCTCATAGATTTGCTTTTTGTAGGGAAGATCCTGAGTCAAATAATTTTTTGAGTCCCTGATCTTTTAAGGTTATCTGAAATCACATATGCAGATGATCCTATTGCCTGCAAAAATCATCTTTTTTCCCCTTGTTCATACCCCACATTGATTTTAATACTATTATTGTTCTAGTATGTCATAGTATACCTGGTACGGAGTAGGTGGTTGCCCCATTCCTCATACGGAGTTCTCACCTTGACACCGTCACGGCTGGGATTCCACTTAATAGCCAGCCTATAAAACCAAGGCCCTAGTTTCCTTGATTCCCTCCAGGCAGAAGGCGGAGGTAGGGGGCACGTGAGCGTGGCAGCTCTCGCCTGTGCCTCCTAGGCTAGCAGCAGAGAAGGGGTTAGGTGCAGCCCTGTCAGATGTGGGTGGGGGGACCCCCATGTCCCCACACAGCATCTTCACTCTGACCCCGTATCCTTCCTGGAACCCCACCCTCTCTGCTAATTTGAAGATACAGCCATCAGACAAAGGTCTCAACTTTCTGGGACCGGAGTTGAAAAATCAGTGTTAGCCACAAGCCGCCACGACTCTTCTGGACTCACAGAGCTGACAGTGGGACAGGATTTTATGGGATCCTACTGTTCTGGCTAGGTCCTTCCACCACCCTCATTCAGGTTTATCTCCATTACATCTATGAGAGACCAATACCCCTTCTCTAGTGATAGGAGAACTTGGGTCTCAGACCAAGGTTTTTACGCCAGTGAAAAGCCTGCAGAATAAGGGAGGGTATGCTCAGTCTAACAACTGGGTCTGAGACTTTGTGTGTTCAAGAACAGACGGGACCGAAGTCCCTGGCATTCCCTATATTCTGGGGCACTGGTCTCCCCATGGGGCCCTTGCCTCGGTTTCTGTCTCTTGGATTTAAGGCTTCCTGGGAAATTGCACATCTCTGCAAACCCTGGAGCAGTTGCTGCTTTACAATCCTCGCAGAGAATGCGACTCTGTCCTGGGAGTGATGTGAAATGGGCAAGGGCTAGCACAAGGCAGGAGTCCCAGGACAGGTGATGGGGTGTCAGGGGAAAACACACATTGATCTATTCCTTCTGTTTATCAGCCTGATGAAGATTCTCATGTAACTTCTGTTCTGCTAGATTTCCTTTCTACCGGTAAGAGATTGTCCAGGCTAATTTTGAGAGCCACTGATCTTTTGAGATTATTTAGCATTGCAAATGTAATCATACTGTCACCTAATAGTGTCCTTTATTTATCCCTCTCAGCTATTCTGGCATTCTTTTTGCTCTGGCTATATATTGCAGCCCAGCAGTTTGGACACAAGGCCATTCTTTTTTAGCACCTAAGACGAATTTTGAAGTACTGAAAAGAAAACTGAAATAAACACAGGGTGTGTCTGAGGGTGCGAGGAGTAAAACAATGTAGCCTCTGTAGTAATTCTGGCGGGGAGCCTAGGCCCCACCTTGTCATTTACTAGCCCTATGCCTTTTGGCACACTGCCAAACTCTAATTCTATGAGCCTCAGGCTTCCCCTGTGAAGTAAATTTGATAAATCCTATCTTTTAGGACTGTCTAATGTACAGAAAGCATCTATACTGAGACATTTGGGAATGGCAGGTATTACTATGATTATCTTGACCTCAGACATTACCATCTGTGCAGCTGAATTTTGTTTTGCTTCATTTTACATCTAAGACATGTCAGAAAATATGCAGTGCTCTGGCCAAGAAAAACCTCCCCATCAGCCAAAGTTCTGCTTAGGAATGAAAACTAAGCAGTATGTTCTCTCGGCCCCCTCTTTACCAAGATTTTCACTTGTTCTTTTTTTTTAAATGTTTATTTTTGAGAGAGAGCGAGCGAGCACGTGAGATAGAGAGAGAGCCAGTGGGGGAGGGGCAGAGAGAGAGAGGGAGACACAAAAACCCAAAGCAGGCTCCAGGCTCTGAGCTCTCAGCACAGAGACCAATGTGGGGATCGAACCCACCAACCGCAAGATCATGACCTGAGCCGAAGTCAAATGCTTAACTGACTGAGGCACGCAGGTGCCCCTTCCCTTGTTCTTTATGGAGTACTACTATCTCACCTTCTTCCCATAGTGACAGCTGCTCCTATAATCTATAATCGCAGGGGCAGGGGCTTGGTCTTCTTTGACTAAACACCCCCAGTACAAGGATGAAGACTTCCCAAGAGCAGTTGCTCAATGTTTGTGTAAAATAAGAGACATGTATAAAGAAGTTTGATTCATTATGATCATGTTATCAAACATTCTTAACAAACATAAACAAATGCAGGTATATGTCTTTTAAATTTAGAAAAAGAATAGAGTAAGGCAAACAAAGAATTAACCAATTATTACTGTACCAATGTACCTATCTGCGTATCTATGTAATCTATGTATCTGTGTACCTATGTACCTATCCATCTATCTACGAATCTAGGTTTCTATGTATCTAGTTATCTATCTATCTATCTATCTATCTATCTATCTATCTATCTATCTATCTATCTATCTTCTCATCCTAACTATTTTAGTGTGGAATTCTTTCACATTTCCAAGGATATCCTATCTTAAAGCCATCTTATCTTGCTCTGGATCACAAAAGTGATTTAACAATTTCTGATCTATATTTCAAAAAAAATGAACTCTTACACCTAAAACTGATAAACAGCAATAAATGTGTGATCTGTGTCATCCAAAAACTTATATTCTGAATCTACATAAACTTTCTATTGAAAGGAACAGTGCCTGAAGAATATATTTAAAAAAAAGGTAATCAACAAATTATTTGTGCCCATGACAAACACTACTTAACAGGCCTTCCCATGACAAAGCGAAGAATCTGCCTCAGCCCTCTCTAGGGAGAAGAGTGGCCAGATGTGGCCTGGGAACATGCAGTGGCCTTGGCAGTAGAGGCATGCTTGGTTGCAGCTCTGGCTTGGGCTCTCTCTTCCTCATCTCACAGAGCCTCTTCATAATGGGGCAGGAAGGCACTGGGGATGGTATTGTGGACCTTGGCCAAAAACTCGAGGACTTTCCTCTTGCTGGTTTCAGCATGGGCTCTGGGGCCCCATAGGAACTGATAGCGTGGAGGATTGCTGCCGGGCACCTGGCGGTACTCCAGGTACTTTTCCTGCACGAAATCTTGGGTGATGAGCTTCCTGGGCTCCCCGAAGATGAAGTGCCTCCTTCCATCATAGACGCCCAAAATATTCAGAAATTCCCAGATCTGCTCCTCAGAGGTGCAGTTGCCATTCAAGAAGATGACACCTAGGAGAGGCATGAGAAGCCCATTCTTCGGAAAGCCCCAGAGATTATTCATAGTGCCATCGTCGGTGAGGTCTAGGTTGCTGGTGAGGGTGTAGGAGTTACTGCCAGGCTTGACTTCCTTTAATTTGAGGCCAAAGACCAGATCCATGCGCTCAGTGGCTCTCCTGAGGATCTCAGCGAACTGCTCCCTGTTCCTTTTGTGGACGATCTTCATCATGTCTATCTTCTTAATGGGCTCCTTCAATTTATACTTATACAGCAGAAACTGTACCAACATCCCCACCTTCCTGCTTAGAGGATCGTTTTGAGCTTTCCCGGTGGAAGTTGAGGCCAGAGAGGAATTTTTACTTTCCTCAACCTGGCTCTTGGCACCTGCCTTAGATCTTCGCCGTGAAGCACGTGCAGCAGCCCTGGTGGTGGCTGGGGCTTTTTGAGGCTCCTGGGAAGTGCCAGCAATAGGGGAGCTTGAGGAAGCACCCCCAAGAACAGGAGAGGAGGAAGGAGTAGCCTCTTCTTCCTCTGCTGTAGTTGCCTGAGCACTCTTAAGACCTTGGGTCTCGGCTCTGTTAAGGCGGCGTTTCTCACGAGCACGGAGCTTACTCTTCTGACCACGAGGCATAACGGCTGTGCTCAGAGATAGCAGGCAAGGGTGTGAGCCCAGTGGACAGGTGATATGGGCAACTGCAGAAGCGAGAATAAGATGATGTTATCACCTTCAACAGGTAGATTCCACTTTGGATTTATCAAAGGTGACCTCGGCAGGATACTTGAGGATACTGCTCTAGGACCCGACAAAGGCTCCTGTTCTCTTGGTCATCCTATCCCCTAAGAATCTTACAGAGAACCACAGAACCCTCACAGTGTGTCTTATCTGCATCCTACTAGCCCTGCCTCGGGTTTACTGAGGTGAGAGCAGATGTTTGCAGGAGAGGCCTCTGTGTTCTGGCATGTTGGGCCCTCTCCATTTATCTTTAGTGTTATCATATCAAGTCTTGGCAGAGATGGGGCACCCTTCCCTCTGCTACCTGTTATTTCACACCTCAAAGCTCCCAGGGACCCAGGAGAAGGAAGTGAAGGGGCACCTCAGTCTACTTCCCTGCCCAGTGCTGAGAGCTCAGCAGGGTCCATTCTGTCCTGAGTTCACTGGGATCCTCAGCCTCATTTAAGGCCTTCACTTTGGTTCCTTAAAAGGCTCAGAACCACTCTCCCTTGTTAACTTTGGTTTAACCTTCAGACTAAGAATATCACCTCCTTTAGACCTGATATAAAGAAGTCAGGGGATGCTCAACATGAAGGCTCTCCCCTGAGGATTCTTGGGCTGAAACCAAAGGGTTAAGATGGATGCTTTGATGTCCCCTCTATTCAGGATTGGATGATCCCTAGAGTCCTCATATTAAGAGCATAAGTTCCAAGAGGAAGAAGCGAAGACAACCTTAACTGACCAAACGTGGTCTCTCAAGAGTAAAAGCTACTGCAGGCAGGTTGATGTCCTATGGCAGGTGGTCCTCCATAGGATCCCAACTCAAGGTCTAAATCTGGCTCACAACAGGGTCTAAGATTTCTGCCTCTGCTGATCTACAACCACTCCCCTTGGACCAAGACTCTCACTTTCCTGTTACCATGGAGTGGAAACTGATGAGCACTTCATATGGCATCTACCTTGGAGGTCTCCCAGAGATAATACTAGGCAGGACTTTATTTATTTATTGCTTTTACAAGAGTAAGGAAGAAGGAGGGGGAGGAGCAGAGAGAAAGAATCCAAGCAGGCTCTGGGCCATGAGTGCAGAGACGCACGCAGGGCTCCAACTCATGAACCATGACACGTGGCATGACCCCATATCCTCCCTCTGCTGGCCTGAGGCTGCCCCCTTTGACCTGGTTCTTCACTTCCCCGAGATGTTCTGGGAAGAAGTGAGTGTAATGTATCATGTCACCATGCCCAAGTTTCCCAAGTGTGAAAACAGGGTTTGGGCTTCACGCGGCCCCCTTCTTTCCTGGAGGGATTCCCCCATCATCACTCAGTACCACAACGTCGATTCCTGTTTAGGGACTGGGATCCTTTCGCTGAATGGGGCTTATGCCATTAGATACAGGCCGTCACTTCCCTGAGATCACCACCTCGAGAGGAAATGAGGGGGCACCTCAGCTTGCCAGCTCTGCCCCGGGCCTCCTAGGCTGAGTATGCGAGCTGTCGGTATAACCCTGAATCCCCTTAGCTGCTAGAGAAGAAGGTAGCTCCCTCGGCATCTGTCTACCCGGCATGGAGCCTCCTAGAGCTGAGTGCAGGGGTGCTTCCCAGAGTAGCCCCCTCTGTTGGGTCAAGGTCCGCTCGTTAGCACTCGGGGCCCTCATCTTGAATCTAGTTAGGACCGCCTCCCTCGGTAGTATCGGGACTACTCCCGAGACGGAGGCCTGGTCTCTGAGAACTTCTAGGCCGAATTCCGCCTCACATTCCGCCGGGACCGCCCGGAGCCGGGGCCAAACGGGCCCATGGCGGGGAGGGGTCCCCTCTGTTACAGGGGCGCGGGGAGTCGTCTCCTCGGGTCCCACTCGGCGTCCTCACCTCACTTTCAGCCCGGTCCCGGGAATCCGGCCGCCGCCGAACAAACGCCGCGCGCCCTCCGCCTTGAGGTCCGGGCCCGAAAGGAAGTCGGCGCAGCCGCATCCGGCCCTCGGCGGCGGCCGCCCGGGGTCTCCGAGGGCTGAAAGCAGGGGTGGGGCGCTCTAGGACCCCGCCGCCGAGAACTCGGTGGTCCCCGCGCGTCCTGGCCCAGGGTCCTCCCCACGTCCGTCAGGGCCTGGGGCTCCTCCCCCTGCCGGCCTCCAAAGTTCCACTCTCCTGACTTGCCAGAGGGGAATCTCTGGTCCCGCGGCGCGTGGCTACCCCTTCCTGGGCTGCACAAGCCTGGAAGCACCAACAGGGCCCTGGGAAGCTTTTTCTAAGGGAGTTTTTCCCTCATCAGCTGACGCAGGGTCCTCATCTTCAGTTAAGGCCAGGACTCCTCCTGTGGCCAAACTGGGGCTGAGGAAGAACTGACAGCTCTTCTGGGGCCTCCCGGGGCTAAGAATAGGGTGGAGATCTGTTTGACAGCCTCTGCTGGTAGGAGTATCCCTGCCTAATAGTCAGGGTCCTTACCATGACTCCTAAGGCCTGGGTTTTCTCTCTCTGCACATCTAGGGCTGTCCCCGCTAGGCCAAGATCCTCACCTATATGAGACACTCCAGGGAGAATGAGGGGGTTCTTCCACCTCACAATTCTGTCCTGGGCATCCCAGGACAGCACTGGGGGCATTTGTGGGGATATTCTGTTCTGGGGTGAGTGAGTCCCTCATTCTGATTCAGAGTCCTCACCCTGATACCTGACCAGTCTTGGAACTCCTTGTTGCACTGAGGCTGCTCCCATGAAGTCCAAGTATTCACCTTCTGGGGACCTCTGGCGTGGAAGTCAGAATAAGCCACATCCAGACATGCTGTTCTGGATTTCCTACAGTTGAGGACCTAAGCCAGGCTTCATGGAAGCCCACTGTTCTGGCTGAGTCCTTCCATCATTCCTCATTTGGGGTCCTCATGTCCGTACCTGCCATAGGCCGGGACTCCTCCTTCTACTGACCTGGGACTGTCTGTCTTGGGCCAAAATTCTCAAGTCCTTGGGTGTCCTGAAGAGTAAGTGAGGGGTATGCTCAGCCTGCCAGCTCTGTCTGAGGCCTCTAAGTCTGAGAGCAGGTGGCAGCCTACTGTGATCCCCCACGTTCTGGGGTATTGGTCTCTCAGGCCCTCTAACCTCGGGCTATTCCTCTTGGCCCCGGCATCTTCGGTTAAAGGCTTTCCGGGAAATGCCACATCCGTGCCAGCCCATGAGCAGTTTCCGCTCTGCAAACCTCGGTCCCTGTCCTGGGAGTGACGGCAGTCCCAGGAAGGCGATGGTCTGTGAGGGGTGAAATATGCTGTTATTTTCCTTCTCTTCATCAGCAAGATTGAGTCTCATGTACATTCTGTTCATATAGATTTATACTCTCCAGGGAAGGGGCTGTCCAGGATGACTTTGAAAGCCCCTCATCTCTTAAGGCCATCTGAAGCTTCACGTATAGATGATCATACTGGCACTATGTATTCTTTTCTTTATTCATGCCTCTCATTTACTTGGGTATTCATACTACTCTGGGAATGTATTCCAACTGGGTGGTATGAGCACGGAGTCCTTCTTCTGGCCGCCTGAGATACATTTTTGTTTTTTAATGTTTATTCATTTTTTGATAGAGACAGAGCGTGAGTGGGGGAGGGGCAGAAAGAGAGGGAGACACAGAATCCAAAGCAGGTTCCAGGCTCTGAACTGACAGCACAGAGCCCAACGCGGGGCTCAAACTCACAGACTGTGAGATCATGACCTGAGCTGAAGTCGGACGCCTAACCGACTGAGCCACCCAGGCGCCCCAGAGATACATTTTTAAGAAGAAAGGGGCAAACTGAATTAAGAGACACAAGGTGGACCTCAGGGTAGAAGTAGAACAGTGTGGACTCTAGACTAGTCCAGATTAGAGGTCTAGCTTCAACCCTGTCCCTTAACAGCTGCGCGAATCCAGGCACATGACTAACCTTAGAGAGCATCAGACTCTGAATCTGTGAAATGGGTTGGATAAGCTCTGTCTTACAGGATGGTGGACTGTAGTTCATATGTGTAAAGTGCCTGGCACAGTACATGGCCTACTGACAATTCTACATGGTATTTATTAGTATGATTAATTTGAACCCTAATAATACCACCCCACCCTGCTGGGATTTTTTTTTAATCCAGCAGCTGTCAGCAAATATGTACCATTCTAGAACAAATAAAATCAAATCAGCCAAAATGTTGATTAGCAAGGAAAACTAAGTCATATTTCCCTATTACACGATAAATCATTCAACACAGGTATAAGGTATAGTTCCCCAGTTAGATGCAACACAAAGCTCCAAAAATGTGCATCAAGGATCAATAACTTTCTGCCCTCCCAGGGGGCCCTTCCATCTAAACCACCCTTGTTTTCATTAATTTAACCTGCACTAAAAACCTAGAACTCACTATAAGTTAATTTGAATGCCTTAAATTTTTTTGTCAGTTTTTATTTATTTTTGAGAGAAAGAGAAGGAGACAGACAGACACACAGACAGAGTGAGGGCGGAGGAGGAGCAGAGACAGAGGGAGACACAGAACCCAAAGCAGGCTCCAGGCTCTGAGCTGTCTGCACAGAGCCCGATGTGGGGCTCGAACTCATGGACTGCAAGATCACAACCTGAGCCGAAGTCAGACACTTAGCCTACTGACCCACCCAGGCATCCCTAAAAATGTTTTTTCATGTTTATTTATTTTTGACAGAAAGGGAGAGCATGAGTGGGGGAGAGGCAATGAGACAGAGAGAGGGAGACAGAGGATCTGAAGTGGGCCCTGTGCTGACAGCAAGGAGCTCAAGAACGATGAACCGGTTCGAACTCAAGAACCGTGAAATTGTGACCCAAGATGAAATCATGCGCTTAACCGACTGAGCCACACAGGCACCCCGAATGCCCTTTTGATGGAGTGGGCTCTGACAATCCAGGCCAGGTACAAAGAGTGCCTAGTGGCTTCTTAACATCTCACCTCGACAGAATCACCTTTATGTCTCAGAAACTGCCTAGAGACAATGTGGTTAAACCAGAGAATTTGGACACTGCTTTTACCCCCACTCACAGAAGAGCACACGACACATTGCATCCCCACTCTGGGGGATTTCTCTCTGGTTTCCCCACAACCCCAAAGTAACTTTAAGGGCAGTTTGCCATTCTAGGCCTCACTCAGGGCCTTCACCACGACTCCTGGCAACTCCTAGGACACCGGCTGTCCTTGCCTGCGGCCATCTCCCTTCACACCAAGGCCTTTGCCCTCTCTGAGACCCTTATGGGGAAGCGAGGGGACGTCTCACATCACTGTCCTTGCGTGAGACCTCCTAGAGTTGATGGCAAGGCCCCTCCCTCCTGCAGTGGGTGGTCTCACCACTCATTCTGATTCCTTACCTTGACTCCTAAGCAGAGTCTGGACTTCCTCCCTCTGCCAAACTGGGATCACTTCTTTCAGACAAAGGACCTCACCTCCATGAGTCCCCTGAGGAGAAAATAACACAAGACAAAGTAATATAGGACTGGTTATACACACGCACGCGCGCCACACACATCTGGCAAAACTACTTGAGGGGGAAATAAAGGTCCTTTGCAATTCTGCCTGAACCTCCCGGGTCTCACAGCATGGGTGGGACAGGACCCTGAGGTCCCTGTCTTCTGGAGTTATATTATTCTTCTCCATTCATATGGGAGGTCCTCTGCGAAATCACTGTACTCCGAGAAAATCAAGTTCGAGGGCCTGCAAGGGACCGGTTGCAGAGGGGGTGACAGTAATGAAGGGTGGAACAGCAGACCACACCTGCACCTGCGCATCTTGCTGAGACACTGTTCCAGGGAATCAAATATACCTCCCGGTCAGTGCTGCAAGGGTGTTTACATCAGCACTGCCAAAAATAGGGCCTGTGAGGTAATATTAGGTGCCACTAAAAAAAAAGTGAAATCATTTTAGAGTAAGCTGGCTTTTACAAAGTTGAGTAGGTTTTAGTTTCTGGTTTTGTTTTCACTGCAAGACTTCCCAGAGCCCTCAATATACCAGTATGTACTGAGAAACTCCAAGGGGGATAATATAGCATAATGAGTTTTCTCAATATATTTGACTGTGGAAAATGTGCCCTCCTACCATTTTTTCCCTCACATTGAACCTCAAGATTTCAACACAGAATATTTTGGAGATGCTGTCTATCATGCTCCTGGCAGACCCTCAGCTTATTTTCTTGGATGTTTTTGGTCAAAGTGCAGCGGCCCTTGGGTAGGGCAAGAATATAGGCCAGGGACATTTTCAAAATAAAATAATCTGCTTTAGTGCCTATAAGGATGATATCTAAAGCACAGGGCCATCTCTTAGTAAGTGACACAAAATATGAGCTCTTCGGGTACTTTTCCGAATTTTAACTTAGAGTTAACAGGACCTAGAGTTAACCACATTCACAGCTTGCTTGAGATGCCTGACCACTGACAGACACAGTCTAAGGTGTGCGTTAAATATAGGTCACCCTCAATTTCCCAGGCAACGATACTGTATTAGGGCTACTAAAAGGAGAGTGGATGCACATTTCCCCGGCCCCCAAGCCTCCAAGGAGGGAAATCGGCTAGAGCCGGCCACCTGTAAGGGACCTCATCAAAAACAGGCGTAAGTACAGGGTACACGTTCAGCCTCAGCAGTGAATGGGAATGTCTGGAAACCACAAGGGAAAATCCCATCTTATGAAGTGGCTTTACACAGCGTGAGCAGAATAGGAATGTGGGAATGTGGAAAGCTACGCAAGCGTCTACAGTTCATCCAAGTGGTACTGGATACTGCATCTTTCGAGAGACGTAATTCTGGGCCTCTCTGGATGCTGGGACTGAGGTTATTGATATTCTTTCTGCTACTCTGATACTGATTAGCTCTGAAACCAGAGCAAGCCACACTCCTTAGAGGACATATATGGTAGATGTATCTGAGAAAGACAAAGGCATGGAACGGAGACGGGCTCGGAGCAATGACCCAGAGATGCCTGCAGAAGTCTAGATGCGTACTCCCGAAACACACATCCACTTTCCTCTTTACAGTTCAAATACATTTTCAAACTAAAGCAATTTCCTAGGCAAAAATGGAAACCAAATTCGGCCCTTATCTTGGGATTTGGACTTAATGGACACAGGTAATTCGAAGTGTACTGATGTGACCAAGTTAATTTCTTAAATCCTGTATTTCAAAGCATTTTCAGAAAAAAGAGACACAAGGTGGTGGCTCAAGGTAAGTGACATTCGAAAAATAGCATGTGAGTAACATATTTAGAGCTATATTTATCGCATCTCCTGGGTAATTTTAGTATTCATTAGTGCCTTCAACTCCCAGTGGAACAAAACTCATGAGTGTCATTAATATACTGTTTAGTCACATACAGGCTAATTAATAAAGATATTAGATATAACCATGTCTAAAACCTGTGCCTCCGGCATATATTTTAGCAATACCTCTTCAATGAGACTTTAGTGTTTACGTATTTCCCTCTATATGTGGACAGGTGTATGATTTTATATTATAAAATTCTTTATCAGGGAATTGGAGCAGGGCTGTGGGGCTTTACGAAAAATCTTTTCAGTTGAAAACATGCCCTTCGAGTAGCCAGCACTAGTGAAGATGACTTCAAGTTTTATAATTCTGTGCTACCACATACCACTCTTTTATTGTAGAGCAAGAAACCCAGAACAAAATAAAAACATCTTAATCACTGTTGAAGTGGGTTTAACCAGACTACCAGACTTTCAAAGTGCCAGTTTTGTTTTAGAGAATCACTCCTATGTTTCTTCTAACTGGTTTGTCCATTTTATTATGAAAGCCTATTTAAAAGTATTAACGTGTAATCTTTAAAAGGGTCATTGTCAAGAGGTAGGAAAATAGCAAAGGCGTGGGGGAAAACAACAATAACAGTATCATCTCCACTACTCGGGGACATCTGCTGCTATCAAACTATTTTCTTACTTGTTCTTAGGCAACTGTGGAAGGATCTGAAAAACAAATCTCAGCTTGGCATACCCAAACCACCTAGCGAACAATGGCAGAATCCTACCACCCAGTTAGTTCTTTTCAGTTTGCAGATGGGTAAAGAAGCTCAGCCCCAAGAAAAGAATGCTGCTTTTTAAATGATTCCTCCCTACTTTTCTTCCTCCAGTGACTCTATACTGCTTTGATTACCGCAGGGCTTTGCTTACGCTGTTGACAATGATTTTTCCTTTAAAAAAGAACCCCAGGGAGAAAATAGCTTAAAAACTGCATAGGATATTCAGAGAACGGGAATAAAGGGAGACAAAGATCCACCATCAGGATGTGAACTTTAGGCTTTGTCAGTGATTGACAGACAACACCTAACAGAGAATGACACTTTCCCCCAAACTTCAGTCTACTAAACATTCAATCACCAGGTGGCCTACATATGTAATGTATTTCTTTAATGAGTTGGATTTGATGTGGTACTTGTGACTGAAAGCTAGAGGTCTAGATCAAGTGTCTGTGACAGAGAGATGGGGCCTGAAGTTCTTCAATTATCTCAAATGTGTTTCCAAGTCCAAATCGGTAGAACTAAGATTTCCCTGGCTTCCAGTTCCTGACTGAAGATGACACAGATATACTATGGGGAGAATAAAATGGACTCCACACTAAGAGTGATCAAGACCATCTCTTTTGCTTTTGTTGAGAGAGAGAGAGAGAGAGAGAGAGAGAGAGAGAGAGAGAGAGAAACAGAGTGCATGAGTGGGGTAGCGAGAGACAGAGACACAGAGAGACAGAGAGAGAAAATTAATCTTAAACCGGCTCCATGCTCAGCAAGGAGCCCAACATGGGGCTCGATCTCACAGTGCTGGGATCATGACCTGAGCTGAAATCAAGAGTCAGACACTCAACCGACTGAGCCACACAGGTGCCCCAAGACCATCTTTCTTTAATGACAAAAACCACTAAGTATTTAAAATCCAGAACAACATCAAACAGTCAACAAAAGGTACAAAAGCTATTACAGTGTAAGTTAATAACTAAGTGTTGGTGAACTTAAAAGAGCTCTATTTAAATCAGGGGAGATCCGTGTTAAATTCAGAGTCCGTTCATGTATCTGGAGTACACAATAATGCCGCAGAGAGGCCCGCAAATGACGCAGGGGAAAAGTGAATGCATGTAGTAAATTGTGTCTATTTTCGCTGAGGGAGAGCAATGGACGAAAGAACTCGTGAGTTCTTCAAAAGCAGTGGGCTCCATTCCCCGTGGTAAGAAAAATCACTTGGGGACTTTAGGAAGAATACAGATTTCCAGGCCCGCTGCACCCCCCCCCCCCTCCTTCCCCCCCAGAATCAAGAGGAACATTGTAACGCAGCTTTTAAAAAAAGAAGCCTCAGTGATTCTGATGAGAGGCCAAATTTGGAACCACACTGTTACCCACACTGATGTCTTGCTAGCACTTCATTACAAAGTGTTAAACTCTTGGAAAATAAGGCTTTTTCAGAAAATAAAAAAAAAGTGTTTTCTATTTAAATACAAAAATACTAATCGAAGTCCATCGATACCTTCGAACTTCTACGAAAATGTTTGCTGATCATTTTCAACTGCTGAGTCATTCCTTCAGTAATGAGCATTTTTCTTAGCTGGCTGTGGACACCTATTCAAATATAGGCCTCACACTGTCCAGAATGTATCAGGACGGATAAAATAAGAACAGCTCAAAATGTTACTTGAGACTTTGCTAAGGCACCATTAGTATTTTGAACTTTTTTTTTTTGTAGGTAGGAATAAAAACAGAGCTTAGGTCACATATAATTTTCTTTTTCCATTCCCTTTTAAGACTTCTCCATGTATTTATTAACTTCTTTTCATTTCTATACTTAGAATTCTTCATAGCCTTAGATTTACAGTTGAAAGTAGCCTTACAGTTGAAAGTCGGTCTACAGCTTGTATAAAGGTCACATTTCAGGTGTTGATTAACTGTTCAATAAGCATTTTTCTTCTCTGTCAAATGAATTTCCAAGAGGAGGACCACATATTCTTCTTCTTTAATATCCAGAATATTCAGAGTTATCTGAATATCTATATCTATATATTTTATATATATCTATATATCTACATATAGATATATATTAATATGTATTAAATATATTTATATATAATATATAATTATATAAGATACAATATAATATATATAATATAATATACAATATATAATATATGTTTATCTATATCTATATCTATATCTATTGATACGATATTATTATTTTCTTCTTTAGCCTGTTGATATAAGGGGTTATATTAATTGATTGTCATAGGTGGAACTACACCTTGCATCCCTGAAATAAATCACATTTGGTTGGGGTATATAATCCTTTGTATACATTGTTGGATTTGATTTGCAAATATTTTGCTGAGAATTTTCACATCTATCATCCTGAGACATATTGGTTGGTAGTTTTTCTTTCTTGTAATTTCTTTGCCTGTTTGGGTATTAGAGTAATGCTGGCCTCAGAGAATGAGTTAGGAGGTATCTATTTGACTTCTACTTTTTGGAACAGATTGGAGAGAATTAGTGTGATTTGTTCCTTAGATTCTTGGTAAAATTCACTAATGAAACCACTTGGGCCTGGCGCTTTCTGCTTTAAAAAGTTATGAATTACTGGTTTCAATTTCTTTAACAGTTATGGGCTTATTCAGATTATTTCTCCCTGTATGGGTTTTAGAAGATATGCCTTTCAAAGAATTGGTCCATTTCATCTAAGTTATCAACTTAGTTTTGATATTTTCAAAGTGCCAAGTTTTGTTTTCATTGACTTTTTGCTATTGATTTCCCTTTTTAAAATTAAAATTTTTTTTAATGTTTATTTATTTTTGAGGAAGAGAGGGACAGAGTGTGAACAGGGGAGGGGCAGAGAGAGAGGGAGACACAGAATCCGAAGCAGGCTCCAGGCTCTGAACTGTCAGCACAGAGCCCGACGTGAGGCTTGAACTCACAAGCTATGAGATCATGATCTGAGCCAAAGTTATACGCGTAACTGACTGGCTCACCCAGGCACCCCTCCTTTTTTCCAATGTCAATGATTTTTTGCTTTTAATTCTGTATTTTTTTCTTGCTCACCTTGAATTTAATGTGTCCTCCTCCTTTTTCTAGTTTTCCTAAGGTGGAATATACATTATTGATCTTAGATCAATCTTCTAATACATGCATTCAATGCTACAAATTTCCTTCTAACAGTGGGTTTGCCACATCCCATTAATTTTGACAGATTTTCTTTTTCATTTAAACATATTTTTCATTTTTCTTGAGTTCTTTATGTGTAATTTAGAATTGTATTGTTTAATCTCTAAATATCGTATGATTTCCCAGCTATCAATTACTGATTTCTATTTTAAATCCATTGTGGTCTGAGAGCATACTTTTATGGTGTCTATTCTTTCATACTTGTTAAAGTGTGTTTTATGGCCCAGAATGTGATCTACCTTGGTGAATGTTTCATGTGAGCTGGAGAGGAATGCATATTCTATCACTGTTGGACCAAGGGTTCTATAAATGTCAATTAGATCCAGTTGATTGATGGTACTATTCAGTTCAACTAAGTCCTTACTGATTCTCTGCCTGCTGGATCTGTCAACCACTGATAGGTGTTGAAGTCTCCAGTTATAACAGGAGATTTATCTATTTTTCCCTGCATTTATCACTTTCTGTCTCATGTATTTTGATGCTCTTTTATTAAGTACACATTAAAGATTGTCATGTTTTATTAGAAAATCAACCCTTTTATCATTATGTAATGCACCTCTTTATCAGTGATCATCTTCCTTGCTATGACGCTGCTTTGCCTAAAATTACTACAGCTACTCCACCCTTCTTTTGATGAGTGCCTGCCAGATGTATCTTTCTCTGTCCTTTTACATTAAATTCATCTGTCTTTATGTTTAATGTGGGTTTCTTGCAGGCATCTAGTGTGGCCTTGTTTTTATTCACTCTTAAAGTCTCTTTTAATTAGTCTATTTGGAGCATTCACATTGAAAGTGAATACTGACATATCTGGATTAATAATATCTACTGTATTTGTAACTGTTGTCTATTCATTGCCCTGTTTTCTTTGTGTCTGTTTTTGTCTTCCACTCTTTTTCTGTCTTCTCTGGTTCTGACTGAGTGTTTTACATGACTCCATTTTCTCTGCTATCTTAGCTTATCAATTATACCTTTAAAAAGAAAGCCTTTTTAGCAGTTGTCCTCAAGTTTGAAATATACAACAAATCTAAGTCCACATTCAAATAATATTATATGGTTTCACAGGTAGTGCATGTAACTTACAACAGAGTATTCCCAACTCCTTCTTCCACCCCTTATTACATAGCTATCATTCATTTCACTCATAAACTACATTCATTGGAAACACTGTTGCTATTATTATTTTGAACAAATTATGCTAGATCAATTAAGAATAAGAAAAATAAAAGGCTTTATTTTACTTTTATTAATTCCTTCTCTAACACTTTTGTGTGTTTCTGATCTCCATCATTTACCTCCTGTCTGAAGAACTTCTAACATTTCTTGCAAGTAGGTCAACTGGTGAAAAGTTGCTCAACTTTTGTTTGTCTGAGAAAGTCTTTTTTCTCCTTTACTTTTGAAGGAGTTTTGCTACATATGGAATTCTAGGATAGTGGTTAGTTTTTTCATCACTTTAAATATTTCATTTCATTCTGTTTTTGCTTGTATGGTTTCTGAAGAGAAGTACAACTTAATTCTTGTCCTTGTTCCTCTATAGGGAAGGCAGTTTCTTCCACTGGCTTACTTCAGGATTTTCTCTGTTTCCGAATTTTATGCAGTTTGGATATGCCTACATGCTGATTTTTTTTTAATATATTTATCCTGCTTCTGCTCTGAGCTTTCTGGACCCATGGTTTGGTGTCTGTGTTTAATTCTGGAAAACTGTCAGCCATTAAAGCTTCACATACTTCTATTCCTCTCCTTCCTCTACTTCTGACTGCGATATTACATATATGTTACACCTTCTGTAATTGTCCCAGCGTTCTTGAATACTCTGTTCAGTCTTTTTCATCCTTTTTTTCTCTTCGTATTTCAGGCTTGGAAGTTTCTACTGATATATCCTCAAGCTCATTGCTTCTTTCCTTGGCTGGGTATAGTCTACAGATAAATCCATGAAAGACATTTTTCATTTCTGTTGGTGTTTTTGATTTCTAGAATTTTCTTTTAATTCTTTCTTAGAGCTTACATCCCCCTGCTTATATTACCTATGTTTTCTTGCATGTTGTTCACTTTTTCTATGATAGTCCTCAGAATATTAATCATAATTATTTTAAATTCCCAGTCTGATAACTACACACTCTTTGTTATATATGACTCTAATTCTGAGGCTACTTTGTCCATTCAGATTGTGCTTCTTTGCCTTTTAGAATGCCTTACAGTCTTTTTGCTGAAAGCCAAACATGATATACCAGATAAAAGGAACTGAGATAGTGAGAGTTTTAGGTTTATCTGCCTGGTACTTAGACTATGTTTACTGCTTGCTGTAATTGCGGTGTCAGAGGCTGTAATTTCCTTTAGTGTCCTTGTTTTTTCTCCCCCTATTGCCTTTGAGTTTTCCTAGCAACTTCTTAAATACGGTGTGAGGGCATCCAGTTCTTTTAACTGTCATCTCCTTTATTCTACATGAGCCCTACTGACGTGGTGGTGTGGGGGAGGGGGAGCATTCTATAGTTCTATGGCTAGGTCTTAGTCTTTTTTTTAATGTTTATTTTTGAGAGAGTGTGGGTGGGGGAGGGGCACAGAGAGAGGGAAACAGAATCCAAAGCGGGCCCTGCGCTGACAGCATAAAGCCTGATGTGGGGCTCGAACCCACGAACCATGAGATAGTGACCTGAGCCGAAGTCGGTAAGCCACCCAGGAACCCTGAGTTCTTAGTCTTTCAGTGAGCCTAAGTGGGTATTTCCCTTCCACCATATGGAAGGCTAGAGAGAGCTGGGTTGAGTACTCTTCCCCCATGTCACTTAGGCTTTGGTAAAACTCTAGTTGACAGTGCTCTCGTAAAGTAATTTCCCTTGAGGAAAGGTCTACTTAAGGAGAACAGAGGACTCTGCGGGTGTTTTTAAAGTGTTACTTCCCCCCTTCCTCTCCCTAAAGTATGAAGGGATTTTTCTCTAATCTTTATACTGACAACTTGATGGGGCTCCTGAAGGTAAAACACAGGAAAGGATTGGGGTGGGGGTGCTTCTAACACTGGGCCCCCTGGGAGTTTTGAACTCTCAAGCTTGTCGACACTGAGCCTGCAGCAATTCATCAATTTCAATGTAAAGTTTTCTGCTATTCTGGTTCTGGTTGTGGGCTTCTGCTCATAATCAAGACCTAATGAAGGCCTCAGAGTTCTTGCTTCCATTTGAAATTGCAATGCTCTGACCTTGGCACAGAACAGCAAGTTATTTTCTAGCCTGCTTTTCTCCATCCTGTCATATCTTGAAACAGGTGTGCCACATGTCAACACATGTGTCAGGTCCTAACTATGAGCTGAACTGTGCCTAACATTCGTATGTTGAAATCCTAACCCCCAGGTGACTATACTGGAGATAAATCCTCGAGAAAGGTAATTAAGGTCAAATGAGGTCATAAGGGTGGAACTCTCATCTGACAGAACTGGTGTCCTTATAAAAGAGGAAGAAATACCCAAGATCCGTTTTTTCCTTCCCCCTTGCCCTCTCCCTTTCCCTCTTTCTCTTCACCATGTGGGGACTCAGAAAGTCCTAACATCTCTCAGCAGAAACTGAACCCTACTAGAACCTTGATCTTGGACTGTCTAGCCTCTACAAGCGTTAAGGAAATCAATTTCTGGTCTTTAACCCACCCAGTCTTTGGTATTTTGTTATGGCAGCCGTAGGAGACAGCGCCAATCCTTTGTTGTGTAATGTAACTTGGTTTATGGAGAAGTCCTAGTTCGCTGGTATCGAAAGATAAAGTGACTAGTGTTTCCAATTACTGTCTTCTCTCATGCATTGTTGTATTTCCCTTTCCAGTACTGCAGTATGATCTTCTGAAGATTCCATAGCTTTGTGGCTACTTTTTGGCTATTAAAATTTAGTTCAAATTAAAGCACTGATTTCAAACTTGTTTTAAACTTCATCTTTTTTTCCTTATCCTCAGGTCAGGTTTGAGTGGCAGTCCTGACTGCTGGATCTGAGCTGGATGGTGCGGGCAGGGTCTGGCTGTGAGGCAATGCTTTCCTCTCTCTCTGAAGCTTAACCTCTCCGAGGCTATTCTTGCTTCTATAGTATCGACAGGCTTAAGAGGCAATCTGTGTGGCAGTGCCCAAATTACTCATCTTTTCATGGGACACACATAGAATTCTTCATAGGTCTCTGAGGAGCCTCTCTAATATGCTGTTCCCTGGACAGTGCAGGCCCCCATGTAGCAGAACATCCTCCAGGCTCTTGCTGATGAGGTGTCTCAGCTAGGAGCCAGCCTCCCTGATTGGGCTATTAGCAAAATTGCTCTAGCCAGGTAATCTTGGCAGGGATCACTGGAAATTCATACATTTTCCCCATGCCCAAAGGAGGGAATTCAGATTTTTCCACTGCTTCCCTCTCTCTGCAATCATCCCTATCTGTTTAACCCTATTCCTCCTTCTCAGATATGCACACAGGTGAAATCCTACACCGTGTTTACCATTTTAATTTATGTCAAAAGAGCAGGTCTTTAGAAATAAAATGGACTCCTTAAAACAAGAACTAATGACCTTGAGAACTCATCTTTGTAAATCTTATTCTCTAATTCTTGAATTGTTATTCAATTTCCATGGGATGAATCTTTGACTTCATTCAACAAGCATTTACTGAGCACCCAAAGTATACAGGGCACATAAATAAAATTTTCCAGAATTCTCTCTGCCCTCAGATACTTCAGGAGAGCTAATATAAGCTACATAGTTTTTTAATGTTTATTTCTGATAGAGAGACAGAAAGACAAAGCATGAGCGCGGGAGGGGCAGAGAGAGGGAGATACAGAATCTGAAGCAGGCTCCAGGCTCTGAGCTGTCAGCACAGACCCCGACGCGGGGCTTAAACCCACGAACTGAGATCATGACCTGGGCCAAAGTTGGATGCCCAACCAACTAAGCCACCCAGGCGCCCCTAAGTATTTTTAATATCAAGAAGGTAAAAGATGACAGGTGACATAAGAGACTGTTGTGAGAATTCAAAAAGGAAGAAAAACTCTATTTTGACTCACCCAGGAAAGACTTAGAGGACAGGACACTTGGGCTGGGTAGGACTTATGTATCAGACAAAGAAAAGATATTCTACATTACAAAACAACGGCACAGAAATGGAAAATCACTTGAAATTGTTGGGGAAAAGATACCTTCTTATGGTATCTCTCTTTGATGTTAATACTGGAAGCAGAAACATACAGGGAAAGGAAGACATGAAGGAGTAGAAAGAATTAATTAAGCAGCTGGATTTTTCCACTTTTAAGTAGGTCTGTGTAACACTTTGCACAAACTGGATACTGATAAATATGTCTTAGCAGCTTGACTGCTAAATCCCAATTATGCTGAAACTTCTCATTCTTTTCTACTAAATCCATAGATATTAGAGAGTTCTGTAAAGCAAATTTACATCTTTTTCATTTTTTTCTAATTGGTCAGTGTATATGTAGCCACCATGAGAAATACAAAAGTTTTAATATTCTCACCCCACAAGGAGCTTAAACTTTATTTTCCTTTCCCTGATTTGTTCTTTTTACCCAGACAGGAAAATAACTGATGCTCATGAGCCTGATTTGATTATAGTTTAATCATTCAACCCCAACCCCCAACACACACTTCTGTTCTTTCCAGTCCTGTTATCATTAAGAGAATGTAGGAATACCTCCTGACATACTGTTAACCTAAGTTATTACTACTGGTTACTACTGGAATAGAATGGTTGTATTTTGGCTCTTTGTCATCGAGAGCCAAAAATGAATTTGTGAGTTTTTAATTGGCATATTCTTTCTCTGTGATTTCCATGAGGTTTCAGTGACTGCTTTTACCAGGTATATATGTATGCCTTACACAGCTTTTCGAAATGAAATGCCAATCAAACTGCTATTCACATTTCAAAAATGAAGATAATCTATGTATGAGAAACAAGGTAAAAAAGCAAAGCTCGTTATTACAGGAATTTTAATTTTAGCAAGATCTCTTAACTCAGCCCTTCCAGCGTGACTGGTTTAATCTTTGCTGTTGATTACCATAGGCAAGGTATATTTGAATGAATGTAAGGCAGAGAGGCTTGTTAGAACAGTCCATTCCTCAGCTGATCATAATCACATCCTTTTTAACAATATACATGCTACCTGTAGATGTCACTATACCCTTATAATTCTTCTCAGTGACCTAAACTCCACATCAAGCCCCTACAACAGAGAAATATTTGAAGGAATGGTGAAATTCTGTTTTCCAAACAGAAAACTAAAAGGTAAGGTTTCCCAGAATGTAAAATATAAAATATAAAATTGCAAATCAGTAACACACAGACCAGGAGTGCTTTCAAAGGTAGATAATTATATTTACCACCTTTGTTTCATTAGTCAACTTGATAACCTTTCAGGTTAAAAACAAGATCCAACCAAGAATGTGGCTATTACTTCTCATTTGTTGTATATGTTTATTTAAAAAAATTTTTTTTAATGTTTATTTTTGAAAGAGAGAGAGCGAGTGAGAGAGAGACAGAGCACAAGCGGGGGAGGGGAAGAGGGAAGGGGAGGTACAGAATCCGAAGCGGGCTCCAGGCTCTGAGCTGTCAGCACAGAACCCGACGCGGGGCTGGAACCCACGAACCATTGAGATCATGACCTGAGCTGAAGTCAGATGCCTAACCGACTAAGCCACCCAGGTGCCCCTTGTTGTAGATTTTTAAATGATCTGTAAAGTCTTAGCCTAAAATAAACAGAATCATGTTTCAATGACTGTTTTCTCACAAGATATTAGAGGAGTTGAATAACATGGATTTCTTGTTTAAAAAAATTGTGAAAATGATGCTTTCGTGGATTACTTAATGGTAGAAGAAATACAGACAAATATGCCTGGTTTTAAGAATAGGTTCTTGGTTTGGCAGCCTTTTGCCTGAGACCTGGAATTGGCAAAAGCTCAAAAACTAGGCATGAGTGATTCCTTGTCCTCTCTCCATTCAATTGCATGACACAGCAGTTAACACACAGGATGGGATGCTGTATAAAACATTCATGACAGGAGTACAGGAATTTGGGCAAGCCGAGCACTCAATTACGATACGTGAAGGAGACTATGGATGTTGAAAGAACAAGTAATCATGGGCATGGGTGCTAGGGTTTCGGCAGTTTTCCTCCTTGCGCTGGACTACCTAACAAGGGGCCCAGTTTTTTGTTCGTTGCACCATCATGTTCCTTTTGTTAATGTGGGCGTATGGAGTACTTTATCGCAACGGGTAGCATACCAAAGTGTTTCAGGTGGGAAGAGAAGGATACTCAGAAGTGACTTAGGTATCTTATGAGGCCTAGAAGGTCAAACTCGGCCTAAGTTGAAAAGACAGAGACCTTCCCCAGGGAGAGAAGCACAGCCAAAGCTAAGGCAGTAAAGGATCTCAGCTTTTCAGAGGCAAAGAGGGATGGAGAAAAGGAGCTCCAGTTAATTAAAATCAGCTTCTCAAGTAGGGAAGTCCATGTCCAGGCTCTCCTCCGGTTGATGCTGACTGTCAAAAGGCACGGTTCACAAAAAACTCCACTGGATCAACAGGAGGATTGTGGAGTCATATCCTTCTAACACCACTGGCCCAGAAGAGAGAAAAAAAATCAAATGATGTAATTTGAAAGGACCATGAGTCAAAAATAAAAATAAGGTAAGGTATGTAGAATGCAAAAATCTGAAATAAACCCTATACATGGGTATGGATTTGGGCAAGGGTCACTGACGGAAAGGCTTAGCTGAGGCATACTGAAGCCAGGGACGGCCACTGCCAATGCTAGCGAGGCCTCGCATTATAGTGATTTGTAAATATTCTTCACACTCCCTGTTAGAAAGCAACTTCTTAGAGGGATAAACCAGAGTCTCATTCGTCTTGGTTCCCCCATGGCATCAGGAAAATCATCTGGCACCTAGTTGACTCTCAAAAATCATTTGTTTATTTTAGTTTTTGTTTTTTGAGAGGGAGAGAGGGAGAAAGAGAGAGAACCCCAAGCAGGCTCCACACCCAGCGCAGAGACTGAAGCAGCGTTCAGTGTTGTGACCGTGAGATCATGACCTGAGCTGAAATCAAGAGTCGGACAATGCAACCGACGAAGCCACCGAAGTGCCCCATAAAAATCATTTGTTTATTAAAGAGACAAATGGAAGTAAATGATATACAGTGAGAAAAAACAAACAGTTCTTGGGTGCTGTCACTGAAAAAGAATGGGAGGCCAGCAAACAGTCTGAATGTTTAAATTTGGAGACTGAAAAGTTGGCGATGCTGTCAGACACAGAAAACACAGACGGAAGATTCAACGCCTTTGGGGATATACGGACATGGTCCGTATTTAATGGAAGAGTATCTAATAAGCTGGGCTTAAATCTGACTGGGTGGAAATAAGATATTAGGCAAGGGGGCAGGAAGGGCAGATTTGGGATTCCTTGGTAGAGAGAACACATGTAAATTTTCAGAATGGATGAGCCCCTGAGAGAATGTATATAATGTATTATGTATATGAATAAGGTTGAGAACTCAGGATGTTGGGATATCTGGAATTAACAGGTGGGAAAAGAGAGAGAAGAAAGAGCCAGCTGAAGGTAGAAGAGTGTTACACTAGCTGAGAAAAGACAATCACGGGGGAAAAAAGGCAACCACGCTATAAGAACGAACAATATATAACAAAGGAAATTAGATGGACAAATAAAACTAGCAAACAACAACAAAAAAACCCTTTACTCTTTTTTCCAAGAGGTCTTTAGTCGCCTAAGAGAGTTGCCTTACTGTGACATGGTACACTGATAAGTTAGACTTTTGACAGTTCAGGAAGGAGTTGGAAGGGGTGAGGGGGGAGGTCAGTGGGATAAGTGGTAGGGAAATGGACACCACATATAGAGGAAAAATGTGTAAAAGAAGATGTCTTAACAGAACGATTATGTAGGCTCAAGGTGCATGCAATCATTTTTTTTTTCACTCCATGGCACTTTGCCTTCTCCATGGATGGGTGAACTAGAACTGAAACTAGACTAATCTCCCGCGTGGAGAGGTGTGAGAAATAAGCAGGACACACCAGTGAAACATTTATCTATGATTTTTATATTAAGAGAAAACAAGTATTTATTTAGTTTAGAAGTTTTTACACCTCGTTTTTGGGGGCAGAAGGTGTATGGGCTATTCTGAATCTTTTGAGAACTATGCTCCCCCCCAGAGGGAACATGCACACTGAACTTGACCTGAAATTACAAGAAGCTCTAGGAATCCCTTCCAAAGATCCCAGTGTTAAGGACCCCTAATTTAGGAGATAGCCCGCAAATTCACTGCCGTGACTGTTCAAGGGAGAAGAATACAGTAGGAACCAGGAGTCCTGAGGCCCAGCTGCACTTCTAGCTCAGCTGTGTCACCATGAAAAGATACCACGATCTCTCAGAAGACCACTTCCTTCTTTACAAAATGAGGACATGACTCAATTATCTCTTAGGCCCCGTTTAGTAAAACACATTACATGTTATGTTTCTACTTAAAAAGCCAATAGAGAATATTATCCCTGAGTGATTCTTCTCCATTTGTATGATTATATTTCTATTCGCAAAAAGCAACCGGCCGTTTTACAGCTTATGAGATACACACTTCAATATATGCTTAGTAGATACTTAGAAGAGAGGTATTAATTGTATTTCAAACCCCTGTGGGAACAGTAGTTGCTCTGAAATAACTTAGTCTCAGTACAACTTTTGGGTCTATTATTACTACTACTACTACTACTACTACAACTACCACCACCACTAACTTTGAACTCTTTTCTATGGGAGATACCCTAGCAGATTGGAATACACTCACAGCAGGTCACTTTCACCAGTGGGATGATCAAATGTAACTTCTTAGGTAAGTTAGACCACTGTTTCCTTTGGACATTTCGAAGTTCTTCTGCAAAGAAGGATTGACGAAGTCAGACAAGCTTTTGCCCAGAAAGCACGAGCCTGGTAACACAGAGAGTGGCAGGGTCAAACAGAGGTGCTCAAGATTACAGAGGAAGAGAGAAGGGATGAAGGACTCAGAAGTGAAAAGAGGTGGTGAGCACTGAGTGAGATACAGACGTGTAGGGTCACTGTGTTGAATGTCTGAAACGAATGTACCAATGAAGGTCAAGTATACTTAAGTAATCAAAAATAGTTTTAAAAATTTAAGTTTTAAGAAAGAAGCGAAAGCAGAGTAAGGAGAGGACAAGCGAGCTGAATTTCTACTCTGATTGCTATCCTAACAGATGAGTTGATCAGGAGTGGCTTCTGAACAACAAACTCGAGGCATGTATATCTCCAGTCGAGAGTACTGAAACTTCACACTTTGGGAACCCAAATTCTGATTACTGGGGAGAAGGAAAAAGGGGTTATCTGGTTGTTCTCAACCTAAGTGATTCCTGTAGAGTCATTAGGCAAAATTTTAGAAAAGCATCCGTCTTCTGAACCAACACTTTCCTAGAACCTTGTGAAAAGGCATTTGGGGCAAATACAGTTTATGGAACTTAGCAGCATAGGATGATTATCTATACAGCTAACCTCTGTGATGGGAATACTTAGGTTACTAGAGTTAATTCTAACAGGCAGCCAGAATTTTTAGACTGCATTTCAAAAGAGGGACAAAATATTTGAATACCTAACCCTCAACAGAACACTCTTAATCCTAAATACTCTTTAGAAAGCCCAGAGGAATCACGAAAATGGACTTGATGATAATAAGGCATGAACTCCAACTGCTGGAGAGAACCAGAAGAACTGCCCCCTGCACTGCTACTTGATTTTAAAACTGGCCATAATTGCTTGCAAAGAGCTGAGGCAGCAATCACATAACAGCACTGCAGGGACAGCAAATAATAACCTTCTAGATGATTTTTTAAAAACCAAACATTACCAGAACTGGATCCAACCAGCATTTAAAAGCCCAAGTTCTCGATACAGGAAACAGTTCTTTCTGGTACATCTTACGAGACGCTCTGGAAGGTACAGGTGTTTCCGACCCCAAGGAGCTCTATACCTTAGTATGGCGGACAGGAGACAGGTTGGCCAAATTTGCAAAGTCAGGAGCTTTGGACAAGAAAACAAAACTGGAGCTTGTGACCTTAGGTGATTCTCTCACCTTCACTTGGGAGTTTCAGAATTTGACCTCAACAGTGTATGATCCTTAGTAGTTTAAACAGAAAAGCATACATAAGGATTTCAAAGAAATTCTTCCTTCTCTGTCCTTTGTTCAGTGTATTCATTCATTCAGTTACCAAACATTTACCGAGAAGCAACTATGTGCCCAAAATTAAAGTGGACACTTTGGATATAAAGACAATTGGACAAAATCCCATTTTCACAAAGCTCAGACTTGAGTCCAGGAGACAGACCAATAAAGAACTACTGGATTATGTGATGAATTCTAAGGTAGTCACAAGCAGAAAGAATGGGACTCAGCCTGGGTGGGCTGAGCTGAGTCAAAACCAATCATTAGTTTCCTAACTCAAAAGAGCAGGACGCAAATGGAAGACAAAGTTAGTTATTACAAAACTTTGGCATTTTTACTTCTTGCCCTTGTTTCATTTATGGTAACTTCAACATTGTATTAGAATTATTTTTTTCATGTCTATCCTCCTTACTAGATTATGAGGCCTTAATGGAAGTTCTGATCTATCATCTTTTATTCCTGGGGCCCACTCCAGTAGTAAGGTCTCAATGAATTATTATAGAATAAATGACCAACAAAGTAAGAAAGAGATTATTATAACTGATGCTATAAATTATCTGCCTACCTACCTATCCGTGGGAACCTGTTTCTGACTAGACAGTCATGACTTTTCCTTTTAGCATTTTAAAAATGACGTGAGGGGCGCCTGGGTGGCTCAGTCGGTTAAGCATTCGACTTCAGCTCAAGTGATGATCTCTCGGTCCGTGAGTTCGAGCCCCATGTCGGGCTCTGTACTGACAGCTCAGAGCCTGGAGCCCGCTTCAGATTCTGGGTCTCCCTCTGTCTCTGCCTCTCCCTCACTCACAGTCTCTCAAAAATGAATAAATGAATGAATAAATGTTCATTTTTTAAAATTACATGCTACATTTCATCATGGAACAGTTCTTTTCTTCCTGTATACCATCAGAGAGGATCTCTACGTGTTATAATAGAGAATGATGTATAACGGAAAAATGATCACTGAATCCTAGGTAGTATGCACAGAAACTTTAAAAAATATGGATACATTTTAGATGAAATTCATGAATTTTGAACATATTTTTTTTTTCAATTTCGGGATGTTTCCTAACAATGGAAATATTCTATTTATAAGACAGATTCCAACTGTGAAACAGAAGGCATGGGTGACAGATTTCGGTACGCTGAAATATTGATGATGCAACTGCATGGAGAACGTCAGGAACATCAGAAAAAGAGACCGAGTTTTACAATTTTAATTAGAAAGGACAAAGGCAATTTCTCTTTCCTGAGTGGAACCACTACAGTGGAATAGATATTATGATTTAGGCAGAAGCACTTGGCGGCGAGTCTTCGAATGAAAGATGAGGCAAGTGGCCACCTAGGCATCTCTGGTTACTAGGGTCGAAGGCAGTCAGATTTGCAACCCAGGAGAAGCTACTATAGATCGGAAGAGACAGCGGATACGCCAACATCAGCCAGAGATGGTGAAAAGGTGCTGCGGCGGTACAGGACGGGTGGCTACGAGCCTGCCTCAGGACTGGGGCACTCTGTGGCAAGAACTCTAGGCTGTGGCAGCTGCCCTGGCAGCAGCAGCAGAGATGTCAGCCATGAGAGGGTCATGCGGGGTGTGTCAACACCATTCCAGGCTGAGACCAGAAGGCACTCTGGTTACTGCCGTAAGTTAGGATGCTATTTACTACAGAAGGGAACTTCTGAGGCCAACCTCTCTTGGCACTGAGCCAGGCACCAGAAGCAATACGGCAGTGTAGGGGAGCGGGGAATAAAGTCACTAAAATAGTAGGAGTTCCGGTAGCCAGTCAAGTAGACACTGTGGAAGTCCTGGATGTCAGCCATCTTATGGCCATCAATAATTAGCAAACCACGCCCTGGGGCTGTGTGACCGTGTCTATTTCCAAAGGAACGGCTTATTTGTCAACGGCGGCTACTGTTCTTCTAGCCATTTAGCTCATAGAAACTACTGCACCTGATGATACGACCAGAAAAAATGTAGGGGTGCACTGAGGACCGGGGGTCAGACACTGTTGGTGGCGACACACAGATTCCTCCCCTAATCCTTGATCTGTGTGCCCCTATGGCCCATCTTCTGGGTGCTGTGTTTTTACTGGCTTCCATCTGAGATCTTCCAAGCATCGGCTGAAGAGAGCTGGAAGCACCTGCACATTTATGCCACATCCCACTCCCTTGGCCAATGACTGACTGATGGGGTAGTGTGAAAGCCCAGCTTCTTCACCTGATGGAATGACAAACTCGGAGTACAAAATATGCTCCGGAGCTCCCCATGGGATCAGACCGAGAGGGGGCCTTCACCTGGAATCACACCTTTGTTTGGCTTTGTCCGTTCTGGTCTCCCTCTTATCCTTTCCAGTTTCACTCAGGAGCACTTCCTAAATAAATGAGTTGCACCTCAATCCTTATCTTAGGGTTTGCACTTAGAAAACTTCACTTAAGACCACTGACTTAGTAGCTACTGGAGAGAGAGTTGCCTATACCCCGTTACAATGCTGTTTCCCTTCCAAAAACTATTTTTAATTGTTATGTTGTTTTTCCTTAAAAAAAATCCAGTTGGTTAACATACAGTGTTATGTTAGTTTCAGGTGTACAATACAATGATTCAACACTCCCATACGTCACCCGGTGCTCATCACAAGCGCACTCCTGAATCCCCATCACCTATTTCACCCACCCCCTTACCCCTCTTCCCTCTGGCAACTATCAGTTCATTCTCTATAGTTAAGGGTCTATTTCTTGGTTTGTCTATTTTTCCCTTTGCTCATTTGTTTTGTTCCTTAAATTCCACTTATAAATGCAATCATATGGTATTTGCCTTTCTCTGCCTTATTATGCCTAGCTCAATCCACGTTGCTGCAAATGGCAAGACTGCATGATTTTTTTTATGACTGAATAATACTCCACTGCATATATACACTGCATCTTCGTTATCCATTCATCAATCGATGGGACATTTGGACTGCTTCCGTATATGTTTTTCCTTCACAATTCTAACATATAATTAGGAACAAAGTACTATGGGCATAAGAAAAGGGCACCTAAGTCTTCCTGGGGAATCAAAGAAACACAGGAAAGGTGATGTGAAAGATGAGTTTTTAAATATTTGAAGGAGTTTACCAAGATGAAATGGGAAAGATCTTTTGTCTTTAAACCAATCTATTCAACAATGGTAAAAATAATAACTAATATCTATCTGCAGTGTGTAATTAAATTCTTGGTGCTGTACCAATAGTACCTTTTTATCTTATTCTTTAAAACAAACATGAGGAATGTACAATCTTGATGCTTTTTCACATATGAAGAATCCCAAAATCCAAAAGGCCTAGTAATTTGCTCAAATCCTACAGCAGGTCACCAGAAGATCTGGGGTTTGACTCTAGAACCCACTTGACTTTTGATCACTTTGCTATGCTGACTTCTGGGTAAACAACATTAAAATAAGAATTGTCTTCAATCTCATTTCCACTCCAGTGTCAAGGTTGTGTTTTTCTTTTTCTTGCTGATCCCTTTTAAACCCAGTCGTGATGAAAATAATGTTTAATTCATGTGTGGTTCTCTGTGTTAATATTTAGAATGCTATGGAAAGAAAAAAGGAAAATAAAAATGTGTCTGACTTTTTAGGAGCCTGTTGTCTGTAACAGAAGTAGAAAGAAAGAGTCTTTAAATTTTTTAAGGGGAATCATATTTTAGGACAGGATCAACGTGAAAGACCGGTGTAAAGATGGAGAGTGAGGATCTCTGAACTTGGAAGGCCAGAGTTCTTACACTAAAATATGAGCTAAGATGATACAAGAGGCAGAATACGGACAGGTCAATACAAGCCTTGAAAGACTTTTTATTATTATTACTGCTGTGAAGTCAGGCTCTTTTCCTGTCTTTCTCGATGACTGTTTCAAAGTAACACAAATTAATTCCTGTTTTTAAAGCCAATAAGCATTGATAAGTACATTGTTTGGAATATCCTTTTTATCTTAGTTCTCTATAATTGAAGAAGCTTAATATTAGACCTGTATTCATATTACAGGCACCTCCCTCGCCCCTTATTTATAAAGCCCAATTTGACTCCTAACCTCCATCACCTTTCATCCCTTGATCCTGGGACATTTTCCTTTAGTTACCTAACGCCATATTCTATTTTTTTTTGCTGTGTTTATATCTGTCTTCCCCATCAGAATGGAAACTCAATAAGAAGAGGGAGCCTATCTTGTTCATCATCATGTCTCTAGCACCTTGAGAAAGGCCTCATATATATTGGACGCTCAATAAAGATTTGGCGAATCAAAGAATAAATGACTCATAATGCAAAACACCTGGAGAGGAATTGCTATGCCCCCCCCTACAATTTACCCTAAATCCTGAAACCACTGTGCAGTAATGGCAGACTGGGAAGAATTAAGACATAATGGAGTAAACGCTTTCCCATTTTTAACTGGTTAAAATCCTGGCTTTGAAATTTATTAACTCTTTAATCCTAAGGAAATATTTAATATTTCTGACCTAAACGTTCTCATCTGTAAATGGGAATATGAAAGACTGCCTCATAACCTTTATGTATTACATAGTTGTCACTCATTAAATTTTAGTTCCCTCTTGTTATTTGAAGATGCAGAGACAAAACTTTTAGAAAAGAAGTTTACTCGCAAAGAATTCTGAAAAGTGTTCCGAGGTTAGAAGGACTGATTCATCTAATTAAAAACACAGCAGGCTTCCAGAAAAACAAAAAAATATTCTATGGTTACCAAGGTTACAGTTGGTCTGTTCAGAGTTAAATAACATCTTTCTCATATAATTATCATATCTTCAAAAGTTTTCACATACTCTGTGATATTTACAGAAGTCAAGGAACATGTGTTTGGTTGTTTTCCATTTTTATTATTTTGTGAGGAGTCAACAGCATATAGCAAAAGCTAAAGGTGACTTATATTCTGGCAACGATTAGTGGGGGGCATGACATGCAATTTAGCCAAAATGGCAGTAAGGCAAGGCATTACTTTGCTTCCGTAAGGATCAGAGTCAGTTTACCTTAGATGCTTACTCTTAAAGCCTCTCTATGAACGATGCAGCTCTATGTCGAGTTGGGGTTCTTTCCTGTTGTAGCCTATTAACCATGTGTTTACAGACAGCAATAAGCTTAGATGATGATGCCTTCGAAGATTGGAAATTATAGTATGGTCATGTAGTACTTTTATGCAGAGATAGGTTGGTGATAGTTATCTTCAGTCGGTTCTTTGCTACTGGAAATATGACGTACAAGTTTTTTAAAAAACTGAATACAAATTGGAATTTAACTAGTAAATCTGCATTTTTGCTTTAATTGAAGCTCGTTTTAAGAATATTTTTGTCACGTATATGCAGAAACGTGGTGATTCAGTCAAACCTAAACTAAGTAAGTCATCAAATGAAATAACCTCTATGAACACGATTTGTGATAAAATTTTGAAAGGCTTAAATCTATTTACCTCACCCTGAAGGGATTAGGCTACATAAGGTATGGTGAATATTTGCTTTTGAAAGCAAGTGATTCTTCCTGCTTATTACTTTGCTATATGACCAAATATTGAGTATCTACATTGTACTGTCTGATGGTGTCAGACATCTTTTCCTATTCATTTGTGTGTTCATTCATTCAGTTGTTCATCACTCAACAAAAATCTGGGAGTCCCTACTATGTGTCAGGTATTACATGAAGCACAAAAGACACATTGTAAGTAGGATGCGGTCCGGGCCCTCCAGGAGGTCACATTCTACAGGCAGAGGCAGGCACTTCAACAACTGACCACAGTGAGACAACTATCTGAAAGGCTGTGGTGTATTGGTGTTGAATCTACTTAGCGAAGTTAAAACTATGTCTCTCAGAATCTCCTTCTCTGTGTAGGTCCAGGTTAATGTGGATTATAAGAGGTGTATGTGAGATTTAGAAGGCAGAACTAAAGTACCTGCTAGCTTTGTTTCATGATTTTTAAATTTTTTTTCATTTCATGTAATTTATTGTCAAATTGGCTTCCACACAATACCCAGTGCTCATCCCAACAAGCGCCCTCCTCAATGCCCATCACCCACTTTCCCCTCTCCCTCACCCCCCTTAAACCTTCAGTTTGTTCTCTGTATTTAAGAGTCTCTTAGGGTTTGCCTCCCTCCCTCTCTGTTTGTAACTATTTTTTTCCGCTTCCCTTCCCTGATGGTCTTCTATTAATTTTCTCAAGATCCACATATGAGTGACAACATATAGTATCTGTCTTTCTCTGACTGACATATTTCACTTAGCATAATATCCTCCAGTTCTGCAAATATCCATGTTGCTGCAAATGGCCAGATTTCATTCTTTCTCATTGCCAAGTAGTATGCCATTGTATATATAAACCACATCTTCTTTATCCATTCATCAGTTGATGGAAATTTAAGCTCTTTCCATAATGTGACTACTGTTGAAAGCACTGCTATTAACAGTGGGGTACATGTGCCCCTATGCTTCAGCACTCCTGTATCCCTTGGGTAAATTCCTAGCAGTGCCATTGCTGGGTGATAGGGTAGCTCTATTTTTAATTTTTTCAGGAACTTCCACACGGTTTTCCAGAGGGGCTGCACCAGTTTGCATTCCCACTAACAGTGAGAGAGGGTTCCCGTTTCTCCACATCCTTGCCAGCATCTATAGTCTCCTGATTTGTTCATTTTAGCCACTCTGACTGGAGTGAGGTGGTATCTCAGTGTGGCTTCATCTTTTTTTTTCCCTGATGACGAGTGATGTTGAGCATGGTTTCATGTGTCTGTGGCCGTCTGAATATCTTCTTTGGTGAAGTGACTATTCATGTCTTCCTCCCATTTCTTCATTGGATTATTTTTCGGGTTTGGAGTTTTGATGAATTCTTTATAGATTTTGGATACTAGCCCTTTATCTGATATGTCATTTGCAAATATCTTTTCCCATTCCGTCAGTTGCCTTTTAGTCTTGTTGATTGCTTCCTTTGCAGTCAGAAGCTTTTTATCTTGATGAGGTCCCAATAGTTCATTTTTGCTTTTAATTCTCTTGCCTTTGGAGATGTGTCGAGTTGGAAATTGCTGTGGCTGAGGTCACAGAGGTTGTTGCCTGCTTTCTCCTGTAGGGTTTTGATGATTTCCTGTCTCACTTTCAGGTCCTTCATCCATTTTGAGTTTATTTTCGTGTATGGTATAAGAAAGTGGTCTAGTTTCATTCTCCTCCAAGTTGCTGTCCCATTCTCCCAGCACCATTTGTTAAAGAGACCGTCTTTTCTCCATTGGATACTTTTTTCTGCTTTGTCAAAGATTAGTTGGCCATACATTTGTGGGTCCAATTCTGGGGTCTCTCTTCTATCCCATTGGTCTATGTGTCTGTTTTTGTGCCAGTACTGTACTGTCTTGATGATCACAGATTTGTAGGAGAAGCTAAAGTTTGGCATTGTGATGCCTCCCTCTTTGGTTTTCTTCTTTCAGTATTACTTTGGCTATCCAGGGTCTTTTGTGGTTCCATACAAATTTTAGGATTATTTGTTCTAGCTTTGAGAATAATGCTGGTGAAATTTTGATTGGGATTGCACTGAATGTGTAGATTGCTTTGGGTAGTATTGACATTTTAACAACATTTATTCTTCCAATCCATGAGCATGGAATGTTTTTCCATTTCTTTGTGTCTTTTTCAATTTCTGTCATAAGCTTTCTATAGTTTTCAGCATACAGATCTTTGACATCTTTGGTTAGGTTTATTCCTAGGTATTTTATGGTTCTCAGTACAATTGTAAATGGAATCAGTTTCTTTATTTCTCTTTCTGTTGCTTCATTATTGGTGTGTAAAAATGCAACCGATTTCTGTACATTGATTTTGTACCCTGCGACTTTGCTGAATTTATGTATCAGTTCTAGCAGACTTTTAGTGGAGTCTGTCGGGTTTTCCATGCAGAGTATCATGTCTCTGAAAAGTGAAAGATTGACTTCTTCTTTGTCAATTTTGATGGCTTTTATTTCATTTTGTTGTCTGACTGCTGAGGCTAGGACTTCCAACACTAAAGCAGCAGAATATACTTTCTTCTTGCGTGCACATGGAACATTCTCCAAGATAGATCACATAGTGGCTCACAAAACAGCCTTAAATAAATGTAAAAGAACTGAGATCACACCATGCACACTTTCAGATCACAATGCTATGAAACTTGAAATCAACCACAGGAAAAAGTCTGGAAAACCTCCAAATGCATGGAGGTTACAGAACATCCTACTAAAGAACGAATGGATCAACCAGGCAATTACAGAAGAAATTTAAAAAGTATATGGAAACAGGGAGGGATCCAAGATGGCAGAACAGCATGGAAGTTTTTTGTGTGTCTCACGTCCATGAAATACAGCCAGACCAACACTAAACCATACTGCACACCTAGAAAAATGATCTGAGGATTAACACAACAATCTGCACAACCTGAACCACAGAATTCAGCAGGTACATGGTGCAGAGAGGTGAACTTGGGGACAGAGAAGCCGCAGAGGGCATGGAGCTGCTTTTGCGGGAGGAGAGAGGATGGAGGTTGGGGGATGAATATGAGAAAAGCAACCCTCCCCAAAAGCAGCTGGAGAGAAAGTAGAAAATTGGAAACAGCCGCAGGGACTAAACTAAAAAGGGAGAAGGGAGAAAGGAGAAAGGAGAAAGGAAAAAGGAGAGGGTTTAAATTTTAAGACTGTAAATAGGGGGAGCACAGAGAGTCTGCAACTCTGCAGCTCGATACCTGGCAGTGCTCTGGTGGGAAGGGCAAATCCCCAGGAGCAGAGTGGGGTCCAGGAGATTCTTGGGCCACACGGGGAGAAGTGGTTCCAATGCTGGAAGGACATTTGGTAGAGACTGTTGAAGCCACCTGACCCCAGCAGACCCCAGAGAACGGCCACATTCGCTGGTGCTGGAACAAGATCGTTAAGGGTGAAGCCTGGTGACAGTGTGTGTTGTAATTTTCCATAATCCCTGAAATGCTCCTGCTACACTATCTCACGCACCTTGTCTGGGGCAGGCTGGTACCTGGCCGTGGTCTCTGGGCACCAGCAACAGCATGGTCTCACGAACTTTCCTTGGTGCAGCCAGCATTTGGTCACTGCTCAATGAGACCCTCCGCAAAGGGGCAGAACGGGTCAAAGCCACAGTCCCTCAGAAGTAAGGGGCTGGGGAAAACAGCTGCATGTGAGACAAAACTCGGGAGAGAGATACTACCTGGGGCTTGGTCATGGACAGTGAAAAAGTGGGGAGTGGACGAAAGCTGAAGACAAAGGACGGGTGCACGATTAAGAGAGTTCTGATACTAGAGACTGGGTAGCTGGGTGATGCCATTTCACCCCTCCCACACGTAAGCATCTGCACCTACAAGTGCCACAACAATCCACCCCAGCAGGCTAGCATCGCCATCTAGTGGAGAACAGAGCCATTACACTAAGCCCTGCCCACCTGGGCCAACCTCATTCTTCAGGAACCCAAGTCGCACCACCTGCTTAGTTTACGGACTATAAAGCTTTTCATAGTCTGACCTTCTAGGGGAAAACGAAGTAATTTCAGTCATATTTCAATCTGTTAGCAGGTCCATCTATTCAATTTTTTTCTTTATTCTCTTTTTAGTTACTTTTTTCTTCAATACAGAAAGAGAAAAATTCATTTTTATGTTCAATTTTTATTAAAAATATTTTTCTTTAATTTTTTACTCTATTTTTTACTTTTGTGTAATTTTTTTCAAATTCTATTTTACTTCATTTTATTTTAGTCTAATTCAATGTATTCACTTTTTCAAATTTTCAAATGATTTCCTTTTTTTCTCTTTTTTGTTTCTTTTCTTTTTCTTGAATACAGAAAGAAAAAATTCGTTTTTATTTTCAATTTTTATTAAAAATTTTTTCTTTGATTGTTTTCACTATATTTTTTACTTTTATGTAATTTTTTTCGAATTCTCTTTCATTTCCATCATTTTATTTTAGTCTACTACAGTGTATTCACTATTCCAAATTTTCAAACGATTTCCTTTTTTTCTTTTTCATTTCTTTTCTTCTTCTTGAATAAAGAGAAAAAAATCATTTTTATTTTTAATTTTTATTAAAAATATTTTTCTTTAATTTTTTTCTACTATATTTTTTACTTTTGTGTAAACTTTTTCAAATTCTATTTTACTTCCATCATTTCATTTTAGTCTACTTCAGTGTATTCCTTTTTTCAAATTCTGAATTTCCTTTTCCCCCCGCTTTTTTCTCTCATCTATCAAGCCAGTTTCAACACCCAGACCAAAACACACCTAGGATCTAGCATCATTTATTCGATTTTTTGTGTGTGTGTTTTTAATTTTTTAATTTTAATTTTTTCTACTGCATTAATTCCTTTTCTCCCTTCAAAATGACAAAAGGAAGGAATTCACCCCCAAAAGAAAGAGCAGGAAGAAACAACAGCAGGGATTTAACCAACACAGACACAAGCAAGATGTCTGAACCAGAATTTAGAATCACGATAATAAGAATACTGGCTGGAGTCGAAAATAGATTAGAATCCCTTTCTGCGGAGATAAAAGAAGTAAAAACATCTTTTTTTTAGTCAGGATGAAATAAAAAATGTTGTAACTGAGCTGCAATCATGGATGGATGCCGTGGCAGCAAGGATGGATGAGGCAGAACAGAGAATCAGTGATACAGAAGACAAACTTATGGAGAATAATGAAGCAGAAAAAAAGAGTGAGATTAAGGCAAAAGAGCACGATTTAAGAATCAGAGAAATCTGTGGCTCATTACAAAGGAACAACATCATAATCATAGGGGTCCCAGAAGAGGAAGAGAGAGAGATAGGGGTAGAAGGGTTATGTGAACAAATCATAGCAGAAAACTTTCCTAACCTGGGGAAAGACACCGACATCAAAATCCAGGAAGCACAGAGGAACCCCATTAGATTCAACAAAAACCGACCATCAACAAGGTATATCATAGTCAAAATCGCAAAATACTCAGGCAAGGAGAGAATCATGAAAGCAGCAAGGGAAAAAAAGTCCCTAACATACATGGGAAGACAGATCAGGTTTGCAGTAGACCTATCCACAGAATCTTGGAAGGCCAGAAAGGAATGGCAGGATATATTCAATGTACTGATTCAGAAAAAATATGGAGCCAAGAATTCTTTATCCAGAAAGGCTGTCATTCAAAATAGAAGGAGAGATAAAAAGCTTCCCAGACAAACAAAAACTAAAGGAGTTTGTGACCACTAAACCAGCCCTGCAAGATATTGTAAGGGGGACTCTCTGAGGGGAGAAAAGATGAAAATATAAATAAATAAAGAAGGAAAGAACAAAAGCAACAAAGATTAGAAAGGACCAGAGACCACCACCAGAAACTCCAACTCTACAAGCAACATAATGGCAATAAATTCATATCTTTCAGTACTCACTCTAAACGTCAATAGACTCAATGCTCCAATCAAAAGACATAGGGTCAGAGAATGGATAAGAAAACAAGATCCATCTATATGCTGTTTACAAGAGACCCACTTTAGACCTAAAGACACCTTCAGATTGAAAGTAAGGGGATGGAGAACCATCTATCATGCTAATGGTCAACAAAAGAAAGCTGGAGTAGTCATACTTCTGTCAGACAACCTAGACTTTAAAGTAAAGACTGTATCAAGAGATGCAGAAGGGTATTATAACATAATCAAGGGGTCTATCCACCAATAAGTCCTAACAATTGTAAACATTTATGCGCCAAATGTGAAAGCACCCAAATATATAAATCAATTCATCACAAACATAAAGAAACTCATCAATAGTAATACCATAACAGTAGGAGACTTCAACACCCCACTCACAGCAATGGACAGATCATCTAATCAAAAAATCAACAAGGAAACAATGGCTTTGAATGACACACTGGACCAGATGGACTTACAGAGATATATTCAGAACATTTCATCCGAAAGCAGCAGAATATACATTCTTCTCCAGGGCACATGCGATGTTCTCCAGAATAAACCACATAATGGGACACAAATCAGCCCTCAGCAAGTACAAAAAGATCGAGATCATACATCTCGATCAATATCTGTGTATTTTCAGATCACAATGCTATGAAACTCGAAATCAACCCCAAGAAAAAACTTGGAAAGGTAACAAACACTCGGAGACTGAAGAACATCCTACTAAAGAATAAATGGGCCAAACAAGAAGTTAAAGAGGAAATTAAAAAGTACATGGAAGCCAATGAAAATGATAACACCACGACCCAAATCCTCTGGGACGAAGCAAAGGCAGTCCTAAGAGGAAAGTATATAGCAATCCCAGGCCTTCCTAAAGAAGGAAGAAAGAGCTCAGATACACAACCTAACCTTACGCCTTAAAGAGCTGGAAAAAGAACAGCAAATAAAACCCCAAACCAGCAGAAGACAGGAAATAATAAAGATTAGAGCACAAATTAATACTATCGAAACCAAAAAAAACCACTACAACAGATCAATGAAACCAGAAGCTGGTTCTTTGAAAGAGTTAACAAAATTGATAAACCACTAGCCAGTTTGATCAAAAAGAAAAAGGACCCAAATAAATAAAATCAAGAATGAAAGAGGAGAGATCACCACCAACACAGCAGAAATAAAAACAATAATAAGAGAATATTATGAGCAATTATATGCCAACAAAATGTGCAATGTGGAAGAAATGGACAAATTCCTAGAAACATATACACTACCAAAACTGAAACAGGAAGAAACAGAAAATTTGAACAGACCCATAACCAGAAAGGAAATCGAATTAATAATCAAAAATCTCCCAAAAAACAGGAGTCCAGGGCCAGATGGCCTTCCAGAGGAATTCTACCAAACATTTAAGGAAGAGTTAACACTTATTCTCTTGAAGCTGTTCCAAAAAGTAGAAATGGAAGGAAAACTTCCAAATTCTTTCTATGAAGCCAGCATTACCTTGATTCCAAAACCAGACAGAGACCCCCACTAAAAAGGAGAACTATAGACCAATTTCTCTGATGAACATGGATGGAAAAATCCTCAAGAAGATAGTAGCCAACTGAATCCAACAATACATTAAAAAAATTATTCACCACGACCAAGCGGGATTTATATCTGGCATGCAGGGCTGGTTTCATATCTACAAAACAATTAGCGTGATTCATCACATTAATAAAAGAAAGGGCAAGAACCATATGATCCTCTCACTAGATGCAGAGAAAGCATTTGACAAAATACAGCATCCTTTCTTGATAAAAACTCTCAAGAAAGTAGGGATAGAAGGAGCATACCTCGAGGTCATAAAAGCCATATATGAACGACCCAATGCTAATATCATCCTCAAAGGGGGAAAGCTCTCAGGTCAAGAACAAGACAGGGATGTCCACTCTCACCATAGTATTGGAAGTCTTAGCCTCTGCAATCAGACAACCTAAAGAAATAAAAGGCATCCGAATCAGCCAGGAGGAGGTCAAACTTTCACTCTTCACAGATGACATGATACTCTATATGGAAAACCCAAAAGAATCCACCAAAAACTGCTAGAACTGATTCATGAATTCAGCAAAGTTGCAGGACATAAAATCAATGCACAGAAATTGGTTGTATTCCTATACACCAACAATGAAGCAAGAGAAAGAGAAATCAAGGAATCTATCCCACTTACAAATGTACCAAAACCCATAAAATACCTAGGAATAAATCTAACCAAAGAGGTGAAAAATCTATACACTTTAAACTATAGAAAGCTTATGAAAGAAATGGACGCAGACACAAAAAAATGGAAAAAGATTCCATGTTCCTGGATAGGAAGAATATTCTTAAAATGTCTATACTACTCAAAGGAATCTACACACTCAATGCAATCCCTATCAAAATAACACCAGCATTCTTCACAGAACTAGAACAAATGATCCCAAAATTTGCATGGGACCATAAAAGACCCCGAATAGCCAAAGCAATCTTGAAAAAGAAAACCAAAGCAGGAGGCATCACAATCCCAGACTTCAAGCTATAGTACAAAGCTATAATCATCAAGACAGTATGGTAGTGGCACAAGAACACACACTAAGGTCAATGAAACAGAATAGACAACCCAGAAATGGACCCACAAACGTATGGGCAACTAATCTTTGACAAAGCAGGAAAGAATATCCAGTGGAATAAAGACAGTCTCTTCAGCAAGTGGTGCTAGAAAAACTGGACAGCAACATGCAGAACAATGAACCTGGACCACTTTCTTACACCATACACAAAAATAAACTCAAAATGGATGAAAGACCTCAATGTAAGACAGGAAGCCATCAAAATCCTTGAGGAGAAAGCAGACAAGAACCTCTTTGATCTTGGCCACAGCAACTTCTTACTCAACACGTCTCCGGAGGCAAGGGAAACAAAAGCAAAAATGAACTACTGGGACCTCATCAAAATAAAAAGCTTCTGCACAGCAGAGGAAACAATCAGCAAAACCAAAAGGCAACTGATGGAATGGAAGAAGATATTTGCAAATGACATATCAGATAAAGGGTTAGTATCCAAAATCTAGAAAGAACTTATCAAACTCAACACCCAAAAAACAAATAATTCAGTGAAGAAATGGGCAAGAGATATGAATAGACACTTCTCCAAAGAAAATATCCAGATGGCCAACTGACACATGAAAAAATGCTCAACTTGACTCTGCATCAGGGCAATACAAATCAAACCCACAATGAGATACCACCTTACACCTGTCAGAACGGCTAACATTAACAACTCAGGCAAAAACAGATATTGGCCAGGATGCCTACAAACAGGATGTCTTTGGCATTGCTGGTGGGAATGCAAGCTGGTGCAGCCACTCTGGAAAACAGTACGGAGGTTCCTCAAAAAAACTAAAAATAGAACTACCCTATGACCCAGCAATGGCTCTACTAGGTATTTATCCAAGGGATACAGATATGCTCTTTCGAAGGGACACATGCATCCCCATGTTTATAGCAGCACTACCAACAAGAGCTAAAGTATGGAAAGAGCCCAAATGTCCATCAACGGATGAATGGATAAAGAAGATATGGTATATATACAACGGAGTATTCCTTGGCAATCACAAAGAATGACATCGTGCCATTTGCAACTACATGGATGGAACTGGAGGGTATTATGCTGGGTGAAATTAGTCAGAGAAAGACAAATATCCTATGACTTCACCCATATGAGGACTTTAAGAGACAAAACAGATGAACATAGGGGAAGGGAAACAAAAATAATATAAAAACAGGGAGGGGGACACAACTCCCTCATAAATAAGAGACTCATAAATATGGAGAACAAACAGAGGAGTACTGGAGAGGGTGTTGGAGGGGGGATGGGCTAAATGGGTAAGGGGCACTAAGGAATCTACTCCTGAAATCACTGTTGCACTACATGCTAATTTAATTTGGATGTAAATTAAAAAAAATAAAATTAAAAATTAAAAAACTCAATTAAAAAAATGGAAACAAATGAAAAGGAAAACACAACAATCCAAACCCTTTGGGTTGCAGCAAAGGCAGTCCTAAGAGGAAAATACATTGCAATCCAGGCCTGTCTCAAGAAACAAGAAAAATCCCAAATATAAAATCTAACAGCACACCTACAGGAAATAGAAGCAGAGCAGCACAGACACCCCAAACCCAGCAGAACAAGAGAAATAATAAAGATCAGAGCAGAAATAAACAATATAGTATCCAAAAAAACCAGTAGAACAGATCAGTGAAACTAAGAGTTGGTTTTTTGAAACAATAAACAAAACTGATAAACCTCTAGCCAGGCTTCTGAAAAAGAAAAGAGAGAGGACCCACACTGATAAAATCACGAATGAAAATGGATATATTTTAACTGATCCCTCAGAAATACAAGCAATTATCAGGGAATACTATGAAAAATGATATGCCAACAAATTGGACAACATAGAAGAAATGGACAAATTCCGAAACACCCACACACTACCAAAACTCAAACGGGAAGAAATAGAAAATTTGAACAGTACCGTAACTAGTGAAGAAATTGAATCAGTTATCAAAAATGTCGCAACAAATAAGAGTCCTGGACCAGAGGGCTTCCCTGGGGAATTCTACCAGACATTTAAAGCAGAGAAAATACCTATCCTTGTCAAGCTGTCCCAAAAAATAGAAATGAAAGGAAAACATCCAGACTCATTCTACAAAGCCAGCATTACTTTGATTCCCAAACCAGAGACCCAACAAAAAAGAACTACAGGCCAATATCCCTGATGGACATGGATGCAAAAATTCTCAACAAGATACTAGCAAAGCGAACAGCACATAAAAAGAATTATTCATCATGACCAAGTGGGATTCATTCCTGGGCTGCAGGGCTGGTTAAATATTCACAAATCAATCAATGTGATACATCACATTAATAAAAGAAAGGATAAGAACCATATGATCCTGTCAATAGATGCAGAAAAAGCATTTGACAAAATTCAGCATCCTTTCTTAATAAAAACCCTCGAGAAAGTCGGGATGGAAGGAACATACTTAAACATCATCAAAGCCATTTATGAAAAGCCCACAGCAAATATCATCCTCAATGGGGAAAAACTGAGAGCTTTCCCCCTGAGATCAGGAATACGACAGGGATGTCCACTCTCACCACTGTTGTTTCATGCTTTAAAGACTGCTGTAGGGCAGGAGACCCTGCTGCAGCTCATGCAAACTTCTGTGAGCTGCCAGGGTTGGTGTGGGAGCCAGCTGGGACCACAGCTCTTCAAGCTTCTCCTTCAACTTCTCTGGCTCTCTGGCCAGATGAATAGTTAGCTGCATGATGACGGGAACCACTTCTCCTGCAAGACGCTCCCATTGTCAAAGGTGGAAGCTTGAGGGAGTGAGAGATCAATCTAGGTTCTAGTAAGTTCCCATTGGTTCAGACTCAGTTTCGCAGATTCCACTTTGGCCTTGCTTTCCAACTGTCCTCTCTTCTGACTGACTTCTCTGCAGACTTCAAGCTCCAGACGCAGAAATAACTACTTTACACAGAGTGTTTAACCTAGTCCCACAACAATCATGGGAAGTCAAATCCCTTTATGAAATCCCATGTCTGTCTGTCTATCATCTTTCTATACCTTACTGTGGGCAGCTGAGAGTCAGGGGGAGAGAAGTCGCATCAGAAAGAGACAGAGGATGAGCTGGAAAAAGAAAGGGAACCCAAACAGTGAAGGACTCCATGGCAGAGATATAGGGGACACAGTAACAAAGTTCACTGAGAAAATGATACAATCACATCACATTTATATAAACTACTTAGTCAAGTACAATAAATTTGTTGAGGAACATATAATTGTTTACCTCCCTCATCATCCTTTACATTCAATAAAGTTTCAATAAATATTTTACGATGATGTAACTCCTTACATTTACTCATTCAAATACCATCGCCCAGCCTCCTGTTCAATAAACACACTCTGAAAGGTAGAAAGTGGTATTTAGATCTATACAGCAACCTGTCCTTAATGAACACATATTTGAAATCACTTCAAACATACAGGAAATGGTATAGGGCTGTGGTTCCCAAACTGTGTGCCAAGGTGTCACGGGGGTGTCACAGCAAACTTATGGGAGCATCACAGGAAAGTTTAAGTTTTCAAGGTAAAGTCATTGATACCTGTGGGATGCTGGGTGGGTTACATCCATTTTGATGATGCCATGTCTTTGCCAAGTTGGCATTCTGGTAGTTGTGATAAAAAAGCAGATGGTATTCAAAACTCAATGTGGAACAGGGTCCAATCTGATTGCAAGGTTTGGGACATATAGTGACTAACAGATACATATATCCCATTGGTAAATAATTGTGATAATTTTAAGTTAATTTTTTACATGTGTAAGTACCATAAAGTACAAATATAGATATTATTTCAAACAGCTACTAAGTTGTTGGCATATAAATACTTATTAAGTTGTCTGGACCTAACTACTTAAAAGAACAGAACTATTAAGTATTTGTTTTGGCCTAGGGAGCCATGAAAAAATTACTGAGAAACTAAGGGCGCCACGAACCAAGAAAATTTGAGCTTCTGTTAGAAAAGCTACAAAACTGCACAATATATGTGGTATAAGACCAACTTGGGGCAAACGTTTCGAACTGATCCTTGTAGGACTCAACATTTGCCCTGAAGTTGCTATTGTAGTCCATAATTGCAGCATCCCATAGGAGCATGAATATTTCTCTGCTTGCCTAGCTTTTGATAGTAACTCTAGCTGTGAACCCCTTCTGCCACACCTTCCTCAGAGCAGAAGCCGTGTGGAGAACGAATATAGAGGATTTCAACAATTCAATGCACCAAATGTTGACACTGGCAAAGTGAAGCGCTTGCCTGAACGGCTGCCAGGAACTCAAGCAGCTGCTCCACTCTCCACGTGCTGCAAGAGGCAATGATTAAGGTGGCCTTCGCTCTTGCACGTGGCCATTTCCGACAGCCGCAAATCATTTTCACCTTTCTATTCTTTTGCCATCTTAGGACCATGAACCTTTTGTCCATCATGCTTGGAATTGCAGATGTCTGTCCTTTTCTATAATGCTATTGGCATCTAGATGAATAATGATTCTCATTTGCACTAGTTTTGCTTCTGCTTGCATTTCTTGATTGTGTCCACTTGAAGAAGGTGGAGGGAAGCTGTTAATTTTTAATGATATCATGCTATAATAAAAGTGAATACCTATTCACTTTCTACGTGCCAGGTGCTTTTCCACGCATTTTATAAACACGGGCATTTAATCCTTATTGCAACACTGTGGTGTGGGTATTTTTTTTAAATCCCAGTTTCATGGATAAGGAAACTGAGGCAGAGAAAGTTTAAGACATTTTACCAAGGTGACTCACCTAGATGATAGAATCAGAGTTTAATCCCACAGGTGATGGATGCCTGGACCACTTTAATAACCATTGTGCTCAAATCATTTCCCGCCATGCTAGAATTTGGTAATCAGCTTAGGAAACTCATGTGGTTTAAATCTCACAATATTCCAGAGGTTCAGAGGCACTAAGTCAAGTCTCAAAAGCTTCATGGATACCTAAATTGTGGAATCTAAGTTCTGTCTCCCAACTTTTGGCTATATCAACAGCCTCTGAAATGGGACGAATTAAATCGACCCATATGCAATTGCCAATCTTTGATCACTTTTACATAAAATTACAATCTTATATGGCTCAACTTTCTACAACATAATCCACTGAAGTCAGTAGAAAATATTAGAAATCCTATGAAAGCTTATTTTAACTTAAAATGAGTAACTTAAGGGGGCGCCTGGTGGCTCAGTTGGTTAAACGTCCAACGTCAGCTCAGGTCACGATCTCATGGTTGGTGGGTTTGAGCCCCGCGTTGGGCTCTGCACTGACAGCTCAGAGCCTGGAGCCTGCTTCGGATTCTGTGTCTCCCTCCCTCTCTGCCCCTCCCCCACTCGTACTCTGTGTCCCTCTGTCTCTTGAAAATAAATAAATGTTAAAAAAATTTTTTTAAAATGAGTAAGTTAAGCTTTATGGAGTTATTTATTTATTTTTAAAAATGTTTACTGATTTACTTTGAGAGTGTATGCATGCGCACATATGGCGGCGGGTGGGGGGGAGGACAGAAAAAGAGGGAGAGAGAAAATCCCAAGCAAGCTCCAGGACATCAGCTCAGAGCCTGACACAGGCCTCAAACTCACAAACCGGGAGATCATGACCTGAGGCAAAATCAAGAGTGGGATGCTTAACTGACTGAGCTACCCAGGTGCCCCTTGGTGGAAAATGAAATAGAGAATGACCATGAAAGTTATTAATTCCTTTTCCATAAATATGGAGAGGCTAGGTTATTCAAACCATCCTCCCACTGAAAACAAACTACAGATATCAAAGGGCTATTAAGAGGATACAAAATTACCACACAAAAATCTAAAGGATCTTTTTGACTTACCCCTTACCAACATTTTTCTAGCTATGTCTCCTCAGGCAAGGGAAACAAAATCAAAAATAAATATTAAGATTACACCAAAATAAGAAGTTTTTCCATAGTGGAGGAAACCATCAACCAAACGAAAAGGTAACTGAGTGAATGAGGGAAGAGATTTGTAAATCTAATAAGGGATTCACATCCAAAATATATGGAGAATTTATACAACTCAATACCAAAAAAACAAACAATCACATTAAAAAATGGGCCAAGGGCCTGAAAAGACATTTTTCTAAAGATGACATACAGATGGCCAACAGACACATTGAAAGATCCTCAACATCACTCATTACCAGGGAAATATACATCAAAACCACAATGAGCTATCCCCTCACAGCTGTCAGAATGGCTACTATGTAAAAGACAAGAAATACCAAGTGCTGGTGAGGATGCGGAGGAAAGGGAAGCTTACATTCCCGTTAGTGGGAATGTAAAAGAGAGAAGCTACTGTGGAACACAGTATGGAGGTTCCTCAAAAAGTTCAAAATAGAGATACCATATAAGCCAGTAATTCCACTGCTGGGTATTCACCTAAAGAATATAAGAAAATTAATTCCAAAAAATATATGCACCATTATGTTTATTCCAACGTTATTTATTTATTATTTTAAAAGTTTATTTATTTTGAGAGTGAGAGAGAGCAGGTGAGCACGAGCACCGGGGATGGGGGCAGAGAGAGGGAGCAAGAATCCCAAGCACAGAGCAATGAGCCTGACATGGGGCTTGAAGCCACAAACCGTGAGATCATGACATGAGCTGAAATCAAGAGCCAGATGCATAACCGACTGAGCCACTCAGGCACCCCTACTGCAGCATTATTTCTAACAGCCAAGATAAAGAAGCAGCCCAAGTGTCCACTGATTGATGAATGGATAAAGAAGATGTGATAGGCATGCATGTGCAGCCATAAAAAAGAGTGATATTTGTAACGACATGGATGGAGCTAGAGGGTACAATGCTAAGTGAAATAAGTCAGAGAAAAACAAATAGTGCTTAATTTCACCTATATATGGCTTCTAAGAAAACAAAACAAATGAACAAACACACAAATAAAAAAGTATAAACAAATCCCTAAATGCAGAGAACAAACTGATGACTGTCAGAGGGGAAGGGAGTGAGAGAATGAACAAAACGGGTGAAAGGGAGCAGGAAGTACCAGGAAAAAAAAAATCTAAAGAAACAAGGGATATCCAGAGAGCCAATCACAGCACTGAATTTCCTTTTGGCACTTATCAGTATAGTACCACTTGCGAGTATAGGCTAACTTCAGCTTTCCTTTTAATGACTAAATAGGGAAAAGGGAACAAAACCCACAAAATTTGGTGCTCACCATAGGTCAGAATTAAAAAAGACATTTTCTCTATGTTGAACTGAGACCATTTTACTCAGGGTAAGAGTAAGCTGGTTCCCCTCATTGCAATCCCACAATGGTTGACCTTTTAAAAGTTTGTTCTGCTGGGGGTGCCTGGGTGGCTCAGTCAGTTAAGTGTCTGACTTTGGCTCAGGTCATGATCTCACGGCTTGTGGGTGTGGGTTCGAGCCCTGCATGGGGCTCTGTGCTGACAGCTCAGAGCCTGAAGCCTGCTTCTGATTCTGTGTCTCCCTCTCTCTCTGCCCCTCCCCCACTCACACTCTGTCTCTCTCTCTCTCTCTCTCAAAAAATACATAAACATTAAAAAAAATTTTTTTTAAAGTTTGTTGTTCTGCAGTATTTTAAGGACAGAGATACACTATATTCTGGCTTGTACTGTTTTATGAAGAATCATCTATCATTATCTTTGTTCATCTATGTTTTCTGTGGCTGCTTTAAGATTTTAATCTTCATTTCTAGTTTTGAATAATGTAACTATCATGAGCCTTGGTATTTTAATAATTCTTGTCTCTGGGGTTCATAGAGATTTTTGGATCTGTGGTTTCTAAGTTTTTCTTTTGTTAATTAAAATTTGGAAAAATTTTGGCCATTAGTTTCTAAAATATTTCTCCCACCCACCTTCCAGTCCTTTGGGGAATCTAATTACACACATATTTGGCTACTTGAAGTTATCCATAGTTCACCGATGCTCTATTTTTTTTTTTTAAGTCTTTTTTTCTCTGTGTGTTTAATTCTGGATAATTTCTGTTGCTAGGTCTTCATGATCACTAACTTTTACTTCTGCATTGAGTGCCTAATCTGCTGTTGATTCCATTTAATATATTTTTCATCTCAAAAACTGTTTTTTTAATTTATAAAAAATAAGGTTCAATTTTGACCTTTAAAAAATATATTCCGTTTTAGTTTTGATTTGCAATCCCCTGCTGGTAACTGATGATGAACATCTTTTCTATGTGTCTGTTGGCCATATGTATGTCTTCTTTGGGGAAAGTGTTCATGTCTCCTACCCATTTTTCAACTGGATTGGTTTTTTAGGTGTTTTATAAGTCCTATATATATCTTGGACACTAACCCTTCTGCAGATATCACCTCACACCTGTCTGAATAGCTAAAAGCAGTCACAGAATTAACAACAGGTGCTGGTAAGAATGTGAAGAAAAAGGAACATCACGCAGTTAGTGGGAAACACGGGACCTGATGTTTTCCACTGCGGAAAATTGTACAGGGGCTCTGCAAAAGTTAAAAATAGAACTACCCTATCGTTCAGCAATTACACTACTGGGTATTTACCCAAAGGATACAAAAGCACTAATTCAAAGAATAGATGCACCCCTATGTTTAAAGCAGCATTATTCACAATAGCCAAATTATGGAAATAACCCAAGTGTCCAATGATTGATGAATGGATAAAGAAGATGTGATATGCAAAGGAATATTATTCAGCCATAAAAAGGAAAGAAATCTTGCCATTTGCAATGACACAGATGGAGCTACAGAGTATAAGTGAGTCAGAGAAAGGAGAATACCATACGATTTCAATCATATGTGGAATTTAAGAAACAAAACAAATGAACAAAGGGAAAAAAAAGAGAAAGAAACAGACAAACCAAGAAAAAGACTCTTAACTATAGGGAACTGACGGTTACCAGAAGGGAGTTGGGGGGGGGGGGTGTGAAACAGGTGATGGGCATTAAGGAGAGCACTTGTGATGAGCACTGGGTGATGTATGGAAGTGCTGAATCACTATACTGTAGAGCTGAAACTAATATAACACTGTATATTAATGAACTGGAATTAAAAACTTAAAAAAACTGAAAAAAGACTCTGTCTCTCCTTATCATACTAATACTTTGCTCTACCTTCTAAAATATATGATATAGTTATCCTAACCATTTTATTGTACTTGTTTACTAAATCTGTCTGCAGTGTCATTTTTGCTTCTGCTTCTATTGGACGATTTTTCTCATTATGAGTCATATTTTTCTGATTTTTTGCATGTCTAATAATTTTTAACTGGATACAGACTGATTTTATCTTCATAGGAGCTATATATTATATATAATATATATTATGTATATATATTATATATTATGTGTGTGTGTATATATATACATAAATATATATACATATATATAATAGATCCCAAGAAGAATATATATGTATCTCTACATACTACATACATATACGTGTGTGTATATATGTATATATACATATAGCATATATGTACATATACAGTGTGTGTGTGTGTACATATATATATACATATATATATGTATATATATATATATAAGTCCTATAAATATTCTTGAGGTTTGTTTTTTCTGGAGCACAGTTAAATTATTTCAAAATAGGTTAATTCTCTTAAGGCTTGTTTTAAAGCTTTGCTAGGTAGAAACAGACAAATATTTAGTCTGGGGCTAATTTTTTTCCACTAATAAGGCAATAAGTTACCTTGAGTACTGTACCTGATGCCCTGGGAATAATGACATTTTCCACTCTTGGTGGGCACATAAACGATTCCAGGTCCTGACGGTTCTTTTCTTGGCCTCGAGTAGCTCTTCATGCGCATGTGCTCACGAGGGTTCAGATGAAAACTGGAGGGGAACCCTCATAGATTTGTGGAGCTCTCTCTATTTAGCAGTTATCTCCTTTTTGTTTCTCTGCCCTGCAAATTCTAGCCACCTTGACCTCCCTTGATTTTTAACCATGTCTCCTCAGAAGAGAACAGAGGCATTGTTTGGGCTTTCCCTCCTTGCCCTGTGGCCCTGAAATCCTTGGCAGGCTATGAGTTTGAGCAACTTCATTTATTCCTCTTCTCTCAGAGATCACTTGCTGTACCGCCTGTTGCACAATATCTGACAACTGTAGTTTCATATATTTTGTGGAGGATATCCTTCTATTTCATATAAGCTGGGAGGATAAATTTGCCATAAATGTAAGCGTGATGATGCTTACTGTATTTTTAAAAATCTCTAATTTTAAAATATATATAACAATAGACTTAAAAATAGCTAGCAAATTTTTAAAAATAATCAAGTACAACTTTTGAAAAAGAAAAACAATACAACCAAGTTTAAGAACTTCATGAACAAGCTCATCAGCAGACATGAGTAAAGAGAAAACTAGTAAATTGTGGATAATTGAGAAGAAATTATACAGGTACAGGATACATTTGTGAGACAGACTTTTCTATTTAGGTGTAAAATATGAAAGAGAGGTTGAAGGGCATGTAAGGTTGGGTGTGAAGGTTTAACATACATTTGATCACATTATCAAGAAGAGAGAAGGAAGAGAATGTGGCAGGGGCAATATGTGAAAGATTTAAAGACAGAACAAATTCCGGAACAGAATAAAGACATTATTCCACAAACTTAAGAAGGTTGAGGAATTCCTCACAGGACAAATATTGGAAACTACAAATGGACACATTAGAGTACAAATGCAGACCACTCAAGACAAAGCGAAAATATTAAGAGCAACATATAGGAAAGATCATCAAAGACATAACGGACTGACTTCTATAAAGAAAACACCGAAGACAGAAAAAGTGGAATGATATTTTCTATGTGTTAAAAGAAATGAACTGCTAGCCTAAAATTGTATCCAGGGCAAACAGCTTTGAAGAATGAGATGAAAACTGGGGCACCTGGGTGGCTCAGCTGGGTAAGTGACCACTTCAGATGAGGTCATGATCTTGCAGTTTGTGAGTTCGAGCTCCGTGTCCAGCTCTGTGCTGACAGCACAGAGCCTGGAGTCTGCTTCGAATTGTGTCTCCCTCTCTCTCTGCCCCTCCTCTGCTCTCTCGCTCTCTCTCTCTCAAAAAAAATTAACATTAAAAAAAGAAACAACACAAATGAACAAATAAAAAAGAGACAAATAAAAAACACCGAGTCTTAAACACAGAGAACTGGTGGTTGCTGGAGGGAAGGTGGCTGTGGAGATGGATGAAATGGATAAAAGGAGATTAAGAGGACATGTAACTTGATGAGCATTGAGAAATGTATAGAATTGTTGAATCATTACACTGTACACTTGAAACTAATACAATATTGTAATTACTTGAATTATGTTTGAATACAAAATAAAATTATAAACCATTTTTAACAGCAACTTTGAACTATTTGGTACATAAAGTTAAAAGTATTATGGTTAATAAGTGGAAATTAACATCTTAATTTCATAAACATATCCAGGGATCTCATTCAGGTTTCAACAATTTTGTGAAATATATTTTTCTACTCACTAGATGGCAATGACATCTCCCCCTTCCTCTTCATTAAGACAACCAAAAATATCTACAGATGTTGCCAGATGTCTGCTTGGGGGCAAAATCACCTCTGAGAATCGCTAACCAAAAATAATGTCGATTTCAATACTTTTTTAAGAACTAAAAAATTACAAATAATACAAGCTTTCCCAAACAGGTACTGATTAACAAGTAACTACAGATTCTCAAGGTGGAATACTATTCAATCTTTAAAAAATTAAGTCACAGAAGAATATGGAGTGTTCAGGAAGATCTTTCCCACATATTGTTAAGGGAAAACGTTGCATAACAAAACATTATTATTTATAATTTGTGTATGTACTGAAAACATACCTAATGGACAAATGTAAACAGTTCTCTCTTTAGGTGGTGAAGTCAGAACTATTTGTTCTGCTTGGTTTATCTACATTTTAAAACATTCTGCAGTAACAGTACATTACTTTCATGATAAAAATACAAACAAGTATGTACTGTTGTTGCCTTTTAAAAGAGCAACTTGAAAAATAATTTCCCAAAGATTTTAAAGAGAAAGAGCTACTTTTAACTGTAATAAAATGACAACACTAATCCAAAAATATATACGCACCCCATGTTTATTGCAGCACGATTTACAACAGCCAAGATATGGATGGAGTCAACTCAAGCGTCCGCCAACAGATAAATGGACAAAGAAGATGTGGGGTGTGTACGTGTGTGTGTGTGTGTGTGTGTGTGTGTGTGTGCACTCATACACAAACATATGCATGCAGTGCAATATTACTCAGTCATGAAAAAGGATGAACTCTTGCCATTGGCGATAACACAGATGGATCTAGAGCATGTTATGGAAAGAAAAAAAAGTCAGACAAAGACAAATACCATATGATTTCATTCATATGTGGAATCTAAAAATCAAGTTAATAAACAATTAAAGAAAAAGCAGAGTCAGACCTATAAATACAGAGAACAATCTGATGGATGCCAGAGGGGGGAGGGGTGGAGAGACTGGCAAAATGGATGAAGAGGAGTGGGATATAGAGCTTCCAGTTATGGAAGAGTGAGTTATAGAGATAAAAGGTACAGCATGGGGAATACAGGCAATGGTATTGTAAGAGTGTTGTACGCTGACAGCGGATAGTACACTAGCGGTGAGCACAGCATGATGTATAGATTTATCGAATCACTACGTTGTACACTTGAAACTATGTGTGCCAGCTATGCTCAGATACCAAAAAAAAAAAAAAAAAAAGTTACTTTGAGGTAGGATAGCAATTTGCAGATCCAATCAAATCATAATACCAAGATAGCTGCCCCACACTGTGTCATAGTAAACTGATCTATCTTCATTGGAAATGATACTCTGCAAGGTGCAGGCTGAATTTTTAATGGACCTCATCAGGCCATGCAAGTTGTCTGCCTGGCTGCTTTCCTGTCTTCCTGCCTGTGTTTCTTCCTTCCTTCCTCCTTTCCTTCGTTTGTTTCAAAAATGACGTGTTTAATATCTTCTTGTTTCTTTTAAACTTCTTATTGTTTCCGAAGGGTGTAAAGTGCAGAAGAATCTCATTCATTGGGGTTTTGCTTTCCCGACAACCAGAAGTGAGAAGGTTAGCAAAACAAGAACTTAAAAGATTATCAATAGGTCTATTTTTCCTTGAACCTGAACATACCCTTATACGTAGAACAAGAACACGTATGTGAATCATATAATATTCGAGCTAATGTTTACAGCAAACTTGCTTCCTTGTTTGAAGTTCTCTTTCCCTGTCTTTCCGACATTTTGCAAAGATGGCCTTTCTAAATTTTGCCGCAAGACCTAAAGAGCAGAATTCATTATTTGACCTTGGTTTTATTTAGCAATGACTGGATCTGTGCTTGTTTCAAATGCTCACAATCACTGCTAACTGCATTGTGAGAGCCCTGGTGGGTTCGACTATTTTATCATCTTGATTTCTCAGGCGATCATCTTCTTAGTCTTTGCCATAACTTCCTCAAGGTTTGCTTGAGAAGCACCAATTCTAGCAGCCCCTCAAGATGACTATGGGCTATTTAATTACAAATTGAAAAATTGAGCCTGTTAGCATAAATTAAGAGCAATAATTCCCTCACCTGTACCTCCAAGGGATGTACAAATCTTTAAATGTTGTGCGGGAGGCCTCCACATAAACGCAATATATACTGCTTCTAATATCATAGCTACCCCCAAAGACATTTAAATCAAACTGCACTAACACCTGGTTTTCCATAAATCAAAAATTTAGATGCTATGTTTAAGGGGTCATTTGCTGTTTAAAGGAAGAATTTTAATGAAGAAAATAGAGTAATTTCAAAAATCGTGGGCATCTGGAAACACTCCCCTGGTAACCTCACCATACATTTATTCTCATGACATATCTTCTCATCCCAGGAGATGCTGCTAACCTATTTTGGATAACTTGTAAATATCTTTCCTCTGATGCACTGACAAGATGACTCTCTTGATATTTAGCAAAAGCTACAGATCTGGGATTAAACTCAAGCAGACTTACTTCACCTTCATCAGCAACGTGCAAACTTACTACATTGCTGAAATGTCATCTGTATCAATGGCAACCAGCTTTGCCGGTATTCCAATTGGTCATTTCACAAAGTAAAAGAATTCTTAAAAAGCAACAATGCAATTTTTACTCATGATAAACTCAGACTTTGCAGTCTGTTACTGAAATTTATTCCAACAGACTCAAATTTATTCTACTTTTTGAAAAATGATGTATCTCTAAATGCCTTTTCAAAAGCTACAAACTTAGCGCTTAAATATTTTTCTACATCTCACCTTCACCTGTGAGAAACAACTAGCAGAATCTGTAGAACCAAAGCTACGTTGTTTATTACTAAGCAGTAACTTGGACACTCTCCTAGCACAGAGCGTTGTGACGGTGCCTCTGACGGTGGTGGCAAGTTACCGAACAGATGGGCAGGGAGGACAAGAAGGGCCCCACTTTGACAGTGGGGGCAGAGACGTCTAATGAGGGACAAAGAGAGAGGCACAGAACGGCTCTGAAGCTAATTCTTACCCTAGTGTAAAATCACTTCACAGACATATTTAACCCTTCTTCAACTTCTTGCTCCTTTTTTCTCATCTTTGGCTCGTCTCATTTTCATAATAAAACACACGTGGGGAACCGAAGACAGAGGAAAAATGAAGGGGAGGAAATGGCATCACAGGCTCCAAGTATGTACACCATGCTCTTTGAACCCGCTTCTCCCAACCAGATGGCTTGTTAAACACTAATTTCCAAAATTACTTGTGTAGACCTCATCTGGGCATCTTGTTAAAATGTGTATTTTGACTATGTCTGGAGTGGAGCCTGAGATTCCACATTCCTGATAAGCTCCCAAGTGTTGCTGCTGGTGCTGGCCTCAGGACCACCCCTCAAAGGGCAAAGGTGTGAACGACTTTGACCCATTAGAGGCTAAGTCCTATATAAGGTCAAACCATTCAGAGTCATCCTCCCCTACACTGAAAATAAAACAACAAAATCAAAGGCAAAATAAACCTCGAATCAAGGTACTTTTAACATATATGCTCTCTCACTTCATTCACAACTCATTTACTCTTAATAACAATTTCTAGAACTAGGGAATATCAACCCCATTTCCTGGGTGAGGGGACTGAGGAATCAAAGAGTTAAGGAGCCTGTCTGAAGTCACATGCCTGGAAAGGGAGGAAGCAACATTTTGCACTGAGGTTTCAGGTCTTCTCGTCCAGCTCCTTTGAACAGTAATTTATATGAATAAAAAGGCTTTCATACACATGAACACATCTGATCCTCCTAATATACGCCCTGTGAGAAAACTACGAAAGACCTCGTTATGCTCATTTTGTAGATGGAGAAAGTAAGGCAGGAAAGATGAAAGAGTATGGCAACATCCCAGAGCTCATTAGCAACAGAGCTAGAGCTGTCACTGAGTCCTTCTGATCCCCATTTCTTGTCTCTTCTGTATGATTATCATGCTACTCAACAGTAATCAATTTGTAAACCAGAATAAAACAACAAGTAGGAATATGCTTCAGAAATTTCCAACAGAGGAATTAGCCTTGTTTATAAAACTAAGCCTATTAAAGTAACTTTGAAAAAGGAGATACTAGTGTTCAGGTTTCATTTCACTTTCAAAAGTCTGAACACGTAAATTCCCAATGAGTGCTAAGTCTTTGGTGACATCCCGAGTGGGAAGGTGGCAAGGGGGTACAGATCATACTCTGTTACCCGTAATAGTCTTTGTCATTACCTTATTTTCATTTTCATACTTTATACTAAAATTTGAATTGCTTTTGATTTTAAAGGTCTGTCTTGGGTGGCTGGAAGCAAACCTCATTTCAAGGGAACAGCCTTCATTTCTCTTAACAAAACTAGTATCAGTTTTACTCTACAGATATTTAAATTATGTAACTTTACTCTTTCTCTCAACTGGCTCTTTTTTAACCAATATTTAAATGTAAGCATCTTCCTTCCACAGTAAAGTAAAAGACTCTCCTTTTAACCCACGTGCTGTTACATATGCCACTCTAGTTCTCTCCTTTTCTCCAAAGACAAATATGTTTTAAGATCTGTTTATAAATACTATTTATCTCCTTTTCTCTATGTTACTCCTCAACCCTTCTATAGTTCAGATTCTACCTTCATAATTCCACTGAAACCACTTCCCCTAAAGTCATCAATTTACCTACATATTGGTTACCTCCATGGGTCTGAAGGACTTTCTACCAGTATTTGATGTGTCTACTGTTCCATTCCTTTGTGAAATTCACTCCCTCTACCCCCAACTTCTGAAGCTAAAGGCTCTACTGAGTTTCTTCTAACTCCCACACTTGTTTTTTCTCAGCTTCCACTGGGTATAAATTCCTTTTCCAATGTTCAGTCCTCATTAATTTAATAGATATTTACTGAGGCATACTCTGTTCTTTGTGTTGTGCTAGCTGATGGGAATAAAACTGATTAAAAAAACCAACTGACATTGGGAATTCCAGTTTAAGATGGCAACATAGGAAGGCTCTGAACTCTCCTCCTCGGTGGAACACATCAAATTTTATCTGTTAATGGAACGATTCCTTCTGAAGAAGAACTGAGAGCTGAGTGAACTAAACAACCAAAGAACAGCAAGAGACACGGAGATAGAGTAACAAAGGGAATCCCCACTCTCTATGCTGCATAAAGCAGTGGGGAGGGACAATGCTGAGGGTCCAGGAACAGATTCCTCTGACCTTGGGCACAGAAAAAAATGATGTGGTTTAACAGAGCAACTAGCCTTTAATAGAGACAATACTAGAACTCTGCCAAGCAGTGGAGGATGAATCATGGGAATCTACTCCTGAAGCCAAGAGCACACTATATACACTGTATGTTATAGCTAACTTGACAATAAATTATATTTAAAAATAAAAAAATAAAAAAGTAAAAGGGCCAAAGGGCTGTGGGAACACTCTCTTCCTGCCCACATTACAAGCCCAGATCAGAAAAGGGTCTGGCTCAGAGTAAGCTTGTGACCTCAGTGAGCTAAGGGTCTGCAAGCCTTCACCAGCTCCTGTGGGACTAGGGTATGGAAAAGAAGCCGTAGGTTTTTATAATTAAAGAATTTACTGTATTATTTTAATTTTTTTTTAAAGTGTCTTGCTTTGGGGCAGCTGGGTGGCTCAGTTGGTTAAGCGTCTAACTCTGGGTTTTAGCTCAGGTCATGATCTCACAGTTCATGGGTTTGAGCCCCACATCTGACTCCACACTGGAAGTGCAGAGACTGCTTGGGATTCTCTGTATCCCTTTCTCGCTGCCCCTCCCCTGCCCGAGTTCACTCTCAGAAAATAAATAAATAGCAGGATTTTGTTCTTTCTCATTGCCAAGCGGTATTCCACTGTATATATAAACCACACCTTCTTTATCCATTCATCAGTTGATGGACATTTAAGCTCTTTCCATAATTTGGCTATTGTTGAGAGCGCTGCTATAAACATTGGGGTACAAGTGCCTCTATGCATCAGCATTCCTGTATCCTTTGGGTAAATTCCTATCAGTGCAGGAATCTATCCCCGAGACCAAATGCACACTGGATACACTGTATGTCAACTAACTTCACAATAAATTATATTTTAAAAAATAAATTAAAATTAAAAAATCAAAAAAAGAAAATAAACATTTAAAGAAATTAAACATTTAAAATCTGTATTGCTTTGTTTTTACTTTTTTTCTTTTCGTTTTTGTTTTCTTCTTTTCTTGTTTGTTCTCTTTTTTCTTCTTTTATTATTTTCTAGCATATACAGTGACAGCTCCAGCCAGCCAGCCAAAGTCACCAATCATACACAGTCTGCATGGACAACACCATACCCAAGACCACTCCTTCAAGTTTAGGAGAAGTAGCCGTTTCACCTAATCCACTGAAACAAACACAGGAAGTCAAGCAAAATGGGGAGACAGATGAATATGTCGCCAAAGAAAGAACAAGAAAAAAACTCAGATAAAGAACTAAATGCAACAGAAATAAGCAATACACCTGATAAAAAATCTAAAGTAATGATCGTAAAGATACTCACTGGGTTGGAAAAAAGAGTGCAAGAACTCAGCAAGACCTCCAATAAAGGGGCAGAAAATACTAAAAAGCACCAATTAAAGTTGAAGAATACAATAACTGAAATCGAAAGAAAAACACCCTAAAGGGAACCAACGAAAGATTAGAAGATGCATAAGAATGTACCAGTGATCTGGAAGAAAGGGTAATAGAAAGCATTCAAGCTGAAGAGCAAAAAGGGAAAAGAATTTTTTTTAAAAAATGAGAATAGATTTAATAAGAGATCTCTCGGACAACATTAAGCAAATATTTGCATTATAGGGGTCTCAGAAGAGAAAGAAAGGTGTAGAAAATTTATTTGAAGAAATAATAACTAAAAACTTCCCTAACAAAGGGAAGGGAACAGACATCTGAGTCTAAGAAGCACAGAGAATTCCAAACAAGATGAACCCAAGGAGGTCCACACCATGGCACATAATAATTAAAATGTCAGAGGTTAGAGATGAAGAGAAACTCTTAAAAACAGCAAGAGAGAAACAAAAAGTTACCTATGACAGAAAACCTATTAGGCCATCAGCTGAGTTTTCAGCAGAAATTTTGTAGGCCAGAGGGTAGAGGCACGATATCTTCAAAGTGCTGAAAGGAAAAAACCTGTAAGCAAGAATACTCTACCAGCAAGGTTATCATTCAGCTTTGAAAAAGAGATAAAGAGTTTCCAAAAAAAAATAAGATAAAGGGGTTTATCACCACTAAACCAGACTTGCAAGAAATATTAAAGTGGAAAATAAATATTAAGTGGAAATGACCATAATTAGACATAAGAAAATTATGAAGAAAAACATGTAAAATATGACAACATATACATAAAACATGGAGAAGGGAGTAAAAAACCAGAAGAGAAAGGTAAAAAGAAAGATTTCTTTTTTAGACTGTTTGAACCTAAGTGATCATCAAATTAATACAGATTGCTATTTACTTAGGATGTTATATATGAACCTCACGGTAACCACAAACACAAAACCTATGACAGATACACAAAAAATAAAGAGAAAGAAAGCCAAATATTACACTATACACACACATCACAAAGAATGAGATGAGGAGAAGAATGGAACAAAGAAGGACTACAAAAATAACCAGAAAACAAGTTTTTAAAATTGCAGTAAGTACATACTTATAAATAATTGCTTTAAATGTAAATGGCCTAAATGATCCAATCAAAAGACAGGGTGGCAGGTTGGATTAAAAAAAACCCATCTATATGCTGCTTACAAGAGACTCACCTCAGACCTAAAGATACTTACAGACTGAAAGTGAAGGGATGGAAAAACATTCACTACGCAAATAGAAGCAAAAAAAAAAAAAAAAAAAAAAAAGCCAGGGTAGCAATAGTTAAATCAGACAAAAAAGACTTTAAACCAAAGATTGCATTAAGAGAAGGGCATTGCATAATTATAAAGGAATCAATCCAATGAGAGGATGTAACAACTGTGTGTGTGTGTGTGTGTATGTTGTATACGTACACAACATATACACACACACACACACACACCCAACACTAGAGCACCTAAATACATAAAGCAAATATTAATGGACAGAAAAAGAGAAACTGATGATAATAAATAAATAGTAGGGAACTTTAATACCCGAGTTACATCACTGGAAAGATCATCTGCACAGAAAATCAGTAAGGACTCAATGCCTTTGAATGACAGACTGGACCAGATGGACGTAACAAATACATACAGAACACTCTATCAAAAACCAAGAGAATACACATTACTTTCAAGTTCACATAGAACATTCCCCAGAATAGATGACATATTTAACATGAGTGAAATAAGCCATCATTTCTGATCTCAATGGTATAAAACTACAAATAAATCACAGGAAGAACACTGGAAACACACAAACATGTGGGGACTAAAAAACATGACACAAAAAACCAGTAAGTCAAGGAAGTAATCAAAGAAGAGATTTGAAAATACATGGAGAAAAATGAAAATGAAAACACAATGGTCCAAAATCTTTGGAACATAGCAAAAGCAGTTCTAAGAGGGAAGTATATAGCGATACAGGCCTACCTCAAGAAATAAGAAAAAACCTGAAATAAATAATCTAACCATCCATCTAAAGGAATTCGGGGGCACCTGGGTGGCTCAGTCAGTTAAGCGTCCAAGTTGAGTTCAGGTCATGATCTCATGGTTTGTGAGTTTGAGCCCCGCATTGGGCTCTGTGCTGACAGCTCAGAGCCTGGAGCCTCCTTTGGATTCTGTGTCTCATTCTCTCTGCCCCTCCCCGACTTGTGCTCTGCCTCTGTCTCTCAAAAATAAATAAATGTAAAAAAAAATTTAAAGAAATTAGAAAAAGAATGAAGTTCAAGGTAAGGAGAACAAAGGAAATAATAAACATTAGAGGAGAAATAAATGCTGTAGACACACACACACAAACCAAAAAACAAACAAAAAGGACAAAAAAAAAAAAAAAAACCAACCCAATGGACTCAAGAGCTGTTTCTTTGAAAAGATAAACAGAATTGACAAACCCTTAATCAGACTCATAATGGAAAAAAAAAGGACCTAAATAAATAAAAACAAAAATGAAAGAGGAAAAATAACAACTGACACCACACGAATACACAGGATTGTAAGAGAATACTATGAAAAATATCACACCAACAAACTGGATAACCTAGAAGAGATGGACAGATTCCTAGAAACATATAAACTACCCAAAACTGAATGAGGAAGAAAGAGAACATTTAAACATATCAATTGCTAATATGAAATCAAATCAGTAATTTAAAAAACTCCCAAAAATATAAAAGTCCAAGACCACATTGATTCACAGGTGAATTCTACCAAATATTTAAAGAAGAGTTTATACACCCAATTTCCTCAAATTACTCCAAAAAATAGAAGAGGAAGGACAGCTTCCAAATACATTCTATGAGACTAGCATTACCTTAATACTAAAAGTAGACAAAAACACCACAAAAAATAAAACTACGGGCCAATATCCCTGATGAACACAGATGTAAAAATCCTCAGCAAAATATTAGTAAAACAAATCTAACAATACACTAAAAAGATCATTTACCACAGTCAGGTGGGATTTATTCCCAGGATACAAGGATGATACAATATTTGTGAATTAATCATCATCATACACCACATCAACAAAATGAAGGATAAAAATCATATAATCATTTCAACAGATGCAGGAAAAGCATCTGGCAAAATTCAACATCCATTTATGACAAAAACTCTCAACAGAGTAGGTTTAGAGGTAATATACTTCAACAAGGTAAAGGGCACATGAGAAAAACCCACAGTTAACATCATGCGCAATGATGAAAAATTAAGAGCTCTTTCTCTAAGATCAGGAACAAGACTAGGATATCTACCCTCATCATCATTTTTACTCGACATAGTACTGGAAGTCTTGGCAATAGCAATTAGATAAGACAAAGAAATAAGAGGCAACTGTATTGATAAAAAGGAAGTAAACTTATAATTTGCAGATGACACGATACTATACATAGAAAGCCTGAAAGACCCCATAAAAAAAAATTAGAAGTAACCAATGAATTTGGTCATGTTTCAAAATACAAAATTAATACCCAGAAATCGATAGCATTTCTAGACACTGGTAATGAATTAGAAGAAAGAGAAATTATGAAAACAATTCCATTGACAATTGCACCACAAAGAATACCTAGGAATAAACAACCAAAAAGGTGAAAGACCTGTCCTCTAAAACACCAATGAAAGGAGTTAAAGATGACACAAAGAAGTGGAAAGATATTCCACGCTCATGAATTAGAAGAAACAATATTGTTTAAATGTCCATACTACCCAAATCAATACAGAGATTTAAGGCAACCAGTATCAAAATACCAAGAGCATTTTTAAAAAACTACAACAAATGATAAAAGTTGTATGGAAGCACAAAGGACCCCAAGTAGACAAAGCAATTTTGAGAAAGCAAAACAATACTCAAAGTATCACAATCCCAAATTCCATGGTATACTACAAAGCTGTAATCATCAAAACACTATGGTACTAGCAGAAAAATAAACACGTAGATCAATAGAACAGGATAAAGAGCCCAGAAATAAACCAACACTTTTATGGTCAATTAATTGACAATAATGGAGGCAAGAATATACACTGGGGAAAAGGCAGTCTCTTCAACTAATGGTGTTGCAAAAACTGGACAGTTACATGCAAAAAAATCCCAAAGTTGGACCACTTTCTTACACCATACACCAAAATAAATAAAAATGGATTGTAGACCTAAATGTGAGACCTGAAACCATAAAATTCATAGAAGAAAGCATAGGCAGGAATTTTTTGACAGACATGAGCTCTAGAAACATTTTTCTAGATATGTCTCCTCTGGCAAGGGAAACAAAATAAAAATTAAACTATGGGGACTACACCAAGGTAAAAAGCTTCTGCAATGTGAAAGATACCATCAATAAAACAAAAAGGCAATCTACTGAAGGGGAGAACATAATTGCAAATGATCTATGTGATAAGGGGTTAATATCCAAAATATATGAAGAATGTATACAACATAACACCAAAAAACCCAAAGAATCCAATTAAAAAATGGGCAGAAGACCTGAATAGACATTTTCCAAACACAACATGCAGATGGCTAATGGACACGTGAAAAGATGCTCAACATCACTAAACATCAGAGAAATGCAAATCCCATCCACAATGAGCTATCACCTCACACCTGTCAGAATAGTGAAAATCAAAAAGACAAGAAATAACAAGTGTTTATGGGAATGTGGAGAAAAAAAAACCCTTGTGTTCTGCTGGTGGGGATGTAAACTGGTATACCCACTATAGAAAACAGTATGGGGATTCCTCAAAAAATAAAAAAATATAAATACACATGATCCAATAATTTCATTACTGGGTATTTACACAGTGAAAATGAAAACACTAATTCGAAAAGATATAGGCACCTCCATATTTACTGCAGTATTATTTACAATAGGCAAGATATGGAAGCAACCTAAGTGTCCACAGATACACAGAGAAGGAAAATGTGGTATATATACAATCAAAGATTATACAGCCATAAAAAAGGATGAGACCATGCCAGTTGTGACAACATCAATGGACTGTGAAATATTATGATAAGTGAAATAAGTCAGACTGAGAAAGACAAATGCCGTATGATTTCATTTATATGTGGAATCTAAGGAAAAACAAACGAATAAACAAACAAAACAATCCAGACCTATAAATACAGAGAAGAAACTGAGGACTGCCAGAGAGGAAGGGGGTCAGTGGGTGGGCAAAATGGGTGAAGGGGAGTGGGAGATGTGGGCCTCCAGTCATGGCATGAGTAAGTCACAGGAGTAAAAGGACAGCATAAGAAATACAGTCAGTGATATTGTAACAGCTTTGTATGGTAAAAGATAGGAGCTCCACTTGTGGTGAGCATAGCTTAAGGCAGAAACTTACTGAATCACTATGTTGTACACCTAAAACTAATGCAATATTGTGTGTCAACTACATTAAAAAAAAATTAACTGTGATTAAAAAATATATTGTTGCTACTCTCCTAGAACTTACATTCTAACAGAGAATAGACCCCATGAGACGGGAAGTCAGGAAAGGCTGCTCCAAGGGAATGATGGTTTGACTGAAATCTCAAGAGTGAGTAGGTATTGATAAGGTGACAGGGGAAGGCAAAAACATTCCATGCACAGGGAATGCATGCAAGATGGCCTCGGATGATGAGAAGGAAGGGTCATAGGATTAGGGTGGAGAGGTTGGTAGGGACCTGTTAAGGATTCTCCTTTCTCCTATAGGAAGCAATGAAATGTTTTAAGTGATAGAGGGACATGATCAGATCTGCATTTGTAGAAGATCTGAAAGATCACAGTGGCTGCAATGTAATGACAAACTAGAAGATACATGAGAGGATCAGGGTGGATGACTAAGAGGCAACTGCAGTGGTTCAGCCTGGAGACAATGGTTGTTTCAAACAGGCTGATAGCAGCAGACTGAGAAAACAAACTGTTGGATTAGATATCAGGAGCGAGGAAGAAGAATGTGCAAAGGTGGCCTATGGGATAAATTATCGTTAAATTATTTGTGTGGCAAAGGGTTTGGGGGATCTAAACAAGACAAATGTTAGTGCCAGAAAATGGAGATGATTTCCATGATGATGGGAAAGGAAAAAGAACCAGTAAAAGAATGGGTAAATGTGTAAGTTTGGAGGCAGGAAGGTGGATGGGTTCTCACCCAGTTATTTTTGTTTACCATGAAGAGAGAGGTAAATTTAACTCTGGAGAATGAAGAGGATCATGATGAGGTGGGAAATGTGGGTAATTACAGCTGAAGAGAAGACTAGACAAACCTAGAAAAGTTTCTGGCCAATGGGCTTCATTCCCAAGGTGAAAGAAAATTCTCCATCAATGAAAAGCCTTCCTGCACCACACTTAAAATCATCATTCTCTCAATTCTTTTGAAAATTTCAACTAGATTTTTGGAAAAACACTGGGGTAAAAGGAAAGAGAGTAACATTTTTTTCTTTCTCTGCTATATTGAGTTTGGAACCAAGAGAAGAATGACAGCCAGACATTAAAATATTTAGGCTGATTCAGTGCTATGGGGCCACATAATGTTTGCTTAAAATCAGTTTTCCTGGGAGGGCAGTTGAGCACTGACAGAAGTGAGTAGATGAGATCTGGCAGAAACTCACAAATACCTCCTGAATAATGAAGGGTAAGGCTTGGAGGTAAGGATGAGCTCTGGGAATGGTTTTTGTTACTGAATTCAATACTAATAAAAATATTCATAGTCAAATCCTGAAGTCACCCAGTGAAGGCACCCAGTGAAGGAGGGGGCTGGAGGTGACCACATCAGTTATTTGGTACAAGGGCATGGATATTTGCTATGGAAAACTTGGGGATCTCAGAAATCATTACATACAGAGAAAGCAGCAGCTATACAGACACAACATTCCTCACAACTCTCATTTCCTCTGTCTCTCTGGCTGCCAAAACTTTGAAACATCTACCATCACAGCCTCTCATGTGCTACCTGCGTCCCAACTGTGTCTAGGGAAATGTAATGTCTTCCAGGGTCAAAGACATGATGCAAGAGGAAACCTCCTACTAGGCCAGGGAAAGGCACCTGGATATGCACAGAGAGTGATCAGTGGAAGTCCAAAACGGAGTTAATCAAGAGAACACATTACAAGATGCAGTGGAACAGCACAATTTTACAAGTATTAGCTACAAAAAACAGAAGGAAAAATGGGAAAGCACATGGTATGTGGTCACAGTACTGTTTAAGGAAATATGATTATAAGAATTAAGAGATAGAATGTAAGATAACGGTAAGAAAGAAAGGAAGTAAAAATGAGAGGAATGTTAAATATGAAAGCTTAATAAAGAAATGAAAATCATTTAGCATATTGAATGCCCGTATCGGAAAGAGTAATGAGGAAACTTGATGCTGCAAAATTATTAAAGTGGAACAAAACTTGAGGAGTACTCTCCTCAAGTAAAGGAAATATAAAGAGATAAATATTAGGAGAAATCATAAATGTGAAGGGCAGAAAGCAGAGATCCAGCAGTGAAGATAATCATATTACCTGAAGATCAAATCACAAGAAATGGAACAGAAACAGTAATAAAAGATGTAATAAGAGAAAATTTTTCCCACAAAAACAAAGACTTGGATTTTTAGACAAAAATGAGAATAAGCTGTTTGGAAAATTTCCTAAAATGTGTTTCACACCTTGGAAAAAAGCTCAAAATAATACTGACTGCATTTCATTTCAGGGATTACATTTGATCTGGAATGCATTGCTGTGTATGAACTGGAATCAAGGCAAACTTTTATTGGTTGGTAACGCCTGGTGATAAACATTTCATCTCTAAGCATAAACTTTGATTTGCTATGTAAACTAAAACGTTACGGCTAATAACAGTTATGATCCTGCTTATCTGAGCGGGATTTGTGAATAGATAAGGTAATAAGAAAAAACCTTCCTGTGATTATAAAATTCTTTATATCATTATAGTTCAGCTCATATGTTTTTGGCTGATGCTTTAATTCAGAACCTGACACCTATGTCATTCTTGTTATTTAACAAGCAACTGAGAAACTGGCAGCAGCAAATAAATCATGGTGTGAGATGCGTAACTAACCTCATTCACATCCCGTGTACGCTATATGTATCTACAGAGGAACGGCCAGATGTTCAAAACATTCTACTCAGCAGCAAGATTAGGGGAAATTAGCCATTTGGGTCACTTTCTTCCTTGCATCTACTCCTAACAAAGAGGCCTTGGATCACTGTTTAAGTGCCTCTGTTCAGTTAGGCTGGTCTCTGAATGGGTCAGAAAATGATGCAAAAAATGCTCAGTTTAATTTGTCTGGTTCAATTCGGAGCCATCTGGATAAACCAGCTAACCATACAGATTTTTTTTTAAAAGACAGGTTGTTGGTGTTTGCAGCTTCCATTTGATTATGCTGTGGTAAAAAATAACTGCTAATTCTGTGTCTTATGAGAATAAATGTCAACTTTTCATCGATGCTACATTAAAATCATTTTTTTATTTAAACTCCACTTAGTTAACATACAGTGTAAGATCAGTTTCTGGTGTACAACACAGTGATTCAATACCTCCACAAAACACCCGGGGCTCATCATGCCAAGTGCCCTACTTAATTCTCATCACTTATTTCACCCAACTCCCCACCCAGCTTCCCTCTGGTAACCATCACTTGGTTCTCTATAGTTAAGAGTTTGTTTCTTGGTTTGCCTCTCTTTTATTCCCCCCTATGTTTCTTTGTTTCGTTTCTCAAATTCCACACATGAATGAAATCAAATGGTATCTATCTTTTTCTGACTCACTATTTTACTTAGCATAACACTCTCTAGCTCTATCCACATTGTTGCAAATGGCAAGATTTCATTCTTTTTGATGGCTGAGTAATATTCCATTGTGTATATATGCCACATGCTCTTTATCCATTCATCAGGTCAATGGACATTTGGGCTCCTTCCATAATTTGGTGGCTGTTGATAATGTTGCTACAAACATCAGGGTGCATGCGTCCCCGTGAATTATTATTTTTGTATCCTTTGGGTAAATACCTAGTAATGCAATTGCTGGATCATAGGGTAGTTGAGGCTGTGGTGGCTCAGGCTGTGATCCATGTGTCATCTTCATTCCAGGATCCCTTCTGAAGGATCAATCCCTACACAGAATATGTATTTCTCATTTCACAGGGAAAAAGAGAAGACTGAAACACGCAAAGCCTTTCTTTCTGCTTCTCCTCAGGTGTAATGTATAACCAGCCCACTGGCATTATACTGGTCAAACCAAGACATGTGCCCCAAACTTCTATCAGTGGGGAAGGGACACACATTCTTCTTATGAGGCATTTCCCAAAATCTCATGACAATGGGCAGGGATGTATAATTCTGTTATAAAAGGCATGAAATAATTGTAAAATCTACCACACATGACAAAATTAAATTCAAGAAAGCCTGAAAATCATTACGTATTAAACAAGAAGGGAAAGGTAAGACCAAACTCTACTGGAAAATAACACAGTGGATAAAAAATAAAACTATGCCTTTTCTACAGAATGACAAGGAGAAGAGTAAAGTCAGAAAGACTGAAGGAACTGGCAAATCTCTGCCACACAAATGTCAGCCAAGAATAACCATAGAGTAATACCAATTAGTCACTAGAGACAAATACCAAAGGATCAACTCATTAGGTATCCAAAAGACATATGATTAAATTCAATATGTTTTTAGTAATAATTATTTGCCAAATGGGAATACAAAGATACTGCCACAGCATGACAAAGTGTATATATGCCAAACCAGGAGCCAGCACCATATGAAATACTGAACACAGAGGCAATCCCACAAAGGATGTCTTCTATTCCTACTGTATTATAATTTTCTTCTGGAGTTCTAACCAATGCTATGTATTAAGGAGGGAGGAATGAAATGTAAATACTCTGTAAATACAAAGGAAAATATCTACATGGAAATTTAAGAGAAGAAACTTTAAAAACTCTTAGAATAAAAATCAATCTCAACAAAGCAACTGGCTACAAATAATACAAAATTATTACTACTTCTGTAAAATAATAATTAGTACAAATATAATAAAACAAAGTCCTTTATTAACAACACTGAGTACCCACTGTATCCACAGCCACCTTCCTAAGCAAGCATCCAAAGCACAGTTTGCCATGCTTTATACTACATGTATTTATTTTCCAGCCACAGAAAATTGATCACAGATTGGCTCCTGACCCAGATATAGCCTCGCATAGGGTAGCCAGGAGCCTCTGGCCTGCCTAAACGAGGCGATTTTTATTTATTATCTATGAACCAGTCAGATCCTCTGCATGAGTAAGAACATACTTAAGGACATAATCACTAGAACATGTAAGAAGCTGACACAAAAAAGAGAGAAGGGAATTAGTGTAAGCCAAAAGACAAGAGTCACTTTGATCGGGAGAGGAGAAGCAGGGGAGGCAATGAGAAAGGGAGAAGAAGTTTCGGGCAGAGAAGCCAAGAGGGAGGAGCTGAATCACAGATACAGTGTACGAGTAGAGCTGTTGTATCATTCTCCTTAGTGACTATTCTTGTTACATAAGGCCTGACTGGAAAAGCTGTGAAAATGTAAAAATGGAAGTAAAAACAGAAGGCATTCTGAACCATGTCTTACAACCTAATAATGCCAAACAAAGATGCCATTTGCAGTAGCAACATCAAATATTAAAAACCCAAGTACAATGTCTATCAATAAAACATTTATTTATCTATCTATCTATCTATCTATTTATTTATTTATTTATTTTAATGTTTATTTCTTTTTGAGGGGGAAGGGGGGAGGGAGGGAGGGAGGGGCAGAGAGAGGGACAGAGGACCCGAAGTGGCCTCTGTGCTGACAACAGAGAGCCCAATGTGGGGTTTGAACTCAAACCATGAGATCATGATGTGAGCCGAAGTCCGATGCTTAACTGACTTAGATATTCAGGAGCCCCAGTAGAAGACTTATTTACAGGAAAATTAAATTGTTTTTTAATGTTTTTAGTTTTTAGAGATAGGGAGAGACAGCACATGTGAGCGGGGAAGAGGGGCAGAGGGAGAGAAAATTTCAAGCAGGCTCTGCACTATGTGTGGAGCCCCAATTTGAGCCCCAACATGGGGCTTGATCCCATGACCCTGGTATCATGACCTGAGCCAAAATCAAGAGGTGGACACTCGGAGCGCCTGGGTGGCTCAAGTCGGTTGGGCTTCTGACTTCGGCTCAGGTCATGATCTCGCGGTTCGTGAGTTCAAGCCCCGCGTCGGGCTCTGTGCTGTCAGTTTGGAGCCTGGAGCCTGCTTCTGATTCTGTGTCTCCCTCTCTCTGTGCCCCTCCCCCACTCACACTCTGTCTCTATCAAAGAATGAATCAACGTTAAAAAAAAATTTTTAAAGAGGTGGACACTCAACCGACTGAGCCACGCAGGTGCCCCCCAAATTAAAATATTTTAAAGCAAGAATAATGGAACAAATGGAGAATCACATACCAAAGCAAAAAAAGAAAAACGCAATATTTAAAGATGGCAACAGGACAAAAAACAATGTATGAATTTAAAATGCAACTTTTAAAATCTGAGCATAGTTGACACACAATGTCACATTAGTTTCAGGTGTACAACTTCATGCTTTGACAAGTTCACGCATTATGCTATGCTCACAAGTGGAGCTGCCATCTGTCCTATTACCTTGCTATTAAAATATCAATGCCTGTATTCCTTATGCTTTGCTTTTTATTCCAATAGTTTACTCATTCCATAACTGGATACCTGTATCTCCTGTTCCTCTTCTTCATTTTGCTCAATCACTCACTATCCTCCCGCTGGCAACCATGAGTTTGCTCTCAGTATTTACAGTTGCGAATCTGCTTTTTGTATTTTTTTTCGATTCTACTTATGAATGGAATAATATGGTATGTGTCTCTCACAATCTGACTTACTTCACTTAGCATAATACCCTCTCACTCTATCCATGTTGTCTCAAATGGCACGCTCTCATCCTTTTTATGGGTGTGTAATATTCCATTGTGTATATATACCACATCTTCCCGTCCATTTGTCTACTGATGGACATTTACAATGCCTCCATGTCTTGAATGTTATAAATAATGCTGCAATAAACACAGGGGTACATTTATCTTTTTTAGTTAATATTTTCATTTTCCCTAGGTAAATACCCAATAGTGGAATTGCTGGATAATATGGTATTTCTATTTTTAATTCTCTAAGGAACTTAAATTGAAATACCAATGAGGTATTTGGAAACTTCACAAAACTTTTTTAAATTTCCTCTGAAAAATTCAAATAGATGAGCTACTTCCAGGAATATATATGAAAGAAATCCTAAGACACACAACTTATGTATGAGGAAATTAATCATGGCATACTTTATAATAGAATCTGAAAACATCTAATACATATAGATTATGGTAGATACATATTAGGGAAAACAAATAAATCATTAAAGTGTTGTCAAAAATATTTAGTTACATGTGAACATGTTCGTGGTATATTTTAAATGAAAATTAAACAGGCCCATATATTAAGCAAATGTTTAAAAAATATATCCACTTTACTGAATAGATATCACTCTTAAATTTGTAGTCCAAAGCATTAAGACTAGTAATTAGACTGTAGGTATTTTTATTTTCCAATTTGTGTATCTTTACATTTTCTAAAATGTCTCCAATGAAAATGTATTTTTAGAACAAAACAGTAAATGCTGTTATGTTATCAAAAGAACAAATCATCAACAAGAGCCTGAAACAGAGCAAAGCAAATGGTACAGCCAAATAAGTGTTTGTAGAATGAATAAGTGGCCAAGATATTTTTGAAAAACAACAACAACCAACACAACAACAAAATGCTTGAGCTGATGAATGGTGAAGTTCATTCTACCAAAAATATAACACCTTTATTTTATTTTTTTAAATTTTTTTAATGTTTTATTTATTTTTGACTGAGAGAGAGAGAGAGAGAGACAGCATGAGTGGGGGAGGGGCAGAGAGAGAGGGAGACACAGAATCTGAAGCAGGCTCCAGGCTCTGAGCTGTCAGCACAGAGCCTGACGCGGGGCTCGAACTCACAGACCGCGAGATCATGACCTGAGCCGAAGTCGGACGCTCAACCGACTGAGCCACCCAGGCGCCCCAATATAACACCTTTAAATAACAATAATTTAACAGTGAAATGAATCCAAGAATAATCATTTGAGTGAAATAAAATAAAAAGCTCTGCAATAAACCCAAGTACATAAAATAATTTAGTATGTGATTCCTGCGAAATTTTCAGTGGAAATATTCACTGAGGAAAGAGGCCACTAATCATTAAGTTGCTTTGAGACAACTGGTTAAAATTTAGGGGAAGGGGATAAAAAAAAACAAACCTCTCTATCCCATGTCATGAAGCATCTGAAAGAAATTTAACAGAAAAAGACAAACTATTTGTAATAGTTTTAAGTATCTTCATGTATACAGGTTTGATTTTTTGGAAAAAGAAAAAGCAGCAAGCACTACTTATAAAAATTGGTGATTGGTTTCAGGACATTAAAAACAACTCACAATGGAAAAATACAGATAGATAATAATAATATATTATTAAACATAATTATAAACCAAAGGAACACAAATTTTAACAATGATATTTAATTTGTGCTTCTGAAAGGATTTTGTACAAGTAGTAATGCTATTGTCTAGGGTGAATCATTTATGGGATTAAAATGGCTATACTTTTCTGAGAAGTGACTGCTCTGTGCGCATCAAAAGCTTCAAGTGTGGCCTAATGATTCAAGTTCCAGGAATCTGAAAGAATCAAAGATTCAAACCAAGAAATATGTACAAGTGTGTTTATTATGGTGCTACTTAGAGTACAAAATACTGGAATCAGCCTGCATGATGAACACAGGGAACTGACTTAATAAATTATTTATATGATATGTACTACTATAAAATCCCATTTTACAAGAGAATTAAATAGCAAAAAGTTAAGGACGGCTAAAATCAAAACCACAAGAAATAACAAGTGTTGGTGAGGATGTGGAGAATAGAGAATGCTTGTACAACGTCGGTGGGAATTCACTTTCATGAAGCCACTGTGGAAAGCAGTATGGGAGTTCTTTGAAAAACTAAAAATAGAAATACCAGAGGATACAGTAACTCCACTACTGGGTATTTATCCAAAGAAAACGAAAACATTAATTCAAAAAGATATATACACCCCTATGTTTACTGCAGTATTATTCACAATAGCCAAGATATGGAAGCAAACCAAGTGTCCACCCACAGATGAACGGATAAAAGATATGGCATCTATTTATAATGAAATATTACTCAGGAATAAAAAGAATGAAATCTTGCCATTTGCAGTAACACGGATGGGCCTCAAAGGTATTACACTAAGTGAAATAAGTCAGACGAAAGACAAATGCCATATGATATCACTCCTATGTGAAGCTTAAGAAACAAAAGAAATGAACAGAGAAAACAATACATAAATAAAGGGCCAGACTCTCAAATACAGAGAACTGGTGGCTGCCAGAATAGAAGTGGGCAGGGAGATGAGTGAAGCAGGTAAAGGTAATCAGGAGTATACTAATTTCTGGTGAGCACTGAAAAATGTACACAATTGTTCAATTATCATATTGTACACCTGAAACTAATATACTATGTTAATTGTAAATGATTTTTTTCAGTTAAGAAAAAAAATCAATGGAGTATAAAGTGCCAACACCATTTTATCAGGTATAATCTGTGGATTACAAAATAGTATCTACAATATGAACCCAATTTCTATTAAAAAATTGTGTTTTGTGTACCTAAGAGAAATTTGTGAAAATACTGGATACCAAAATATCAATGCTTAGCTCCGGATGGTGGGGCTACAGGGGTTTTTATTTTCTCTTCCGTTCAATTATATCTATCCCAAATTTTCTTCAAAAAATGTATTTACATTCATAATATTAACTACTTGTTGTATTTCTTCAGTTCAGAGAATTTATACTGTCTTCACTTTTTACAGAAACATTCTTATTTATAACACCTTTCTTCCTTCCAACCCACCTTCTCTTCTCTTTCATGCCTTACTTTATTTGGCTTTCTTGCAGTTTTTATTAAGGTACACTGAAGTCTACTCTCTTTTCAGTTTTAAGCTGCTTAAAGACTGCGAATTCCATGTCTTATATTCCATCACTTCAAGGATAAAGAGTACATACTTAGAAAATACAGGCTGAACGTATGACAATTACCAAGTGTAGGAACCACATAGATCAGTAGGGCACCGAATAAAGCAAAGAAACGGCTTCATTGTTTACGGCTAAAATGAGTCAGTCTGAGGAAAACTGTATCACTCATGAATACGGGAAGAATGGGTCTTCCCCGCGTTTATATTCCCACAACACCTGGCACATTGTTTTATCAAGATTATGACATTAGTTTTGTGACTGTCTCGGTAAACGTTTAGGTATCCGACGCAGTACTGTTTACTATAGGCCCTAGGCTGTAGATCTCTAGGACTTATTCATCTTGATTAACTGAAACTTTGTACCCTATGACTAAGAGGTCCCCATTATTCCCTCCCCAACGCTCCTGGTAAGCATCACTCTGCTCTTATACTATGAGTGTGACTATTTTCAATTTCTCATGTAAGTGGAATCATTGTGGTGTCTGGCTTATTTCACTTAGCCTAATGTCCTCCAGGTTGATCCATGTTGTCACAAATGGCAGGATTTCCTTCTTTCTAAAGGCTGACTAGCATTCTATTGTATGTATATACCACATTGTCCGTATTCATTCATCTCTTGACAGACAAGTAGGTCGCTTCCTTATCTTGGCTGTTGTGAATAACGCTGCTATGAACACAGGGATACAGATATCTCTTTGAGATCCTAACTTCAATTTCTTTGGATATATACCTAAAAGTAGGATTTCTGGATTATATGGTAGTTTTATTTTTAATTTTTTGAGGAAACGCCACACTGTTTTCCACAGTGGCTGCACCAATTTACATTCGTACCGACAGTGTACAAGTTTCTATTTTCATCCTCTCCCACACTTAACTTTCTTTTTTATAATAGTTATCCTAACATATGCGAGGTGATGTCTCACTGCAATGAATGCTTTTTAAAGGAATGCATAGACTGAACAGTGGAAAGAACAATATGGAAAAGGGGAGCAGTGTAACAGCTAGGCGGAAATGATGCTGGAGTCTTAAGATTTGAATTTGTTGTCTTTGACAAACGAGTCATAGGGCCTTGTACAACTCACTCCTCTTCTTCCATGTTAGATTAGAGAATCTGGAGTCCTAACAATGGATTTAATTATCAATGACTGAATATTAAGATGGACCCAGGACTTAGGGTTAGATTTTTCTATTTATTTTTGAAGTTTTTCTTACCAACAATAGAATTTTTCACTAGTTTTGACCCCAAGCATTTCATCTATACAACCTGTAGCAAATGAAACTGATATGTGACCAAGGGAATACCAAAATGATCAGATATGTTAGTTCTTAAATATTGTAGGAGTGAGGCTGAAGGGGAAACAAATATGCGCGCGCGCACACACACACACACACACACACACACACACACACACACTCTCTTAGTGGAGATGGTCTGTGAGCTCATCAGCTCTTTAGGAAAACACTGTAAAAAGACAGTACGTCCTTTCCACAGATCCAGAAATGCATGTTTTTCCAGTAATAGGCTAACTTAAAACATAAGTTTTATCATCAAACGTAACTTTCAGGACTATCCACATATCAGACAGAATCAACACCATCTCAAGGTAAAATGCAATGTGTAATAAGCTCTCACATTAGTAAACATCTTCCCCTCCCCTCTCCCCCCAGTGAAATGTCAAGGATACATTGGCTGAAGTTTTCCACAATCCAGATGTCCTTGAAAACCTCATCTGTGGCTGGCTGCAGAGAGCGAGCCGATGCCAAGCAAACAATAATTGAAGTTCATGGTATTATTGAAAGCATCCTAAACTCAAGTGGTCTCAGTTTCAATAATATTTTCCTCCATCAAAACATGTGTTTTTCCAGTAATTATCTCCCTGATTCAAGAGAGGAAACAGGGTCATTCTAGATGTTTAGGTCATAGGTGAGGATGTTCTACTTCTTTGGCTCCATCTAGTCTTCTGTTTAGTTAGACCAAGTCCCTGAGATAATCTCTTATCAGAATTACATTTTGAACTTTAAAAATGGCATTCCAAGTTTTTGATGGAAGAAGTACTACAGGTTATAAGAATCAGATACTATTTGACAATATCACTACTTTCTCTAAAATAAAATGCTACTTCCTTTTTAGCATAGGAAATTGAATTTTTTAAGTTAAAATGAGGCAAAGAGAGGGTTTCTACATATTCCTATGTAAAATATATAAATACAACTAAGAAGGATCATCATGTGGACCTCTGTTTACTTCTATTTCCTACTGCTGTTCTCTATGTATTTTGTGTATCCATATATCTGCAGTTATTCCTTGAGTATATTGTTTTATGACACTGTTTCTTCTCTTTAAAAATATGCTTCTCCCTTTGAATATGTATATTTGCCTCTTTCTCCTAGAGTTTTTCTATCTCTCTTATTTGGTCATAATATTAATAAATCAAAATAGGGTCTATGGGCCACATCCAGCCCACTGCTTACTTCTGTAAATGTGGTTTTACTGGAACACAGCTATTTCAAATTTGTTTACACACTGTCCAGGTATGCCTTTGTTCTACAAAGACAGAGTTGAGGATACGCAACAGGTACTATGTGATACAGCCTGTAAAACCTAAAACATTTACTCTCTGGCCCTTTACAGAAAAAGCTGAACAACTCCTAATGTAGGTGATAAAGTCCATCTTTCATGAGCTTTGTCATTAGAGATGTAATGCAGGGGTGCGGGCATCAGAGAAGTTTCCAAAGACGATCTGCCTGCCAACATTTCTTAAAACATGAAGAACTATTTCAAAATAGTGAAAGAGGTTGCCCTAAGCAATTTCTTTTAAGTTCCTGCTGAGATGTGGGAGACTTGTGTTCATTCCTATAAGAAGCTCATTCCATCAATTAAATTGCAAGTTGCACGAAAGCTGTTCTTTACCTTCCATTCCCACTGCACCTAGCAGCCCAGCTATAGTAGTACTGTTAGAACAGGATAGGAAGAGATCCTGCCCTATTTCCTGTACTCTTGACGGCCTGCTTTGGTCCTCTACCAACTCTGCCCCTATCTAGGGGTAAGAGGTTTACCTGGAACTCAGGTCTCTCCCAACTCACTCTGGAACACACTTCAGCTTCCAAGGTGTGTGCAAGCCTTTCTCTTGATCCAATGCATTTGAGGGTGGATACTCTGCTGGTGTGTGCAGTCCTGGGTCTGAGAACTGGCTAAGAGCAGCTGTTTGCAGAGGACGTAGGCGGATGGAGGTTGGGCATGTGGGTTGAGTGTGCAAGTGTCTATGTATGTGATTCCTTTTGGAACAGAGCCAACGTGAGGAGAAGATAACGGGTCAGAATGGAGACCAACCTTTTTTTTTTATTGTTGTAACTATTTGTATTCTTTTTTCAATTGAAGTATAATTAACATACAGCATTATATTAGTTTCAGGTATACAGTATGATTCAACATTCTATACATTCCTCGGTGCTCATCAAGATAAATGTACTCTTCATCCCATTATCTCTTTCACCCTTCCTCCCACCCACCTCCACTCTGACAAACACCAGTTTGTTTTCTGTGTTCAAGAGTCTGGTTTTTGTTTGTCTTTTTTTTTTCCTTTGTTGTTCATTTGTTTTGTTTCTTAAATTCCACATATGAGTGAAATAATAGGAGACCAGCCCTTTCTTTACTGCTCAAGGTAGGAAGACAGAACATACACTATTTCTCTGCTAGCTTGATTTACATCTTCTCTGGGACCCACAAATTTTATATTCTGCTTGGCCTAACAGACTGCCTTATTTAATAAAGGCAGTTAGGAGGCACTGGGGTGGCACAGTTAGTTAAGCGTCTGACTCCTGGTTTTCGCTCAAGTCATGATCTCACAGTTTCATGAGTTTAAGCCTCACATCAGGCCCTGTGCTGATGGTGTGGGGCCTGCTCGGGATTCTCTGCCCCCCCCCCTTTCCTCTCCCCCACCCATGCTCTGTCCCTCTCAAAATAAATAAACTTTAAAAAAATAATTAAAAAATTAATAAAGGCAGTTAAAATAAATGTGTGAATTAGTTTATAATTTGAAAACGATGGAATGTTCTAAAAATATTATAATTATATGATTTTATATAATAACTAGGTTTTTTAGCTGTTACAAAAAAATTCAATATATTACATAATTCATTTCTTATTTGTGTTAATATATAATAATGTTATAAGTCTAGATAACTGGGTGCAATGATTATCAGACTTTAGTTTTCATTAAAATTAATGGAAGTACTTACTTAAAATGCTATCAGAAATAAGTCAAGAGTCTTGGCATCTAGCTCGGATGCCTAAATACCAAAAAAATATTTTTTTCTTTTGTATGACACCTGGTATCAGCTAAGCTATTCTCCCATTGATGTATTATGTCTCTTAGGTGTATGATTACACCTAATTCAACTGCTTCTCTGACTCAGCAGTGGCTCTAGTTAGATTTCTCTCTCTCTCTCTCTCTCTCTCTGAAGGAGAAATACAGGTGTTTAGAGGCTTCCCGGGGAAATTTGAACCTAACATTCCTCAAGGTAGAAGCCTTATCCGCAGGGCGCCTGGGTGGCTCAGTCGGTTAAGCATCTGACTTCAGCTCAGGTCACGATCTCGCAGTTTGTGAATTCGAGCCCTGTGTCAGGCTCTGTGCTGACAGCGGGGAGCCTGGAGCCTGTTCCAGATTCTGTGGCTCGCTCTCTCTCTGCCCCTCCCCTGCTCTCACTTGGTCTGTCTGTCTGACTTTCTCTCTCAAAAATAAATAAACATTAAAAAATATATATTTAAAGAAGCCTTATCCCCAAAGGCCAACCAATATTCCCCAAAGATGCACATCCATACCTGGGGTTCTCCCAGATTAAAGTCTGAGGGAAGTCTGAGGGCCTTCCTAGCATGGTTGAATGGCAATTAAGATCATTTTGTGCTGTAAGGTTCTTTTAAATAGTCTCAAACATATGCATGCGATCACTTGTGGTCATACGTGGTCTATCTATATGCTACTTCTGACATCATTTCACCTTGGGCAAATCAACTCTTGCATAGCACATGGTGCTTTTCTTTTAAAGTCTGAATTACGACCAGTGGGGTACTGTGCACACACGGAACTCCAAAGTTTCATGAATACGTTATCTGATTTGGCTTCAAAGTGTAACTTTAGCACTTCAGCCAGCTTGCAAAAAAAGGAACATTTATAGAGAAAGCAATCTTCTTTATACTAATTTTCTGTGTGGTAAAGTTACTCCGGTGGCTCAAAAGAGTTAATGCACCTCTCTAAGGGTCCAACTTACTAGTAGCAAGTAAGTGAGAAACCCAAGAGTGAAGAGCCTAGCATCAGCTAAGTCAGAAAATCTACAGCAAATCATACATCTTTGCTTATGTAAGTCCTACGATGCCGATGAATCTTTCTGTTGAGAGAATTTACAGCTTCGAGGATGAAGCGACTGACTTACAACTTAGATATTTGATTTTTACGCTTTACGTTTAATAGACTCAATTATTTAGTCCTGACAAAACAGAAGCATTAGATGACATGTTCATATCCTGTTTTTCAGATCTGGACTGATTCGCAAATTATGCCTCTTGATCTATGGTTGTACATAACAGCTATCATCTCAACTGTGGTTAATGTAGCTTTGGCCCTGCAAAAAAAATAAACAAATCAAATAAAAAAAGAAACACCTCCTGGGCTGTTCAAAGTGAGGCCACTGTCCTGACTCTGCCAATTTCCATGGAACCCTTGTTTCACATTTAAACAGGAGCACCCTCATCAAGAAGCCCTGAAAGCACAGGAAACTAATAAAATGATAAAACTAATAAATAAAAATATTAATAAAAAGTAGTCTCTTGTGGGAAAGGGAGAAGTGGGACCTGACTGAACCTGGGACTAAGGAGGCCGGGGGAAGAATACATTTTGCTCAACTTTTCAAAGGTGTTTTTGGTTTTGGACTTTTGAGTGTATCACATTTTCAAAAACAAAATCTAAAAATTAAATAAGGCAAAGTAGTTACTCCTACAGAAAACTGGGCAAAAGATTTAGTAGATATTTTACGAAAACAGATAGCCAAATGGCTGATAAAGATGTCCAAAAGTGCTCATCAATATGGAAATGCAAATTAAAACCACAATATGGTGCCACCCATCAACTGGAACAGTGAAAAGAAACAAGAAAACACTATGCATTGGTGAGGCTGCAGGGCAACTAGAATTCCCATACACTGTCAGTGGAGTGTGAAATGGTTCAACCAGTTTAGAAAACTGGCAGGTTATCCTAACGCGAACCTATGCATACCCAATGATCTAGAAATTCTGTACATGTGCTCCAAAGGCATGCACTAGAATGGTCATTTGAAGCGCTGTCTACAATTGTTCCAACCTTCAGAAAACACAATATTAATCTAGAGCTAAGTGGATAAATAGTCTTATAATGGAATGCCTTATGTTAATGAGACTGCACAATCTAGAACTATAGTGAAATAGATGGAATGATTCTTACAAATTCATCTACAGAGACAACTGATTTATGTAAACTGAAAAAAACCCACCAAAAACAATTACCTATGCTGCTAAAAGTAAGGATGGGAATGACCTGAATGCTGCTTCCAGGACTGTGTTGCTGGTGAAGACGCAATAAGTTTCGATGTGTGTGCTTTCCTATCCGTAAATTATTTGTAAAAACCCAGAGTGGCACCTTAGAACTGTGGGATCCAGGATGTAAAGAGTTACTTCAGCTTTGGCCGAGTGAATCTGTCAAAGCAATGCACAGTATTCCAAAGCTGCAGAACATAGAGTTATAGAATGTGACAAATATTACTTTCTGTTTGGAGCATCAACTATAATTCAAGATCCAGTCAGAGCTCAATGAACTGTGAGCGAGATTTCACAGGATTGTGGCAAAGTTGCTTCTAGAAACCCATAAGCATAAATCCACAGGTTTATTGCTCAATAAGTGCCTACTTCATCACACACTGAAATGATCCCTGTTAGGCTGGTTTTGAAAAGCAAACTTTAAAAAGGAGAAGGGGGGTGGAAACTCAGCTTGCCAAAATTGAGACATCAGCGGCTAAAAGGTCAGAACTTTGGAGCTGACAGTGCGAGTAAAGTGGAAGTGCTGACTGAGAATGAAAAACCGAAGCCCCAACCTTGATGAAGCCTGTACGACTATCCAAGACCACCTGAAGATGTCTGAATTATTGGCAGAGACACCGCAGCTCGTGAACTACATGCCTAAGAGTTTTACTCACGCCTCAGCGTGCCCGGGAAGAAATAAAGGCTTGTCTCCTCCACGTGTATCATGTTCAGCCAACCACACCAAAAGCAAGAGGGAGGTTGGCAGGTTCACTGGGAAGACAGAGCATATGTTGTTTTCACTTCCGTTATTTTGATCGTTGTGTTTCCCAATGAAGAAGCAGGTGGGGCAGAAAGGTTGATGGAGATATGATTAAGTGGTTCGGGCTTTGCCAGGACTGGCAAAACAATACCATGCGGTGCCCAGTAGGTGCCCAGTAGTCACCAGCCACGTAGGCCTATTTAAATGTAAATAAAAATAAATTCATATTCTCAGTAGCACTAGCCACACATTGGTTACCAAACTGGGTATCTCTGATTGCAGAATGTTTTCATCTTGCAAAGTCCTACTAGACAACACTGCCCTAGACAAGAGGTCAGGAAACGAAGTCCCGTTGACTAAAACCAGCCAGGTGTTTTTTGTAAATAATATTTAATTGGAACATTCATTTATGGAATGGGTCTGGCTGTTTTTGCACTAGAAAGGCAGAGTTGGGTAGTGGCAATGAGACTTCTTGACACAAAGCCTAAAATGTTTATTATCTGGCCCCCTTCAGAAAACGTATGCTGATCCCTGCCTTAGACTACTCTTGATCATGCCAGCTTAGAGATTTTGCATAGAAATGCCCAAAGACTTCATAAAAATACTGGAGACATTCAATTCTTTCCCTCAAGAGATCGCACACACCATTTCTGCAGGCTCTAAAGAAGATCTAGAAACATCACTTAAGAGACCTATTTGACTGCTTAGTTACAAGTAGGGACTAACTCCCCAGGAAGGAAATTCACTTCCATCACTGAGCACTTACTTGGTACCTAACATTATGCTTAGTGCTTATGGAAGAAGAAATAACACAAACCTTCCCTCACTGGGCTTCTGTTCATTAGGAACAAAAGCAAACTAGTTGCTTGCTGTTTTCAGCCATATGTCAATCAAAGTGCTGAGAGATCCACTACTCTAAAGCACACAAATTTATCAAGAAGGACCTAGAGATGGGGCTTTCCTGCATATATAGTGCTGGGGTGCCTGTGGTAATGGCCACAGGGCCCCTTCCTCCTAGGCTGAAGCAAGCCTAAAGGTGGTGGGAATCTCAGTTCAGGCTCCCCACAAAATAGGTGCAAGGATGGGGATTTCAGTAGTTTACTTGCAAGGTAACTCTGGGAATCACTGGAACAGGAGTGGAGACAACGAGACAGGGAAAAGAAGGAAACCAAGATAGACTGCAGTAATGAGCATATTACTGGCAGGGGGCTGGGGGGAGGGTGCGCCTGTGGGTGAATCCCACTGAGGATCTATGGGAGATGGTGCAGAGCATATTTCAGAGGTTTCCCACCCAAGGAACAAGCAAGCAGAGGTGTTTATCCACCAACTCCCATCTCCAGTGGTTGAGGGCTGTTTCCAAATACATCAATTCCACACTATACCCACAATCCATCACATACACACGCACCCCTCAGGCCTGCCTTGCACATGAGCTGACCATGTTTATGCAGCTAGAGAAAGCCCTCAAGTAGAGAGTAACAGGTGCTGGCAGCAAGAGAAGCCTCTGAGGTGCTCTATCTGCAGTGAAATGAATTGGAGTCTTGTAGGAAGTGGCAGAGGCTGTGCTGATCCCTTCAGTCTTTGAAGGCCCTGTCACACTCCTGTGACTCTAGCTGCCTGGCCCTGAGACGCTGATGGCAGTGGCAGAAACAAAAGTGGCTGTATACTTTCTGCTGACCATACCTATCTTGTGCATCACGATGCAGCCAGCAGAATGCCAGGGATGTAGTAGATGCTTAATATACATTTGTGAAATGAATATGTGATTAGACCCTTGTTGCCGACTTTCTCAAAACTCAATGAATTCACTTACATGAAAATATTTTTAAAGGAATATAAACGCAGGCAGTAGATTGGATTTTCCTCAATAACTACGCTATACAAGATATATCACATGACCTTATTTTTTGAAGCATAAATTCAATGTGATTCTCAATCCCATCCTGGTGATGACCTGTTCACGATACAAGCCTACATGTTCCCTTGAAGAGGGCCCATGCGCCCAGGAATTTTGTTGGCATCGGTCCCCCAATCTCCCAGTTTTAGACTCTCCCTCTTACATAATTCTGCCTGTTCCCTCTGAGGTTTTCTTGAGGTGTTGCAAACAGATGGTGGACAGGTCTTGGTACAAACACATGGTGGACAGGTGGACAGGTGGGACAGAGACCCCAAATTCCCAATTCCTCCCTAGGCCAAAGTAATCCCATTCCCTCTGCATTGGCCACTTACCTCTCAACCCATCTTTCCACCTACGCCCTTAAAGCCCAAGCATATTTCCATCACAGATTCTGGACAGAAAGGGGGATTGTCCTCGGAGAACATCAATAGCCTCAAGACAAAGCCTGGCTATGTTCTTGAAATGGATAAAGGAGATCCACACACACAAAAATCACCACACATACTAGTACCTCAGGAAACTACCTTTGTTATTCGGTGCACTCTCCAGAAGCACACCCTGACATGGACATAAGAGTACAAGGTATTTACTAAGGACCAATTCCTGAAGGGAAGGGGGAGGAATCATGGCTGAGAAGACAGAGAAAGTGAACTGACATGCAGGTCCTTCACTGGTTCTTGGCCAGCCTGGCAAGGAGCTCTACAGTGGGTACTGCTTATCAGAGCTGAGGCTGCAATGCCTGAACTTGTACACCTCTGCTGTGCTCAGTCACCATGAGGTATGGCATGCATGGGGCAGCTCTCAGCAGCAGAGGCTGACCGTGAAAGAGCTGACAGTGGAGGCTGCCTGCTGAGCACACACCCCACCGCTAAGCAGCAGGCCTTCCCTTGAAGGGAGATCCGTATGGCACATGTTCACATCTACCAAAGTCTTGCTGCAGAAAGATCAATGATTCTCTTCTCTAAAACAGAGTAAGCTAATAATATATTTTAAGTATACAGCACTTCGTGTTTTAAAAGGTTTTTCACATAACTATATCCCATTTTAATCCTCATACATAAAACAAGTAATATTATCATCATTTTACAGATGAAAATTGCAAAGCCCAGAGATGGTCACTTACTTGTGATCAAATGGCAAGAATGGGCCTCAAACTTAGTACTAGCCCTGTGGATGAAATCCAGCCCATCACCTGTTTTTTTTTGTTTTGTTTGTAAATAAAATTTTACTGGGTTTATTTCTGGACTCCCTATCCTATCCCATTGATCTTTATGTATATTTTTGTGCCAGTACCATACCATTTTGATTACTATAGCTTTATAGTATATCTTGAAATCTGAGACTGTGATATCTTCAGCTTTGTTCTTCTTTCCCAAGATTGCTTTGGCAAATTGGAGTCTTGTGTGGTTCTATACAAATTTAGAATTATTTGTCCTAGTTCTGTGAAAAATGCAATTGGTATTTTTACAGGGACTGCAATAAATTATCCTGTCAATTCTTCTATGACAGAAGAGGCAAGAATATATACAATGGGGAAAAGACAGTCTCTTCAACTAAATGGTGGTGGAAAAACTGGATAGTTGCAAGCATGAGAGTTGACCTGGACTGCTGTCTTACACAAAAATAAACTCAAAATGGATTAAAGAGCTAAAACCATAAAACTCCCAAAACATAACATAGGTAGTAATTTTTTGACATCAGCCTTAGAAACATTTTTCTCTGTCTCCCCAGGCAAGAGAAACAAAGGCAAAAATAAACTATCAAGACTATACTAAAATAAAGTTTTTGCTCACTGAAGCAAATGATCAACAAAATGAAGAGCAACCTACTGAAGGGGAGAAGATATATCCAATGGAAGATTAATACCCAAAATATATAAATAACTCACATAGCACCAAAAAACCCACAAATAATCCATTTTAAAAATGGGAAGAAGACTGGAATACGGACATTTTTCCAAAGAAGACATAGATATGGCCAACAGTCACTTGAAAACATGCTCAATATCACTAATCATTGGGGAAATGCAAGTCAAAATCACAATAAGTAATCGTTTCCTACCAGCCAGAATGGCTATTATCAAAAAGACAAGACATAACAAGTGTTGGCAAGGATGTGGAAAAGGGTAACCCTCATTCACTGTTGGTGAGAATGCAAACTAGTGCAGCCACGGTGGAAAACAGTATGGAAGTTTCTCAAAAAATTAAAAACAGAAATACCATATGATCCAGTAATGCCACTACTGGGTATTTACCAAAAGAAAAGCACTAATTCAAACAGATGTATGCAACCCTATGCTTACTGTAGCATTATTTACAAGCAGCTCAAGTGCCCCCTGATAGATGAAGAATGAAGAATATGTAGTAGGTGTGTGTGTGTGTGTGTGTGTGTGTGTGTGTGTGTATACACACAATTGAAGAGTACTCAGCCATACAAAAGAATGAAATCTTGTTATCTGTGCCAAAGAAAAGAAATGGATGGACCTGCTAAAGAAAAGAAATCAGACAAAGACAAATACCTTATCATTTCACTTATATGTAGACTCTAAAAACCAAAGCAAATGAACAAACAAAACAACAAATATTCATAAACACAGAGAACAAACTGGCAGCTAAAGGGTGAGGGAATGGGCAAAGTGGGTGAAGGGGATTAAGAGGTACAAAATTTCAGTTATAAATAAGTCACAGAGATGAAAAGTACAGCGTAGGGAATAGATTCAATAATATCGTAACAAATTTTAGTGACAGACAATAACTAAGCTTACTGTGGTAAACAATGTATAATATGTAAACTTTCAAACTGCTACATTGTGGCCCTGCAACTAATATAACACTGTATGTCAACTATACTTCAATAACAAACAAATTATTGGACCTTAGATCGTTCATTGGTATGTTGTCTCTGCCTATTTTCCTGTCACAATGCCAGAGTTGAATATGGACAGTCTGGCCCCCAGAGCCTAATGTCTAATATCTGGTTGTTTACAGGTCACTGTTTGATCTTCCTACAGTGTTCAGTACAGTCCCTTATTTCACTCTGAAACAGAGTAAGGAGAGATCACAGTGCCAGACAACCCTAGGGGCCACAGGCGGCGAACAGGAGGCCAACAAAAGTGGACAAGCCTTAATTGTATGAGTGGCCAAGACTGGGGTCGACTGGAGAAAGCATGTCTAAAGAGGTAGTTGCTATTCAGCTTCTTCCATGAAGGTCTACGAGCCCAGTCATGCCAAGTTTTCATCTTTTGCAAAACACACTGCATTTTTCAACAAACTGTATTTTTAATGTGAAATACAACAGATTCAGACTTGACTAAAAACCAAAAGGAACAATCTTTGATGGCCAATGTTGATGTATCTGTGCAATATTTCCCTCACATCTGTATGATGGAGACTGGGACAAGATGGACACAACTAGTCGCATATTCTAAAAACCTTAAAACCAGGGGCACCTGGGTGGCTCAGTTAGTTGGGCAAGCGACTCTTGGTTTTGGCTCAGGTCATGATCCCAGGGTCGTGGGATCAAGTCCTGAGATTCTCTCTCTCTCGGCATCTTCCCTTCCCTGGATCACTCCCTCTTCCTCCTCTCTGGATGAAGAAAGGAAGGAAGGACAAACGAACAGTCCTAAGAGCTGAGGTGTCCCAAATGAACATAAACAACACACAGGGAATATAAAGAAAACGTGTACACAGAGTACATAAATAATAATCTGACAGAGCCATAAAGGCAAGAGCACTCTGCAAAAGTGAGGTGACTGAGTAACTCCCTCTTCTAATACGAGCTTCTTTACCAATGACCGCCCTCACATTGCTTTAATCATGCTGCCTCTTTTATAAAAGTTACCAAAATATCCCATTACCAAGTGGCTCCTGCTTCCTGACAGCACCCAATCCAGAAATGACCCTCGCCTCCTCAAACCCTCCTTACAGTCACCCAGCAGAAGTTCAAATATCCATGGTTTCTCTGATATGTGTTCTTCCAAGCCACAGTAAGTTAAACAAACCTTAAACTATACTTTCATTTCAGGTGGTCTGGCTGGTGAATTCTGGCAAAAAATAAGGAAAGTCTTCATGAAATTAGCATTTGAGGTTGGGCTTGAATAACAGATTATTTAGCTGGTGAGGATATATGAAAGAGGTGAGTGTGGAGCAGGCATAAGCATAGACATCGAGGCAGCAGAGAACAGGATTAATTAGGGAACAATGAGCCAGCCCCACAGTTTGTCAAGAATCCAGGCTACTAGTAGGTAGGGTAATAGAGAAAGCTAGACAGGTATGGAGTGGTGAGGGGTGGGGATCATATCACAAAAGGTTTTGTCTACCAAATCAAGGTTATTGAAAAGCCATGGGGAACCCTGAATGTTTTTGAAAAAAGAAGGGAGGAGCTCAGAGCTATGCATGAGGCCATCAGGATTTCTTTGAATATCCCTGTGGGCAAATTTACAATGAAGTACTTTCTGGAGATTGAAAAATCGGTTGGCCCTCTGGGAAACAGTAGCAAGAGGTGAGACTTGGCTTAACTAAAAAAAAACTTTCACAAAAATCCAGCTGCTACTAATAATTGAATATTTCCTCTTTTGATTTGTGTTGTTGTGGTGAGCCCCAGAATAGCAGTTTAAAGTGTTTAATTGGTTTTCCTCTGTTCAATTTTATTAAGCTGTCCTGGGCTCTGGAGTCGGCATACGTAGCGTTTTTTTTTTTTAAGCTGAGCTTGCTTTCTCTAGAAGGTTTTCCTCCAGTTTATTCAGCTTAACTTCTCATATCTGATGCTGAACACTCACCAGCTGCTGGGCATGCAGCAAAAAAGAAAAAATGTCTCAGTAATGGTATCTGAAGTTTTCTATTTTGCCTCAGAATATGTGCAGCTCAAAGAAAAACAGTGTGAACAAGTTTGCCTCTGCTGTTGGACAATATGCCCAATAATTAACTTGTTGTGAATGCCTGAGGGTATCACCCTCTCCCACAGCATGCAGTGATGAAAAAAATACAAGGCAGGGGCTCAGGAGAACTAGTCGATATCATCTCTCTGCTACTGACCAGCTATGTGATCATGCGTGTAATGATTCTGATGACTGACACCCCAGCATCCATTCCTTCTCAGTAAATATTCCAGATCAAACGATTACGCCCAACTCTGGATGCATACAAGAATCACTTCTGTCGCTTGCTAATGCATCACATACATTTAATGAGACATAGCCAGGGTGAGAGTCTCTGGTCTACACTAATCATTGTTATGATCATTTAAATAATCACCTCTTTGGTGACTGACTCATGAGCAGCAAAGGAGAGCTAATTCTTACTGAGTTCTTACTGTATCAGCTAGCCTTTGCTACATAACAAACCATCCTATAACTGAAAGACTTTAATCTACAATTTATCTCATGATTCTATGGGTTGGGTTTTCAGGTTCTTCAGGTCTGGGCTGACACCACTGATCCGTGCTGGGCTTACAAAGGTGTCTGTAGTCAGCTGGAGCGAAGACTGGCGACTAACAGATCTAGAATGGCTTCACTCATAGGGCCAGCTGTTGCCAGGGCAACAGAAGCACTGTGTTTCTCCTCTCCAGCTGGCTACCCTGGGCTGCTATATACGATAGCAATGTTCAAGAGCAACAAGAAAAGGCAAGGCCTAATATGCAAGTGCATTTCACATCTCTGCTTGGGTCATGCCCGGTATCATTTCAAGGATCAAAGTAAGCTACATGGCTGAGCCCAAAGTCAGCCTACAAGGGGTCTACCCTAAGGATGTGATTATAAGGGGGTGCCCGGTGGCTCATTCGGATGAACATCTGACTCTGGCTCAGGTCATGATCTCACAGTTCTTGAGTTTGAGCCCCACAATGTGCTCCAGGCTGGCAGCGCAAAACCTGCTTGGGATTCTCACTCTCTCTTCTTTCTCTCTCTGCCCCTCCCCCACTCACGCTTTTTCTCTGTCAAAGTAAACAAACTTTTTTTTAAAAAGGATGTGGAACCCGAAAAACAAATAATCCAGTGAAGAAATGGGCAGAAAACATGAATAGACACTTTTCTAAAGAGGACATCCAGATGGCCAACACGCACATGAAAAGATGCTCAAGGTCACTCCTCATCAGGGAAATACAAATCAAAACCACACTCAGGTATCACCTCACACCGGTCAGAGCGGCTAAAATGAACAAGTCAGGAGACTATAGATGCTGGCGAGGAGATGTGGAGAAACGGGACCCTCTTGCACTGTTGGTGGGAATGCAAACTGGTGCAGCTGCTCTGGAAAACAGTGTGGAGGTTCCTCAAAAAATGAAAAATAGAGGTACTTACAACCCAGCAATAGCACGGCTAGGAATTTACCCAAGGGATACAGGAGTGCTGATGCATAGGGGCACTTGCACCCTAATGTTTAGAGCAGCACTTTCAACAAGAGCCAAACTATGGAAAGAGCCTAAATGTCCATCGACTGAGGAATGGATAAAGAAACTGTGGTTTATATACACAACGGAATACTACGTGGCAATGAGAAAGAATGAAATCTGGCCCTTTGTAGCAACGTGGATGGAACTGGAGAGTGTGATGCTAAGTGAAATAAGCCATACAGAGAAAGACAGATACCATATGGTTTCCCTCTTATGTGGATTCTGAGAAACTTAACAGAAGACCATGGGGGAGGGAAAGAAAAAAAACAGGTTAGAGAGAGAGCGAGCCAAAACCTAAGAGACTCTTAAAACCTGAGAATAAACTGAGGGTTGATGGGGGGTGGGAGGGAGGGGAGGGTGGGTGATGGGTATTGAGGAGGGCACCTTTTGGGATGAGCACTGGGTGTTGTATGGAAACCAATTTGACAATAAATTTCTTATTAAAAAAAAAAAGGATGTGGATATAAGGAGACTTGAATAAATTGGTAGCTACTGTATTCACCACGTGCCAGGTAATGTTCTAAGCTCTCTACAGTAACTCATTTGATCCTCCAACAATTCAGTGAGGCAGGACAAATGTACTCATTCCATTTTGTGCTGGAGGAAAATGAGACACAAAGAGGTTACACGGGTTACACAAGGAAGGTTACACAGGTACTACGTGGCAGCATTATTATTAGAACCCAATCAATCTGGTTCTAGACTTCATGCTCAGAATCACAACATATGTAGCTAAAGCGTCTAACAGACTATTCCTCACTGCCCCCATTCTTCACGTGTGATGTGTGGCCTGGGGCTGGGACACTTCTCTTTCCAAGAGCCAGAGACAACAGAATCGCCAACAGCCAGAGTTCTGATAACCTGTGGAGAAGACCACCCTGTTTCTTGTTAGGGGAGATAATAAAACTTCTCAATGTATAAATCAGAGTGAGCCAAACTTCCCTGAGGCTTGCAACTTTGGGCAGTTTAATTTTCAACAGCTACGTCACACGCCTCTGTGGGCCCTGATTTCTTCACGTATGAAATATAAGTCTTCAATGAGATGACTGCAGAAGTTTTTTCCACTATTAACGTTTATCATTTTTTAAAAATATTTATTTTGAGAGAGAGAGAGAATGAGTGCAGGAGAGACAGAGAGACACAGAGCGTAAAGCAGGCTCCAGGCTCCGAGCTGTCAGCACAGAGCCCAATACGGGGCTCAAACTCAGGAACCATGAGATCATGACCTGAGCTGAAGTTGGACGCTTAACCAACTGAGCCACCCAGGCACCCCAACGTTTATCATTTTAATGACATTGTAGACAAGGAAAGCAACTTGGTTGTTGATCAGGGCAGAGGGTGTACACACTAGCAAAAACCTTGAACACTGGCAAATATTTAGCTTTGTTTTTGTGTTAGTTTCCTGTTGCTACTGTGACAAATTACTATAAACTCAGCAGCTTAAAACAACACAAATTTGTGATCTTTCAGCTATTTAGTTTAGGAGTTCAACACTGACCGCACTGGGCTAAGGCAGAGGTGCAGGCAGCAAGTGAACTCTCTGGAGCCTCCAAGGGAAAATCTGTTCCCTTGTCTTTTGCAACTTTAGGGACCATCAGCATTCTTTGTCTTGTGGTTCATTATTCCACCTTCAGAGTCAGCAAAGGCTGGTGAGGTCTCAGATCACACCTCTTTGACCCTCTGTCATCACATTTCTCTCTTATCACAGCCCATGAAGGTTCTCTGCTTTTAACTACTCATTAGATTAGACTGGGTCTACTGGAGGATCCAGAATAATCTTTCCATACCAAGTCTCAAACAAATCTTTAATCACATGTCCAGAGTGTCTTTTGCCATGTATGGTAACATATTCATTTTCGGGGGATGACAGTGTGGGTACCTCTGGGGGGCGCTTTATTCTGCCTACCATAGTTTTCTTGGCAAATGTTTAAGCACTGCAGTACATATATATTGACTTTCTCAATTCTAAAAATATCACATTTAAAAAGTTCCTAACCATGGAAAGCACAAAGAAAATTGTAAAATTATCTATAACCTACTGGGGCGCCTGTGTGTCTCAGTTAAGCATCTGACTTTGGCTCAGGTCATGATCTCACAGTTTGTGGGTTCGAGCCCCACATCAGGCTCCGTGCTGACAGTTCAGAGCCTAGAGCCTGCTTCAGATTCTGTGTCTCCCTCTCTCTCTGTTCTTCCCCTGTTCATACTGTCTCTCAAAAATGAATAAATGTTAATTTTTTTTTAATTATCTATAATCTACTAGCTAGTTAAGAACACTGGGGCTCCTGGGTGACCCAGTCAGTTAAGCGTCTCACTTCAGCTCAGGTCATGATCCCACAGTGTGGGGGTTCAAGCCCCACAATGGGCTCTGTGCTGACAGCTCAGGGCCTGGAGCCAACTTCATATTCTATGTCTCCCTCTCTCTCTACCTCTCCTCCACTCACACTGTCTCTGTCTCTCAAAAATGAATACATGTTAAAAAAATTTTTTTAATACCTATAACCCACTATATGGTTAAGAACACTGGGCTCCTGGGTGGCTCAGTCAGTTAAGCATCCGACTTTGGCTCAGGTCACGATCTCACGATTTATGTGTTAAAGCCCCGCATCGGGCTCTGTGCTGACAGCTGAGGGCCTGGAGCCTGCTTCGGATTCTGGGTCTCCCTTTCTTTCTGCCCTTCCCCCACTCACACTTTGTGTGTCTCTCTTAAAAATAAACATTAAAAAATAAATTTAAAAAAAGAACAGTAGCATTTTAGCAAATAGCCTCCATGAACATAATATTTTTGATAAAAATGGGTTGACGGTGTACATTATCTTCACTATCTCTTCACTCACCACTAAATTAGAACTTGTAAAAACTTGTCTTAATTGTAATGGCTACACAGCATTCTATCATATGGATAGAACTGACATGATTTATTTCTTTAATGTTTATTGATTTTTGAGAGAGAGAGAGAGAAAGAGAGAAGAGTCAGTTGAGGACAGGCAGAGAAGAAGGGAGACAGAGGATCCCAAGCAGCCTCGGCACTGACAGCAGGGAGCCCAATTCAGGGCTGGAACTTCCAGAGCCATGAGATCATGACCTGAGCTGAACTCGGATGCTCAACCAAGTGAGCCACCCAGGCGCTTCTGCTTTGTATTTTTAAACAAGCTCTCATATGTGTAATGCACACTCACTGATCTCTGATGCCACTCCCAGCTTTTCCTTTTCCTGATATTTTTGATATTTAAAATGCCATAAACCCTCCTTAAATATTTTATCCCCTATAATAACTTTCTGGTACGAGTGAAAGGAAAAGCAAGGTGGAAAAGATATGTATGAAAGATACAGGAGCCACTTTTTCTGTCCTGCTCCCCAAACTTGTCCAGTTTGTTGCTTAGGAGCTGATTCTTCATAGCCTATTATCCTAAATCAGAGTGGTTATTTCCTCAAGTTTTTCTAACAAATATTAAAAATACATGGATTAAAAAATACATGGATTAAAACTGTGTGAGCTGCTCATTCTGAAGGGTGATCAGACAGGAGCTAATACGTATTGTGCATTTATCACGCACTAAGCCCTCCGTAAATTTTGTATCTATATCTGTATATAGATATAGATATATATTCCTCACGATGGCCCTAAAAAGTAGCTGTTCTCCCCATTCATTGGAAAAGACAAAGGCACAGAGGGTTAAGGGTTAAACAACTTACTCAAGGTCTCACAAGGCCTCACATTTCATAAACGATAATGTCAGACAGACATTATCCAGATATGAATCCAGACCCTGTGCTTTAAACTGATTCCTATCAGATGCCATTGTAATTTTACTTCCATATAAACAGTAATAAAAACAGTAGGAGCCACTACCACTTCTGGCATGCCTACTCAGTGCCAATCACTATATCCACTGACCTTTCAGTTGATCCTTGCGGCGAGTCTCAGAGGTATTGTTTATCGTGGATCATTTAGGAAACAAAGCTCAGAGACATGAACTGATTTTCCCCGGGCTGCACAGCTACTAAGTGGCATAGCTAAAGCTCAGTCTACATCTCCCTACTCTAAACCCCAAGGTCTCAAGCACTGCTTTATTCTAACACGAAAGAACATCTTACTAGATGAAAATGTCTTTGGGGAATTAGGGCTGTTCGACTATCAGTAAATATCCCTGTTTCACTTAATAGCATAGAGGGAATTAGCAACTTTATTCTTTAGCAAGATCAGCCGGCAGAACCGATCCTAGAAGGGGGGGAAAAAACAGACACAGGGGAGGAGGTGAGCTGAGATTTGCATCAACATTCCTGACACTGGCTCCATACAGAAAGTCACTTTGAACTCTAGGTCTCCAATTCAAAAAAACCACTGCCCCAAAACTAGACTGTGAAGACAGCTTCTATCCTCAAAGTGTAGTTTCTGATATCTCAGTCAAACCCCTGAAAACCCAGCTGTGTCACCAAGGTGGACATACCTTGTGAGTCAGCCGGCCTGTGCCACGGGGAGCCTGGTGTGCAGAATCCAAGTCCTTTAAGTGAAGGTTCATCCACAGAGATGAAGGACTCAGATTCCTGGAATCTGCCCTTTATCATGGGGAAAAAATGGCTCCAGGCACACTTTACTCTCCTCCTCAAAGCAAATGACAACTAAAACATCAGGATATTTTAAAGATGCCCTACGCAGTATATACACTACAGAGTGTTCTAAGACTTGATTGATTCATGTTTCTGAGCTACAACATTCATAAGAAAGGCAAAACAAGAGCTATGGGATGAACTGAAAAAATGTTTTCAAAACTGAGCACTCTAAAAAGTTACGATTAAGGTAAAATGGAAACGAAAGGGGAGAGGACATGTAGCTTGGCATAAAGTCAATAATTATCACAAAATGTGTGAGAGTTTCTCTGTGAGTGGAGACTTTAAATAAGAACCCAAAGATGTCAGAGCAGAAACAGAGCTCTGAGGCCACCTAGAGGTGGTTCCTCATAAGTCATGCTTCTTGGTTGAGCGTCTGTTCAGTCGATTTTTCGTGCAGTTTTTTGAGCAACATGTAATTAGTTGGATGAAGCTGCTTAAACCAAAGTTTTCATAGAAATTTAGATTCTCCGACGGGTAAAATTTTCCTCGCCACCAAGTTTGGGGTTTAGAATGCTGGAAGAGTTTTCACAAAATCAAACAATGGCATGTGGCTACTTGTGTGTGGTTCTGTGGTCTTAAATGAGGCCATCTCGGGAAAACCAAAAAGCTTCGTGGGTATATAGGTTTGTGTGATTTTGACCAAAACTGAACGATTCCCAAGTTCCTCGCAAGCATCAGAACTTTGCAAACCATCTTCTCCATTCTGCCAACAAATAGAAGGAATACTCTATAGATCAGCGTTAAGCTGAATTTTTCCAACAAGGGTACCCTACTGAGTAAGAAAAGTAGGCTTAAATGATTTCACAGACCATTTGATGCTACAAGATACAATTTTATGAGAATTACTGGCAAGTCTGGGATGGCTTTTGCTAGAAATCCAGCGATCTGACATCTATCTTCAAAAATTTCATACTTAATCTTTCCAAAGTAAAATCCTTCCAACAGCCTTGCAGTTGATACTATTATCAGTGGGAGCATAACCTAATGAAAAGAACACTGGGTTCTTGGGCCAGCTCTACAATTGTGTATTTGTGGAGTTGTTGTTTGATGTGGGAGCTTTCAGGTGTGCCAATTTACGTGACCTGGAACTGCACGTGCCATAATTCACTTCGCCAGGTTAGAGCTGGCCACAAGAGAAATTCACCTGAGATTTAGAAGGTGAAAGGGAAGCAGCAGCCTCTCTGCTCTGAAGGGCCCCACGGGACCCCATGTACTGTGGCCGCACATAGACATTACCGTCTGCTGACTCGGCCTGTCGGCACCAGTAGCCACCAGACCGCGGTCCCTTGAGCTCCTACCACATCTTATTCTTCAGTGTCTCCAAGTCTTGGACTAGGCATACGTGTGGCTCAATGGCAAAAGGCACTGTCTCTTCTTTCAGGTGACCTGAATCATCAAACTTGGAGGCAGCGGGAGATAAACAGGAGTTCCAGTTTGGCCAGAGGGGTTCCAGCTGTTTATGAAGGTTCTCGTTTGTCCACATGCTCCTCCACCTCACGTCCGGCTATACTTGCTGGTTCTGCTCGCCCGCTGTGACTTCAGACTCACCCCCAGACATGAAAGCGATGGCTTTGCATAGACTTCCCCGCCAGCTCTGCCCAAGGTCTAATCCCTATAATAAATTCCCTCATTCCATGTCACTAAAAAGGCTCCTGCCTGTCTTATCAAACCCTACATGATACAGGTGATATTACAGGGCCTCAATTACTTCATCTGCCAAACAGACCAAGGATACTAGAAGACATCTTAGTTTCCTTTCTTTATTAGATACTGCAAATTTTACCTCTTGTTAAGAGTTCCTCTAATAGGAGTGACAAAGGTGGAAGTCCTTCAAAACATTATTAATTGACGATAACACAAACTAATGGAAAGATACATCATGTTCATGGAATTGAAGAATTAATATTGCTAAAATATCCATATTATCCAAAGTAATGTACAGATTCAATGTAATCCCTATCAAAATACCTACAGTATTTTTTCACAGAGCTACAATAAGGAATCCTAAAATTTGTATACAACCCTAAAAGACCCTCAGTAGCCAAAGCAATCTTGAGAAAGAAAAACAAAGCCATATTTCAAACTATATTACAGAGCTACAGTAATCAAACCAGTATGGAATTGGCACAAAAACAAACCAACGGAAGACTTGAGAGCTCAAATATAAACCCACACATATATGATCAATCTACAACAAAGGAGGCAACAATATACAATGGGGGAAAGAACATCTCTTCAATCAACGGTGTTGGGAAAACTCGACAGCTACGTGCAAAAAAAAAAAAAAAAACCACCACTTTCTTACACCATAAACAAACATAAACTCAAAATGGATTAAGGACCTAAATGTTAGACCTCAAACCATAAAAATTCCAGAAGAAAATACGGGAAATAATCTCTTGGACACTGGCCTCAGCAACATTTTTCTGGATATGTCTCCTCAGGCAGGGGAAACAAAAGCAAAATAAACTATTGGAACTACACCAAAAATAAAAAGCTTTTGTACAGTGAAGGAAACCATCAACAAAATGAAAAGGCAACCTACTGAAGGGGAGACGATATTTGCAAATGAAAAATCTGACAAGGTGCTAATATCCAAAATATATAAAGAACTTACAAAATTCAGCACCAAAAAAATAATAATCCAACTTAAAAATGGGCAGAGGACCATAATAGACATTTTTTCCAAAGACATACAAATGGCCAACAGACACAAGCAAAGATGCTCATCATCACTAATCATCAGGGAAATGCAAATAAAAACCACAATGAGACATCACTTCACACCTGTGAGGATGACTTTTATCAGAGACAACAAATAACGAGTGCTGGTGAGGATGTGGGGAAAAAGGAAGTCTCAGCCCTGTTGGTGGGAATGTAAATTGGTACAACCACTATGGAAAATACAATGGTGGTTCCTCAAAAAATTAAAACCAGAAATACCATATGATCCAGTAATTCTACTAGTATTTATTCCAAGCAAATGAAAACACTAATTTGAAAAGATATATGAACTTTTATGTCGACTGCAGCATTATTTACAATAGCCAAGACACGGGAGCAACCTAAGTGTCTGCTGATAGATGAACGGATCAAGATGTATATTCATTGTTTGTATACATAATGGACTATTAGCCATAACAAAGGACAAGATCTTGCCATTTGCAGCAACATGAATGGACCTAGAGGGTATTATATTAAGTGAAATAAGTCAGAGAAAGACAAATACCACTTGATTTCACTTATACGTGAAATGTGAAAAAGAAAGCAAATGAATGGACAGAAATAGACTCATACACACAGAGAACAAACTGGTAGTAGTTAGAGGTGATGTGGGTGGTGCGGAGAGGCAAAACAGGCGAAGGGGATTAAGAGGTGCAATCTTCCAGTTATAAAATAACTAAGCCACAGAGGTAAAAAAAAAAAATACAGCATAAGGAATATAGTCAATAATACCGTAACGGCGACTAAGGAGTGCATTTGTCGTGATGAGCACAGGGTGATTTATGGAATAGCTGAATCACTATACTGTACCCTTGAAACTAATATAACACTATACTAACTATACTGAAATTTAAAATTAAATTTTAAAACTAATTTTGTAATAACACTATATGGTGACAGATGGTGACTACATTTATTGTGGTGAAAAGTAATGTACAGAACTGTCAAATCACTACGTTGTACACCTGAAACTAATATAACATTGTAGGTCACCTACACTTCAGTAACAACAAAAAAATAACTGGTAGAGAATCCTCTGTGTGCAAAAAAAAAAAAACCCACTATCAAATGGTTAATTCCTATCATTCTCTGAGAATGATTATTCATTAAACAGTTATTGCCCTTCTCATCATAGTAATAACTAACATTTATTGACTACTTAAGATATGGCAGACACCGTGCTTTATCAACACAAGCTAATCTCACCTAATCCCAACAGTAATCCCACGAGGTGGTGAATGCTCCATTTCATACATGAGAAAAGTGAGGCTCAGAAGGGAGAAGTGAGTCAGTGAACAAGGGGCACACTTAAGATTTGAATTCAAGAACCAAGATACAGAGCCCATGCTCTCACGCTATGTACAGAAAGACACATACCTGAAACTGCAGCCCGTGTCCTGGACAAGCTTACCGTGTAATGGGAAATAGAGTCAAATTATTGTAATTCAGTAACATCATGCTATTATATTGGAATACATAGTAGTACATAAAAGTCAGACACTGAGGTCTAAAGGTTGGAGCTCAACTATGAAAGACAAGGTTGGATTCACTGAGGAGAAAAAAGAAGGAAGGAAATTCCAGGCACGTAAAACTGCATGAACAAAGGCTTGCAGATAAGCAGCAGCTTGTCACATTATTTCAGAATGGTCAGAGAGAAAGATGTGAAGGTGCAGGGAGACAATGGGAGAGGCAAGGCCAGGGAAGAAAGAAGACACCCCAATTCTTGTGTGCTAATCTAAGAAGTTGAAACTCTGTCATTCCATGGGGATTCGAGCATTTTTCAAACAAGACTGATAGGGTCAGATAGGCATTTTGTGAACCTCAAAGTCTCTGGCAGCAGCCTGGAGGATGGGTTGGAGTTGGAAGAGACCGGATACAGAAAACAAAGCCAAGTGGGAGCAAGGAGTATGGAAATGGGGGTGTAGACTGTTCTAAAGTGAGAGGCACTGTCAGCCTGGAGACATTAAACTGTAGCAGTCTTGTCCCTTTTTTGCAGCTTGACCTAGGCCCACCTTGGCCTATAGCTGCTGGCTGAGCCTTCCTTGTCTTGGGCCCCATAACTGGAAGGTGGTAGGCATATTTTGATATTTCTCAAAAAAGATTGCTAGTATCAAAACTGGTATGACACATAATGACCTTGAATGTGGAGAAATGCTTGGTGCACTGGGAGGTTAGCTATGAGCATTTTCCTTTCAAGCTTCCCCAAAGAACATTAAAGATCTTAACTATGAAGGATCAGCCCTTAAAAAGGGAAGGCCAAGTAGCGTAGTGGAAAAGTTTTGGTGGAAAGTAGGTAAGGCTCTGATTCCAGAGTCCACCATTCACTAGAAACTAACAATGGTCAAGATATTTAACCTTGCTGAATCTCAACTTTGTAATCCATAGGGAGCTTAATAAATCATATCCTGTGGCATTACTGAAATGATTAAATCAGCTACCGCATACAAAATACTGAGCTTGTTACCTCACACATAACAAGCCATTAATAAGTACTAGGCCTCTTCCATCTTTCCTTCCTTTTCCTCCCATTTCCACGGCCCCACCCATATGGAGCAAATGATGGTTACATGTCAATATCATACAAACATAGGCTAGAAGGGACCTAACCTTATTAAATGCCAAATGCATCATGATGGCACTATTTCACATTTATTATTACAATTTTTAGAATGACTTGTGGCTGTTCTGATTTCCATGAGAAGTAAGAGTGCAAATGCCTTATCACCTGAATAAAATGGCCCATGCTTAGTCTCATTAACAATGAAATTGAAGCATGAGAAGAATCAGGACTTGTGGTCTAAACTAAACATGATTTTGGACTAGAAGGTGAAAATTTCAGGGTAATATACTGACATAGAGAATCTGTATTTCAATGATAGGAATCATACTTATAATCTCCTTTCCCCTTAAATATTCCTAGAACATTAAAATTATGAACTAGTTTTATAAAGTTATTTTAAAAATATTCAGCTCACCCTGCCCTTGATGTAACAAATCCAAAACCCTCTGGCCATGTTGTTGGTCTCCAAGCTCCTCAGGACTAAAACTGACAGCTGAACACTGCTGAAGAGAGCAGTGGGGAGATTAATGTTACTTTGCATTTTTCCTAATCACAGCATTTCTATTAGACTCATAATAACTGACCCTTGTGTGTGTATACTCCACTTGGGAATCACTAAAGAATTAGTAGCTCATAAAGTGGCACCTGCTCAACTGTCCCTTAACAACAAGTGTGATAAAAATTGCCCAAATTCATAAATGTGATTGGAAATGCTGCCATAATGATGATGATGGATCTCCTTAGGTCTATGTATGGTATTTTATCTGTTTCCCTATGAGGTGTTTTTTTTTTTTACCTTCCCTTCATTTCCTTAACTGAAAATATTTCAAAGGTCTGATGTAAAAGCATAAAATGAAGCCATTTGGTACTAAGTCGATCTTCCCTCTTAACCCACTTTACAGTGACCAGTCATCTTAATTAGTGTAAATCTCTTTTGTCCACGAGTAATTTTAATGAGTGTTTTTGGCTGTGCTATTCTATGTGGCTTTAACCTTGCATATTTTTATCCTAAACTTTGCTTTCATCCCTAACTAAACTCTGGTTGATTTTCAAATGAGAACAGGAGAACCTTGGAATCATTTTGCTAAGTTACTCAATGAGTTTGGGTTCCTGAGGGAAAGCATTGAGGCAGAGGGAGTTATGTCCAATATACAATTAGTCACATACCAACTCCCAAATAACAATAGCACCATGAGCTTATTTTTAGATGGGTACTTATGCTTTAGTTCATAATTTTTCTTCTAATTACAGCAAGAAAGAGACAGGTCAAAAGGCACGTGCACCCAAAGACATGGACAAGAATGTACACGGCAGCACTATTTGTAATAGCGACCAAGTGGAAAGTGCCCAAATGTCCATCAATGGCAAAATGGGTAAATATATCACGGTATATTCACGCAATAGAATATTAGAGAGCAATGAGAATGAACAAATGATAACGACTCACAAGCGCAAGGATAAACATGGCTAACAAAATTATGAATAAATGAAGCTTGACACAAAAGAATACATAACTGAACTTTTTTCATTTCTACAAAGTTCAAACTGAGAGAAACTAATCTGTGGTACAGAAGTCATGACAGTGTTTATACTAGGAAAGAAGACTGTGGCTCCATGGGCACGAGTGAATCTTCTAAGTAATATTCTGTATCTCGCTATGAATGCTGGTTACACAGATACATTCACCTTATGGACATTCACTGTGATATGCACTTACGATCTGTGTACTTCTTTAAACGTAATTTTCATTAAAAAAATTAAAACTGACAGCGTAGGAGCTGCTCATCCAACGGTTCAGTTGTTTCTTGTTCATGTTGCATGAGACAGCTTAAGACACGTCTGGCTAAGAAAAATGACTGATGAATGTGGAAGCAGTTTGGGTTTACATTTAGGTACCAGAAAACTCATCAGCAAGAGTATAAAAGTGAGTTGAGTCATAAAACTGAAAATACCCCTGGCTCAATGAGCCAACAATTACACATGAATTGCCAAGTTTATACTGCCCAAATTTGGTACCTCCCATTGCTCTATGGCAGCAAATAAGCATGTTAGAAAGGAAAAAACTGTTGTCGGTTGGGCAGGGACCTTTACAAACACTACTCCAAAGAGGGGTCTGCCATCTGGAGAGAAGGTTTACAGCCTCGTTGCTGTGTGAATGTCTATTAAAAGGACACATAAACATGAGACAATGAGGAAGAATCAACAGGAGAATCCTGAACTCGCCTAGCCAGAGTACGAAGCTCCCCAACAAGTCCAGGTGCCGCGGCCCTCCTCAGCCCATTAGGGAGAAGTCCTAACAAAGATGAGTCCTGAGCATTATGTATACAGCAAGGAGTGGACTAATGTTTACTGCTCAAAGGATGTTTAGTTTCATATTAACTAGGATAATAATCAGCCTGCTCTTAGGTTATCTGTTAGGGAACTTTTCTCTACGTGGATTTAAAATAAAACACTTTAAATGGTGCTTCTTAATTTAAAAATTAAATTTGAACCCACTGAGACACTTGAAAGTTACAACTATACCTGTAGCTCCAATGATGAAAAAAAAAAAATCAAGATCTTGAGTTTACCAGTGTCCTCTAATTATTTACACACATTTCCCCTATAGAATAAATGAGGCTCTGCATAAAATACTGTGCTTTGCAAGTGAGACACTTAAGCAGCATCTACACAGGGGTGACCTGCAGTGAGCTTGCCTGCCTATTATTCTTTCTGGTGCAGGAAGGACTTTGGTAATACATGATACTGCCTGAGCTTATCACAGCCCCCTCATGCTGCTGCCACGGACTCCTAAGTGGTCATCCCCTGATGGATATTTGTCAAGAAATTTCTTCTGTTGTTTCTATCATTTTCAGCACTTCACAGAGAACGTGTATGCTCTCATTCCAGGTGTGCTATCATACTTGCCATTTCTCTTAATCACGTGGTCAACAATGAAGGATATTGCGCAAAACATCGTGGCAAGTTATACACTGTCTTCTGTAAGTACATCGTTTATGTGTTTAAACAGAAACGGAAACTGAAAAACCCCACTGCCATCTTCCTAAATGAAACTACTAACACCATTGGTAATGGCTCCAAAATAAGATGCAAGCAATCTCTAACGCACCTACTCGGCAAAGCATCTGGAAGGTAGTGGAAGACACTTAGCTTGATAAAAAGTTCCAAGCTCTTCATTTTCTTACAGCTTTCAAATATTTAGGGTTTCTCAACTGTCATCACAGTTTTCTTCCCCCAAACACAACTTCTTAAAAGCTACTTATATGCACAGTGCTTGACATATGGGAGAATCTCATTAAATATTTGGTGAATGAATGAAGTGTTAAATGAATAAACGAAGGATACAAAGATGGACGGACGGATGGATGAATTACCTAAACAGTGATAATTAAGTTCTTTCTGCAGAATTAAATTCATTTTATACTAGCTTCATAGGCATGCTTTCTGTGATTTATAGACACAGAAGAAGTCTGGAAGTTTATACCCTCTGACCAACATCACCCCATTTCCCCTCCCTCCAGGCCACTAGAAACCACCAGTCTATTCTCTGCTTTTGTAAATTTGACTACTTTAGCTTCCACATATAATTGAGATCATGGAGTATTTGTGTCAGAGTGACTTTACTTAGTATAGTGTCTGCCACATTCATCCACATTGCTGCAAATGGCAGTATTTCCTTCTTCTTAAAGGCTGAATAATATTCAATTGTGTACTTCAAATTTGCTTTATTTTTATCAATGCTACACTGTATGTTAACTAACTAGAATTTTTAAATTCTGGTAAAATTAAAATACAGTGTCACATTATGTGTGTACTTTCTCTTTATCCATTCAGCCACTGATACATATTTAGATTGTTTTGATGTCGTGACTATCACGAATAATGCTGCAATGAACATGAGAGCGCATGTCTGAGATACCAATTTCAGCTCCTTTGGAAATATACATAGAAATGGGATTGCTGGATCATACGTTAATCTTTTTTAGATTTTTTGAAAAACCTCGTTTTCTACAGCGGCTACACCATTTTACATTCCCATCAGTAGCGTACACGGATTCCAATTTCTCCGTATCTTGGTCAACGCTTATCTCTTGTTTTTCTTAATAACACCCATCCTAACGGGTATGAGATGATATCTCAATGCAATCTTATTTGCACATCCCCTTATGATTAGTGACGTTGAACATTCGTTCACACATCTGTTGACCCTTTGTACTCTTTTTGGAAGAGTAATTATTTCTAAGGTCTAAAACTTCTTGAAACTCTGTGACTTCAGTTATCTTATCTATTAACACCTCCACTTTTAAGAAAACGAATCTGCCCAGTATTCATTAGAACAACCTTGAATAAGTAGGCCAACCATACCATCACTCATCTTAAAAATATTAGTTTTTAGAAATAACACATGCTTGCTGTTAGGTGCCTTTCTGGCTGCTAATATTGTTTACTTAATAAAACCCGTCATGAATGATGGGTACAGCATCCAAGTGCAGGTTAGCAAGACTAGGATATGAGGATCACGGAAACCAGTACCAATATGTTAGACTTCCATTTATTTCATCAAAATAAGCATTTCTTCCTCACATCAGTGTTTAACACAGCAGGACTGTCTTTCATTTCACGAACATGGAGGGGCTTTATCATTGATTTTGAGGAAGTGCTATCATAAAGTTAGTTAAGAAGGATTCTGTGATTGGGGTTTCATCTCCAGATAAACAAGTCCATCTTCTGAAATGTCATACCTGATTGCTTTAGATTTTGTTTCTTTTGTTTCTCTTGCTGTTTCACAAACATTTTTGCAGCTCTAAGAAAAATCAATTACAATAGGCCTCTAAGGTTTTCTGTTTTTGCTTTCACTAGGGAAAAGCTGATTATTTACGATTTCAGAAAGTAGGTTCAACATTGATCTTCAAACCTTAATATAGTTATTTGTATTGATAAAAAAGTAAATGCAAAGCAATTCCAGGCACCATAAAATGCTTTGCCACAGGAATTCTTTTAGGAAGACATGGAGGCCCAAGCATGCAATGCATATGCATGATAATAATTACTAGGGATGCTTAGTCCCCGTGTATAATGCTTTCACTGAAAACCCAATCCTTCAATGACCATCCTTTAACTTCAATGTGGTAAGGAGGTCGGGCAATAAATAATACATACTAACGTAAGAAAGACATTGGCTACCATTAGTGAGCAAACCAGAGGAAAAGACTGACTACAAGTAGACAAAAACCTGGCAAATAAAAGTAGTCACGTTTGATTCTGTTCTTTAAAAATTATCCAGTCTTTAGTTTAAGACAATTGGCAGGAAATGCAAATTCAGAGAATCTAGGGATTATATCAGTTCTCAACACTGTTTAGTTCAAGAGGCAGAAAAAAACTCCTCAGCACAATGTTTATAGCCACTGGGCCCTGATCAGTACACTGATGATGCAGGAAATCATTTCATATTATTTTCTTTGAGAGGGCCTGCCAAATCCCAATTTTAAGCAATGCTTTTCCTGGCAGTTGAAAAAACAGAAGGGCTTTTTGCTCTGATCGTAGTTTGTTTTTTATTATGAGCTCCATCCTGCTACTGGTCACCCATCAGTAGTGCATGATGGGTACTATTACACAGTTGATACGTGTGCATGCATTTTCAGCAAGGACCAACTCATGGACAGCAACCTGAGAAAGAAGTTCTATCAGGCTACTATTTGTTGTTTGTCAATACCTGCAGGGTAGGAGAAGAGAGAGCGAGCAGACATGTCCTGAGAGATCTTAGGGCACTGCCTCAATGTATCATGTATTAAAATGGGTATGACAGAGAGTATGCAGAGCCCTTATCTGCAAGATACTTGGGGGTGCAAGTATTAAACGTATTAGGCGAGAATGTTTACTGATAGTTGATTGAATGCAGTGTCCACTGAGCGCTTTCATAAATGACATGGGACTCAGTCCTAATGTTAACTGTTTTAGGAAAATAAAAATAAAGGCGCACAAATAGGTTTTAATTACACATATCTATGATTTTTCACAAAGTGAACACAAGTGTGAAAGTAGCCGCACATCAAGAGAAAGGATGTGTCCAGCACTTCAGAGGCCACCCTCCTTCGTTTCCATCACAAAGCCCTCCCCTGCATGGTAACCAATACCCTTACTTCTAACGGTGTACATTAGTTCTGCCAGTTTTAGTATTTTACAATAGAATCACAGAACAGAGACTCTTCTGTTTTTCTTTACTTGACACCATGCCTGCAAGATTCATCCGTGTTATTGAGAATGGCTTTCAACAGTTTGCTCTCAATGCTATCTAGTTTTCCATTGTATGAAGATGCCGCGATGTAGAGACAAGATTTCAATATAAATCTAACAAAAGAAATCCACTTTCTAACGAAAGAAGAAATGAAATGGGCATTAAGCATTTGCTGGTTGGAGTAGAATGCTCCCTACATGGCATTTTCTAAAGCCTAGTCTGGTTTTTGCCTTCTATTTTAAAGGTAGCAAGCAATGAATCAATATGACAATTAATCAATAAAAGAGACACAGAAAAATGGGTGGGTAGTATTTACTTTTTAGGACAAATACTTTATATAATGTTATTTACACTAAAAATGAGGAACTGCTATTCAAAGATACAGCGCTTGTAACAGACTTCACACTCTGTGTCAATGGCAATATGTTTACGTACATATACGTGTATTTTTCAGGTAATATAGTCCAATTACCACAATCCACTTCAAGTCGCATCTACCTACAGCAACTAAATTGTTTCTTCATTACTTGCACATGTAAAGCTCTTTACTGGCTGACTGATTAAACTGACAATAGAGCAATGAAAAGTGGGCAATGAGTGCACTGAAGAGCTGGATTTTCATTAAAATACTTACGGCGTACCTACTGTATGCCAGGTACTTGAGTAGATACAAACATGCCATGGCCCAGACATTTTGTTCCATCAATCAACAACTTAAGCTCAGTGGATAATTTGTGGAGGACCATATACTAACACAATGGAAGACATGATAGGAAAAACAAATTGTGTTCCTACCCTAAGCAAACGGAAAAAGAAAATGGAAATTATGCGTATGTATACTTAACAAAAAGGATAATATAAACTCACTGTACTAAGAATACAGTGTTGTGAAACAGGGAGCCAAAGAGACTCCAATGAGACTGAGTTATTAATCAAAAGGACGTCAACAAGAAAAGCGTATTTGGGGACGGATATAAGAGCAACCATTTCGAGTAGTCTGACATACGTCCAACTTAAAGCTGGAAGGAGATCATAAGCAGGAACTAGTGCCCTGTAAAACCTTTCCTTCCTCGATTTCCCTAGACTGCAATAATTTTCCTTGCTCTTATTTCCTATAGTGCTTGAATTCTGTACCACAAAATTTACGGCAGTTCTGCATTGCTTGCTAATTGTGGTGAAAATCTTGATTCCTTAAATAGATCATTATCTCCTTGAAGGCACAAAACTTTCCACAGCATTCTTTGATATTTTTCATATCTCACAGTGTGCTGTGCCTCATCTATTTGAGTAACCAAAACTGTGATTTGGTCTTTGCGATGCAGCTTCTCTGGTTTTGCAGAGCAAAGGAAACCATGAACAAATGAAAAGGCAAACTATTGAAGGGGAGGAGATATTTATAAATGATATATCTAGTAATAGGCTGAAATCCAAAATATATAAAGAACTTATACAAGTCAATACCAAAAAACACATAATCTGATTAAAAATGGGCAGAAGACACGAACAGACTGTTTCTCTAAAGGACATACAGGTGGCCAAGAGACACATGAAAAGATGTTCAACATCACTCATCATCAGGGAAATGCAAATCAAAACCACAATGACATATCACCTCACATCTGTCAGAATGGCTAAAATCAAAAACACAAGAAATAAGTGTTGGCAAGGATACAGAGAAAAAAGGAACCCTCATGCATTGGGGATGGGAATGCAAACTGGTGCAGCCACTGTGGAAAACAGTATGGAGTTTCTACAAAAAAAATAAAAAATGGAATTACCACAGGATCCAGTAATTCCACTACTGGGTATTTACCCAAAGAAAACAGAAACAATAATTCAAAGAGATATATGCACCCCCATGTTTACTGCAGCATTATTTACAATAGCCAAGATATGGAAGCAACCCAAGTGTCCATCCATAGGTCAATAAAGATGTGGTATACAGATGTGAGATTCACATATATATACACACACACAGGTATGTATGTGTGTGTGTGTGTGTGTGTATGTGTATGATGAAATATTACACATCCAAAAAAGAGAATGGAATGTTGCCATTTACAGCAACATGGATGTATCTAGGGGGATTTAATGCTAAGTGAAATAATTCTGAGAAAGACAAATGCCATAGGATTTCATTCATATGTGAAATTTAAGAAACAAAACAAAGAAAAAAGAGAAACAAAAAACAGACTCTCAAATACAGAGAACTGGTGGTTGCCAGAGAAGTGGGGGTTGGATGTAATAGGCGAAGGGATTAAGAGTACACTTACTGCAATGAGCACTGAGTAACGTATGGAATTGTTGTACCACTATATTCTACACCTAAAACTATTGTAGGCTAATTACACTGGAATTTTAAAAATAGGATAAATAAAAAATAATGAAGTAATTGTAAAAAAAAAAAAAAAAGGTGCTTCTTAGGGCATCTGGGTGGCTCAGACTAAGCATCCCATTCTTGATTTTGGCTTAGGTTATGATCTCACAATTCCATGAGTTCGAGCCCCCACATCACAGTTGGCACTGACCCTGCAGAGCCTGCTTGGGATTCTCTCTCTCTCTCTCTCTCTCTCGCTTTCTCTCTCTCAAGGATAAATTAAAAAAAAAAACTTTTTAAAAAGATGCTTATTTCCCTTAGAAATGGGCCTGCTTTAATTCTACTCTCCTAAAACCACCACATTAAAGAAGCTGTGATGTAAATGTGGGGATATACAAAAGGTCTTAATCTCAACCCTGCTAAAGTGATGTTAATGACCAAATTTAAAGCATCTTTGGGGGGTCATTTAACAAGGAAGGGTAATGAATCTCACCTTAGATGCAATACTGTATCCTATGTGATAAATCACGAATTATCAGGAAAATGCAAATCAAAACCACAATGAGATACCACCCCAGACCAGTGAGAATGGCTAGTGTCAAAAAGTAAGAAAAACAAGTGTTGGCGGGGTTGCAGAGAAAAGGCAAGCCTTGTGCACTGTCGAAAACTAAAAATAGGAGTACAATAGGATCTGGTAATTCCACTTCTGGGTATTTGTCCTCGGGGGGGGGGGGGGAACAAAAATCTAACCTAACCGTCTACTGATAGATGACTGGATAAAGATGCATATTCATTGTATATATACATAATGGAATATTACTCAGCCATGAAGAAGAATGAAATCTTGTCATTTGTGACAACATAGATGGACCTAGAGTGTATTATGCTAAGGGAATTAAGTCAGACAAAGAAACACAGCTATCACATGATTTCACTTATATGTGGAATCTAAAAGACAAACACAAAAAGAAACAGACTCCAAAGTATAGGGAACAAAACTAACAGTGGCCAGAAAACAGGGGGATGTTTTAGGAAAAATAGGAAGGGGATGAAGAGGTACAAATTTCCATTTATAAAATGAGTAAGTCATGGGGGTGAAAGGTACAGCATAGGGCATATAGTCAATATAATATTGTAATGACTTTATATGGTGACAGATGGTAACTACACTTATGGTTGAGCATTTTGTAACATGTAATTGCTGAATCGGTAGGTTATTTACTTGAAACTAATATGCCAACTATACTTCAGTTTAAAACCTTAAAAAGATAAAGCGATGGGTTAAGTTTTTTATTAGAAGAGCATTGAAAATTTGGTCATGAATTGAGTTTTAATCCTATCGCTCCATGTGCATTTAGAGCTTAAGCAAATTACTTAACTTTCCTACGGTTCAGATTTTTACCTGGAAGAATATATCTGCTGCCGTTATTGCATAGGATAATCATGAAAAACCACCAGAAATAACGTATTTGAAACATTTTGGTAAATCTTAAACCAATACAAAAACGTGAGACTTTTTTTTTAAAGCTTATTTTTGTTCTTATTTCTGCCTTCAGATTTTTCCAGCCAGACATACATCTGTTAAAATTATTCTATTTTTGGAGGATATATTTATTTATGGGTTATAGGGAATCAACTTTTCATAGTGAGAAAGATGTTAATTATCACAGGTATAGAAATCATTCAAGTAGTCTAGCCTTTTATTAGTAACTAATCATTCTATATCTAAAATGCAGTTTTAAAATGTGATACTGAGAAAAAGTTGCCTCTTTCTTCACTGCTTTTAATGCACTTGTATACATAATTTCACATTTTTAACTTGTTTGCCAAGAAAAATGTATCTTCACCATTTTAATGGAGTAGAAAAAGTAAAGTGACTTTGACTTTTCAGTTGGTACCATTTGCCTCCAAAAGTGAATCTGCAAACATCAGTAGTTCTGACTCTATGTAATGTATTACCCTTAATTGACAATGACATTCTACAAAAGAATTTTATAGTTTCATGACTTCCTTTGATTCCCTGAAAATGAAAATAAGAATTTTCAATTGCTTCTCACAACAGGGCAGAGTTTGGAGTTCTCATCCAGACAAGTTAACTGCTTACCAAAGTTAAAAATCAACAGTCTTTGAGGGAACATAACAGAATCCAGAGTCTGTACATCCTATTATTCATAATGCCCAGGGTACGAGACATGAAGAAACCGAAAAATATGACCCATACTGGAGAGAAAAGGCAGTCGATACAGACTGACCACAAGACCAGATACTATACTTATCAGGGATTTTAATTGGCTCTCCTATTTAAAATCTGATTCAGCAATTTAAATTCTGAGTTTTCAAGAATTTGTGTGGGTGTCTCATTTCCCAGTTTCTTTCAGTCCATTATGCAGCTGCTTGGGAAATCAATTTTAGGTTTTCCTAAAGACAAGTAAGTTTTAACCATACAGTATTTCACTCTGAACATGGTTTACATTCTTCTGATTGCTCTTAAGATGTTTTCTGGTTTTGGCAACTTGGAATTGGAGGGATTATGATGATTCTTTGAGCAACTGTGTCTAAACTTGAAATCAAGCTATCATCCCCCTATATCAAAGTATAGGGAGCTTACGTGTGTGTGTGTGTGTGTGTGTGTATGTGTATGTATGTGCACAGGCGTGTGCGCAGAAGTCCCCAAGTGAAGAGGTGAGCCTGTTTCTATTTTTTCTGAAATGCTACCAAATACAGCTTGTAACTTCAGAGGACTAGCTTCCTCTGCAGGTGACCTGTAGGCTTCATAGGTCTGTGTAAACAGTTTGTTAAAGTGAATTCATGACATTCTTCAACCTTGGCAGAAAATCTCTTGGTTGGCTCCTCTCTCTTCCTTAAAATATATCTTCTCTTTATCATAAAAACATTATGGCAGCATATACGAGAATCTCCCAGGAAAACATAAAGATACAATGGAGTCTGACTCAAATATTTGGGAGACACCATCAAAATACCATACAGTTGCTCCAGGATCAGCTAGAAAGACATTTTCATGGAAACCAGCAGGCCACCATGGCTCCAAAGGGCACTGCAGCTCTGCTTCAGATTGCCAGTATCCTGTACGCCACATCTGACCACACAGAATCTTGTCGAACGTTCTGGTTCTAAGCCAAATAAGTGCCTGGCAAAGAAGACAGAATATCGGTGGGGCCAGGAGGAAGGGGAGACCGGCTACATTCTGTGAAATGGTACTCATACAGTCTAATTTTTCTCGGTTCACTACATAAATAGCATTTGGAGATGTGGAAAGGGCTGATTAAAGTCAAAGGAGTTCAGCCAATGAACTCTGGCCAGAAAACAGGCTCCACCTGGCCTTACAACAAACGCAGATCAGATCAGTCCCATACTAATATGCCTTTGCTCAAGAGTATGGCAGGGCCTAACGGTGAAGCCTACTGCAGTAGAGTATTAGTGTGCCCACATGACAGGGTGAGGCTCATTCTGTTGATTTTAAGTCTCCTTCTGCAAAATGGAAGCCTGACTCTGCTTACCAAGGTCACAGGGATCATCTCCCTCCCTGAAGATTCCATCCCTCATTTGTCTCTGGTGAGTGCAGGGAAGGCAGAGTAATGGGAGAAAATAGTAACTCACCAACAGTAGGAACTAAGAGACCTGGTTTTCAATTGTAAGAATTCAGAAGATGTCATTTGGAACTGGCAATACCTTAAAATTTCAAGGATTTTCTGTGGAGCCAGTTTGTCCCTGTTCAGTCCAAGTGTCCTGGAAAGGAACGACTCTCCTCTCATGCTGACTCCGTAATCCAGGCTCTTTCCCTCACGTGGCCCTGCTATCTGCAGCACGTGCTTCCCAAGGTTGCCCTGAGGACAATCTCCAATCCACTGAGTCATCTTCAGGAGCGTGGTCATCTTCTAAAAAAAGGAGACGGCCCTTCTTCCAGCTAAATTTGTCACCTATATTTCTTTAAACTACACCTCCTTCTCTGAGTATCTCTCTGGCAGACTTAGACTCAGAGCCTCCTTGTCCAACACTGAGAATTACCATGAGTGACTCACCCCTCAATACTTTGATCACGAGGAAACAAAACATTTGTCAGCCAAATCCCATCTGGGGTCTTAGAGGGTGCCAAGGTTTGGGCCTCATGTCCCCCCGTGCATGTGGAGGATGCAGGCTTCTGACCAGGGGGAGGAGGTGAGCAAACGCCTGATGAAGTGGCATTTTTTTCACCTTTTCTTATTTATTTATTTTTTATTCAAAAAGGGAACTGTAATTTTAGGGTTTGTAACCTATTCCAGAAAATAAAGAATTCAGTCGTGGGAATTTTTAAAAACGGAGACAGAGATAATGGAGAGGGTTTTAGACAGAAGTCTTTAGGTTTTAAGTCACAGATACACAATTGGAAGCAGCTTAAGTCAAAGTAAGGATTGAGGTACAAACAGTGTGGGGGGTGCACAGAATGGGAGAGCTGCAGGGGTCCTGGCACCCCTTGGAACCTCGGGACAGAAGCAGGGATTCACTCCTCCCAAGAGTCCTTTCTGTTTGTCTCCTGTTCCTGATTCCAGGATGTGGGGAGGCGTCTGGGTATCTGTGGGCTGGCTCTACATTTTCAGGTTTCTCTATGTGGCAGGAACATGGCTGCCAGCAACTCCAGCAGACAAGGAATTTAAATCAGCTATTACAGCTATGATGAGAGTCATAAAAAAGTTTTTATGGAGGTTCTCCTAAGGAGGCCACCACATCTATGGGAAGATGTCAGGTATCTCCGCAAGTGCCTCCGTCTGCCTGAGTTACGTCTTGTTGGAGAATCTGAGACACTCATAGGACTACATCACTAGTAGAAGCCATAGAATTTATCAAAGGATTCTGCTGAAACCACCAACACGTACAGTTCTATTCCTGAAAGGGGTATATGTCAAGGGAAATCTACAGCCGCTGCCCGAGGGACTCCTAAAGGCCATCTCTGGTGTCAGCAACTGTGAAGTGACCTCGCTTCACATTTCTGGAACGCTTATCCCCGTATCTGTGGCAAGCTGGTGTGGGGATTCTGTGGTCACAGACAGAGTGGCACATATAGAAAGTCCAAAGAAGAACACATGTGGTTCACTGATAACACACTGGAATAAGGAGTCTGCCTGCGGAGAGATTACTAATAGGTCAATGGAAGCAGTTACAGCCAGTCCATGGGTTTGCTCTCGGAGATAAGAACAATCACTTAGACTTAAATCAGCTCAGTGACCTGGCATGTCCTCCATACCACTGACTCAGGCATCTATCAGACACCTGATCACATGCGTGTTCAATGCAAACCTGTTCAATTTTCAGTAAGGTTCAAAGAGTATGTTTGATAATCCAGCGTTCAAGATAGTGCCTGGCAAAATGGTAGTCACCGAGTATCTGTGGGATGAGTAAACAAATCCTCAAGGGAATGTTGTGTCAGAATAAAGACATAATAATGGTGACAATAATGGTATGAACATTTATCAAGTGCTTACTTTGTGCCAAGCACTGAGCTAGGCAACTGAATTATCTCATTTGATTCTCCCAACACACCTATGAGCTAGGTTCTATTACTGTCCCCATTTAATATATGAGGAAAGCAAGGCAGAGAGAATTTATAGATATGTATAATATGTAATTTATTCATACATTTGACTACTTGGTCCACTAGAGTTGAATAAAAATCAAAGACATACATTCCAATCACTGCACCAAAGGTCATGCATGGGCCACACCCAAGAAGGGACTTCCCAGATAGCCATTCCACTAGGTAACAGTGGCATCCCTTAAGATTGTGCACAGTGACTAGAAAGACTCATGAAGAAAATGCATGAGGGGCGCCTGGGTGGCTTAGTTGGTTAAGCATCCGACTTTGCCTCGGGTCATGATGTCACGGTTCATGGGTTCAAGCCCCGCATCGGGCTCTGTGCGGACAGCTCAGAGCCTGGAACCTGCTTTGGATTCTGTGCTTCCCTCTGTCTCTGCCCCTCCCCCACTAGTGCTTGCTCTCTCTCTCTCTCTCTCTCTCTAAAAAATAAACATTAAAAATTAAAAAAAAAAGAAAAAGAAAATGTATGAACACACAGACATATTCTCTCCCTCCCTCCCTCTCTCTCCAAATGCTAAACCAGAGAACAAGTTAATGTTACATCACTGGGCTGAAAGCTGCTGGAGGATTGGGGTGCTAGTGAGATGCAAGGAATTTTTTTTAATGCCAGTAGAAACTCCCATAAAGAATGCTTTTGAAGCAGAAATGAAATGACACGTTCCCACAAAGGCACTGACAAGAACATAAACCAAACGGCTGAGTCACACACTGCAAATTCCAGCTGCAGTTCTGAATCAAAAGTCAGATTTCTAGTACAAAAACCAAAGAAATGTTGGGAAAATATAGGTCTTTTCTGTCACATCCAATGGCAACTTCAATCAGCAGAAATGTCACAATTAGCCATGGAATCGAGTACAGAAGGTTAAATTGTTGCCAAGTGAGCACCGAAGGTCCTTACGGGCACATTTTATAAAGAGAATGCAAACACCGAAAAGAAGCTCAGCGACAGAAAGACAGAGTGGAGACCTGAAGTTACTTATTGACTTGAATAGTCTATACCACAGAGATGACAGGAGATTTACACACCTGCAGGGGAATCAACACATAAGGCTTGCTGTAGTAATAAATATGACTTCAGGACATGGTTTTGCTTCTCATACAGGAAGGACTTTGAAGGCCACCGGAGTACAAACAGGAGGTATCTTTATTCAAGTTTTGTCCAGTGTGGGTAAAGATCATTCTGTACGCACTCTCACACTAATGCCAGAGAATTCTGGTCTCCCTGATTTAGCAAAACTTCATAGTTTCATAGATTACTCTATATCAAAGGCCAACAAATATTTTCCTGTAAAGGGACAGAGAGTAAATATTTAAGGCTTTGTGGGACATGTACTATATATACTGCATATTCTGTTTCTTTTTTTAAAACAATCCTTTAAAAATGTAAAAAAAAAAAAAAAAAAACAACAAACAAACCAAAAACACCTTCTTAGCTCAAGAACCATACAAAAACAGGCTGTTGGCTGGATTGGTCCTTGGGCCATACTTTGCCAGTCCCCTACTAAATAAATCACTGAGAAAGTGGATGTGTGGGTGAGAAACGTACGATGAGGTATGTACATAATTTAATACACACACACACTTTCACATACATGTGAGGTACATGAAACTGTTCTTTTTCCCATTAGAAGATAAATTCTTCCTGTGCAAAGACTTCATTACGAGTTCTTTGAATTCTTCCCAACAGCAAGATATGAATTCTACATGCGGCAGATCTCAATAAATATGGACTGACATACTATTATAAAGAAAACAGCCTATGTTAAAAGACCACGGCCAGGGAAAGTCTTTGTTTTCCTTTTGCAATAGAAAAAATGACAGTTTTTCTTTCTATTTAACATCTAGGGATATGTGGCTTTTAATAGGCAAGTCTAAGTGTACCCGATAAAGCTTTTATCATCATCGACATCAATGACATTAGCACTACTATTTTAATATCATAAATTATGGCTTTCAAAACACTTTCAATACATTATACCGTATCAGTGTCGACATCAGAAATACTGTGCACTTTCAGAGTTGAAATTTTCACATTAAGAGAAAAAAAGCAAACAAGTTTCAGAAACTCTAGATTTCCCGATGCTAAAAATTAGTTAGAATGACAGCTCAGAATCCACCATTTATACATGAAATGTACTATTTGTCACAATAAAGAATTAGCAAAGAAATAAAAAAAATGTTTTTTCTACATGCGTATCAAGGTATTAATTTGATCAAGAAGAAGGACTAAAGATTTCAGAGGAAGAAATATATATATGACCTAGAGTCTAACTTTCCATTCTATGAATCATTATTTTTGGTCATATCTTGACTACAGAATCCAGTTGGGCTTTTCTGCCTCTGGGCTTAATTTACTTATTTATTATCAGTGCACTGAAGGGCCATGCATTCTCGTCATGCATTTTTTAAAACTATTGCCGAGGCATTTTTCACATTCGGTGCTATAATAAACATTTTATTATTGAACTCCAGTATGTTCTCCTTTCCTCTAAAGATACCTGAAGTTATGTATCACTAAGAATAAAAATACAGTCTTCTTGGTTCAGAAAGTTTTTATTTACTGGAGTTCAAAATGCCAGCATTAGGAGATAAGCTATCATACACGATGCTGACAACAAAAGTCTATGTGCACCGTCTAGTTTGGGCTCCACAGTTTTTTTGTGCTATTTTTCACAGTTGGAGCATGCAGTTATCATACACTCTCCTTCAAATCACCATCTCATTCCACTTACGGCTTCAGAGGCAATTTTCAAGGTTGAGAAATGAAAAGGATGGGACACGGTGAAACAGCAACTTTGTCCCATCGTCACTGTCTCTTCATGCTGTTCTTGGCCATGCTCTGCTGCCAACTTCACCAGTGAGATTTTTTACCCAGTTCTACACTCCAGAAACCCATCTGGAGAAATCCTTCCTTCCCTCACCAAAGGTAAATGGGAATTATGTTTAGAGCATATACTTACAACCCCTTCGACAAACTAGAAGTTCTCATTTCCTTCCAAAATTACATCTCGACACCCATTCCATGATTTCAAGGTCTTTCGTAACTTGATCCTTCTCACTAGCTAAGTTAATGCATCTCTGTGAAGCAACTTGGTAAATCTTGGGAGAGCTTCTAGGTAAAATTCATTTCCAGAGAGTAGTCTCACTATTAACTTGCTGCTAATGGATATACACTAGTTGCGAATCTATGACGAGAGGAATAAAAACAAAGCAGAGTCTTTTCCCAGGGAGTCACTCGTTTACTATATACCAGGTATATCTAGGTATATCCAGGACAAACACCTAGGAGATCATACCGTCTCCTGTCTCTCCTTTTTCGTTCTAAAGGTGGCCCCAGTCAGGGCTTTGGATCCCTCCCAGGAGTGGTGACTTTAGATTCTTCACAGTGAAACATCCGTTAAGTTCTATAATATTTTTCTCACCATGAGAGACAACTACCACATCTTCATTTTCGTTTCTCTTTGTTTTCTCTAACCAGGAAAGGGTGAAGAAGGCCTTGCCACATTTATACTAAAATAATCCTTCCACCCTGTTGGCAGGGTCACGTCACTAACACCAAAAGACTCGAGGTTTATTCTTCATTCGCCAACTTGGCTCCTGTGTTTTCCTGAGAACCCTTCTATTCCTGCACTTTTATTCCAACCTTTTAGGGCCTCGCTCCATTTCAGCCCCCATGGAACCTTCTGGTCCAATTATCCGTCACTCCCTAACACCCCCCTCCAAACTTAGTGGCATCAGATAACACTTACTATGCTTGAGATCTCATGGGTCACGAATTTGGGCAGGGACAAGTAGTTTTCATTCCACAGCGACTGGGAGCTTCGCTGGGTGGTCTGAATGGCTAGAGAGGCCAGCAATGGCTCAGTGTAGGCCCTGTGTCTGAGGTCTCTGTTGTGGCTGCTGGCCGTGTTCCCTTGTTCTGCTCCACGTCACACCTGCTGGAGCTGGAATATCTAAGATGGCTTCTTCATTCGCATGTCTGCTGTCTGCACCGGGATGGCTGGAACGCTGAGGCTCATCAAACACCTGTCCACGTAGCCTTTTGCATGTGGTTGTTCGGACTCCTTCGCAACACAAAAGTCTTGGGGTAGTCGGATGGCGGCTAGGTTCCCCCAGAGCGTTAAGAGAGTAGAAAGGCAAGCAAAGTCGTGGCAGAAGGTATTTCCAGTACGTATAACTGACAAAGGCTCTTATCTTGAATATACAGTATTTTAAAAGCCACTAGAGATCATTAAGAAAAAGAGAGACAACCCAATAGAAACATGAGTGAGGTAAGTGAATGGGTACTTCACAAACCAGGATTACATAATAGCCAATGAAAATATCAAAGAAATTAAGACTCATGAATCATCAGCGGAATGCAATGGAAACACGATATGTTATCATTAGTCACCCAGCAGAATGGCGAAAATGAAAAAGAATGGTAACACCAAGAGAAGGTGAGGATGCGCAGAAGCTGGAGTTCTCAAATACTGCTGTGGATAAACTGACCAGTTTTCCACCGGGCAGAGAAAACGGCCCAGCATCATATACTAAAGATGAGGATGCACGTTCCCTGTGACCCAGCAGTTTAACTCCTTGAAAATAAAAAACCGCAACTACACATGCCAACGTGGATGACTCTCACAGACATAATGCTGAGCATGAAACAATAAATGCCATAGAATTCCACTTAAATAACACCGAAGAAAACCTTCCAAGTATGCTACAGTGTTTAAGAATTCATTAACAGATTGAAAAACTAAGATGAAATACAAGGAAGGAATTGCCATACAGGGCAGGTTAATAGTTATCTTGGAGAGAAAGAAAGACAGTGACAGCGAGAGAAAATGAGGGTGTCCTCATTTGCAGCCATGTTCCACTTCTTGGACTAAGGAGGTGGTTACGTGGACGTTTGTTTTGGGATCAATCATTGAGCAGCGTGTCCTTGTTTTGTGCACTTTTTGGTGAGTATGCTATAGTCTGTAACTAAAAATATCAAAAATAGAATTTAAAAAATTGTTTTTGTTTTTCTCATGCTGTTTTGTCTCGATGCTGTGCCATTTCCTGTTTTATTTTCATTGTCTTATGTGTACGGTTCTTCTGGCCAGCTAATTGCAAGGGTCCTTGGGGGCGAGGAGGGAAGGGACAGCATTCACGTACAGCTGTTTTCACCGTGCCGTCATTCTCATCAGCTGCCATAAAGCCAGGTTGCATCCTGAAAATAGGTGTCGCTTCCACGATTCTCCCCGTAGCGTCAACTGCCTGGTTTCTCTGAACTAAATGAATCTGGCAAGCAGCAGGGCCTGGGGAGGGGCGTGGGAGAGAATCCTGCCACCACCACCTGAACCTCCCTTACTGTACGTTCTACCTTTTATGAAAAAGTAGCTTTTGCCTGTCAGCATGTTTCTTGCCCTCGGTAAGTGTATTTCTTGTCTGTGATTCCTGAGAACTGCAGTATATGCAGCTACACTCGTATCAGAACATCTATCTTATACAAAGAAAGACCCAGTGGTAGATTTTGTCTTGGTTGTTCCCAGCTGAGGCATGTGAAATCCTCACCAAGAGTCCTTCCCCGGCCACTGAGAATGTATTTTCAGTTTTTAAGTGGTTAATTCTGTCACAGAGACCGTTGTTACCTTGCTTTGATAAATTTTCATCTAAGAACACAATTTATCTGACATCAACTAATTGTGAGCATAAAACAGCCAACCAAATATCCTATTTTCCCTTGCTTTGTATTGACCTGCAGGTTTCTTGTCGAAGAGCTCAATGGAGACATAGAAGAATTACATTTAGATTTGATTTTTTCTTTCTTTACAAAGAAAAACACATTCTTTAGATCCTGGTGATAGAAAAACACCAGGTGCTAAAAAGGAGTGAAGATTAAGATCTTGCTCTGCTTGGAGATTTTCTGGGTGCACATTATTGCCTATTTAGTCTATTCTGGTTCTAGGTGGACCCTAAAACAACAAGAACCTTCCATGTATATGCTGGACTGGTGGTCCATACCACCCCTTCGATTAAAACACTCTAGCGCGTAAGAAGCAGCAGCTATTAGAGATGACTATTTCTACAAGAGAATATTTTTCAGAACCAGTGTTTTGTGGGAGAACACCTACGCGCTGGCAGGAGTGCAGGCTTCCTTAACGGGGAAGCTGTGGCACTTCCAAAAATGGTTTTAACAAACAGTTTCTTTTCAACTTGCCTGTCTGTAGTGATTTTAACCAGTTCCACCAAACCAGGTAATTAAGATGTGATGCTCCTCTCTACAGGGACCGCAACTTGTCCTATATATTAGACCACAGAATTAAGAGTATGGGCTCTGGCATCAGAGTAACGGGGCTTAAATCTCAGGTCAGTCATTAACGAGTTGCTTGATGTATGATGAGTTACTTTATCTGTGAACCTCAGGTTCCTCATCCAAAAACCAAAAGAAAACACACCTATGTTATGGATCACTGACAGTACAGTAACAATGCACGTATGTACATCTTTTACCATGGTGTCTCACACACAGTACGTACTCAATAAGTATTAACTCGTGTTATTTTGACTACTATGGCTTTATTACAAGTAACTGATTTATTGTAATGATCGGGTCCATATAACATAGTAAGGGCTATGAAATAACAGCCATGTAACCCAACATGAGTTGCTGGGTGAGAAGAGGGTCAAGGACCCTTGTGAACTAACAGGGCAGCCTGATGCAGTGTCATGGATGTTGGCAAAAGACAGGAGACTCCTGAACCAGAAACAAAGGACTCTGTTACAGCACAGCAGGTGTCACGGGCGTCATGTGTGTGTGAGGTCCCCCTGCTCCCTCCCAGGTCTCTTGAGGGCAATGTGGAGCACTGCAGGTGGATTCTGTGTTTGGAGAGGGCAACCCCAGAGGAGGAACCCCAGGCTTAGGAACTTCCAACCTTTTACAGAAGGTTGATAGCAAGCCTGCCCAAACTTTGCCCTGAGGAAGATGGCATCTTTACTATTTTTAAAGGCAAAGGAATCTTCTTCCCTCTTCCCTAGAGGGAGATACCATCTCTATTGTCTAAGACCGTTGGCCACACAAACTACCTTGAAAAGAGAGCCCAGAACAAAATGCACCAATGCACCTAGTGCCTATTCACAAGATGTACAGAAACGTGACAGAAACATGAAGAACTGTCCCCTAAAAAGAGAAAAACAGAGTGGGTTTGGGGAAGAAAAAGGTTTTTAAAAACAGGACAGACCATGAATAAATAGTGTAGGATGAAGTGTTTTTCTTTTAGATCCTTCTTCACTTTTTACTGATACATATCGTATGTGCACAGGAAAATGCATGAATCATAATGAGACAATTCACTCAACTTTCAAAACAGCACAACCACGTCAACAGCACCCAGACTGACAAAAGGCTAATTTCTGGCTCCCAGAAGACTCCCTTGTGCTCTCTTCTAGTCACTCAACCACTTCCCAAGGGTAACCACTAACCACCGATGAGTTTGGCCTGTTTTTCAACTTAATTTAAAGGGCACCAAAAAACATATAGTCTTCTGTGACTGGTTTTCTTCCTGACTTGTTTCTTCTACACACTACTTCAGTGGTAAGATTTATCCACACTATTGCCTTGGTTTACTGGAATTGCTATGTGATGTTCCATTATATGACGGCACTACACTTACACATTCTCCTGCGGATGAGCACTTGGACAGGCCCTGGCTTTGGATTGTAACAAATATTGCTATTCCGAACATTCTAGTACACGTCTTTTGGTGAAGACACATTTGCACTTCTGCTGGGTATAAACCTCTAAGGACAATTCTGGGCCTGAAAAGCAGTTTTGAAAGGGTTAAAATACGCTAATGCAAGGTCCTGCGTTAAAATAATAAGTCCTCTTGGTTATTATTTGCCTCCAAAGAGTGCATCTGCATCAGCGTGAAACAACATGCCACTCCACGACCATGATTAAAATAAAAGAGTTTGTAGAAGCCAGTCTAAATGAGACATTCTCATCAGCCTACATACGAAGTCTTAATTAAAATACATTCACATTAAGACTCCAGCACTTTAGGGGTGCTATTCACTTCAAGCAAGGAGGCAGAGATAGGCTTGAGGCGTCTGGAGCGAACATACCCAAAAGTAGAACAGACAAAACAGAAATGAAAGCGAATATGGAACGAAAATACCTGTGACAGAAAGTCCCAGTCATGCTAGAAGAGAAGCCTAAGAAGAAATTGGTATGAATATATTCCATATACTTGGAATACTCAATTGGCTATGTAAGCAAATAAAATTGTGTGAAAAGAGTGAATTTACTGCTTAGGTTCACCGAGCCAAAGGAAAATAGCAGGTGGAGGCATTAATCCGCTGAAGGAATTCCCCCCCAATACAAGATTCTATCTGCCAGAATATTAAAAAATAACAACAACAACAGGAAGTTTAAGAATTGTAGCCAAATCCAGCACTGTACAGAGACACAAAAGGCAAACGAGAAAGTCATAAGGGATAGAAACCAGGCCAGGTCTCTAAGGTAACTTTTCAAAAAAAAAAACAAAAACATGAACTACACACATTATAGGAAAAATGCAAGATACTAACATTTGAGGACAAAAGTAATGCCACTTGCAAAATACACTGAAAAGTTCTACAAAGACATTCTATAGTTATACCAGCTATGAGGAGACTCACGTCTCCTTCCCCCCTCCAAAAAAAGGAGAGAAAACTGGTAAGAGTTCATGAAATATCTAGAACAAATGGATCATACTGATGAAATTGACCAGGGAATGCAAGGAATCTATCTATTCAGGTATTTTCTTTTTTAAATTTTAATGTCTCCTCACTGCCTCATCACATTTCTGTTTCTCTTTTGCAAAGACATGGGAGGAAATTTTAAAAATATATACAGAAAAGAAATAATTTAAGCACAGCGAAGTTCAGTCACCATGGGCAGCAGTGAGAAGGCTCCTCCCAGATGGGGGAGGCTTGTTCAAGCATACACATGAGCTGCTGTGGAGGACAGAGAGACCACACATGACCGTTCCCTCTGCAGCATGGGAACAATTACAGTAGTCCACCGTCATCCATGGGGGACTGCCAGGGAGTGCCTGAAACCATGGATAGTACCAAGCCCTGTATATACTTTGTTTTTTTCCTTCCCATATATACCTAGGATACAGTTTAATTTATAAATTAGGCATAGGTGATTAGCAACTGATAATAGAATAGAACAATTATAACATAACGTAATAAAATATCTGAATGTAATGAAGCGTACTATACTCACCTTTCTTCTTGTCCCGATGTGAGATGATACGACACCTATGTGGTGAGATGAAGTGAGCCGAATGACACAGGCATTGTGACATTAGGCTACTACTGACCTTCGCACAACTCATCAGAAGGAGGATCACTTGCTTCAGGACCATGCTTGACCCCGGGCACCTACAACAGCAAGAAGAGAACCGCAGATAAGGGGGAGACTACTGTACTGCATCAGGGAGTGGGGCATTCTTCAGGGTAGTCTCACCGAGAACTCTTAAAGAATCACGGGCTTTAATTTTTTAATCTGTATGTAAATTATAGCTACCAAAAGTACTTTAAGTTTGCTCTAAAGTAATGGTTTTCAAAGTGTGGTTCCCAGACCCACAGTATTGGCATCACCACTGGAATTTGTTAGAAATGCAAATAAATTATTGGTTGGGGCCCAGCAGAGTTTTAGTAAGACCTCCAAGTGATTCTGATTCCGGCTAAAATTTGAGAATCACTGCTCTAAAGCATTTAAAAATTCAGAAGAATGAGTAAAAGCACAAGCATCCATTCACCAATAACCCCATCTCTGAATGTAAACTTGTTGTGGAGGAGAACCTAAAGCTTTTTCTAGGATTTACATCCACATCTTTTTCAGTCATGTCAACCTAAAACTGTCAGGAGGCAATAATTAAGCAAAGCATTTATGTGGGATCAAAATTGCCATTTGGGGTACATAGATTTGGGCAGCAACTCACTAGGTGTCCCAGTAGGTAGCAAAAGCCCAGGATTTTTCAAGACAAAAAGGGAATGTTTGTTTATATTGGTTACAAAGAATTTTGCTTGCTGGCAGCAGAAAACTAATCTTGGCTAAACATAACCGGTTGCTAAGGCTATCACTAAGCAAATGTCTTTTACTGTAGCAAGTTGCAGGTGTCTGTGCAGAGTCCTTGGAGTATTTGTGGTTTGGCTCATTGAAAAGTTCATGGATCCACCTGGTGAGGACACGCATAAGGCCCAGCTCCATTTTAAAACCCTTGACCTAAGTGACCCCATTTCATTTCACCTTTCACACTCTTGGTATCTCTGGTTGGCCCCACCTTTCCTTTCATTCTGCTAGATATAGGGTCTCATAAACGGTAAAACTCTTTAAGGTTCAGAGTCTTGTTCTTGGAATATCAGAAGTCTAATTCTAGCATAAACTAAAGATGATAACTCAGAGAGAACCCTCTTTGACTCAAGCGTAGATTAGACTGTGTAGGCTGAAGGCAGAGCAGAGCCACGGGGGAAGGGGTAAGAGTTCATAGGCTAGTGAGACATGAAAAAGGGTCCTGAGCCCTCATCTCCCACCCCAGCTCCCAACCAAGCCCCTGACTCAGGGGGAGTAGCGTGGAGAAGCTCCTGGTTTTGTGGTGGGGGTTAGGCGGGTGTGCGGGAGCAAAAGAGTTATCTCCATTCTTGGTCTATTCATTGGGCTTATGACAGTTTCATAGGATTCCCTGTGCCATTCTGTGGTACTGTGACAGAACAGCCCACGCTCTTGAGTGGAGTCTAGAAGCTGATTTTCCTAGAGTGGGGTAAGAGGTCAGAATGTTCCCCATGTGCAGGACAGTGGCACAGACAAGGCATGAAGAGGGCATCACTGTCAGGAATGAGGCAAGACGCACAGACCTAAGACACCTGGAACATATAAAGCCCAGGGAAAGTGTGTGGTCACTTACTGTGGTAAGAATACTTGACCTGAGATATATTCTTGTAACAACGTGATCTGGCAATCCCACTTTTGGGTATTTATCCAAAAGAAAGGACATCAGGATCTCAAAGAGATAGCTACACTCCTGTGTTCATTATAGCACTATTCACAAGAGCCAAGATAACTTAGATTATGATTATCAATGTGATTATGAGTGGAAAACTTTGGAATATTAAAGACCTGGACAAAAAGAAAATGTGATATGAACATACAATAGAATATACTCAGCCTTGAAAAATATGGAAATTCTGCAATGTTTCCAAGAATATGGATGGTCCTTGAGGACATTATGCTAAGGGAAATAAGCCAGTCACAGAAAGACAAATACTATGTAATTCCCCTTACATGGGCTATCTAAGTAGTTGAATTCATAGACTCACAGAGTGGAACGGTCATTGCCAGGAGCTGAGGGGAGGGGGATATCAGAGTAGAAGAACACTTTAAATCTGGTAAGATAAATTCCTCCCTGATTTTTTCCCCCAACTATCCTTTGGCCACTACGTTTCCAACTATGCACACGAACATGAAATTCAGTTTGTCATGCATTATTAAATATCTTAAGATTATTGTCTGGTATTGAGTCCATGAATTAATTTGATACATTTCTGATGTATGTCGGAAGATTATTTTTTAATTGACATGTTATATTAGTTTCAGGTGTACAACATAATGATTGGATAGCTGTATATATTGTGAAATGCTCACCACGATAAGTCGACTTAACATCCATCACCACACAGAGTTACAATGTTTTCCTGTGATGAGAACTTTTAAGATCTACTCTTTTAGCAACTTCCAAATATACAATACGGTACTATGAACTAGAGTCACCATGCCATGCATTATATTCCCAGGACTTATTTAAAAGTGGAACTTTATACCTTCTGACAACCTTCACCCATTTCTCCCACCCTCCACCCTCCCTGCCTGTGGCAGCCACCAATCTATTCTCTGTACCATTTGATACATTTTTAACATTCACTCTCAAATCCATCATCACAGTACAACTCTTAGATTTTCTTTTATGGCCTTCAGTATTCTTTCCTAAAATATATCTTTCTTACACTTCTTCTTAAACATATTAATGGGAGGTTTTTTTCTTTTTATTTTAGGGAGAACGCATGAGACTGGGGGAGAGGGGCAGAGGGAGAGACAGAATCTTAACCAGGCTCCATGCTCATCGTGGAACTCAAGCCGGGGCTTGATCTCACAATTGAGACATCATGACCTGAGCTGAAATCAAGAGTCAGATGCTTAACTGACTGAGGCACTCAGACACCCCCATAAGAGATTTTTAAAAATCATCCTCGTTGCTACTGTGAGTGGGGTATTCTTTTTATAGAGATTTCTGTTGTTCATCCAGGAAATATTTATTGATGGGTGGTACGGGTCCCTTGCATTTTAAAGTGGTTATTTCTGATGCACAGCAAAGCTTTAAGGATTTAGGTATTGTTACTGTACATGTGGCCACCTTTATGGGTTTCCTGATTAGTTTTATAATTTTTGTGGTTGGTTCTCTTGGATTCATATTATCTGCAAATTACAACTTTTTTTATTTTCCTAATATTTTTTATGACTTCTTACATTTTAATGTCCTATTACACTGGCTAGGCTTCCCAGAACACTGTTGTAGACATAATGAGCATTCTTGTCTTTTTCCTACCAATAATGAGAATGTTGCTCAAGTTTCCCTATTAACTATGATGTTCACTATACATTTCTGGTAGGTGCTCTCAAGTTAAGAAATTTATAATAATAGGATTGTTAAGAGTTTTTATTAGGAAAAGTTTTGGGGATGTGGCAGCCACCCAATTTAAAGATTCTGGGATGAATCTTTAATATTCTTACACTTTACTATTTCTTGCACAAAAATTATATTGAGCACTTCCACATTTATTTCCATGAGATTAGCTTAGAAGGTTTTATAAGATTTGGATATCAGGGTTGTGCTAGCCTGGTAGAATGCATGGAAGAAGCCTTCCATCATTTTTTATGCTCTCAAAAATTTAAGTAGAAAAAAATACTTTCTGTTCTTGAGTTTTGTACAACTGACCCACGAAACTAAGTGGGCCCGTTATCTTTAGAAGGGTGGTTATTCATACGACTTTCTTAGTATTTTACAGCCATGTATCCGTTCTGTCTCCTTGTCTTCTTCAGTCAGGTGTTGGTAATTTACATTTTTCTAGGAAATGATCCATTTTATCAGAAAGGAGCAGGAAGCTTAGCTTAGAATCCCCATGATTTCCAGTATCATTAATAATTTTTCAGATACCTGGGTGGCTGAGTCAGTTAAGCATCCGAGTCTTGGGTTTGGCTCAGTCCATGGTCTCAGGGTTTGATTTAAGCCCCATGTAAGGGCTCCATACTAGTGCAAAACCTGCTTGGGATTCTTTCTTCCTCTCTATCTGCCCTTCCTTCCCCCCTCCCCTGCACGAGGGCACTCTCTTTCTCGAAATAAATGGATAAACTTAAAAAAAAAAAACAGAATTTTTCTGGGCCTGAAAAACTTTAGAGTGTTTTACTCTCATACCTAAGTAACTTATATTTTTTCTTTGTCCATCTCACATTTTTCCTTGGTCTGTTTTTGAGGGCCAGAAGTTTGCCAGGTTCTGCTGTATGCCTTTCTCCAGCCACAGTTCACTCTGTAACCATCAATACCCTCCTCAACTGTTTGGCGTTGCCTTTACTCTTCTTGCTCTTGCTCCTCTATCAATGTTTCAGAAATTCCTCCACATTTCGGACCACTTTTGTCCGTCTTTTTTTCCCCCTAGCACTGGATACCAGTGTTCCTCAAACTCTAAGGTGCATACAAGCACCCGAGGATCTTGTTAAAATGCAGATTCTGACTGAGAGGAGCAGGGTGGGCCTGAGATTCTGCATTTCTAACAATTCCCAGATGCTGCTGCTGCTGGCCCTTGGACCACACTGTGAGCAGCCAGGCTGTAGCCCTTGCTGAGGGAAGCGAAAGAAGCCTTGAAGGTTTCCTGGTGCAACTGTCTCAATTAAGAATTTAAAAAACATATTCACAGGGGTTAAAAGCCACCTTTTAGGCCCTGGCAGATAGAGTCAGTGAAATGAATGTATACCCCATTCAGATGTAAGGACTTCTCAGTTCAACCATGCACTATACATCTCAGCACAGGGAACAGTTTTGTTCAGCCAGTACTTCCAAAGAAAACAGCAAGTTTGGTCTTTGTGTCTCTACCCTGGCAAAGTCAAGAGGTCAGCCCCATGCGGAAGCGACAGTCTAGCTGGTGCTTTTTGAAAAGACCTAAGACTACCGTCGCCGCCCTCCAGGCTCTTCACCATTCTCACAGTGAATCCTGCGCCCCAGCCCCCCCTCCCCCGTCGCCAAAAAATCTCTCAATTTATTTCTACACTACTGTACCATGACTGCACCACCACATAATGTGTACATGCTTCCATGCCCAGCAAATAGTAGGGGCCAAATATTTGTTGAAAATGTAAGGGTGAATTGAAAAAATGAAATTCCCCTTATTGCCAAAAGGCAAAGAGACCTCTTTCCCCTCTCCCTTACCAGGAGGAACCTAGAATTTGTGAATCCTTCCTCTAACTCTTTGGTATGTATGCAAATCTTTGCAAAAGCTAGGTAAGCCCATTGTTAGCTCTGCAACTCAGGAGTGTTTTTCTTAAGGGTCTGAGGACCATCTCTTTGAAATGTAAACATTAAGGAAGACAGAGCCCCTCTATTTTTCTGTCACCTGGGGAATCTAGCCTAGCTGCCTTTCTCTGAGTGGTAAACTATTTGCTTATAGAGATAAGAAAAAATTTCCTATTCTTTCGGATAAAAGCAATTAGCAAAAACATGGCTGCCTCAATTACCAGGTGAACTTGGATGAACTATGAAAGAATGCATTGCAAGGGTGCTGTCAAGTCCTCTTACAAGAAGACAAGTGGCCACTCATGTGGAGAACATGTACCAAATGAATTTTAACTACGTGGCTTTATAAAAAGGGTGGGATGTCTTTTTGTCTATTTTTATCTGATTTCCTACAACACACATTGTCATCTGCTTTAATGCTTTTTCAATAAATCTGTTTCTTTCTTTTCTACATCTTGTGGAGAGGATTTTGGGGGTTGGCACATTTGTAACTTTCCACAAAAGTAAAAAAAAGAAGAAAAGAAAGGAGGGGAAACAAAAATAAACCAGAATACAAAGTCAACAAAGGAAAGAAGAAAGAGAGGAAGGAAGAAGGGGGCATCTACATACAAAAAAAAAAATTTTTAATCTATACGCAAACCTCATACCCTTTACAAAAAACAACTCAAAATGGGTTATAGACCTAAATGTAAAACTCAAAACTATAAAACTCCTAGAAGATAACACAAGAGAAAATATAGGTGACCTCAGGTATGGTGATGATTTTTTAGATACAACACCAAAAGCATTATCCCATGAAAGAAATCAGTGATGTGCTGGAGTTCATTAAAATTAAAAACTTCTCCACTGTGAAAGATAATGTCGAGAGAATAAGAAGACAAAGCACAGACTGGGGGAAATATTTATAAAAGACAGAACTAAGAAAGCGCTGTTCTCTGAAATATATAAAGAACTTAAAACTCAACAATAAAAAAAAAACAAATTTAAAAATGGTCCAAAGACCTGAACAGGCATCTCACCAAAGAAGGTACACAGATGGAAAACAAACATATGAAAAAACCACTAAGCACATGAAAAGATGTTCAAGGTGATGTGCCATTAGGGAAGTGCAAATTAAAGCAATGAGATACTACTACACACCTATCAGAAAGGCCAAAGTCCAGAACACTGACAACACCGAAGGCTGGTGAAGATGTAGAAATACACACTTTTACCATACGATCCAATAGTCATTCTCCTTGGCATTTACCCAAAAACACGTCTACACAAAAACCTGCACGTGACTATCAATAGCAGCTTTATTCCTAACCGTTAAAACTTGGAGGCAACCAAGATGGCCTTCAGTAGGTGAATGAATAAATAAACAAACTGCAGTATATCCAGGCAATAGAATGCTACTCTGTGCTACAAAGAAGTGAGCTCTCCAGCCATGTAAAGACATGGAGAAACCTAAATGCATATTGTTAAGTGAAAGAAGCCAATCTGACAAGGCTACATTCTGTGTGATTCCAACTATATGACATTCTGCAAAAGGCAAAACTATGGAGACAGCAAAGAGATCAGTGGTTACCAGGGACTGTGGTGGCAGGGAAGGGATGAACACGCAAAGAGGATTTTTATGGCAGTGAAACTATCCTTTATGATTCTGCAATGGTGAATACATTACACATTTGTTAAAACTCCTAGTATGTACAACACCAAGAGTGAACCCTAGTGTAAACTATGAACTTTGGGTGATTATGATGTGTCAGTGTAGGTTCGTAGATTTTAACTATTTTAATGTACTGCACAAGAATAACCATAAACTTTCCTTTTCTCTTTTTCTGATATCCAATAGGAATGTAACAGCCTAATGTCTATATATAATATTTACCTTGATTTCTTCATTAAGAGATAGAGCATGTATGCTCTGTATGTTTTGTGGATTTCCAGTAAAATGCTTTAAAAAGAAATGTATTATAAGCTGAAAGAACCTTTCATGTGAGGGAATATTTTGATGTTCAGAATACAAGTCCCATAGAGAATTCTGTAATTTGAGGAGTTTGAGAGGGAAGTAGAAAGAATGACCAATTCTTCAAAAATTCAAAAAAATATCCAATTTTTTTCTACTGGTAAGTAGCAATATTTTTGTTATTATATTAAGTGTTAAATTCCCAATCGTGTCTTCAATGTTTTCCACAGATTTATCTCTTAGGGGTAGAAAGGAAACTCTTCTCTTGCTCTTACAAGATAAATGGTCATCCATACTTAAGCCTTCTTTTGAAAGTACTGGGAAGAAAACACCTACTGTTCTCTCTATATCACACTTGGTCCTCTCCATTGGATCAGAAAATCTGATTAGAGAGATTCCAGATAAAGATTACAGTTCCAATGTGGCCATCCCACTTGGTCTTCCTAGGAATGTGCATGCTCATAAGCTAACACACTGGTCCTCAAAACCAAGGCGTATCCCTTGCTGTCACTTTTTTTCGCCCATCCTTCATGCCATGTGGGGTTTTACAATTTTAACTAACTAGATATTTGTTTACTGCCTTTCCCTGCCCACCAAGAACGTGAGCTCCCTGAAGGCAAAGATTGTGTCATTCTTATTGACTGTTTACCACAGACACAAGCAGAATTCTTTTTTCGTATAATACGGACACAGTACATATCTGTTGGGTGCTGAATATAATCTTCCTATTTTATGCTTAGTTAACTGCACTTTTGGCTCTCCCTTAAATATTCTCTCGGTTTTCCCATTGTCATGCCTTTGTTACACTATTTCTTCATGTAAGGCTCTTTCCCTTTAATTCCCACCTTTGGTCTCATTTCTTTGCTTTTGAAATCTTATTGATCCTTCCAGGTCTATTTCCTTCGTACATACCCTCAGTGATCCCGCCCCTGAGAAACTCAACGAAGTATCATCTACTCCTGTAAATACTCCTAACACTTTTTTCTCACGTATTTCTGAGGGACTTTATCATGTTTCACCTTACATTTTATTCAATCACATGCATGCTTTCTCCCTTCCATTTCATTACAATGTTGCTGAGGATCAGCAGCATTCCTATCTCCAACTGCATCTGGAACCTAGTGGATGCTTTATAACTATCTGTTTTATTGGCACTGCCTGCCTAACTCTATTATTTAAACTTAATGAATCCATGAACATAACTGGATACCTAAATCATAATTCGATCTACTTACATTACTAAACAATATGTACTGATTTTTACAAATTAATTATAATACTTATATATTTAGCAATGTATAAAGTGGGACTTCTAGCACAGTAAATGCAGGTTCAGTTGTCAAGTAAGGAAGGTGTCCATCAATTTTGTTATAACCACACAGAAGCTGTGCTGTTACCCTAATTTGAAGAATCTACATATGCAGGTTAACCCCTCCACAGTCCTGACAGCGTTAACATGTTCCATCTTTTTTTAATTTCAAAAACCTAAAAAGAGATGTATTATCTAAGGTTAAAATGTGAAAGAATTATGAAGGAAAATACTTTGTCATTTATGAGAACTTGGACTCTATAAGACATCTGGGTAAATATAAAAATGTTACCGTCACAGGTACCTGGGTGGCTCAGTCGGCTGAGTGTCTGGCTTGATTTTGGCTCAGGTCATGATCTCACAGTTCATGGGTTCAAGCCCCAGGTCGGGATCTGTCTGAGACAGGGTGGAGCTTGCTTGGAATTCTCTCTCTCCTTCTCTCTACCCCTCCCCCACTTGTGTACTTTCTCTCTCTCTCGCTCTCACAAAAATAAACATTAAAAATGTTACTTTCAAAAGCTATAAGATGAAGATTCCTAATTGCCAGTGATTTTATTTTATGAGCAGCACCCAATAATGGAAGGAGAGTCTTTGTCCTGCTGGAAGCCTGGGACATCTGATGTACTATTCCCTGTCAGGGAGGGGTTGGCATCTCCCCCTCACGTAGCTATGTTTTCACCGACACAGTAAAACTGTTCGGAGAATGGGCTATGCTTATAAAATCCTTCTGTGGTCTTACTGTTTGGTCCTTTTTGACAATTACACCCAATTGTTCAATGTTAAGTCAACTCAAAATGTCAAAAATACAATGAATACTTGTGCACATGCCTTTCTACTTAGATATGAGGTATTTATTTCCACTGAGAACTATTCATCAATAAATGATCGAGATGGTTTAATTTAAGTGGGTATATCATAAAATTTCAAGTGCATTTAGGATCTGTGCAATGTTTGAGGCTGCTCTTTGTGAAAGCTAATACCCTACAAGTTAGTAAAGTGACATTGGTCTAAGCTGTCTGCATGTTCTTCTACTCACCTTTTACTACTTATAAATAGGAATCTATTTTCTCTTTTAAGGCTGGCACATATTTTAAGCTTCATCTTTTGACTTCCATTAAAGGCAGTTTGTCTTCCGTATCACATAATAACATTTGTATACCCAGCTCCTACTGTGTTGTTTGAGGATACTTGATTCAACAAAGCTTTGCTGTTCTCAGTTTTATTTTGTCTTGTCAGGAAACATAAGACATACTAAAATTAAAATAACTCATAAAAGGTGGAGAGGGTTACTCAGTGCAAAGGATTAGTTTGGGTACAGGGGGAACCACAAGAGATAGGGAAATAACCTCAGGTTAGCAACAGTGGAGGTGTCACCACCACTAGCCTAGGAAACAAGGAATAAGTTGCTAAAACCAAGAACATGAGAACGGAGTATAGAGGAGGGTACCTCAAGAAGATAATCTGAGGGACAGAGCCAATGCAAAGCAACACTGTAAGAAAGGAACTTGAGGAATAAATACGCTGTTCTCTTTCTCTTTTTCCCCTTCAGCCTCCCAGAGCTCCGATAGCTCAAATCCAATGAGGGGACAGATGGTAGAGGAGCCCCACTGATGTGGTCTATAGGAATACTATGGCAAGGAGCAGGGAAAAGAAGAGACGAGAACATACCTAGAGAGAAAAATAGCAAAAATCCAATATGGACCCTGTTCTATATGGTACACAGTGAACATCACATGTCCCTGACTTTTTAACTTTACTTACAGTCAAAGCCCCAATGAAATGTATTACTATGATAGGTAAGTACCATGTTTTTCATCCCTTGACCAACAACTTTTGTCAACGAGTTAGCATAATTTGGTAGTTTAATTATTGCCACCTGTGTTCATTTGTTGCTAGGCACGAATTACCTAAGAATTTCTGTTGAGGATTTTTAGTCCTCTTTGGGTCCACAGCTGTTAGAGAATTTTGGTTTTCACATTAGTACTGGACTTTCATCTTTTTTTTTAACGTGGGCTCAACTGAATCTTGAATTCCAAGTCAAAGTCAACAACACAGCCTGGGAACTAAAATTTTTAACACCCATCTAACTTTTTCACCTATAATATTTCCTCTGTGTCAATTCATGCCCACAAAACTGAATAGAAGATTAGCACTCGCTCTTGTGGATCACTGGAGGAACACAATGACACCCAGCAATCTGTGCAATACTCTTATATTTTTAACACCACGTTGACTGTGCATGGAGCCTTTTATGACTTGCTTTCCCTCATTTCCTGGCAGCAATCTCCTTATAACCTCTTCCTTTTGGCCAAAAAATAGAAGAAAGCGCCAACGTGATCATCATGCCAGCATCGGTCAAGACTCTGCTGCCAAACAGCTTCCTCATTTGAATTAATGAAAATATTGTCAGCTGTGTCAACCATGGGGGATTCTCAGCCCTGAGACGACACAGCCCAAGGCTGGAAGACAATGACCCAAAACCACTTTCAAGGGTGTGTCACTGAAGAGCAACCTTCCTTAGGAAAAGGACAGGGTTTGCTTCCTCGTACCCTTCAGGGGCCTGGACGGGGTGGAGGCAGGAAGTCTTTTCTGATCAGTTTATTATAAAGTAACAGTCTCCACAGACGGGCAAGATGCACTGGAATGCATCAAGTGCATTCACTTAATGCAGTTTACACTTTCACTTAATGCGGTTTACATTAAAGGACCATCTAATATGTGCCAGGCTTTGTGCTAGGTGCTAGTGAAAACAAGACAAACGTCACACCGCTAATACGGAAACCAATGCATAAAAGGACAAATACACACAAACGACTGGTGCTTGTGGAGCTCTGAAGAGGGAAAATAGAATCTCCACTGGAGACAGAAGACTTGTTTGGGCTGGATACTGAACAATGAATAAATATGGCAAGATTCTACAGATGGAGAAGAGAGGAGAGGAACTTCCAAGCAGAAGGAATAACTACTACAAAGCCTACAATTACTAACAGAGTCAAGACAGTACAAACATCATAAACCCAGTACCTTCAGTAGGGAATGAATTACCATGAATATATAGGAATATATTGAGAACACAAACTAAATCCCATTTTCTATAAATTCTCAGTGTCTAGCACACAGTAGGCATTTAATAAATGTTAAAATGAATGAGTAGTCATCAGTGCCTTGTAATAAAAATGTTTCTTTTATTTCTCTTAAGATTTAAGCACGCCATCAATTTTGAAGTGACCAGTAGACTATGCAATCTTTACTGAGTTGGACTAAATAAGAAGTATGACGGTTAATGGACAGTGAGGGAATACTGAAGAAACCTAAGTAAGGATTTTTTGATGTGAGAGTCTCACATCTCTTGACTCTAGACATTTGGGATTAGGAGCATCAAGTAACATTTAGATCCCTATATATTTTATATTCAACCGTCTCTTTCATATTGATCCATGAGTGTTCTATGGGGCCAGGGAGAGCTCACTCAGGGCTACCCTGAGTTCTCTCTGCTCCGCCTGAGGCCAGCAAAGGAAGAGACCATGAGAGTCCCTTAGGAACTGTGCCTGAGCTGCACTGGCCTTAGCAGAGAGTCTGCTGCACATCTGAAGAATATGCCCAGTATCTCTTGATATGTGCAAGCTCCCACCATCGAAACACGAGTGTGTGCACATACAGTGTTGTATTAGGTGACTGCTTCTTCCTCTTGAAAAAGATGCCTTTTGGAACCATAGAGGCTAAAGCTTAAGAGAAGGGCTAACGCTTCTCCACCTGACACAAACCTACCTTCCTGGCTGACAGCGCCATCAATAAAACCTAAGACTCCCTTACAAAGGGAAAGAGGAGTGGCATATACAAAAAGAATATGCTGTCAGCAATGCACTCTCTGAGAAAAGCAACAAGCTTGGTATGTTTTAGAGACTGAGTAATGAGAAGGCCACAGGAGCAAAATGAAGAGAGAACTGTTGGAAGAATGTTCAATAATGCATTTGCTCAGATCCACAGATTGGAAACTCTCAAACACTATGGTGCAATTTAAAGACATTCCAAGCAAAGGAAATTAATTATTAACAACATCAAGGCAGTACAGGAATCATAAGATTAGCGACTTCAATTTTAAAGTAAAAAATTACAAACAAACCATATCCATAATGTAAGGAGAAGAAGTTGTAATTTCATAGCTCCTACAATGCCACCCTACTGAGCACCCAAATTCCTCCAAATTGTCCTCCCACTTTCCTCCAAAAATCAAAAACACTTTGCTGTTGTTGCTTCTAAATCATAGGTTTGTGGGGAATAAGGGTGGCTCAGTCAGTTAAGCAACCAACTTTGGCTCCAGTCATGATCTCACGGTTTGTAGGTTTGAGCCCCACGTCAGGCTCTGTGCTGACAACTCAGAGCCTAGAGCCTGCTTTGTATTCTCTCTCTTTCTCTCTTTCTCCCTCTCTCTCTCTCTCTCTGCCCCTCCCCTGCTTGTGCTCTCTCATACTCTCTCTCTCTCTCTCTCAAAAATAAAAAATAAACATTAAAAAATTAAATCATAAGGTTTTAACAGTAACTTTTCTATTTGAAAGTTCAGAGAAAACTCTTTATTTGGACATAAAGTCCTTTCTCATCTGATAGCCTAAAAAAAGAGAGCACATAAGAACTCAGTTTATCACAGAAACAATTCAGCAACATGAAGTGGTTTGAAAAGAATTTTAAGAATTACAGTACGGGTTCTACAGGCACTAAGGGAGGGGAATGGGGCATCCCAATGGGAAGTGGAACCAAAAAGGAGTGCATCAACTACTCAAGATTTTGCCTGAAGCAGAAAGAGAAGAAATAACTATCTTGGCTTCCTCCCTTATATTATCCCCCAATCACTTCTCCGTGCCTTCTACTGGCTGTCCCGAACCAGAAGCCAGAGGGCAAGGAGTCCTGAGGGAGTAGTGTGCAGAAGTAAGTTGCCTAGAATGCAGATAAGAGGAGGGAAAGAGCAAGGGTTGGATCTGAACAAACAAGCAAATGACCAGAGGAGGGAAACTACAGTGGTTTTAATGCATGTTCATAAATTCTTTGGCACTCTTGCTACAAAGAGTGGGATCTAATTCCCCTCTTCTTGAATATGGCTGGCCTAGTGCCTTGCTTCTCAGGAAGAGAAGGCAGTTACAAAGTGACTAAATGAATTCATAAAATATAAACCTTCACCTTGTTCATTCCACCTTGTCCCTTCTCCTTCTCTCTCCTTTCCCCCGTACATATTCTCTCTCTCTGTTCATCTTGGAACCCAGGTTCTTTGAGGTATAATCCAACAGAGTGAATTTAATACAGGGAAGCCATTTCAAACAGTACTTTGTTAAACAGCTAAAAAATTAAATACAGGTTAGACAGTCCATCTGGGGAGCAGCAACAGCCAAGCAGAGATGAGGAAAGGCCCCACGGAAGTAGTCTCATCATAGCCCCAGGCGACATTCCAGCTGACAGCAAGCACTGAGGGCCAGATAAATGAAGGGACAGACCTTTAGATGACTCCAACCTCAGCCTTCAAGCCACCCCTGCTGATGCCACATGGAGCAGAAACATGCTATCCCCACCGAGTCCTGCCCAAACTGCAGCTCCATGAGCAAAATAAATGTTACCATTGTTTAAACTACTAACCGTTGTGGTGGGCCATCCCCCAGCACTAGATAACCCCAACAAACATGCCAATGGCTCGCACATCATTCTCATTTTCTCATTTCTGCTTCAGCTAACATTTGAAGGTCTCAGTCAGAGCCAACCACACTCAAATTTTATGGCCGTTTTAGATATTTATTGGCCAGTGTTACTGGCAGTAAAAACAATTTTTCAATTCATTAATTCTGATTATACGTCCAAAGGATGAGTGATTGTTCGTGGACTTATTTACTCCTCCATTTAGAAACATTTCCACAGGAAGGTGTTGACAGAGCCTAGACTCCTCGTAAGAAATATAAGGCTCTGAAACTTTAATTACACACAAGAAATTCAAGTTAATTTACAATTATTTACTATGAACCTGAAATAAAGGCCAATTCAATAACTAAAGGAATACTTATCTGAAGGGTATTGTTGCATAAAAGATTGATTTGATAATTGTTCGTGGCATTTATTTTGTATGCCAACCTTTTATGGTCATGGGGAAAAGGGAGATGGATGAGGAGAGGAGACAGGGAACAGAGTGGAAGAACCAGAAAGAAGTGAAGAGGAGGGGGGAGTGACAAGTGAGGGCAAAGGAGAGAGAGAGAAGCAGGATAGTGAAGAATAATTCGAAGACAGATCTACTTTCCAAGCATGCTGACTCAATGGCCCTCTCACACAATGGAGATGTCTTGTCAATGAAAGAGAAGAAAACAAACCTAACTGGTACATTTCTCAAGATGTTTTTGAAGACAAAAGACTCGGGGTAGTTTGCTGAAAAACAGCAGATTGAGGGAGGGGACCAGACTGTACCACTAACAAGTCACAAGACAGTGAGGTCACTTGCTGTCTTTGTGACTTAACTTCTGCATGCACAAAATGCAGATTGTTTCTAAAGTTCCTATGTTACAGCACTGAATTCTAAGATTCTAATATTTACAGGAACTTTCCTCTTGCCTGAAATGACTCTAGATTCTGATGCTATGCTTAATCCTAGAGCAAAAGAAATGTGAAACTGAGAAAAGTGATATCTAACAGTATGTCCCAGCCTGACCAGTTCCCACACACCTCACGGTGAGTTCTACAGAGCAGTGACGCTGACAATGATTCTATTGCATTTGCTTTGGTTGGTACTCACATAAGTAGCAAAGGAAAGCTGCCTTCCGTGTTTTTGTCCCGAATATTTAAAAACATAAGACAAATGAAGAACGTAATTAACCACACCCTGCTTCCATCCTGTAACATTCTCACGTTTACCTATGAATAAAAATCAGTGAAATTATCTCCTACAGTTTGGAATGCTCTGAAAGGAGTTTCTTGTCTTGACACAGATCTGCTGCACAAATGGAAGGAAACACCAGGAAGATGTCTCATAAACCATGTTCATTCTTCTCTATGTTAAAGAATGAAAGAAAGGAAACTAGAATTGAATCACTTCTGGGCACTATTTTCTTCTAGTGTCCCACTGTTCCTAAGAAGTATTTTATCATTATCATCTTTCCTTTATATGTACTGAGTCTTTTTTCCTTCAGCTGATTTTAGGGTTTTTTACTTTATCCTTTATTTTGAGCACACTATGATGTGTCTAACTCTGGCTTTATTTTCATTCATCTTGCTTGGGATTTACTGAACTTTCTGAAATTTGTAGGTTGATATTTACTTTTCAAATTTGGAAAATTTGAAGCCACTTTTCATATATTTTACCTGCCCTGCGTGTCCTTGTCTTCTTCTCAAGATCCAACTACATATATGTTAGTATATTTAATATTGTTCCTACTCATTGATGTTCTATTTTTTCTCATGATGGAGGACTTTGAATCGTTTTTTAAGTTTATTCATTTTTGAGAGTGCACGTGCAAGTGGGGGAGGGGCAGGGAGAGAGAGGAAAGAGAGAATGAATCCCAAGCAGGCTCTGCATTGCACCATCAGTGCAGAGCCCGATGTGGGGCTTGAACTCACAAACCATGAGATCATGACCTGATCCGAAGTCAGATGCTTAACCAACTGAGTCACCCAGGTATCTCTTGAGTCATTTTTCTACTAAGAAGTCTCAAATTTGCTGTTCCTTTCTTCTACTGTGCCCGATCATTTTTTTTCATTTCATATACAGAAATTTGTTTTTCTAGCTCAAGAATTTTCATTTTGTTATTTCTAGAATTTTAAACTCTCTCCTGTATTATCCCAGCTTGTCACCCATTGTTTTTCATCTTTTCTTAGAAATTATTTAACATATTATGGTTGTTTTAAGGTACTTATCTGCTAATAGTAAATCTGTGTCATCTGTGTGTCTGTTTCCATTGACTGTTGTTTTTATATTTCCTGAATATGGATCACATCTTCCTGCTTAATTTTGTATTACATGCCAAACTTTATACATAAAAGAATATAGAAGATTGAATTGTAATATTTTGTGTCTTTTCTTTCATCTTTCTCCTAAGAAAGGGGAACTCATTTCACCTAACAGGCAGATAGGATCAGGGGCTTGTAATTCTGATTCCACCAAGAACTGATTTCAGCTAGGGTAGGATGCAACTTTATTTTACTTTAGCTACAAAATAAAATAATGTGATTTCTTTTTGCTCTTCAGTTCTACCCTCAAGGATTAATCTCCTTCATATCATTAATATTTGAGCTGGGGGGGGCACTGGCTCACAACTTTAATTGATTGTTTTTAACTGACCTTTGCCTTTTTGGTGGCCTCCACCAGGGCCCTAAAATCTGAGCAGTAATACACTATACAAACTCTGCTTTCTGGCCTTATCTCCACAGCAAACTCTACTACATTCTCTGCTGCTTACTCAGCATAGTAGTTAGGGCATCGAATGGAAATTTTTATAAGGTAGTTTCAAGTGATTTATTTTTCCATCTTCCAAATTCCAACCCATCATGCTAGCCAACTCTATCACTAAAAGTTCAGATGTATTTTCTTTGTCCTTCAAAGTCTCTCATCTCTATCAGACCTACTGCTCTGACCACTCACACTCTTCACAGGCACTTACTTCCAAGTATGGAAGTGTCTGTGGCTCTTTGATCATCAGTGAAGAGCTCACCCCTCTCTGGAATTCAGTCCATTAAGACTTCTCCAGCATCGACTGTTATTCGGTAGCCTTACAGATGTGTGCAAGTATGATTATTTTCTTGTATCCACTTTCTACTAGTTGTTACAACATGGTTGTTTACATCCTTCTACATCCTGAGCAGGATTAGCACACCAAAATGGATGTTTGTACTTCTAGAACAGGCTATGGTTGAGGAAAAAAAAGCAGCTGAAGTGTTGCAAACTCTGAAAATAAAGCGCTTTTGAGTACCAAAGTAAAATTGTATCCCGTAAAGGATAAATTTAGAAAGAATGCATGATGATGATTAAAGAACTACTTTTCCTGCCTTAAATTTTAGAATTCCAAATGATGTTAAGAAAGAGTAAAGTCAGAAGGGAAGTGAAAGGGTTTGACTCTAACAGTATTCCTGAAAGAGGTCTAAGTCTGCTCTAACACAATCCTCCCCCAAGACTCCCAAACGGGATGATAAACTCTCTAGACTATATGGAAACCTGAATAGCAAGGAGACTATGCATAGCTCTCATGGGAAATTTCACAGATATCTGCCAAGGCCAGAACAGTATTGCAGCCATAGAGAAGAAATACCCATAAGCTCTATCTAGGCAGTCAGGACCTCAAACAGGTAATGTGAGTCTCACACAGACCTTGTAAGTTACATGTGAAATACTCAAGAGAACATGTGAAAATTGTGTGAGAAGGGTATAGAAATGGGAACAAGGAGATCCCAGAATATAGGACGCTATGTATGCAAGAGGCTGCTACAATTCACCAATATTCATGGGCCCCTTTACATTTCCCAGACTCTTTCAGTTCGGTTGGCCTTGCGACTAGTTCTGGCAAGAGGATACTGGCAGAAGCGGTGCCAATCACTTTAGGACCAGGTGACTTAGTATTAAGTGTACTTACCACACTCTCCTTGCAGATATTAGAGGCGACATACTAACGCACGAGAGGGAGGGGAAAGAGACTCTTCTATCACTATTTGAAAAAGAGCTGCCTGGTAGAGTCCAGACCAGGAATAATCACAAGAGACTTTACCTAAGCAAAATGTAAGTTTTTACTCTTGTGAGTCACTGAGATTTCATGTTTTATTTATTACTGAAGCATAGCTTAGCCCAGTGTTAACCAAAATGTAGTCCATGCTGGGAAGTTCTAGTCTGCAAAGTTAGTTTTTAGAATTTTTTTAAGGCAATTTGAAAGAGAAATTTTAGATCTGTTGGATTGAATAAAAAGCAAGTCCAAGTTTGTATTTTGTTTTTCTTGGCTTTATTTTTTAAAATTTTCACTCTTCTGGTAATTTGTCTGTATTGTATTTTACAAAAGTATTGGTCTGTGACAGATTGAAAGTAATAGAAACTGGTTCTTTATCACTGAGAGTTTGGTAAATACTAGCTACTCTACCCTGACTAATATACCAAAGCAAAAATAGGGATATCTTAGGAGGACACAAAAATAAATTGAGGACTAAACACCAGATATTTTGCTCTGAAGGAAGGACACCAGGTAGATCCTTTGCAAACCAGATGTTCCCTATGGAGAGAGAAAAAAGAGAGGGAGAGACAGAACGATATGGAGAAGGAAACTGTATGAATTAACTATTTTTAATCATGAAATAATTGTCTAGCCAGCTTTTTTAAAAATTCTGTGTTCTACTTTAAATGAAAATAACACTGTATGATAGTAAATAGGTTCAGTCAGAGAAAAAACAAATAAAATGTCCACATCTCCGTCCAACCATTTGGCTTTAATATTAGAACAGTGGTAAAGACACTGAGATATGACTTTCCTGAGACGGTGTTTCTTGATCAGTAAGTTATTCAAGCCTCTCTTTGTCTCCCTTGTCCCAAAAGGCACCTCTCATTGTCTGAGTGCAAGAAGGATGACAATGATCTTCCCCTGTTCATTTTCATCACTGACAATTTCTTATGATAAGGCAATTATAACACTATAAAATCTCCTGAGGTTTTAAGCTGTGCATCCTCACATCCCCTTATGATTAGGCAGTTATAACACTGTGATTTCTGAGGACTTAGATGCCCATCCTCACCTGTCTTTATGAAAACACAGTAACAATACTGTGGAATCTTGTGAAATTGTCAGCTGCCCATCCTCACCTACCCACGGTGATTAGTGCAAGAAATCCATCAAGGAGGAGACTGGTGTCATTGTGTCAGACTGGTGGTGGTCACCACTTCCCGTTCCTCCTAAGACTCGGAAATACGTTTCTCAGTATCAACTTCACCGTACAGACCCAGGTCAGAGTTCACTACTGGAAGGACCTCTTGTGAAAATTGGAAGGTAGTAATGAAACAGAAGCTATTATTGCTCAATACATCATCACAATCAGAGGGGCAGGGGTCTAGTTCCAGACCATTCTGCAAAATCCCACTTGGCTGCAGCGTAAGGTTCTGAGACTCCCCAGGACTGTCAGCTTCTTCGCCCACTCCAAGGCTTCAGACTGATGTTATAGTGACCACTGTCTGATCCTTCAGCTGCATATTTCTAGACCTTCAGTCTCCCATTGGCTGTATTAAACCTCTATTTCCTTAATTTTTACAGAAACATTATTTTATTTAAAAACAAGACTGATAGAGATATTCTGAAAATCTAAGCAATAACATGCAAAAGAATGAAACTGGACCACTTCATTATACCATACATAAAAATAAACTCAAAATGGATTAAAGACCCATTAAATGTGAGATGTGAAACCACAAAATTCCTAGAAGAAAACAGAGGCAGTAATCCCTCTGACATCAGCCATAAAAACATTTTTTCTAGATATGTCTCCTTTGGCAAGGGAAACAAAATCAAAATTGAACCATTGGGACTACACTAAAACAAAAACTTTTTGCAAAACAAAGGAAACAATCAATAAAACAATCTACCAAATGAGAGAAGCCATTTGCAAATGATATATCCAATAAAAGGTTAATATTCAAAATATGTGAAGAACTTACACAACACCAAAAAAAATCCAATGTAAAAATGGGCAGAAGACATGAACAGACATCTTTCTAAAGAAGACATCCAGATGGCCAACAGACACATGAAAAGGTGCTCAACATCACTAATCATCAGGGAGATGCAAATCAAAACCACAATGAGGTATCACCTCACACGTGTCAGAATGGCTAAGTTCAAAAACACAAGAAATAACAAGTGTTGGAGAGGATGTAGGAGAAAGAACACTTGTGCACTGTTGATAGGATACAAGATAATGCAGCCACTATGGAAAACAGTATGGAAGTTCCTCAAAAAATTAAAACTAGAATTACCCTAAGATCCAGTAATTACACTACTAGGTATTCACCTGAAGAAAATGAAAACACTATTTTGAAAAGATATATGCACCCCTATGCTTAGTACAGCATTGTTTACAGTAGCCAAGATATGAAAGCAACCCAAGTGTCCAACAATAGATGAATGGATAAAGAAGATGTGGTATATATGGTGGAATGTTATATATGTCGGTATGTGGTATATTTGTTGAATGGAATGTTACTCAACCATAAAAAGGAATGAAATCCTGACATTTGCAACAACACAGATGGATCTAGAGGGTATAATGATAAATGAAATAAGTCAGTCAGAGGAAGACAAGCACTGTATGATTTCACTCATTCATAGAATTTAAGAAACAAAACAAACAGAGAAAAGGAGACAAAAAAAAAAACCCAGACTCAAATAGAGAGAACTGGTGGTTGCCACAGGGGAGGTAGGGGGAGGGATGGGTGAAATAGGTGAAGGGGATTGACAGGATATTTATAGTGATGACCAGTGAGCAATGTATAGAATTGGTGAGTTACATTGTACATGTGAAATGAATATAATACTGTATGTTAACTATACTTGAATTTTATAAATTTTTTAAAAATTTCCCAGCATTATCAACTGTTATGACTACAGTTCTCAAAAAAATTTATGTCAACCAACCTAAAAGATCTTGGCATACACAAGTCCTTGCAAAAACGCATTCTGAACACTGTTTCACTATTAACATATCACAAATGTATTCAGATTCCAACCATAGTTGTTATGATAGGTCAAAATGTAAGTGAGGCGCACTGATGAGGCATCCTGACATCTCTCCCCCAAATGGGAGTTTCTTTCAGATCATGATCATCTGATAACACATCAGTCAGTAGAGATGAACTATATATGATATAGCTTATATGTGACAATTACGACCTATACACAGTAAGTCTTATTGTTTAACCTAAGGCTATGATAATCTCTTCATTGTAATGGATTTTTTTATGGAAAGTACACCATTTTTATTCCCACCTGGGAAAAAAATTCTCTTCCTATAATCTATATTGTATAAGCAGAGAGTATTTGCTGAGGGTATGCATGAAGTTACAACTCCCTGAATTCAGATTAAAAGTCCATATATTTGAACTCAAAACAGCAGTGCCCACAAACACAGATGAATGCGTTCTTGAAATATACATTAGTGTTTGAGAATGGAAGATGCTAAAAAAAAGCTACTCCTCAAAACCCCTAGGGATTCCATCAGACGTCTTTGTTGTAGGACAGGGTTTCTATACCTTCGCACCATTGACGTAATGGTCCATATAATTCTTCTTGTGAATGGGGGATAGGGAAGGCAGAGGGTAAGAGCTGTCCTGTACATTGTAAGGACATCCTACAAGCAACCAGGCTTCTACCCACTAGATGGCAGTAGCACCTCCCAGTTTTGACAACCAAGAGTCCCCAGGCACTACCAAATGCCCCTGGGGGGGCAAAATCATTCCTGGTTGAGAACTACTCTCCTAGATAAAACAGAAATACGATGTTGGAAAGAGTTTCAGGCCTCTTTCCTATCAGCTTATATTTCATTTGACATTTGGTTTTCCCTCAAGATAGAGTGAAATCCTCTCAACATCTCAGTAAGGAGACTCGAATGGTATCAAACTGCAGGATGTGTCAAAGAAAATATTTTAAGCCCATCGGCTGTGAAGAATCCAAAGGGAGGCCATGTTCAATTGCTGATAAGTAGGAATTTAGAGTGAGTTCATACTACATGCTGATGATGTTTGTTTTTCTTTTCAATTAGATATCATCTTCATTACCAAGATATTAGATAGGGTATCAATAAAATAGACTACACAACAAATGAGCATATAATCAATAAAGCATCCTTTTATTTTCCAATTCAGCTATAAACTATTTCCACCTTGATTCAATGAACTGTAATTTACAGTAATTCAAATAAAACAAAATGTCTAATATTGAATCACTGTGCTCCTTAAAACAGCATAAACTTCCACTTGTTTGTTCTCTCTCCTCTCCTCCTAAACTTTCTCTTATTTTATGATGAATTTCACACTCATCACACACAACGTGTGGTACAAACGAACAAGGAAAACAATCACTGACCTAGCAAGCGGAAAACTAAAAAGTCCTAAACAGACCCTCTACCCTCTAACATAGGGCAGTCCCCTCCCTAGCCTGGAAAAAGCAGGCCTGTGACAGCCCAGCTAATCCTCTCACTTCAGCTGTCTCAACAATAAGTACTAGTACTACAGCAGAAGAGACTGTCAGTGGGACATCTGGAATGTACTTCTGTCTTTACATTTCACAAGGACCATATGTACTGTCCTTACATAGATATAATCTATATTCTAATATTTCATTTCTTAAACACATGTCTTTCTAAAATACTATGAAATTCAAAACAACACAAAAATCTAGCAAATCCAAGACTCAGACTACTTAACCTACAGGGTATGTAATTGTTCTCATCAACTCAATGTTCTGATCACCCTGAGATCTGATCACTACTATACAAGACCATTATCATCCTGAATTTGGCTAACCTGACTGGCTGATGAGGGTGAACATCATAAGATCGATCAACAAAAGCAGTTTCCTTTATATTCAAGTAAATCTATGGAGGGAAGCTATGGAGACCTCCATGGATTTGGCCTAGGAATTCAGCCACAGGTATTGCCTTGACCTTTTTCCTGAAGCTCAAAGCCGTGATACTGACTTCCGTCCATGCTCACCAAAAACAAAACAAAACAAACAAACAAACAAAACCACTTTCCAATGGAAATGTCTAGGTTGACAGGAACTTTATGGAGATTACATTTAACTACAGAGCCTTTGCCATAGTATATATTATCCTACTCTAAGTAAACCTCTGAATCAACAATGAGAGAAGAGTATTTCTAATTTATAAAAGGAGGGATTAAGTAACTATTTAAGGTAAAAGATTCAGCAGAAACAGCAAATGTGCAAAAGCCTTATGAGATAGGGTGGAAGATACTATTATTCCCATTTTAAGAATGGGAAAAAGTACGTTGTAAATGTTGTGAATATGACCATAATCACACAGCTAATGGGTACGTGACAGCACCGGGGACATACACTTAGAAATTCTGGAAATGAGTCTAGTGCCATCTTCTCCATATTAAACAGCATAAAAATGAAAGAAGTATGGCGCCTTTGTAAATAAAGACTGCATACCTAGTAATGAGTGTTCATACAACAAAAGAGAAATATATCTTGTTTGCATTTCCAAGGGGCAATATCTGAAAGAACGTATCAATTTATGCTTGCTTTTGTAGAAAAGAATTAACTGCATTCATTTAATTCCTGACAGTCTGAAAGGGTATGAAGATCACAAACAGACCAAGAAGTCAAAAACACTGGGGAGTGATAAGTGAATGAGTGGTGTGTGTGTGTGCGTACACACACACACACACACACACACACACCATTTTCCTGTTCTATAAGAGAAATTAAAAAATCAGAGAAAATTTTACTTTGGAAAGAAATACTGAGAACAAAAACAATTTCTAAGTAACTTGCTCCTGCTCACTTTTGGAATGTTCTAGAAATCTCAACTCCAATAAACCTATGAATCCATTACCCTGCCGCCCTCCTCCATCAAAAGAAGATGAAACCTACAGGAAATGGGGATGTGAGTAATCATACAACCCTATAGCCCTCTGTAAAAATATAAAGTATCTGTGAAAATATAAAGTATCTCTTTGCAGAACACTGAGATTCTTTCAAGACCCAGACAAAACTGGTTTGTTGCTTCACTTGAGGTTAGAATGCACTCATGAATAATCTTTAAAAGCACTAAAAATATGTTAATGTAAGGCCTTATGCTATTGCTAAATGACATATTCAGTTATCTGTGACCCTTGGTGATCCTCGCCCCACTCAAGAAGCTAGAAAATGAAGCTTCGGTATCTCACAAAATGGATGCTACAACAGAAGCTGAGAAAAATATTTGATAGGAGGATTTATGGCAGAAAGATCACATAATGGTGCAGAGCAAGGCTATCCACCCAAGACTATAAGAGATACCCTTGTTTAATGGGACTGCAGGAAATCTCTACGGAAAGCATTGGCTAAGTAGTGTGGAACCCTCAGAAAGGTTAGACTTGAGTCTTATACTTCTACCGAGCACAGCCTCATATTGAGAGTGAATAGTTAAGGGAAACCCTGACAGATTGCAGATCCAAGAACAGTGGAACCTTGACCCCCTTTCCCAGGATACTCTAGAGAGGTGGCAAGACCAAAGGGATTGAGAAATGTCTTGACTGGGCGTCTAGACAAATGGGACTGGCAGAGCCTTAGAGTTAACAGCACTACAGAGTGGGAAAGAACATGAAAATTATTTCCTTGCATCCACAAATGCAAACAAAGAGCCAAACTGAGGGTAGCCTATAGTTGGTAGTGTAACTTGGCTATGACTCATGGGGACCAATGAACAGATGGGAACAAGGACAACTTGGAAGATGCCAACATGCATAGATTACTCGGGCCAAAGTCTCTTTCCTGTGCCTTTTAGGGGTATATAATCTCCATGTAATTAGAATGAACCCTGAAGGAAGAGCAAGAATGGGAAAGAAAGTGAATGGCTTAAGATAAATCTCCGCTACACAGTAGAAATAAAGAAAATAGAAATAAAAAGTTAGCTATCTTTCTAGCACACCTGAATATGTGGGTTTGGGTTTTTACCTGCCACACCAGCTTGATCTCAAAACTGATTAGTTGTGTGCAAACTGCAAAGTTGCAAAATAACAATCCTCAGCTGCAAATACAGTCATGTCTTTATTTCTTAACCTGAAAAATAAGGTTCAGGTTGCCATCAAATTAGGGAAAATTTCAGGAAAAACATCTTTAACAATAATTTTGAAAGTTCAGAATTTTATAGTTCTTTGTATATATTAATAATGCCAAAGTATGCATAATTAATTTATAAAGTCTCCATCTGTAAAATTATGTTGTATCATATCTTAAAGAGATGTACCACACTTGCTTGGTTTCCTAATCAGAGATCTAAATTTTGCAAAGAATGAGAATATTGCAGTAGTTAATGTGGAAAGAGCCTTACACCTTCAGAAACAGGGTTCTTATAAAAGTTTTTGGCAGACAGGGTTAACTTAGAGACTGATTTAGGTAAGCTCCATTCCAGTTTGGAGTAGGATTTAGTGTAGCCATATTCCAAATACTAAATTACTTTGCTGACCCCCATTCTACATCTGCTTCCTTCCTAACACACGGCCTTAAAACTGTGCTTCTTTCCAGAGTAATTATTCAATGAAGGTCTGCACCCCATGCTAGGCTATCATTCTGTTCAAGCAGAGGTTTTGCCTGATTGTGCTTATCCTAATAACTTCAAGCCTAAATTACTTAATATTTACTAAATGAGTTAATGTATTCATGAACTAGTCATTATACCAGCTTGCTTTTCAAATACAGCCAGTCCCCAACTTATGATTTTTCCACTTTCTGTTGGTGAGAAAGTAGAAACCATACTTTGAATTTGGAATTTGGAATTTTTCCTGGGCTAGTGAGATGGCGTATACATGGTACTCTTCTGCGAGGCTGGGCAGGGGTAGCGAGCTGCAGCTCCCACTCAGCCACCAATCACAAGGGTAAACAACCAATTTACTTACAACCATTCTGTACCAGTACAACCATTGTGTTTTTCACTTTCAGTAATCAATAAATTGCATCAAACAGTCAACATTTCATTATAAAATAGGCTTTGCGTTAGATTATTTTGCCCAACTGGAGACTAATGTTAAGTGTTCTGAGCACTTTTAAGGTGGGCTACACTAAGCTATGATGTTGGGTAGGTTGGATGTAGTAAAGGCATTTTCAACTTCCAGTATTTTCAAATTATGATGGGTTTATCAGGACACAATTCCGTCATCAGTCGAGGAAGATCTATATGGTACTTGGCAAGAAATTATTCCACCTCCCTTTCTTCCCCCATTTTGTGCTCTTTTGTTCCTTTTGGGGGAATAGATGTAATGATACCAAACTAATTGCACAAGCCTTTGCTTTTTGTGACTTGTTTCCTTTCCTCTAGGCTAAGAAGTCACAATAATCAGAATAAGATGAATGTCTTATGACCCTGCCAATGCCAGAGATCTTATTGCTCTCTCACGTGTCTTCTTAATATGGCCATTTGATGATGGCACCTATGGTGGAGTTCTGAACGTTAATAGTCATCACAAGGTTGTGGAGCAGGGTACATACTCTACAGCCTGTCTTTAAAAAAAAAAAAAAGGAAAAGAGTTCCCCAGGGTCCAGATTTGATATTAAAAATTACTCCTGTCCGGCTGGCTAATCAGGTAAGAATAAATCCATCCGTACTGATATACCATAACCTCTTTATGGCAGTGTATCTACAGAAATTGCTCCCAGAGTGAACTCCTTACAATACTGCGGTGAAAGAGGCTGTAACAGCACCTATGTAATGCTAAAATCAACCTTTGTTAAGTAAGAAACACACTGCAACACTCTGAAGAACCAAAGACGCAGTTATGAGATTTCCTAAATGTAGCAGTAACATGGAACTATCAGAGAACCTGAATCAAGTTGGCCAGTTCAGGCATAGAGAAAAGCAAAATGAAACAAAAAAAAAAACTCATTTGGCCATTTTGGTCCTCTCACAAAATTGCTCAAATGCACCAGATGCATAGGTGTCATATGACAATGTAGACTCTAAAAGGTTTGCAATTGTATTCTAAGCCCTCCTTGCCACTCATGTCCATTTTTTCCCTCCAGTGGAGTTGCTCAACTGTTTACCGAAGTGATCAAAATGACTGACTGGGTACTGCAGAAATGCATACATATATGTGTATGTGTGTGTGTGTATATATGTATCTATGTATATATATGTATACATATATATGTATACATACATGTATGTGTGTGTGTGTATATATATATATACATATCTGTCTATATCAATTTGTATGTCATCTAGTGTTATGTATCTTTCTATGTATATCTATATATAATCTCCCGAGAAAAGATCTATGATTTAATTACTAGTCCCATGCTTTCCTTCCAATTATCTCCAGGCTGCTAAAGATTCCATCCGGGATTTTTATGATCCCTGTGTGGACCATTTAGGGCACACAACTGTGGCCTTTTAAATAGCTCACTTCACTGCTCTCTAGAAACGTTAGCCTGCACAAGGCGAGGCTTTGAAAGGCAGCTAGGCAACACCATCTTCATTCCAAGTGTTAATTTGATATCTGCATAATTTAATCTCCTGCATTCTAAATACCAAACCCTGTTTCCAGAAGTTAATTGGTTTTCTTTCTTTTTTGTTTTTATTTTTTTTAATTTAGATATATTAACAGATTTTGCTTGCATTTTAATTTTCTCAATTTTGGCAAGGTCCACATTTCAATTATAATTATTTGCGCTCACCATGGGATTTATATATTTTAAAGATTACATTAATTAGCTCTCAAGAAAAACATAAATTTCATTCCTCATCAAGAGTATTATCAGCAAGCATATCCAAATGACTTTCAGACAGTTTCAGGGCATTAGTAATTCAGAGAACAGCCAAGACCATTGTGTTTTTATTAAAAACTCATTGCATTGGTTTTAATTTACTTAATTTCTAAGATCAAAGATGATTTAGACCTAAGTATACACATATACAGCCTTTCTCTTCCTGCCTCCCTAACACACACACACACACGCTTACTCAGGGGGAAACATTGGCTTCAGCTCTATCATGGTTGTAAGCTATTATTTTGATGCTAAGCAGTTACTGTCATAAAAAATAGGATAACTCTAACCGCCACCATGAAAACAAAAAACACTTGAATTTTAGCACTCTACAAAGTTCTTCTCCTGGCCCAATCATCGGGGGACTTCGGAGTATGTGTCAGGAGTACTCATATGCACAATATGGCTTTCTCCATACAACATAGGAATATTTGTTCCCCTGCGGTAACACCTGCTACTGAGACCTCCCAGAATGCCTTTCCCTGCCTCAGCTGCAGCTGGTCTTTGACTGTCACCACTGCCCTCCTGCCACAAACACCGATGGCTATGCCTCATTGCCCAAGCTGTGTGTTGCCTGACTGCCCATACAAGATAATATACCCCTAGGCCTGGAGAAACACTGGCGGCTGTGGATACCTAGGGGTGTTGAGGTACAGCAGGGATCCTTCCCAACCTCTACCTCTGTGTCCTGCTCTATTACTAAGTAGTGTTCCCTTCCTGGGCTCCTGAGGTCTGAGATTTGTGTAAGAAAACTACCCTTTCATATTTTATCAACAGAAGCCTCTCTCTGCTAGGGTCCAGATGTCTGCTCACAGGAAGCAATGTACATTGTACTCTAAGCAATACCAATACCACCCCTCTAATGCTAGAACACATACAGTGGAGGAAGCTTCTTTCCCCAACTTTTTCTTTCCTTATCCTCTGCTGTTTCCCATTATGCACCTCAGTATCTCATAGAGATAGACCCTCTAATGACTTGTGCACTGAATATCCCAGTGTCATTTCAGAATGGCAAAGCCAGCTGACCTAGGCTCAAAGTATAACCACCTTTACAACAGCGAAGTTGTATAATATACAAACTCTGTGAGCGTGTGTGTGTTTATGCAACACATAAGTATGAGAGGTAGCTATAGTGTGGTAGTTCAAAGCATGGATTCTGGACCCAGACTACATGGACTCAAATCCTAGCTCTATCACTTGCTAGCTCATGATTCTCAACTTTTAAAGTGTGAATAATAATAGCACTCACTTCTCAGGAATGTAAATCCATGTAAAGTGCTTAGAAGAGTCCCTGGCACATAATAAGTGCTATATAAGTATTAGCCATGACGATAGTAATGGTTCTCTATTAGAGGTACAATTATCCATTCTAGTTCTCTAGGCGATGGGATATAGCTGTGACTAAAACAGGTGATAACCTTGGCCTAAAGGGAGGGCATGACTATAAACAAATACCATATAAATATGGCTATGTGTATGGTATTGATTATATAGATAAACAATCTCAGGAAGTAATAAATGCCACAAAACAAAAACTGAAAAAAGAAAAAAGGGGAAAAAAAACCCACTATGGATTAAAAGGATAATTCTGAAGCCATACTCAGCAAGAGTGTCGTATTTTGTTTGTTCTAAAAGAAACCATTGTTTTTGTTGCATGTTACCATTTTTTAAATTATATGGGTTTGAAAATATAGATAAAAAGCAGTTAAAAGGTAGTTTTAGTTTCAGAAAATTACTGGTCTGGCAATCAGATCACTGTTTTGGTCTATTTCAGATAACACAGACAAATCAACTCCATAGAAATGTTCATGGTGTTCTTAAGAAAGTCTGGGACTTTCATACAGCATTCCACGTATATTTGCTCTTTTACCTATGTTTTCGTGAAAATGGTTTTACTTCCACTGAAGATTCAATGCAGAGTTGAACGCACTCATACACTTAAACACTGAGAACTGGGACTACCCACCCCATACAGCTCATTGTCTCCTTTAAGGGTCAGAAAACCACAACCCACAGGCAAAATCTTGTTCCCTGCTTGCTTTTCCTCCTTGTTTATGTATATAAAATTTGGAACACGGCCACGACCACACATCTATATTCTCTAAGACTCCTTTTGCACTACAACAGAGTCGAGTAGTTGCAACAAACGTCGTATGGCCCAAAGCCTAAAAATTTTTACTATCTGGCCCTTCACAGACCTCTTGTCTACGCCAGGATGTGTCACCCTGAGCACTACTGACATACTGGCCTGCAAAATTCTTTGTAGGGAAGGTTGTCTTCTGCACTGTAGGGGGTGTAGCAGCAGCCCAGGCTGACAACCCCCAATCCCCCTGAAACAACTGAAAATGTCTGCAGACTTTGCCCAAAGCCCCCTGGGAGGCAAAACAGCCACAAGTGAGAACCACTGACATGAATGTACTATTCAGTCTCCATATAACTTTATTATTCTAGAAGACTCTTGCCCAGGCAAACAATGTATCATTCATTACAGCACTTCCCCAAAACCCCACCAACTCCTCAAAAGAAAACAATTTGTTCCCTCACCTTGCTGTGCCCCCAACCCTCAACTAACGTATCACGATCCTTACTTAACCCTAATCAAGCTTCCACAATGAAAACTGTCTTACACCAAATTTAAGATTCTTAATAAGAATATATCCTCGTCCTTTTCCCTCTGAGCCAAGAACAAACTCTGTCGAGGTGGTGGTCTCCCTTACAACAGTAAGCACTACATGTAGATCTGTCCTATCAACAGGCTGTATTGGTGGTATCTGGGGTGGCAGCATTCAACATTCTATAACGAGCTCTTTAATTCCAATGCCTTATATATATGAAAAGGACTTTTCTTAAAACACTTGATTTCTATTCAGACAATTATACTTGAAGCATCCTTTTCACTTACCAAACACTGTGTTATGCCTAAACTACTTCTTTTACATTTTAGATCTGTAATTACCTCTAGTCTCACTGCTTTTAGAAGATTTAGAATGAATTTAGAAAAAATACAGATGCCATATTTCCAAATGGAGTATTTTAATGTTATTGGGATTTCCCCAACTAAGTATAATTAAACAGACTACAGAGTAAGTTATCTGCATATTGAATTGGCATCCACCCTAACAAAGAGGGAATTGCTGAGATGTACTCAAATTGTCTTCCCTTGGAGTAAATAAAAAGGCAAGAAATCCTTTCAGCGAAAACACAATTTGACTGAATGAAAAAAATAATGACTCAAACTGGCCACAGTGGTTCAAAATAACTGGATTTTTCATCAAGCTGAAGCCAAATAATAATCAGCATGTTTGTGTTTCTAAGTTTTCCACTGGTGGTTGTAGACGTAGCTTTATGAAAGCCATGCCCTGTTTCATTCACTGCTCATTCCTCACAGTCCAGAAGAGTTTCTGGCACACAGTAGGTGTTCAATAAATGTCGGACAAATAAAATCACAAGGTAACTAATTTACTGTATATGTAAACAAGAATATATGACATCATATCTGAGAATCTGTCTACAGGTTACAGCCCTTGTCTCAATTTCAAGGCATTAACATTGAAACTCAGGCTCTCCATGAAAAATGCATGTGGTAATGGGATACAGTCTCAATTATGTGCTTTCTAGAATGTTTCTTAGGCAGAAGATGTCATACACCTCCGTGGGGCATCTTAGGATGCAGAAAGCCATGAGAGAACACTGATCCTATCTCTCCTAACGATGAAAAAAAAAACACAATGGATTATTTGTAAAATCATCAATTTCTGAGCCCCTCAGGGAGCTAAGATCCTAAGATGAAAAGATGAACTTCATTTCAAAGGGTAGCAAGCCTCTCTGACAAGAGATAAGGGAACAAATTGTTTTACTTTTGGCAGCACAAGGGAGGAAGAGTTGGCATTCAACAAAGCAGCTAAGAAGAAAAATGAACACTTAATGAATGGTTAAATGCCGAGTACTTGCTAGCCTGACAGTTTAGAATCCTTGGGAACGACAGACACAAGGCAAGCCTGCGCCTGCATGCCAAGGCTTTTCTGTAAGCTTTCCCTGGGGCTCACGAGGCAAGTTGAGGTCAGACAGGAACTCTGAGATACTGTCTTGGTGGGAGAGCCATTCAGGGCCTGCCAACATTGGAAGGTTTAGCACAAGTACCTGGAGAAATCCCTCGATGCTCCAGGACTTGCGTGCACGTGAGCAGCCGCCACTGACAGAAAACCTGAGACGTACCCGTACCTAGAATTTCTGGCTGACATTAAACAAAGGCATCCGTTAACGGCGAAGGGCAGGAAATCTGCTCCCATCTGAAATCCAACCATGCTTTGGTCAGGAATGCCACCTGCCACTGGGGAAGAGGGAGGAAACTGTCCCACCGACTCCACAGTGGGCTGAGTTTGGCTGCTGCTGGATAAGGAATAAAAAACCCACCCTCTCAGTCCTGCACTGACACTATGCAAAAGCTATCTGCCACTGGAAGAGGTACAGGAATACTGCTTGTATGTAAGAATTCACACATAAATGCAAAAAATTCTTAATACAATATTAGCAAATCAATTTAAAACATATATGTCGTATACATATATACATACGTATACAATATATGTGTTACATACAACATAGAAAATGCATGTTACATCATGACCAAGTGGACTTTATCCTAAGAATGCAATGGGTTCAACATTCAAACAACATTTTATTTTTCCATATTAACAGACTAAAATGTATACCATATGAAAAACCATTTGGCAAAATTCAACACTTTTTCATGAAAAAATTCTCACTAATTTAAGAATAAAGTATAACTTCCTTAACCTAATGAAGAGGCTCTATAAACATATGGCTAACATTATACTTAACAGTGAATACCAAATTCTCTTCCCTTACAATTAGAAACAAGTATCTGTTCTCACCTTTCCAATTCAGCACTGACTGGAGGTCCTAGCCAGCACAATACGGCAAAGAAAAAAAGGGTACAGATTGGAAAAGAAGAAACATAGCTGCCTTTATTATCATATATCATGGTCATCTACAAAGAATATCCTTAGGAATCTACAGTAAAGGTGATGAGAGTGGGTTCAGCAAAGCCACAGGATAAAAGGTCAATTTACAAAAATCAAATGTGTATTTATGAAAACCAAAATGTTTAAATACCACTTAGAACAGCATAAAAATATGAAACTCTTAAGGATACATTTTACAAAATACATAAAAGACACGTACCTTGAAAATTAAGAAGTAGTGCTGAAAGAAAATAAAGTAGACCTAAATAAATGGAGATACATACTGTGTTCATGAACCAAAAAATTCATTTTTGGTAAGGAGTCAGTTCTTTCCATTTGATCTCTAAATTCACTGTAATCCTACCAAAATCATGGCGGGGTTTTTAGAGAAATTGACCAACAATTTTAAAATTTATACTGAAATGCCTAAGACCTAGAGTAGTCAAAAATTTTTGTAAAAGCAGACAAAATTGGAGTATGTGTGCTATCTATAAAGCTATGTATCAATAAATACAGTAGTACTGACACAAGGATAAACACAAAGATCAATGGGACAGATAGCACAGAAACAGACTCTCATATAAACGGTCAGTTAATTTTCAACAAAAGTACAAAAGTAAAGCAATGGGGAAAGTACTTTTAAAAACCATGCTTGCTATACTTAAAATGTATCATGGGTCCAAGAGTAAAAGCTTAAACCAGAAATCTTCTATAAGAAACAGCAGATAATCTTTGTGACCTTGGGTTATCAAATATTTCTTAGGACAAAGAAACAGGAACTATAAAGAGAAAAATGGTAACGAGATTTATCAAAAGTAAAACAAAATTCTGCACTTCAAGAGACAAGACAAAGTCTGGGATAAAATATCTGCAAACATATATTTGATAAAGGTCTTGTATCCAGAATACATAAAGAACCCTTGAGTTCAATAATAAAAGACAATATACTCAAAAAAATTGGCACAATATTTGACCAAACCCTCCATTAAAGAAGACATACAAATGGCCAATAAACAAACGCAAAGATGTTCAACATACTTAGTCAACATGGAAATGGGGATTAAAAACACCAACACTGCTACATATTTACTTGAATGGCTAAATTTTTTTAAAAGGGAAAAAAAATACCCAAAACTAATAAACATGGATAAGAACATGGAAAAATTGTAACACTGCTAGCTGGAATGCAAAATGATTCAGCCACTATGACCATTTCTTATAAAGTTAAAAATATATTTATCCTACATCTCAACAATTCTACTCCCAGGTACTTACCCAATTAAAAAAAAAAAAAAACCTATATGAAAATGTTCCTAGAAGCTTTATTCATAATAGAAAAAAAAACTGGAACAACAACACAAATTTCATCAACTGGTAACCACAAAAGCACACTGTTTTAAATCCATACAACACTACACTACTCAACAATAAGAAGGAAAAATCTATACTGACACATATAAGAACATGGGCAGATTTCACATCATTAAGCTACATGGAAAAAGCCAGACACATAAGAGGACGTTCTGCCTGATTCCATTTAAATGACCTTCTGAAAAAGGAAAAACTATAGGGGCAGAAAACACAGCAATGGTTTCTAGAGAACTGGAGGTAGGCAGAGGCATAAGGAAACTGTGGGCATTATGAAGACATTTTTATGTTTTGACTGCAGTCATCATTATGTAAGTATATACTTTAAAGGGGTAAATTTTATCATATAAAGTTATACTTCAGTAAAAGTTGGAAAAATGTGAGAGTACCCACTGTGGGGTATAAACAGCTAGCTGAGCCCGACTTGATTTTGTGTGTGCACACAGTGCAATTATGAGTTCCAGGATACAGAGGTACTCTAAGAATTTGTTTTTCTGTCAATGTGCCAAGTACTCTTAAATAATACCACAAGATGATAACATTCTACACTGGAGATGAACTTAGAGATTACCCAGAGTGAGCACTTCATGTCACAGGTAAGGAAGCTAAGACGTAAAGAAACTGAATGGCTTGCCCAAGGAATCACAAATCTCACAGCTGAGGTAGATTGGCCCTCAAAAGAATCTGACAAGATTTACCCCAAACCATGCACAAGCAGTCTAAATAAATCTAAGTGATCTCAGAAGCTGATGTTACAAGTTGAATTTCACTAAGAAACAAAAATACCACATGAAGCCTTTGACACAATGCACTAAAATATGACCATGATTCTGCAGCCTGGGGAGAGAAACAGCTGTATTTAAAGGAAAGGTAGGTACTCTTACGAGATACGAGAAATAAAGAATTTTTCTCATTTCTCACTGATATGTGTTCAAACGTCTGACTCAATTTGTCAATGCATTTTGCCTAATCAATATTATTATAATATTCCTATAAAAAATGGAGGAAAGGAAGGGCAGTAACTAGTCCACTGTCTACCTTGATGGGTCAGAAGATTCTCAGATTTTTTTAATTTATTTTTGAAAGAGACAGAGAGAGAGAGACAGAGAGAGAACGAGACAGAGAGAGAATGAGACAGAGAATCCCAAGCAGGCTCTGTACTGTTAGCACAGTGCCCGATGTGGGGCTTGATCCCAAGAACTGTGAGATCATAACCTGAGATGAGATAAAGAGCTGGATGGATACATAACCGACTGAGTTTGTTTATGTTTTTTCGACAGAGACAAAGGGAGAGCAGGGGAGGGGCAGAAAGAGAGAGAGGGAAACAGAGAATCCCAAGCAAGCTCCTAGAGCTCAGCACAGAGCCCAATACAGGGCTCAAACTCACAAACCACAAGATCATGACCTGAGCTGAAACCAAGAGTCTCATGCTTAACCGACTAAGCCACCTAGGCACCCCAGAAGATTCTGAACTTTTACATTCAGAACCTTTGAAGTGTAAAAGGTGAACATCAGCATGTGTGAAAAGAAGCTAACATCAAGCAGTTAACAAATTATTTATTAATCTATACCCTCCCCTCTCCCATACTTACTCCTGCTCATTCTCCATTCCTACCACCTAGAACTACTCATGTTGCCAGATATGATCTCTTTCCCTTGCTGCTAATACTTAACGTATTTTGTACTTGTGTTTGTAATAGAAACCCACCTAACAATTTCAACAACTGAAACAATTTAGAAGGTGTGATGGTTAATTTCGTGAGTCAACTTATCTATTTTATAGTGCCAGTCGTTAAACAGTAGTTTAGATGTTGCTGTGAAGGTACTCTTTAATGTGACTAGCATTTACCACGAGTAGACTTAAAGTAGATGGCCCTCGGTAAAGCGTGGTCTCATCCAATCAGTTGATGGCCTCAAGAGCTATGTTTCTTCTTTGAAGATGAAATTCTGCCTCAAGATTGCAACACAGAAACCCTGCCTGAGTTTCCATCTGTTCGCCTGTCCTGAAAATTTCAAACTTTTCAGCCCCCACAAGCACATGAGAGCCAATTCCTTAAAATAAATCTCACCCTCTGTCTTTCTCCCTATCTGTATTTGTATCTCTCTGTCTCTGTGTGTGTGTGTGTGTGTGTGTGTGTTCTATTTATTTGGAGAACACCGACTGATACAGAGGATTCTTATTTTCATAAGACAAGAAGTCATCAGTCCAGGGCCAATTCAATGGCTTCATGATGCCATCAGGGACTCTAGCTTTTTCTAGCTTTCTACGTCTCTAATCTTAGCAACTTTTGTCTTTATGATCATGGTTTCAAGGTAGTAATTCCATCAACAGCATAACTGTGTTGCAGAAAAGAGAAAAAGTTTAAGACAAATGATGCAGGTCAGTTGAGTCTATCCTTTTAAAGAAATTTCCAGAGGTGCCACCAGTATCTTCCACTTATATCTTATTAGCCTTTACTATGTCATGTGGTCATCCTTAGCTGCATGGGAAGCTGGGAAATGTAATTCTTTTAGCCGGGCACACTGTCCAAACACAGATGGGGTTCTTTTCTAACAGAAAAGATGAGAATAGACACTGGATAAGCTACCAGCAGTGTCTGCTACGTCCCTTTAGTTGTGTGGATTGGTCTTTGAACATACTCTGGTTCTTGGGTTCACTGATCTTAATTTTAGTACCATAATGTTACTTCTTCTTATATACTGTTTTAGTCTTCCTCTGTTCAAGGATTATTCATCTTTTCCAAAGATTACCAGCACATCATATTCCCACTCTCTCCATTCCATCGACCCCACAATATTCATCTCATGGAAGTGACCCTGTATACAAAACCTCAGGAAACATGGCAAGTAAGTAGTATTTCATAATTAACAAGTCTGCTAGAAAACAGATACTCTTTTAACAGTAAAGATTCAGGGTTGAAGCTAGCAATAATAATTAACTTGGTTGGGAAACATATTTTCCAAAGAAAGAGGATGTATGTTTAAGTTTAGAGGACACATGAGTAGCTAGGAAATTCATTTCCCAAAAGATCAGCATGATGAGTTAGCTCAAGTCTATTAACTGCTTGAGATCACAAGAAATTAATACATAAGGCACAGTTGCTTATCTCTGGGATACGGTACTACAGGGACTGATTTCTGTCTGTCAGAAATAATCAGTAATTATGAAGTCAATACAAAATCAAACAAAGGAACTTTTCAAAATTGCCCTAAAGGGGCATATGTAAAAGATGTAATTAATATGTTTTTTACTATAAATGAAAGCCCATGTGTCAAAAGATTGCTGGTCAATCTATTATGTGAATTTTCTATCCTCAATATTTAAGTGTCCAACTTTTGCTCTCAATCTGATTGCTACTCCTCCAGGCCAGTCCTTCTCCATATAGCCTGCCAATATGCCTCATTTTTTTAATGTTTATTTATTGGGGGGGGGGGCGGGGCATGCAGAGACAGTGAATCCCAAGCTCCCATGGAGCCCGATGCAGGGCTAGAACTCATAAACTGTGAGATCATGACCTGAGCTGAAATCAAGAGTCAGACACTTAACCGACTGAGCCACCCAGGTGCCCCAATATTCCTTTTTTGATCTTATTTTATCCCCCATAGCACTACTATTGTGATCTTCCTAACTGTGAATTCTGATCATTATCACTCCAGTGCCTACATTTTTCTATATGGTCCTGTAGCTTTCAAAATAAAGTCAAATGCTTCAGCTTAACACACAGTTATGCTTGGGGGCACTGGAGTGGCTCAGATGGTTAAGCATCTGACTTTTGATTTCAGCTCAGGTCATTGATCTCAAGGTTCGTGAGTTTGAGCCCTGCATTGGGCTCTGTGCTGACAGCAAGGAGCCTGCTTGGGATTCTCTCTCTCTGTCCCTTCCCTGCTCATGTGTATGCTCACTTGCTCGCTCTCTCTCAAACTTTTAAAAATATATACATAACAATGCTCAGGATCTATCTCCTACTGGCCTCTCTAGGCTGGTCTCCCACTGACTCAACCTTTTTCACTCTCCAAACATATAAAGATAATCCATTCACTTATTTGTTCATTGAATAGCTATATATTAAACATGTACTGTGTACCAGCCATTGTGCTAGGTACAGGGGATGCAACATTGATCATGATGGGCCTGGGTCCTGCCATCCCAGAAATTACACACTAGTAGAGGATCCAGTCAAGTAAGTAGAATGTTAGAAAACACTCCCAAGTCAGACACAAGGCAGGAGGATAAACAACAAAGTTGTATCAGTTACCTACAGTTAGATAACAAACCATTCCCAAATAGTAGCTTAAAACAACAGCAATCATTTCATACCGTTATCTCCCAGGTTTTTGACTATAGACTGATATAGCGAGGGAGTCCTTCTTCAGGAACGTTCATCCACTTAGTCATTTCAGTGCCTAAGGATTCATGTCATCTCAAAGGCATTCCCGCTCCTATGTTTGGTCTCTGAAGTCTTGAGAAGCTGGGAGCTGGAACAGCCAGGACTCCTCAGGCATCTCCCCCTACCTGTGTGTTTGCTTCAGCATAGTGGCTTCAGGGAGACCGGACTTCTCACATGATGGCTCTGGACTTCAAAAGTACATTTTCACGAGCAAAGCAGAGGAAGCTGCATCATCTTTTATGACTGAGCCTTGGAAGTCACAAAGTGTCATGCCCACTATACTTCATTAATGAGGTAGTTCTCCAAAGCATGCCCAGGTTCAAGGGGAGGGGGTACAGAATCTACCTTTTTTAAAAAAATTATTTATTTAAATTCAAGTTAGTTAACATACAGTGTAATACCGGTTTCAGTATGGAGGTTCCTCAAAAAATTAAAAGTTAAAAATTAAAATAGACTTTACCTTTTAATGGAAGAGTGGTAAGGTTCTGGAAAGCATGTGGGTCTGGAAACATTGTTGCAGATATTTTGAAAAACACAATCTGCCACAGAAATCTTTCCAGAAGAAGCATCTTGTTTCTTCACACTCCCGTGCTTTCATAAATGCTGTTCACACTTCCTCAAATGTCTCTTTCCCTCTTCTTGATTTCACTTACTAATACTCACTTGGTAAAACTTATCCCACTTCTCCTCCTATGAGGAGAATGCTTCTTTGACCACCACTCCTCATGTCATTAGATATGCATGGCACCTCCATGCTCCTCCCTATATCCTATTTCCTTTTTAGGATGTCATATACTAGCCCTCTTTCCACATTACTTTGTGATAAGTTCTTGACTCCATCAGTGAACCCAAACCTTCTTGAAGGCATAAGTCTCTGTTCAATTTTCCATCCTCAAAAACTGACTTAGTACTTGTAACACAGTAGGCACTTAAATGAATCAATGTGAAGGCAAATCAGATTGTCTATGAGAATTCATGGCTGTGTACCGTAATGTTTATTATACACTTTTTGCTAGAATTTTAGGTATTCTAGATAGGTACCAGGAATAACAAATATAAAGGAAATAAATAGAGGAAAGAAAGGAGGGAGGCAAGAAAGGAGGGAGGGAGGAAAGGAGAAATCTAACTTCTGTATCAAAATTGTATGTACTTATTCTAAGTTATAAGAAGATCATTTTACATGGCATCTACAACGAGAACAAATGGGCATGTATTGGTAAAGTGTTCTGTATTTCCTAGCCAAAAGGAGAAAAAAACAAACTTTAATGGATCCTTACAGTGTGTCAGGTACTTTAAGTACATTCACATCAAAGATATGAGTCGGTGTTACCTTTACTTTGCAGACGAGGACACTAAGCCTCAGAGCATTCAAGTAATCAAGTTCTAAGACACAGTAAACAATTAACGCTAATTAGTATAGGCATACCACCTGTAAAGGATGAAACCAGGATATGAACTCAGACCTGAGTGCAAAATTCATACTTTCTCCCATATTATCAAGTTTTCATAGCTGTCAATATCTAGTCTCAAACGAGGCTGGATCTTCCTGACACCCAATGTCTATTTGTGGATGTCCTTAGAGAACTTTTAAAGTTTTTAAGAAAATATAACTTTCATAGAGGTACAGAGCATAAAAATCTAAGAAAATATAACTTTCATAGAGGTACAGAGCATAAAAATCTCTCTTCTGTTTTTGTTCATTTGTTTGTTTCTTACTCATTCTCTTAGATTTTTAGCTACTACAGTGGAAGACACAAGGTCTGGGTGGAGATACTGAGAAAGATTTTATGACCTTCATTACAGGTGAAGGACTCTGACAATACAATTAGATATGCAATTCCATTATTCATCCTAAGTGTGACCAGGGGCGTTCTGATTTACTCGCATTGCCTTTTAACCATTTCTAATATCTCATACTTTTCAACTGGGATTGTAGTAATGACACATAAAGAAAAAGCAATATTGTCTAGGTTTCACTGATTCCTTTAAGTTAACACTACTAGGATAATTAAAGAACACTTTTACACAGAAAATGTTAGAGAATTTACCATTACGATGCAGCTACCTTACTATATGTGAAATTCACTTATCATCTTCTCTCCAACTTTTACTTTCTAAATTCTGCAAGATGAGACTACAAAATGATTTAAAAGTAGAATGATTCACTATATTTTATAATGGTTATAATCAACACACGAAAAAACCAATCCAAGTTGATGTCTCTAAATCATTAACATTACCTATTAACAATTACTATATTTAGAAAAAAATGTGGAAAAGTGTCTTTTTAGATTTGTTGCTCTTTACTGGATGATGTATAAGAAATAAAATTTTTTTTCACCATATATGTAAGTCAGATCTAACTAGCCTCATATAGTTGATGGAAAAGATCATATGAATTATTCCTAACATAAAAAATATGTTCTTATTACTATTTAAGGTAATCTCTGTATTCACTTCTGTACATTAACAAAGGTAATTGAGTATATTGAACTTCTTTCAGGCTGCCATACTACCATCTTTGCTGGTGGAGAGATTATACTTTGTTGGCATATTCTTATAGGAATAAATTATTTCAAGACTGAGAGATCTCATAACCCCCCTCCCCCAGCATATTCAGTGAACTCATTTGGGGAAGGACAACAAATTTATTCCAAAATTATTGAGAGGATATGAGGCTTGACTTTCATAAATTAAAATAATACTTAATAGCTAGTTATACAGAAAAATTTGGTGATTAGCCATTGAGAATAAAAAGGATCTTCTTAAAATATGAACAACCACTTCCTAAACTGTTTTTTAAGTACAGATATTGCCCTTCTGAATTTTCCTCAATCAGTAACTAGCCGGGTTTTTTTTCTTCTTTTATTGAAGTATAATAAGCACAAAGTGCCATATTAGTTTCAGGTGTATCATATAGTGATTCAACAATTCTACAGATTACTCCGAATCTTAACCAGGTCCCACGCTCAGCGCGGAGCCTGACCCAGGGCTCCATCTCACAACAGGGAGATCGTGACCCGAGCCAAAGTCAAGAGTTGGATGTTCAACCGACTAAGCCACCTAGGTGCCCCACTAGCAGTTCTTTCTAAAAGAATACCACTGTCATTTGTTTTTAAACAGTATGAAGAACTTAACCTGTCTCATGAAAAAAGCAATTGCCTAAATTTCTTTCCTATTGTGAGTTTCTATTTCTTTCTTTCTTTCTTCAAGACAACCATGAAATCAATGCACTAATTACCTTTCCAATACCCTTGTCTCTGAATTTTGTTCCACAAATGTAGCTACATAAAAGACCAAAACAGCCAGTCAATGAACTGATTACTGTTGAATGCCACACTTCCAAGCTACTTGATCATAATTCAATGTCTATTAAAAAGAGATGTTTTTCTGGTTGAAAACATGATTCTTGAGTCTGTAATTTCAATTCTATTGCTATATTTACATATTAAGCTACCTTCAGGTAACTTTGCAATTATTTAAAAATGAGCAATATTATTGATAAACACCAATTAAGCTGAGTGTGTGGTAAAGACTTATTTGGATGTAGTCCCAGATAATGTCCTTGGCTAATGGGAGAAAGGAAAATGAAGCAGATTTCCAGTAAATATGATTCGGTCCTGAAACATACACTCAGCCAAAAATACGCCCTAAATATATGGTAACTCAAAGCCAATAGCAGTGTTCAAAATGCACAAAAAGGTGTATGTGTGTGTATGAGTGTGTGCATGTGTGTGAGCACAGAAAATTAAATTTTAGGTGAGAAGAAGAAATTCTTTTTTTGAGCCATAAACATTTAATCATCTATGGAAGATAAGGACTGCTTAAAAAACTTGTTAAGTATGGTTCTCACATCTAAACAAAATTATCTGTTTTGTTCATAACATCAAAGATTCATTCAGTGTTCAAATCAGAAACTCTTAACAATAGTTTTGTTTGGGAAAGGGGGTATTGTTTTCATTTAAATAATTTTTTGCTACTTGAACATCTATACAATATGCATATATTACTTTTCAACAGATTTTGAAACCTAATTTGAAAGTATTATCTTTTAAAATTCAACAAAATTTTAGGGACACCTGGGTGGCTCAGTCGGTTAACCATCTGACTCTTGACCTTGGCTCAGGTCATGATCTCATGGATCGCGAGTTCCAGCCCCGTATCAGACTCTGCGCTGACAGTGCAGAGCCTGCTTGGATTCTCTCTCTCCCTCTCTCTCTCTGCCCCTCTCGCCTTCTTGCTCTCCCTCTCTCAAAATAAACTTTAAAAATAAAAAATCAAATTAAATAAAATTTTAAAACATAATTTTAAGGTACTTTTTTTTGTTATAATAACTATTCTCTTAAAAAGGATGGCTTGGTGGGTCGTAGTAAAAAACGACTGGATCTAAGACCATTGCTATAGAGTGTGAAATTGGGATGGTTCTGCCAGGTTGCTTTAGCTCCATGACAGTTTATTCACATAGAGGATATGAGGTACCTACAAATTTCAGATGTGAGGGTTTTCTGTACCCCACAGAGCCAAAGCGGGATGATCTGGCATTTGTGAAGAATCAGCCAGAAAGCTTTCTCAAAATACCTCTTTCAGTGCCTGTTTTGGTTAATGTGTTTTAAAGTGCTTTCCAGGATTTGAGTCTTCTGATAGGATGCAAATGAAAGAGAAGTTTGTAGCTCTGACAGAATAGAGCCCAGGACAGATACCCTATGGAACAGCAATAAGAACAGAGATATGCTCAAAATGTAAAAGCAAGATGACTAAGACATCAGACTAGGTCTGAGTAAGCAAGTCGGCTGTGAACGGTCTTATTTCTCGTTACAGCAACATCTACTCTTTGTACTCATGATCTCATCTCTTTTCAGTTTCAGAGTGAGATCTACCCCTTTCTGGCTCTTGAGAATTCCTGACCCCAGGAGCTCTTCCTGTCTGAATTCTATTTTGCCTTCTTCCTCAAGAACATGTCCATCAATGGTCACAGTGACGACCTTCCTTGTTACCCAAGGCTTGGGCTGTGCCTGCCCACACTGACTCTTGACGCGGCAGCAATAGTTCTTGCTGTGTTCCACGGGATGATAGCAAATATAACGCAAAGAGAGACTTGAAAAGGGCTTCATTATCGGGGTTTGCCCTCTCTTGCTGCTCTAAGGAAACTCTGTGACCACCACCACGTAAACAAGGCCAGTCTCGCCTGCTAGGCGACGACAGACACATGACCGAAATAGCCCCTTTGCCCTGCTGACAGCCAGCCAACCATCAGACATTTGACTAAGGCTATGGACCATCACCTGAACATAAAATCACGAGTAAGCCCAGAAAACACTACATGCAATACTACACGCAAAGATGTGCCATTCGACCGAACCCAGAGAATAATGAATCAATTTGTAATGGTTAAGAAACCTTTACTTAACTACATAACCATTCTAGCTATTGCTCTAATTATTTTCTTCCATTTAGTGTCAAGCATTCTATTTGTTATCACTTATTCACTTATTACATAGTAGTCACATAATGATATAAACATTCTATGTGATAGGGAGAGTGTTAAACAATAACGCATGGGATACTAAGCAATAACACACACGGGACTATCTTTATGGGATGACAAAAATGATAGGTAAATCTATTAAATGGTTTCTTTGTACCACCTATCACGTTAATCTTATTACATTCATTAGCTCATCATGCCCTTATTATTGACCATATTTTACAGGTAAGAAATGGAAGCCTGGAGGATTTTTAACTATTTGCTTAGGGGTACCTGGATGGCTGAGTCGGTTGAGCGTCTCACTTTGGCTCAGGTCATGATCTCATGGTTGGTGACATGGAGCCCCGCCTCGGGCTTGCTGCTGTCAGTGCAGAGCCCGCTTCGGATCTTCTGTCTCCCTCTCTCTGCCCCTCCCCTGCTTGCATTCTCTCTCTCTCTCAGAAATAAAAAAAAAATAAAACATTACCATATATATTTGCTTCAAGTCACAATAAGCGGTAGAATTCAGCTCTATCTCCAGAGCCTGTGCACTGAACCTTCTACTTTATTCAAGGATAGGTATCAAGAAACCTGGGATTTCATCTCAGTTCTGCCAGCAACTATGGCATCAGTGAGAAGGTAAGTCACCTTTCTTTATCCTCATTCGTATTCCTTTACCATGATCCCAAACTGTCTTCAACCTGACTCCAGTCCCTTGCTATCTACACTTTCTTTAATGCCTGGTCTATCAGTATTTGTCTGCCTCTATGTGGACACTGAACTTTTGAAGATCACCACTGTCTTCCTTGCCAAATCTAACACTATATCAAACTCTTTCATTCTGAATTCTAGCTTGACACAAGTGGCCATTCCTTTATTTTTAATTAACCCTTCCACGTTCTCCATTTTTAGAATGACTTTCATCACTTTTCTACATCTTTAATTCTTTACTTTTGAAATGGAGCTCTCCAGAAGTCAAATAGATTTACAGATTGGTTAAATCCCTGGGAAGCAAAGCTATCCATATGTGCATTTAGGGGCATCCATACCTTTAATCAATTCTCAAAGGGTCTGGAACCCACAACAGGTTTCTCACTCATTCATTCATTTACATTTATGGGAAACATTCTATGTGCTAGGCCCTGTTCTGGGCACAGGTAAGAGAACAATGATTAAAACAGGTACAATCTTTTACATCAAGGAACTTAATTCTATCTAGGAAGGCAGAAAATAAAAACACACATGATTAGGGGCCACAATGTCTGACAGACAACAGTGCTATGAAGAAAAAGTAAGGCCAATGAAGACGACAAGAAGTGGACAGAATTAATATTTTACATAGGGTGGTCAGGCCGACTTCTATGGCAAACCAGCATGTGAACAGAATCCTGAACGAAATGAGAAAGTAAGCCAAGTGCATATCCTGGGAATGAGCATTTCTGCAAGAGAAGTTGGGGGTAAGTGCCTGAGGTAGGAACATGCCCTGTCCCTCCATGCAACACCCAGAAGTCATTACAGCTGATTAGAGTGAATACCAGGTGAGCACTGGGAATGAGATTAGAGAAGGGGCCAGGTTAGGGTACAAGTTAGGCAGTTCCGGTTGGCCATGGTTGTACCCTCAAGAGCACCCAGACCATATCCCTTTCTTGTCTCAAATTCAGCACAGGAATCCTGTCAGCTCCTTTCAATTGGTTCAGATTGGGTTTAAAGTATCACATACCTGGGTAACCACTGTGAGATCTTGAGTAAAATTATTGGTTCCAGTTGTAGAACCCTGAACAAATTACCTTTCTGAGTTCCAATTTTCTGATCTTTACAACTGGAATTCAATTACCTAGCTGATAGGATTGTTACAATGTTCTACGTTAAGAAAGCACATGAATGTACACACCTTGGTGCTGGTGAGAAGGGGGTGCTCAATAATTATCAATTTCCATACCTCTTTCCATACCTCTTTACTGACAGTACTTATATATACGTTTTCTTGACTTGAACTACTACCTCTATGGATGGATTCTCAGATGTCTCATGTTCTATCGGTCACTTTTCAATAACGTGTTTTATTGTTTTCCCATGTCTACCTAAATGTTCCAGTAACACTCAAAACTAAAAATCATTACCTTTCCCCTACAACTGCAATCAAAATCTCAAATTGCTCCAAATAACACAGGTGGATAAAAAGACACGATCTGCTGAAAAGTGCTCAGGGTTGGTTCCCCCGTAATTCTGTGCCCAGCCTTTCAGATCTTCCCCCTACACACGTGCATAGTACTCAACCAAAGGTTCAAAAGCCACAGGAAGTTTTCTAGAGCTCTTTCTCTGTATAGCTCTCTGCTTTCTGATACTCTACCCTGAAATTCTATCTATCTCAGCCTCCCCAAACCCCTCAACTCAAAGAAACCATATGCTCTGCTTGGGTTTTCCCTCTGGCATCGCAGTCCAGGAAGTGCCTCCTGGCAGAAAGGTGAGGCAATCCCGGGACTCACTTCATTTGTATCCCTTCTCTTGGGGATCTCTGTAATGTGCCATGTTGTACAAATTCATTTGTTTTCTACAGTTTTTGGGTTGTTTACAGCAAGAGGGCAAGTATGTCTCCAGTAACTTCACAAAGCCAGAAGCCCGTTGCTACTAATTTAGTGGTAACCCACTGCAGTGCATACAGCATCCAAACATTTACACATGGATTTCCTGCAGCGTTCTCAAAAGAAAAATGTTGTGTTTGGAGACAGGACCTCAGGAAGAGCAATTTATTCTAGCTTCAGGCTACCCTTAGAAAGACTATACACTGTATTCTGGCAAATGTGCATGCCTGACCCTTAAGCCCACGTCATGTTCATCCAGCGCTGGGGTACTCCAAAGAGGCATCAGGAGTACGCAAGTCTCCACTTCTTCGTTCTCTCTTCGCTTTATTTTCTTCCTTTGGGCTTAGGAGAAGTGTCTGCCCATTACACAGTGTTCTCCCACCTCTGAAAGCCCACGTTATTTATGTTTTCCATTCATTTCACTGTATTTTTATAGTATTATTATTATTATTCAAAGATGGCTCTTGTTTTCTATTAAGGGAGCTAAAGCTTATTCAAGCATTACCTAGAAGTCTGAAAAGTAAGTTTAAGATCCTGTAAAACTTTACTCACCCAACTCTACCTGTATGACCAAGAATGCAATTCCAGTAGAGAGACAAATCTTCAGGCTTACAAAGGAAAGAGCATGAATGCTAGGGCTCATGTTTTATATTCACCATGTCAACTTGCCTGCATCTTTGGAATTAGTTTATTCCCTTCACATTGTTGCAGATGATCCAGAGCTTGACAAATATGCTTCAAAAGCTTATTTCTCTTACTATTTTTCAAGTCTTAAATCACGGTCTTGTGAAAAGAAAAAAATGTGCCTGCAAAGGTGATTTTTACATTGCTCACCGACTGCTGATATTCGAGTCCTTTCAAATTCCAGATTGAGACACCGTCATCATGAACAATAGCTCCAAAGTAGCCTCCTTACTGCTAATGCAATTAAGTGTATTCTTTCGAAAATGAAAACTTATGATTTGCACAAAGTTCTCCAATGTGCACTCGTGCCACTTTTGAATTGCATAAAATAACAGAAAAATGATAGCATGAGACTTTCGTATGTGAAGTCGTTATTTTCCTTTCGGGAATGCAATGTGTGTGTCTTTTTATTCACACTGAAGTGCCTCATTCAAAACACAGAGGCAACTGTACAGTAATTCTCACCCAGGATGAGGTTTTGAACAATTGAGTAATATGTGTGCTTCTCAGCATGAAGTTAATTTATGTAATTTGTTACACTTTAAGATAAAGTGATGTATGCACATATCTACCATACCCACACTCTTTTTAAAAACAAAATGTTAATCCTCATCAGAACAATGTCTAATCACTTTAATTTCACAGGGCTACTTATGCCGGCGGCGGTGCAGTCCCATGAGCAGACAGTAGCCTCATGCAGTGCAGTAAAGACAGAGCCGTTGTGTCCTTTAAATCCTCAAAAATTCTCAGAGACTTTTAAGAAATTTTGGAGACTTTTTACAGACATAGAAGGTAAAGAAAACAAATAAAGACAAACTCAAAGGCAAATAAGATCCTTACTGCTTTCACCTTTTCAGTTTCTTTTTGTAATCCGTAGATACCTGGGATCAAAGGAAATGATTTCTTTTCGGTTAGGCTGAAATAATTCCACATTGTTTCAGCAACTGAGCTGCCCCATGTTGTGCTTCCTCTCGTAATGTGATATTTCAAGAGGTTACATAAAGACCATATTGTGTTTTTAAATTTAGTCATAAAATCATATTAAACAACTATCAAAGCACACCTCATCCAGACAGGCATGACTTTCCATTTCTCACAAGACCGTGAAGGCTAGAGATAGGTCTATGTGAAAGCTTCTTACAAACATTTCAACAAGCAGTGTGTGTTTTTCTCACACACTCATTTAAAAATTAATTTAGTATTTTTTAAGGGAAACAATTTATCTGATCTATCGGTTCTTTCACATATATGCACAACTTTACTATTTTGTTTTCTGCTTCCTCTAATATTCTGGAAAGATTAAAAACTAAGATACGACCCTACTCCAGCTTTAAAGCGTCAAGAAAGCAAAAGACATGAACTTAATATTAATTGTTCCCAAAAGACTGCTTTTCAAAATAGATCTTTAAGAGTGAATTTTTAAAAACTTATCAGTGGGGTTCTGTCTCATGCCATTATTCTTATTTTTACCTCGTCTGCAAGAACTCTTGAGTGTTACTGCCTCGCGGGTTTTTTCCTGCATCCCTGACATAACTCTGTAATAATGCTTTTCATATTACATTATCTGCAATTGAGTGACCGATTGCTTTTCGGCTCAATGATAGACATCCTGAATTTCAAGACAGTGTCTTACTATCACTGTTAACAGGTCCTAAATCACATGACCTTTCACACAGGAAAGCATCCCCAAGTATGTGTTAAATAAATACTACCTAATAAAATCCATACACAATTACTGCTGCCTTTTGATGCATTCTACCATCTGTCCTAACACATGAAAGCAGCCTTCCTACTCTTCAAAATTCTGTTATTCTTTTGAAGTTTCCTTTGAAAAGTCCTTGCTAATATTTTTCCTGTAAAGAGAGAAGTCAATGAGAAAATATGTCACCTTTCTGGAGCACTGAAAATAGTGATGGAAGAATTTAATGATCGTTTCCTCCTTCTTTAGCCTCATACTGTACCTTTCGATAAGCTAAGGAGATAAGAAAGTGTACCGGAGAAAAACTATGCATCAGACCTGATTTTTAAAAATCCTTTTCTGAGAAAGATGCATCATCATTATCCATACTACAGGAGTATTAATCATATTACTTTGAGGAGCCATGAAGTCTATGTAATTATCTTGAAAGCCATTGCCTGCCATGGGGAAATACATTATCAAGGGAGTTATATTCAACGGGAAGTTATGAGGCTAGGACGGTAATACTCACCCACCCCCACCCTCTCTTATACCTCCCATTTCCTTCACTCTTCATCTCCTAACTCCACAGTGGGAACCACAAATAGTCCAAGTGGAAATGAAGTTTCAAGTAACAACTATAAAGAATTCACATGCTCTCAACCCTGTGTACCAAAAACATGACTCCGTGTTTCCAATTCACTTTGAGCCATGTGTATTAGGCACGGTTCTGCAGAGAATCAGAACCAACAGAACGTACAGAACACTATATGGGGAGGGAAAGAGGGGAGGAGAGAGGTGGGGAGGGAATGACTGACTTTAAGGAAATGGTTCCTAAGACTATGGAGGCTGGCAAGTCCCAAATTTGTAGGGTGAACCACCAGGCTGGAGACCCAGGGAAGAACAAAGGTTGTAGGTCAAGTCAGGAGGCCATCTGCTGGCAGAATTACTTCTTGCTTAGGCTGGATAAGCCTTTTGTTCTATTCAGGCCTTCAGCTGATTGAGACCTATCCACATTAGGAAGGGCAATCAGTTTTCTCAAAATCCATCCATTTAAATGTTCATCTCATCCAGAAAATAGCTTCACGGAAACAAACAAAATAATGTTTGACCAAATATCCGGGAACCATGGCCCAGCCACAATGACATATAAAATCAACCACCACACCACATATTATTTTCCGGGCCTTTACCCTCTAACTTCCCCACTTCAAAGTGTGCACGGAGAGGGGCATGCTGAAACCACAAGCCAAACTGCAGCTGGTCCAAGCAGGGCTAGGAGATGTGTGATTTGCAGGACTACACCACACTGGCCTTGTAACTGTGGTTTAAAGTTCTGTTCACTTTTTGTATTTACAAACTAAAATGTCACATCGCTTTAGTCTCCTACTTCTTCCCATCGCCAGTCAAAAAAAGAATAGTAAAACACACACACACACACACACACACACACACCATTGAAGGACAACAATCATTGGATTAAATAATCTCTCTGATTTCTCAAAACTCTAAAATTCTATGAAGAAGAAGGAAAATATCTAGCCAGGCCTATTTTTCTCCAAAGCCTGTGTTTGGAGATACTGGTTCTTGTGATGGTGCCTGGAAGGTGAGTGTGGCTGTGGAGTGGGGAGGCACGCTGGGTTAGAAAAAAGGTTAAACAGAGAATAAAAAGATTGGGAGTTGCCAAAGGTTCATGGGGCAGGAGGGAGGGATGAACAGGTGAAGCACAGGAGATTTATGAGCAGTGCAAGTGTTCCACATGATACCATCATCGCAAAAACATAACACCATGCATTCATCAAAACCTGTAGTACTGTCCAATGCAAACCGTCAGCTCTAATTTAATGATGAATTTTAGTTAATATTGATTTATCAGTATTGATTCATCAATTACAATAAGTACCACACTAATGCAAGATGCTAATAACAGGGGAAAGTGTTGGGAGAGGGAAAAAGGGAGTATACATGAACTCTGATTTTTTGCTCAATATTTCTGTCATACTAAAAAAGCTCTTAACGGGGCACCTGGGTGGCTCAGTTGGTTGAGTGTCCGACTTCAGCTCAGGTGATGATCTCACAGTTGGTGAGTTTGAGCCCCACATCAGGCCCTGTGCTGACAGCTCAGAGCCTGGAGCCTGCTTCGGATTCTGTGTCTCCCTCCCTCTCTCTCTGTCCCTCCCCCGCTTGTGCATGTGCTATCTCTCAAAGATAAACAATTTGAAAAAAGTTAAAAACGTTCTTAAAAAGAATCTATTAATTTTTTTGAAAAGTAGGAACTTAAATGATCTAAAATAAGAAAACAGTTAAAATATATATAGCTCTAAGATAAAATGTTTTGCAGCAACAAAAAGTGTTTATGAAAAAAAAAAATCATCCCCAGCCTGAACCTGGAGAACACATTCAGGAAAGAGAGGGGGATGGCATCCAGAACTAACTTTTCTGTGAGGAGATCCACTCCCTTGGGACAGAAAAAATCTAAGCGAAGAGCTAATAAATGTGTTCTGACAATAGTCTATGGAGACATGGACTTGTGTCAGATTTGTGGCAACGGATTAGGAAGAAGTGAAAAGATCCCAAACACCGTGGAAGTGGAATGGACCGGACTCCAGGAAGATGTGGATGTAGTTGCGCTGAGAGCCAAGGGCATCAAAGGATGACTCTCAAGTTCTTCCTCGTCTCATTTTCTACAGAGGTTAGAAATGGAGAGTTCTTTTTCTAACAGCTTCACTGTGAGCTGCCTGTGAAGCAACGATGTAGGGATTTCACACATACTTACAAAATCGCATAAAGGTAGCATGGACTAAAGATAATCATTTCACGGTCCTGCGTACATAGCTGGCCTTGACAACCCCTGAGAATAGATGACAACACCGACAGGGAGGGTGGGATGATGACAAGAGATACAGTAAGCCATTACTTTGCTAGGGGAGAAAGAGCGTGTAAACGAAACTAGGAGTGAGTGACAGAAAAGGAAGGGGAAGACCTTGAAACTGTGGTGTCATGCAAGCTCATAGTTTTTCAGAGAGAAAGGTCAGCTAGGCCAAATGTTGCATGGAGGCCGCTAAGAGAGGTTGTGTAGAGTAATTATGAGTTCTGGCTCCAGAATTTGGCTTCTGGGAATCATCCACCAATTGTACGCCTTACTAATCATGTGACCTTGAGAAAATAATTTGTCCTCACTGTGCCTCACACTCTACATGTATAAATTTGATAAGAATATTACTTATTTCATAGGGCTTTTAAAAGAATTACATGCAACACCGAGACTGCATGGAATACTACCTGGTAAACGGTAAGCACTCAAACATTAAAATGTATTTTTGTGATTTGGCAATAGGGAGGGTATTAGTGACATAGTAAGGGCAGGGTTAGCAGAACAGCAGAGGCAGAAAGTCATTGGAGTGGGTTGAAGAGAAAATGGTCTGTTGACAAAATTGTTCTGTTAGACAAGTCCAGGGACAAAAAAGATCCGCACTGCCACCAGAAACCACTATTCCCCTGGGTATGTCTACATAGGTGATAACAATCTGGCTCCCACACTTATCACCCTATTGATCATCATGCTTGGTTTTTCACTGGTCTTGTGAACTCTAAATTTAGACGGTTCCTCCTTATGTGGAGCCAGAATAGGCCCTCTAAGAACTTCAATTCAGTGACCTTCTGTCATTTGCGGCCAAGGTATTATGTAACCCTTAAGTGTAATGAACATTTTGCTTCTTAAACATGTGTCTTTCAATTCTTTGTTTATATCAACTGCAGGCCTCCTTCAAGTCATCTACTCCCAAGGTTCTCAAAACTGCCCATCAGAATCACTTGGGATTAAAAAAATATTCTCAATCTCAGGCCTATAAATCCAGGAACACGTTTCTTTGGCAAACTCAATGTACAGGCAAGGAATAAACGTTTCTTTGGCAAACTCAATGTACAGGCAAGTAAAAGAACCACTGATCTATGGTCTACGTGACAAAAACACCTTCAATAACCCATTTTATCTTTTTTTTTTTTTTAACTTGGAGATTCCAAACTTACCAAATGTTATTCTAACTGGCCCCTTTACTTCAATATTTGGCATTTCCAGATTGCAAACATATTACATTTTGCAGAGATACCACTTACTCCCAGTCTATGATCATGTAACAGCTAACTGCAATATACAAGCTTTGGCACGCACACGTCATGTTGGTGGGTGTGCCCACTTGGCTACAAATCCTTTCAGTGACTGCATTTCTCTGCCAGATAGATGCTGTGTCTGATTGGCAGAAGGTAGTGCGCAGGTAGTGCCCACTGTGCTTTGGCAATGTATGCAGTGTTCATGGTGAAATTAATTTTACTTCCCTACCACCACTAATTCATAGTTCCTGCACTGTTGTTCTTTGAATCAGCTATGCCTAACTCTTTCTCACCAGCACAAAACTGGTGATGGAAGCTGGCAGTTAGCTCAAGACAAAAGTCCATGCTGATTTCACACTCTGAAACTGGCTTCCTGCTTTTCTTTACATAAAGAGGGAATTGTTATAGGCTACCTACTTCTATTCTTGCTGCTCTGGATATTTTCTCCATGGATATGCTGACAGTTTGGGCACAATCTCCAACATCACAAAATAAGACTGGAAACGAGGGAACCAACCCATTTCTCCACACATTGTGATTGGCTTTTACTTTTATTCACGATTTATGATTGGACTATACACCATCACAGTCCCCTGTATCCTCATTTCTCCTTGCCAAGACCAGCTTTAAGGGTTAATTCTTTTCTGTCTTTGCACATTCTCCTATTTCCCAGGAACGTTCTTCCGCCTAGCTACTGCTGTTTTGGTTCCAACAGCTGCTTGTAACCTGCACCTTCGTATGTTCTTTTCAGTAGGGCTCATCGTCTGGAAATTAGGCTTTACAGTGTCCTCTCACTGGAACAATATTCACACCTGCAACATCATACACGGCTCTAGAAAACTTCTCAGGATGATCCAGGATCCATTAAGCATTGTCTACAAGAAGTTAGCTTTTCCACTGGAACAATTAAAACTAGCATAACCACACCAGCCCTTGGGTAAAGCCAAACTCGGTGGTTTCCTTACAGCTCTCCCCCTCTGGGAAAAGTGAACCCTGAAACCATGGCTCTTGAAATGACCTGTTTTCCATCTGTGTTTTGAGATGGTATTTAACCCTCCAAGGGCTCGTCTTCACGCAAACACTAACTCTAGCTGCCTCAGTTTTAATTTGTACTTTCTGATGCTATGATAGGAAAAGATTTGTTAAAAAGGCAGAGAGGGAAAGGTTAAGACCTGAGGTCGCTGGGTGGGGAAAAACACCTATTTTGGAACAGTGCTAGGAGGGGCTGACCACAGCAAACCCCCTAGGGCTTAAGGTTCCTCTTAAGAATGCAACTGACACCACCTACTCACTCTCAGGTTCCCCTGGGAATTTGACAATCAAAATGCCTAAGTAAACCATAAAATGTATGTTATAGAGGGACAGTATGACCACAGTCTGCCTCCTCACACGATGGAGCCGAACCAATCAGGAATGGGCAACCCAGCACCTAGAACTATCAAGCCAATAAGCGTAAGACCTGAGAAGGAATAAGGGGTGGGCTGACCAAAACCTTGTAAAACAAAGACCCTTGCCTCCAGTCGCGGTCATTCACTTTCGAATGCCCCCTCTCGGCAAAGAGCGCTTTCATACCATTCTTACTTTCTGATCTTACACTCTAACCACCTTTTGCCTGCGGCTCATTTTATTTTGTGTCCACCGCTTCATTCTTCGAAGCGGCAAGACAACAAATCCCAGGTATTGAGGTAAAAAACAAAAACAAACAAAAATCTCCTCAAATAATGCCTCCTTTAAGTTGCTCCGGATTGCGTTTGATTTTATTTTTTTAAGTTTATTTATTTTAAGAGAGAGAGAGAGAGAGAGATAGAGAGAGACACAACACGAGCAGGGGAGGGGCAAGGACGGACAGAGAGCATCCCAAGCAGGCTCCATGCTATCAGTGCAGAGCCCCGTGTAGGGCTCCATTCCACCAACCGGTAGATCATGACCTGAGCCGAAATCGACAGTGAGACCCCTAACCGACCGAGCCACCCTGGAGTCCTGGAGTTTGATTTTCAAATGTCTTTTTACTCCAAAATCTTCACTGTCAGGCTCAAGTTTCTGTCCTCACCTAGCAAACCCTTTCACAGCAAAAACCATTCAGGTCCCCAGTATAGTTGGCACCATCCTTTACACATGGTAGGCTCTCCAATAAACGTTTATATACTCATTCGCTCATCTACTTAACTACTTACTGCGTTCCAGCTATGGCTAGATTCGGGCATTTCAACAGTGACTATAACAAGGTGCTTAATCTTCCAGAGCTTACACTGTGGTGGAGGAGACAGCCAATAAACAAAGGAGTAAACACATGTATCAAATGTGTTTAAGAGTTCTTGAGAAAACTAAAATAATGTAAGAAAAGATAATGAATTGCAGGGCCCAAGATTGACTGTTTTAAACAGGCTGGTCGAGGGAAGCCCTCACTAAGAGAGTAGCGTTGGAGCAGAAACCTGAAGAAAGGCAGAAGAGGATGTGTGCAAATTTCCGGGGAAGTTTTCCAGGCAGAGGCAAAAGTAAATGAAAAGGTGCTGACGGATGGACGGAAGGATGAACAGATGAATGAATACTGAACACTGAATCAATGAACGAAGTGAAACTCTTGGGGACAGATCCTCAGGTGATCCCAATGTTCATATCCTGAATAATCTCCTCTCCGTGACTAGGGTGGGCAGACCCGAGAACTTGCTAACAGAATACAACAAAGGTGAGGGGATGTCACTCCTCTATTAACATTATTGTATGTTTTAATGTGTAATATATACATAGTTGACCCCTGAACAACAGCAGGGTGAGGGGGTGCCTCCCCGTGCAAAAATCCCCCCATCACCTTTGACTCCCCCAGAAACTTAGCCGCCTGCAGACCAGAAGCCTTACCCATAAAATGAACAGGTGATTAACGCATATTTTGTATGCATTATATACTCTATTCTTGCAACGAAGCAAGCTAAAGAAAAGAAAACGTAATTTTAAAAACCGTAAGGAAGAGAAAATACTTTGAGAGCACAGCAAAAACTGTGCACGGGCAATCAGCCTGCAGTCCTCGCTTCAACAGCATTTGCACCGAACCCACCACGGACGCCTCTGGTTCCAGCCTCCCAACAACCCCCCCAACCTCTTATCCAATCACAACTTTCAGAACCACCTTCCCGGCCACCCTGTGCCTCCCACACACGCCAACACCATTTTGTGAGCTCAGCCCCTCAATGCCGACCAAACACGAGCTCCCACGTTGGTGAGAACTAATGACGCCGCCGACGCGGAGGCCGCGTGAGCCGCCTGGTCAGCATGCAGCTGCCAGCCTCCCGCACCCACCTACCTCCCTCTGGGCTCCCATTTCGCCTCAGGAGGTGGCTCCGGAGGAGTGGGCCGCTCGCCTGCAGACCGGGCAGAAGCGCCGGGGCGCCCAGCGTTCCCGGAAGAGGCAAAGCCGTGGCGGCGCGCCCTCTTCAGGACCGGCAGAAGCCGTCCCAAGACGCGCAAAGGAAGAGCACGCGGTACGCTCTGAGCGCCGCCCCGCTGCTGCCGACGACCTGGAACCGCGCCCTTTTGGACCCGCCCACGCGCACCCCAGCCCCGCCGCTTCCTGCGAAGCCACTTCCTGGAGCCGCATCGCCAAGATGAGGACCACCTGCACGCCTGTCCCCGGGCCGGACTGGCAACTAGCTCTTCCCTAGGCGCAGCGCCTCGCGACCAGGAGCCTCTCCAGCCCAGCTGCCCTCGAGGGGCTCCTCTGGCAAGCCCTTGGTGTCAGGGCTTCTGCCCGAGCCTCTCCCTGCAGCGACTGGGCAGCTTTTAACCGCTTCGGTTTTGTTTTGTTTTGTTTAAGCAAAAACAAACAAAAACAAAGAATAATCCACATACAGGTGGACATATGTATATCCACACACGCGCATATGCACATGTGTGTACATGTACACATCATTATACGTATGTAATGTAATCATGGGTATACATATGTATCGGTCTTGCAAGCATACACTGCAGAGGCTCTTCTACTGGCCTTGAAGACGCAAGCTCTTGGGATATGAACTGCATGTGGAGAGCCACGTGACAGGGAAGTGAAGCTGCGCGCCAGTTGCTGAGGGCCACAGCCCAGGAGCCGCAAGGAACTCAATTCCGCCAACAACCACGTGAGCTAGGACGTCCCGCTCCAGATGAGGATGTAGTGTGGCCAACAACACGACTGCAGCCTTGCAAGACCCTGAATAGAGGATCCAGCAAAGGGGTGCCCAGATTCCTGACTCACAGAAAACGTGATATAAGAGATGTGTGTCGTTTTAAGTGCTTAGTAATTTTATATGCAGCATGGAAAAGCAGCACAACCGATAGAGCTAAGTAACCCGTACACAACTGCAATGTCACTAAATTATCTAACCCCTCCTCTACCCCCCAACTTAAGAGTAGCTGATGTGTTACATAGTTTTCTGTCTTGCTTCTTCCCCCCACCTAGACCTACCTAACCCTTCTGTCCAGGCTCAGTCTCAGCTCCATAGCTAGGACCACATTTTGCCTTTTGCAGTATTCTAATCTTTTACCACCGTAACAAATTATCCCAAACCTAAGTGGTTTGAAAGAATAACAGGCTGTTAGTTCCCATGGTTTGGGGCTCAGATAGGCAGTTTTCATGTGGTTGCAGTTACATACAGGGTGAAGCTGGAGTCGTTTAAAAGCTCAGGTAGGCTGGATATCCGAGACGACCCCCTCTAACTGGCAGTTGATTCTGGCTGTCAGCACGGAACGAGCCGGAGCTGTCACTTGGGGGACCTACCTGTGACTTTTCCCACATGCCCCTAGGGTTCTCATAGCATGGTGGATATATTCTGAGTTGGAGCGTCCCAGGAGCACGCATTCCAAGAGGTTATAAATGGAAACTGCCAGGCCAGTTAAGAGCTGAATCTTTAACTGGAACATCATTTCTGTACCATATACTTTTCGTTATGGGGAGTGGCAAACTTAGAGTACAGAAAACCATGTGGAATAGGACATAATGTTGTAGCCATCTCTGGAAAATACTCTTTGGTCATCGCGATGATTAAGGGAAATCAAGCTCAATTCTATGCTGATCACTGAGTTATGACTGAAATCAGAGAGTCTTGAATTCAATTTATGGCTCTGTCCCTTACTAGCTATATGATTTTGATCATTTAACTCCCTGGGACTAAGTCTCCTTATCTGTTAAATCAAACAATAGTACCTACCTCACTCGTAGTTGTAATAATTAAAGGAAAAAGATAGAAAAAAGGCATAGGATTCTTGGAACCTGGTAATATATATGTAAATGATAGCCATCATCATTATTATTAGTTGTTGTTATTTTAATCCTGGCTTTATTCCTGATTCTCATAACCGGAACTCTTCTTTATCTTCAGGATTCCTTGTACCCTTCAAATAGCAAATAAATTATGTTATGAATCTCTGAACCAGTATTCTTCCGTATACCATAACTACCTAGGCATGGCTTTCTGCCTTGCTTATGCCTGCCCTATCTTTCCAAAGATTATAATATCAGTCCAAACCCCAGCCAGGGGGTTGGAATCCTGTTTTCTACTAGTGGACCCCCTGGATGGGCATCACCTACCTACTTCTGAAGATGTGTGCATGTGGCCTGTTCTGTAATTCCCGACTGAAGTGTGTACTTTATCCCTCAGGATATCTTCAACGGGTTAGCATTAGAGTGAGTTTCACTGCCTCGCTTCAAGTCTGAGCTTGGTCCTAGAGTTTATACTTGGCCCATTCCTATAAATCAGACTAGTTTTAGATCCTGACTTCTTTCCTTTGTCTCCTTATGCTCGAGGTAGTAGGACAGTTTGGGTCAAGTATCAATACGTGACCTTCAGGATTCCTGTTCTTCACACATGGATGCCCTTCGGCCTCTCACTCAGTTCCCCTAAAGCATATTGTCTTTCAGGCCCAGCAACTCCTTCCCGCTTGCTGACTCTCTCCCTCCCTCCCTTTGTCTTTGACCCTCAGCATGACCCATTACCACACCTTTTCTGCAGGAGCTCTGAGAGTGTTTCTCTTCTTTCCCAGCCTCAAGATCTACAGTGACCGCTCAGCTCGGTGGCCCACAGGTCTACACCTGCATCTAAAAGCATCACTGAATCGCCTCTCATAGTCATATACAGAGGTCAATGGGCTTTGGTTTCATCCTGATGAGATGAGCGTGAAGTAAGAATTCATCCTCATTTAAGGGAAGTTTGGTTCTGGGAAGACAGACACAGCCCTTGATCCACAATGATTTACCAAGCGGAGTGCTTTTCACTTCAGCATCTACAGGAAAAGACAATCCACTAGCAAAGTGTGGCAGGTTGATGTATTGCAAATTCGATGTGACTGGGTGACCTACAGAGAAACAGCATTGTACTCATTGTACTCATGCTGCTGGAGATTCAATGGGAAAGAATGAAAAGTGCTTTTTACCCCACTAGGGGGCCAGGCAGGCTTTTATCTCCCTAAGGTCTGGGGTTCCCTTTCCTCTACTGGAGACTAATCAGCTTTTGGGTTTCAGGGCTCCGAAGGAGGTGTTTTCAGGCGGGTGGCAACAGAAGTCTGTCTTAAAACAGACTTTTGTGTTGAGGAGGCTTAGAGGCCCACAGATGCAATTAAGCACTACTGTCTAAAAAGCAGTCAGAACAAATCATTGTGCTTAAAACGTTTTTTTTTTTTAAGCAGTATTAGCTGTAACTTCACAAAAGAAACAAAGGGAAAACAATGGAGTATTTCAGACACTGGAGGGGAGGGATAGAATGCAGCGAGAGTGCCTTCTAGTACAGCACGTGATGGTGAGGACTACGTTAGTAGGGGTAGAGGTTAACTCCTCAGCCGGGGGAGCCTGCAGGGTGGGCCCCTTCTGAGCTTAGCCAGGAGAGAATTTGGAAAGAGATGTCCTCGTAGGACGATCTTGCTCATCTGAGAAGGGATGTGGGCCAGGCTCCCCAAGCCTGGAGAAAAATGGGCATGTAAATGCGGTCAGCTTTCTGTAGCTACAAATCATAACGATGTGAAATAGCAATGAAGATATGAAGCCATGGCCTATCATGATGACAATTAGAAATACGGGAGACCGTCTTCTTGGGGCTATTTGTGCCCCTCACGGTTGTGAGACTGTGACCCTGACCCTGTACCCTTTCACCCTTCTTTGTTGGTCCAGAAACCGAAATCCTAGAAAGACATGTTCAGGATCCCCTGGCTAAGCAGTTCTGCTGAGACGATGCCACAGAAACAGTCTTGTGTTTCTGAGACTGGGAATACGTAACATAAGGAAGAACCCTTAAGTCTCCTCTCAAAGTTGTAGGCGAGCGCTGGGCTCAAATAGGCAGGGCTTTGACAACTACTTCTGCGCATCCTCCAGGAATCTCCCCAGGGGCTTCTGCACACACCTGAGGTCCTCAGTGGCAGTCCCTCTGATCCCTGCCTTGTCTGCTTCCCTGATGGTTGGCAACACTGCAAAGACGGTGGGAGCCGCTGTTTCCCTGTATTGAATCCCTCTCAGCTAAAAATATCTATAATGATTTCCACGTTCCTGACCCAACTACGACAATACAGGGGCTGAAGGGACGGTCCCCCAAATGAGTGATATTGAACTTACAGTTGAGAATTACAGTTGATTTTAGGCAACTTGGGGAAAATAATTGAACGTAACATTATTCATACTTCTTGTGCTTCGGAATAATTCGCACGTGTTGCAAAATCAAAGTGATATTTATAGGAAATCTACCAAGGTCACTGAAAGATATAAGTGATCATCAACCATGCAAATTCTAATAGTAAAACTCTTTAAAAATGTCTCCCCGTTATGCAATAAACACCAACAACTGAATTTTGTGCCCCCAGTGGCATCTCAAGGCTGTCTGAGGCCAACGAATGGCATAAACAGCGGCAACAAAATCAAATAGAGTATGCTATCATCTTAGTTGCAACCATCTAGTGATTTAAGGAGGATTGAAATGTAGACAATCGTTAGAGATGCCATAAGTCTTTGTAGTGACCAATCTTCAGGTTCTTCATCTTTTGACATGTATCATTTATACAGTCCTTTTCAAATGACAAAGAATCCAGCCTAGCTCGCAGAATGCAAAGTGGGTACTTTCAGAAACAATTGTTCCATTGTGTTTAAAATGAATATTTCCTATGATAGTCCATTTTAGCCTTCCTTTTTAGATTTTGCCGTGGCAAGGGCAAATTGGGAAGTGTAGAGAAGTGGACTCAGGCAAGGTTTTTTTTCCCACCACGAGAAACATGCAAAGATCCCAAGAGTGTCTCGACTTGCTAAAAGAAGCAAATGTTTTAGCAAAGCTATTTCATGGGTTTGCATTAAAAATCATGAATAACGTGAAAAAATCTGTAATGCCTATCAGAACATATCCTGGTAGTGCAGGATTTTGTAGTGCAGAAATGTACCATTAAAACCTGTATAAATGAAAAAACCGGCACGGTCCACTAAAATCCTTCCAATTCTCCTACTAAGAAAGACAAATGCTTCCTGGTATACTCCAGGCACCTGTGAGCTTTCAATCTGTCGAATATAATCTAGCTGAAGTCAGCAACGTGCACTGTGGCTGCAGCTGCCCGGAGAGATTTTCCCACTGGAGGAAGTATCTGTCATGGTAGACTAGCCATTATGAATGCCCTTTGTGAACTAGAAAATCAGGGAAAATTTGAGCTTTCGAATTAGTCTTTCAGCCAGTAAGATACAATGTCTTGATCTAAGATATTGTATTTTAGCCTTTACCCAAGTATTTACTGTCTTTTGTCCAAGTCTTGAGCATATGATCCTGTACTAAATTAAACTCAATAAATGTTTCCAGAATTAAATGGATACATGAATGAACGAGAAAATGATCACGTTGATGGATATGTGCAGCTGCCTTGGAAATACATGGAAGAATTTTAAACTTTAAAAAGGGAAGGGATCGTAGATGCTATTCAGTATCACTAGAGAGATGATATAATGTATGGTCTCCAAAATAATTTTGATGGTAGCCAATGTTAGGTCAGTAGGGACATCTGGACAACAGGTGTCAGCTGGTGCTGTTCCAGGCAGACCAGGATGTATGGTCTTTCTAAGCATCCCACTCACCTTCCCCAAGACTATTGCTAAAATGCCAAATGTGAAGATAAGAGAAGGCACGTTCACTTCTAACACGATCTTATGACTTAAAAGATAACTGACCTGAAATAGACCTTATAGAATGTACTGTTTGGGTCAACCAGGAAGCAGACTTTGAAATGGAGTGAAGGGTGCAAGGGGCTTATTTGTAGGAGAAAGAGGATGATGCCAGTGAACGATGAAGGAGGCAGGAAGATGGAATGGGCCGGAAAGCTTGCAAATTGCATTTTGGATCCGACACTGAGAAAAGAGAGGACACAGAATTGAGCAGGAAGTGAGCATGACACAGCTCTGACAAATTCTCAGCCAATCCGACAGGAACCCGGGCAAAGTTCGCCCAGTAGAGGAGAAACGGCAGGCTCTACAGGCCCTGGCAGGGGCTGCTAGGAACTGCTGGCCTCAGATCAAGAGCTGAGGCAAACAGGAAAACCGCGCTCCCTGGGGCAAAATGGCAAGTGTGGCCGGGGCACCTCCGATGGCTGCCTCACCGCGGATCAAGCCCCGGCGTTGACAAATGAAGACACTGAAGTTCAAAGTGATCTTTTTCTTTCACTTAAATTTTTTTCATGTTTATTTTTTTATTTTTGAGAGAGAGAGGGAGAGAGAGAGAGAGAGAGAGAGAGTAAGGGAGGGGCAGAGAGAGAGAGAGAGAAAGAGAGAGAGAGACTCCCAAGCAAGCTCTGTGCTGTCATTGCAGAGCCTGACACGGGGGCTCCATCACGCTAACCAAACCGTGAGGTCATGACCTGAGTTGAAATCAAGAGTCGGAGGCTTCACAGACTGAGCCCCCCAGGTGCCCCTCAAAGTCATCTTTAAGGCACATGACAGTGACTAGAACCTCAGTGTCTTGATTTTAGGACTATTGAGTCACCACACTGATACAAATTCTTCAAACTGGTCTAGGAGAGGAGGGGTAAAAACACCTTTTGGATCAGTGGAAAGTAGAATTGTAAAGTGCTGGGTTATCATTTCTCAAACGAATGGTTTGTGCCCCAACAGGGGGGATAATGTCCACTGAGTCAGCCTTGGAGCTCTGTAAATTAATGAAGGTCTCTGTAAAGGTCTGGTTTTGGCAAGTCCTCAAATTCTCAACCCCCCCCCCCCCTAGTATTTGTTTTTCAGAGTTGCTGGAGTGTGAGCAGGATGATTTCACGAGGCTAATTCTGCCTGGGTGAGGGAAGCAGTAGAGAATCTAAGAGCTGACTGTAATTCTCTCGTGCAGCCTCTACAGAGCTCATAGCTTGCTCACCGGAGCAGATCGCAAGGGAACATCAGTAATAACTATACGGCAAGTAATGTATATGTGAGGAAGATGTACACTCGTGTGTGTGTGTGTGTGTGTGTACAGAGTCTGTCATGGCTTGGAAATAGGCTTCATCTTTGGTGCAAACTCCAATTTATACCGATAGTGCCTTTCTGGAGTTCTAGACTGAGAACTCTGAGGCCAAATTCAGGCTTAGCAGGAAACCATGCTCTACTTGATTAGTCACATCTACACAGGGACAGGAGGTGGGATGAGGGCACCCGTGCCATATATTGGCACCTGTTAGTGCTACAGGGGTAAAAAGAACAGGGTCGTCGAGACTGGCACGGTTTGTCTAAGGCTAATTGGCTTTCTTTCAGATTGCTTCCATTGGTTTTAGTTTGGTCCAAGCTGAGTGGGTGGGGCTGTTAACACTGCTGTCGATTTAATCACAAAAAGTCTGCTTTCATTTATTCTGAGTCAGGGGCCCTACCCAAAATTCGACTTGGAAATTTAAAAAGAGAATCCCGTCGCTTGACGATTAAAAGAAGACAGATTTGGAAGATCCTATGTCTCTCCCAGCTCATACAGCCGTCTCTGCAAGAGCTGAGAAGTGCCCCTGCCTTTTCCACCTGACCCATTCAATATGAGAACCTAATTTTGGAATTCGAGGCAGTTGCAGAAGTATTACAGTAGGGAAAGAGCTGCTGACTCTGTCTATGGGCAGAGGCAGGTCTGGGAGGACAGAGAAAAGGATTGAAGGTGCGTTTGAATTGGAGACCCTGCAGAATGCAGCCGCTGCTCCACGGGTTGTGTGAAATTACCGAGCAGACTTGCTGAACTGCGCTACAACCCATTTCCCCCCTTATTTTGCAGGTGCTGATATCTGAATATTGAATTTGGGGAGTCTGAATAGAAGGCATTTTATACTAATATGATTCAACACCAAGGTTTGATACACGATTATAAAAAAAGCTGAGGCTACTGCTGTATTCATTTATAAACAACAAGCTTCTCAGCACAGTGCCCAGCATACACTAGGTAATACATATATGTTTTTTAAAGTTGTTTTTTTTTTTTTGAGAGAGAGAGAGAGAGAGAGAGCTGAGGAGGGGCAGAGAGAGAGGGAGAAAGAGGATCCCAGGAAGAATCCACAGTCAGCACAGAGCCTGATGCAGGGCTTGATCTCACAAACTATGAGATCATGACCTGAGCTGAAATCAAGAGTCGGACATTATGGAGAACAAACAGAGGGTTCCTGGAGGGGGTGTGGGAGGGGGGATGGGCTAAATGGGTCACGGGCACTAAGGAATCTACTCCCGAAATCATTGTTGCACTACACGCTAACTAACTTGGATGTAAATTTTTAAAAAAGAAAATTAAAGAAAAAAAGAGTCGAACACTTACCCGACTGAGCCATCCAGGCACCCTGGCAGTGCATATTTTTAAGTGAGTGAAAGAATAAAGGATGACCACATTCATTGTCACCCAGTATATTTGAGTAGAAATCACATTCATTCTCGATCAATCATTTGTCTTGAAATTGCGCTTCCGTTTGGGAGCAATATACACATTAGAAAGGTAAAAAGAGATTAGATGAGTGTAGATTAGGGGCAGAAAACGTAGGTCGATGTTCCAGGTAATAAATATTAGTGAGCTCCTGTTTTTACTCCCACCTTTTTTCTTTTTCTTTTTTTTTTTTTTTGAGTCTGATTTGTGAGTTTGAACATGTGATGCGCTTTGGCCAACGGGATGTTATCAGAGGCTCGGGAAGGCACTCGTGAGTCACGTGTGTGTTCATTGTCTTGATCTCCTGCCCTTACCCAGAGAATGCACTCAGGCTTGAGAGCTGGAAGATAAAAGACACTGGTTTCACGTGCCACTGAGGTTCAGTGCTTGTTGGCTACATACCCAGCACTGCTGTGGCAACAGGTTACTAATACACTCCAGCTTCAAGATTACGATTTGTGGTATCTTAGGCAAGACTCTTACCTTCATGAGCTCTAGTTTATCCAGCTGAATCAGAGAAGTAATATCTTCCCCTCGTGTCTCTTCAAGTCTGTGTTGTTTAGATCAAATGAGAGACCATAAGAAGACACGTGGAAGTTCTTTTCAAAAACGTAAAATGTGCTCTAAATTTAGCTTATTGTCGCTTATTTTATTAGGCAGCAGCATCCACGAAGTTCTGGCTCCCTCTTCATCCAGGGACGATCACAAGCTTCTCTTAATACCTGGTGCACAATCAGGACGTTTCCATCTCTCTTATCCGACAGGTGGCAAATTATGTAAGTGTACTCCTTCAGCAGAAGCAAACCTTCTGAGAGTCCATGATGTTTCACCACATATTGGAACTGTTGCCAACGTTAGACTTTGAATAGTGACCTGCTCATCAGGCACTGGCATTGCAGTAATTCCATCTGGATCCATTTGGACCAGTTGTAGTTTTTTCACAGAGGGCCCCCGTTCAAGATTTTTGAATGACAAAGAGTCACTAATACCAATGAGGGTTTCTGATCCACATGAGAATATTCTATCCCTGAATTAATAAGACTGTATCACCAAATGAAGAATAGTAATGTTTCCATTAGTCTTTCAAGCACTTTCCTGGCTAAGGGTGCCATTTGAATTAGACTTGAAAAGAGTGGAATATATGAAAATATTTTTTAAAAAACCTCAGGATCTCCGTTACTACACCCTCATAATTCCTCAGGGATTCAGCGTTTGGGACCCAGAGGCGTTGATGCAATTTCTCACTGTTCCCTTTTGGGATCACCCAAGACTGTGCTTGTTTGTATACAGGAAGCGTAAAATAAAATCACTGAATTTTAGACATACAGGGTATTTCAGAGCTCACTCAGCACATAAAGAGACTAAGACTGCAAGTTGTGGAATGACACCGGAAAGTTCATGCAATTAACGAGAGAACGAGTCACAATCATACCTCTGGCCCTTTATTTCTTTCCAGGGTTCAGTGCCTCTTTCACAGGCGCTAAAGGTGGGCCTTGAGGCTCTTTCTAAAGTCTCTGGTGTCTGTTCTGCCACTTGAGAAATTCATATGCTAAATTCTAATGTCCAATTCTTGACGAAATAAAAACAAACAACATCAAAATCCGTACATGTCCATGCACGACTTACCCTTTAGGGTCAGCTATCATTTCCCTCCAGAATGAATGAAAGACCTGACTTCTGTAATTCTAAACAATCCTAATTTTCAAGGTTTTCTATTCTTTTCTTAAGACAGGCTTGTTTTCCTTCCCCCCAATCTGGTAAGCCACCTTCTTCCCACCACCCCACCAGCCCGTACACCAGCTTCTGTCCTTAGTTTGATTTTCTGCCTATGCATTTTTCTTTGAACACCCCACCCATTCCCTTGCCCCCTTCCCTCTCCCTTTCCTGAGGAAATTCCTCACAAACTTTCACTCTCAGGCAAGGCTTGTCTCCCAAAATCCATCTAAGCATGCCCAACCATCTGCTTAATTTCCCACAGCTGGATTTTCACGGACACCTCGAGCTCAGCTGATTTACAACCACCATAGTCGCTATGTTCCTTCACTGACAAAAGAAATCGTCACTCCCCAATGTCTCTGGTTTGAATTTTATGTGGAAGCTTTCCACAGTTACTCTGTCCTGCCGTATACATCTGTTGAGAAATTCTTCTCTGGCCGCACTTTGAACCATGTGATTATCTCCTGAAAACTAGTGAAAAATTCTTACCCAGTTTTGCTCTCCCTGATCTCTTCCTCCTGTACCTCATCTAAAACATTCCTTTCACACTAATCTTACAAAAGCAATACAACGTCATTTAACAACCCCCCACCAACGCTTAAATTGAGACCTTACCTGTCTGTCTCTGTGTGGGAGTGGGGGGTGAATCAAGACCATGCATTTCGTGGCCCCAAACTCTTGGCTATCTTATTCACCACTGATTCAAAACAGCAATCCGTTGCTTCCCGTAGCCTATTAGGGTCAGCAAACTATGATTTGCCGACCAAATCCAACCTTCCACCTGTTTTTGTGTGGCCCACAGAGAGGTTTTTACTTCACTAAATGATTGAAAAAATACCAGAAAAAGAAGAGTATTTTGTGACATGTACAAATGATAAGATATTCAAATTTCGGCGTCCATAAACTCAGTTTTATGGTACCAGAGTCATACTCATTTGTTGAGCTATTGTCTACAGCTGCTTTTATGCATTAGCGGCACAGATGAGTAGCTATAACAGAGATTGTATGGCCCCCAAAGCCCCAGAATTTACTCTCTGGCCCTCTGCAGAAAAGGTGTGCCAACCCCTTGTATATGTGCCATTCTCTGGAAATGTACGTCTGTGGCCATGTTCCTGCCATTTATCCTAGTTAAGGAAAAGTTTCCAAAACTTAGAAATAAGAACCAAGAATGACTGCATGTCATTTTGATATCAGAGTGAAGCATTGCCTGACAGGTCTACCCTAGGATTATTTAATTTCTGGAGGATTTACCTTTGTTTGATTTACTGTTTACTACTGATTCGAGCCCAGGCTCTGAAGTTGCATGTTGACGTAACAATTTCTATTTAGGAGGAAAAACTACTCCAAAAGATATGGTTTTATTATTCTATAGGAAATTAATTTTTCATCTATCTGCAAATTCATTTCAGCATTTCTTTGATTTACTGAGTGTCGCTCTAGATCTCTGTTTTTTAAACTCCCCCTTGAGCCATTTTTATCATCCTGCTGGTTCCCTCATGAATGAGTTGAATTTTTGAGACAGGCTCATTCTATATTTGTGTGAGTGTCATGTTTTTAGCATTCTGAATACTATACTTTGACTCACTGTTTGTAATTCTCTGTGCACATCTCAAGCCTTGGCCTTCAAGTCCCATGTCAAATGGCACTTAATGCTTTTCTTGATCACACTAGTTTAAACTATAATTTTCACAGCATTGTTAGTGGACATATAATTTCTCTCATAGATCCTACGATCCTTAAAGTCAGTATATTTTTAAGACCGAAGTTTCAAAAAGCCTGGCTCAATTGTAAAAACTCCATAAATTTAAGTTCATTGAATGAGCTTAAAATGCATTTCACATAGAGATTGTTTTAAAAAAGAAAAAGCCAAATCGTCATTCTTTATATTAGAAGGGAAAGGATTGAGAAAATAGTACAGGGCAACAATACATTGCAATTTAAGTGTTTGCTTGGCATAAGTAGAAAATTAGATAAAGAAGTGTCCCTAGGTTGCAGTGAATCAAGACAATGATAAATTACCTGCATTTAGAGTATTCGAATTTCTCCTCTTAACTGTTAGCAAGAATCAGGTACATGATAGGGCAGATCTCATCCATGTAAATATAATTATCAGCTTCTAATATACTGAACATTGATGAAGCAGATTCCCAATCTTTATACAGCATTGAGGAATGAATTTGTTCTGTCCTCTTTTTTCCTTTATTTAGGAGTCAATCACAGTAAAGTGATTATTTTGCCATGATTCACTCCTAAATAAAGGAGAATTAAGGCCGCATCTAATCTGTAACTCAAATATACTTTCTACTTAGTAGTTCAAGTATAGATCTAAGATATTCTAATATTTACTTGATATCTAATATATCCTAAATGGTGTTTTTACATGTTCCTAACATTTTTTTAACTGCACATATGGTTCTTGAAATATGTTAAGGCATCAACAAACTTGCAGAGAAAAAAATTACCCATAATCCCAGTTCTAAAACTCTTTTGTTAATTTTCATTGACAAGCCATTCAAGTAGGCACTCTCGTCCTTATTTTGTTGACGAGGAAACTGAGAATCCTAGAAGCTCCAGATTTCATTCGGCTTGTGTTCTAATGAATTCAGGATTATGGTGCGAGAGTCACGATATTTGAGAGATCATTTGAGCCAAATTCCAGGAAAGACAAGGTATGTGATTTTAGCAAAGTTTGCTATCAGAACTTCCATTCTCCCTACTCTGCAGTCAACTACCTTGTGCTATGCATCTTTCCAAGATGACTCTCACTGAGCCCCATTAACACCCATTTCCTGGTGTTTACACTCCCTGTGTAATCTCCTCCTTTTTGGTTCTGGACATAAGAACCTGCTTCTGATGAATAAAACAGAGCAAACATGATGGAATATCACGTCCATGATTAGGTTATGGAGGGGTGTGACTTCCTGCTTTCTGGCAATTTCTGTCTCTCTCTTGCCATCCAAGCAACCTCACTTTGATGAAGCCAGCTGCCACATGGGAAAGGCCCACACGGCAAGAAACTGAGGGGAATCTCTGTTCAGTAGCCAGTGAGGAACTGAGGCACTCAGAACCATTCGTAACGAATTGAATCCTGCCAACAACCATGTGATTGAGCTAGGAAGCAGATCCTTCCTCAAATGGGCCTTCAATGGAGAACCCAGACTAAGCAAACACCTTCATTATAATTTTGTGATAGACCTTGAAACAATGGACCCCACTAAGCTCTTCCAAAATACCACAGAAACTGAGAAATAATGGAGTATTATTTGAAGCCTCTAAGTCTTGGGGTAATTTTTATGCTGTAATCAATAGCTAATATATCCTCCCATGCACAGACTTGGTATATCCATTCCTCCAATCAATATAGTTAGCATTCAGTTTCATCACCTTCTTTTAGCAAACAGTCTCATAAAACAATCTGATAGATTTGTTTAAATCAAGGTGTTAATAACTGATAAAGCCAGCCTTACTGCACCCAAGGGATTTGTATTTAATGAGGTGGGGGCGGCTTCCTGCATACTCATAGCCTAAGACCTAGGGGATTGGTAGAGCTACAAAATGGAGAAATCCCCCAACACCTAGGATTATGTCCTGGCTGACCAGGAACACAGCAGTAACATTCTACAGGGCGCCTGGGTGGCTCACTCAGTTGAGCGTCTAACTCTTGATTTCAGCTCAGGTCACAATCCCCCCGCTGTGAGATCGAGCCCTGCATTGGGCTCCGTGCTGAGTCCGGAGCCTGCTTAAGATTCTCTCCCTCTGCCCCTCTCCCCTGCTCGTACTCTCTCTCTCAAATCAAAACAAAATAATAATAAAATAAAATAAAATAAAATTATAGTGAGTTAGGCCACTAGATATTTTTTTAAGTTTATTTATTTTGGGGGGGACAGAGCATGGGAGGGGCAGAGAGAGGGGGAGAGAGAGAATCCCACAGTTAATAGCATATCCATTTCCTAATCTCATGACCTAACACTTGGTGCATTACTTAATTAATATCTATAGATTAATTTGCATTTGTTCATTTCTAAAAAAAAAGGCATTTCAAAATTTAAGTGAATTTCACTCTTTCTTGAATGGGGAAATTTCTTCTGATAAAATACCATGAGTTGATTATTTCCACAAACCTCTACCTTCATTCTTTTATAATCATAATCCATATTTACTTTGAAAATCACCCCCAGAATGAAATGACTGAGCCCAATTTCAAACAAAACTTTGTATTTGACCTGTATGAACACAGGTTTGGGCAACTTTCCTTAATGGTGTCTCAATTTAACTGCAATTGTATTCCATTTGGAATCTCTCTGGGGTACACGTGGCATTTTGTTAAGACTTCTGGCAGCCAGGTGCTTGTAGTTCAGTTGATAATACATCCTTCTTGATGGAGGAGTTCAGAGAGTCTCTGTTTAATTGTACTTTCTGCTGCTTGCTGCTGTGTACAAAAGAGCCAAGTAGAGAAGGTTCATCTTTTCTTCTCTGAGGTGCTAATTTGCATATTTAAACATTCTGTGCATGCTCTCCCAGTAGCTGCTCAGTGGCTAATGTTTAAGCATATATTTGCATTTGAAAAAAAAAGTTGTGAAAAGAAGGAAAATATACATTTGATCAAAGAAATGCTAATGAGAATTTAACAGTGCTTCAACTTTTCCATTCTCGTTCAAAGTGTTGGTATGGCCTCTTGGCTAGAGAACTATGTCTACAGTTCCCAGTTCTGGGGACTTCATGTAGGAAACAACTGAATTCTATGTGCTCCGGAATCTTTATCTAGGAAGTGATCCCTGAGGACTTTGCTGATGGAGGTTTGGTGACCTAATCACCTGGTGACCTAATCCCCTAGCTGTTCCTTTGCTCCTCTAAGCCAAGTGAGTTTTGACTAAGGTAAGAAAGAACCCTCACAGGAAGGGGCAGAAAGAAGAGAGGATTTTCTGCTTCTATGTTTCGTTTCGTTTAAATTGGGTGGTAGTAATGAGCATTCAAGATTAGACAGTCTTGGTTAGATACTGAAGGCAGCTGTGGACTTCCTATCGTTCAAAGGCCAACCATGTGGTGGTTTCATGAGGTGAACCATAGGCTGGACTCTAAGCAGAGGCTTCAACCACGCACAGTCTATCTTTCTCATTGATTCTCTGGTAGTCCTTCTCCAAAGATGGCCTCCCAAAATCAGGCCTTCTGGAATTCATGCCTTTGTGTGGTCCTCTGCCACAATCAATCACAATGTATCTGACTTGACTCACTTTAGCCAACAGAATGTGGTGGAAGTCAGGCTGACCCTTAATTCCTGGCTGCCTTCACTTTTGTACTTTTGGGAAACCTGAGGTGCCACATAAGAAGTCTAGTACCTCGGTGGAGAGTCCATACGGAAAGACCTTGTGGAGGAGCCAAATAGAGCGCAGAGACCCTGAACTACATAAGGAGAGAGAGAGGTTCAACCATGCTAGCCTTCTGCTCACCCTCTCTATGACTCTATTCCCATCTATAATATGACCACAAGTGCATGAGACGTCCTAAATGAGACCGGCAAAAGAGCTGCCCAGCTGAGCCCAGTCGATTCATATGAGAGGTAATAAAAGGGTTATTGCTTTAAATCACTGGTGTTTGGGGTGGTTTGTTACACAGCACTAGCAAACTAAATCAGTGCACCTCTCCCAGGCCTCTTTGCCCGTGTCTCTCCTTCTCAACTCTTTTCTTGCACGTCATGGAGAGGTGAGACGTAAGAGACCATTGCTTTGGTTTTTGCCCTAGTTTGTAGGCATTGTACAGTCACCTTTGGCCTTCTTCTGCCCTCCCCCCAAGAATCGTACAGCACTAATTAGCCCACTGCTCTGATACAGCTTATCATAGCTGAATCTATGTGTTTTGGGTTGGGTTTGGTTTTTCTTGTGACTGACTTGGTGCAATGCTTAGAGCTTTGAGGATAAATGCTCTTAAATGCAACCTCTTGAAGTCTTTCTTGGACATCAGAGATAAAGTCCAACTCAAACGTGTTTTTGACGACGCAAAAAGAGAATGAAAAGTAGTTACAAATATTTTCATTTATTAAGACAAACAGAATTTTTAAGTCTAACCCTCAGCCTGCTTTTAATAGCACTAGCTACCCTTTATCACCTACTGTGTACTCTGGCTTCTATTTATTACTTCTAACCTGTATCCACAATGACCCAGCCATGGGTCTTTGCTTTTTCTTAATGCGAACACACCAAGCTCATTCTTCCCTCAAGGTCTTTGTACTAGCCTGTCCTTTGGAGTGAACAGCAGTTAAGGCCAGACCTTTTCCTGGTTGTCCCCTTCTCTTGTTTCGAGGTTCAGCTATAATTTCCTCTCTTGCAAGTCGCCTTCCATAGCCACTCTATGTAAATTAACCTCCCCAGCTAGATACTTCCTATCACATTGCTCTAGTTTACATCGTCATTGCATGTATCACTGTCTGAAATTTCCTCAATCAGGGACTTGCCTTTTGTATCGCTTCTTACCAGAGATTGAAACCCATGGGTCACGAATATTGTCTGTCTGATTCTCTGGTCTGTCCCCAGCCACCTGAACAATGCCTGGCATCGATAAAAGAATGAAGGAAGGAAGGAAGGAAGGAACTCTTACAACTTACATTCGGGGAAGGTATTATTGTTTCCTTTGTTTTTTTTTTTTTCCAGATGTGGAATTTAGGAGTAAAAGAGCTCATGTAACATGCTCAAGTTTTCTCTCCATAAAGTAAATTACTTATTTGCTCCTCACCCTATCCTGTTGTCCTTCCAGGGCTTCCCTGCTGTCAAGTTAGCAGATAAACAACTCCGTCAAGGACAATCTTAAAGAGGATCTAGAAAAGACGGACAGAGATGGGCTGTGCAGTAACAGCTGCTCTCCTCTGCCAGAATCTCAAAACAAGCTTTAGGAACATTTCTCTGGTGCTTTTTCCCCTACACATTTTAAGAAGTAAATGAGGGCTATAATGTTTAATCACAAAACATCGTTAGCTCAAATCAATAGGTGTTAAAGGTGTGAGGGACTTATTTAACAAAAAATAAAATGTTGCCCAAAAGTGAAAATTAAGGTTACCTTCTGAGGCTGAAAGTAGGCAGAGCTTAAGAAGATAAGCTGCCCAACGCAGATATTTACAAATGGAAGGCTGAGAAGTTAACACCCATATTCCAGGCAGCAAGAACAAGTCACAGCTATACCGCCATATTCAAAGCTATACTATTTAATGGGAGAGTGAGGGTCATCTGGGAGTCTGAAAAAAGGAAACAGTAATCAGAATTTGTCTCTGTCTTTCTAGTTTTGTGTAAAGAAAAAAACCACCCGGAACAGAGGCTTTGAATAACAGCTCTGTCTCAGTGGTGCAGATAGACGCATCGTGACGCTTGGCATGATGTTCTTTCTACTAACTTCTTCTTTAGGGTGCTACATTTTGCAAACAAACTTCTAATTATGATTTGGCTTTTCTACAACGTGACAAAACCGTTCTGGTCTTCTTGTCCACTATTAACAATTGTCATTTGCTTTGAAGACAGTGTCTTGAATGCCTGATTAGCCTGAGTCTATATAAGAGAGAATGGCCATTCCTCGGTATGTTAAGAGAGCTAGGCTTAGACAACTCAAGGGCGTACTTTCGGACTCTTAACCGTGGAGGCCCACCCAAGTGCAATCCCCATAGTCCTTCCCTGAGCTGCCTCCCTGAATATGTTGATGCTATCACGGTGAAGTTCCATTCCATAACCACAATGCAGGCCTAGAACTGTGTCTATGTGACAACCTACCAGCGTTGGAACAGGGCTGCTCGGAACATTAGGGAAAGAAAAAAAACAAAAACAAAAACAAAAACACTGAAGACCCAGTGGTAGAGGTAGAGGAGTCAAGGTTAATTTTTTTCTTCCTTTTTTTTTTTTTTGATAGAGATTAAATAGAACAAAGAGGAGGATTCTATGTTGTCAATGTAGCCAAATTCTTAAGTGAATCTGAAGACAAAAATTCACATGTGTGAATGTATTTGATTCAGTGATGTTGTAAGCAGCAACAGAGGGAGCAGTGAGACATAAGGGGCAAGTACAGATCAATTTCTTCGTTGTCATTTTTATTGATCTAAATGCTCCTTTCCTTTTCCAAATACATGTCCGTGATACTTTTTTGAGCGATCGCATCCACCCACTCTTGATTGGAGCATTTCCCCTGGGTGTGACCTTAACGGAGTAATAACTACAAGCTATCACACAGATCCTCAAAATACAGAATAACTGTGCATCATTAAGAAGTAGCTATACTTACCATGGGTATAGGAACATCTGTGATAAACCAGAAATTAGATTTTCCTTTTGATTCTTTGGCCTCTTGGAAGAAACTTAAACAAAATTCTGTATCAGTCCAACAGTTTTTCTGTACCCCATGGTGCTTACAGGTATGATACCTTATGTCCAAAAAACAAATGTGGTTCTTTCTTTGGTGGTCTTGTTACCAGTAAAGATGGCTCATTTTCAGTTGCTGCATTTTTGTCTTCCTTAGAAGGAGTTTATAGAACCTCCTTAAAACCACTTATTGGATAATACTTAGAAAAGCATATATGAAAATTCACACATCCTATCAGGGTCTATTATCGTCTTAAATGATGTAGCCTCTTGTTTTAATCTTTAAGAGACATTTTTAGCCTTATAGATACTCCTTGGTCCCCAAACCAACTCAAAATCCTATTTCTTGATTTCAAAGCAGGGTATCTAACTAAATACAGGTACGTTATAAGGAGATATATATTATCATATATTTAAATATTAACCAGCACACCGTTTTTGTAAATATGTTCTTTCTCATCAATCTTCTAACATTTTTAGCCCAGGACATGCTTTCGTTAATAGGCAGGTACAAATAGAACTTTTGACAAATTGAAGAATTTTTGCCATGTATTAGTTCTAATGTCATAAATATTTAATAAGTATGGGGTGCTATTAACTTGTCTTACTCTCAATTTTAGAAAATAAATATGTCAGACTGAAGCATGAAGAATAAAAGTTCTCCTAAAAACAACATTTTTAATATTTTTCTTATAAGGGATCTATGTTCATACATCGAACAGCAAAACACAATTATAAATATTTGTAGCATGATACTCACAGAAATGGACGTTCACTACTGTTTTCAGGATCTACCGGCATTGATTAAAAGAAGTTTGCATACGCAACTTATTCACATTACTTTATTTTTGTTATTGTTGTCGGTATTATTCACACACACAAAATATTCAAGTCATCATATCCTTGCATTTAACCAGTGAAAGAGTAATCTGGAAAGAAAACATTTACAAACTGGACACATACCCTGTTTATTTTCTCTGAAAATTGCACTCCATAAAGCAAGTCCATTTTGAAACCTTTCCCAGTATTATACAAAAATATTCTTGTGCAAGTAATAAATTTATCTTTAAACATCCAACTTTTTGAAATTGAAAGCAGTCACACCAAAAGTTAGCATTGTTAATTTTTAATCTAAACATAGAACACTTTGTGCTTGTACAAACGGCTGTTATCATGTGCTCGTATACTCATTACATGGATCTGGCAAATATACTTTGCCATTATGCATGAAATTATGTAAAAAAGTGTAATCAGTGCAGAACTTGCCTATTTTTAAACAATGTTCTTTAACCATCCTCATCGGTATTTGTTTATATATAATTTCTTTTTGGAAAAAATTTAAGGCAAGTGCAATCAAAATTACAAAATCACTATCTCTATTGCTAACATATGCAGCATTCATATTGAGTGAGTGATCTCCTTCCCTCTTAAAATGAAAATACAAAATGCTAAGTATGTTACGCTTGCTACAGTTGGTTATGGGACCCTACCTACAAGCCATAGTTAAAATCTTTAGAGATATCAACATCAACGTATACTTCTCTAGTGCTCCACCAGCAGGAACCTCTGCTACCCTCGCCTGTAACATCTTATCCCATGTCCAGTTTTCTCATGAAAATACCCAGCAAGTTATTCAGCTGCCCATTCTGAAGATGACTGCGAATACAAGTTCACACCGTGGTGTAGAGTACGTAAGGTGCAGCACTCATAAGTTTGTCAGTTGTAAATGTACTTAGTTCTATTGTGTTTCTATCTCACTTCAGGGCCGGCATGGATTCTGTAAAGTAAAAGAAAACTAAAAAAGAAAACGTTAGCGGTAACTGTATTTCTAAAGTTAGGCTTTGCTGAGGACATGTTATTTGCTAAGGATGTAATTTAAATGGAATCTGAAAAAATAAGTTATTTCACAGCCCAGGAAAAATAAAATCGACTAAAAGATAGGAAATCCATGGTAATAACTTTGACGCTTTCACCGGCTTTTCTTATGATAGTTGCTGAGCGCAATACCTTCCATTTTTTATAAATAAATAATTCAGGGCTACCATGTAATGGAAAACTAGAAAATGGAAACAATCACAGAATTTTTCTGCGAAAAGCAAGAATGAGCTGACTCTCTCCTTGAAGATAAAATGCATGTCCTTAAAGAAAAGTTAGTTGAACAGAAACCTGGGTATTTATTTTTAGCCTGTGCAAAAATGGTCACTGAGTAATTTCTTGATGGAGGGCATTATCTTGGGAACTCATATCACTGTTTATTTAATGTAGAGCATGTACTGATTAAGTTTACTTAAATGTATTACAAGTGTGTGTTTTTAATTAGAGTGCACAGACATTATACATGCAGGCACACATGTATGTTAATTTAGCTCACTAAATGCTTCGTGTTGCCAAAGTTGACTGTTTTGAGCTGTTGTCCAGATTGTGTTCTGAAAATAAATCAAACTCACTTGGTATATTGTCTCTTTCGGCTTAGTGTAGAAATTTAAAAAGGCTGTATTGCACTCAGTAGGGTTCTACTACTACTGAATATTATTTTTTGGATCTTCTGGTTTTATAAAACCATAAACTGTAAGAGGTCAGTCCTATAGTGGCTGTGGAAGTCACTAGGATATGGGTGGAAAAGGTTAAAAGAATTCTCCAGAAACTCTATGACATGGCTACTCCACAATTAATGTATGAGAATATTTTCTCCTAATAGGAGCCATGTCCTTGAGACGTGCATGAGAATCAGACATCAAATAGGACCTTCGTCTTAAGAAACAGAAGCGACAAACTTCATCACTGGTCATCATTCCTGGTGTAACAAAGGACATAACGGTCAGTATTAGTCCAGTGAGATAAATATACGTGGCTGAAAAAATATTGCCAGTATAAGTGATTAAGGTGTGAAATTAAGGACCAACTGAAGTTTATCGTTGTGTCAGTTGTCATGTTGCTGAAATAATGCAAGATGGGGCATTTAACTTACCATCTCACAAAGACCTAACTAAATTTATGGGCACTGCATGGATATAGTCTTAGACTTTACATCATTCACCAGAATAGGGGTCACCAAATAACATGATTGTAAAAATTTCCCAGCGTTCAATTGTTTTGGAGGGTGAGCCAGTAACCTATGCTTGTAACAAATGCTGCGAGTGATTCTTACGCTAAAGGATGGTCGGAAAAGTCTTCATTAGAATTCATCTTTCTGTGAACTCATTGTTAACATGAGGGAAACTAATTGTTCATTAAGTCCAACTAATTTAACAAATTTGATGTCGATGCCTTTATTTTCACAATCAATATCTTTGGTAGCCCTAATTTTGCTTTTTTTCTTCCTTAACAGAAACACAAGCGACAACAGACATATGTTCTCTAAGAAGAATGTGTTCTTAGTTAACGCTTAACTATCAATTCATTTATTTTTCTTCTATGCTGGGGCATTTTTTGAAGTCATGGATTTCATGAAAAAGTTGGACTCCATTTTTTTACTAGTTCTTTTTTCCCCCCTTCTTTTTGAGATATTCTCAGATGAAGTATAATTGTCTATATGTAGTTCATTTTTTTTTTTTTCTCAGGACATCTTCATTGTGAGTGCTGGTGGACAAATTGGGAGAGATTGTTAAAAAAGGAAGACCCAGTTTATGGTAACATTTATCCACCGCAAACTTTAATCTTGTATTCCAAAGAGTGACAGCAACTGTAATGACAGAAACAACAAATCCTACACCTTTGTTTCTCAAAGAGCTGTCTGTAGGCCTTCACATTACAATCACCTGGGAAGCTTGTTAAATAAATAGATTCCGGGCCTCACTCCAGTACTATCAGAGTTAAAGTGGAATTTCCATTTTTAACAAGGCTTCCAGGCAATTCTTCCAAAGCCTAAAATTTGTGACCCACCCGTTCGGCTCCTATAGTTTTCAACTCTGCTGTTTTTATAGAATTACCTAGAGACTTCATTAAAAAGCAAGACAAAAGATAAGAAAACCAAAAAAACCCTAGCAACTAACAATGGGGACAAAACCCAGACTGGTTTAATTTGAATCTCTGGGACTCTTTAAATCTTCCCAGGTGATTGTAATTGCACCCAGGTCTGAGAAGTATGACAACAGGCCCTTTGGAAGGACCCTCTGGACAAACGATTTCACCCTTCACCGAGCCTTTATGTCGCAGTATCCAGTGTACCAAAATCGTAATCTCTATTCATACCTTATAATGTTTAGCAATCCATTTCACCTTTTACTTCGGAAAAGTGTGCTGAGGCCCTTTAAAAAAGGATTTTCTTTCAGATGTCAGTTTTCAAGTTCATAATTGTGTCAACAGCTCTTCATTGCCAAGGACAATTAGAGTACTAAGATAGCTCCTTGCTTAATTTAAACCAGTCATTTTTATAGGTTTTTGGCATTTTCTTCTACTGTTTGGGGGAAGCTTTCACCTTTTATTAGTTTTTTTTTCTCCAGAAGTTCAAATTTGACTATCTTAGCAGTTTTTCCTGAATCCAGTCATTCATGAAGCATCTTGATGACTTTTGCCATTTATCATCTTTCCTAGACGGTTACCTGTTTTTTTTTTTATTTGAATCATGCAATTATATATCATTCTGCCATATAAACAAAACTAGAACAGTACCCCTAAAGTCAACTTTGATGTATTATGTAGTTTTTTTAATCCTAGCATATATTCAATCAAATACATAACTATTTCAATAATAACCTCCCTCTGTGTACCATTTAAAACCAATTGACAGTTCACTGAGATAAAAATTCCTAATTTAAGCAGACATTGACTAAAATACTGGTCAGATTTAGATGTTCTCTATTCTCCAGGATTTCACCCTGCCCTCCCCACACACATCAGTATCACTGGGCACGAAACAGTGATTGATCAAGGAATTTGTCTGAATTACTCTTACAGGCCATAGATAAATGCTAAAAATCCCACGTAAGTGATCGGGTGATGACCATTTTAATTCTCTGAATATTTACTCCAGTCTCTGTTTCTGTTTTTCCCATAAACATAGATTTGATATCAATTAGAAATCTTCTAGAAATAAGATGGTCCATGGGTGTCAGTCTTTTAACCACCTGTCAATAGTATGAGTGTAATTGAAACTTCCTGAGAATTTAAATGTGTATATGTAAGGTGCACAAATAGTCCCAGATATTCTTCAACTACAGGGTTTTCTCTCCCGATATTTTTAATAATGGGTCAGGTCCTAGTGTTCACAATTTGAAATACAATAGGGGAATTATACACTGAGTCATAATCCATATAACACTTTACTTTTTCAGTAGAAGTTATTTTTTTTTCACATTTGAAAAACCCTACTGAGGTAGAAATGACTTTATGAAATTTTAAATATATTAATTACTCTGAAATCCAACCTGAAATAACCTTACGGGGTTTGACAAATATTCCTTTCCATTTTCATAATGATTTATTTTGGAGTCATCTTTGATAAGTGTTTCTTAAAATGCTGTCCTAAGATAGGAATTCTGCCTAAACAGCCCATTGATTCTAAGAGGTTTATGGTTGTTCACTTATTACGCTTGTGATGTAAAGATTCACCACCATCCCCCTCCCCCCAAAGAAATAAATAATAAGTTTACTTATCTTTAACATAAAATGAAACGTAAGGCCAAAAAACATTTCTCTTTAGGAATGACTGTGCACTAGAAGCAGGTGCAGACAGAGTAGAAAAATAAGGTGATTAAAGATCTTGGTCACTTTAAAATATTACCTGAGGGGACTTTATTTTAAGGTTGTTATGTGAGTAGTACCTTAAAAAGCAAGGAATAAAATACCTGGGGAGCAAGAAGTAAGGAGGAGAAACAGCATTTCTGTTTCTCCAAGGACGTTATGAAATAGATGAGGGAAAAATGTAGAATTTAACCTTGAAACAATCATTAATGTGCTAATGACTTTTAAGTGATCAAGTTTGTGATTCAAACCTCTCCATAATCCCGGAGTGAAGAACAGAAGAGGGATTGTACGTGAACTTGATTTTTTAACAAGGTTTTCTTTTTGTTCAGCCACTTGGCCATGTCTTAAGTCCTTTCTTCACAATCATAGGAATTAAGTCTAAGAATTATAAGCTTATAGAGACATAAACAGAGAGGGAAAGAAAAGTTTAACAAGAGTTATCAAATTAACGAAGGTACTTACATATGTTCCAACAACACATTATTTAATTTATTTTCAGCTATAATCAGGTAGAAACCAGAAGAAACATTTGTAGCTTAATAAATAATTTAATTTCTTGAATTTCTATGTAACATATAAATTTATTTTTACAGGATATATAGAGAGCATACTCATAGAGAGCAACAGACTTATGAAACGACTATAAAACACAAATTATAATTCAAGTTTAAAATTTCTCATTTTTACACGTGTATTTGTCTATTTTCCTATTGCTAGTCAAAGCAAAACCAAATATATAGTTGTAAGTATTCTAAGAAAAAAAAAAAGAGCGCCTCCATCACCTACGCGTGAGTTACATACATTCTAGATTGTACAAAATCAAAGAGGGTAGGCAAAACTAAAGGGAAACACTATGTAAAATGCACTTTTTACTGACTGTTGAACATATCTGAGAGTGTCTGAGTTTAAAATTTGACTTGAACACCAGCAGAGGAAAATGACTAAATTCACTTTCCTACTTGGGTTCCCTCAAACTCTGAAAATGTAAAAGTTTTTACAATTCAATAGCAGGTTATATGAACATATCTCCACTACTTTGGCGGAAAGAACACACTAAAAATTCTAGTTACCAGGAGCATATGCTGCAAGGAATTTGGACAACGGTCCATGTATCCTAACATAAAGATGTCTTCATCCCAGGTGAGAATTAACCTAAAACACTCACAGCTGATCTCCCCAAATTTAGTCTCTCATTGACTAGTAAGGATAGATCCAAATTACTTTGCCACATGTTCATGCACTATGTAATATGTCATTTTACATTAAATCTTTTTTTTTTTTTTTTAATGACCAGCATGCCCTTTGAAACTTAAGGTTATCTGGACTATGAAGATTGAAATTTACACAACATCAATATTACACATAATAGTCTCAAGTTCATGTGCAGTTCTTCGGTTTCTATTCATTTAGTAGTGGAGGGAACACAGTGTAATGATTTAGAGTGATTGCCTTTGTTAAGAAAGAGAATACTTTTCAGGCTTGTGGCCCCGGGGGGATGCATCAATGAATGCAGTGAATGGTAGGAAAACAACAATGCCTTACTTTACTAAATACAATGAACAGTTCAGAAAGAGGAGTTTGTCAGTGGACTCAGAGACTACTCAGAGGGACATTTACTAAAGGGCAGGAGGAGAATGTTCTTTTTATATATCTTACTTGTCTGTAATAGAGAGATGTTTTCTATTGTGAGACTGGAAGAAAGAAATGATAGTCGATGGAAGATGAGAACTGAGTCCCTTCTTGAGGCATTTTCTAATGCATGACTGAAGTCTGATGATGAAAAGACACACAAGATTAGGACTGAGATTAACTCATCATCATCGTCATCCTCCTCCTCCTTCTCTTTACTCAAACTCAGGTCGTACAGCTCCTTGTGACAGTATCGTCATTATTAAAATAGCACAAACTTTCACCTCACTGCCAGTCCTGAGTAAAAAGCGAAACTAAATCACCACCTCACTTCAGTTGATTTCTTAACATTCATCATATTGCTCCAAAGTCATATCTTAAATCCTGAAACTGGCAAAAGCACAATTGCTGAAAATCAAGTGTATAACCAATTCTAAATCCTGGCACAAGGAAATGAAGTCTCTTTGGAAAAACACGTCAAATGATTGTTTCTTTTACTCCTGTACCGGACTATTTCTTCTTTGTTTTGTTGTGGGAAACATGAGTCAACTCAAATCATAAAGGAGTTTCATGAAATAAGGCATCATGCCAAGTCACGTTTCACATTCCTCCAAAACTATCTTTTGAGTAACTTAGGAAATGAGTAAACGATCAGAGTAATCGAGTCAATTCTCATTTCTCCGGGCACAAATTACTTGCCGTCCTACCCACTTTTTTCTCACCGATAGACCAAGTCTCCCACAAAGTCTGGTCATGTTGGGAGAGGAACTGCCTCCGTTTGTTAAGAGACTGGGAATCATTCCCTGAACTCTCATGAATGAAGGTGAGGAAGAGTAGGCATAGCAAAGCTGGCAAGGTAGCTGCTTTATGCCAATGACAATTTCTGAGACTATGCCCTAAATCCAAACATCAATAGCTTTTCAGAAGCCGGATGTCTTTGAGACACACATCCAGGAAAACCCAGTTTGGCACACAGTCACCATTTTGTCTGGAATTTCAAGGCCTTCATTATTTCCTTTAATCCTTTTTATGGACTCAGTGTCCGTGAACCTAAGTTTAAGGTGTGTTGACAAGGATAATCAAAATTTGGCTATCAACGACTTTCTTTGCTCAGAATAATAAAGTGGGAAGTGCTCAGGATAAAGCGAGAGACAGCTCTGCTTCCATGGACATGCTCCTCCTGTTAGGGAAGTCAGTCGCTTCATCACCTCTTTGTAATGCTGGATATACTGTTAAAAGTGTTGTTCAGTGATAGGGAATACGTGCCCGTAGGTGGGATTTCTAACCCATTTAATAATATTTCACCTTTCTGAACCAACTACGACAAGGATGGGAATGATGGCCGAGCACATTCAGATCAGAGACAGTAAGGGGTTTTCCTCTTCCGTGCCTGCGTATTCTCTTATTCCATTCAGTCATTTCACCTGTGCAACACCGATGGTCTCCTTTGGATCTCACTAAGCTTTCTTCTGAGACTAAGGACAAACTTCAAGTAAATAGAAAAAAAAGAAGAAATGAAGCACAAGATACAAAAAAAATACTTCTTGGAAAAAGGAGAACTATGGTATCATTCCAGAATCAGAGCATAATTTACAAACATATGAATTCATGTTTTCCTAGAGATGGTGATCTTAATGTACATAAATGGTATCTGTCAAAGTTAATGACTATTCTAGGATAAACAAAACTCACTTAGAGTTTAGGGATTGGCTCTGAGTTAATATTTGCTCTCGTTATAAACTGCTAAATAATAATGAAATAAGGAAGAAGCGTGTCCGATATGTAAGATTAGATCGATAGGGTTCAAATATATAGATTATGAAGAAAGTAATAAACCAAAAATGGTTGACTCTTGGAACAATCAGGTGTTCAGCTACAGAGATATAGTAGCTTCAGGACTCTTAACTCATCATGTCTTAGACTTATTTCACAGAATTGATCTAAACTTAAATCAGCTGGCTGCATGAGATACAAATTTCTGCTCTGCTCATAGGAAATCTAAGGAATGAATTACAAATTAAATACTCGAAGATTTGAGCACCAGTATACAGGGTAGGACGCTCATAGGCAGCAAGTAGAGTTTACGTTAAAGAACCAGATGGACTTTGAATCCATAACGTGTCACTCGGAGCCCGAGCACTGAATGATGAAAAACAGGCAATAGCAAACATCACATGTGTCCAAGTCCAGAAGCCCATTCTCTCCCTCAGCCTGGCTAACATATTCACACCTTCAACTGTATTTTTACAACTAGGATGTTCTCATTCCCCACGGTCCCCACCGAAAAAAGAGAAGGATGAAACCTAAGCACTAGGGAAAATACATTTGTTCTCTTTTTATTGTGAGTTCTAACATAACTTTTATTAAACATAGAGCACGTGAACACATGACAGCATCCTTCAGTTGTTCTCACACGGAGCTGATAGAGGAATACTTGGGAGGAATGTTACTAAAGCCATAGATAGCTTCTTCTCCATTTGTTTTCTTTTTAAAAAATATGACAAAGCATTAGAGGAAAAAAAAAGTTTCTTAAGTTGTGAGAATATCAAATATTACCCATCAATCCCTGAATCATGCTATTCAAAGTGCTTAAATCTACACTAAAAATAGAACAAAAAATGTACTCCCGATGCAGCTAAATTAACACCTATGGATGCCTAAAATATGACTGTGGTCTGATTACTTCCTCTATACACTTCCATCGTGCACTTAAGAAAAATTAAAAAACAAAGAAATCAACCAGGCCATTGCCATGTTTGCAGTTTTCTGAGCACTGGGGGAGTGTGGAATCCAGGCCAGTGAGGTTCACTGGCACCAGTCCCTGACAGGTGTCCATAGTACAAAGGAAACAATGGCCTTCTTGGATTCTGAAAATAACCCAATGTGCAAAGCTGACAAAGTATATGTGTCCTTGCAGCTTCCGTTCTGCTTTGTGAAAAAGTGACACAGGTCCAAGGGGAGCATGGGAATGAAGAACAGATTGGAGAGAAGGACCCTGGGTGACTTGTCAGGGAAATAAACATTTTAAAGCAAATAAAAAGCACTGCACATCCCAAGGCTCCTTTACCTTGTCACACGAATACTGAGACCTTTGCCTTGTTGCAGAATTCTTAGGCTCATCTCATACATTTGCAATTCGATCTTACCCTCCCAAATGAACTCTTTCGAAGTTTACACTTTTTCTTTTCCTTTTCCTTTTTTTTTTTTTTTTTTTGTGGCCAACTCACACCTTTAGTATTGCGACCCACACTGTAGAATTGTTTTCTCGTTATATGGTGGTAGGAATAAACCGAACATACGATAGTCACTACACGAGCCCACAGACGATGACTGGAATGGAGGTTTCTACAAGGAGTCACTAAAGTAACGTAGTTCTATATTCGTGTTTTCGGCACATCGATTTTTTTTTGTTGTTGTTGTTAACTAAAAGCTACGTAGGTAATATTTCCCTTTAACAATTCCACCCTCTGCAAGTTCCTTGATGATTGATTTTGCATTATCTTCACCATGAATATTGTATTAGCTGCTTATGCCATTGGTTTCAAACATAAAGCTAAACGGTAAGGGATGAATTTCTTGGGAGCATCAGCTTTCTGTTTCTGAAAGATAGAATTACACAGTTAAAATAAAACTAATTATTTATACAGTAAAATTATTTTAAACACTTTCTCATCTAATTTAAAAACTATTTTGCGTAAATAATGTTTATTTTGAAAATATCGATTTCTGTTGGTACTCATATGCTTGACCTCCTGAGTTCTTCTATAAACACTTCGATAGTAATAAGCGTTGCTTATGTTCACAAACTGAAACCGAACACTTGATTCTGAATGTAGCATTAAAAATTAAATACAGTGAATTAACATTTAAATACAAGGGGACCCCATAATAAGTTTCACAGATCTGTTCTGACTCTTTAGAAAATAACATTTTGTATCATACAAGGTGACAAAACATATTTGATGACACATCCTGTCCTTCCCTTTGGTTTGGAAGCCTTCAATGTAAATTTCATTTCGACTGGTGTTGATTCACCCTTTTGAGTTAACTTGCCTGGCATTTGCACATAATCTCATTTGCAGAAAAATTATAGAGGGAAAAGAGGAAGTAGAATATTAAACAAAAACAGCCACAAACACATTCATGCCTTTCCAGGAAGTGATCAAATATAGGGCTTGATTTTTTTTTTTGTTTTTTTTTTTTGTTTTTTTGTGTGTTTTTTTGTTTTTTGTTTCTTTTGTTGTGTGTGTGTTTTATATATATATATATATTTATATAAGGGTACATCAACTCATTTAAAAACAGAAACAACACTCTCTCCCCCATTTTCATGCCCTTGATCTTCTCTTCTGAGCGCTCTGTGGTGGTCACTGTCAAGTGACTAGCACACTTCTGGGTCTGGAGTGTATTCTGACGAGCAGTGAATTAAACGTTAAGACAGTTAGACCCACCCCCACCCCTCCTCAGAGTTTACACATCATGCCGCCATTAGAAGGGTAGAGGTGGGGAATGAGGTGGGACAAGGAAGAGATTCAGGGCTCTGATCGGCGGGGCCCTCCTGTGAACGAGTGTTCTTCTTATCTTTTTTTTTTTTTTTTTCCCCAAATGGCAAGGCCCGCATTCGTTGCACGGCTCTCCGGAGGCCCACACGGCCCTGCTGATCCCAGGCAGAACCCAAGAGAGGATCCGGTGCTCCTTGTCCCATCGGATAGATTTGTCCAAGCACCCCAAGGAAATGTTAAAAGCAAAAGAAAAGGAAAGAAAATAAAACCCATTCTAAAACTAAACTAATGAAGCAAAAAAGGGTTTTCTATCTATACATAAGTCTCTTCTTTAAAAAAATGTAAATTTACAAATTCCAATGACATATAAAACAAAGTCAAAAAATGTAATGATAAGAGACATGGTAAAACAGGAAGACACTGATGCTACAAAGAAATTGCCAAAAACATATGTACAAGACCCTGTTTTTCCTCGTGTTCTAGAGATTGTAATGCGTGTTTTTAACAGCAGCAGTCGAGGATTTAGTTCCAGGCACTGGACTGCAGACTCCACTCAAGCTCCCAGGGACGGGGTGTCCCTTGCTTTTCTGTCACCAAATCACACTGGATATACTGGTCTCCCTTGGCAACAGCGGCAGGATGGCACTGTTTGTGTGGGCCTCATCTGGATTCTGCTCCCTGCTCGATTTTGTCTGTGGCCGCTGCCCGTTGATGAGTGTCATAGGGATGTTACAATAGGTATGCTGATTTCCTATGGAGGTAAGAGGCAGGGTGCCGGTAGGAGGTACGTCATACTCGTAGCTTCGGTAGTAGTGTTTCTGACGCATTTGTGAATGGTACGTGTTGTGAAAGGTGGAACGGAGATCTGGATGGGCAGTGGCTAGAGCTGTGGAGGTGGCCGCGGCCATGGAAATGGCCGAGACAGTCTGCAGCTCCCCAAAAGGCCCCTGCTCGCTAACATCTAAAGCCTGCTCGTGTGTAATGGGTTCTATCCTCTTAAAAGGCATTTCGTATTGTAAACGTTTCCAGAACTTAGAGTTCAACTTGTTGCATTTTGGTCCGTGCCATTTAATAACCGTCAGGAGCTTGATGGTGTGCTTGAGGGCTTCCACCTCCTGGTAGTTCATAATCCCTCGTAGTTCACTGCATTCGATGAGTATCACTTTGATTTCTCCAGTTACCAGCATGTTTCGAAGTCTGGTCTCCAGCTCAAAGATGCTCCAGCCCCTTCTGACTACGTAGTTTGGGGTCATGACAATAATCAGCCTCTTGCTTTGATCTACACACCTCGCCACGTCTTCAATGTAGGCTATAAAAGAGAGAAGAGTTTATCGGAATGAGTGCATCAAACACCTGGCCCCAAAGGCCCCAGTAGCTTCTCTCTCACACATTAAATGAGAATTGTTGCTCGGTGGGTAATACCTTGAGAAGATGACAATGGCCAATGACCACGCTGAATAGAGTGCGGGCTTTGCTTTTCTCAATGTTGGAAATATTTTTCCTAGTTACAAATCTCCCATTTGTGTCTTTAAATGTCAAGGCTCATAAAATGAGATGCTTTACAGAACAATGAAAGTGCCTCCTCAGGGGTGTCAAAAATTAAGTTTCATATGAATACATAATGACATTTCTTTCTTGAGACACTGATACACACAGTTTTTGATGTAGAGAACCAAAAGTTAAAATTCTGCCTAAAAAATGATGATACACAGACAGACCAAGAATATGCACACTCTCAACTGAAAACATTAACTTACTTCCAGTTGGGATTAAATCTCTGTCTGGTATAAACAACTTATATCCGTAATGCTTTTCAAGCATGTCAGGTAGGATTTCAAGAGCAAAGCGTTCTTCTTCTCCAGTCTCTTGATTCCACTGGTCAGGATCCACTTTGGTGTATGATAAATAGGCATCATAATCTTTATTGTCTGTCAAAAACATTACAGAGTAAAGTTGAAGGCACTACATTCCACAGAAAACAACAGGACATGAAAACATTCAAGTCTTTTCAAAAACATCTCTAAATGCTCTGCTTCGGGGACACCGAAGACGGAAGTCTATTCATTTCCAATAAGAAGTCAGTAACGCCAAATATTCTGGAACTAATTGGGAGGTTACAAACTCACATTTTTATTTTTGTTGTTGTTGTTGTGAGGACAGTAGCAAAAACAAAATCAACAACAAGAGCAATGAAATGTTAACTTCGAACATTTTTGATGCATGGATGGTGGAGCATCTTGACTGCTTAAAAAAGGCACATAACTGAGTACTATGCTCTTACTCTAAATAATTGTACATTCAACTAATCCTGCCTTTGGTCATTTTACTCTGTTGAAAAAAAGAAAAGTGCACTTGGCTTGACCATAGAGGAATGGTATTTTGATGGTGGGTACTGTATTGATTTTCTGTTGGGGAGAAAATAAAACCTTGGAATTATTAATTTCCTACTGGGAGCCAGTTGTTGGACTTGGGGAATGAGAATGTTATTATACTGAATTATTTTTAGAAAGCCATATTGTTTTGCTGATCTCTGTTTATCTCACACGTAAAATATTGCCAGATATTTTTTATTATTTGACCATAAGAATGAAAAATAATTACAATATAAGTGAATGAAACTTAGTTCTCAGATCTGTTTCTTTCCTCACTCTTTCCCCTTTTTGACATGGAAACTCTTTAAATATTTGATGACTACTATCATGCATTATCTTTATCTTAATTGTTTAACATTAAACATCCCAAATTTCATATTGGTTGTTTCTAATTAAAATAAGTCATTTCTCTTCTGGACAGTCTTTCATTCATCAGTTGCCTTTTCAGAACGTGATTATCCGGATTCATAATTCACCTCAATTCTAAATACTATCAGTATGTCGAGCTTACCAAATACCAATATCCTTAGCTCTCTTTTGTACTTCCCTGATGATTGTCAGCGTATTACTCAGTTATCAGATCAAGTTGAATCGAAACATTCCTAAATTTCAGAACAAAATGAGCTTTGCATTTGGCACAGAACATTTAAAACGTTGGGGCTATAAAACATCAAAGATAGATGGACGTCCTTGACCGTTGCTCTGGGTGGCTTTGAGACACTCCTTTTGACTTTGGTGACACTATAGCTCACTTTCAGAGATTCATATGGGTGTGTTCATTTCAGTAGTCTGACAGTCCTGAGCCAGCTAGAAGTCACTCTATAAGTAAAACTTGTTAGGGCAAACTCAGAAAACTGTGAACTGTATCTGAAGTTAAAACAGGTATGTAAGAAACTAACAACTCCACTATGGGATACCTGAATGAAAATCTTTAGATATAGAAGACTTTTTAAAAAAAATAAAGCAGGTTTCAGGTTGGAAAAAAGTCTAGAAAATAGCAGTCATCCAAACATGCCATATTTTGATACTTGGTATTTTCTTTATTCTTCAACCAGGAAATAGCTCTACATATTATAAATAAAATTCCATTTTCACCAAAAATAATAATTATATTTGCTATAGCATGTCGATGTAAACAGTTTAGTTGAATAAGAAATCATAGAAAATAGCACATAGTAAAGCTAGTATGTAATACCAGTTAATATTTAATTAAAATGTCCATGCATTAGATATTCACAAGCCATATCTATGAGACATAATATTAATCGGTAGCTTCCAATCTAGTAGGCGATGTAGACAGCTCAATGGTTTATTTCTAGGGGACAAACATGTTGCTAAGAGTAGTAAAGGGGTCATGGCCCAAAGGGAGTGTTCCTTAAACCAGACTGTGGATGGTAGAATGATTTCATGCATATACTATTTTTTTCTTAGAAGTTGTTCTCTTCCAGTTTGCTACAAGGCACTATAACATGTGGAAGTTTGCCCACTTCTGGGGAGCCTAATGACTAGATCCTCATTCCTAGCCCTTTACCTTCTTTAAGCTTAAAAATACTTGAAAATCAGGGGCACCTGGGGAGCTCAATATGATAACTGACCAACTCTTGATTTTGGCTCAGGTCATGATCTCAGAGTGGTCAGATCAAGCTCTGGCTTGGGCTCAGCACTGCCCGTGGAGCCTGCCTAAGATTGTCTCCCTCTCCTTCTGCCCCTCCCTTGCTTGCTTGAGTGCGGCACATGTTCTCTCTCTCAAACTGAGGGTTGCTGGAGGCGTGTTGGGTGAGGGGATGGGCTAAATGGATGATGGGCATTAAGGAGGGCACTTGTTGGGATGAGCACTGGGTGTCATATATAAGTGATGCGTCACTAAATTCTACCCTTTTAAAAAAATTTTTTTAAGTTTATTTATTTTGAGGGAAAGAGGGTGCAAGCAGCATACGGGCAGAGAGATATGGGAGAGAGAGAGTCCCAGGCAGGCTCCACACTGCGAGCGCAGAGCCTGATGTGGAGCTTGAATCCATGAACTGTGAGCTCATGACCTGAGCTGAAACCAAGAGGCAGACACTTAACCCACTGAGCCACCCAGGTGCCCCTGAATCACTAAATTCTACTCTCAAAATCATTATCACACTATATGTCAACTAACTGGGATTTATTATTTTTAACATTTTTTTATTTTTTGGAGGGCGCCTGGGTGGCTCAGTTAGTTGAGTGTCCGACTTCAGCTCAGGTCATGATCTCACAGTGAGTTCGAGCACCCTGCCTGTGCTGACAGCTCAGAGCCTGGAGCCTGCTTTGGATTCTGTCACCCTCTCTCTCTGCCCCTTCCCGGCTCACACTCTGTTCTCTCTGTCTCTCAAAAATGAATAAATGTTAGAATTTTTTTTAAAAGAATATATTTTTTATTTTTTTAATGTTTATTTATTTTTAATGTTCATTTATTTTTGAGAGAGAGAGAGAGAGACAGAGTAGAGTGGGGGAGGGGTAGAGAGAGGGGGAGACAAAGAATCTGAGGCAGGCTCCAGGCTCTGAGCTGTCATCACAGAGCCCGATGCGGAGCTTGAACTCACAAACCGCGAGATCATGACCTGAGCCGAAGTCGGACGCTTAACCGACTGAGCCACCCAGGTGCCCCAACTAACTTGGATTTAAATAAACTTAAAAAGTAAAAAAAAAAAAAAAAAGGACAAAAAATTGAAAATCATATTAATATGAACACCAATAAGAACAGAGCACTCAGAAGAGATGAAAACAACTGGTCCAATGATACTGGTAAGTTCCAGCTTGATATCACTGTTGCTTACACGATACTGTTTCTCTGCCTCTTCCATGGACATTGCTCTTACACCTCATAAATGCTGTTGTTCCTCAAGATGTTTTCTGTGACCTGCTTCATTTGTCTCTCAGCCTACTTTCCTTTAAAAGTCTCCTTTCCTGGAGCTGCTGGGTGGCTCAGTCAGTTAAGCATCTGAGTTTGGCTCAGGTCATGATTTCATGGTTCATGAGTTCAAGCCCGGAGTGGGGCTCTGTGCTGACAGCTCAGAGGGGATTCTGTGTCTCCCTCTCCCTCTGCCTCTCTCCCCTGCTCACGCTCTGTCTTTCTCTCAAAAATAAATAAATATGAAAAAAAAATTTTAAATCTCTTTTCCTCCTTTGACATCAATAATCACATCTATAGATAATTCCCTAATTTAGATGTACAGACCTGTTTTCCTTCTCAAGAACTAGCTACTATACCCCACTTTCACCTGTAACCTGGACCCCTTAATCCGGATGCTGACAACATAACATGCTTCTGATCTCATGCTCTGTTCTTCACCTTTTATTTCACTGTAAGGTTAATAACATTACCATCTTACTTCTTTATTCTCCAAATGTCAGATGTATGTTCCGCTTATCCTTTTTAATTACTGATAATGTCATAGGCATTCATTGGTAAAAGTCCTTTGGATTCTGTTTCCAACCCAGGTTGGGTCCTACTCATTTCTTAGCTGTTATAATTCTATTTTAGTAGGTCTTCCTTCTGTTTCTTTCTCCTTCTGGCCCATTCCACGTACAGTTGTAAAATTTATCTTTCCAAATATCACCACTGATTATGTTTATAGTATCTTAGAAAATATTTATGGCTTCTCACTGCCAAAAACCAGCAGCTAGATCTGGAGTGAATTTCTTTTGAATTTGAGTCTGACATCTTTGACTTGGAGGTGATCTCTTTTCTCATGTATGATATTATTGTGCTCACATCTTTTCTTTTTTCTTTGACTACAATATCCTTGACTGACATATGTCACTAGGGCTTAGTAGATGCTCAAACCGAGCGTGTTAATTAAATAAACGAATAATCTTTAATTTGGGTATCACATGACTTCTATCTTAATAGCCAGTGTGGGGATTTTCTCAAGACCTGGACTATTTCCTAGGAGAGGTGGCTTTGGAGATATACACTCCATGCTGCCTGGACTCCTCAAGGAATTACTAGAAGCTGTGGGGTCAGCATTTAGCAAGTTTCCTTTGGAATAGTCTTAAACTGTAGTTGCTCACTGTGACTCCACAAAAGACTTTAGAGTCCTTGTAAACTCCTCTGAAAAAGTGGTTTTCAGACTTGAGTATGAATGACTACAATTTGGAGGGCTTGGTAAATATGGATTGCTGGGCCCTACCTTCAGAGTGTTCCATTCAATATTTCTAGAATAAGTCCTGAGAATTTGCATTTATAGCAAGCTCTCAGGTGCTGCTGCTGCTGGTCCAGGGACCACACTTTGAGGAACTCTGCTGTAGGACAGGATATAGACATCCAGAGGGCTCAAAGGTATCAAAGAACTGCAGTCAGCTGACGGTAACTGACCAGAGAACAACAAAAACTAAACATTGCAGCATTGGGTCCATCGTAAATGGGGCTAATACTTACAGGGTATGTACTCTAAACAAAAAAGCTGAAGATCCACACTTCCATCAAAAAGAAAATAGATTCTTGCCTAGAATAATATATATATTAACCATATTAAGCCTAAATAAACCTCAGGAATTGGTACTAAAGCCTCAGTCACTTTTGTATCTTTTTATGTCATCTGGACAAATTTATAGTAGTTAAGCTAATATCTCTCAGGTCAAAAGAAGTTGCTCACATGAAGATAATCTTGGTAGGAAACGTGGCCCAAAAGCCCCTTCCGAATATCTGCATCTTCAAATCCACGGCACACTTGATTGATATCTAATTCCTCTCTTTCCCCAGAGTCGATGCCAGAGCAGTAATGGGCTAAGCATTTATTTACTACCAGAAGCAAACTCCTGATTTGAAAGTTACCAGACTGCAAACGTCGTGCCAGATACCATACTAAATTCAGCAGTGTGTTCTGACTCAAAATCATTTATATTGTAAGGTTTCTTCTGTTTTCCCAATTACCAGACAAATATGAATCTTGGGTAACATGTCTCCGATTTTGTTTAATATCTGTAAGCACATAAACTGGCTAACCTTTATGTGTCTGAGTTTTATGTGATTGGAGAAACTTCGAAAAACTGACATTTTTATAACCATAGGAAGAACAAAATTATGCTAAGGTTTTTAAAGAAAAGGTCTGTGATATTTTCAATTCAACATAAGTTTATAAATAGCTTAAAAATGGTTAATCATAAGAGGGTACTGCAAGAGTATATTTCTTATTCTAAACTTTATCCTTTAAATTTTATTTTCTGTAATTGAAACCTGCGACTGGAATTCTGTTCACTGCAGAGATGGAAAACAGCTGGTGTACGTACTCTTTGCAATAGTTTGCACAAATTCAAATAGAGTCATTGATTTACTCTTCCCCTGACTTTGAAGCGATTCTGATTGCAATATTCAACAAAAAAAAATGAACAACAGGAATGACATCAGCAAAACGGACAAAGAAAACATCCATGCATAAATCCCCTCAGCCATGGTCCAGAGCAAGTCCTGCTCACCCAGGGACCTGGTGGGAGTCACATCTGTCCACACCGTGGTAAAAGGCCCACTGACTAAAGACCCAACTATGCACCCTGAAATAATTATCCAAGCACTGCCCTGCTGAGCAGGATCCTAGAGGCAGGTCCATATGCCCAGGTGCCAAAGAAGAGCCTAGCCCACCCGAGCCCCTGGTAACAAGCCTGCCAAACATGGACCCTGCTGCAGACCCAGCAAGAGCCTCAAAACTGGCTCCAACTTAGCATGGCTGCAACTCTGGAGGTAATCCCACTGGCTTGGGGAACAGATCGGAGAAGGATTTCACCTGCTGAAATCATTCTGTAAAGACTACAACAGGTATTTGTTCCTTCAAATGCACAGACATCAATGCAAGGGTACATAGATCATGAAGAATCAGGAACTAATGAAGTTCCATTAACCAACCCTAAAGAAATGGAGATCTACAATCTGTTTGACAGAGAATTCAAAATAATCATCTTAAAGAAACTGAACTGTCAAAACCTTTCAGGACAGGAGGGAATGGGGTAAAAATAAGTCAGTCAGAGAAAGATAAATACCATATGATTCACTCATATGTGGAAATTAAGAAACAAAACAAATGGACAAAGGGAAAAGAAAAGAGACAGACAACCAAGAAACAGGCTCTTAAGTATAGAGAACAAATTGATGGTTACCAGAGGGGAGGTGGATGGGGGATGGATGAAATAGGCAAAGGGGATTAAGAGTACACATATATAGATATATTTAATTTTTATTTATTTTGGGGGGGGGGGGCAGAGAGGGAGAGAGAGAGAGGGAGACACAGAATCCAAAGCAGGCTCCAGGCTCTGAGTTGTCAGCACAGAGCCCAACGTGGGGCTCGAACTCAGGAACTGCAAAATCATGACCTGAGCCAAAGTTGGACCACTTAACTAACTGAGCCACCCAGGCGTCCTGAGAATACACATATCTTTAAAAAAAAAAAAATTTATGTTTATTTAGTATTGAGGGAGAGAGAGACAGAACCCGAATGGGGGAAGGGGCAGAGAGAGAGGGAGACACAGAATCTGAAGCAGGCTCCAGGCTCTGAGCTGTCAGCACAGAGCCCGATGTGGGGCTGGAACCCACGAACCGCGAGGTTGTGACCTGAGCTGAAGTCCGACGCTTAACCGACTGACCAACTTAGGTTCCCCAGCACAGATTTTAAAAAGACCTTCTTTGTGTTCCTATGCTTTCAGGTTGCACAGCCAAGCCCCTCCCCCTTCTGGACCTAAAGGTGTCACCTGTGTGGGTGGTGCTGGACGGGGGACCCTGCCTCCTGCAGGTGCTCAGCAGGAAATCAACCAGAGGCCTGCAAGCAGCCTGGACTTTCGCAGCCAGGAGGGAGGGAAGGGCCCTCATAGGACACGGAGGGCCCGGGTCAGCAGGGACGCCCCGCTCCTCCAGCAGTGAGATCATGACCTCAGCTGAAGTCGGATGCTCAACCAACTGAGCCACCCAGGCGCCCCGAGACTACACATATCTTGATGAGCACTGAGCAATACGTGGAACTATGGAATCAGTATATTGTACACCTGACACTAATATAACACTGTATGTTAGCTACACTGGAATTAAAATAAAATTAAAAATAACAACTATAGCTACAATAATGTATGAATGGATACACGATATAAAAAGATGTAAACTATGACAACAACGGCATAAATAGGAAAGCAAAAGTATAGACTTTTTTAAAAAGTTTATTTATTTATTTTGAGAGACAGAGAGAGAGAGAGAGAGAGAGAGAAAGAGAGTGAGAGAGTGGGGGAAGGGTAGAGAGACGGGAAGAGAGAGAATCCCAAGCAGGCTCAGTGCTGTCAGAGCAGAGTCCAATGCAAGGCTTGAACTCATGACTGTGAGATCATGACTTGAGCCAAAACCGAGTCTGATGCTTGTTTAACTGACTGAGCTACCCAAGTGGCCCAACTGTAAACTTTTTGTATGCAATTGAAGGTAAGTTGTCATCAATCTAAAATAGTCTGTTAGCAGCGCCTGGGTGGCTCAGTTGGTTAAGTGTCTGACTTTGGCTCAGGTCATGATCTTGCACTTCATGAGTTCAAGCCCTGTGTCGGGCTCTGTGCTGACAGTTTGGAGCCTGGAGCCTGCTTCAGATTCTACATCTCCCTCTTTCTCTTCCCCTTCCCTGCTCATGTTCTGTCTCTCTTTCTCAAATAAATAAATAAATAAACAAACAAACATTAAAAATTAATTAATTAATTAATTAAACAGTCTGTTATATCTATTAGATGTTTCATGTAAACTCATGGTATCCACAAAGAAGAAACCTACAGCAGCTACACAGAAGTTAAAGAGAAAGGAATTAAAGCATATGAGTTAAAAAAAAAATCACAACAGAAGGCAGCAAGAGAGGAAGAAGAAAAAGGAACAACAACAAAAAACAAACAGAAAATAACTAACAAAGTGGCAATAGTAAATCCTTACCTATCAATAATCAATGTAAATGAAAATGGACTAAACTCTCCAATCAAACAACAAAGAGTGGCTGAAGAGATAAAAAAAATAAGACCCAACAATATGGTGCTTCCAAGACTCACTTTATCTTTAAAGGCACACATAAGCTGAAAGTGGAGGAATAGAAAGAGATATTCCTGGAAATAGTAACTAAATATAGGAGTAGCTATATTTATACCAGATAAAATAGATTTACAATGAAAATAGTCACAAGGGATAAAGGTCACTCTACTATATTGTGATAAAGGGGTCAGTTCTTCAAGAGGATGTAACAACTGTAAATGTATATGTACCCAATATCGGAGTACCTAGATATTTCATGTAAATATTAATTGAACCGAACAGCAATACAATAATATTAGCAGATTTCAATAGCTCATTTTTCAATATTGGATAGATCATTGAGATAAAAATTAATAAGGAAACAGTAGATTTGAAGAACACTATAGACCAAATGGACCTAACAGATATATAAAGAACATCCAGCCAAGAGTAGCAAAACACGCATTCTTCCCAAGCATGAATGAATATTCTTGAGGATAGATCATATGTTGGGCCACAAAATCATATCAGGTATCTTTTCTGACCACAATGATATGTGACTAGAAATTAATAACAGGAGAATATGGAAAATTCACAAATATGTGGATATTACATATCACACTCTCGAATAAGTGATGGGTTAAAGAAGAAAGCAAAAGGGAAATCAGAAAATATCTTGAGACAAACAAAAATGGAAACACAACATAACAAAATTATGAGATGAATCAAAGCAGTTGTAAGAGGAAAATTTACAGTGATAAATGCCTGCATCTGGGAGAAAAGAATGATCTCAAATATACACTCTAACTTCATACCACAAGGAATTAGAAAAAAAAAAACAACAATCTGAGCCCAAAGTTAGTACAAGACAGAAATAATAAAGATAGAGCAGAAATAAATAAAATACAGAATAAAGAGACAATAGAAAAAAATCAATGAAATGAAAAGTTGGGTTTCTGAAAAGACAAACAATATTGACAATCTTAAGCTAGAGTAACCAAGAAAAAAAAGATAAACTAAATAAATACAATTATAAATGAGAGAGGAGACATAATAATTGGGACCAAAGAAATACAAAGGATGATTGGATAACCAAGAAGAAATAGATAAATTCCCAGAAACATACAACCTCCCAAGACTGAACTTTGAAGAAATGGAAAATCTGAACAGACCAATAACTAAGGAGATTGGAGGAATAATAAAAAACCTGTCAACAAAGACAAGCTTAAGACCAAATGGTTTCACTGGTGAATTCTACCAGATACTTAAGGAAGAATTAATGCCAATCCTTCTCAAATTCTTCCAAAGTGTTGAAGAGGAGGGAAAATTCCTAAATTCATTTTATAAGGCAATATTACCTTGATACCAAAGCCAGATAAGAATACTACAAGAAAACTACAAGCCAATATTTCTGATGAATATAGATATAAAAATTCTCAACAAAATACTAGCAAATCAAATTAGGCAGCACGTCAAAAGGATAATACAACATGGTCAAATGGGATTTATTCCTGGGATACAAGGATAGATCAATATATGCAGATAAATAAACATGATATTCCACATTAATAGGATGATGGATACAAAATTAATGATCCTATCAATAGATTCAGAAAAAGGTTGACAAAAAATTTATAATTTCATTGTAAAAGCTTTCAGCAAATTGAGTATAGAAGGACCATATCTCAACACAATAAAGACCATATATGACAAACACACAGCTAAGATCATATTCAATGGAGAGAAGGTAAAGGCTTTCTCTCTAAACTCAAGAACAAGGTAAGGATGTTCACTCTCACCACTCTTATTCAATATAGTACTAGAAGTCCTAGCTAGAGTAATTAAGCAAAGAAATAAAAGGCACCTAAATAGGAAAGAAAGAAGTAAAATTTTCTCTTTGCAAATGTTCTGACTTTACATATAATAAGACCTAAAGACTTCACCAAAAATCTGTTAGATCTAGTAAACAAACACAGCAAAATTTTAGGATACAAAGTCAACATATAAAAATCTGTTATATTTTTATATTATAACAACAAGTTATCTGGAAAAAAAAGAAAGAAAATAATTCCATTTACAGTAGCATCAAAAATAGTAAAATAGTGAGGAATAGATTCAACCAAACAGTAAAGATCTATACATTGAAAACTATACGGGGAGCCTAGGTGGCTCAGTCGGTTGAGCATCCGACTTTGGCTCAGGTCATGATGTCATGGTTTGTGAGATGGAGCCCCACGTCTGGCTCTGTGCTGACAGCTCAGAGTCTGGAGCCTGCTTTGGATTCTGTGTCTCTCTCTCTTTCTGCCCCTCCCCCACTCACATTCTCCCCCCCCTCTCAAAAATAAAAATAAACATCAAAAAATTAAAAAAAAACTATGACATTAATGAAAGAAACTGAAGACACAAATGAAAAGACATCCCATGTTCATGGATCAGAATAATTAATATTGTTTACATGTCTATACTATCCAAAGCCATCTATAGATTCAATATAATCCCTATCAAAATTCCAACGACATTTTTCAGAGATAGAGGAGAAACCATTTAAAAATTCATATGGAATTTAAAAAGGCCCCGAATAGCCAAAGTAATGTTGCGAGAGAAGAGCCCAGCAGGAGTCATCATACTTTCTGATTACAAACCATACTGCAAATTTATAGTAAGAAAAACAGTATGGTACTAGTATGAAAACAGACACATAGACCATTAGAACAAAATAAGGGTCCAGAAATAGACCCATGCATATTACAGAAAACTAGTATTTGACAAGGGGGTCAAGAATACTCATTGGAGAGGGGCACGTGGGTGGCTCAGTCGGTTGAGCGTCCAACTTCAGCTCAGGTCATGATCTCACAGTCCATGAGTTTGAGCCCCACGTCAGGCTCTGTGCTGACAGCTCAGAGCCTGGAGACTGCTTTGGATTCTGTGTTTCCCTCTCTCTCTGCCCCTCCCCTGCTCATGCTCTGTCTCTCTCGTCTCAAAAATAAATAAAAACATTAAAAAAATGTAAAAGAATACTCATTGGAGAAAAGATAATCTTTTTAATAACCTATAGTAGGAAAATTGGATATCCACATCAGAAAGAATAAGTTGGACCCCTGTCTTATACCATCCACAAATTGTAACATGAAATGGATTTAAGACTTAAATGTGAGAACTGAAATCATAACACTCCTAAAATAAAATATAGAAAACGTCTTTGACACTGGCCTTGGCAATGATTTTTTGGATATGATACAAGAAGCACAAGTAACAAAAGTAAAAACAAACAAAAAAAGCTACCTCAAACATAAAAGCTTTGGCACAGCAAGCAAAACAATCAAGAAAATGAAGAAGCAACTTATGGAATGGGATAAAACACCTGCAAACCATATATCAGATAAGGGGAGGGTTAGTATTCAAAATATATAAGGAATTCATACAACTTAATGTCAAAAATATTAATAATCAAATTAAAAATGGGCAGAAGATCCAAATAGATATTTTTCCAAAGACTTACAAATGGCCAATAGGTACATGAAAAGGTGCTCAACATCACTACTCATCACAGAAATGCAAATCAAAACCACAGTGACATCTCACTTCGCACCTGTAGGGATGGCTATCATCAAAGAGACAAGAGATAACAAATGCTGGCAAGGATGTAGAAGAAAAGGAACCCTTGTACACTGCTGGTGAGGGTATAATTGGAAAACAGGAGGAGGTTTCCCCAAAAAATTAGAAATAGGACTACCATATGATCCAACAATTACATTTCTGTGTATATGTATGAAGGAAATAAAATCACTATCTCAAAAAGATATTTGTATGCTAATGTTCATTGAAGCATTATTCACAATAGCTAAGACATGAAAACAACGTGAGGGCTCCTCAATGTATGAATGGATAAAGAAAATGTGGTCAATATATACAATGGAATACTACTCAGCCGTAAAAATGAAGGAAATCTTGCCATTTGCAACAACTTAGACTTTGAAGGCATGGTGCTAACTGAAATGAGTCAAAGAAAGACAAATACTGTAGGGTTGGGGGCTAGGAGGAAGGGGGTGATGTTGGTCAAGGGGTATATATTTCCAGCTATAAGTAATTCTGGGGATACAATATACAGAATGGTGAATATGGTTAACAATACTATATTTTATATACTCGAAAGTTGCCGAGAGATTAGGCCTTAAATGTCACTACAAAAAACAGCAGTTATATGAAGTGATACGTGAGTTAACTAACCTTACTGTAGTAATCATTTCACAAAGTATACATCTCTCTCTCTCTCTCTCTCTCTCTATATATATATATACACACACACACACACACACACACACAATATATATATCACATTGTATACCTTAAACTTATATAATTTCTTTTTTTAACGTTAATCCTGCCACTGATATATTGTCATATTTGCCTCGGGGAAAACTTTCTTGTAAGGTCTTTTGGAATAGACACACACACTCAGACACACATGACAGCCAGTTGAAACGTCTTCGCGTTTACAGGATGGCTTACATATCTGTTTGTTAATAAATGAATATGCAACAGAATTTATCTAAAGTTTCTTTCATTATGGAATGGAATCAAGTCAGTGGGAGAGTAGTTGCCCTTCTACCCCTAACCATTGTAGATACCTCATTTATCTGAAAAGATCTTAGAATTATGCATTACTGCATAGTCTTGGGTCAGTTCTCAACAGTTTTGTTTTTCCAAAGACCAGCATCTCATTCTAGCTGAAACTATGCATGGTCAGACTCCACAGAGGGGGTGACCCTACAAATATAATCTGGGTCACCCTGTGCTCGTACAGTTGTTTTCTGAGCTAAAAAGCCTAGACTTGCTCTGGCAGGCACCATACAGGTACATTTGTTTGTTTTTTCTTTTGGTTTGGTTCACAAAGAATCACAGTAAATTTGTACTTAAAAAGAGAAGTCTGGCTGAGTGTGGAGGATAAAACGGAAGGGTAGAGAATTAAGACCAAGAAGCTAGTGTAGGAGGCTTGGACAAGGAGCTACAATTAAGAGTAAGGAATCAGTCTATTTTCAAGAGGTACAATGGTACAATTAACTGATGATGAAACAAGAGAACGGGGAGAAGGACATTTAGAGGCTATTAGTGCATAAGTGCAATTGAAGATAGGGCTGTAAAGACGATCCATAAAAGTGGGTATTGTATAATGAGAAGTGCTAAGAGCTGAATCCAGAGGAAACAATAAAATGTAAAGTTACGCAGAGGGGGACAAGAGTGAGGTGAACAAATCGAGAGAAAAGCATCTCGAATCTTTTATTTATTTTTCAGAGAGACAGAGAGACAGAGCGTGAGTTGGGGAGGGGCAGAGAGAGAGGGAGACACAGAATCCAAAGCTGGCTCCAGGCTCCGAGCTGTCAGCACAAAGCCTGTCCCGGGGCTCGATCTCACGAACCATGAGATCATGACCTGAGCCAAAGTTGGATGCTCAACCGACTGAGCCACCCAGGTGCCCCACATCAATATATTCTATCCTGGAAAAATAGAATCATTCTGATACAGAAATGATAGAGTCAAGTAATACCTATTGTAATGACCTGAAAGGAACTGCATGGATGTGTACCTGACACCAAATACTTCCTTTCCCAGTCTGACACAGTGGCTGAAATAGTTCGAATTTGGAGTTATTTGGACCTGGGCTTAAATTCTGTCTTTCTGGGGGTGCCTGGCTGGCTCATTCAGTAGAGCATGCGACTCTTGATCTCTTGGTTTTGAGTTCGAGCCCCACATTGGGTGTAGAGATTACTTAAAAATAAAATCTTAAAAAAAATTCAGGAGCACCTGGGTGGCTCAGTTGGTTAAGCGTCTGACTCTTGATTTTGGCACAGGTAATCTCATGGTTCACGTGATGGAGCCCCACGTGAGGCTCTGCGCTGACAGCATGGAGCCTGCCTGGGATTCTCTCCCCCTCTCTCTCTGTCCCTCCACCCTAAAATAAATAAACATTTTTAAAAATTAAAAAATCAAAATTAAAAATTCTGTCTTTCTAATTGTGTGATTTTCTGAGTGCCAACAAAGCAGCCAACACAGCACTTGCTATTTAATAAATATTCAACAAATGGTCAACAAATTTATCATTATCGTATCACCAGAGTAAGCCATCTAAACTTGTCCTCTTCTTCTTCATACTCCCTGCTTTTCCTTACATCCAAGAGTATTTTATGTATTCCCCTTTTAAGGGAGGTAATGTGGTGTCCAAGGATAAAGAAGGCATCACTAAACTTTAGACTTTTGAAATACATTTTTTTAAGCCAAGTCAAGAATATGAAAAGCCTGGGGTCTCTTCTTAACAGCTATCTTTTCTTCGGAAGAAGAAAGGACTGTAGGAGAGCTATGAAGAATGGGCACTTGATGATGTTAGAGAAATTTTCCACCAAGGGAAGAGTGTGTGTAGAAAGATCTAAGGGAGGGTGCCTGAGTGGCTCATTCGGTTAAGCGTCCAAGTCTTGATTTCGGCTCAGGTCATGATCCCATGGTTTGTGGGATCGAGCCCCATGTGGGACTCTGTGCTGACAGTGCAGAGCCTGCTTGAGGTACTCTCTCTGTCTCTGCCTCTCCCTTACTCGTGCTCTCGGTCTTTCTCAAAATAAAGAAATAAACATTAAAAAAAGAAAGATCTAAGGGGATGTGACTAAGGTTTCGAGGCATCTAAACTATCCAGAATCTTTGACCATTCAGAACATGACAAATAGAAACTGCATTGGAAATTTACAGCTTGGGGGAAATCCTTCATCTCATTCAGAACAGAAACTAAACATATTTAAAACAGGGTTAATGATTAAGTAAAACGTTCAGATCATCTGCTTTTTCAAATATCTACTATGCTGACTGTACAAACAACATCAGATCTTTAGGTTACACTGAACATACTAAATTTTTATTTTTTTAATGTTTATTCATTTAAAAAAATTTTTTTTGATGTTTATTTATTTTGGAGAGAGACAAAGACAGAATCCCAGTGGGTTGAGGCAGAGAGAAGGAGGCACAGAATCTGAAGCAGGCTCCAGGCTCCAAGCTGTCAGCACAGAGCCCCACGCGGGGCTCGAATTCACTAGCTGTGAGATCATGACCTGAGCCAAAGTCGGACACTCAACCGACTGAGCCACCCAGGTGCCCCATAATGTTTACTCATTTTTTGAGAGAAAGAGAGAGAAGGAGCGCACACAAGCAGGGGAGGGGCACAGAGAAGGAGAGACAGAATCCCAAGCAGGCTGTGCACCAACGTAGCGGAATCCAATGCATGGCTCGAACTCACGAACCGTGTGATCATGACCTGAGTCAAGCTCAAGTGTTGGACACTTAACCCACTGCACCACCCAGGCACCCGGAACATACTACATTTTTAAAAGGCAAAAAATATTAGGGACTCACTGTTCAAGAAAAGAAAGGCTTTGGGTATCGACCTATTTTCAAATCCCATCTTGGCCACTTATAGCAATACTTGTGTTATCTTCATCAGTATGTTATTTAACCCCTGGGAACCTTAGTTGCCTTTTCAGCAACATGGAGATTACAATACTGACCTCAGAGGTTTTTGAGTCTTAGCAAGAATGACTTAAGAACGCCTAGCACTTTGCTTGATACTCATTCAACAACAGCTGTGACACTGACAATTTTCTCATATCCCTTTGAAGTAGTAGCCAAAAGATTTAATAACTTGCATACGAAGGCGAGAAAGGCAGAAACCAAGAGGCAAATCAACAGTTACGAATTTAAAAAACCCAGTCGTGCTGCGGCACAGACTTCACCCCATGGAGAGGGAAGAAGGTAAAATAGAGACTGAACAAACTTCCTCTTCCCAAGTCTGACAATCCACAATTCTACCTGTGGATTTATTCTAGAGGATTCTGGAAAGGTCCCTTCATTTTCCTTTGTGCCACTCGGGGCAAAATTGACAGTGAAAAAAAGTCGATAAATATGAGCAAGAAACCGTGGCCATCTGCCCTGTGTATGGCAGTTTGCATATGCTTCCTCTACTGCAAATTTACCTCATGTGTGAATCATTTTCAAGTGACAAAAACGAAAGAAATCTTCAGTCCTCTAATGGGTGGTTTATGGACCTCCATGTGAAGGACCCCAAATTCCTCTTAGAGGGCACACGGAATTCACGACTGGCCAGAAGGGGTAAATAATAATTACGCTTTCTATGTAAACAACATTTACTTGTCCAATTTGAGTAAAACTGGTAGAAAACAATGTGCTTGCGCACATTATTATCTGTTGGTCCACACTTGGGAGAAAAATCAGTCTGTCTAAATATAGCTACACAAACAGGACTGGAAAGACTGCTATGCATTCTAAACTGTTCAACACAGCTTATTACAACTGGTCAGTCTAAATAAGGAACAAATTGAGATGCCGTTCAAACCACTGGGCTAGGGAACACAATTCAAAGAGGCACTCCTTGCCTGTAGGAAAGCAAAGCTGGCCTTTCAGGGCTGATTACAAGGTGAGAGAAGACGAACACGGGTAGCGTGGCAATCAGCGTCTGTCATTTGCAAGTGCTATTTGGAATAGGATTCTAAAAAGGGTAGGTGTTGCTTTACCATTTGCAGAGGAAATTGCCTATTGGCTCCAAAGCATCACACGTAGAGTTCCACGTGAAAGATGAATTTACAAACAAGCCTGAAAGATGAGAAGAACTGCTGCCAGGGGCTTTGCGGTAACTTTTCTTGCCTCTCAATACAACAAAGGCAGGAAACAAAGAAGCACATCCGGGGAGAACATCAGAAGAGGGAACTCATCTTACCTCCATCCAGCTCCTCGGCCCCAAAATGATTCCTGTAGAAGAGCATGATTTCTATCTTGTAACACTTGTAGATGGTCACCAGACAAACAAGCAGCAAAAGGATAGCACCAAGCCCTCCAGCAAGTTCAACTGTGTACATCAACTCTGGGGACAACAACAACAACAACAAATCACCAAAGGGAATTATACCACGTTCACATTCCAAGCCACAAACTCAAGTTGATTTCACGGTTCTGTGGATGAGACCAGATGTAGGTGACGGATTAACACAACCCCTTCCCCTTCTGCATGAAAATGGGACCTTTCTAGGTCTGTTTCCTTGGTAACCAGATAAGGTGGTCTGTGGTAACTGTGTTGCTAAGCGACATCGTTTATGGTAAAAATGGGAGACGGCATTGGACGGAAAGAAACTAGAAATACCGGTTTGGAAACGATAATCTTGGGCTTGCCTGAGTACAGTAACACATATAAGCATATCCCTTGGGGGAACCCCGCAAATTATGCTTGTGGGGTTGATCAAAGAAATATCGGTTCCTGTGGATATGAAGCGCTTAAGTCAGGAAGGCTCCCGAACTCACCCAATGTGAATCTTGACCTTTCTCACCTGTGCTATCACCTAGGGGTTGGGGCTGAGGGGACGTAAGGGTTCCAACAACGCAGTTCCCGAAGGGCAGTGTGGCCTATGACATAGAGGGGTGGGTGGACCACCTGAGGAATACTGCCTGCCGCCTCCTGAATAGTCGTGCCAGTGTGGCCTGCCACAGTATTGGCGGCTGAATACTTGGGCTCAGAGAGCCGGCCCCCTCGTGGATGTCACACCAGACTATGTCGGTAGTATTTTCCTTTCACTAAGCCATTTAGAGAATTTTCTTTTCTTCTCTTTCCCCTTTTACTAGGCAGTTTGCTACATTCTACCCAAAAGAGGGATTCTCTTGCCACGTACATGTTCTCTTTTTCCTCTTGAATATCCATATTACATTAACAATTATCAGGCATTTCTGGGGATAGAATATTCACTTCTTTTCTTCCCCGTTAGAGCCCATACACATTGTAACAAAACGAAGGCTACCGGCTTTTAAACATTAAGCCAGAATGCACAGACTATGAAGTTCACTTGACGTGCCTACGTATGCCTGCCGTCTTGATCAACACGGTACACACGTTACTGATGGGGAGCCATGGTTCACTATTGTCGATGACTACGTTGAAAAGTGCTGGTTTCCTTAATTACCATTAGATATGAAAATTCCTGAAATGATGGCTCTAAAGTAATGGTATTTTTGATGCTTTACTTTAAAATTCATCGATGGGTTACCTAATTTCAGAGCAGAGGAAATGTAGGCTTACAGTGAAAACCTTAAAATAATCTATGGCTTGAGTAACAACTACTCTTGTGTTACAAGATCACTCCTGAGATCTCAAAAAGGGGGTGAAATAATCAGGAGTACAGGGCCCTATCAGGGATAAATAACTTGAAAACACGGACATCATTTTCTCACCAGAACATTTTGTGTTTGTGCACGTGTGTGCACGTGTGTTTGCGTGTGATGTGACTTTTCCTGGGATAATTACAGAACTCAGCCATATTTTTCATTATGTAGTCCTTCATTTTCAATTCAACAGTTTAATCAGAAAACATATATAACTGCTGTTTAATCAAGTGTATTCTGATGCTCGTTATTAAAATTAAATGGAAAATAGAAGACAACCTTATTAGAAGTGATTGGACTTTATGAATTTAAGGAAGAAAAAGAAAACGAGTTATTAAATCTTTCAGAGTCTAAATGAATATGAAAAGGGAAATGCCAAAACGAGCCTCCTGGAAATTTTTATATTTTGTACTTATAAATATCAGACACCTTTACATGCTGAATCTTGTGAGGACCTACACAAGATACTACTACAAAAGTACCAGGAATGAAATACAAAAAGCTCCTCAGGATGTTGTCCCATCCCTGTGCGAACAGAAAGGATAAGTGGGTAGGTAATTCCGTGGGACGCATTGGGCCTGGTTCTCTCAGTATATGAGTTAACTCCACCATATACACAGAAACCTGCAGAAAACTAACTTATGCCCACAGGCTAATTTGTATACCAAAATCATCTGATTTAAATTGTACTGGATACGATGGAAGAGATACACATTTGAACTGTGGTTTCTTTTCCGATTCACTCTGTTTTCTATTTTAACGCATTAGACACAATTTATCACTCTAAAATGCTTGCACGAGAAAAGACAGGGGAAAATAACGGAGAACGCTTAACTTGCACTCTCAAACGGTGCTGATGGCAAAGCCCAATGGTACCACTATATTAGAAAATTTGGGGTGGTTTCTAATAAAGTTAGCTTAGGAATCTACCCTATGACTAGCAAGTGCACTCCTATGTATTCACCCACGGAAATATAAGCAGATATCCACAAGAAGACTTGTTCAAGAGTGTTCAGAGCAATCTTATTCATGGTGGCCGTGACTGAAAACGACCCAAAGGGTGATTAACAGGAGACATTGAACAGACTGCTGTCCCTCCATATGACAGAATACACTCAGCAGTAAAAAGAATAAACTACAGACACATGCAACAAGAGTGAATCTCACAAAATTATGTTAGGTGAAGGAAGCCAGACACAAAGTAGTATCTTCTGTATAATTCTGTCTAAATGAAGTACAAGAGCAGGCCAAAATAAACCACCGTGGTAGAAATCACAAAATGGATGCTTTGTGGATAAGTGATGGGAAAATGTATTGGAAGGGGGCAACGGGAAACTTTCTGGGGTAGACGAAACATTCTGAAACATTCTGTAGCTCTTTTGAGGTATGGATATACCAGCATATAATTGTCAGAATGCAATGAACGGAACACCTACCATCCATGCACTTCACCTTACGTTAATCACACTTCCATTCTTCACAACTTTGATATTTTGAAAAAAAATAGTCATTATAAATTCTTTTTTTAAAAAAATTTTTTTTTCAACGTTTATTTATTTTGGGGACAGAGAGAGACAGAGCATGAACAGGGGAGGGGCAGAGAGAGGGAGACACAGAATCGGAAACAGGCTCCAGGCTCTGAGCCATCAGCCCAGAGCCCGACGCGGAGCTCGAACTCCCGGACCGCGAGATCGTGACCTGGCTGAAGTCGGACGCTTAACCGACTGCGCCACCCAGGCGCCCCTCATTATAAATTCTAACTCAAGGCTTAGGTGGGGAGAAGCTGTAAAAGAAAGCTGGAGTCAGGACAGCTGCTTTGGCAGGTATCCGCCCAGGTCAGGAATGGTTCTATGTTGGCTCCAAGCGCACTTGTGGATTCTAGAGACATGGCACCAGGCCTGGGCAACTGGCATGCTTCACCCCATATCTAGTCGAACACCTTTCAAAACAATCCAAAACTGTGCCTGAAACAGAATCTTATTACTCTAATAAGCGGAATTCTCATTTTCTTTGGATGGTATTTATGAGACTGGTCTTTACACACTTCTTTAAGACCTTTAACACTGAATATGCAAAATTAGAGAAAAATTATATGAAAGTAAGTCCTTCCTATTTTTAGAGAAGTCACTGCCGAAATGTGAATTATTCCCATTGCTAGAAGTCTAGGGCCAGTCAAATAATTATATACACTACCTCAAATATACTATTTCATAGGCCAATCAATAGTATTGTCTGAAATGTAATGAGAAAAAGCCAGCGGGGTTGATGGTGCTTAGCAATTACAGAAATGGTCTACTGTCACATGAATGTATACTTTAAGTTACAAACATATGGGAAGTTATATATACCTAGAGTATGAGCAATAAGCAAGAATAAGCCTTCTGAGCCAGAGGATAGTCATTTACTAATAATAGGGACACCAAAACCAGGTCCAAAGACACGGCATTTTCAAGGAGCGAATTTGTCCTGGGATCCGGAGAGTATCTCAAATTTCCTTCAGATACTTCTGTAGTATTACATTCAGAAGCATGGTGTTCTTACAATGTCCTCGGAAGTCAGAGAAGAAATGGGTCTTTCGCCACGGTGCACACAACGGTGCCTGTTCCTCGGTTACTACATTGTTTTTATGCAAGAGTAACTTACGTGCCCTTCATAGTATAAATGGGAGAGGTTAAAAAATTTTCATTTAAGTTTTTCACACTGGTTTATATGCCCTGTGTAAACTCTCCCCCAGCCAAAAGGGTGTATTAGATTTAGTTTCCACATTCTTTTGCTCCAAGCTGGACGCATTCATTAATATGAGTGCCACCCATTATGGCTTATCCATTGGGTGAAGACAAAATTACTAGGGGTTAAATCCTGTTACAGTTAAAAGAAATGATTTTGGGCCCACTGCTGTATTGTATCCTTACATTGCAATGTGAAAGGTGTTGCCCCAGCAAATGTCATTTTCCCTTTGAAATGGGATCTGCTTTTCAGCTCCAGTTCAAGTTGCCTGGAGTGGCAGCATTTAAAAAATAAAAAGATTCCATTTCAGCACAATTCAACATCAGAAGATGGAAAGAGAAAGTGCAGACCTTTTAAGAATCTGTTTAGCCTTTGTGTTATTTTGTTAAAATGATAGACTCTGCCCCCCTTTAAGGGATTGAGACTGAATATTGAAAATTGTAAAGCAAAATTGCTCAGCAAAACCTAAGGGAAACTGGCATTTGGTTAAACACAACAAATGAACAAGTGCCAAAGAGTTACGTTTAAGGGCACCAGCAGTCATTTAGTTACAGGCAATTAACAATAGTCTTTGGAAAGCTCCAGTTTGGGCAAGGGGAAAACACATTGATTATTGCTGCAGTAGTAGACTGCTTTCGGAATAAATTGCTTCAATTTAAAACTAGATTTGCTACAAGCATTTTGAGCAATGACTACAATTTTTTCTTATCAAGACAGTTGGACCAAGCAACCCTTTAAAAGAAACAGCTAATTAAAATAAAGCGCATGCCATCTCTTAGTACATTGGATTACACTGCAAATAATAAATGCATTTGGTTTACACTAATCTTGCTGCAATTACCTAGTGCAGTTTGGGATCCTATTTTTTTCTACTGGCCAGTACCTGGTATTGTTGTTGGCAAACTTTTTCTGCTAGGTATCTTTGAAGAGGTAAAGATGTTAACAAAGTAAATCCAAGTTTTTAGGTATTTTTGAACTCCTCACTTGGATTTTCATTTTGTTTCTCTATATGTATTTATATGCATAATCTTGCTTAAAGTATAACTGAGTATTTTAGGTGGCTTTTCCTTATATAGTTCAGCCTAACATTGCCTCATTCATTATATAAAGTCCTTTCAAATGTTCTGCCCTGATTTATATGCAGTAAAGTGCAAGTTTGTGGGGGGAAATGCATGATAGACAATCTAATGATCCCGGTTTATTCATTAGCCTCACCAAGTACATTTCCTCTTCTCTCATTGTGTTATAAAGAGCTAAACTTTATAAGGATTTATCCATCCACATAAATTCATATGCATATTTATTTCTCTGGAGCAGTATAACTTATTTGTTCCTGGCAGGAGGATAATTATGCTCAGCCTACAAAGATATTCAACTCAATTCTACAATACATCAACGCAATTTAGAAGCAGTTATAATTTTTTTTTTTTTGGGTAACGCATTAAGAAGCTGAATTGCTACTCACATAATGGCAAGAAAATGTTTTGGGGAAGGTATAAACTAGTATGTAAAGATAGAAGTTTTGCTTTTGGAAAGTGCTTTTTGGAACAAGGCAGGATATACAAAATAATAATATAATAATAATAACAATAATAATAAAAATGAAAATGGTCTCTGAATTTAGCAGGTTGATTTGTGCAACCAAACATCTGGGCACAAGATTACCTTCAAAGTGGTATATCTTGTTATTTTGGAGAGAGGTTTTCAGCAAAAGTATCACATTAACTTTTACTTACTGCCAATCGAGAATGCAAATATGGTTGTTGGCTAGAACCCATCATGAGGGCGTAGTTAGTCTAAACGCCAGAAGCCATTAGAATCACATTGTTACATGTTAATAAACTTCAAAATTGAAAAATAAAACAAAAGACTAGAGAAAAAAAAATACATCATTCTTTCCGCAGTGAGCTAAAGCCTCCCCTTAAAATGTGCTTTTCTTCCTTCCAACCAGATGGAAAGGGTGTTGTGTTTTTTTCCTATGAAGTAAAAGGAATATTCATAAGCGGTATGTATCAAAAGATGAGTTAAAATGAATAATGACAGTAATCAAAAAAACATGATTCCATGAATTCATATTAATGAACAAATAAATTAAAAAGAAAGGTCTCCCTTAGCCAAAGCAGAATGCCACTAGGTAAAAATAGAAGAAATGATAGAATTACAAATCACGATGTTTCAACCATCCTAATAATAATTCATTCAGGCAGGATTATCAACAAATGCTAAAATTATTGGGTGAAAGATTGATGAGGGAGGATATTCACACTGTTTTAAAGTACCTCCTCACTGATTATTTATTAGCAAAAAATGGACACCACTTTAAGGAAGTAGCCCAAATTAACATCACCAGCAATGGGACAAATTGACATCACCTACCTCCTGATGTGATGCATTAAGGAGGCACAATTATCATTTACATAGTACTCCAGCCAGAAACAGGTAAATATCCAAAAAAGGAGGGCACATGCGGCAAACCAAACTGAGGGACATTGTACAAAAAAAAAATCTGGTTTCTACTCTTCAAAACTGTCCAAGCCATTGTTAGGGTCAAGGGCAAGCCCTTTGGCTTGATTATTTCGAGTTAAAAGCAATCCAAACACAGCAGATGCCTGCAAAGGTCTCCACCTTTCCCAACTGCCTAAATTGACCTTGGAAAGGAGATCCTGTACCATGGAGGGAGCTCTTAACAGAGACTCCTCTTTACCTAAGAAATTTATTTGCATAACAGGACAACCTTTGTTTTCTAAACCCCTTTGTTTTCCAACCTTTGTTTCCCAAGCTCGTCCCCTCCGCTTACCAGCTCAGGAGGTCACATAAGCCTCGGGTCGCCTGACTGTCTTTAAATGTCACTTTTGTGGGGATTCCTCCTACTAAATTTGATATTCTCCTGTTAATCTGTCTCATGCTTAGTCCAGTTACCTCAGTGGGCAGAGGAAATTTATTCCCAACACCCTGAAAGTCACAGGCTGAGGAACCATCCCAGATTAAAGGACAGTAAGGAGACTTGACCAACAACATGCAATATGGAATCCTGGATGGGAAATACAGTAGAAGAGTATTTCTGCAACAATCTTTTAAAAGGAAATAAAGACGGTATTTTAGAAATAGCTTTCTACCGTTTTCAATTTTCCTGAATTTTGATAACTATACTGTGGTTAAGTAGGGAGACATCCTTGTGTTTAGAAGATTCACACGGAAGAATTTAGTCACGATGTCTGGTGAATCTAGTCGAGGAGGATATGTGGAAATTTATTTTGCCACTCTTGCAGTGTTTCTGTACTGTCCAGTATTTTTGTTTTCAAAATCAAATGTTAAAAAATAAAAGACAAATGGTAAGATCATATTATCTCAAGTGTTACTGTAATTAGAGTGTGTTCTGCGTTGAACAGTCTTGACTGGAAGTTTTATTATTTACAGTCATTCTAATCTGTGCAAAGCCTTCAATGTAATCTTCCGGAAACGTGCCCTTGCTTTGAAATTTTCTTCAGTAATTCTTGGTCGCTCTACAATGCTCTTGGAAAAAAGTCCAAAACCCTTATGTTGGCATTCACGGCCCTTCACTCCTTTAATTGAAGCAGCTAATTAACCTCCAGCCGGAATCATCTCTCCAATGTGAATTGAATTTGACATGCGTTTTCCCAATTCTGGACTGACATAGAGTTTCCCCTTTCCACTTATCAAAACCCTACCAATCCTGCAAGGCAAGGCTAAGATTTTGAATGGCACTTTTCCAGAAGTGATTCGTCTCCTCAGAAAATGGATTTTCTGTAGCTTTTGTGGTGACTTACTATATTGCATTATGTTGTTTAGTTTTATTTATGGTTTTACATTACAGACAATTGTTTTACCTTAGGACTCTGCTGTAGCTGTTCCCTCTGATTGGCATATTCCTCTCCCAGATTTCGGTATGCCTCTCCCTTTGCCTTTTTCCTTCACATATGACACCATCTCAATTTGGTCTACTGAGCACACATTCCAAATCACAAACTACACTTTGCATCCATTTTTCTTTATTTTTAGCTAAAGCATTAATCACGATATAATATTAATTTGCTTATTAATAAACGTATTATTGTTTATTATCTGTCTCCCATTGGAATTTAAATTCTTTCAAGAGCAAGAATGCTCTTGGGGGGGGGGTCTATTTTGTCCGTATTTTTTTTTTTTACTGATCAAGTGCCTTGGAAACTATCTGACACATAGTAGGTACTCAATGAATATCTGTTGAATAAATCAGTGACTAGATGATTAGTAACAAACTCAATTTTCTAACAAAAAGTTAGTTTTTTATGCATTCCCACTCTGAAATTCCCAGAATATCTTTGTGAGCCAGTTTCCCAGCCAACATGTCATGAAGTTCAAGCAACTGAAGAGGGAGAATTACTAATATGCATTCTATTAATTTGGTAATAAAATATCATTCTATACAAAAGTGGTCAACTAAATAATACAAATATAGAAATGTTCTCTCATTCATAAATCCAATGACCATACAGTCTTGTACAGACTTACAGGACAAGGAAGGTTTGTGTGCACTTGGCATTTAGAAATCAATCAATCATTCCATCTTTGATATTGTGATCCAATTGTTTTCTTTTCACTCATTCATTCATTCTTTCACTCTCTCTTCATTTAATAAGTGCCTTAAAAGTTTTTTAATGTTTATTTATTTTTGAGAGAGAGAGAGAGAGAGAGAGAGAGAAAGACAGACGGACAGACAGACAGAATCCAAAGCAGGCTCCAGGCTCTGAGCTGTGAGCAAAGAGCCCGAGGCGAGCCTGGAACTCACAAACCATGAGATCATGACCTGAAACGAAGTCAGATGCTTAACCGACTGAGCCACCCAGACACCCCGCTTTAATAAGTGTCTTAAATGTACCAGGGGTAGTACTTTGAGTTCTAGTGACAAAGTGATGGATAAAATAAGCTTCTTGCCTTAAAGGAACTCATGTCTAGTTGCAGAGTCTGGCATATACTTAGATATTTAATAACACAATAATAAAAGCCAACACCCATTGTGCACTTAAGTTTCACTCTGTCGGCCTTTTATATACGTGTAAGAAATGCTCTACTATAAGCAGCGTAACCGCAGGTCAGGTGAGCAGGTCACTCAGGGTGTTTGTGTTTGTGTTGGGAGATTTTAGGAATGGGGGTCGGACACTTTGCAGCAAAGTGCAGGATGTAGCAAAGTGCAGAGGTTTTTGGCAAGTCATTTGGGGTGAAGTACAGAGAAAGCAAATGTATGGTGTGATGGATGGTAGTAATCAACTGCATGTTTTGATTTCTCAGCTAGAACATGGTTTATCTTTTGTTTTCTTTTCAAAGCAACTAGGGTGTACCTCGTCAATACGTATTTATTTGAAGGATTCGTGGTATCAATTAAACCAGGCTTCCCAAAATTAGGTCAGAAAAATAGGACAATGATTCTCCCCTGTGGAAAACTGACATATTTGCAGAAAGCACAATGTGGCATTACTAACACAGATAGAGCTTTATCGCTGAAAACATTTCCCCTTTGGTTATAAAAGCAGTCTTTGAAACAGGTCTGGCTAAGGACCACCATTTGGGATGTACACAGAACATTTATGTATCTGTACACACACGCAAACATATAAAGTATTCACACGGGGACTCCTTCATCTTAGGTCTCATAAGATTGAGTATGATGAGGAGAAATCAGACAAAGAAGAAAGGGACTGCTAGAATAAAGAGCAAAATGGGCCTCAGGTGACCAGCTTAGAAGACGGGGCCACTGTTTATCAAGGTGTCAGATTTCACAGCTGCCTAAAGGAAAACCTCTTCGAAGAAAAAGTATTTGCTTTCTCTCTACTAGGAGTTTCCTTCTCAACGTGTCATACAAACAGACAGGCACAGATGGAATGTTCGAACACATCTCTCAAGAGAAAATTGTCAGCGTGAAGGTGGCATTGCCATTTTACTCCTGTTTGTTAAGGGCTGCAGTGTTTATCCTGAAAGCTGTCCTCCACCAGAGGACATGCTGTCGCAGTTAGAGCACTTTGGTCTTCCACTGGGAATGCTTTGCATTGGCCAAAGAACCAGAACATCTGGACTGCTTACAGAACCAGTAGAAGGAGCCATGTTTTCTACAGACACATTGAGCCCTTCTGAAAAAAACAAACAAACTAGGATTTGTAGTATATTCGATTGTTGGAAATAGATTTATAAAATATTTTACGTATGTAAAGACTAAACGCGTCGCAATATACGAAATGGGATGCGTTGATCAGCTTCAGAATTTTGTTATTATTACAATTTTCTTCCTTTAGTGTTTTAATGTATTTCCTAATTATTGAAAGTGTTAGAACAAAATGTGTGTGGCAAAAACTGTTTCTCTGATGAGACAAGTTTCATTCAAAATCTTGGTGACTCCACACAGCTAGAGACTATTAAGGCAAAAACAATAATCAAACCATATGCTGGTTTATTTCCCTCAACAGAAGTAACAGAAAATTCCATTTCTTATCTCTCTTGAATCTTTTTGATGGCTCTCTGTTTTCTGAAAACATAAAAGTGCTACGAGAAATAGTGGTAAGTTTGCCCTGTTCTGTAAAGAGAGAGAGTCAAGAATTTATGAACACTTGTTTATGTTTCTTTTTTCTTCTCCCATTAATAGTCTACAAAGAAACAGGCAAAGTTTGGGTACTACTGGCAGCAGGATCTACCATTCCTTGATTCCTCCTAAGGGAACAGTAAGTAGCTCCTTAAACCACAGTGACGTTGAGAATAAAGTGAATGACTTATAGAGTTTAGTGGCCCGTGTAGTTGGGATATATGAAGGGCCTGTCCTCACTAATGAATTCACTTTCACCAAAATGGCAGTAACATGGACCTGCTTCACAAAGACTAAGCCATTATCTTACTGTCTTGCTCTACGTATAGATTTTTGGTGCATGAAAATTACCAATGGCTTGAGAAAGTAATATAGAAGTAAATGTGCCCCCCAGACGATGTTTTCTAACAGACATAAAGGGAGAACAAGAGTGGACATTGAAGGAAATAGGTTTTAATATACTTTTAAAATGTGTAAATAACTTGATTTTATTTTTTTATTTAAAAAAAAATTTTTTTTCAACGTTTATTTGTTTTTGGGACAGAGAGAGACAGAGCATGAATGGGGGAGGGGCAGAGAGAGAGGGAGACACAGAATTGGAAACAGGCTCCAGGCTCTGAGCCATCAGCCCAGAGCCCGACGCGGGGCTCGAACTCACGGACCGCGAGATCGTGACCTGGCTGAAGTCGGACGCTTAACTGACTGAGCCACCCAGGCGCCCCACTTGATTTTAGAGCAAAAAGATGAATGATCGGTTTCCTGTAAGCACTTTAAAATTTTTCAGTGGCTGTACCAAAATAGATTTATTTTTTTCTTATTTTTTTCCCTGCCTCTATACAACATGCTCAATGAAAATCATAAAAGGATAATAAGATTTCAAATTTCACTTACTCTAATTGCATTTATTTACAGATGAGAAACCTAAACTAGTATGTAAGTAGTTAACAGGTGAAAATACATTTGAATATTAACAATTTTTTAAAATTTCTTCTAATGTTTATTTATTTTTGAGAGAGAGAGAGAGAGAGAAGGGGAGGGGCAAAGAGAAAGGGGCACAGAGGATGTGAAGTGGTCTCTGTGCTGTCTGTGTTGACAACAGAGAGCCAAATGTGGGGCTTGAACTCACAAACTGTGAGAACACGACCTAAGCCAAGGTCGAACACTTAACCGACTGATTAAGTGTTCACCCAGGGGCCCCTCAAGATGATCAATTTTTATGTGACTACAGAGTTGCCAGTGATAGGAGCCTACACAAGCAGATAGCCAACATGGGATTTTGTTGTGATACCTTTAATGTAGTCCTTGAGCTACTTTCAATACTGACATGTCTAAATGATATACACATACTGGTTCATTTGGGGAACATTAGAAATGTACCTAAAGGGGAAGAGAACATGTCACCCCAAAATGTGAGTGTGGATTATGTTGAGTTGAAGGCCATTAAGACCCAGCAGACTCAGAAACAACATTTACCTCTCCTTAGCCTAAAAGAATTGACAAAGGGGGCCTAGACCAGAAAGAGCTCTACTACCTGACACAACTTATTAACAGAAAGATTTAACTGGCATGGCAGGACAAACATCTGACTACCAAATATCTACTCTTCTTACCTTCCTGTGAATTGCCTTCCTCCCCTTTGAAGCTCCAGGCCCCTAAATCATTCCTGAACTCAGGAAGGCATGTAAGCCTCAATTGGCCAACTGCCTTTGAGTCTCCTATTTCTGTGGGGCTCTGGGACGTATGAAATTAAATTTGGTTTTCTCCTTTGAATCAGTTTTCTGTCAATGTAATTATGAGACCAGCCAAAGAACCTAGAAAGGAAGAGGGGAAAACTTGACTGATACCCAAGCTGTTGTGAGTCATTGCCCTGAAAGTGTGGGATGATAGTTTTCAAGTCCTACTCATTTTACATTACATACTAGAATTAGAATTCCAAATTGATTTAAGTGAGGCAATTTATGGGTCATTCTTTAAGCTTTGATAATAGTCTCTTCCAGTTTAGTTTCCATGAATTTGGCAACCATTACTGGTCAGTACTCTGAACTGCAATTGCATACCTTAAGGAATTGTAATTTCTATTTTTCAGTTACAGGAACTAGTCATCTAAAATTATAAGTCAACGGGGGCGCCTGGGTGGCTCAGGTGGTTAAGTGTCTGACTGCAGCTCAGGTCTTAATCTCATGGTTCCTGGGTTCGAGCCCCCAAAGGGGCTCCCCACTGGTGGTGGCATGGAGCCCTTCTAATCCTCTGTTCCCCTCTCTCTCTGTCCATCCCCCACTCATGCTCTCTGTCTCAAAAATAAAACTTAAAAAAAATAAAAAATAAAAATATGCGTCAACTTTACAAACACTTAAAACCATAAAAACATCTCTAGGAAGAGAAAACAGTTCATTTCGCTTTCAAGATTTGCAAACTGAGGTACAAAGACTCCAAACTCACAGAATCTGTAAGATCTGACAAATGGGTTAATAATGTACTATCAGTCACCCAGGGTTACATATGTTCTTACAAGATTCTTTCACTGCAGCTTAAGGGCAATTAGTTTACAAACGACAAAAATGAAGAACAATGGCACAAAGAGACTTGCTTTAGGTCACATACAAGTAAAGAGTCAAAACCAAAACATTCTCAAGAAATAGTCTGTTTTTCCATCACAGTTCACAATTTCTTTTCAGTAAATCTTCATTCATATACATGGTAATGATTCTTTGGGGGGTTTTGAAACTGACCTTTTTGCGTTTTCTTAAAGATACCACTGGATTTTTTTGTGTGTGAAGTAAAAATAAAATCTGTTTTTTTTTCCCTAAAAGTTTATTTATTTTTGAGAAAGAGAGAGAGGCAGAGAGAGAGGGAGACACAGAGTCCGAAGCCAGATCCAGGCTCTGAGCTGTCGTGGGGCTCGAACCCACGAACCACGGAGCCTGACGCGGGGCTCGAACCCACGAACCGTGAGATCATGACCTGGGCCAAGGTCAGACACTTAACCGACTGAGCCACACAGGCGCCCCTAAAATCTGTTTTAATAGTGTAGGGGCCAAGTACAGGCCACCCCAAAATGGACCTCTTTGGCATGAACATTATTTTGAGTTAAAAAGCAATCAAAACCCATCACATTCAGGAAAAGCTCTTTACCTCCCCCCTTGACTGCCTGCTGGTACCAGGAGGAGAGTTATTAAAAGAGATTCCTCCTTAACTAAGATAAGAAACTTATCTGCATAACAGGGCAAGCTTTGCTTTCCAAACCTCTCCTTTCACCTTGCTGCTAATGGTCTTTCTCCCCTTTGTATCCTCAGACACCTACCCCCCCCCCCCCCCTTTAGCTCCTATAAATGTCAGGTTGCCTCACTGTCTTTGGAAGTTCATGTCTGTGTGGATTCCCCATTTTAAATATTAAATTTGATTTTTTTTCCTGTTTATCTGTCTCATGTCACTTTGATTCTTAGGCCGGCTAGAAGGACCTTGAAGGGTAAAGGAAATTCTTCCTCCCTAACAACAGCATTTAAATGTCCATTTTTAATTTAGAGAAATCAATCTCCAGATACATTCATCTTCATAGAACACATACTAATAATAGTAAATGGGCCCTAAAAGTAGAGACCAACAACTAACATATTTCTTATAGCTGGCAAATGTAGTCCTCGACACTCAAATCTAATATAGGTTTCCATGGTAATTTATTGGAAATCAACACATTTTTTCCTATTATATGGCCTGAGAGAGTAGTTAGCATTTTTTATGTGTCATGTCTAATTTCTCACTTTACTGACCTGGTTGTCAAAGTTCGATATACAGGAACTGATTATTAGAAGTTATACCTTGCATTTTATGACCCAGTTGTGCCATTGCTCAACTGAGTACAAGAATTCACAGCCATAAAAATGCACAGCCATCTCCCTCTTCCCAGAAACGTTGCTTTCATGTCCCAGGATGGGGGCAGACACCCCTCTGGCAGCAGTGACTCAACTACTAAAGACACCTAACCCAGGGCTTTGCCCACAGCTTTGCCCATACCTATTTGGTGAATGGGGATGATTTGTTGTTTTTTCATACAGTGGCATTATATGAATCATCTCTAAGCAGCCTGCAGTGAATGAGATTTTGATCAGGATATGAAACATCGTCAGTCAACAGGTTGTTTTGACCTAGAAATAATGAGAACATCAAGGTGGTGCTGAGAAGGAAGAGGGAGTAGTGTGTTGGTGGGCAGTGGCTATGAATAAGTTATTGTGATTTTGACCTCTGTTCACATATACTTTAAATGGAATTATTGTTTTTTAAACTGCCTGTTTGTGTGTACTGTAAAGATTTTCTAACACAAAGATCTGAGGGCCAGTGGATTCCCTTTCAAGTTTACTTCTGATTTATAACCTCTATTACCTGCTAGAGACAGATGCCTGTTAAAATAAGTCGAACTTTTGAACATGTGGCTACTATTCACCCAAATTTTTCTTTGTCTGTTTCACAGTTTTATCATTGGCCAATCATATGTGGAGGTTCAATTCTTTTTTTTTTTTTTAAGTAGGCTCCATCCCCAGTGTGGAGTCTGTTGTGGGGCTTGAACTCACGACCCTGACATCAAGACCTGAGCCAAGATCAAGAGTCAGATGCCTAACTGACTGAGCCACCCAGGCGCCCCTCAATGCTTATACTATGTATGCCCTTCTTTACTGGACATAATCGAGATTTAGCTGAATACAAGTGTCCAAAACAGAAAATTCGTGTTATTTGCTGCCCCATCATATACCTTGTTCCTCCTTGGTAATTGCTACTTGCATCAAACGAACACTGTGTGTATAGCTTGTTTGCATAGGCTGAAATACATGTATATACGCACATACATGTTGCTAAGACATATTCCTAGGTAGATTCTCTCTTTACAAAAGGGATATATAAGAATCGTGTCCAACAATGAGGGCCCTTCTGGTTCAAGAGGTTAATTATTTAACACTTGAAGAGAGTGCCCTCTCAGACATCTCTCCAAGTGGCAAATGTGTTCTATAAAGCACAGTTTCATTGAATAGGTGAGGCAAGTAACCTCATTAAGAGTAGAGTGTGAGGGCAATGCACTAATGTTCAAATAGGTTCAAAGGTGTTGACCGTGTAAGAAGAATGAGGCAATTAGTTGGAATTAATCCCACTGACTGGCTGTGTTCCTTTTTCATTTCTCTCTCATGGAAACAGTGAACTCAAGAGAGCTAGTTGCTCTTTACCTGTAAGATGCTACCAAGTTTATTGGAGGACCTATTGTCTAGGCAAAGACCTTGGTAGGCCAAGTGCAGTCCACAGACCAGCAGCATCAACATCAATAAGGAACTCGTTTGAAATTCAAATCTTGAGTCCCACCCTGGACTAATGAATTCATACCACTTTTTAGCAAACTCTCTAGGTGATTTGTACGTACTATAAAGACTGCAATTCTCAGCAAGCCCTCTTGATTAACTACAGACCCTAAAAGTTAGAACCGGAAATAGACCAGACTGCTGACATCATGCTCTAACTGAAGCCCCTTGTTCTTATTTCTTATCACACTTTCTTGAGGCCTTGATGAAGGTGTTTTCCAGTGATCAGAACATTCCATCCACCAAGCCAGAAAAGCCCTGATAACAATGGAATGCATAGCAGACCACAACCCCCAAGTCCTCTTCCCTGCCCATCATCATGGGCTGAACACATACTGACCCCCACCTATGATCACGTGCTCTCTGCCCACTCTCTTGTATGCACTCCTTCTAAACTCTCCCTACAAAACTCTAGGCGACCATCTTCTTGGCAGAGAGTTCGTTTGGTAAGGTTTGAGCCAGCCACTTGCCTCAACTGCTGGCACCAAAGTAAATTTCTCTCTTTTTTCCAAACCCTCATCTCTTGAGTTATTGGCTTCTCTTGCAGTGAATTTATCCAAGTTTGTTCCACAAAAGCATTGGCAGACTCAGTCAGGAGATACGCTTTTGATTTGTCCAGCCCCCTTGGGATTCCTTAGGAAGGGGCAGTGGACTGGGTGGTGCCCCAGGGATCACCTACTCATTTCTTGAGTTAGTGGCTATGATGTTTCAATCAGTAGCACAGTAACAACAAAAAAAGACTGTGAAGGGCTGCTCTACAGACTTCTAGTTGACTCTCAAGGAGTGGAAACACAAGGAACCTAATTTTTGTGAATTCCAATGGTATAAGAAACACCCAACTGTTAGGTGGGATGCAGCAGGAAGTTACTCAAATAAGAGAGCTAAAAGCTATCAGCAGAAGGGAGGAGGAGAAGGAACAAAAGCAGGGAAGGAGTGTGTTTTGTTTTGCAAGGAGACACCCAACTGTGCCTTGCCAGGTGTGTCTCACCTGATGGCCTCTTATGGGAAGCAGTCTGAGCAGGATGGAAACTCAGGACATGTGCAGAAGCCCCCCCCCCCCCCCCCCAAGCTGACCTGAGGTTAACTTCCATTCATTATAACACTAAGATCTCCTCCTGTGGGCAGTTTTTTTGGCCATTTTTTGAACACACGATGTATACACTATCATGTTGACATGCTAGGTATGCACAATTGAGCCAAAATGTGCCAAGGTAAGCTTCCTGCTCCCACTCCCTAATACACCAAATAAACGCTTTCTGTGCCAACTCCACAAGGAGGCAGTGCTTTGAGAGCTGTCTCCTTACTTGTAACAAATAGCAAAAAGCTCTTTGCATTAGACATTTCCTTGGGTTGTGTTCAATTTGATGCACCCCAAGTGGCATACTCTTGAGTTTAGTAGCACAACCACATTGGGTATAATCTTGAAGGTTTTTTAAGATGAAAATACCTGTTCTTCTGTCAGTCAGTGGTTCTCAACCGGTGGCAATTTTGTTACCTGGGGATATTTGGCCATATTTGGAAACAGTTTTAGTTGTCCAACTAGGGAAGGTAGTGTTGGCATCTAACGGGTGGAGGCTGGGGATGCTGCTAAACATTCTACAGTGCATATGACCGACCCCCACAGCAAAGAATTACCCAAGTCCAAACAGTCAGTCGTGGCAAGATTAAGAAACCCTCCTGCAGACAAAGTTTATATTACTCAGAATACATTTAATCATCCCACTCACATTTACAAGTGGGTTACGTATGTTGAGTAGTAGAACACGGAAATACAAGTTAAAGGTGTTGATCAAGAATTTAACAGTTAGCTGCAAAACAAGTGAAAATTTCAATAAGGCAGGTAAAGGACTTCCATTGACTAGGTCCACGTATAATTAAAGCGAGAGCTTTGGCCCTCATGATTAGTTCAACATGAATGATAAAAACTGAAGGTTTATCATTCTTGGTCCCAATACCGGCTTTGTCCAGGATCCACCCCACCCCCCAGCCCTTGATGTTTATTAACTGAGAAATAAGCTAATCATCCACAAACAGTGGTCCTTCTCTTTCCTAACAAAGATGCTGCTTGAATAGTCTAGTTCACACTAAAGCAAACTGAATGACTAAAATGAGGAAAAGGCAAGACTATACTACATAAAAAGTCTTCATGCTGTAGCCGATCAGGAAAAACCGGGATCGACAGAGTTCTGAAAAGATATTTCAGTGCTGAGGCAGAAATAAGTTGAATGTAATCTCACTTACCTCATATATTTTATGTCTAAGGAAATAGCTCCAAAGGTTAGTTTTCATGCCTGTAATTTTGGTGGTAAATAACCTTGCTGAAGTGTCCATATCAAGAAACCCAAAGGTACAAAATCACCAGTATCGGACAATTTGTGCTACTGATGTAATAGCTATCAAGTGTATTTTTTGTTTGGGCATTATTTATCAAGAAAAAAAAAAAAGAAAGAATTGAGGTCAGCTGTTTAGATGTCCTACACAACTGAGGAGCAGAGAAGCAAGAAAAATGTTACAGGACATGAAACATTTTGACTGCAAAATGTCAGATCTTCTCCAAGGAAAGAATGTGTTAAACATCATGGCTCTGATGTGGAGATGCTACAGCACCATGACTAAAGTTCCTTAACATGTGGGCACTGCAGAAGCAATGAAGGAGAAGAGAATATATCACCCCAAAATATGTCTTTTTGGCATATGGATTATTTTAGGCGGATTATTTTTAAGGAACTACAGACACAGGAGAAATTTTGAAAACCAAGAAGTTACCCTTTTGTAAAAGACATTTACTTGTATAAGGGAAATCTCCATTTGTATGGGCGTCTTAAGTCTAAAAACTCTTACCAATGGAGGAAGCAAAGACTTAAATCTGCATAACAACCACACCCTTGATTACTGTGTTTCTCCTGGAAATTTTCCATTACTGGCTCTCCTATCCCCAGCGACTTCTTTTGCCTTTCCCCAGAGATGGTATTTAAGGGAGCAGCTCAGGCCTTTTCAGGGAGCTGCTTGATTTTCCTGGATATCTCCCTTGCATAGAGGAGGTATACAAGTTATTAAACTTCCGTTTGTTTGTCTCCTGTTAATCTGGTTTCTTATTACAGGGAGGTCTCAGGCAAGAACCTAGAAGGGTAAAAGGAAAATTTTTTTCCTCCCTAGAGCAGTAACTCAGTAAAAGCGACTCTTGAGTGGATGCCTGTTCAGTTTTTAATGAGCCATTGTCTTTCTAGGGAGATGCCACCTGAAAGAGAGGTAGAAGGGTCTGATCTGGGCCAAGTTTGGCTGTGCCATATTGTGAAGTCAGTGATCAACGATGTCAAATGTTGAGCCCCAAGAGAGGCTTAAACAGTTCTGTGATCTCACTGTATCTCTCAGTAAATAAATACAGTAGGTAAATACTAACAAGGATAAGGGCATATATTACAAAAAATGATTCATTACAAAAAGGGATAGAGTCTGCTGGGTCTAAATTCATCCGACTTTAAAACAATGTGTCCTAAATGATGTACATGTTAATTACATTACTAAAGATATTCTGGGGGCTAGGGAGTTTATTGAGCAAGTCTAATTTCTATTGATTACATTCTTTGGAGGGAGAGGGAAAGTGTATGTGTGCAAGAATTAAAATGGGCTTGAGAGGGAATAGAGAAAACCTACATGTTTATCATTATTAACTGGTGCTGGTCTCTCAGAGAGATAGTTTGCTAGCTCCCAAACTACTTCATGATGAATGGATTGCCATATTATTGTAATCAATGTATCTAAACATAATCATTCAGAACAGGATTGTTAATGAACATTGCCTTAATATGACAGCTTCAAAGCTAAACATTTCCTAGAAGCACAATTCTATATTAGGAATGCTTAATATCAAAGTAATTTAAAAAGAAGACGGTGGCATTTCAAATTATATTGCCTCTTATTTCCTGTCCATTTAATTTTATGAGTGCCAGCCACATAGTAGGCTCTTAATAATTATCATTCAATGCCTGAATAAATGAAAGAAGCTCTCCTTTAGGACAGTGCAAACTAAATAAATTTATTATAAGGTAAAATATAGACTCAATGGGGCTGGAGCTAAGGCTGGCCATTTTAATACAAGACAAATTAGATTTTAAAATTAGATTTGCGGGAGTTTTTAATGGAACATATTATTCTGCGTCCTAAATTACTCAGAATATCATGTAGTGGGAGCAGAGAAATCACGTAATAGCTGCTCACATTTATTGGGTGATAAATATGTGTCAGACACTGTGATACGTGTTGACACATACTAGTTTATTTAATCTTCATAGCTCCTCTATATGGTAGGTACTATAATTATTCCCATCTTATGGAAGAGTAATTTGAGGCTCACAGAGATTAAGTGATTTACCCAAGATAGTGGGGCCAGATGCTTGGTTCCTGGACCTGTTTTGAAAATGTAAGCAGCACTATAGTTGGTATTAGTTGCATTATCAGCTCCACGTTCTGTTTTGTTCCCTATTGGCTTATGTTTCATGCCCACCTCTTAACCTCATGCATGATCAGTCATTAACTTTGTCCTTTTTTATCCCTGCGCTCTGACCGTAGAAATCTAATAGGGACTGTCACGGTAACATTTATTTTGAGGTATCTGATTGTACCCCCCAAATAGTGTGTCATTGTCAGGAAGAATGCTTACCTCTAGGTTGTTTCAAGGCCCTCCCTCTCAAGAAACCCCTCTCCCTCCTCTCACATATTTACCGCCTTCCCCAAACATATATAAACTGTCGCTAGGCTTCACTGGGCCAGGAAACTTTGGGAATGACTCCAGCCTTCTCCATGGGCTGTCTTTCTCATAATAAGGCTTTCTTTTCTTCAAAACCAGTGTCTTGGGGTGCCTGGGTGGCTCAGTCTGTTCAGTGATGGACTCTTGGTTTTGGCTCAGGTCATGATATCATGGTCATGGGATGGAGCCCCATGTTAGGCTCCATGCTGAGTACAGACCCTGCTTGGGACTTTCTCCCTCTCACTCTTCCCCCGTTTGCACATGTTCTCTCTCTCTCTCTCTCTCTCTCTCTCAAAAATAAGTAAATAAACTTTTGGAAAAAAACAACCAAAAACAAAAACAAAATCAGTATCCCAGACATTGGCTTACTGAGCATTGTGTGCATGGACACGATTAAGTTCAGTAACAGTAACACAGTAAACACAGAGTCTATACCTTTAACCATTAAACCACTTTGTTCCATACAGTAGCACTGTGAGGCCATCCAGAGTTTTGGTATGGACAAGAAACACAGTGAAGAAGTAATTTAGGACTGCCTGATGGGTGCAAGAGCGGCTCGGCCTGAGGCCACAGTACAGGGCTGCTCTGAAGAATCCTTTGTGTCAGGGAATTGGAAAACAAAGATGGAGGGAATAGTTAAGGATAGGATTTTGGAGGGAAGCTAAAAAGGTGAAGGCCAGTGTTGGATGCATGCCAAAGTCAGGCAGCAGCAATTAGAAACCTAAGCAAAAGCATCAGGATAAGAGATTCAGAGACTGAAACATGAAATTCACTCACATATGGGCAACAGTGGGAACAAGAAATAACATAGAAACGAATGTGCCAACTTTGTGCTTTGGTTCTTTCTTAAGCATGCTTGTCAGGTCAGGGACTAGAGTGAACACTAATATTGTCCCATGGCCCTTTATCTCTTGTTCACTGCATAATCTAGTTCTTTGTAGAGTATGTGAAATATATCTACACTGAATATCTGACGTGATCTCAACTGTCTGTCCAAGTACCTTCCCTGGCTAAAGGAATCAACAATTTTGAATATTCCCATAGAAACTTTTTCTTTCTTTCCTTCTTTCTTTCTTTCTTTCTTTCTTTCTTTCTTTCTTTCTTTCTTTCTTTCTTTCCTTCTTTCCCTCTTTCTTTCTTTCCCTCTTTCTGTCTTTCTTTCTTTTGTTCTTTCTTACGTGCTTTCTTTCTTTCTAAGATTTTATTTTTTTAAAGTAATCTCTACATCAAACATGGGGATCAAACCCACAAACCTGAAATACAGTTGCACGCTGTAGTGACTGAATCAGCTAGGCACCCCTCACAGAAAGTTTTGCATTTTTTAAAATTTTTTTCTTTTTTTATTAAAAAAATTTGTCTTTAACCTTTTTATTTATTTTTGAAGGAGAGAGAGAGAGACAGAGCATGAGCGGGGGAGGAACAGAGAAAGAGGGAGACACAGAACTGGAGGCAGGCTCCAGGCTCTAAGCTGTCAGCACAGAGCCTGATGTGGGGCTCAAACTCACGAACTGTGAGATCATGAGGTGAGCTGAAGTCGGACGCCCAACCGACTGAGCCACGCAGGAGTCCCCATAGAAAGTTTTCCTATGGTCAAATTTCCTAGCAAATTTTCACCCAGTTTTTGTGGAATTAAGATTTTTTTTAAGATAAAAGTCTGGTCTACAATCTAGCCTAGTTCAATCCTAGCTGAATTCTTTACTGTAGTATTCTCTTAGCATTAAGAATGACACATTTGAGGGACACCTCAGTGGCTCAGTTGGTTGAGCGTCCGACTTCGGCTCAGGTCATGATCCAATAATTCATGGGTTCGAGCACCGCATCGGGCTCTGTGCTGACAGTTTGCAGCCTGGAGCCTGCTCTGGATTCTGTCTCCCTGTCTCTCTGCCCCACCCTGGCTCTCTCTCTCTCACTCTCTCTCTCTCAAAAATAAATAAAAACACACACACAAAAGAAAGACTCATTTGATACATGTGAGTGATATCTCCAAGAATCCATGAGAAGGGGGACAGGTTTTGCCATCCCAAAACATGCTGCTTTGGCATGAGGGTGATTTTGAATTAAATGCAATCAAGACACAGCAGTCTCAAGAAAACTATTTACCTCTCCCTTAACTACCTAAATGAAATTAGATAAGGGGCCTGGCTCAGAAAGAAATCTAGTACCTGAGATAACTTTGTGCCTGAAAGACCTGACTATACAGTAGAGGTATAGTCAAACATCAGCTTATTGTCCTATGAATTACCCTCCTCCCCTCTGAAGCCCCAGACTGCTGCCCCATTCCTTAGCTCAGGATGGCAGATAAGCCATGAGATTGTCCCTGAATCTCTTATCTCTGGGGCTCCCATATGTACGGAATTAAATTGGTTTTTCTCCTGTTAATCTGTCTTATGTCAATTTAATTATTAGATGAGCCTAAGAACCTAGAATGGAAGACAGGAAAGGTTTTCTATCCTAATACACACCACCCATTGGCGGGCTCTGACATCATTTTTATTATGTCAACAATACTGAACAAAAGGTAATGGTGGCAGAAAAAATGCTTCAGTTACTTGCACGGAGGTGTGGCCTGGCAAGGGTACCTGTCAAAAAACCTGATAATGGTGGTTTGCAAGCTCTGTATTCATCAAATGGTTTAACACATGTCTTTAGGGAGGTTTTAAAATGAAAGGCTTGGAAGGCCAATAAGATAAGTTAAGGGATTTATGAGTAAATGGCAGAAAAATATGATTAATAGTGACAGCTTCCAGTTCCTTCTCTGAGCTTTTAGTCTTCTGAGTAATACAACAACTCATCTGAGAATTCCCTAATTGCTAGCATGACAATAATCTGACTCCTTCAGGGATGCCGTGGTCCAAGACCAAAACTATAGACCTGCATGTGCTGTGCCTTGACCTTCTGAACCTTGCCAGGCGGGGAACTTGCAGTCGTGCCACATGTTAACCAAAGTCCTTTCTTTTTCACAAAGATGAGTGGGATAGAACATTCCCCATGATCATAAGCCTCTCAAGGGCAGGAAACTGCATGCCTTGCTGCCTTTGTGAACTGATGACTCAATTGCTGCTGCTCCCTTAAAAGGAAGGCACAAGCTAACTTTAAAAGGGACTTTTGGAGTACATGACCTTGAAGAACAAACCCCTTTTTCCGCTTCTTAATGCTTTTGTTTTACTAAAACCAAAATGCTTGCAGTATATATACATATTTGAAAACTGTTGTGCATTTAAGTATGAACGACCGCTCCAACATTGGCCACAATTTTCTTCTCCGTGTCTAGGGAACCAGACAGTATCGGGGAAGTTTTTCAAACAATTTCCTTGATTCTTCAATCATTTATTTTTGTAGTTCTGGAAGCTTTTGTAGCTATGGGCAACTTAACCTTAGGCCACAAATGCTAAAAATAGCCCGGGGGTATTTGACCCTTCCTGGCTGTGTGCCTCCTCAGATACAATTCATTTTCCTTCTTTTCTCCTTATGATCCTGTAGGGGCCAAGGGCAGGCCACCCCAAGATGGGCCACTTTGGCATGAAGATTATTCTGAGCTGAAGGTAACTGAAACCCTACGGGCTCAAGAAAAACTTTTGTCCTTCCCTTAACTACAGACAAGACTGGAAATTAGTGGTCCTTCCCTGAATAAGGGTTATTAGCAGAGATTTTTTTTAAATTTATTTATTGTGACAGAGAGTACATGAGCAGGGAAAGGCAGAGACAGAGGGAGAGAGAGAGAATCCTAAGCAGGCACCACACTGTCAGTGCAGAGCCTGACAGGAGGCTCAAGCTCATGAGCCGTGAGATTATGACCTAACCTGAAATCAAGACTCCGAATAGCTGAAATCAAGAATTGAATGCTTAACCCACTGAGCCACCCAGGCGTCCCTAGCAGAGATAAAATTTCCCTGAGTGATCCATCTGTATGGTAGGGCAAACACCTAATTACCAAACATCTGTTCTTCTTCTTACCATCCTGTGAAATGCATTCCTTTCCTCCAAAGTCCCTGACCCCTACCCTCTTCTCCTTAGTTCAGGATGACATATATACCTCATTTTTCTTATCTTCAGAACTTCCATGTCTGTGTCGATCCCCCACATATACACTATTAAATTTGATTTTCTCCTGTTAACCTGTCTCAAGTCAATTTGATTCTTAATTCAGCTAGCAGGACCCTTGAAGGGGTTATCTCTGCTAACTATCTCTTGCTCTCTGATGATCAATACTTAACGGTTACTCCTACCTTGTCCTAAAAGAAATATGTGTTGTCCAAGCCAAGAGATTTTTTTTAAGTTTATTTATTTATTTTAAGAGAGAGCGAGAGCACAAGTTAGGGACGGACAGAGAGAGAAGGAGAGAGGGAACCCCAAGCCGAAACCAAAGAGTTGGGTGCTTGGGGCTCCTGGGTGGCTCAGTCAGTTAAGTGTCCAACTTTGGCTCAGGTCATGATCTCACATTTGCGAGTTCAAGCCCTGCATTGGGCTCTGTGCTGACAGCCTGAAGCCTGCTTCAGAGTCTGTGTCTCCCTCTTTCTGTGCCCCTCCCCAGCTCGTGTGTGTTTTTTTCTCTCTTTATCCCAAAGATAAGTAAAAAGAAAAAAACATTAAAAAATTTTTAAAAATATAGTTGGATGCTTAACCAAATGAGCCACCCAGGTGCCCTAAGTCAACAGATTTTTCTAGGTGCCCTATATCTTCTCTCTTCTTGAGAAATAATTCAGACTCTAATTAGAGCATATTCAAGGGAGTGAACAGGATGGTCAAAGTATTGTATCCACAGAAAGGAAAAAGAAATTAAAAAAAAAAACTAAACAAGTTGAATCCAGGGAAGTAAAGGCTCAGGAGGATCATGGTGATAGTAAACAAACTTTTGAAGGGCTGTTTGGGAGAAGAGAGATTAAAAGTGTAGAACTCGGGTCAAGGGGCAGACAGTGAAACAGGGATGCTTTCTAACAGGTTTTTCTAGAGATAGAACCTGGCTTCCTTCAGAGGGAATGTGATCCAGTATAAGCTGACGGATCCCTTAGGAAAATGTTACGGAGTGGTTCAGTTACACAACATTTAAGTTGCTTCCAACTCTGGGAAGCTATTTCTGTCCTTTTATAGGCATAACATTCCTATTCTCAATTCCTTCATGTGAGGCTATATAAAGAAAGGAACAATCATTGCTACCTGCTCCTTACCTTTCCCCTCCACTCACATCCTCCAAAGGCAGACTATTTTAATATTGCAGTAACCTGACAACAGAAGTGTCTGTTTTAATATCTTTCAGTAACATTATTCAAAGGGAATCTATTGCCCGATGAAGTGGGGGGAACAGTCTTCAAGGTTCTCTTTCTTTTTCAACCTCAAAGAGTCTAGGATTAAACATGTGCTTTGAAATTAAAATCATTATGAATTGGTTGAGTAAGAAAACTTCAAGTGTACTCACTCCCCAAACTGGAAAGTTTTCACTTAGCATAATGTACAAAAAAACCCGTATTTCTCTTGTAATATACATGAAAAATTTCTGCAGTGAAGGCATGGTTCTAAGTTTACAACGGTCTTATTAGAAAAGAAAAAAAACAAAAACAAAAACAAAAACAACAAGCCCCCAGGGGAGTTATCTGCCTCCCTGCCCAACAGCAAAGCAAGACTTAATTATGGTTGGGACCTATCTCAGAAATGTGACCTTTGATTCATTTATTGTTTTGTTTATTTTTTTAATGTTTATTCCTTTTTGAGAGAGAGAGATTGTGAGCAGGGGAGGGGCGAGTAAGAGGGAGACAGAGGATCTGTGCTGCCAGTAGAGAGCCCGATGCGGGACTTGAATCCATGAACCATGAGATCATGACCTTGAGATCATGCCCTGAGCTGAAGTCAACGCCTAACCCACAGAACCATCCAGCGCCCCAGGAATGTTACCTTTTAAAAGCCAATTTGAAATGACTTGATTAGCACAGGGGAGGTCATCTGCATGATAAAAAGCCCGGCCTTTCCCAGTCTCCCACCTACCTAGGGAAGCCATCCTGGCTTGAAACAATACTTTTCTTTCTTTTGTTAATAATTTCTTGCCCCACCCTCCTTCTTATAAAAGCCTTCCATTTTGTGCAGCTCCTCAGCTCTGCCTCATTCATGGGTCATTTAATAAAGCCAATTAGATCTTCACATTTACTCAGCTGAATTTTGTTTTTCAACAGGCTCTAATTGGAAACAATTCAATCTATATTTATGCATGTTTTAACCCTGTGACTAAGGGTTGTTGCGGAATCACATTTAGTGCAGCAGATATCATACTTGATCACAACCTGTTTTACTTAAATTATTAATAGTAATAATTGAATAATTCATTAATGAGTAATCAAGGAATTCCTATTAACCCTGAGAAGATATTACGCATGTGAAAGCTCTCCAATGCAGAAAACAATGTCGTGATTCTTACACCAAAGAAGGAACCTTCAGAGAACATAATGTGACTTAAAATTATGCCCGTTATTTTTTTATTGGTTTGCCTCCTTGTAACAATAATAAGCAGCATTTAACTTCACTTCTCTCGTGTACAGGTTTTGTGCCAAGCTCTTCACGTTTCTTGTCTTTTTTCATCCTTAAAACACATTGAAGAGTTGCTACCATTGTTGACCATGGGCTGGCGAGGATCAGGAAACTGAGGCTTAGGGAAGTGAGATATCACCCGCAAGTTTCTAGATTTGGTGGTAAAGCCCAGCAAAGAATCGATGTTTGACTCTAGATCCTGAGCTAGTCACCCTCCCACTGTGTTATCTGCCACGATGGCCCTAATGCTATTGTGATTGTTTTATTTAGGACAAACTGAGGCAGAAAAATCACACCTTTTTTCATTTTGGTTCCAATTCTTTCCCTCTCTTTTCTAGTTTCAGGACTACTCAAGCTTAGAAGGTGACACTCACCCCGTTTGTGAAGGAGAACACTGGCATGCCGACGTCCGTTTCCATTTTCAACGTAACAGGAGTAATTTCCCAAGTCACCTTCTTCTACAGAGTCCACGATTAATGAGATGGAAACTTCCTGTTCCCCGAGATGCTCCTTGAGAATTCTAAAATATAAAGCAAAACGAAACAAAAAACCCCACACAAACATACACAAGACGTGAAAAAGAAAAAAAATTTAGATGAATCTGAATGTGCTGGGAAAATACCTACAGCATCTATGCTTCAAATCTGGCTAGGGATTGATGCTATCTTAATTAAATTATATCGTGCCCTTTTCCTCTTCACTTCTAATGAGGAAGCTTGTTTTTGGACATGCTAACGAAGTTGCAGTTAATTATCTCTCATAGCAGGACAATCACACTGTCATGATAAAGAGGTGAGAAGGACCTTGAAGAAAAGTTTACACATTGCTCTCCCTCTAAGAAACATGATACGCTAAAGGTGAGAGAAGCAATTCTAATGTCTCATGCTGGAGGACTAATTATAGATCAGGTTAGTTTTTTCTTCTTTAAAGGAAGAAGAGAACATTTCTGAGCTATTGTGACATTTCGTTCGAAAGCTCCAGCCTGGCATTTTTTAAAAAATGATACATACAAGTCAATTGACGATTTTAAAAGAAATGTGAAAGTATAAACCTATAGACTAAGTATTCTGATGAAGTGTTTAATTCTGACACTAAAATTAACGGTAAGCACTAACCTCATTTGTCAAAGATTTTCATAATCTTTCAGAGCAAATAGAAAACTTCAAAGCAAGGCTCCCTTTCCCTGCTTCCAATGTCCTCTGATCTGTTTGGTGAGACTCATGTCTGTACATTACTTCCTAATGTTGATTTAAAGAAAAATACCTTTCTGGAATCTTTCTTGAGCACCCATAAAAAGAGAGAGGGGAAAAGTTAGGAGGTTTATTGTCCTTCCTTAACTTTAACATTTCAAAGTATGTGGGTAAGAGGTAATAGTGAAGTTGTAAATATGAAAAATGGCAGAGGAACAGTTTAGTACATATTGGAGAATTGCCCATCTGGGCATCTCAGAACCCAACTGGAGTACAATATTCTTGTGTATTTGTTGCCGGGAAGAAGATCCCAATAGAAATAACCCTATATGACAGTTTTATACGTTTTTGTTTTCTACTGAAAAACTTTTTCACTTATACCTTTGATCAAGTTTTGAAAGTCTTTGCATTTAAGAAGAGGAAACTTGGTTTACATGCCCACTTATACCCAGAAGACGCGACCTTTAGATGGGAGAGTGTTTACACATGATCAGCATTTTGACTCACTTGTAACTTAATTACTATTTATGTGCCTGCTTACTTACAGCATGATTAAAAATGAGTATCTATGTCCAAGCATAATTTTAGTCATAACTGAATACTTACTTGGAAGTAAATGAACAAATAAATACTTTTAAAAAAGAGGCTTAAGCATTCTGCCCTCAAAATAGATGGTATTTTTTAATGGTTATTCTTTATCATTCCCACTAGAGTAATATTTAGACCTTAAAGTCGGACTAAAAAAGACAACGAAAATATTTTGTGTATCCTTTATCATCCCTATCAAGTGTTGTAGAGCCTGCTTAATGGCTAAGATATGTAAAAAACATATGAAAGGAAATGACAAAGATTGTGTTTGGTTGAGTCAAAACTTCCTCGTGACAATTAAAAAAAGAGCTCTTGGGGCGCCTGGGTGGCGCAGTCGGTTAAGCATCCGACTTCAGCCAGGTCACGATCTCACAGTCCGTGAGTTCGAGCCCCGCGTCAGGCTCTGGGCTGATGGCTCAGAGCCTGGAGCCTGTTTCCGATTCTGTGTCTCCCTCTCTCTGCCCCTCCCCCGTTCATGCTCTGTCTCTCTCTGTCCCAAAAATAAATAAACGTTGAAAAAAAAAATTAAAAAAAATAAAAAAAGAGCTCTTACAAACAAAAGGCATAATATCATATCAATATCATATCACATCAATATCATATTCCACATTTGATGGTATTTTGGTCTGTCTCATACTCAGTATATTCTTTAGTGAAAAACTCTTTTTTTTAATTTCCTTTAAATTCTCTGCAAATGGCATCCGTGTTCTGCAATTCCATAGTCAGTCTCGTAATAGTGTCATTGCCATTAAATGTTGAGATATTTTTCTTATAATAGTAACCCCCACCCCCAAATAGCAAAAAACCATTTATTTTCCTTTAGCTCACTTTCTATTCACTAACAGAGCTAATGTTAACTTGACTGTACAAGTTCAAAGAAAAAAATATTTTACCTAATGTCACTTTCCCAAACTCGATTTTCATCCAGATCTTCAATAAACTTCTCTCCTTTCATCCAGTAAATTAAAGGACTGACATCTCCACTGTACCCAAAGAAAGCTCTGCAGGTTAGATTAGCTGAGTCGCCTGCAGAGAGAAGAGATGGAAATGTGTTATAAAACTATTTGTACACTCTTATTTTAGGCAAACTGGCAGGTAAAATTTTAATCACTTCATTGATTTAATGAAACATTAACTTAAAATGTTTTCTCAGGTATTTTTAATCTTTGTCAAATTTATAGAATATGTGCTTTTGACAGCTTGTTCAACGAAATGGGAGTTATAAGATTTTGAAGAAGACTGGTTGGCGATTGTATAGAAGGTTCTCCCAGTTAGGCTTGCCCCATGTTTTTTATACGATTAGATTTAGGTTCTGAATTGTTGAGAATGATACCAGAGAGGTGATGTGCCCTTCTCAAAGCATGGTATCAGAGGGTACATAATATTAGTAATTACAAGATTTTACAGGGCAGGTGGAAGGGGGTGGGAAATAGAAAGGAAACAAAATCTTTGGATTTCCAAAGATGGGAAAGAAAAGGAACTGCGAATCCAGAATCCCCTAAAAATGTTATTAAAATATTATCACTATATATGGAATCATGTTTTAATTAAGGAAACCGACACATGCTCAGGTAGAAAAGCACATTAAAAAACAAATGAACGACTCATGAGAATAAATACTTGGGATTTTTATTAGATGTAAAATCAATGATGCAACTGCAGAGATTAGTTTCGTTCAACATGCTACTCAGGAGACACCATTGTAATGATCAGTGCAGATTGGTTGACTACTTAATAAGGTAAGTGGAGGTCTCTGACTAAAAGGTGGAAGTGAATATAATGCCTGCAAAAGGAAGGTGTATTTCCAGACAGGTTATGCCATTTTGCAAATACTTGGATTTAAGGCCTTAGCCAGCATTAGAGAACCGAAATATTCCAGTACACGAGTTAGAAGATCCTGTTGCCTCTAAGTGGAACCAGAAAATGCACGACAAGATAGGTATCTGTAAGGGCTTATTCCAACTTGAATTGGGGCAAGGGAACTCTTAGGGTATACAGAGTGCCAAGGGCAGACTGCCACAAGATGGGCTACTTTGGCATAATGATTCTTTTATTTTATTTTATTTTATTATAATTTTATTTTAGTATTTTTTTAATTTTCTTTTTTCTTAATGTTTATTATTTTTGAGAGAGAGAGGGAGAGAGAGAGCAAGCAGGGAAGGGGCAGAGAGAGGGAGACACAGAATTGGAAGCAGAGAGCTCTCAGCACAGAATTATTTTATTATTTTTTTAATGTTTATTTTTGAGAGCAAGTGAGCAAGAGAGAGAGAGCAAGCAGGGAAGGGACACAGAGAGAGGCAGACACATACTCTGAAGCAGGCTCCAGGCTCCAAGCTGTCAGCACAGAGCCCTATGTGGGGCTTGAACCCACGAGCCATGAGATCATGACCTGAGCTGAAGTTGGAAGCTCAACCAACCGAGCCACCCAGGCGCCCCGGCATACTGGTTATTTTAAATAAAAGTTACTTAAGAGACAGACTGTACAAGAAACACATCCAGACAGTCTTCTGTCTCCCTGAAAGCAGGAAATAAATATCCCCTGGGAAAGGTATTCTCCCTGTACCAAAAGGAAAAAAGACATCCTTATCACCAGACAAAGGGAATTTAGAGCTGAGAAAGCTGAGAAAACAATCCTTGTTGTTTTTACCAATGTACAACAACTGCAGTCCAAATTCTGTTTGGAATTCCTTACTAATGGAAACTCTCAAAGTTTTTTTGGTCCTGTCAATTCCTCAGAGATTTATTGCCTCTTTGTCTGAAAAGTAAAAAAAAAACAAACAAACCAAAACCAAAACCAAAAAAACAACTGCCTGCCTTAGTCATTTCTTTAGGAATCAATTTCATTATTGGGCCTTTGTGTGCACATAATAAAACTTTGACTTTTTTCTCCTGTAAATCTGTCTCACATCAATTCTTAGTCCAGCTGGAAGAGCTTGAATGGTAAAGGAAGAATTTTTCCTTCCCCTTAGGTATTACAAGAAGGGCTGAAAACTAGGCCCCAGCAACACATTTGTTGGCATCTGAAGCAAGCAAACTTTCTCATCTTCATAAATTTTTGAGAAGATTCTAAAGGATCCTGACAACTAAATGCCTTTAAAGTGCAAGGAAGGAGGATCCTGAAGACTGGAAACCTCAGAGTTATGAGTTAATAGTGAACATAGCTGGAAATTGTGCTTATGAGTGATTGCTTGAGTATACCTACTTGCAAATGACATATTTGATAAAGGGTTAGTATCAAAAATATATAAAGAACTTATAAAACTCAACACCCCCCAAAACAAATAATCCAATTAAAGAATGGACAGAAGACATGGATAGACATTTTTCCAAAGATGGCCAAAAGACAGATGAAAGGATGCTCAACATCACTCATCATCAGGGAATACAAATCAAAACTACAATGAGATATCACCTCACACCTGTCAGAATGGCTAAAATTAACAACACAAGAAACAACAGGTGTTGGCAAGGATGTGGAAAAAGAGGAACTCTGTTGCACTATTGGTGGGAATGCAAACTGGTGCAGGCACTCTGGAAAACAATATGGAGGTTCTTCAAAAAGTTAAAATGGAACTATCAGCAATTGTACTACTAGATATTTCCCCAATGAATAAAAAAATATTAATTCGAAGGGATACATGCACCCTGATATGTGTGTGTGGTATATATGTACATATACACACACACTGGAATATTACTCAGCCATACAAATAATGAACTCTTGCCATTTACAATGACATGGATGGAGCTAGAGAGTATTATGCTAAATGAAATAAGTCAGTCAGAAAAAGACAACTACCATATGATTTCACTCATATGAGAGAGAGAGATTGGGAAGTTGCCAGCTGCTTCTGAATGCAATCGGGATAGAGTCAACCTGAGCAGAGCTCTGTTCTGTGAAGAGATTTTTGAGTGGTTTCTCTTAATTATACCTACTTGTGTGGCTGAACAAAAGGCACCATACCCCTTCTCATGCATAGCTATGCTAGGAGGAAAGGACAGCAAGAGTGCCCCTGGGAAGTCAGTCCGGAAGGAAGTGCCAGATAGAGTCTGGCTCACACCTGAGACTCCCCAATTGCCTACGGGTTGGGGAGGAAAGCTGTGTCCACCCAGTAAGTACTTTTCTTTTGAGAAATGACAACTAATCACATGAGTGCCAGAGAACTGTGACTTTGGATCCCAAGTATGTATTACCTGTGTGTGAAAGCATGATTAAAGGACTACTGTCCCTCCCTGTTATGTTGAATAAGAACCAAGAGTTGATGGAAATTCATGGGTCAGGGTGGGATCTAGGGAGAGATGATGCACTTCTACCCAAAAGGGCAGAAAGAAATTAAGAAGGGCAGATAGGAAAATAGAAATTAGGAGATTTAGGGAATTATGTAGTTAGGAAATAGGAATTAAGAAATTCAAAACAATACGACTGTGTTTACACCTTGGGCGGATGAAGCAGGACATGTCAGTTACATAACAGGTTTTTAGCATGTGAATTTTAGAAGCCGTCCATCCGTGATTCATTTCACATTCTCATGCTTTTTAATGTTATATTCTTTGCTTTAAATTTTCTTCATTTCCACTTCTTCCGAAAGAATGACTTGGCTTTTCTAGAAATAGTCTTTCTGTCTTTTCTTCTCCCATAGCCCTTGGGACATATGTCTGTACTTTATCATAACATATTCCTTACAATACTTGGTTTGTTTGCATGTCTAACCCAGAGGCAGAAATTGTATGTGTATTTACCTTTGTACATCACTAGGACCCATTACAGTGTCTTGAATGTGTTAGGAACTCAATACATAATTTCAAATGAATAACCTGCTTAATATCTCTTGTACTTGCACTTCCCCTTGGTTCCTTGTTTTCAAAGCTTCATTTATTAAAGGTCACATGTCTACAGCCTATCTCAAAAGGCCAAGTCTATCTTATAAACCAGTCTTCAACAATGCAAATGCAGAACCTCCTCATTCAGATGTTATTTCACTTGTGGGCTGGAGCCGGTTCATACCAGTAGGAGTCAATGAGTACAATTTTCAGAAATTCTTGTAAGCAGGTTGTTAAACAAAGTCATTATTAAAAAATCAAATTATAGAAGCTTACAATTAAATATACTGTATTAAAAACAAAGGTATTAGACATTTAAAGCTCAAAAATTCCAAATTACTTGGCTAGATTCTTCATCGACAGTATCTGTATGGGATAAATATTATATAATAGTTTGCCACCGCACATCTTTCCCCAACTGCACATTTAGTGATCTTATGTTGGTAGCTTGCAATCATGAGCCATGGTGGGAGTATATACCCCAGAAGCTGCCAAATTCTACAATTCAGGTTATGATTTATTGTTTTTGTTGTCTGTCTATACTTGAGGCAACATGGAGAAAATGTTATTAATGTAGATTAAACTTAACAGTGTCAGGCCTACGGCTGTTATATTGGTAAAAGCACAAACATAAAAATATTCCTCTCATATTCAAAAACCATAATTTGATTCAGTAGAGAAGTTGCTTACATCAATGATAAACAAACACAGTTCTGACATATATCTCCAGTGTCTCACTCTTATTTGCCAATGCAAATTAAAGGGTCAAGACCACTTAGATGTCAGAATTACACTTGGAGAACCAATGGTTAAGCATTTACCGGCACACTACTCTCTTTAAAACTGTTCTCTCAAAGAAATTGCACACATGTAAGAATAATAATTCACATATCAATTTACCCATGTAAATCGTTTTTAGTATAGTCACAGAACCAGGAACACAATCAACTCTAGGAAACTTTCATCCCTCAAAGAAATGTTGACCCAATTGGTCACTAGTCATTTCATCCCAATCTTCCCCAGCCTTCAACGACCACTAATCTACTTCTAATTTCTGCCTCTATGGATTTGCCTATTTTGGACATCTTGTATAGGTGGAATCATACAGTACGTAGCCTTTTGTGCCTGGCTTCTCATGCTTAGCTTAATATTTTCAAGGTTCATCCATGTTACAGCATTTATCAGTATGTCATTCCTCTTTGTGGCTAAATAATATTCCATTGAATGGGTGTACCATATTTTGTTTATCCATTCATTAGTTGATGGATATTTGAGTTGTTTCCACTCTTTGGCTATAAATAATAATGTTGCTTTGAACACTCCTGTACAAATTTTTGTGTGGACATAAATGATTTCATTTCTCTTGAATGGAATCTAAAAGTAGAACTTATATCTAAAAGTCAAATTTCTGGGTCATAAGATAATTCTATGTTTAAATCTTTGACGAATTGCCAACCTGTGGATTTCCAAAGTGGTTATTCCATTGTATATTCTGACCAGCAATGTACGAATGAGGGTTTCAATTTCCCCATATACTTACCAAAACTTATATCTATCTTTTAGATTATAGCCATTCTAGTGAGTATCAAGTATTATCTTTTTGTGGTTCTTACCACTCATATTAAACCAAAAATTTTTGTTACATATAATTATTATTAATACTCAATGTTGTTCAAAATATAAAAACAATATCAGGATAAAAGGGCTTTTATTAGACCACAGAATGTAATTGTCAACATCATGCCTAAAATGCTTATTTCTCCACCATTGTGTTGTAGTTCCTCTGATGGATTTATAATTTTAGATGAGATTTCATACCAACAGAATAAGTTATCAAAGGCTTACACTCTTTAAGAAAAACTACAAAGAGTTATTTCCAAATGTTTAAAAGTAGACATATATTAAACAAGAAGTTAATATAAATGGGGCCCATAGGATTATCTCCTTTAAATTCAATACAAGAACACCTATCTGCATCATTTTTATATGAAAATTTCTTTGTAGTTCTCCTACAACAAGACATAAGCAAAAAACAACTGTAAGGTGCTTTAAAAGGATGATAAAAGTATTATTTGAACACAATAAAATTGCACACTTAACCAACTTAAAAGACCTGCTATTTTTACTTTCTTTGAAGAGTTCTTTCTTTCAACCGTCCAAATATAAGAAATATATAACAATCTCAGGGCGCCTAGGTGGCCCAGTTGGTTAAGTGTCTGACTTTTGATTTCATCTCAGGTCATGACCTCACAGTTCGTGGGTTCAAGCCCTGTGTTGGTCTCCACACTGACAGCGTGCAGCCTGCTTGGGATTCTCTGTTTCCCCTCTGTCTCTCTCACTGTCTCTCTCCCTTCCCTGCTCATGTGTGTGCATGCACGTTCTCTCTCAAAATAAAGAAATGAACTTAAAAAAAGAAATATATAATAGTCTCTTACCAACAAAGTGTCAAAGTTTGGCCTTTTGATATAACAGACTTTTGTATTTGTATTACAAAATGTAAACATCTGTACATTTTGAGTTGTTCTATATGCAATTTGAGTTATTCTAAACAGAATCATATAAAAATATACCCATATCTTGTCAAAAATATGACTCATCATCCCTATAGAACAAATGGAGTGTGTGTGGTAATGCTTAATGAGAGGGCTATCCACCCTCTTAATATATTTGGATGGAATTTCACATCCAGAAAAAATGCCCTGAAGAAACTCAAGAGCCAGAACATGCAAAATAAAAACAACAGAGAATGCAGGCTTAAAGAGCATTAATTCTAAAATTATTAAAAGCTTGCTTATAAAATTTTAAAATGAGACACAGTCTGCCTAATATGAGATTGTAGGACATTCTACCTCAGCATGTTGGGACCCTGCGGCAATGAACAAGTGAAGAAGGCAATTCAGAAGAAACAAGTTTTCCTTAATGGGGTAGATTTGGAAGCCTGACATATTTGAGTTTTTTTTAAAGTATATGATTTATAGCAAATTAATGCACTTTTATTTTAGCTAGTTAATGTGCTTTTAAATTATTTTTTCTTTAATCTTATTCTCTAGGAGTCGCTGATTTTTATCATACTTTTGTCAGCCTTAAGAGGAAAACCTTATGGTTATCTATGGTCTATGATATCTAAAAATCAACATCATACTAATTTCCATAGTAACCGAAAAGAAAACAATAAAAATCTTATTTACATGAGAACTAAACAACAAATTATAATGAGAGATGGTTGTGGATAAACCACAAAATCATATCAAGTCAGTTTAAAAGTTTTATGAAATACACACACACACACACACAGACACACACAGACACATATATATCATTTGTACATTTTTGGTTGGAAAAAGTAAATATTTTTGAAGTCTATTCTCAAGCTACATTTTAAAATCTATTTACTCATTTTAAGAAAGAGAAGGAGAGTGCAGAGGGAGGGGGGAGAGAGAGAGAGAGCGAATGACAGAGAATCCCAAGCAGGCTCTGCATTGCCAGGTCAGAGCCTGACTTGGGGCTCAAACTCACTGACTGTGAGATCATGACACATACCATGGGACTGTAACCAGAGCTGAAACCAAGAGTTGGACGCACAAACGACTGAGTCACTTAGGCGCCCTGACAAGCTGTATTTTAGATTTAATGTTACTGCTAAAAAAAAAAAATCTAATAAGTTGTAGAATTCAGCAAAATTAATCTGTATTCATTTAGAAATTTAAGTAGATAGCTATTGTCAATAACTATCCTTACAAAAAAGTATGATGATAGTAACAGGGGACAGACAGCATGTGGATGGTCCAAAGAAAGAGCAACATGTATTGACTTTTATATATTTTCTTAAATAAAAAATTGGATATATTTAAGGTGTACAGCATGATTTTATACACAAACATTCACACACATATAGTGAAATGATTACTACAGTCAAGATAATGAAGATATCATCTCCTCACATAGTTAATTTTCTATTTTTCGGGATGAGAGCCCCCGGCATCTACTCTCTTAGTGAATGTCCAGCATTCAGTACAGTATTTTTAACTATAGTCATCATCCTGTACATTAGATCTCTAGACTTGTTCATCTTACATAACTGCAACTTTGTCCCTTTTGACCATCTCCCCCCCCCCCCCCATAACCACTGTTCTACTCTCTCCTTTTATGTACATGTTTTTTTAGATTCCACATATAAGTGCGATCATGCAGTTTTTTTCTTCTCTGTCTGGCTTATTTCACTTAATGTCTTCCAGGCTCATCCATGTGGTTGTGCAACTGGCGGGATCTCCTTTTTTTTTAATGTTTATTCATTAATTTTGAGAGACAGAAGAGTACACAAGCAGGAGAGGGGCACAGAGAAGGTGAGACAGAATCCCAAGCAGGCTCTGCACCATCAGAGCAGAATCTGATGGGGGGCTCAAACTCACAAATCATGAGATCATGACCTGAGCTGAGATCAAGAGTTGGACGTCTAACTGACTGAGCCACCCAGGTGCCCCAGGATCTCCTTTTTAAGGCTGAATAAATTTCACCTCACATATATATATTCTCACAATTGCTCAATCCATTCATCCATCAATGGGCAATTAAGCTATTTCCAATCTTGACTATTGTGAATGGCTAATAGTGATGTGAAAAGGCACTCAACATCACGAATCATCAGGGAAATGCAAATCCAAACCACATTGTGGGGTGCCCAGATGGCTTAGTCATGATCTCAGGATCCTGCAAATTCCACCTCTGGCTCCGTGCTGACAGCACAGAGCCTGCTTGGGATTCTTTCTCTCCCTCTCTCCCTCTGCCCCTTCCTTGCCCTCTCTCTTTCTCTCAAAAATAAAAGAACTTAAACAAGAAAACAAAACACAATGAGATCTCAGCCCATACCTTTTAGGATGGCTATTATAAAAAAAAAATTAAAAGGTAAAAAATGTTGACAAGAATGTGGAGAAAAGAGAATCCTTTACACTGTTGGTGGGAATGTAAATTGGTACAGACATTACAGAAAAAAAAGTATGCAGTTTCTTCAAAAAATCAAAAACAGAACTACCATATCATCCAGCAATCTCTCTTCTGGGTACATTCCTGAAGGAAATGAAATAAGTACCTTGAAGAGATATCTGTACTCTCATGTTTATTGCAAAATGTACTTAAAGACAACAATAAAAATAACATGATTTTTGGCCCTCTGGCAGAGATATGGCTCTTTGGAATCAATTGTAATGTTCAGAAAGGGTACTAGACCTAACTACAGGCAATGAGTTTTCAGAATTGAATTATAATTGGGAAACAAAAATTAATTTCACATGACACAACAAAAAATTGAGATTTGTTAAATATTATTATAAGAAAGATAAACTAGGAGATTATTGTTTTATAAATCTTGGAGGAAAAATCATTTTTAGAATTAGTCTAGAAACTACCAGAAAGTTCAAGATTGACATATTTGAATATATAATTAGTAAAATTTTAGTAGAATGGAAAATAATACAAAGAAAATGAAGACAACAGAGAATGATTATAAATTTTTCTTATTGTATTTGTTATCTAATGTATGTCTGAGTATGTTTTCAATTAAAAACAAAAAGCAATAAAGAACTTTTAGCACAGCGCCGAAAAGGTCATTAATAGATTAATATTCCAGATATTCAACTTGAAAACTATCACAGCCAGATTTAAAAACAATTAAGTTTATTTATTTTTTTAGTGATTTCTACACCCAACATAGGGCTCAAACTCATGACCCTGAGATCAAAAGTTACATGCATTTCTGACTGAGCCAGCCAGGCCCCTCAGCCAGATTTTGATAGCAACTTGAGGAAAGATTATTAGTATTGCAACTCCTAATGCTACCATTAACCTTGTTTATTTTTGTAATTTTCCATTAACTTTCAGGCCATATTTGTTATACTCCCATATCTTCAACAGTATCAGTTAGTTTACACAAATATGGCTTCAGATTTTAATTTTTTTGCTTACTTTACTTAAGCCAGTGAATCTCAAACTTACTGCCAAAAATCTGACCCATCCCCAACCAGGTATTGACTCAGCAAGTGTGGAGGGTTACAAGGATTTTCATTTTTAGTAAGTACTCCCAGGTGATTCTCTTGTGAGCGGTGACAGTTAACTGTCTGGAACAATTTCTTCTTACCTTGGACTTTGTTTAAAGTGGAATTCGGGCTCAGAAAAGAAACCAGATCGAAAAACATTTAGGCAGGGCCCTTAGGCAGGAAGCAGGGACAGGGAGGCTGGGGAAGAGGAAACAGGGTTCATAATAATGACAGTGGTGGGTAGAGAGGTAGCAGTGTAGACAGAGATGTCTGACTGGGTCCCTGATAACCTAATCCAAGCTACCGAAATACATTCTCCTTCCTAAGGAATGTAGGAAAGAAAAATTGTGTTTCCGTGGAAAATTACTCATTTATCTACTGCACACCTTTCTGAGTTATCAGATGCCAGCTCTTCACTGCCTTTAGCTATTTTTCGACTCTGTAAATTGTAAGTAACTGATATGTAAATTCTCTCAGGTCTGGTAGTGATTTAATTGACTTCATTTTCCCTCTGCTCTCTTAGCTCCTTCCCACCCCCAACCCAGAGAAAAATCAATTTCGTCTCGAGTTGGAATTCATGTCAACATTCCTTTACTCTGCATGAATCTGCTATTTTGACTTTACCTTGGGGCCGGTCATAACATCTGCCTGATTTCTTCGTATCATACAAGCAAAATTTCTTTAACATGTATTCATTCTTATATCTGTACGAAGGTCATGATTGTAAATTTTTCTGGAAGTTATCTGTTAACAGGAATACAATGCTTGCCTCATTGCTTATCACTGCCATTGAAATAATCAACATATTATATTTACATATACATGATCTGTCTCTGACATTTGTTTGATTCCTGGAAGATGTTACGGACATTCTCCTTATTCTTTTTTTCAAATATAATAATCGGCCACAGAATTTTATTTTTACTCTGTTGAAGTTTGGACTCTTTAACTTGTTACCAAGAGAAACTCCATCTTTTCTGTCGTGTGCTCTGTAATTTGCTGTAACATGAGATTTCTGATAAGGCAATTCTAGCCTGTGATTCAGAGTCGAGAACCACAGCTCTTCCTCATCCTCAACCACTTAGCTATTGAAAAAACACCTTCAGTCTCTTCTCTGAAAGCCAAGTGATTGTGCTAATACTATTTACTACACTTAACCAGAAACACAGGAAATTAGCATCAGAATTCCACAAGTCACAGAGAAGGGAGAGACACATTAATTGAATTGTCCTCTCCATTTTGTTTCTTTGTTTTCCTTCAAATAATAGCAGAAAACTTTAACCTATGGCGTGGGGAGCCAAACGCATCAAATGTATCAGGCAGCCAGGGCCGGAATCCTGAAGATAAAGGTATTCTTGCGGTCTCAAGGTGATACTGGTAGAAGCTACAGTAAAATGCACTAAATGCTTCTGCTGCCTTTTTGGTCGAAAGGTGCCCTGTCAGCTCAATCTTACCCGGTTCAGAAGGAAGCATTCGAAAATTGATCATGAAAAATCGTTTGCTATCTAAAATAAGAACAATGCTTGTCATATGGCAGGCTTTCAAGTAGGCCAATGTGAGGAGGCCTGAGAGGAAAAATAATATGTTTTCCCTTCAACCAGGGGATTCTAATCGGCAGCAGGGACACTTGTTATTTGGGGCAACCTTCTAATTAGGTATCCTCTGACCATTTCTAACACTGCTGAGATCAGAGATTCTCTCTCCACTAGAGGACACTCTCTAACACTGGGAAAAAAACCCCAAAACCCCAAAACCTCACCTTTTTAATTAAAAGAAAATTTCTTCTCTAATTAAAAAGCATCGATATCCAAAGGTCTTACTCAGAATCAGGCAATAGTGAGCATTTTTTTTTTTTTTTTTTTTTTTTTTTTTTTTGCCATGTGTCAAACACCATTTATTTTCTCATTTAATCATCAACACATCTTGATTCCCAGGAAATTAATATATCCTGGCTTAGTTGAGAATGAACTGGTCAAGGTCTCCCATATGGACAGAAAATTCTGTGGAGAGGAATAAGAAATTTAGCCAGTGGATTCTCAAATTTTCTGGGAGGTGCGTATAACAGAATCAGATATTCTTTTATACTTTATGTACATATTTTATGTACATAAAGTTGTGATTTGTAAGGGGGGGTTGTTTGTTTTTGTTTGTCCATTGTTCCTTTTTCTGGTAAACAAAATCCCCAATTCCACCCTCCTCACGTAAGAGAACTGCTTTCCTAAGTGTCAGCCAATTACAGTACCCTATCCTCTTGGGTATAGTGATTGAGATCAGTGTGTAGCCAGTGGTTGGCTACGGGGGTTGACATATGACCCAAATGGCACCAATGATAATTCCTCCCTATTTCAACAGGAGGGACAAGACCATTCTTTTAAAAAATCCAGGTAAAACTGGTATATGACATTATATAAGTTTCAGGTGTACATTCAAATTGGACATCTGTATACACTATAAAGTGATCATCACTGAAAGTCTAGTTACCATCCATCACTATACGATGAATATCCATCATCCATTTAGCTCTCCCACAGCCTCCGTCCCCTCTTATGACCACAATTTTTTCTCTGTCTCTATAAGTTTGTTTGTTTTATTTGTTCATTTGCTTTGCCTTTTTTGATTTCACATATGAGTAAAGTGATACAGTATTTGTCTTTCTCCATCTGACTTAATTCACCTAGCATAATACCCTCAAGTTCCATCCAAGTTGTTACCAATGGCAGGATTTCATTCTTCTTTATAGCTGTGTAGCATTATATATACATAGCATTACACACACACACACACATATATATATATATATATATATATATATACATACACACACACACACATATATATAGCATTATATATATGTAGCATTATATATAGATATATCTATCTCTTTCGATATATATATATAATATATATAAATATATATTATATATATAAAATCTATTGATGGGCACTCAATCTTCTTAAATTTACTGAGAATTGTTTTGTGGCCTAACCTGTGATGTATCCTGGAGAAGGTTCCATGTGCACTTGAGAAAAATGCATATTCTGCTGTTTTTAGATGGAATGTTGTATCTATGAAGTCCATGTGATCTAACGTGTTGTTTAAAGCCAACATTACCTTATTGATTTTCTGTCTAAATGATCTAACCAATGATATGATGGAAGCAGGGTGTTAAAGTCCCTTACTATTATTGTATTGATGTCAATATCTCCCATTAGGTACATTAGTATTTGCTTTATATATTTTGGTGCTTTCATGTGGGTGCATATATATTTATAAACCTTATCTTCTCTTGCTAGATGGACCCCTTTATTATTATGTAATGACTTTGTTTTTTTTATTAGTCTTTGTTTTAAAGTCTATTTTGTCTGATATATCTACACCACTTTTCTTTAAAACATTTTTTTTTAATGCTTATTTATGTTTGAGAGAGAGAGAGAGACAGTGAGCAGGGGATGGGAAGACAGAGAGGGAGACACAGAATATGAAGCAGGCTCCGGGCTCCAAGCCGTCAGCACAGAGCCCGATGTGGGGCTCGAACTCACAAACCGTGAGACCATGACCTGAGCTGAAGTCAGATGCTTAACCGACTGAGCCACCCAGGTGCCCCTACACCATTTTCCTTTTTGTTTCCATTTGCGTGTAATATCATTTTCCATCCCTTCCATATCTTCACTTTCAGTCTGTGTATGTCCTTTCATAGTAAGTCTCACATAGGCAACATGTAGATGGATCTTGTTTTTTAAATTCATTTAGCCACTCATGTCTTTGGATTGGAGAAGTTAGTCCATTTACTTGTAAAGTCATCACTCATAAGGTATGTACTTATTGCCATTTGGTTCATTTTTGTTCATTTGGTTGTTTTCAACAACCTCTGTTCCTTTCTTTTCCTCTTTCTCTCTCCTCTTAGGGTGTGATAGCTTTCTTTAGTGTTACATTTTGTTTCCTTTCTTATTTTCTTTTGTGGTTTTACTGTAAGTTTTTGCTTTGTGGTTAACATAACATTTGTGCATAACACCCTCGGTGTATAATGGGTGGTTTTAAGTTGATAGGAAGTTAAATTTGAACACATTCCAAAACTTACATTTTTACTCCCCACCTTTTGCTTCTTTTTATTGTATGCATCCCTGAATTAACTTTTGTAGTTTTAGTTACTTTTACTATTTTTGTCTTTTAAGGTTCATACTTGCTTTAGAAGTCATTGATCCACTGTCTATACTATGTATTTACCTTTTCCAGTGAGAGTTTTATATTTGTACTGTTTCTTGTTCTTAGTGCCATTTCTTTTCAGCTTAAAGAAGTTCCTTTTACATTTCTTATAAGGCCAGTTTAGTGGTGATGAAGTTCTTTAGTTTTTGTTTATCTGGAAAACTCTTAATTTCCCCTTCAATTCTGAATGATAACCTTTCTGGGTAGAGAATTCTTAGTTGAAGGTTTTTTCCTTTCAGCACTTTGGATATTTCATGCCACTCTTTTCAGGCCTGCAAAGTTTCTGCTGAAAAAATCCGCTGATAGCCTAATGGGCTTTCCTTTGTACGTAATAATTTGTTCTCGTGCTGCTTTTATAATATTCTCTTTATCTTTAGCATTTTAATTATACTGTGTCTTGGTGTGGATCTCTTTGCATTTGCCTTTTTTGGAACTCTCTGGGCTTCCTGGACCTGGACATCTCTATCCTTCCCCAGATGAGGGAAATTTTCAGCCATTATTTCCTAAAATAAGTTTTCTGGCCCTTTCCCTTTCTTTTCTCCTTCTGGGATACCTAAATGTGAATATTATTCTGCTTGATGTTTCCTCAAAAGTCCCTTTAAGGTTTCTTCACTTTTTAAAATTGTTTTTTGTTTTTCTGTTCTGTCGAGTGGGTTCCATTGTTTTGTCTTCCAGCTTGATGATCCATTCTTCTGTTTCATCCAGTCTACTGTTGAACTCCCCTAGTGCAATTTTCAATTCAGTTATTGTATTATTCAGTTCTGTAACTTCTGTTTGGTACTTTATTATATTTTCTATCTCTGTTGAAGTTCTGACTGTGTTCATCTACTCTCCCGAATTTGGTGACCATTTTTTGAGCATTACTTTGAACTCTTTATCAGGTAGATTGCTTATCTGTGTTTCATTTAGGTCTTTTTCTTTGATTTTCTCTTGATCTTTCATTTGGAGCATATTCCTCTGTCTCCTCATTTTGCCTCTGTCTCTGTGTTTGTTTCTATGTATTATGTAAATCAGCTAACTCTTCCAGCCTTGAAGGAATGTTCTTGTGTAAAAGATGTCCCACGGCTCAAAAGTGCTACCCTCCCTCGCTACCACAGCCAGGCACTCAAGGGGTGTCCCCTGTTTGAGCTGCATGTGCCCACCTGCTATGGTGAAGCCATGGCTGTGGTGCAGGGGTGAATGGGGCTCTTTCCCAGCCCAGATAACACACAGCTGTGATTCGGGGGTGGGCAGGGCCCTCAGTGGGTCTCAGTGGCCCTTTGCTGCCAACAAGTCAGTGGGGAGAGTTCCAAAATGACACCTGCTAGCACCAGCATTATCAAGTTAGAATGAATTCAGAAAAATGATGACCAGTGATCTAAAACGTCACTTGCTATTGTCTCTGTCTCTTGAGAGAATGCCATAAAATTTCTGTCTCCCTGGCAGATAGTTTAAGATTAGTAAGTGGGTCTTCTTCACATATGGTCTAGGTGCTTTGCAAGCTCGTGTTTTGACCTGGGTCCCTTGGCAAGTGAGTCTGTGTGTGAGCCCCTTAAGAGTAGATTTGCTCCTCTCTACAGTTCTATGATTTTCTGGCATATAATCTCCATTGTTTTTCAAATCCAGGTGTTTCGGTGGCTCATCTCTTCTGTGCAGTATCTATAAGTTGGGGTGTTTGATGTAGAGCACACACTTCTTGCTTCTCAGGGGAAAAGTTCCATATTTTTGAGATCTCTCCTGATTGTGGATTGCCATGCCTGGGGTGGGTGCTTTTTGGTGAAACCCAGTCTTTGCCTTTCTTACCTGTTTTGATGCTGATCTTTTTTATCTTTTGTTGTGGATGCTCTGTTTGTAAAGTTTTCAGGTCTTTTTTTTTTTGGAGGAAATTATTTCATGTGTACTTGTAAATTTTTTGTATCCATGGGAGAAGGTGAGTTCGGGATCTTCTTTGCCACCACCTTGAACCCTCTCCTCAAGAGCATTCTGTTCTTAAATAAGATGTTGAATAGTAGGGTGATTTTAATTTCATTTGCACCAGTAATCATGCATATTAAAATTATTGCATGATCATGGTAAAGATAAATGTTTTGCCAGATTCTCCATTTAAGGTAAAAGCAAAGCAGTTTACAGAACATATTTATCTTTTGTCATTGGTCACACTGAATGGCTCCTTTTCTGGAAAGCTGTATTCAGAAATGAAGAATCTCCCCCGCCAACCACCACTGCCACACACACACACACACACACACACACACACACACAGACAAATAAAGAAAGTTCCCTTGGAACTTCCTCAAGATGCTTTACCCAAATAAGTATCGAGACCTATGGTACATAATAATTGCCAGTATCTAACAATCTAACTAGATTGTTCTCCGGAAATCAGAGATTTCTCCAAGGATTCCAAAAGAAAGGAAAGAAGTGCAAGAGATAGATTATATCGAGCTCATAGATGAGCATGTTATTCGTGCAAGATGTAACAATGTCTGCTCAAATGTCAAGAGAGCAAAATCACAGAAAAGCTAGTCAGACACTTTTAAATTTGCTAACCACATTTTAGCTGTATCGTCAGATTTCTTGATGAACATTTATTTTCTACTATCTTACAGCATATTTCTGTAGCTTTTCAGAAGAAAGCAACTTATTTGGTGGGGAATAGATTACAAGAGGATCTAAGTAGCCACAAACAATTTGAAACTCACAAAATGTTACCAATTATTACTATTGCTAGTATTACTATTATTATGGGACTTAAACTTTTCTATAAGTAATGACTTGCAGTTCATGCATCCATTTAGACCAAATAATTCTCTTCAGGAACCTGAGGGCTGCATATAAGGATTTGTATAAATTGATGAGGATATTTCCCAAACTAATAAGATGAAGAGAGACAGTGGCAAAACCCTTCCAGTATGATGGGAAAATCTCATGCATTTGAAAGGAAAAGGTGTACAAATGGGAATATTATTACTGCATTGTGTTTTCATAGTTCAAAGATGCTTGTAAGGACTCAAATTGTAGCTTTTGATGGCTGCCTTTTACCTGCACAATACAAAAGTTTATGGCATCCAGAACAATCAGTGGACACCAGGCTAAAGAAAGGAACTCATCAAGCGTCAGTTAACATCTGGTGCCCTCTGATGACCTCACCCCTGGAAAAGTGTGATGTTGCAACTGAGTGCTGAGAAGATGGGTATTAGATAAAACGAGGACACTGGCGAAAGCTTAGGGGAAAATGTTCAACTGCCAGGAAATGGATTTGCTCAAAAAGATTATTCAGAAATTCTTGGTGATAAAGGAAAGGAAGTAGGGCCATTTTTTTTGGATATTTTAAAAATTGGATTGAAATATGCATAATATAAAATTTACCATCTTAGTCATTTTTAAGTAAAGAAGAAAGTAGGGCCATTTTTGCCCATCAGTTGAAGAGTGGAGAGAAGAAGTGACTTGTGGGCTGCTTTCTGGCAAAGACATCAGAACTGCAGATAATTTTGTGCATTTCTAAAACTGTTTTGAGTCATTCACAAAGTAGACTTTCGTTTTTTGTAATGCAGACATTTTTAAGTTTTTATTGCAGAGCCCTTACAAATCTCAAGTTTTGGGCATTGCATTTTGATAAGACAACTACTTTATTTGTGCTCCATTAACTACATATTCACTACACTAAATTCCTCACTGCTTCCTTTAACTCTTGTGATGCTTATTCCATTTTTAGGCTTCAATTATACTTAAATCAGCCATCAACAAACATAGAGAAAGCATTTATCTGTGGGTCAGTGATCAGCAAATTCTTTACACTTCAGTATAACAAGCAGTTGACACAAGAGAAAAGAAAACAGAGGGGGAGGTAGATGAGGAATATGAAAAGGAGGAGGAAAGAAAGAGATATTAGTGATGATGGTGAAGGGTATCAAAATGTCCCCAAAAGCTTATTCAAATGTAACTTTTACACATAGGTTGCTGTTGTCCTTTTGAACACGCCGTGTCCTAACATTGCCTTCATTTTTCGCATGTGCTTAATCTGTTTTCTCAAAACCCTGGCTTTTACCTACTAAGGGAGAGATCACTAAATGCCTCCCAGTGTCTATTATCCCTCTTTCTTTTAGTAATATAACCCCCAAAGTTTTGGCCAGGCACGGGGCCACAGCTATAGATGATATTTCCACGCTTGCCTCACAGGTAGATATGCCATGTGACTGAGATTGGGCCAATGAGATGGGGGAAGAAGTGATGTGTACAATCTCCTTTACGTACAGTCTCCTTTATGATCATCCTCATGCCCTAGACTTTTATTTTTCCTTTTCCTGTAGGCTCAAAAGCAGTGAACTGGTTTCTACCATATATATGAAGACAAAATGGTGGAGCAACAAGATGTAAGGAAACTGGCTCGGTCCCTGAATGACTTAACGGAACAGAATCACTCCACCAGACAGGGCTACTCTCTACTGGTCTATTTAATGAGAGAAAATAACTTCTAATTTATTGAAGACATTGTATTTTGGGGATTTGTTACTCAGCTTAGGCTGTGCCCAAACAGTATCTCTAGAATGTACTTTTGTCACCTTGTCTGCCAGGTTGCAGTGTGGCAGGATAAACGTCATGGCATTATACTAATTTGATCCACTCAGTGTTGTAGACAAGAGCCATTTACCTCTTGCTGTCCTCTAATCATTTCCCACAGTACCTAAGTACAGAATGAAGAAACAGAAAAATACCAAACCCGGATTTGAGAAAGAAAGCACGAAGTTAGGAATGAGTCTTCTTTTCAGAAAGAACTTAGATTTAATTAGAGGAGAACTCTAAGGCATTAGCTTTCACTTATTTAAGGTTAATACAGTCAATAGCATCTGCTCTAAAACACATATAGTGCCTGTGACTTTAAAAGGGGATTTTGTTTTGCTGTTTCTTATGTGGCCTGGTTACACTAAAATGGAAGGTTCAATTCAAATTGCGTTTTGCTTTATCTCTATTTTTTTATATCTGTGAGTTTTAACGAGACACCGTGCCCCTTCCCCAAGTGTCCTAATACTCAAGGTCTTAAAGGGAAAATTGAGATACACACAAAGCCTTCTTTTCTTATGTTTTAAAAAACATAAACCATAATTCTGAGGTTTATGTGGCTTTGAAGGCTAATGAAATATTCTTCAGGAAGTTTCATAAGCTAATGAAACATGGCTAGTGTAGGACATAATGATAGCTCATGCATGATGTTTATTATTTAAAAGGTAAATGCACATTCAGTGAACTCACTGTTGTATGTTCTCTTCGTTCCTGCCTCGAAGGCCTTTCGTTGTGAGCATTGTATTAAAAGTATTCGGTGTAACTGCTGATGTTTCGTACAGTGGTTTGCTCTGTGTGTCTCTTCTCCATAGCGACTTAATAAAATGCTTCTGAAAGCTTCTGAGCCCAAAACACACTACACGGCTTATTTTTTGGTCCACATTCCATAGAAGGAGAAATGATAGTAGCGTGAACTGCCATGGAAGCAGTTTAAACGATTGAAGCTCAAAATGGGAGGGAATTTTCGGTGCCGAGTTAATCAGGAAGTTTTAGAAGTTGATAGCATTCATACGTATTTTTACTACTTAAAAAAATTTAACATAATTTTTCATTTCTAGTCTATGAGCAAAGCTGTTTCTTTCAGGTCTTTTCATTCTTGAAAAATATATGTTATTTCTCTTTGGAATCTGTATCTTCCCTCGCAATCCGTTCTCCTGTTGGCCTCTTAAAAGACACTAGAAAGTAGCCCTGCTCTTGTAACTTTCAGCCTTCTTTTCTGATCATAGAACCTCGGGTTCACAAGACATTTTCCTCCTCGTGTTTAAAAGTATTTTTATTTTATTTTTTTTTAACATTTATTTATTTTTGAGAGCAAGAGAGAGATAGAGAGAGAGAGGGCGGGCAGGGGAGGGGCAGAGGGAGGGAGACACAGAATCTGAAGCAGGCTCCAGGCTCTGAGCTGTCAATACACAGCCTGATGTGGGGCTTGAACTCAGGAACCACGAGATCATGACTTCAGCCGAAATCGAATGTTTAACTGACTGAGCCACCCAGACACCCCTAAAAGTATTTTTATTAACTCTAAACGTGCAATTTCTGGAGAAGCTGTGACGTTCTTAATTTTTTTCCTTCTTTTGGGGTTCCCAGTCTTACTTTCTATAATTTTATCCTCCCTTATGGTGTTATTTTTATTCCTGGCCTTTATACTAAACTGGGATCTTATTAAAAACTCACTCACACACAGAATCCAATAATAGACAGACTAGGTACTCTTCTGTGAGCTCTTCACAGGGTTTTCACATGGCTTTTAATCACGAGTGCTGTGCACAAGGCTTATGAGACACATTGATCTAGAAGGTTTATAACCGTCGAGATGTCTTTAATAAAAGGGATTGTAAAGTAGCCTCTGAGACATGTCAGCATCTAATAAAGGTTATCATTTGAAAGTATCTTTACAGGTTTCTTACCTAAAGAAGGTATATGATTTTCTGAAGTCTATTTTTGTGCACATCACTATTATACTGTGATTTTTTTGTGTTCTAATATTAGCAACTCTCTATGTGGAAAGTTGGAGAAGTAAATGAAAATAACTGAGTCTTCTTGTCTATAGAAAAGGACCAATCATATCATTTCATAAAGATGAATACTTTCTCTAACATATTTATAGAATAATTTACATTACTGGTGTTCTATCTGTCATAATATTAAGAAGCTTGCTTTTCCCCTTAGCACTTGAATCTTGTGGGGGAATACTTTTTAGTATGTCTAATTCACACAGGTAAAACTCTGGCAACTTTCACGAAGCCTAAAATAAAGGAAAGACTCAAGCCATTTGTTCATATCCAGATGATGTCTCATACATTCTAACTCCTTGGTGCTAGCTGTTGGAATGCCCTGTATTTAAAAGTTAATGGCAACTTTTGCTGACTGGATGTGCATTCTGAATCAAACACTATCTTGGATTAATGAAAAAACTCATTGATCTGATAAACTTAATCGATCCAATACTTTAATTTACCACAGCCATGAGCATCACATAGTAAAGAGATTGTGATAACAAAATTAAGACAAAACTAATAAAGTTATCAAACATAACCAGTTCTTATGAGCAGAAAATTGCAATTCTGAAACATTACTTAATTAGCAATTTTTTAACCACTATTTAGTCAAATTTATGCTTGTGCCATTCTCATCTGAAGTAGGAAAGAGACCCTTAAGATTCCATGGATGAAGCTTTAAAGCACTTTTGACACATCTTGGTTATTCCTTTCTTGTCTTCTTTATATCTGTCTTTGTTTTCCAAAATTTATACGATGTGAAAATATTACTCTTATAATTTTGGAAAAAATAAATATTGCATTAAAACGTGACCATATATTCTACTTCAAGGCAGCACAACAGACCATCTTCCTCCACTACCTCCTCTTTCCAACAGTCTAGGGTCATAGAAGGCTCTTGGAGAAACAACTCTCTCTCAGCCAAGATCAGTTCTGTATATTTAGAGTTACAGAAAATACCATCGTAGACACTATTGGTTAGTGATACTCCTTGGAAACACAGCAGTAACAAAATAAGTACTGGAAGAGACATCTTTCTCATGCATAGGTAGGGACCGTGTGGGTTTCCTCAACATCTTTCTTTCCACCAACATCTTACTCCAAAAACAGGGGTTCGGGACAGTAGGAATGAAACCTTTCCACTTAGAGTTTTTCATGGCAATACATAAGGTTATAACCTGCAGCAATATGTGCTCTTTTCGGAGAGCTGGAGAAGAGTTGTAAACGGTACTTATGCTCTCCCCTATATTTAGGCCAACACAGTCACGTTCGTTTGTTCAACTACTCTTAAAATTTTCAGAGAGCCTCCTATTCTCACTGTAATAATCAATATTATCCATCTTAGAAAAACAGTCTCTGAAAAAAAGGTGGAAAGGGGACACTTCTTTTCAATATTGGGAATGGCTGTTTGGGATGGGAGATAGTATAGAGGTAAAGTGAGTAAATTCATCAGACCATAATCCCTTGGTTTACCTAATCTGTACACACACATGTGAGCAATGCTCTTGGAACAAGTGTGAGAATAAACAAGTCGATTCTATGGTCCCATCCTCTGATTTCTACATTACTTCCTTCATTTATCCTCCAAGTGCCAGCATGTTCATGACATGACCACGATGGCATGGCACGATGACAGAGACCCCTTACTCTAGCACCCACAAAGGCTTGCCATCTTTGAGAGTGCACATAGTGATAGCTTAGTAATGTGCTGATTTGGCTAGGCTGAACTGCATTTTCCAGAATTCCATTTTCTTGTATGTATCCTGTGAGGGTAAGCCATCAGAGAGATTCTCCTCATACCAGGAAGGATGGAAGGGAAGCAGCAGCCATTTTGGTGCGTGTGTGTGTGCATGTGTGTGCACATTCTCACTGATATGCCAACCCACTTTGCTGGCATGGAGTAGCAGTTGGACCTGAAATGGCTTTTTCCCTGGATCTTCCTTCAGTACATCTGACTCATAGGCTAGAAGGTGTATATGTTTAGCTCTATGATGAAGGGCCCTGGCTCATTCTTGGTGCTAAGGTCAGAGGCAACAAGGGCTGACATGGATTTCAGTCTATTCAGTGGAGGTCAAGTCTGCTCATAATCTTCTTACTTGACTGCATGTCCCGGAAAGTGCAAGCCCAGTTCATACTCAAGGTTTTCTACCCTGCTCATCATCTTCTATTCCCGACAGCCTGCTTGTGAACTTTAGACTTTAGCATTAAATGCAGAGCCAGTCAAGTGGAGACTACTTAGTCCCCATAATTGTGTAAACCAACTCTCTGCAAATAAATAAATTTATGTTTATAAACATATATATGTATGTATAGGTATTTTATGTTTGGCTGTTCCTTCTCACACTACGAATACATGGGTGCGTTCATATGTATCAAGGACTTTAATGTCTTTACCACCCACATTCTACTGATCTCCAAATCTAAATCTTTCACTGGGCTTTTCTCCTGCAGGGACATCTCCACTTGGATCTCCCACAAACGTCTCCCACTCGACATGTCAGCAGTTTGACTTGACATCTGTCTCTCAAATGGCTCATCCTCTGATTTCCCTATTTTGGAAAACATTAGCTAATATTTAGTAGGCATTCAATAAATCCATATCGGAAAGTTAAAGAATAAATAACCATGCTCAGGAAAGACATTTTGCCACCATTAGATGCTGAGAGTGAGTGATCGCAGGCTAATTCACACAACTAGCTCTTATTCAAATTATGTGAAAGGGACAGTTCAATAAAGAAGCCTCATCCCAGTAATCTCTAATTTCCTTCTTCCAAGTCAGCCTCAAATTTTTTGGCATCACAGACTCTTGAAAAAACTGATGAAAGATAGAGTCATTGCCCTGCCATGAAAATATTTTGTATGTTTACAATTTTAAGGCCCCTTGATATTTATTCATAAATCCAAAAATCCTGGGTTAAGGATCTGTGATCTGGTTACAATACGATATTAGAAACTACTAATTATTTTATATAAGAGTTATAATTTCACAGAAAGGTGTTGGGGAATTCATGCTGCTTTTAGGTATCTTTTTTGTCTATTTGAGTGAATACAAATGAAAACCTATAGTTGTTTGTCAAAACAAACATGTTTGTCCTGCTGGGACTTTTGAAAAGAAATAACTGAAACACTGATGATTTATCCGATGACAATAAAGAAGCTAAGGTTTTAAAAAATAAGCTATTCAGTTTAAGATATTAAGATATTATTTGTGAGGCTTTATTATTATCAAGTTCACATGGAATTTCATAAATCCATCTTAAAACTGTTTTTATGTGCTAACAGTGTGAACGCCACTTCTGTATTAAAATCACTGGTTATACCATCTAAATTCTCAACCATTCTTTCTCCAGTTAATGGATTTATTACATACTCTTAGGAATATGACATAATTTTACAAATATTTGAATATTAACTGGTTCACCAGCTTGTGGAAAAGTAAAAAATACATTTTTGAAAAATAGCCACTTCCCTCAAAATGTCCTTACTCTGAAAACAAAATGCAATTCCATGATGGAAAATAATGTCAAACAAAGCAAACTATAGTCATAATAGAACATCAATGAAAAATTATCACAGTAGCTAAAAATAAATATTTGAGACAAGAAATCTGACAATAAATTCACTGTGATTATGAGTTCTCCTACATTCCAGAGTATGTAAGGCCATTGAGACAGTATTTATAACCTCTTTCTTAAATGTGTCTGTCTCTCAACAAATTAACACCTAGGTTGATGCATTAATGAGCAATTAATTGGCTGGCAGAGGCATATGGATGGGGATTACAGACAGGAATCCCCCTGGCTGTGTCTACTCATGGAAAGCAAGATGTGAAATGAGACCAGAAAAAAGGAAACTTTGGAAATTTGTTACCTCAAGATGTCAAAATCAATGCCCTTGGGTACTTTAAGAATGTACTATTTCCCCCAAATGATGTCTCCTCTTTACCTTCTTCAGCACAAACAATGGAATTTTCTATAAATATATGTTGTACTAGTTGTCTACATATAAGTATATAAAATAAATAAAATTACATATATAAGTATATATATATATATATAATTGCATAGATATAAAAGCATTAGTTTGCATCTAATTATATATATACTTTTAATTTTATTTATTTTTTTTGATATACAGAGAATGCAAGTGGGGGATCAGCACAGGGACGGGGAGAGAGAGAATCCCAAGCAGGCTTTGTGCCCAGTGTGGAGCCCTATGGGGGGCTCTAGCTCATGACCCTGGGATCATGACCTGAGCTGAAATCAAGAGTTGGACACTCGACCCACTGAGCCACCCAGGCATCCCTAATTTTTGTTTAAATATAAATAAATTTTAGATAAACCAGGGGAATATTCAACCTACAATCTCAAATGAGTAACTGAAATCTTATGTCAAGATAGTTCATGGCAATGATGCATGGTGATTCCAGTTAGCACCCTTCTCTATAAAAACACACATTTGAATTCTCTGAAAACACACAATGTGGCCTGAACAAAGCAGATCCCCAGGCTGATTTTGGTGCTCTGGTAATCAATTTGTAATCCCGATTCTAAAGCATCAGTGTACTGGTTGGAATCTGGACCCCTAAGTCAGGTAAATCTATGTCCACATAAAACTTACCCATGTATTGTTTCCTTGACCTTAACCAAGATATGTCACTTAACCTAATATTTTACCTTTCTCATTTGCAAAACTGAGTGTAAGAATATTTAACCCCTAGGTTTATTATGAGGCTTAAATGTACAAATAAGGTATATAAAGCACTTAAGCACATTGTAAATGAGCACAGACGTAATGGCTCAGTAAATAGTGGGTGTTAATACTGGTAAAAATGATGACACATAGTCACATAACAAACACAGTACCAAGATACAAAGTATCTCTTGCTAAAGACAGAGCTAGTTTTCTGTTAACAAGTGTTTCTCTACTTGATTTTCACATTGCCATGTTTTCTTTCCACGCATCCAATGTGTACAGACTTTTCTTAAAAGTTTATTTATTTTGAGAAAGAGAGTGTGTGCACATGTGCGTGGGAGCTGGGGAAGGGCGGAGAGAGAGGGGGAGAGAGAGAATCCCAAGCAGGCTCGGGGCCATCAGTGTGGAGCCTGATGTGGGGCTTGATCTCACGGACTGTGCATTCATGACCCGAGCCGAAAATATGAGTTGGATGCTTAGACCCACGAAGCCACCCAGGCACCCCCAGACTTTTTGATTTAAAAGATCATGCCATGTTTCCCTTCACTCTGTATGAGTCCATGAGCAATGAACTCAGGGTTAACGTATCCAAAGGATAAAAGAGCAAGTGCTGTCCACCGAAGTGAAGGCTCTTCACTGCTGTGCTCTGTTCTGATGAATTTCATTGTAAGATACACGCTCCATTCTCAATTGTTTTCCCAACTTCGTTTTAGGTTGCTGTGTTACCCACCGTCCCAGAGCTGTTGTTTAGAACTTAGGCTTGACCCAGCCCATCCAGAAAGCCTTTCTCAAATATTCCCATCAATTTCTCCCATCATCTTCCCAAGTGGCCATACAAGCCCTTGCTATATTATCTAGATACTGTCTAAGTTCAATCCATTTCTTCAGGTTCATTATGACCTTGCCTCTTTACCAGATTGTAAACTTATTTGCAAGCAAGGATTGCATCTAAATAAAAATTTATGAACTGTACACCCTCTTAATTTAACTCCAAGGACTCCCGGGACATCATTAGTGATAGTCTAAAAGTTTCAGAGATTAGATCCATAAGGAAACATAAGATATTTTTCCTTGCCCTATGAGGATTCACTTTATGGTCATTCACAAACAAATAAGCAAACAAGATAACAAATAAACAACCAACCTTCAATTCCAGAGAACTATGAAATACTGTCCTATTTTCAGGAACTGCTCACATAACATAGTCTTCTGAGTAGTGAAAATGTAATTGTATACCTAAGTGAGAGTCTAAGGCAGGTAAATTAGAACCCAAATTCAGGCAATTATGTTAAACCACATTTGAGTGTGAACAGAAAATGTGTTGTGTAATCAAAGCCACAGTATTATATTTAACAGTTCCGGAACCTATGAGCAACTATGCCTATCAATAATATACCAATTTGTACTTTGTCTTAGGGACTATCTCCCAACATTGTTCCAAATATATAAGACTATGGGGTATCTGTGAAATTATTTCACCATGGCTTTCTATGTCTAGCAAGTCCTTTGAAGTACTACTGATAGTCATTTATGATCAGTGAAAAACTTCCCAAATCTTCCTTGACTACAGGTTAAAGTCTCTTAAGAGAAATTATACTGGTATTGTACTCATCTACTTTTTACTTAAAGAAAATTACTTCCTCCTATGTAAACTCTAAGATAACTGTGGGAGATTTTCATAGACATTGCAACTCACGCTGTAATCAAACCATCAAACTCAAATCTCTTAAGTGAAGATTTTCATTTTAATCTCTTATTGCTGAGAGTGTGTATAATAATCTTTTTAAAGACATTAATTTGTTTTGAGAGAAAGCAAGTGAGCAAGTAAGGGGAAAAGAGAGAGAAAGGGAGACAGAGGATCCCAATCAGGCTCTGCACTGTCAGCACAGAGCCCGATGCTGGGCTTGATTTCATGAACTGTGAGATAATGACCTGAGCCAAAATCAAGAGTCGGATGTTTAACCGACTGAGCCACCCAGGCACCCCTGTATAATAATCATTTGAGTAGTTCTTAGTAACAGAAGCCCCTTCCTGAAACCTACAAGAATATAGCAATATTCATCAATGATATCACCGATAACATCCCTCTGAATGAGACCCATTAGAGGAGGCTCATAGAATCCTGAGCCTCAGAGCCTATGAGGACTCTAGGCTCAAAAGCCGTGTCTCCCGCTTTGGGCTAAAAAGCCTCTCGGTGGATACTAAGGGTGACTACCCCTCACCCCGCATTGCTGGCCATTTGGGAAAGCAGGACACTCATCCTGAATCAATAAAGAGTCCGGAGGTAGGCCTTCAGGGAGCAGAGCAACAGAGGTAAATCTGGCCTAAAGCAAAGGTCTGACTGTTGATCTCTTGGTGCTGGCATCTTTTATACTGCTCTTAATGAGCTGGTTTGGATCGTTCATAAGAAGGAAACTGGGAGTAACAGAAAGAGAAGGTAGGCTATGTATAAAAACAATGGTTACGCACGATGGCGTGTAGGGACCTATCTGTCAGGAAAAAGCCATGTGGCAGCGAGCCCAGAGATGGGATTTCAAACCTGTGTATCAGTGTAGCCCAGAAATCAAGAATCTATCTATTTAATAAGTTTTCCTGATGACTTAGGGGCATAGCAAGCTTGGGTACCTGTGGGTTTTACCTGTCGTCCCAGAAGGAAACAAATGTAGGACCCTACAAGCAGGGGGTGGGGCCTTCTGAGTGAACGGAATGCCAGACCCCAGCTGGGACCTGGGCTCTCTAGAATGGCTCAGAGGAATCATGAGGGTCTGAAGAGCCATATGCCTGGAGACTGTGTCCTAGGCACTAAAGGGCAAGCAGAATTTGTGAGAAAACTGTGGATTTCAATCCTAAGCTGACTAAACCCAAGTTAAGTTGGGATAAGCCTTGAAGCTTCAGTGACAGGCATTGTTAAACCGTACAGTATAATTTAGTGATCCGCATTTTAGAAAATAGGCATTTTCTCTGGAGGCTCTTGAAATGCTGTTAGCATAATTAGGATCAAATCATCATCTTTTTCCTGGGGCAGAATGAATTTGATGGAAACAGTCGGAACTCTTGCCTCATTTTAACTGCAGTTAGGTTTTTGGTTAGCATCACCTTATTCCAGAGTAAGCCTTGCCTTATTCAAAAAGTTCTGCACTCTTCATACCCCAGTCACGGCAGCCTGGCTGCACACAGTTAAGAAACATTAGTGAGTAATTAGAAAGGAGCGGGAGTGGGCTGGGACTCCATTTTGCAACCGTTGCTAATTTCTGGTATTTAGTTTCCATGGATGCTGCTGGTTTAAGGCTATGGCCTAACTCCCAGTTACAAGTTTCCCAGCTGTGATCAGAGATGCTGCTGCCCTTAACTCTCAGGTGGGAATGAGCTTAGCTGATAAGTGGAACAGACAGTGGCAGCATAGAAATGAAAAGCGGCATTTAAACACTACAACGTTATTTGGAGCTTGAGGTTTCCTCCATCTTTAACATTCTTATTCCTTAGTTACCGCAAAACTTCAAGGACAGTCACTACAAGGTTGTATATATATGATACATATGCATATGTACATATACCATATGTGTATATATATACATATATGTACACACATAAATAAAATAAATGAAATCAGATAGTCATGGTAAAAAAAATTCAAACAGTTAAGAAAGGTAGAAGATGAAAACTAAAAAGCTTCTCGCCTCATCCCATGCTTTGGCTTCACTCCTCCACAGGTAACCATAGAAACAATTCTTTCAGTATGTTTCTCAGCTATTATGCATATACGAACATATGCATATGTACATGTAAATATGTGTATGCTACATATGTATGTGTGTGAACACATACACAAATATCCTTTACAAAGGACGAATTAGATTATATCAGTACAAATAGCTCTCTTTTGTCATTTCAGTAACTATACAGCATGGTAATATGTGGATCCTAGCTTATTTCACCAATTCATACTCATGAACATTTTCATGTTTCATTTTGTATTTATTATTATAAAAAGGGCTGGATGACACCTCTGTGAATAGATATCTTTACTGTAAAGTATAATATATCATATTTTGAAATAGGTCATGGATAAAAAATAGGAATTTTGAAGTGTAAATTTGACACTGGTGAAAATATGTAAGATACATAAGAAGAAACAATCTGAAATGTTGAAGGCTTGTCACAGTCATGAAACGTAATACCCAGATGATTCCAGTCAGGAATAAACAGGAGTGAATCTAAACTATATAGGCTACACTTAGTTTCCTATTTTGAATACAATTTTTAATTTGGTGATGGAAATGAGCCTACATTGATTTTAGCATCTGGCTCATAAAAAGCATGAAGCTATGCTCCATGAAACTGTCATTCTTCACCAGCATTTTAAAATCAATCATGCACATTTAGAAAAAAGTGAGCTTGTGGTTTTATTTTTGTTTTTGTTTCTTTTTGCAATTTAGAAAGAAAATCTCGGCTAGTAAAAAAAAAAACAAACAAAAAAGTTCATCTTTGAAGCATCATTTTGGAAGGTGGTATTTCTTTTAAGAGAAAATGTGTTGGGAGAACCTGGGTGGCTCAGGCGGTTAAATGTTTGACTTGTGGTTTCAGCTCAGGTCATGATCTGACAGTGCAGAGCCTGCTTGGGATTCTCTCTCTCTCTCTCTCTCTCTCTCTCTCTCTCTGTCCCTCCACTGCTCATACTTATCCTCTCTCTCTCTCAAAATAAATGAACATTTAAAAAATTTAAAAAAAAAGAGAAAATGTGGTTGAAAACTTGGATTGTGAATATGCTAGAATCTGTTTTGAGCCAAAAGGAGGTAGGGAAGCTGTAAAAAATGTGACTTTACTGACACTAACAAAGGACATCTTTTAAAGTGCTCAAAAACATTGTAGAACAACTCATTCTTCTATCAGGTTAATTCTATTATTTATCTTATAGTTTTATGAAAGCTTACATAAAGGAATGTATTAAACCTCTAGATGATTTGGTGTTTGTCTTTGAGTCTAAATATTTAAAAAGTGAGCCCTGCGAAGACCTCTGAAGACTTGTTTGATGGAAAACAATCACTGAGGAATTGTTCAACAAGGCCTTTTTTTAGTGAGCCTGAAGTTGATGGGAAAAGTAATCGGAAGGATATGTACACTGAGGGGGTCATATCACAAAAGATAGAGCTAAAGTATGGTAGCCTTCACTGGGGCTAGTTTTCACCCCAAATACCCCGGCTGCTGCATCATTCACAAAGGACAGTGTCTCAGAGTTCACCTTTTTCATTTTTTTTAAGGAGCTTAACACAGTGGTTAAAAATCATAAACTTTGTCAACAACAGTGGTTGAAATTCCCATTCTTTAGACATAACTGTATCAAAATGGGAAAACCTTAAAACCTGTTTATTGCATGTGTATGTGATATGTAGTGCAAGGAAGAACTTTCCAAATCTCTGCAGAATTGTCAGCTGTCTTCACGGAGACAAGCAACAAACAAACAAAACATGACTCTGGCAGAGACTGGCTAGCCATTCACCAAATCTGTATTCCTTTCCTTCTAGGCAGACAGCCAAATCACATTTCCAGCCTCCCTTGCAGTTAAGAGTAGTCTTACTATTGAGTTGTGGCCAAATGCAGGTGGGCAAAAATGATAAAGGAAACTTCCAGGCCTGACCTATTAATTCTGTTCCTCCTCCCTAAAATACTCACTTATTTCTCTCATGTCCAATTTAGATTTCAACAACCATGGTGAATTTGGAAGCCATTTGTTGAATGTGACAGAGTCTCCATCTCCTTGGTTCCAGTGCATGGAACAGAGCTCTCCAACAATCTGTGCCACCAATGGACTTCATTTCATGTGACCCCCAAATAAACTTCCATTATATTATGCTCCTAAGATTTTCTTTCTCCCCTGCATTAGAACAGTTATCGTTATTTTAAACAACACAGTGAGAAAGAGTAGGTACCCAAATAAATCGCCCCCCCTCCAAATTGAGCCTCTTACCGACAACTATAAGGCAAAGTTATGAATGTTTTTATTATTCATAATAAGATCACTGTAGTCGAAATAAGTATTGAGGGTTGCATGAAGAGTTCACAGGGATTATGAGTGTTCAGGATTCTTACTTGATCGACAAATTCAAAATCATACCATTAGTTAGAAATACAGAGATCTTCTAGTCATTTTTCCTTAACGATAAAGCCCTTTTATTCTTCCCTGAGACAATAAGGAAGACTAACCTGTGTACCAGAGACCCTTCACATCCATCACTGGACACAAGTGACTTGACCTCTTAGAGGAGGATGAACTTACAAAAATATCCACCACTACCCCGAAAAGTTTTGCTTGTCTCTACCTCTTGGCATCATAATGGGTATCTATACTTAGAAATCTTTCTGACTGAGTTAAAACCAATTGAAAAACAAAAACATTCCCTTGCTATTTGTATCCTCAGAGTTATATAAGTCTGTTGAATCAAAATATTCTAACACCTCATCAGAGAAGTCCTGAAATGTGTCAGCCCAATTTTTTTTAATTGAGAAATTCAGTGTAACTGGATCTCACTGATTAATGAACACGACAATAAGCTTCCAAGGGTAGATTATTTAAAAAAAATAGTTTTAATGTCAAAATAAGCATAAAGCACCCAAAGTGGCTCCATTGTTAGGTGCGCTGGTCTGGAAAGTTGAAGAGACACAGCAATAAGGTATCTTCAGCACTAGAAGTTATTACTCAAATAGTTGAAATTAAACTTTTTTCATAACACTAAATGCTTTATGCAAAACAGTTGAATGATATTAAAAATATATTTTGCTGAAAATTTTACAATTTTCCTGTTCATATAACTTGAGGAGATAATCTGTAGTGATTTTACTCTAATAATTTTTCCATTTTTATGAATGGGAATTGTGAGACTTGATTGGGCTATGTTAGTAGCTAAAAAATTAATAATTCCTTCCCTGTTTGTGCTGAAGCATTTTAAATATATAATTAAAATACAAATTATGGGATAGCAGCCATATACATTGCAGAAAGCAAATTCCTGTTCATTGATTGGGATTGATGATATGCAGGGGATTCCACCTCCTCTACCCAGAAACATGTTTCCACAATTTTGCTTACGGCACACTCAACTCAAGATGCAAAATTAGAAATGTAAATCATCCAAAGAGCAAACGTATAAAAATGAGGTTTCAGTAAGGGCTTCATACAAATTTTATCTTATGGCTTGTATTTTTCATGAAAGGCTCTGCAACACAATTACATTGGGAACTATCATTTTCAACTTAACTTTGGTTTCTACTTCTTATTAGCCTTACTCCATATTGCATCTAACTCTTACCTTTATTTCTACCTAAATTGTATCGTGGGAATGGTAACTACTAAAAAATTATTATGGTGATTTGAGTGAGGAGTTGTAATCTAGATCTATTTTATTTTTTCTAGCACTTCACATATTCCATTGTCATTAAGTTATGAGCACTGACTCCACCATCATCATTCTTAAAGATTTTCAGTGAGTTAATATAACATCCTGAGTAAGTATCAATAATAGCTTTAACTCAAGTGGTTAGAATTCAATGCCTAAGGGAGCCGCCTACTTTACCCCTGAGGTTATTGCTGGTTTTCACCCTCTAATCAGCCTCATTAAGCAAAATGTGATCTGATTAAAACCTCTGGAGTAGAGAAAGCAGAACGTGGGGCAAAACACACCCGCAGAGCAGGAGGTTCTAGAAACCACATAATAAAAGGACCGCTGACTGCTTGCTTCCAGGCAGCACGCATAGGTAAATAAATTACAACGTTTTAGGAAAATATAACAATATTCAAAACTTTGAAGAAAAATCTTTCAAAGGTTTTCCTTCTGCTGCCAAAGTAGAAAAGGGCTTTTGTTGTGAGCCACTTCATTAAATTTGTAACTGAGCTGATTTCTTTTGGACATTTTATTACAAAAGTCAGGAGGATGCAATTGCTTTACATGCTTAATTTTCCATGGGAAAATGTTGTTTAGAACTCTCTGGCAGGGCCACCTGGGTGGTTCAATCACTGAAGCATCTGACTCTTGATTTCGGCTTAGGTCATGATCTCAGGGTTGGTGGGATCAAGTCCTCCATAAGGCTCTGTGCTGGCAGCATGCAGCATGCTTCAGATTCTCTCTCTCCCTTTCTTAAAATTAAAAAAAAAAATTTTTTTTAATTTTGTTTTTGAGAGACAGAGTGTGAGTGGGGGAGGGGCAGAAAGAGAGGGAGACATAGATTCCGAAGCAGGCTCCAGGCTCTGAGCTGTCAGCACATAGCCTGATGTGGGTCTCGAGCACACAAATCCTGGAAATCAGGATCGTGACCTGAGCCAAAGTTGGATGCTTAATCAACTGAGCCACCCAGGTGCCCCATCTTAAATTTTTTTAATGTTTACGTTATGAAAAAAAATTTTTTTTAATGTTTATTTATTTTTGAAAGAGTGAGTATGAGCAGGGGAGGGGCAGGGAGACAGGGAGATACAGACACAGAATCCGAAGCAGGCTCTAGGCTCTGAGCTGGCAGCACAGAGCCTGATACAGTGCTCGAACTCACAAAATGTGAGATCATGACCTTAGCCGAAGTTGGACACTTAACCACTGAGCCACCCAGGTGACTCCCTCTCTCTCCCTTTCTCTTTGCTCTTTCCTGACTTGCGCTGTCTCTCTCAAAATAAATAAACATTAAAAAAAAAAAAAAAAGAACTCTATGACAATGGGGGCGCCTGGTGGCTCAGTCAGTTAAGTGTCTGACTCTTGGTTTTGGCTCCAGTCATGAGCTTATGGTTCATGAGTTCAAGTCTCGTGTTGCATTCCATGCTAATAGCATGGAGCCTGCTTGGGATTCTCTCTCTCCTTCTCCCTCTGCCCCTCCCCCAGTTGCTCTCTTGGTCAGTCTCTCTCTCACAAAATAAATAAACTTAAAAAACAGAACTCTGACAACGCAACTATTATTTCTTTAAAACTAGCTTAGTATAGAATGTTGCCATCCATCCTTAATTAGGTAAAAAGATAAATCTTTCAAAACACTAGTAAGAATAATTTAAAACAAATATTACTTGTAAAAATCATCTACCCTAAATTGAAAGGCTTAACAAATCATTTGGCATTGTACTATCTATTGTGAAGGCTTGCTTTAATTTTTTTCAGTGGTTATGCATGCATGTAGCACTTTAGATATTTATTGAGTTACTGCTATGTGACGGGCACTGCTCTTGGTGCTTGGGATATGTAAAAGAACAAAACAAAACTTTCAGCCCCCATGGGACCTTGTATCCTAGTGTAAGATGAAAAGGAATGGGCAAAAATGATACAATATATTGAAAGGTGATTAGATATATGGGAAAAGGAGAAAAAGAAGAAGCCAAGAATGCCAGCAGTAGGGTGAGTCTGCAATTTTAAATATGGTGTCAAAATAGGGTGCATGGAAATAGTGACATTTGAGCAAAGACTTAAAGGAGGCCGGGGTGTTAGCCAGGTAGATGCATTACAGGGGAGTATCACGGGCAGAGGAGCGGCGAGTACAAAGTCCCAAGAAGAGGGAGTAGCTGGCCTTTTACAGGAACTGCAAGGATGCCAAGGGGCTGGTGTGGAGTGAGGAAGTCAGAGAGAGGTAGACATGTGGTCATACCGGAGACGGAGAGGTCACCTTGGTAGGACTTTATAGGCCATTGTAAGACACCCTGCTTACAATGTGAAACAGGGAGCTTTTGAGTGGTTGAGTAAAGTTCCTCATGCCAGGGTAGTAACAGTCAAGGAAGTGAGAAGTGGTCAGATCCTGAATAATTTTAAAATGAGAGCCACCAGAATTCGCTCACAGGTTGGATGTGAAGAGTGAGGGAGAAAAAAAAGTTCAAGAATGATTCCAGGGGCACCCAGGTGGCTCAGTCAGTTGAGCGTCCCACTAGGGCTCAGGTCATGATCTCCGGTTCGTGAGTTTGAGCCCCACGTCAGGCTCTGTGCTGCCAGCTCGGAGCCTGGAGCCTGCTTCGGATTCTGTGTCTCCCCCTCTCTCTCTCTGCCCCTGCTCTGTTCTCGCTTAGTCTTTCTCTCAAAAATAAATGAACATTAAAAAAAATTAAAAAACAAAAAGAATGATTCCAAAGTGTCTGGCTTGAGCAGTTGAGGACTGGTGCTACTGTTCCTGAGGCAGAGGAGGCTGTGGGTGGTACAGATATGTAGGGAAAGATCAGGACTCACTTGTGAAGATGTGGGGTTAGGGGTGTCTATTCCAGCGGAGAGGGCAGGTGGTCAGATATGTGACTTTAGAGAAATACCAGGGCTGGGCATATACACTTGGGAGCCACCAGCATAGAGGTGGGATGAGAGCACGCCTAGAACGAGAGTAGAGAAGAAGACCTGGGGCTTTGCGACATTCGGGGTAAGGAGGAATAGGAATAACCGTGAAAGGGAAGTGAGCGAGAGGGACCGGAGAGGTGGGAAAGAAACCCAGAGTCTGCGCTGTCCTGGAAGCCAGGGGAAAAGGAGCATCACAGAGGAAGGGTGTGAGCGCTATTCTCAAGCCACAGGAGAGGAGGAGGGGGCATGGCCATTACAATGAAGAAATCACTGGAAATCACATACTATGTATGACACGATACATGTTCTACATCATACATTACATTCCATACAAAAAATAAACCAAAAGGGACTAAAAACAGGCTTTGTCTTTAATGACTAGAATAACCTTGAATGAGGCATTAAATGGGTAAAACACTACTCTTGTCAATCATGAGATCCGGCATCATTTTTCATATCCTTGAGCCTTTCTGAGAAATGTGTTTCTACCAAATTCCTACAATTAGATGAGTGGCTAAAAATATTTCCAGAAAACAGCACTGTCAGATGAGAAAGGGAAGGGATGGTTATCATCCAAGCTTTCAATCCTATAACCCGTCTTGTTTATCGAAACAGAGTAATCTGATCACATCTGCAGAGGACACCGTGATTGAGTTCACATTGCAGTATTTAATTAAACAATGTGAGTTAAGCTGTCTCAATTCACTCTTGCACCAAAGAAATGCCTTCACACACACAAGCCAGTTCTAAAGCTCAAGCATAAACCAGGAATTTTGATGCAGGTCATACCCTGTGTTGCTATATTACGGCAGAAGAATGATTCGAATTTTGTATTCATAGAAGGCTAGAGTAAGAGGGTGAAATTTCCTTTGGCCGTTGACAAACGGTAGTCAAAAAGCTGCTTTGGTCCAATCTAAAATAGAACGGTAGCCTTAAGGGAGCTTGTTGTAAAGTCGTCTGACACTGGAAGTCCATAGGGCTCCTCCATGGATATATGGAAAACGGAGGAGGCAGGGTACAAATGCAATCTTAAACGATGGCAGGACAGAAAAGGATCAAGAGCAAGGCCAGTGCAATGATTTTTATGCCTTTTACAATGGCCAAACGTACCTCCCTCTCCCTGTTAAAAATGTAATAAAATTCTTCTCTTGGGTCTGGACTTGATATGTCAAGTTTCTGCCTGCAGCTAATTTTTATGACTGAATTGCAAAGCCCCGAAAGCAGCGTCTCGGCTAAAATTGCTGACAGCTCCATAGCTAAAGCAGTGCTAATGATGAGAACATGAACATCAGGCGGTGCTCGGTAGCCAATGGGTTTGCCCATCCTAACAGGATGAACATTATAAAACAAGGAGCATAATCAGCTTCATTATATTAGGAAGACAAGGAACAGGAATGTAATGGTACAAGTTCAGCACATTAGGCCTGTACTAGGTGCATATGATTAGCAACATTTAGGAAGGAAATGACAGTCAGAGAATAAATACTTTGAAAAACGAATAAATATGGGGCCCTACCTTACTGACAATGTCATCTGACTTTTGTTTCAATATTTTAGCATCCCCCATCTATGCAGTTGATTTGAAAGTACTGCAAAATGGTTAATTATTATTATTTCCTTCTCATCAGATCAGCAGATGTGACCGCAGAATTCCTCAAGAACAAATCTGTATACCCTGGTAGTTTCCTTTAGCATCGAGTGATTTTAGTTTCTGAGTTAATACACTATAGCCTCATACGATTGTGACATATTGTTAAATAATGGTGTTAAGTTTCAATTTACATCACAGGATTAATATAATTTCATTTACATTAAAATTAATGTTTAGGATGACGCCAAGCAGTAAAGTAGATCAGTGGTTGGCAATCTGGTGGGCCACATCCAGCTTACTGCTTATTTTTGTAAATAAAGTTTTACTGGAGCCACGCTCATTCTTTTACATATTGTCTAGGTCTGCTTTTGCACTTGAATAGTTGTGAAAGACACTATGTGATATGGTCTGTAAAGCCTCAAATATTTGCTACCTGGTCTAATAGAGGAAATGTTTGTTGATGTTTATTGTAGATTATTCTCTTCACAACCCTTGATGTTAGTACTGGTCTTATCCCAGTTTACGGAGGAAGAGCAATTGAAGCTCAGAGGAATTAAATAAATGACCTGAGATTACAACCGAGAAAGTGGCAGACTCAAAACTTGAATCCAGGACGAGTTCCCCAACTTATGATCGTGCAATGTCTCCCCATAATGTCTGAAGGTCATCATAGGAATAGAAGTAATGTGAGTGTCATACCATAGAGAAAACTTGGGTTGAGAAAAACAAAAAGATCATAGATATACTTAGCAATATTTTATTACTCAGCTTCAAGGAAATGCAACAGATATAAACTATTTGTTGGTAAGCAACTTCAACTGCTTATATAAAATTAAGTCCACCTGCCATCAATACCATTTAAATCAATCTATCATCAGTTCTACTACATACATGATACATTAGTAGAGCACATACAACTTTTGCAATGGTTCCCCTCTATGGAACTCATCCTTCACAGTATAGTATGTAGATATTCAGAGCTGGGATTCCTGAGGTTCAGATAATGTACTGAGTCACCAAGCAGCTGGCGCCACAGTAAATATTTAAACTCAGATCTCTTCCTACCCAATCACTGTTTTGCATATATGTAAAAAAGAATATATTCCCTATGACCCAGCAATAGCACTACTAGGAATTTATCCAAAGGATCCAGGAGTGCTGATCCATAGGGACACACGTGCCCCGATGTTTACAGCAGCACTTTCAACAATAGCCAAATCATGGAAAGAGCCTAAATGTCCATCAACTGATGAAGAGATGAGGAAGATGTGGTTTATATATACAATGGAATACTACTCGGCAATGAGAAAGAATGAAATCTGGCCATTTGCAGCAATGTGGATGGAGCTAGAGGGTATTATGCTGAGTGAAAGAAGTCAGTCAGAGAAGGACAGATATCATATGTATTCACTTATATGTGGAACTTGAGAAACTTAACAGAAGATGATGGGGGAAGGAAAGGGAGGGGGAGGGAAACCATAAGATATTCTTAAATACAGAGAACAAACTGACAGTTGATGGGGGGACGGGGGAGAGGGGAAAATGGGTAATTGGTATTGAAAAGGGCACTTGTTGGGGTGAGCACTGCGTGTTGTATGTAAGCGATAAGTCACAGGAATGTACCCCCCAACCAAGAACACACTATATACACTACATGCTAGCCAATTTGACGATAAATTATATTAAAAAATATATTATTCAAATGTTAAGTTCTGATCTATAAAAATTCCCAAGTCTTTAATAAAATGGGCCAGTGATTTCTGAAGATCCAGACTGAGACTGGAACAGAATTAAAGAGAAGGAAGAATGGCAAGAGTTTTAGCAAAAGGCAAAAGCAACTGCCGAAAGTTTTGTTACAGTAAAATCAGTGTTCTTTTTTGTTCTAAAAGCCCAGCCTCTGTCTTGATAGAGCAGAACCCCCAGTAAATTCTTGCCTTAGCCCTCAGCTGATGACTTCAAAATAAGGCAGCCTCCTTGTGACTCCACACATCCTCTATGACTCCTTTGTGGAGTCAACTCAGTGACCTGGTCCCTGACAGCTTCTCTGAGGGGTCTCAGCCTTGTTTCTGATCAGTTAACTCTCACTTTGGTTCTGCCTTGGGCTGTGGGCTGCCATGGTCATGAGTATCCAACAAATGGAATTTTGGAAGTGCCTCAAGAAACTCCCCAGATTGACAGGTCATTGACCCCCAAGAGTATTACAGTCTGTGAGAAAAGGGGGGGAACTCAGATGTGAGAAGAGCCAAAAGAAGGTGAGAGGAAATGCTTTGAGAAGAAAGAAAGGAAGGTTATCTCTCACATGAAAATAGAGGAAATTAAAATGGAACTCAGGCAAGTATCTATTTTTGAATGGTTGTTGACAAGCATCTCTCAGCTCTGCCATTCACAATGACCCTGTTTGTGACCATGATTCATACTGAAATGTTAGTCATGCAGTTCTAATAGTAGTTTCCAGTATAAAATTAGCCCTTCTATAAAGATAGTTTCCAAATAAGACAATAACGGGTTTTTTTGTGTGGTGTTTCTTTAAAAACGTTCAACAAAAAGAGACATTCGGTGCTCTTTTATGATTCTTTTCAATAATGTTTTTTAAAAAAAGAATCAGGCACAGAATTTCCCATAAGAAGGGAAATTTGACAGAAACAAAATGTTGATTGAAAGCTTTAATTCATGCACAAAACTGCTAAATCAACCGATTTTACCGAGAAAGGACATTTTTTATTCCACTTAAAGCTTCACCTTTGACATAAAATGGAAACATGAAATATTTAGATGTTGTCTTAGAATGAACATAACAATCCATTCATCTCTCAGTATCCACTTGAATATCTCATTGTATTATTTTTGTTTAGTTTGAGTGGAATATTGCACATAGTTCTTCTAGAGATCATTCTTCATGGCCATTTCAAGGATTTCTTTGAAAATAGCTCAATGAGAAAAACCCCAACAACCTTGTGTTACATTATATGCAAAACACAGGAAGAAACCTATCCCGGGATAAAAGGGAAGCGTTAATTATACAGGCTAGTTAATTTTCTTTGGTTGAAATTAGAACATAGGAAAAGGTAGCTATATTCTGAAATTAAAGCAGAGAGCAAAAAGATATGGCTACAAAGATATGCATGCGCTCATTTTTCTTTCAGAGGCACACATGTGTGCATATGTGATATCATAGCATGCTTTCATTTTCAAGGCATTAGAGGGTGAGTTCAGGGAAGGAAGAGAGATAGCACCTGTATTTCCACCTGCTCCATTATGAGGAGTATAAGTAAAATATTTGTGAGTGGATAGAGTTTCGAAAACTTCCTTGTAGTAATAACTTAATTTTCTAAACTTATTAGAGGCCCATCAACCATTCCACCTTTGCAATTGAATGGAATAAAGTGAGCTCTTTGAAGAGGCAAATTACACTGCAAAATGAAACTAAGAATGGTGTACTAATCTCGTGTGCAAAGAGAGGCTCTTAGGCACGAAACTATTAATTTTATATGTTTTTTCTTAATACTTTTGGCACTTGTCATCTTGGTTTCCAAGCTTGGCAGGAAGTAATACAACACTCACCATACACAAATACTTTTAATCTTGCCAAAAAATACTGTATAAAAATAAGTCATTAATGATTTGGCTCTTTGCTTTAACTAAAAGCTGTAAGAGAATGGGTTAAACCGAAGAAGCAACTTGATCATTTCTAAATAAAAATAAACCTATTTCACAATACTTGAAAAAGGGAAATAGCTATTTTCAAATAAATATCTTCTCGCTCTGAACTCCCTCCATGCAGATGATAACGTTTTGGAGGATACCGTTCCAGGTATCTCCACGGTACAGATTCACAAGGAACATTAGGGGTTTTTTTTTATTTAAAAAATTTTACTTTTTAAGTTCTCACGCAGTGAAATTGACCTGTTTTCTTTTGACGTACAGTCCTCTATGTGTTAACACATATACAGATACATGTAACCACCACCCCAGTTAGGTTACAGAACACTCCCCCTACCCATCTCCATTGTACTGTTCGGTTGAAATGTCATGCTTCCTTTACTCCTAATTCCAGGGAATCACTGTTCTGTGCTCATCACTAAAGTTTTATCTTTTCCAGAACGTCATATAAATGGAATCGTACAGTATGTGACCTTTTAAGACTGGATTCTCTTGCTCAGTATAATGTATTTGACATCCGTCCAAGTTATTTTGTATATTAGTAGTTTGCTCCTTTTTACCGTTGTATAGTATTCTACTGTATGGATGTACTCCTACTGATTTATCCCATCACTCAGTGAAGGTCGTTTAGGCTGTTACCAGTCTGGAGCTAATATAAATAAAGCTACTATAAATGAAAGGTTGTTGTATTCAAGTGTTGAATCACTATATTCTACACTTGAAACTCATTTTGCATTGTATGTTAACTAACTGGAATTTCAATAAAAATGCACCAAAAGGAAAAACGTTGCTATCAATATTTGTGCACAGCTTTTTGTGTGAACACAGGTTTTCACTTTTCTGTGGTAAATGATACAGAGTGGGACTGCTGAGGGAAATGGTAAGTGTATGTTTAGCTGTCTAAGAGATTCAATGAGATATTTTAAACATTAAATCAAAGCACTGATAAAATACCAAAAGGACGAAACGGAAGTTCTCTTCTGTAACTGATGTAGCTTAAGGCCATTTCTTAGAAGTGAAATTCTAGAAACTGACTGAAAACAACATAGTTGCCTTTCATTCAGAGAGAAGAGAAAAATATTTTCCTTCATTATTTAGCTAATAAAAAGGACTCTGCTTGCAGAGAACACAAAACCATGGATATTATTTCAGAGTTTTCCTCATGGTTAGAAAGGAAACTGAAATCTCCTATATCCTCATTAGCAGTGTGAAAAGCCAAAGTATGGGATGGTAGACAGAGAGTGATTTCTGACAACTGATCCCATTTTTCTTCATATAAATGCCTCAAATTCCATTCTTCCATCAGCCATAAGAATGAGGTTATAAGAACAACAAAAACAATCTTCTTAAATGCATATAAACACAGTGGGGGAGAACAGAAGGGTTCCTATCTAAGAAAGTGAAGGGCAGGAAAAATAAAGAGAGCTCCCTGAGTTGTGTCTGGAAGGCAACAGGGGGTGAAAGCTGCTAGAGAATGTGAAAGAAATGACTGTCTGGATTTGCTAGTTAGTTTGAGCTTAAGGCTGTGTGGAACACATGATCACGGCATCCACGAGACACTGCATTCTACACTTTCCACGAGCTAGCGTTCAGTCCCATATTTTCCTGTGGTTATTACTCCCCAAGAAAGATGTTTATGCCTATTACCAGGCTCGGCCAATGATGATATTCTGGCAGAGAAACTGTAATGAAACAGTTAAGTATTATTGCTTTGTTTGTTTTGTGAAAATTTACTAATAGCCCACAATGTGCGAGACATTCTTCTAGGCACTGTGGATACACTGGTGATTGAAAATAGACAAAAGTGCTGTCCTCTTGGATCTAACATGCTCATATAAGTCCAAGGGATTCAGCACTAGACACTTGTGGTTTTTCCAGAGTGGTTTGGTCTAAGCCTTAAACCAAAACGCTAAGGTATAGAAATTTATTCACAAGTTATTAAAAACAGTTTTGACATCTGTTCAAATAATTTTGAAAATCAGAGCTAACTTGGACTCACATTAGACATTTATCCCTGCAAGAACTCTCCAATTAGCTTATGTCTTACTTTCTGGGTTAATGAATCAGATTCCTGAGATAAGAATATGTGTGTGTGAGAACAGGCAAACACCTGTTTGTTTACCTGTAGCTAATGTCTTCGTAGTGATTATATAGTGATTATGTCCTCTTTCTAGGTTAATGTAGTAATTTGTTAATTATTCTTTTCACCAGACTGTTATTGAAAATGCGGTGATTAACAAGATTCACTTCTGTGGTTTTTGTATTTTGTATTCCTATTTTGACCATTCTGCAGAAGAGTTCATATTGATGCTAATTTGTTCATAATTTGTCATCTTTCCCAGGGATAAACAAGATGGGACACTGACCCTTCAGGATGCTGCTCACCAAACGGATCCATGCTGTTAGTGGGACAGCTGGGACTCATTTTAGATCCTCGATTTTAAAAAGCATGTGTTAGAGTCAGCCTCCACTCATTTCACCCAAATTAAGAATGAAAGGCAGATGCAGTCAATTCCTCCAGCCCCTCGGCAGTCCCAATCAAGCAAATAGAAATCTGAAGAGGAGAATATATACATAGCAGTACCTGAAGCATTGCTTTGCAGGCCTGTCTTGTTTCTGGAATATGACAACATCAACTGAGCAGCAAACAAACAAAACAAAACCCCTGCCTATATTAAGTCAGAAAAGTATAGTGCTATGGATAGCACAGATGTTGGAAACCTTCCGGCGTTACTGGAGAACAAAGCTGGGGCTCTGGTTGTTGAAATGATTAAAAATCTCCCTCTGTGGTGATTCGGAAAAGCATCTGAGGTGCATGGAGCAGGGTGCTTTGTGATTTGCAAAAGAGATGGGCGTGCAATTATTTACTGTGATAATCTGTGGACTGGGATCATTTTGAGCAATTAAACCCCATTTATTTTTAACAAGAAGTATGGGGCTTTTTCTTTTTAGCCGAAGTACATTGAAATAAGCTTAATTTTTTCTGATTAGCTCCCCTTTCCTTTGCCAAATATGTTGACGTTTCCTGCTGTTCTGCAAAATACTAGAAGGCAGAGATGGGCCTTATTTATTTCTGGGTCATTCTGTCTAGTGCACTGCACTGTTCATATAAGGTGCTAAAACATAATTGGGCTGATCTGTTTAGTAGTTTTTTAGTGCAGGATTCTGATTCAGGAATCAGAAGTCAAAATATAAAGACCATTTATCATGAGTTGTCAGCCTACCTAGCTTCTCTGTGCTCTATTTATTTTATGTCTCTTTTATCCTATTTGCTCTCCTTTACTGCCATTTTCCAGGGCTGTTCACTCATCTCTCTCTTACTCTTTTCTCCTAAGTAAAAGCTCCAGGAGACTGCAACCCTATTTCTCCTCCTCGGAGAGTCCTCTCTGTGCAGCTAACTCCCTACGTGCAGTCTTCTTAGGTGCAGAGCGGATCCTTCTTCACTTATGTGGCCAGACCCTTGGGCACCTGTAAGAGGGGCCCCACCCTGAGGTCTACAAATATTGGACTATCATTGCTGCTATTTGATAAAGCATACTGGTGTTCATTTCTTGAATTGTGTAGAAGACTACGCTTTTTGGCAAATAAACTGTATCTCCATATGACCTGGAGACGTCACCTACAGAAACTTTGGACTGTCAACAGATGTCCCTCAAAGTTTTAAAGTCTGCCTTTTGAGCAGCAGTGATAGCAAACAAGAAGAAATGTAACTAATATGTGGGGGTCCACTACATGTCTACTATTGTTCTGGGAACTCTACATCAGTCATTAAATCTTCACAAAACCATCATGATATATATAGCGTCATTGACATTTTGACTGGCAAAGTAATGTAACTTGTCCAAGACATACAGTTGTATAGCCAAAGGGGGCAGAATGACTCTGAAATGGAGTTGGTCAGTGTCTGCTTCCTCTATCATTCTCTTCTTTCTTGAACGAGTAAAAGTATCAGATCATACTCATATTCATACTATCTGATCGCATTTGCTTCAGTGCTTTCACTACTATCCCTTTTTGCCCTTTTTCCAAAGAGAAGGGATTTAGAGGGACCTAAACAATTGAAACGTACAGATTTGAAGTCATGAATGGAAATACAGGTTTTTTCCTAGAGGAGAAAATAGGCAACAACCTCTTTGACCTTGGCTGCAGCAACTTTGTACTTGACATGTCTCCAAAGGCAAGGGAAATAAAAGCAAAAATGAACTATTGGTACCTCATCGAGATAAAAAGCTTCTGCACAGCAAAGGAAACAATCAAGAAAACTAAAAGGAAACTGACAGAATGGGAGAAGATATTTGCAAATGGCATATCAGATAAACGGTTAGTATCCAAAATCTATAAAGAATTTACCAAACTCAACACCCCAAAAAACCAAATAATCCAGTGAAGAAATGGAGAGAAGACATGAATAGACAATTTTCCAAAGAAGACATCCAGATGGCCAAGAGACACATGAAAAGATGCTCAATGTAACCCATCATGAGGGAAATACAAATCAAAGCCACATAGAGATACCACCTCATACTAGTCAGAGTGGCTAAAATGAACAACTCAGGAAACAACAGATGTTGGCGAGGATGTGGAGAAAGGGAAACCCTTTTGCACTGTTCGTGGGAATGTAAACTGGTGCAGCCACTCTGGAAAACAGTGTGGAGGTTCCTTAAAACATTAAAAATAGAATTACCTACGACCCAGCGATAGCACTACTAGGAATATATCCAAAGGATATAGGAGTGCTGATTCATAGGGGCACATGTACTCCAATATTTATAACAGTGCTATCAACCATAGCCAAATTATGGAAAGAACCAAATGTCCATCAACTGACGAAGAGATAAAGAAGATGTGGTTTATATATACAATGGAATAGTACTTGGCAATGAGAAAGAATGACATCTTGCCGTTTTCATCAATGTGGATAGAATTGGAGAGTATTATGCTGAGTGAAATAAGTCAGTCAGAGAAAGACCGATAGCATATGTTTTCACTCATATGTGGAACTTGAGAAACTTAACAGAAGACTATGGGGGAAGGGGAGGGGAAAAATAGTTTGAAACAGAGAGGGAGGCAAACCATAAGAGACTTTTAAAAACAGAACCAACTGAGTGTTGATGGGAGGGGGTGGGTGATGGGCACTGAGGAGGGCATTTGTTGGGATGAGCACTGGGTGTTGTGTGTAAGTGAGGAATCAGGGGAATCTACTCCCAAAACCAAGAACACACTGTATATACTTTATGTTAGCTACTTTGACAATAAATTATATTTAGAAGAAAAAGAAAAGGAAAAGAAAGAAAAAAGAAAAAAAGGAAATACAGGGTTTTTAATTTTTATTTAGTTTTTTTTTTAAGTTTATTTATTTATTTTGAGAAAGAGTAGAAGAAGGGGAGGGGCAGAGAGTGGGGGAGAGACTGAGACAACCCCAAGCAGGCCCCACGGAGCCTAACACAGGGCTTGAACTCATGAACCCTGAGATCATAACCTGAGCTCAAAACCAAGAGTTGGGTGCTTAACTGACTGAGCCACCCAGTCACCCATACAGGGTTTTTTAGATGACACGTTGTGATTGCCTTTTCTAGACCCCAAACTAGATTTCTAATGGCTGTGAGGGCTAATGGTTCTCCAGTTTTAGTGTTCATGAAAATTATCAGAGCAGGTTCCCTTTCCTGGCTTAATCCTCAGAGACTCTGGCTTACTAAGTCTGTAGCAGGCTAGGGGATGAATCTTGGTAAAAAGCACCTCAGAGAAGCTAATGAAGAAGGTCCTCAAATCACCTGATAATTGAGGTTGTGGAATCTTGAAATCTGCACATTTCCTTAAATGTATGCTTTGATAAGGCAATTTGCCCACATTTCTGAAATCACCAGTTTTCTGAATATGTAACAATTATGAAATAATGATTTTATCATAAATGGATTTCCAGAAATCACTGAGAGGGAACAATAAATGACAGAAAAGAACTGGTCCACATCGCCAAGGCATCTATACCATGTAAACAAGCATTTGACCAGGTAAGTTCTTTTAAAAAAAATTGGGAATTTAAGAACTATGTATATGTGTGTTAGGGAAGTAGAGGGTGTTAAGTGTTCTGGCCATTACATCAACTAGTGAAAACAAACCAAAACCCCTCAAAATTGTGTTCTCTTTAAGAGAAAGAAAAAACTGAAAGTAAAGTATTTTATCAGAAGAGCCAGTTATACTTAAAATTGGCCGCCCTAAGTCAAAGATAAATGCTAAAATGAGATTTCTGGAGGGTGGAAATTTGTATGCTTAAGATACTCATAGCATCTCTCTCAGGATCTCTTTCTCTGTTCATGTTGCTGGAAGTTTTTGTAAATGGTTTTGCCAAAATATATCTTATTGCTTATTGTGAATGAAGCAATAGAACCAACTATTTAGCAAAAGCTAGAGGCGAAATGTGTAACCATTGGTTTTCAATCTGATCTATAAATGCCATAAGTGATCATTCCTCTTACCCAAGTACCTTCATTTTATAATTTCTGTTGGCACTGTGATTTCTCAAAAGATCTTACTTCCAGGATCCCAAGAATGATAATGTCATTTGATGTAGTCTTGACAATGGAATAAGTAAAACATGAACGTTGGAAGAAAATTTGGAAATTCCACATTATTCACATTAGGTAGCTGAAGAAGAGGCATGGAATGGGGGAAAGTCTTAGACTATACATACATATACAATAAAGAACACTTTTGTTGTTTTGAAGAAGATATTTAAACCATCTTAAAACATACCTTTTTTCATAAAAAAAAAAACCACTGATGAAACACTTCATTGTCTTGTTGAAAATGGCAGAGAGGGAAGATCCATGGGTGGCCTGGGTGGGACTGGAACAGGGAATTGTCATCTAGGCAGTAGAACACTAAGAGAGGAATAACCAAGGGTTTAACTAGCCAAGGGATAATTCTAAAGAATCCACCCAAATGAGGAAATCCAAAGGGGAATATGAGTATCAGGAACCTCCGACACAGAGATGAGAGAAAACACATTCAACTGGGAGCAAATTAATGGGTGGAGGCAAATAGTGGCCCAGAGAAATGGCCTTTTAGGGTTGGAATTTGTGCCTTGCTTTTATGAGGTGGTTGGGTCATAGTATATAGGAAGATGGCCTTAACACAAAAGGTGACCCTAACCTAAGGGCCAGACTGGAAAGGCAGACTTAGGTAACCTCTCAGTATCTACATCTACCTATATCCATATTGATCTGTGAAAAGGAGACCTGTATAACAGGAGAGGCAGGGGATGTATCCATTATTGGCATTGGTGTCCTGATTAATGCTAAATTGACAAGAAAACAAACAGGTTCTAGAAACATCGCCACCAGAGCCCACAAATGGTAAATTTTCAGGCAGACCACCTGAGGACCAATTTGAACCACACCAGTGAAAAGGCAGTACGTGCTCATTGGTAACTACATATGTTGAAGTAGAATCACCTAGTATTTCTCCACATACTTGAAAAAATGACACAGCCTATCTAACTCTTTGGTACTTTATGTCAGTTAGTGGAATGGGGCAGGGGAGCTGCTAAGGTTCGTTCGTACAGATTGGATTTGGTTTGCCTTCCTAGTCCTCCAGCCCACGAATGCTCACTTCTAGATGATACTGCATCATCGAAAGCAACCATGTGCAACCGTGGGGGTTACGAACAAAGGGCTCTGGTGTCATCTGTCTTAATAATTAGTGAGAAAAAGAAAGGATGCAGAAATAAGTAGACATCCTGCTCATGTTCCATATTGTTACTTTTCTATCCCTTCTCCCACCATTTATTTTAAATTAGCAACTCTATTCTCTGGCCAATATGAGATAGAACTAGAATTCTGATTTTGATAGTGACATCCATATGACATGAGTGTCTGTGATTTAGGCCCTGAATCCACTCTGACCTAGTTCCAGGGTCTGAAATAACTCTGGACCGTGCTCTGTGTAGGCACATAGGAGTCAATCCTAGGAAAGCAGCTCATAGAAGCAAAAAGGCGAGATAGTTAGCTAGATCTGACAACTAGTTATTCAGTCAGAAACAGAAATGGTGAAAGATAATCTACAGACAAGACATGCTAGGTGCTTGCTGAGGACTGATAAACCAACACTTGTAAAGTTCCTTCTTATATAATTCAGGATGTATATAGCTTTTGTGCTAAAAACTACCTGATATAACATTTCTCTTGAGGAATATTTTCCTCTGATGAAATTTAGGATGTAGCAAATTGATGTCACGGATAACCAGGTCCAAGGGATAACCCATGCATCTGAGAAGGGGCTAGAAGACACTACCAATACTCATTCTCTGAGAATTCCAAGTAGTAGAAGATTCAGCTCATGGTATTTGTCCTTCTCCTAGACTACCGTTGCCCAGATAGGAACTGTCAGGGAAGAAAAAATGTCAACTTGAATAGCTTAGAAAAAGGTCTAGATTTCAAAGTACTACAAAATCAGACACCAATGGAAAGAACCTCAGAAAATGACAGACATCCCTTTGCTCCAATGAAACAAAAACGTTCCCCTTTTTAATGGCTAAGTGGGATGAACTGGAATATGTGGCATTATCCAGCAAGGTGTGGGAGTCACTGTCACTTTAAGACAAGACACCACTGCCACCATACAGAAAATCTATAGTTATGTAGAATTAAGGATAGAGTATCACTGTCTGTATCGCCTCAGAGGATTTCCTTGTCATTTGGGTGGCTGTGTTATGTATCAAAATGGCTCTAGTTGACAATGACTGTGAGACTCTCATCTGTTCTTTCTGGTTCAGAAAATATCTTTGAAGAAATCAGATAATAATCAGATAATAATCAGAAATCAGATAATCTAAAGATACCCACATCCTAATCACCTGTGAATATGTTGCCCCACATGAGAAAGGGGACTTTGCAGTTGTGGTAAAGGTTACGGACCTTGAGATGAGAGATTATTGCAGTGTGCCCTTTCTAATCACATGAGTCCTTATAAAAGCAGAGAGCCTTTTTTTGCTGTGGTCAGCAAGAGATACCATGATAAGAACATGGTTAGAGAAATTAGACATTGCTGGCTTTGAAGATGGAGAAAGTGGGCCACAAGCTAAGGAATGTGGGCAACTTTCAGAAGCTAGAAAAGGCAAGGTGACCAAACCTCCCCTAGAGTTTCCAGAAGGGAATTCAGCGCTGCTGACACTTTGGTTTTATCCCCGGGAGACCCATGTCACTGACCTACTCATAAATTTGTGTTGTTTTAAGCCACTAAGCTTGTGGCCATTTGCCACAGCAGCAAGAGGAATCAAATACAATCTGTGTGTAGACAAATCTCCAATCCATATTTCTAGCTTTATGGTTGCACCTACTCATTTCTTACACCTTAATTAGAGAATATCAAGCTATAGATAGCTCTTAGTAATTTCTCAATTAAACAAAGGATGATATAACCGCCCTGAGTATGAGCTATGAGGTCTCATGGTTCAGCACGGTAAACAGGACAGGTGGCAACAGACAGAAAGCTATCTCCTAACACTTATCCACATCCCTATTTTGCTATAGCACTCTGGAAAAAAGTCAAGTCTCAAATTTAAACAGCCCATTTTAAGTCCTGGCCATTACATATCTCCTGTGTTGTATGAGTTATAAAATTTGTGAAACTCAGTTTTGTCATCTGCAAAAGTAAGTCATAATATCTTCTTTTCAGGATAGTCGTTAAGATTAAATGAGATAACATATGCCAAGTACATAGCAGGGAATCCTGCACACATGTTATACGCATGTCAGGCTGTAACTATTTTGAAACAATGGCAGCTCTCTAGGATGAGGCAGACACTGGGGAAAATGGCTTGGAGACTGAGGTCGAATTGTAAGCGTACAGATAGAAAAAAGGGCACAGTTTCTAAGGAGCACACTTCTACAAAATCACAACTTGGTCCTATGCTTGGCACAGATCAATGAGCAGAGTCCAAAGTGAGATGGTGGCTTCTGACCAGGTGAATGAGACAGAGTGCTGGAGCATCCTTGCTATGAATCCTGGAGAACCAGGCAAGCAGAAGGGTGTCATTAGAAGAGCAATCCAGAAAGCAGCACCACCATCAGAACACAAGAAGAAGGAGGGGCTCTGTCTGCAGAGAATTATGAGGAACGCAAGCTGGGGTAACCAGAAAGGAGGTGGAGGAGGTTTTCTGTGAAGTGGAACACAACGGGGCCTAAGGAGCCGTGATTCGGGAGGCCTTGAGAGGGACAGCAGATTTATCAGGTTAGCATCTGTATCCTGCAGCTCATAACTAATACCAAGGTTTCCGCTGAACGGGAGAAGCCACGGCAGCCTAGGTACCCTCAACCTCATTCAGGATCCTTTAGGTGGGACTACCTCTTCTCCTCAGTTGGAGGGAGGTAGGAGGTTCCAAAGCAGAAAGGATAATGCTGAAAGTAATCATTTAAAAATTCCTCTTCTTTTCCTCCTTCTCATACTTTCCCTGCTACTCATCTGTCTCTCTGTCACTAGCAATAGTCCGATTCCTCGACTTTGAGTGATGTTTTACACTTTTGCTCTCATTATCCAGTCTAACACCAAACCATGTCCATTCAATATGCCAAATGTCTTCTACAAGTCCTTTTCCAGAATTGATCCTGATTGGCCACCTTCTAAGGCAGATTCCTTGACTAGCTGTCATCTTGTCAGTCACTCCTTTATATCACCACTGTCTTTCATTCCCACAGTAGTTTCCTTCTTTTTATAATTAATTTTTTAAAACGTTTATTTAGTTTTGAGAGACAGAGAGACAGAATGGGAACAGGGGAGGGGCAGAGAGAGAGGGAGACACAACATCCGAAGCAGGCTCCAGGCTCTGAGCTGTCAGCCCAAAGCCCATTGCGGGGCTCCAGCTCATGAACCATAAAATCATGAACTGAGCTGAAGTCGGATGCTTTACTGACTGAGCCACTCAGGCACCCCTCCCACAGCAGTTTTCTATCACATTTCCATAATCAAACCAAAGAAGCTACACTAATCTACTCTGGCCCCATTCATGGTGCTCCAACTCTTTTGCTAGGACTCTCCGTTGTACTTAGGGTAGCTCCTCCTCCATCATAATTTTCCATTTCTGCCTACGTAGCTTCTTCAAGACTATGCCAAGGAGACCCTATTGATCTATTTTTTTTTTCAGGTTCAACTAAACAATTCTCAAATAGTTCATAGTAATTGACACATAATGTATAGTTTTCACCCCGGTTATCCATGGCGAATAGCAGTAACTGTTGTACCTCTCCTTGAAGTCAAACAAATTTTACAATAGGGAGCGGACTATAGCAAGAATCTCAAGTTACTACCCTGATGCTTACTTGAAACAGTGTGTGAGAGTTCTATGATGAGACTCTCAGCTTCTGCTGAGACTCGTAGCTCACAAGGCTTGGCCCAGGGTTCCCAGTCTCACCCCAGCTATGGAGTTGCATCTGGTGACCTCTATTTTGCTATTTATGGACAGCATTAACCATCACCAGACCTTCTTCCAAGAGGCGTAGGGGAAGTGCCTGCCCTTCTTGACATTTCCCTACAGTAAGAGGCAGGAATGTGAGCCCCTTGACGTTCAAATGTGCAGTAAGTATTTGTCATTCCTTAACACTAAAATGCCAAGGATATTTCTGGTTGTACATTAATCTTACGGTTATCAAATAATGTGCCTTGATGTATTTGAAGTGTCTTTAAAATTTTGAAATGTATCTTAGAACTGAATATTGTTTTGTCATACTATAATTACTGCTTTAAAATTATAGGCCATAGAAACTCCTGGGTGCTGGTGTACAGACAAGGAAATCATTTCAAAAGATGGTTTTCAAAACTTCCCTTGTCTTGCCCATCCTCTACTTAAAGTGGTGCTCATTTTATGCTTTCCAAATGAATTATCTATCTGCAGATGAAAGTCTAAAGAGGAAATAAAGGGGACATAGTTTGGTAAATCTGAAATTCCAACAGGTTAAGTGGCAATCTAGCCCATATTTTACACTCCTAGGATGCTGGATGTTGAGAAAGATGCCAAAAATGTATCCAGTCACATCCCCGCAGTGTCTCCCTCATGATTTTGCCCCATGAGAATTTAAAATTTCCAGTTAAGCATTCCTTTAGTTTGATGTTTACAGAAAGTCAAAGTAGGATATTAATATGTTTCCAGGAAATGTTAATCATTAATCATTTGCTACTATATGTATGCACAATATTTTTTCCAATGGGTTCTCTAGTCCTGCACTGAACTCCAAACAAATGAAAGTAGAAGGCGAGCTTTCTGTTTTCTGTTCGCTGGATGGTTGATCTATTCATTAATTTACTGAGTTAGTGGTTCAAACAACTAACACCATATGTGTGCCAACTATGTGTTAGGTATTGCTTTAAGCATCAGAGCTGGAGGCCCAACCACAGAGGATGATGGTGGGCACTTATTATTGCCAGGTTCTGCCCCATGCATAGGGTTGCCCACTGGGTACAGTGAACTGTGCGTGAGACACACTGATAAAAAGAAAGAGATGCCAAAAGATGTGGGAGAATAAATTAGAGGTAGCAAATCTGACCACTTTCTTTTTTAAATTTCGCAACGTATCTTGGGAATCATTCTGGGCGGAGAAATTACAAGATGCTTAAAGTTTAGAATTGGAGATTGTATTGCCTTTTTTGTGATCCAGCTTCCTCAAGGTCAAATTAAATAAGATGAAAAGTGAACTTCCACGTGACGCTACAGTTCAGCTTGGGAGACAGTGATTAGCTCGTTCAAGTCCACAGTGATAGGATTATACTTTGAGGAACTTGACTAGAAAAGAAAAACAGTAGGTCACTGGGGATTTACTTTGTAATAAATTCACTACCTAATTGTCTGTCTATTCAGGGCCAGCCACAGGCTACTCTGAATCATAATTCAAAACCAGTTTATACTATTTGTTGCACCAGAGGTCATTCCACTAAATAAAGTTCAAAAATCTAATAAGCTGTCTTAGGTATTTGGTTTTTCAAACAACACCTAAATTATAAAACCTCCATGTCTTAAATAGGCCTTAGTAATGATTTAGAATTGCATGAATGATTCCACTCAGGCATTTGAATGTGATCTACAACACTTTAGAGAGACATTGGATACATAGGGAATTGAGGGGAGGGGGCACTATTTTAAAATGTCAAAATGCATTCTTTGCTCTCTCAGTGCTCAGAGTTCCAAGAATTGTTATTTCTAGAAAGTTCTTGGTGCATAAATAGGTTCTCCAAAAGTTTATTTTCGTGTTTTTTTATTTGGTATTAAAAATACAGTTTCCATTTAAAAACAAAAAGCACACAGAAGTCTAGGTTCCAAAGTCAGGAGCAAAAATTTAGTTTTATACTCCATAATGTTAACTGAAATAAGTACAATTTCAAGAGTGCTATAATTTTTTTTTTTTTTGCCAATATATTTTACGTTGTGAATATGGTGAATAAGGGTGTGGGCCTTGTTTTCACACCACTCCAGGCTCCAATCCTCCAATCCTAGGCAAGTTACTTTAGAACATACTAACGATATCGACCTTACAGGATTGTCTAGAGAATTCAAAGCAAGAGTGAGTGTAAAACACTCAGCACATTGCATGACGAATAAAAAGTAATCAGTAACCTATGATGGTGGCTGAAATTATTTTTAATAGCTACCATCCCACGCACTGTCTCTATCAATATCCTGGGAGTACAGACTATTGCAATGATTATAATAAGGCTCTTGCCAAAAGCAGTGGTCAGAGTTTAGACTTCTGTTGCAGCAATATCAAGAAGTCTGGACCCTTCCTTAAGTGATAGCTCATCTGCGAGGGCTTTTTTTTTTTAGCTAGCAATTGTCTCCTCAAGTTGGTCTACCAAACATGTGCATGAGTTAAGTGTTTATGAAAATGCATCAACATCGGCGGTAATGTTGTCAACGGTAATCATAATAGAGTAGAAAATATATACCATTTGCTACACACCTACTCTGTGTCAGATATTTTACAATGTTCTTTACACATGTTCTACCATGTTGTACCTCGCAGCACAGAAGACCTCATTCACTTCCTCCAAGTCTGCTCAAATATCCATTTGTCGTAAAGGCTGTGTTTGATTCCTAATAACAGCATTCTTAAAATTCTCTCTTGCCCCTTTATCCTGACTTATTTTTTTTTCATAAAGCTCATAATCCCCAGATATTACCCTGCCCATGTGTGGGTGGTCTTTGCTGTCCTCTGTGACTAGATGAGGGCTCCATGACAGTAATGAACATGCTTGTCCAGTGCCGTCCCCCCAGTCTTGCAGCGGTGCCCATCACATGGAAATGAGTCAATAAATGTTTCTCGAGTGAGTGAATGAGTCATTCTATGAGGTAAGGTTTTATTAATCGCGTTTTGAGAGTTGCAAATTGAAACTCAAATAAATCAGAATTTTCCAGGGTATCTTTCAGCCAACAGAGCTGGTAAGTGATACAGACAACAAATGAACTCGAATCTAATTCGAGAGTAGAGTGCTTTCTATTAATTCTGGCCTGAAATGGTACTCAAAGTTCACTGTAGATTAGGGCCACTGTGCCATCAAAATACCTGCTATTTCTATATATTCTATGCCCATGTAATAACCTACAACTGAAACAACAACAGTGCAAACCCAGACATCTACCGGACACCTATTTTGTATGTAAAAATATATTAGGGATGAGATGTCTTAATTTCCCTCAATTTTGAGATTATGTACATATGAGCATCTTGTTTTTAAGAAAGCAAAATAAGAACAGACCAAAGGATATCTTTGAAGTTGCCAGTATTGTTCATACACACAATTTTTTTTTAGCTGAAGTCTTCCTGTTCTAGAGCACTCTTTTTCTAGACAAAATGCAATTTATACCACCAAGTAAGGAAAATGGACTAGTTACCCTAAGTTATTATTTCCCTAGGAAACTGCAGCTAAGAATGTAAACGTGAAATCATTACCTCTTTTCTATTTGCTTGCTTCCATGCGATTCTTGTGTTTCTGTTTTGCTCTGCATGGAATTTTCACACAATAGAGACTCCACAGACCAGTTTACTAATGCTGTTTCGTTTCCTGTGACATGGGCCTCCTTTGTTCTAAGACGCTGAAAATAATCGCACAGCAAACATTTCCCCCACATGTTTTTGAAGAACAGTGGTGCCTCACAAAGACTCCAGAATAAGGGGGGGGGGGCGGGGGGTAGTGTTGTGATCTGACCTAAGGCAATCTCCTCTCACACGGCTATTGTGTCCTCTCCTGCAGATGGCCACAGCTGCCCCTGGCTAGATGTGGTGAAGGGTTAGCCTCTTCCTCGAGGAGCTTTGCTCCTAGATTGTAATTTGAGCCAACTAGGAGCAAAATCGTCTTCAGACATTTATTAACAAGCAAGCACAAAACGGCCAGTCAACTCTATGAAGCCACAAATGTCTTTTAAAGGGATCCAACATCATTTTGCATGAAAGCTTCACCCAAAGGCAAATATGATAATATTACAGAAAGAATTCAGCTAATTAGGCTGGTAGGAGCCAGGCAATCAAGAAGTTTCCAGAATTAGGAATCAAATTTAGAACACCATTTCTCACATTAAAGAGTGAAGCCTTACTAGATTTGTATGCCTTGTTCATGCAAGGGGATGTCCCCACAATCTTTTAACCAGTACCCACATGGGAAAATCCCTAATTAGACCAATGAAAACTCCAACATTCGGCTGTTAATGCTAATTAACAAACCATTCTAACAACCCATTCAAATAACAGTATGTGAAACAGTAAAAGCTCCGGTGGACCTCTGAGGAAAGAGAGCTCAAGTGCTCCCAGGCTCCACCTTTGGAAATGAGTGCCATGATAGCAACTCAGCACCTCCATACTTTAGTTTACAGTAAGTGGTACGTAGAGCCTGCCACGTTGCGATGCTTCTTGAAAATTCACAAAGTCTAATAACATATAAATGGCTCTGAGGTATCACACAGGAAAGAAACGGGCTTAATTTTGTTCAACTCTAAGAACCCTCAAACTTATTTGATTGTAAACAATACTTAAGCCTAACGCTATTAATAGTTTAAGGCAACAGTTTTCAAAGTGTGCTTCTTAAACCAGCTGCATCAGCATGGACCGTAAGCTCATTAGAAATTTAAATTCTTTTTTTAAGTTTATTTATTTATTTTGAGAGAGAGATCGAGTGAGCAGGGGAAGGGCAGAGAGAGAGGGGGAGAGAGAGGATCCCAAGCAGGCTCTGTGCTGTCAGTGTGGAGCCCAGTGCAGGGCTCACACTCATGAACTGTGGGATCACGACCTGAGCCGAAATCAAGAGTCGGAGACTGAGCCACCCAGGCACTCCAAAATGTAAATTCTTACGTTCTACTCCAGATTTGCTGAATTGGAAGCTCTAGGTGAGAAGAACGCAACAAGACCTTCAGGTGATTCTCATGCATGCGTACCAAAGTATAAGAACCAGCATCCTGAAGAACACAACTTAGGGACCTTACTATGCAGGCTTTATCTAGAGGAGTATCTTCTTCATTTATCCCGCTAAACTCTTTTCTATTGGGAGATCCATCCATAGCCTCTGAAGGTCCTATCTGACTTTAAGTCCTACTATTAGTCTTTATAATCACATCTATGTTTCTCCAGCCTTATACAGTCACGCAAGGAATGGGATTTGTAATTTACTTCTGGCCTGCAGTCCAAGACAATAAGACAGGAAAAGAGGTCACAATCTAATTAACTTTCTAATTAAAGGAACATAGTCACTTTCTAATTACACTTACAAAGAATAAAACTTAGCCCGTAATTAGAAAGTTACTCTGCTCTATTTAAAATTCGCACTGTGTCAGCTATTCCATCATCATTATTATTGCTTAACATTTATTCTGAAATGCAGAATCTATTTTCAAAGTGGCTGGGAAGAGATTTTATTTATCTCTCACATTGAAATTGCAAAATAGGTCAGTGTTTCACAGGCTGATACAATGAGATGCAGTAAGTTTATAGCATTCAATCTATATATCATTAACCACGTTAGGATTTGAGTTCATGGTCTTTTGTGACTACACGTTTTACCCTCAGTTCAGTGGGTAACATTTCTTCTCTTACTATTTTTCTCTGGCTTTTTTTTTTTTTGAGGATGCCAAGACTGTTTTCAGTATCCATATGAAACCATAGCTAGCACCTGGCTACACATCTGCCCTAAAAAGCACTAAGCTATTAGAATCCGTTTTCGGGAGAGGCTATCAGAATGCAACGGATCTGTTACAGCACTCTGGATTTCTCATTTTGATCTCACCAACCACGTGCAAACACACCGTCAATAATAAATGTCTCCTGATGGATATTGTTTCTAACATGCTCTGCTGTTTCTGCTTCTTAAGAAACCATTTGCACTTCCAATAAGATGCACAGACACTTTATGAGAGAAAAAACACAATCAAATGAAAATGAGGCTGCCTTTTTGTTTTGCAACACGAAGTTGAAATTAAACGTGTCATTGTTCACCAAAATATGGTGTCCCATTGCTGAAGAGAAGTGATGGGCCTGAGGGTCTCATGCATTACAAATCTCATGTGCTTTGGATAGCTAGTAAATCACTTGTGTTTTGCCTATGGTAGTTTCTGCCGAGCTCAGCGTTTATTGCTTACAGCTGAATACAGTCACCTAAATCATCCATCACGTTTTTATAACCAACTGTAGCTTTTCTTCTTCTACACCGAGGAACTGGCATATTTCCAGAATGAGAATAGGTGAGAGGTGTCTTTACACCCCCAAAAGTACCCCGCAAGCAGTAAACAATACATGAATTCTAAAAGGGAGGAAAAATGTCACACATTTACTGATAGCAAGAGCTAAGAGCTTTTGAAATCATCCACCCACATACCAACCTCATACCTGACTTTCCATATTACTATTTTCCCAAATGCTCAGATCATTTAATGTGTATTTCAGTGAGTATATGTTTATTAGTGGACCGAGACTGAACATTTTAGAGGCAGGCTAGAAGAAGAAATCTCTCACCAGGGATTTAATAGCTAGGGAAACCTTTTCCCCCCTCTCTGTTTCTTTAGCTTTAGTCAGTTCAAGATGCTGTAGCAAGTGGTAATTTTTTTATTATTTATTTTTGAGAGAGAGAGAGACAGAGCATGAGTGGGGGCGAGCAGAGAGAGAGGGAGACACAGAATCTGAAGCAGGCTCCAGGTTGGACAGTTAGTTAACTGACTGAACCACTCAGGCGCCCCTCCAGCCCTCTTATTTTCAACGGTAAAGACATGAGACTCCCTCCCAGACACTGCTTATTTTGGCGGCTGTATTCCCACCAATCTTACCAGGATCAGCTGGTTAGGTGACACTAGCTGAAGGTGATATATCTACCTCCTCTCAAATTCCTTGTTAAAGTCTTCATTGGCACCTCCCTTTCAGATCTGTTGGGGCATGGCTCACCACTGTGACTGCATATTAGAATTGCCTGGGGAGTTTATTAAAAGACAGATGCCTGAGTTATATCTCTAGAGATTCAGATTTAATTTCTCTGGGGTAAAACTCAAAAAAAGAGATTTTTAAAAGTTCCCACTGATGATTTGAATATTGAGATCTAGGAATATTCTTCCTAGAATAAAGAAAAAGCAAAGGAAAAGGGAACAAAGTCCCTTAATTCTACAGTATTTCTTGTCCTTGTTTTCTCCTCAAATCCTCAATATGTGAGTATAACACTCTTTTTTGTTCACTCAGAGGAATAATTTTTTCCACTCCTAAAGGAAAAAAAGAGTACTTTTCAGGGATCATTTCCATCCATTGTTACCTAAAAAATGCAGCATTGGGTCCACAATAACCCCTGAGCTCTCTAGAAAGCTTTGATAAAGTGTTCTTCTGAAAAAATGCTAATCTTTTTTTGACTTTATTTTTTTAGAGCAGTTTTAGATTCAGAGAAAACTTGAGAGGAAGGTACAGAGATTTCCCTGTACCTCTTTATCTCCACACAAAAGCTTTAATCTTTAATCACAGTTCATTACTTTCTCCTCTTCCTACTCCTCTTCTTTATACTCCTTTTTACTATAATATTTTTTTGGACAGGAATTTAGAAAGGATTTTCAAAAGAGATTTCCAAAAGCAAGTAAAAGAAAGAAGTGCTAAAACGAGATGGCGATTTTCTATAAGTCATGTCACTTAATTCATGACCACTTTGTACAACCCATAAAATATGCAGCTACAGTATCATAGTTATTTATATGTTTTATTTACATTAGCAAATTACGAACTCTTTTGGAACAAGAAGAGTACGTTGTGCCTTGGGTTAGTTTACACATCACTCTTCCTTGTAGGTTAAAAACATAGCACCGATATTGAGATTTCTAGGTACCTTATACCGTTTTTCAGTCCTCAGCCCTTATATACTCATACTCTTGTTTTTGCTCATTTTTAGAAAAGTTCTTTTATTTAACTCCTAAAGCTATTAAAAGTGCATTGAATGATAAAAAGAATTATACACCACGACCAAGTGGGATTTATACCAGGTATGTAAAGCTGGTTCAACTCTGAAAATCAACTGATGTAATACAACACCTCAACAGGCTAAAAAATTTACATAATCATGTCAACGGATGCAGAAAAAACATTTGGCAAAATTTAACACTCATTTGTGATAAAAACACTCAATAAGCTAAGAATGAAAAGAGACTTCCTCAGTTTGGTAAAGATCATCTACAAAAACTTACTGCTAACATTATAGTTGACGGTACAAAACTCAAAGATACCCCCGATAAGATCAGGAACAGAAGAAGGCTGTCTCCTGTTGTCACTGCTTTCCAACAGGGTAGTGAAAGTGCTAGCTAATGCAGTAAGTCAAGAAAAGGAAATAAAAGATATACGTATCTGGAATAAAGAACTAAAACTGTCTTTGTTCACAAATGACATTATTATTTATGTAGAAAATCTGAAAGAACTGACAAAAAAACTCCTGGAAGTAATAAGTAATTATGGCAAGGTTGCAGGATAGGATACAAGGCTAATAATACACAAAAGCCAATTGCTTTCCTATGTACCAGTAACAAACAAGTGGAATCCTAAATTTAACATTGACATCCGCACCCCCCAAAATGAAATGCTTAGGTGTAAATGTAACAAAATGAGTATGAGACCCATATGAAGCAAACTACGAGACTTTGGTGGAGGAAATCAAAGAACTAAATAAAGGGAGAGAGATTCTATTCCATTTTCATGGATTGGAAGACTCACTATCGTCAAAATGTCAGTTCTTCACAACTTGATCTATAGATTCAATGCAATCCCAACCAGAATACTGGCAAGTTATTTTGTAGATGTCCACAAAGTGTTTATAAAGACCCAGATTAGCCAGTGTAATACTGGAGGAGAAAAGCAAAGTTAGAGGATTCAGACTGCCTGATATCAAGACTTACTATAAAGCTACAGTTATTGAAACAGTGTGGCATTGGAAAAATAGTAGATAAGCAGATCAAATTAACACAATAGAGAACCTAGAAACAGATCCACATAAGTGTAGTCAACTGATCTTTGACAAAGGAGAAAAGGCAATACAAAGGAACAAAGATAGTTTGTGCAACAAATTGCACTGTAACAACTGGACATTCATATATAAAAAATTGAATCTAGACAAAGACCTTATTCTCTTCTCAAAAATTAACTCAAAATGGATCATAGACCTAAATGTAAAACACAAAATTCTAAAACTCCTAGAAGATAACATAGGAAAAAAATTAGATGATTTGGGCTTGGCAATGACTTTTTAGATACAATATCAGAGGCACAATCCACAAAGGAAAGAATTGATGATCTAGACTTCATTAAAATTAAAAATCTCTGTCTTGTGAGAGACACTGTCAGGACAATGAAAAGAGAAGGCACAGATAGGCAGAAAATATTTGCAGATGATACATCTGATAAAGAACTGTTTTCCAAAACACACAAAGAACTCTTAAAGCTCAACAGTAAGAAAACAAAAAACTCAAGCAATGGGTCGGGGTGCCAGAGTGGTTCAGTTGGTTGAGTGTCCAAGTCTTGGTTTCAGCTCAGGTCATGATCTCATGGTTTGTGTGTCTGAGCCCCACATCTGGCTCCACACTGACAGTGGGGAGCCTGCTTGGGATTCTCTCTCTCTCCCTCTCTCCGCTCTCTCTCCTGCTCTCTCCTTTTCAAAATAAATACACAAACTTAAAAAAAATGGGCCAAAGACCTTAAAAGACACCTTAACAAAGAAGATACACAGGTGGCAAATAAACATAGGAAAAGATGTTCCACATTATATGTCATCAAGGAAATGCTAATTGAACAAAACTTAGAGGCTGCTACGCATCTTTTTGAAAAATTTTTAAAATATAATTTATTGTCAAATTGGCTAACATACGATACGCAAAGTGTGTCCTTGGTTTTTGGGGTAGATTCCTATGGTTTATTGCTTGCATACGATACCCGGTGCTCATCCCAACAAGTGCCCTCCTCAATGCCCATGACCCATTTTCCCCTCTCCCCCACCCCCATCAACCCTCAGTTTTTTCTCTGTATTTAAGTGTCTCTTATGGTTTGCCTCCCTCCCTCTCGGTAACTATTTTTCCCCTTCCCTTCCCCCATGGTCTTCTTTTAAGCTTCTCAAGATCCACATATGAGTGAAAACATATGATATCTGTCCTTCTCCAATTGCCTTATTTCACTCAGCATAATACCTTCGAGGCCACTACACATGTATTAGAATAGCCAAATTTCAGGGCACTGACAATACCATGTTGTTGAGGATGTAGAGGTACAGGAACTCTCATTCATCGATGGTGGGAATACCAAACGGTATAGCCACTCTGGAAGACAGTTTGGAAGTTTCCCACAAAACTAAATATTCTCTTACCATATGATCCAGCAGTCATTCTCTTTGGCATTTACCCAAAGGAGTTGTAAACCTATGCCCTTACAAAAACCCACACGTGAATGTTTCTTGCAGCTTTCTTCATAACTGCTCAACCTTGGAAGCAGCCAAGATGTCCTTGAGTAGGTAAATAGATAAAGAAATAGTGGTGCAACCAGACAATGGAATATTATTCAGCACTAAAAAAGAAATGCACTATCAAGCCATAAAAAGACTTGGAGGGAACTTAAATGAATATTACTAAGGGAAAGAAGCTAATTGGTAAGGGCTATATATTGTATGATTCTAACTATATGACATTCTGGAAAAGGCAAAACTATGCAGACAGTAAAAAGATCAGTGATTGTCAGGGATTAGGGGGAGGAAGGATGAAATGGCAGAGCACAGAGGATTTTTAGAACAGTGAAACTACTCTATGATCATACAATGTTGTTAGATGTTATTATACATTTCTTCAAACCGACAAAATGTACAATAACAAGAATGAACCCTGATGTAAATTATGGACTTGGGTAATTATGTGCCCCTATAGGTTCATCAATTGTTACAAGTATATCACTCTAGCGGGGGGTCTTAATAATGGGGGAGACTATGCCTATGGAGAGCAGGCAGGGGCACATATGTGAACTCTCTGTATTTGCTGCCCAATTTTTCCGTGAACTTAAAACTGATCAAAAAATTAAGTCTATTTTTAAAGGTGCACCAAATGTATCTTATTTTTACATATAAATTTTAGAAGATATTAAATGGCACATTAATATATTTTTGAAGACCTTTACTATATAAACATTTGATTCCAGCATTAGCATTTGATCAGTAGTGTTTTATAATAAAAACAAATGGCAGTTGTATTCATTGTGTATGGCATATCTTTAGCTCTTCTAGAAACACCGTTCAAAAAAATTTTAAGAACAAGTATTTTATCTCAACTTTTAACATGTGGAATAAAAGTCAATATAGGAAATCTTTTCCTACATGGAAATTATTTATTAAAAAGCTGTACACGGGCACCTGGGTGGCTCAGTCGGTTAAGCTTCCAACTTCGGCTCAGGTCATGATCTCGTGGTTCGTGAGTTCGAGCCCCACATCGGGCTCTGTGCTGACAGTTCAGAGCCTGAAGACTGCTTCGGATTCTGTATCTCCCTCTCTCTCTGCCCCTACCCTGCTCACACTCTGTCTCTCTCTCTCAAAAATAAATAATAAACGTTAAATTTTTTTTTAAAAGCTGTACAAAAATCAAGCATGCTAATCACAGCATTAGTTTCTAGATGTTTCTCATGCCAGTCTCAGATGAAAGGGAAAGGACTGCATTCAGAGGTGTGATAGAAGGAAGACTCTGGGTAACCTTGATGATCTCCACTGCAAGTTCAGAAAAGATGGGTAGGAAGAAATAGTTTTAAGAAGCCTCCAGCTAGAAGAGAAAGAAAGGACAGGGTGGTGGATTGACCATGGAGAAGCTAGAGAAAAGGAGGGATCAGAAATGAATTCCAAAGTTCTTATTTAGGTGAGTGTATGATGCCACCAACTGAGAAAGAAAACACTGGAAGAGGAGGAGCAGTTGAGTCTGTGACCCTTGTGGCACCTCCCAGTGAAGATGGCACTAGACAGTACAATCTGAGCTAAAGGTGGAGCTTAGAGAGCCATCAGCACATAGTTGGTGGCCAGAGCCATTGTGGAATGAGACTGCGCTGAGAGAATTCAAAATGAAAAGACAGGAGACCAAGTCTTGGGGAGCTCTAAGAGGTGAGTGGTGATTGTTTGGTTCGGGTAGCACAGGTGTACCGAGAGCCAAGGCAGCTACTTCATGATAGAGTATAAAAGGAAAGAATTTTGGAGAAGGACACAGTGACTTGTAATATCAAATGAGGCAGAGGGGAGTAATATGAATAGGATGAAAAATATCTACTTAAGAGGGAGAACATTTCGATTGAGTTTTGATGGTTGAATTCAGACAGCTCTGGGTTGATGATCAAGTGAGATGTCATGCAGGGTTAGGACTAGAATGAGAAAAAAAAACAAGGTGCCCTGGGAACAAAACTTAAAGAAGCACGCATTCTCATAGTCCTTGAAGCCTAGAGAAAAGAGTAGGCAGATATAAACCCATGAGCCAAATGCTCAGGCAATATCCAACCTCCAGGTTAAGCAGTTAGCCCTAGGGAGGTCTGAAGGCACATAGACTTTAAGGACAAATCATGGCAGGGAGTGGCTGTTGCTCTAGGACAAAATGTCCAAGGTCAAGGTTAGAAGGGGAACAAATGAGTAACTCCCCGAGGGCAATAGATACATTACAGTGAACCATATGAGATTTCTGACATTTCGACATTTCAGCTCGACAGAACAAAACTTCACCCGTTTCAGTGTAATATTTTTTTTTCCCACCAAGGCACATGTGGTCCTGGGATCTGAATGGAGTCCAAACTGAAAAATAAGGGGTTGGAAGGTACTAGCTGTGAATGTAAATGTGTGATAATCAAGCAAATTTTATCACGCACAAAACACGTTATGGCAGATTTGTGTGCCATTTTTATCCATAGGACCCCAGTGGCATCTTTTCTAACTGGACTGTAAATTCTTCTAGTAGAAAGATATTTCTGGTACTCCTAGACTCAAAGCTTTAAAAAGCCACATTTGGAGCACCAGTAGGTATACAGATGATTCTTGACAGATGGAAGAGGAAGGAGGCAATATAGAAGTGTTCTCCATACATGAAAGTGAGATTTTCCTTGAAAGAGAGCTTTAAGGTCATACTGTCTTCACAGTGGTCATACTTGATTTTTGTAATGGCTTGACTGCAATATGATAGCTAGATAGCTAGTTAGAGAGATAAATAGAGAGGTGGATGGATAAATATAAGGATAGAGACACAGAGATTTGGCTTACTTTTACTATTTTTATTATGCATTTCCTTTCATGTTTCCAGTAGGTTTTAAACCTTTGAGGAAGTTTTTCCCTTGCACCATTTGAAATCTGAAAGGTAGTTGAAATTTAGACATACTTATTTTATTAAAACTCATTGCTTTTCTTATCAGTGAACTCATGCCATGCAATTTTGGGGGAAAATTATTTCAAGTGAAGCTGAGAGGGGCTCCAGATTCAAGTACTCAATTCATTTTCTCTTTGCATAAAAATATCTCATTGCAGAGATAGGTTTCTAATTTCCAGCTGTGGTTTTCAAGTCTTTTTTCAATGATTTCTATGTTCGTATTAGGCCAGGCAAGCAATTTATATTAGTTCAAGTGGAGCTACCGGGATGCACTGCTAAATGCTGCTGAAAGAAGAATTATATAGAATAATAAATACAATGTAATATATATACATATATATGAATTTATTTGTGCTTATGTCTGTGTTTATGTAATTCACAATTTCACAAATTCTGCATCTGATATCCAGGACTGTTTCTAGGAGCAATTTACAATCCCTTAGGTGCATTGCAGAAAGAGAGAGGAATGTGAATCTAATACCAATTCCCTGGACACCTAACTTCAGCTATAGATCCACAATTCTTTATTTGCAATTTGAAATTCCTAAAACCTCTGAAAAGTGAAAGCTTGCTGGTAATGTAACTCATTTGGCCGCAAAACTTTCCTTGAAGCTGCTATAAGGCATTTTATGGTCTTTATTTATCACTTAGTGTGAATATTCATGTTTTGCTTTGGAGATATTACTCTGATTATGGGGTACTGCTCCTGAACTCTCTTGAGATGGTGTGTAATACATGGTACAGATACACCATATTATCATACTATATTCTGAATAATGTCGAATTCAGAACCACATCATGCCCCCAGCCCCTCAGAAGGAGCTGATGGGCCTCACACTTCCTCCCTCTGCAAAGTGCTCTCAGGATGTCTGAACAGTTACCAGAGAAACAAGGACTCTGGGCTTTAGCTCAAGAGCCAGGAGAAATGATGCAGGGGAGGAGCCTGGAGTCTGTTGACTAATATTTGCTAAAATCAACTCCAGGGCACTTGAAAAATACATATATCTTTGTTGTTGTCATTGTTTTTCCAGCTTTATTGAGATACTACTGACATGTAACATATGTAAGGTATACAATGTGATGATTTGATACACATATATAAGGTTAGTTAACACCTCCATCCACTCACGTAATTATCATCTTTTGTGGCAATAATGTTTAAGATCTACTCCCTTAACCTCTGAAGTATATAATACAGTATTGTTAATTATAGACACCATGACATTAGATTTCCAGAACTAACTCACCTTATAGCTAGAAGCTTGTACCCTTTGAGCAACAGCTCCCCATTTCCGTCACCCAACAGCCCCTGGCACCCACCATTCTACTCTGCCTGAGTTCAGCCCTTTTGATTCTACATATAAGTGAGAACATACGGTATTTGTCTTTCTCTAACTTATTTTATTTAGCATGATGCCTTAAGGGTCCATCCATGTTGTCACAAAAGGCAGGATTTCCTTAATTTTTATGCTGGACAATATTCCATTATATATATATCTCACATTTTCTTTATCCATTCATCTGCTGATGGACAGCTAAGTTGTTTTCATGCCTTGGCTACTGTGAATAACGCTGCAATGAACACAGGGGTACAGAGAATTCTTCGAGATAATGATTTTATTTCCTTCAGATAGGATTGCTGGGTCACAGGGTAGTTCTATTTTTAGTTTTTGAAGGAACCTCCATACTATTTTCCACAGTGGCTGTTCCAATTTACATTTCTACTGACAGCACACAAGGGTCCCTTTTTTCCCACAGCTTTGCCAACAGAATATATTTTTTTAGAGAAGGAAAGAGCAGTTTCTGAAGCAGCCCCGGAGTTCTTAATCTGGTGTGCTGAAACCCTCAATGCATGGTAAAATAGATATGGAGATTGTGCTTGCTTTATCCATGTAGGGATATGCCCTTTTCTCTAAGAATGGATACATGGCTTTCACAAAATTCCGCAAGAGGTGTGTGACCTAGAAATGAATGAAAACTACCTCGGGAGATAGTGGTGGGAAGAAACTAACAGTGATGGTAGAAAACTGAGGGACCCAGGTACTGTTTAAGGCAGTTAAGATAATAACAGCTACCACTTTCTGGGAAATTATATGGGGCAGACATTGTATTATGTGCTATAATCTTCCAGTTCACAAGGGGCATAAGTGAATAATACGGTGGCTGTAGAAATAATGCAGTATCTTAACATTTGGGTATTCAAATGTGTGCTGAAAAAAGAAATGTGGGCTAAGGAGATAGTATTGCTTTAAGAACTCATCCCCCACCCTACCTCCATCCCTATACAGTTCCAGCATGAATTACCCTTGTGAAAAGGGGCTTTAAAAACTTAAATCTTAGGACTTTGCCTCTCTGTCATATCTTGGTATAAATAACCAATTGATATCAGAAAGTCGGGTTGGCTTCTAGCCCCAGCATCTTTACATGGAGTCTTTTTTTTTTTTTTTACATTTATTTATTTTGAGAGAGAGCCCATGTGCGTGTGCAGGGGAGGGCAGAGAGAGAGAATCCCAAGCAGGCTCTGCACTAACAGCACAGAGCCTGACATGGGGCTTGAACGCACACACTGTGAGATCAAGACCTGAGCTGAAACCAACAGTCAGATGCTTAACTGACTGAGCCACCCAGGTGCCCCTACATACAGTCTTGAGCCAATTATAGATATCCTAAACACCCCCTAAAATAAGTCTCACATTCCCACTGAATAAGGGTGACCTAAGTAAAACGGGAGCATATTTAAAGATGTAATAATTAATCTATTAGGGGTGCCTGGGTGGCTCAGTTGGTTAAACATCCAACTCTTGGTTTTGGCTCAGGTCATGATCTCCCAGTTTGTGGGTTCACGCCCTGCATCTGCCTCTATGCTGACAGCTCGGAGCCTTTTTGGGATCCTCTCTCTCTCTCCCTCTCTCTCTACCCCTTCCCTGTTCCTGCATGCACACGTGTGCCTTCTCTCTCAAAATAAATAAATAAACTTAAAAAAAATCCTTAAAAAAAGGAGTTTCAATTAACCCCTCTTCTATCCTGTGTGTGTATGCACATACATTTAGGTGCTATATTTGTGTGCACATACACAAACACAGTATCCGTACTTCTGTAGGTGAATTTCAGTACATGCTTACCATTTGTCTCATTGAACAATTCATGGATAATGAACTTCCTCCTCCACTGACATGAAAGAACACTTTTCTCACAGAGAGAAATGCACTGGATGGAAACGTCTGTACCAATACTGTCTTCCTGATTCAGTGGTTTGGATATACCAGTCCCGAAATTCCTCTATTTCTTCACTGGGCATGGTGAAGGGTGTATTTAAATTGTGTTTCAGTAGTAGCCATGGGTGTCTTATATGTCTCTATGTAGACAGATTTTTTAAAAGAGGCATACAAACACCCACACAAAAATAAACAGGTGCTATGAAGAAACGGTGCCCCTTATTTTTACTAACAGTTACCATTTATTTTGATCACTCTGTGCCAGGAAATGTGCTAGTATTTTAAAAACACCATTCATTTAATCATGACTGGAATACCAGGAATGTATATTTCCAGTGGATAAGTGAGAAAATCAATCTAATGGTACAGAATTAAGTCACATGTCCAAAGTCACGGTTAGTAAAAAGGAGAAGCTGGGGTTCAAACGAGGCCATGGAATTTCAGAGCCCGACAAGTCCCCAGGCTTGCCCCTGGGTGGCCTACCAATACTAATGACCAGGTGGGAAAATATTCTTCCAATATTTCTGCACCTTGAGTTGAACCAAGAATGAATTAAAATTAAACACTATATACAGCATATGAAAACACTTATTTCTAATGTGGCTCTTACCTTGACAATACCTTTCCAACTTCATCTCAGAAAGCCCTATGTCAGGGTTAAATGTACTCAGTTCTTTTCAACCCATCTCCATGCCCCTCAGCACTTAGGTACCAGTATGTGCTATTCACAGACAGCATAAAGTAAAAGCCAGAAGAAAGTCTTGGATAATGTCACATTCTTCACCCTGTTGTAAGCTGCTCAAGCCAGTGAAAGCCTGAACTATGTGTGAATAGAATCTTTCTCCTGGAAGTAAGTGGAAGCCTGCTGCCGCGAGCTATAGAACTTTTCCGGGCAATTTATGTGAAGCCAGACGTCATCTTGTATACCTCCAAAATGTGGAAGGAGGAAGAGAGAAGATTCACAAAAAGTCATGTTAGATATAGTGAGATTCCTTTCCAGTATTTACAGGAGACAGATGAAAATTAAAAACAATCTTGTTATTTGGTTCAAACTATCTTTTTTTAAATTTTTAATGTATTTTAATTTATTGTTTGTTAATGTTTATTTATTTTTGAGAGAGAGAGAGAGAGAGAGAGAGAGCGAGCACGCATGAGCGGGGGAGGGGCAGAGACAGGGGGAGACACAGAATCCAAAGCAGGTCTGAGCTGTCAGCACAGAGCCCGATGCAGGGCCAGAACTCATGAACCTGATCATGACCTGAGCCAAAGTCTGACACTTAACCAACTGAGCCATCCAGGTGCCCCTATTTTTTATATTAGAGAGAGAGTACGTGCAAGTAGGGGGGAGGGGCAGAGAGAGAAAGAGAGAGAGAGAATCTCAACGTGGCTCCATGCTCAGTGAAGAGCCTAACGAGGGGCTCAATCCCACGATGCTGGGATCATGACCTGAGACGATATCAAGAATTGGACGCTCTACTGACTGAGTCACCCACGTGCCCGTCAAACTATCTTCTTATGAACTGTTGATTAATAGTTAATGTCTTTACTGAATTCTCTAGTTTATCTCCTAAAACCACAGGAGACTCAATGTCGTGAATGCAAAATGAACTCTTACCTAAATCTTTTTCACAATGTTGGGGCTTTGCCATCCCAAGACAATAGTGGTGGTATGAATGGAGAAGAGAGAAAAGCCAGCTGAAGGGTACGAACTGGCAGTAATTAAAATACCCCAAATGAGAGCACTTCTGAGTGAAACCAGATAATGGAAAAGGACATAGAACCAGACTCCAGAGCTATACTAGATTGGCAAAAGTTCAGAAACTAAAGGATGTATATTAATCTTGCATGTTTCCTTTTACTAAGAACACACTATCAGGAACAAATGGTTAAGTGTGGACCAGCAATTGATGACTGATTATGATCTAGTTGCTCCAAACATACTTAATCGTTAAATGTTACGCTTACTGCCTTTTAATTGTCCTGGCTTTTCATATGTGAGTGCCACCCGGAAAAGTCAAGCAAAACACAGCAGCTAACTTAGTTGGGGTTAGAAATAGGGATAGGGTTTTCATGTGTGTTTTTCATTTCTGTGCTTGTTTATTAGATTTGTGAAGGCCAAAAGAGAACTGGCAGGTCAGGTCATTTACATGCACTGCTTGCTGTCTTCACGTAGGGTCCATGCCATCATGCTTCCTAGGAATGTGCCTGGGGCTGTTCTCCTTGAAGCTTACCAACATTTCTTCCACTATGCAGAGCAGACCCTTCTCTCTTGGCAAAACCCTGTGTGTCCTAGAAGGCTCAAGGTCCAGCTCAAAAACCCCTCAAGTTTTACACTCAGGCGTGTTATTGCCTCATTTTCTGGAACAGACTCTCTTAGATGCTTTCTTAATTCTCTACCATAATTATTTGTACTATTTGTTGTTGTTGTCGCTTGAACATTTCTATAAGCTTCTGGAGAGGACTGTCTTGCTCATTTATACTTCCTCTGGAGAGTTTTCTTGCTGTTGAAGAACTCAGTAAGTAGTTGCTAAATTGAATGGGAAAAATTGTCACCTCTTGAAAATTACAGCTAACAAGCATTAAGCTGAAACAGACATGGTTATTCATCTGTTGAAATAACTCATTATAAAAAATGACTTATACAAAAGGTGGCTGATGAGTTTAAGGTGCTTCCCAAATTTCTTTACTGAATTCTCTGGTTTATCTCCTAAAACCACAGAAGACTAAATGTCGTGAATGCAAAACGAACCATGACCTAAATCTTTTTCACAACACTGGGGCTTTGCTATCCCAAGACACCAGTGTTGGTATGAATGGAGAAGAGAGAATAGCCAGCTGAAGGGTAAGAACTGGCCGTGTCAGCCACTGGACTCCCCCCAGAGTGGGGAGGAACAAATTGTCAGAGCAACCTCAATTTGAAGGAATGCCCTTGAACATTCTTTTTCTAATTCCTTACAGCAAGAATGCTGCTCTACACTTTTGTCCTCCTCAATGAACTTATTCATTAAGAGGGAGTGCTATGTTCAAATGATTGATGCCAGTTATCTTACCAGATTCATCTCCCATTTCACTGAATGAATCAACATTCTGGTTTATAAATCAGTTTCTGGCAAGTTGGCTTGGTGTCCATCACTTTTCCACGGCGTGGTCACCCCTAAGTGAACAGATTCATTTACATTTTCATTGAGGTCAGTCTGAGGACCGGCCCCTGAACTGGTGAGAAAAATTTCAAGAGCAGCCCCTGTGTGTGTTTGAATGAAGGCAGACAGCTCATGCTAAAATATTTCAAGAACTTAACAGTGTTTTAAGAAAAACTTGTCACTCTGATTATTGCCGTCCATAATACCCAGTAGGCAGGCATACATGTTTGTTGAATTAAACTGAATCTTTTGCTAGCAGCAAGCTGCAGCCAACGATGGCTTCATATTGTTATTATGATTATTTTAATTTTTCTTTACCATAATTGTGGGGGTGGAGTGGGACCAGGGAAAAGGAGACAGAGCTCACAATAAAAGCAATGAGAAGGGAAAAGGACCCACAGCTCCCATGGGTAGATGCATGTCAGAGGACGACCTATGCACAGATCAAGGCATGACTGACCTTGACTGTGTGGAAACAAAGTGGGGGGAAACATGGAGGGGTAGGGATGACAGAGAAGGCAAGAAATCTTGTGACTTCCTGAAACAGAAAACTATGGGGAGAGTAATATATCATCCAAAGAAGGATTCTTCAGATAATTTTGGTATGATACGCCAATTAAAACACTTCATAAAGTTTCTTTTTAGGGGGAGCCTGGGTGGTGGCTCTGACTCTTGATTTTGTCCCAGGTCATGATGTCACGGTTTGTGGGTTCGAGCCCCCTCTTGGGGTCCCCACTGACAGTGTGGAGCCTGCTTGGGATTCTCTTTCCCCCTTCCTCTGGCCCTCTCTATGTGCTCTCTTTCTCTCTCTCTCAAAATAAATAAATAAACTTAAAAAAAATCTCCTTTTAGGAATCTAGAACATTTCATCAGCTTTCTGGAATTGGACTTATGGCCTTTTGATTTTATAGGTGTATGGACAGGCTTTTTAGTGGTGGTGCTGTATAAACAGGTCATACTTAGGACTACTTGTTCAGGATGGCATATCAAAGGTACCCAGCCTCAACGTGGCCAACAAACTGAACTAGTGGTGTATTTTCATCATGGCCAACCGAACTCATGGACTTAAGATCTAAAGGGGCACAGTAAGTCAGACAGGAGTCCTAATGGTTTTGAAAACGCAACCAGAGATACAGAAATATGATTCAAGATGATTTTAAAGGTAGAATTACTAAGAAATGACTGTGTGAGTGTGCTCAGGATTTTCCTTTAGGCATCCTCCCCACATTTCCCACAAGAAACTAATAAACATACAGATTTGGTGGCACATTTTCTTACCAACTGAAGAAGGCAGAAGAGCATAGCCATGTGGACAGATACTGGGACTCAGGTGTAAAATTCCTGACCTCCCCTCAGACAGAAGGAAAAGAAGAGGAAAGTCGTGCTCTACTTGTAAATAATTGAAAAATGGTCATGAAGGGCCATCCAGGATGGCACAATACACCGAATTTGGAAGGCCCAAAGTTCCAGATAAAGTTACTATGGGAGCGATGAATAGCTAAATATTATCGAAGAATCTTAGACTTCATACTGAATGGAAGAACGGGGGCTGCTTTCTCATTGCCTGCAAAGGCTGAACAAGAGAAAGAGTTGGCAGATCTGACTGCAGACTCTGGAAGGGATGCAGCTGGAGGGCGTCTGTGAGCAGTGATAACGTGCATTCTCTCTGGAAGGTAAGTGTGTCCCATCCCGGGCCACCAGAGAGACTCCAGTAGAGGAGAAGGTGGTTCACCTCACCTTATTTTTGGCACTTTTATACCACAAGTCCTTTCATCCATTAATCACATTTTCTTGCTCCTGGGAAAGGCCTCGGAGGGGTCCTGACTGAACCTAAATGAGATTGGGCACAGAGGGTTCCTTATGGGCTAGGTCCTAGAACCGATGGATTGAATTTCGAAGTACATGGCCATGCCTAACCTAGAAGCATCTCTAGAAGCCCTGGAAAGAATTCAAAGGAGGAGGGTCAGAAGGCCACGAATAGGAAGTACTCCTGGATGTACAAACAAATATTATGCCCCCCCCTTGGCAGATGACTGTAAAAGTTTAAGTAGGCAGAGAGTGTGCAGAATAGAAGAATTTTACTCACCAGAATTTTAATTACTTTAAAGAGTGTGAGGGCTCTCAGGAGGAGTGGAGAAGAGAACCTATATTCCCAAGGGACTATATGCAGTAAGGGGGGCTGAGGGCAGGTGCCCCAAATGCCAAAGTGGAAGGTGTTAAAAGGGAAGGTGATAGAACAGTTTTACTCTTGATGGGAGGGAGACAGAGAGAGATGAAGATTTTAGCCACTCAAGAGTGAAAAACCTTGGGGAGAGGAAGAGAAATCTATAGAGGAATCAGGGCAAAGTTTTCTGGGTAATATGCTGAGTAAACACTCCCCGCCCTAATTCTGTCATGTTGAGGGAATGTCTTTTAACAATGTGCATTTTTTCCCAGTGGCTTCCCTTTGGACTGAGAATAAAATGCTAGCTCCTCGTCCTGGCTCACAAGGCTTGTCTGTTCTGGCCCCTGGCTGCCTCTTCAACCTGATCCCTTGCTCTCTCCCCACTTCCCTTCTGTCCAGTCCAGTAACGCTCAAGTTCTTCCATCTTGCCAAGCTCCTTCTATATACCCTTTTGTTCCCTCTGCCTGGAATGATTGTCTCTAAGATCTCTGGACGACTCAGTTGTCCTCAATTCATAGGTCACCACTTCAGCAGGGTCTTCTCTCACCACTCTGTATGGAAGTGTCCCCTTCACCTAACACTGTCTATTCAATATCTAGCTTCCTTTTCCTCACAGCATTTATCGAGACCCGAGAAAATATTTGTTTCACTTTATAGAGTCTGTCTACTCCATAGAACACAAACTTCGAGGGGTTTGTCATGGTCACCAGGTATCCCAGCATCCAAAAGACTTCATGCCTCATTCAACATCTCAGAAAAGACAGACTGTATGATTGGGACAATCTTTCAAGCTTCTGGTGTCAGAGACAGGTCTCAAGGCTGGCTAGCAATATTCATTTACATTTCTTAAGGTTTAATTTAGGTCAAAACATGAGGGAGAATTTCATAACACTGCAACAAAGAGTGAATTGCATTTCTTCCTAAAAGTAAAAGCTTTTCCTGCAGCTTACCTCAGTTTTCTCTTGCATTTATCCCCACGACGTTGATAAAAAGCAAGTTTTACTGTTTCTTGTTTTTAAGACAGGGAAACTACAGGTACATGGTAAGTCAGTAGTGTAGTATAGAGCAGAGTACAGCTCTCTTGACATTGGCCCAGTCTACATTCCATCCAAACTTCTATCAAACTTTATAGCTTCCTTTTGAACAAAATATGGCTAAAGCATCAAAAACAAAATAATATTAAACACAAACAAAAACATAACGACCTCGTGGCTTTGGCCTTTTATGTACAGTCTGTATCGCCTACATCCTGGGTGCCACTATTTGAAATCCCTGACATAAGCAGGTCTGTACATGTCTCGAAGGGTTATTCCTTTGGGAGTGAGATAAGAAACTACATTCTTGCTCTACTTTGGAAACAGAGAAAAAATATTGAACTCACATATGCAGCGACTTGATTTATTTGTCCACATGGCACATAGCAAGTGTAGCCATAGAAGAGTAGGAAGGGATCGGTAGCATATATTAGTCCCAATGAAAATTTATGACAGAAAATAATCAAACTGGAAATGACCCAAGGGGAGAAGAAAATAGGCTACATAGATCGTATAAATTACCAGGCTGACTCAACCATTTTCATTTACGAGTGTGCTAACAGGTGCCCATTCTCCTACAACCTACCTCATAGAGGTGTACATTCTCCTAGCCTCTGTTGCTGATTAGTTGTCATCATCTGAAAATTTGTGATTTTTTAAGTGTCACATTTTTTTCAGTGAAATATACTTGTGATCATCTACAAAGGGTTGAATTCTTCCATTGGAGAAATGTGTCTACTGGATAAGACCATGTGTCTGCTCTTCTTTTCCATTATAATAGGTTATTGTAAATAAAATAAGTAGTCCTCGAACAGAATGAGCAGAATGGATCATGTTTGCAGAATAAAACTTCAAAATACGTGAATCTGTCAATAATTTTTCTAAAACATTTTATTTGTACAGCAAACCATAAACCAAATGAAAAAGCATGGGAGGAGAAACCAAAAAATGTCTTCAGATCACAAGGTTTTTTATTTCTATGTACAGGATGAAACTCTAAACTATGTCAAACCAAGATAAAACAGGGTTAGATATAAAATTATATGTGGAAAGACCGATGTATATCTTCTTTCAAGGTATTTAACTATTTTCAGTGACAGAATTTACAACTATGACTAATTCACATTCAAAATAAAGAACGTCGGTACTATATGCAATCCATGTATGCCTTCTATAAGAATAGATTGTGCTTAGAGCCCTTGTAGATATCTAAACATATGGTTTTGATAACATTGATGGTATTTTAAAATGAAACATTTTCCGCATTTTATACAATTTAAAATGTCAGTGTGGTTATTGCCTGTGTTCACACCAGCTCCGTTTAAACTTAAGGAACTTGAATTACAGTGAGGTTAAGTGACCTGTGTGAAGTCAGTCATCTCACTAACCTAAAGGCAGAGCTAGAATCCTGGCATTCTGATGCTAACACTGGCATTCTTTGTCACTCTCTGGTGACCACCCCTCTGAGGATAATTTAGTGGGCTGTGGATGTAATAGTTGTGGATTATAATAGCCTTTACTAAAGCAATGTTTTCTGTAAGCATATTTCAAACTTATTGATTCCAAGGAACTTAGATCGTTCCTTTGCTCGTGTTCATATTTCTAGATTATCATGATCTACTCAAAGTATTACAGAGATTTCTACACTGTAATCAAATGAAGTTAGATGCTACCTTGAAAGGGGTGTGAAATGTTCTGTTTTAACAGTTGAGATTCCAAAATCAAGATTCAGTTCACATTTGATGTTTAATTTTCCATAAATGAAATTTTCTTTTGTCATTTAGAACATATTAATTTGCATGTGAGATGCCAAACAGAATGAAGGAGCATGGGAAAATGAGCAGAGATGAAATCTACATGTGTCTTTTGTTCTTCTTGTCCACAGGAATGTAAGCTAAGGTTCACTATTATATATAATTATAGAAAGTATATACACACATATATAGTTTTACTATATAGGATAGTTTTACCTTCCTTGATGGGTATATAGAGTAAGTATTTAAATCGTACATAGCAGAGGGAGAGACAAATATTAAAGAAATAAAACATCTCCTAATAAACTCACATTGATTGTTTCTGTGCATTACTCATTTTTTTGAGAGGATCCTAACACTTAACATAGTTTCAAAGCCATGAAAATATTTTCTTTCATTTTCCAAGACTTGACCTTTATTTCTTAATGCAGAGACATCTGCCTGGAATTATACCTTCCTACCCCATTACGATTTTCTCATTTCTAGCACAGTTCTAGCAAATATTAGCACATATACTGTAAGTTTTAATAAGCCATTCATCACTTTTTGAATCTACTTCTTTTTTTAAGAGAGAGACAGAGGGTGCAAGTGAGTGAGGGGCAGAGAGAGAGAGAGAGAGAGAGAGAGAGAGAGAGAGAGAGAGAATCCCGGGGTGGGGGGAGGAGAAAAGCAGGGCTCACCCAAAGCAGGGCTCAAGCTCACCCAATATGGGACTCGAACTCACAAACAGACAGATCATGACCTGAGCCAAAGTCAGATGCTTAACGACTGAGCCACCCAGGAGCCCTTGAATCTATTTCTTCTGCCATCTCTTGATGATATTTTATGGCTAGCTAGAGTCAGAGATCGCAGGGATCAGCAGGGGAGGTAAAACTGAAATTCAGTCATTTTACTACTGGTTCACAACTTTGGTGAATTTCCTTGGCTTTTACATTTGGTGCAAGATTTCCATTTTGCAGTCTGTGGCCTCTGTTCTCACTTATGGGCAAGGCAGGGTGATCTTGTGTGAGTATCAGCGTTTATCAGTGATACTACTCATACACAGAACAGTGCTGCTTCAGAGGCTGAATGCAGCAGAGTTTATATACATGGACACAGAAGGAAATAAATGCACATATGGTGGGAGTGGAGGGACCAATATATCTTCTTAGTTCAGGCCAAGGCCAAAACTATTTGGAAGCTGGATAGTTATGTTACTGGAATATGCTCGAACCTACTAGAATGTAACCTTCCTATTTTGAACCTTCCTTCTGGCAGTGAAAACTCATGCACAGGAAAAAAGATAAAGTATTTAATATAGAATTCTATATTTTATTAGGTCACAATTAAACCAATGTATAGACAGAAGACAATCCCAAAGCTTTAGTATAGCCCACAAGGTACTCCCTACCAGATCTGGTCCATAGGACAGTTGTGAAATCATATTCAAACATGCTTCTTCCTTGCTTTCTGGGTTCCAGTCACACTGCCCCCTTTTGCTGTTTGGAAACCAGTGTCCCCCACTTAGTAAACACTCTCCCTGTAGTGCGTTTCCTTTAATATCTGCATGGCTTGTTTTCTCATTTCAGACAGGTCTCTGCTCAAACATCGCCTGTATTAGTTTCCTCAGGCTGCTGTAACCAACGACCACAAACTGGGTGGCTTAACCAAACTGTATTCTCACAGAATTCTGAGGGCCACAAATGCAGAATCAAAGTATCAGCATGGGTAGCTTCTTCTGGAGACTCAGAGGAAGAATCTCTTCTAGGCCTCACTCTTAGCTTCTGGTGATTGTTGGCAATCCTCGGTGTTGCTTGGCCTACAGATGCATCACTGTGGTGTTTGCCTGTCTTAACGTGGTCCTCCTCAGTTTATTTTCTCCCATTCTGCATTTATAAGGCTACTCATCGTTGGATTTAGGGCCCACTCTAAATCCAGGACGATCCTGTCTCAGAATCCTTAACCTAAGTATATATGCAAAGAAGTTACTTCCATACAAGCTCACATTCACAGAGGTCATCACGGACCACATTCACCGATACAAGAGCAATACTCAGTACATATAACCATCACACTCTCCCATCTAACCCTGTATTATTTTTCTTTGCAGTACCAAATATTCACAACATATCAAGTATTAATTTATCTGTCCCTCCCTCTAGAAAGTAGTCTCCATGACACCAAACACCTTATTTGGTTAACTGCTGTTCCTCAGCATCTACAACACTGCAAGCTACATAGTGGGTGCTCAGTAAATATTTACTAAATGGCCAAAAGTTGGTTAAATACTATTGATTAGTATTGAATTATTTATAGTATTTGCAATTATATAAAACAAGGACATAGGGGTTGTGGTAGACAGCATTAACGGCCCTCCAAAGATGTCACATCCTAATCTCCAGAACCTATGACTATGATACCTTACACAGCAAAAGAAACACTGCAGATGTAATTAAATTAGGGGTATTGAGGTGGAGAGATAATCGTGGATTATCTAGGTGGGCCCAATGTGGTCACAAGGATCTTTCTTGGAGGGAGGCACTACAGTCAGAGTCAGAAGAAGGAGGCAGGAGGATCAGTGTCAAACAAAGAGATGTGGCAATGGACACAGGGGTTAGAGGAAGAGAGAGAGTAGGAGGAGATTTGAAGCTGCTTTGCTGCAGGCTTTGAGAACGAAGGAAGGAGGCACAAACCAAAGAACGCAGGCAACCGCCAGAAGCTGGAAAGGCAAGGAAATGGATTCTCTGCTAGAGCCTCCAGAAAGAAACACAGTCTTGCCCACACCTTGATTTTAACTCTGTAAAGCTCATTTTGGACTTTCAACCGCCACAAGTCCAAGATAATATATTTGGGTTGTTTTAAGCCACTAAGTTTATGGTAATTTGTTACAGCAGCAATGAGATACCAATACAGGGAGTAACGTTTTGTTTTGTTTTGTTTTGTTTTGTTTTTCCAGAGTCCTACTTTGCCTTCGGTAAAGAAGATAATAATAAAAAAGATAAGAATCCTGTTTTGATGCTGTGTTTTTGGTTTTGGAACTCACTTATAATGTCCTAATGGTATTAATTAACACAGTGGAAGATAAACAAAATGTACATATCTTCTGATGTATTTCCAAATTAAAGCAGAGATATCATTGTAAAATATTTTATAAAAAATATGGGGCATCTGGGCGGCTCAGCTGGTTAAGTGTCTGACCCTTGATTTAGGCTCAGGTCATGATCTCACAGCCCGTGAGTTCAAGCCCCATATTGGGCTCTGCACTGAGAGCATGGAGCCTGCTTGGCAATCTCTCTCTCTCTCTCTCTCTCTCTCTCTCTCTCTCTCGGCCCTTCCCCTGCTCCCTGTGCTCTTCTTCTCTCAAAATAAATAAATAAACATTAAAAAAAAGAAATATATTTTTACACCATTAAGGCCCACGCATGTTACAGTGGGACTATACCCAAGCAGCTAAATCTCTCCGATTGAGGCCTAGTGCTTTGAGTACATTGCACCAATTGCATTAGTAAGGCTAACATATTCCATCTTGTCTGTCAGTGAATGCACAGAACTCATAAATCAGTACAAGCCATAATATTTATTGAAATAGAGGTTGTCCTCAAGCCCTCAGTAGAGAATTATCAGCATTTCACAGCAGCTGAATTCAACAGTGAGCAGCTAATACATAGCAATCTGTAGTGAAATATTTATAAGCTTAAGAGTTTTCATTTCTCTCTTAGTGAAAGAGAAGGAGGATTCTATTCTAGAATGTACAGGTATAGGGTCTGATGGACACTGAAGCAGGTCTTAATCTGGCTTGGAAAAAGAAAGAGCACAATCCCACAGTTTACAGTTAATGCAGTAAGTGCTAGTGATAAAAATGACATTTTTGTGTCAATCACTTTTATAAATGTCCTATATTCTGAAATGTCATCTCTGATGGCACACACTCCCCTGAGGACAACATTAAACTCTCCATTATACTGTAACAGAGACCTTTGAACTATACGACTTCAAGTGTGTCAGAAACGCCAGAAACGGTGAAAATGAAAAACTGAGACAAATGTCCAGATACTTCAGACTAGAAATACATCTTTACATAAATGCAGGTAGACAATTGATGCAAAATGTTTTGAATTAACACAATCAACCGCTTTAATCTTCTTTATATAAGATGATGCCTGTTCAGGGATGCCAGAATCATCTCAGGACCTCAGGAATGTGGATTTGACATCCTAAAAAGTTCCAGTAACATTTGGGCTTCAGGGTTCCACTGAATGAAATGCTTTGAATCATTTTTCATACTTCCAAGCCCTTTCTTGTTATTTCCTCACCCTGAATTCATTTCTCCTATTTGCCCGTACAGAGAAGAATTAACCTACCAAGCCTGTCATAGCTCTTTTTACAAAGGCCCGATCACAGGGTTAGGTCTTAGCCAGCCTCTGGGAACTTACATTTCAGGAGGGCCCCCATCGTTCTCTAATAAGAATGGCTTGCTGTGCCTCAAAGTCTTGTGCAAGCAATATGGTTTATGCTGAACATCTGCTTTCCTTCTGGGAGTCTGGAATTTTGGTTTGTGCTAGGCAGAGGGTGCTTATGTGACCCTCCCTCCCTCACCTCCCCCCCACCTCCAAATCCTCAGCTGTCATGACTTCTTGCTGAAAGAATTAAGTGAATCCTGTGTCACTTATCTGGAATGAGATTCGTGGGGCCTTGTGTCTCATTTCATTTGGAATTTACCCCCTGCCCCTTTTCTCTTTGCTAATTTGGTTTTGTAGCCCCTCACTATAATACATCATAGCCATGAGTACAACTATTTCCTGGGTCCTAGGAATTCTTCTACTAATTCTTAAAACTGGGGCTGCCCTCAAGGACCCCAGATACATCTCTCTGCATTCTCAGCTCCAACATCACCTTCTCTGCGAAGGCTCTTTCATTCCTCTTACCCCCGAAGGCTCACTCCTTTGATTCTTTTAAGTAATCCAATTGATACCGCTGGTGAAGTTTTTGCAGGATGTATTATAGTTGCTGTGTATGTGTTGATTTCCTCTCAGGGCAGGGATCATGCTTTGTTCATCTTTGTGGCACTATATTCTAGCACAGTGACTATCAGCTAAATAATTGCTCACTAAATACTAATTCAGTTGAACTGTCATTTGAGGTGCAACTTGTAAAAAGAGAATTGAATATGATTTATTCGAATACAGCCAAAAGCATGAGTTTTGGCATCCTTACCTTCTTTTTTTTTTAAATATAAGTTTATTTATTTATTTTTGAGAAAGAGAGAGAGAGAAAGAAAGCATGAGTGGGAGAGGGGCAGAGAGAGACAGGGAAAGAGAGAGAATCCCAAGCAGATTCCACACTGTCAGCAGAGAGCCCGATGTGGGGCTCGAACCCACAAACTGTGAGATCATGACCTGAACTGAAGTCTGGTGTTTAATCAACTGAGCTACCCAAGTGCTCCAGCATCCTTACATTGTTAACATTTTTAATAACTAAAGATAATATTTTTGCTTAAATAAGTTATTTAGCATACACACAGACTTTAGATTATCAAGCAAAACATGGCGATATAATAAAGATCACATTCTGTCTGCACAAGTAGATTGATATTTTGAATTTTACTCCCAGAATGGTCTTGGTCGTGATTTATAATTAGCAAATAAAAGTAACTGCCATTTTATTTCCTACATGCTTGAGCTTCTATGATGAGATGTATACATGTCATAAAGCATCATCCCTCTATAACTCTTAAATTGATTGGTTTTTAATTGGTGTATATTTGGAGACAGACTGCTCTGTGATAAAGACAGTGACTAAACTTACCAAAAACAAAACTAATATAGTACACACCTCAAAACAGTCTTATTGTGTTCATGTAGTATTTTAAGATGATCTAAGCACGTTCATAGTTTTATGTTTAAGACTCTGCTTTTTTTTTTTTTAACGTTTACTTATTTTTGAGACAGAGAGAGACAGAGCATGAATGGGGGGAGGGTCAGAGAGAGAGGGAGACACAGAATCAGAAGCAGGCTCCAGGCTCTGAGCTGTCAGCACAGAGCCCAACGCGGGGCTCGAACTCACGGACCACGGGATCATGACCTGAGCCAAAGTTGGACGCTTAACCGGCTGAGCCACCCAGGCGCCCCAAGACTCTGCTTCTTAATAAATGCTCACAAGTCAGTAATTGCCCTATTAGTGTTTTTGGTGGTCCCCTTGAAAAGATTTTACAACTGATGTTCATTTTTCACTCTTTTCATCCATTTGAGTTAATCAAGTTGGATTAAGAAATATAGATATGTCAACAAAGGTGGCTAACACCTGAAATCCTGTGCCTGGTTAGAAGTAATTAATTTAACACAAAAATAAAATTATAATCTTGTCATCTCAGAAAGCTCTAAGATGAGAGAGCCAATCACTTTGGCTTTTGGCAGACTGACTCACTAAAATAGACTGATCAAAAATTAAAAAATATATATATGTTAGATTATCATTGGAATAATAGAAAAGAGAATATTTTGACAAACATACTATTATATTTTAGGGACATCTGGGTGGCTCAGTCGGTTAAGCATCTGACTTTGGCTCAGGTCAGCAGTTTGTGAGTTCGAGCCCCATGTCGGACTCTGTGCTGACAGCTCAGAGCCTGGAGCCTGCTTTGGATTCTCTGACTCCCTGTCTCTCTGCCTCTCCCCTGCTCATGCTCTCTCTGTCTCTCAAAAAATAAATAAATGTTAAAAAAAAGTAGGTTTCACCTTGTCCTCCATTAACATATTCCAGTAAAGTCTTCAAATTCTTTTCCTCCCTATCCTCAAAACAGTCAGTATCAAAGGACTGTCAAGTGTAACCATAGTTCTTTGTATCAGTGCATGCTGACCAAATATTCTTTTTCATTTTGGTTAAAAAGTCAGCTAAGATCAGAGAGGTTCCAATAGTCCTGAAAGACACAAGAGATACAAGATCTCTTTGCACATTATAATAAACTTGATAAGCTCTGCACTATTTTAGCGACCTATGAAACAATAGATGTATAATAAATGTATTTTGGTGAAATTAACAAATTGCATACTTCACAGAGCAAATATGATGAGTACAGAGGTCTACTGTGACTTTTTAATGGATTTTCGTTCATACGCTCTTCAGGTCATGGTACTTTAGTGTTATATTTACTAACCATTTTTGAATTAAGGAGAATGTATTTGAATGCTGCAAGGAAGCCAATAGAATGATCTATTATCTGCAGATCAATGGAAAAAAGCATGGGTGCCCTTGAAAATTATGGAAGCTCATCTACTCTATTGTGTCAGTGGCCTAGTTCCAAATTCAAGATGTGAGCATCTGTGCATTAATATTGAAGCCAGATTTTAAAGAAAATCGGGTACTAGTTGAGTTCAATTTAAGGGCTCTTTTGATTATTTACTTATAATGTCAACCTGACTTTATAATGCTTTAGCTGCTTCAGTGGCGATGATCAATACTTTGAAAACTCTGAACCTTTATGACTTCTGCTAGCCCATGACCCCTAATGCAATGCATGGACTGTATTGGCCTAGTTTTGCCATTGACTGGTGGGCTGTAGGGGAATAAAAGAGGAGCTGAATAAATGGCTCAGTAAATGTTTAATTTTTATGGAAATACATTTACATACAAGCATTCATTCATACACAATTTCAGGAATATACTTTGTAGAAGTTTAACCTCCAAGTTAATGCATAGTTTCAGCAGAGACTGATCTGAAATTGTTAATGAAGAAGGATGGGATGGAAAGACATGTCACTAACAACTTGCTCTCATATTTAAAATACTTGTTTTGGGGGCGCCTGGGTGGCTCAGTTGGTTGAGCATCTGACTCTTGATTTCAGCTCAGGTCATGATCTCACAGTTTGTGGGAAATGAGTGCCACATCAGTAAGCACCAAGCCTGCTTGGGATTCTCTCCCTCCCGCTCTCTCTTGCCTTTCCCAGTGCATGCTCTCTCTTTCTCTCTCTCAAAATAAATAAAACTTGAAAAAAAATACCTGTTTTGTACAACCAATAAACGAGTCTGCATAGACATCTAAAAGAGAGAAGGAGCCCATATTTATTAAGTGCCTTCCATATGGCAGGCAGTTTACCCACCAATTTACATATATTAGGTTACTTGAATCCCCCCAAAACCCTATGAGATGATGCTAAAACTGGGACTGAGGGATTAAGAAGAGAGCTCAGAGTTTCTTATATGTATATGTGCTGAATTCTTATAGTAATGGCACCCAATTTGCTTATGTTCCTTGGTATCCTCAGTTTTGGGTGGTACCCATCACTATGTCTGTGCTTGGTCATTAGGCCAGTGGGACAATAGCAGAGACTTGAAAAGTACTTGAATGTTTGGACTTGCCCTCTCCTACCAATCTAGGGATCCCTGCAGCACCATCATTTGACAAAGTTCAGGTTAGCCTGCTAGAAAATGGAAGATCACACGACACAGAGACAAGCCCTGCCAGATGAAACCTCTCTAGACCACCCTACCCCACCTAACCTGGCAGTTCCTTTCAGATGCATATGTGAGCCCAAACTGAGATTAGATGAGCCTAACCTAGACCAGAAGGACCATGTAGTTAAGCCCAGACCAAACAGCCCTCTTGTAGAATCAAGAGCTAATACACGGGCACTATTTTAAGTCGCCATTCTGGGGTTCTTTGTTACAAAGTAAAAGCTAACTGATACAGGGTATTAGTAAGCAGTGGGGTCAGGCTCTGTGCCCATGCCTATCTGAGTTCAAAGGCCATGTTCACATCATAAGTAAAAACACAGAAGAGAAGAGAAAGCAGTATTAGAGTTCTTGATTAAATTACATGGAATTATGTAGAAGTTAGCCCACTTCAGGTCAGGTACCAGAGCAAGCAGCATAAATCAGAGTTAAAGTCATAGCAGGTTGTTCCATGTGATCTGAAGAGCCAAAAAGATGGGCACAAATCCCAAACGTAGCTCTCTGTGCAAATGAACAACGGGAAAATGTTATGATTCTAATCCAATAGGCTTATGAGATATGGACCCAAATTGATATGCATGAATATTTTCATTTCGACTCCCAAGCATCTCTACAAAAATACTCTTGATACTTGAGGAGAATCCAAGTTTGAAGAAATTAATAACAGTCGCACTTTCTGTGTTTCCACCATGGTAAATTCTTTCTGAGCTGATCATCTCATTGCGCAATGTGAATTATTCAGAATATAAATCTGCTTTCTTTTTTCACCTAAGAGACAATAAATTTAACAATGGAGATGGGTTTGAAGTATAAATCATACTGGAGACTTCATGAATATTCAAATTACATCCTGCCTGGTTCTGAACCACACACTGCTGCTCACAGTGTAAATCACTGTGTATGTTACTCAAGAAGTCACCCCAAACAGGCTGTAGGAATGCCTTTTCCCTTGGAAAATGCAATTAATTACAATTGTTTGCCCATAAGGATTTCACTTTCAAATTGTTTATTTTCTGGTGTCACTGATGAGCTGACTGGGAAAATGAAACACTTCAGTTTAATTACCAGCTGCGATTACAGCTCATGTGAAGGTACTTCATCTTATACTCCTTTTTTAATGGTCTATTCTTATGATATAATATGCAGTTATATTTGCTGCCTTTCAAAACACTAACAGTGCCACTCAATTTCCAAGAAAAAATTAATGCAAGATTACACTAATAGGATTTCAATTGGCTTCAAGATGTTTAAACACAGTAGTATGTTCTGTTTCACCCAGAGCCTTTCACTTTCTTGGACCTTCAATGTAGAAATATCATGGAAATGAGAAAATAGGGAAGAAAATTTAGTCGACCACCGTATTGTAAAGTTAGATGTGGTTTTAGAATAGAGATGACATAAAAGGAGAAAGAATGTTTGGTCCAGATGTTGGCCAATGGCAGTTCATATCCAACTCTTCTCTCTCACCGGCTGTGTAACTAAGGTCTTCTTACCTTCTAGAGAAGGTTTTTATTGACTATTTGCTTAACCTTCAGAGTTGTACTTACAACGCGGAGTAATGTCAGTTCCTAACTAATAGGGCTGTTGTGAGAACTAAGTACAATTGTCAATGTTGATTGTCATGGTTCCTGATGCACAGCAGGGGCTCAACAAACTTGAGTACTTTACTCAAACCTTCACCTTCATTATAATTTTTACAGACTGGATGGCATGATACGCTGATAACTCTGGGGGTTCTGGAGCCAGACTTTCTGGGTCCAAATCCTGACCATACTATTATTGTTTTGGAATCTTGGGCATGCCACTTAATCCCTCTGAGCCTCAGTTTTCTCACCTGTGACAGGGAGTAATAATAGAATCTGCCTAACAAGGGTCCTTTTAAGACTTAAACAACCTAATTCTTATAAAAATGAAGAACTAGATGCCTGGCAGAGTAAGTTGAAAAGAAATCAAGACAATTAGGGGCAAAACAATGATACTTTTATTTTAAAATTAAGAGAAACCTCTAAAGAAGCCTGTTATTTCACCTTCAGTTACAGTTGGGGGGAACGAAGTACTTTAATCCTAAAAACACATGACACAAAATAAAATGGAGGATACAGAAACGGACTGTGCATTCTTGTAGCTCATAATTTTTGCTCTGAAATAATGGACATAGCCTCTGGATTTTGCTTCTTGTCTGTTATTTACTGGGTACTACAATGTTTTTGAATGTTTGGCCAAGGGGCTGTGAAACAAGCATGAAATCCATATTACTGTCAAAACAGATCTGTGTTGTGTTATTATGTTTGCTACTTTGATATACAGCTCTGAGACACGGACTTTGTACAGCTGTCATAATGGGAAACGTGAACAGCTTTATATACATTGTTGACACGACATAGCCTAGCTTATAAAAGGGAAAGATAAAACCCTACGTACACCAGTACATCAAAAATAAAATATGAGTGAAATTGTTCATCATAAGGTCAACATGATTTTACCTAACCAGTTATGCAGCAGGAATGGAGGATATTCACAACTGAAATACTTTTATATCAATAGGTTTGTAATTCAAAGTATATTACAGAACCTTCTAGGGATTGATGCAGGGCTATTCCGGAAGTCCATCATACAAGGGCACATGGAATCTGGACCTGAGTAGCACTAAAAGGGATAACATTCCACTTGGTCTCACTAGCTCTTAAAAGGTCATCAACCAAAGAAACACAAAGGAAAAAATTCATGCCTGTTTCACAGTCTTTTGGGAGGGGCTGGGATGAGGGGCTGTGCTGTGATATTTTCAAAAGTGGATTTCCATTTAACCAATGTAAGCAGTTTTTATGTCAACTGTGTTGTCGCACTTACTGCTAGAGTCATCAAGGTACCCTCAGCTAGGCCTTTCCACACACAGACGAATACAAAATCTTCAAGGTAGAAATAGAATATGTAGTTGATCAGCAATGCCCTTTAAAAGCAGAGTAAGAAACAAAAATGCAATTTTAAGCAAATTTTTGATGGTTATGGCAACCTATCTTAGTAGCCAAATGACAAGATGATGGTTTGCTTTTAGCACACTGGACTGCATATAGATATGAATTCAGAGAAACTGTCAAGAAGTGTTCAAGCTTCATTTGTGACCCTGAGAGAAAGATTTTCCTATGAAATTTCTGCAAGCACAGAACATCTCTGTGCTTTATCACTGAGGTGTTGGCTAGAACGATAGTCATAGACCAAGCTACAGCGTGCTGGGGGGCTAGAGAGGACACCACACCATATGCCGTGAGGCAGCTGAAGATTTCAGATTTAGGCAGAAGATATTCCTTAAAAGGAACATGTCTATTATATTCATATATTTGAGGGACTTTCATGAGGAAGAAGAATTAGACTTAACCCCACCTTGGCCAGTCCTATATGCTGCCCACAGCAGGCATCACTAATAAATCACTGCGCTCTTTCCTGATGAGATTGCAAACACCTGAGAACCGTTCTAATGCTCCAGCCAGCTATTCCCAATCAGAAGTTTCTCAAGAGATGAAAAGTCTTTGTCGTCTCAGAAACATGTACAGTTTCTGAGGTGAGCTCCAGGTAGAACAAACGCAAGTGCCCTAGTGGCACATTTTAGACCCATATAAATACATTTCTAACGTTTAAATGTGTTCAGTCATGCATAGGGGCACTTGTACCCCAATGTTTATAGCAGCACTCTCAACAATAGCCAAATGATGGAAAGAGCCTAAATGTCCATCAACTGATGAATGGATAAAGAAATTGTGGTTTATATACACAATGGAGTACTACAGGGCAATGAGAAAGAATGAAATATGGCCCTTTGTAGCAACGGGATGGAACTGGAGAGTGTGATGCTAAGTGAAATAAGCCATACAGAGAAAGACAGATACCATATGGTTTCACTCTTATGTGGATCCTGAGAAACTTAACAGGAACCCACGGGGGAGGGGAAGGAAAAAAAAAAAAAAAGAGGTTAGAGTGGGAGAGAGCCAAAGCATAAGAGACTCTTAAAAACTGAGAACAAACTGAGGATTGATGGGGGGTGGGAGGGAGGGGAGGGTGGGTGATGGGTATTGAGGAGGGCACCTTTTGGGATGAGCACTGGGTGTTGTATGGAAACCAATTTGACAATAAATTTCATACATTGGAAAAATAAAAATAAAAAATAAAAACCTTACCAAATATAAAAAATAAATAAATAAATGTGTTCAGTCAGAGTAGTATGTTCTCCCTAAAAGTCTCTGGGAAGTATTCAGGGACACCATGAGAAAGTGCTCTAGAAGGGATTCATGTAAGAAAGTGTGAAACTATAAGGCCACTTAGGCAACTTTCAGCTCCATGGCTGAGAATCCAAGTGTGGGCCAAAATATACAGAACGTAAAAATAAAAATAAAAAACTGAACCCATTGTAAATATGATTAAAATGTGACTATCACTCAAATACTATTAGATTTCATTTCCTGCCTCTTTAAACACAGCAAGAGAAAGTATCTACATCTAGCTATCTCTCCATTTATCTATATCTATCTATCCACCCATCCATCTATCATCTATTACTGTTTCGTATCTACTACATATATGTGTGTGCATATACATGAGCCTATATAATCTGATGATCTTAGTTTTATCTTAGTATGAAAGGTAATTCTGGAAGAATTTGTGGGGTTGAAATATTTTGCTCTATATCAGTACAACAGTTATTTGATATCTGAAGAGAATTTTAATGGACCAAATACCTTAAATATACAAATATTTTTTGATATTTGTACTTTAAACTAGTAAGAGGGCAACTGTAGGTATTTTTCTTTTTGTAAGCTATTCCATCAGCAACCATGACAACATTTATTAATCTTTGAGTTTCTCCCCTGCCACTTATTAATGAGTAACATCTTGTTCAATGTCACAAGTTTGAGCAGCATGAAGCAAATATTGGTGAAATTTCTTTATCCCCGACAGTGAACATCAAAGGCAACAGATATTCATTACAGGAAGAGCAAGGGAGGACTTTAAACAATGAATGGATCTAGGAGGAAACTCTATAGAACAATGTGCACGGTGAGTGAATGTGTGTGTGTGTGTGTGTGTGTGTGTGTGTGTGTGTGTGTGTTTGCATGCATTTGCATGGCAAAAAAACTGACAGTGAGGTTTTATCGAAGAAATAAGGGAGGAAAAAGCTTATGGGGCATTGAGAAGTGAGTCATGGCCCACTTGAACACATTTCTTTTTTACCAGTCAGTATGTGGCAGGTGATATTTGCTACTCCTTTGATATGATCATATGCTGCCTAACAAGTGATATTTTGTTTTATGCATGAAATACTCAATTTCCTTTGTAGTACAAAGTCAGGGATGTTCATGAAGATTTCTCTTTCCATCCCTTCCTCTTTCTGCCTCTAATTCCCTACAGACACGCCCAAATTTTGCTGGTGACTATTCCTTCTTTTTTCAAACTGAAAACAGAGCTTGTATTTGATGGTTTGGATGTGCTAGGTAGGAAAAAATATAATTATGTGGGGATTGTTTTTCTTTATATAAGGATGTTAGATATTTCAAAATGAAGAGATAATATGAGCATGTATAAGGCAGACAGACCATGGCTTTAATTTCATCCTCTGTAATCCTATCCTTATCAAAGGCACACATCCATAAAATCATTCACACCAAGTACACCCAAATCTGAAGTATTTGTCGGTCCTTCAATATAATCTAATAGAAGCAGAAAGGTATTTCTTTTTGTGTCATGAACAGCTCCTTCTGCTACTTTAACATCATGTACAATCTTAGTTGTGATGTTGGTTCCTGACAAACAATGTCATTGGTGGCCCTATAGGTTGATGACATTATGAAAAACTGTATGAATAACTCAAACTGTGAGATACCATAAATTTAAACCCCCTTGTATATTAACTCTAACCATAAATATACACAAGGTTATTACTAATCTTATGTAATAAAACTTGAGGGTACATATATTGGGACCTAATGTCCCTGAAGACTGATATAAAAAAGATCTTTTAAGTGAATAGTATTAGAGAGGGAGGGGAAAGGTGCATGTTTTATCACTGCTGCTGACAATATATATTTTTTTCTCTCCTTAGAACTAAAGGGTCTCCACTTTCATGACTTAAGTATGCTCTTTTGATCAGTATAATACCTCTACTAACAAGCTAAATTTCCCTATAACAAGATTAAGATATTTGGGCCATACTTTTATGTCAACATGCTAGAATTAACTCTTTGAGGCTTAGTCTCAACAAAGTTCAAATTCCTTAGCATGTCATTGAATATGCCTCATAATCTGATTCATGTCATCTTGTCAGTGTCATTTGTCACGTCACTCATATTAAACTATAATGCATATTCTAGACAAGCCATCCTTTTGTACAGCTCAAAAACTTTGCACATACTTTGGCTTCTTGCTGGGATTCCATTCCTATTATGTCTGCTGCTCAGTGTCTAATCATCCTTTGAGACTCTTTTCTCCCAAATAATGTAAGTATTGCTTCCTGTAAACTGAGTTCCGTGGGAAGCTTAATCGCCTGGTATTCAAAGGCAAGGAGCACACCTTGTCATCTTGTTCTTTCCTTCCTTAGTCCATCATTGCATCCAGTTTGCTCACGTGACCCCTTAGCAGGGACATGTACAAACACAGGTGATCAAGAGCATTTTTTCCAGCCAACAAATATTTATATTTCAAGCACTATGCATGGTGAATACAGTAGTGAATAAAACAAGCAGGATCTTGGTCTCTAGGGATACTGTCTCTAATTTTCCTCTTGATTTGTAATTTGGAACCATTATACTTTATGTATAATGTACATACTTTATGTATAATGTATATGGCCCCAGCTCACAGGCCCATTTCCAAAACACATCTCATAAATACTGCTTCACATTGTCCTTGTTTTCACAATCCATTTGGGTAAAGGGAGTTCTTCTTGCCTTGTGGTCTGAAACTGTTTTGAACATGATTTTGTGTCTATGCCACCATGCAATGAGATATATGGACAAAAGGTACTCCTAACTTCTGTCCTTTGGGACCTGCACTGATTGGGCCAGCCGCATTCATTTATCCCTTCAAAGAGTCTGCTAGTTGGTAAATGGTGACGGGATACTTGTTGAACTATGGGAAAATATGGAAATATATTCAAGGAAAAAAATTATTTAAAATAGTAGTATAAATAGGATAAAGTGTTCAATCATATGGAAATTTGCATATGATCATCCAATGGAACTACAATGGGCTTCATAATGACTCAGTGAAACTTTGCCATTGTCACTTATTTTCATCATTTATTGTTTCAATGTGCCAACTATTCTATGTTAGCTTATTTCTTTTTCTAAATCTGGCTAATGTGTAAGAGGTTATGAAAGATATGCAAAGGCACGGGGACATTTAATCCCTCAAACTTATTCACTGATTTAACAAACCTTAAATTCAGAATAATTGAATTGAAATGTCAAATTCAAAATGAAATGTCAGAGGACTTTTGCAGTAAGCCTTCCTGTACTAGATTATTTTCCACATATGAATCTCAAAGAGAGCCAATTTAGTTTAAAAAGAACCTCACCTTTTAATGGGAGTTGAAGTTAAATGACTAACCCTTTGTAATTTATACTGAGGGAAATGAAGTTTTTGAAAGTCCATTTCACTAATTCTATGCAAAGTGTTTGGCAACTGTAGCAAAATACATTATTCTCAGAGTAAGGATTAGACACGGTCGATAAAAGTTCTTCCAGATTACATAGATCCAAATACAATCTTTGGTACTTTCCAGATCATGTTTTTCCATATATTTTTTGCAGTGTTATGGTTTTATTAATACAAATACGACGTGCACATAAGCTACTCATTTTCTTCACTGCACAGCCTGGCATTCGGTTTGAAGACTCTGATGGCCAGCTGGGCTGCTCTTTTCTGCAATGCACTGCAGTTCTCGGAGGAGACACTGTGAGCAGTCTCCACACAGTAAGGTTTGTTGCACATCGGTAGCACTTCGGGTTCCTCGACGTGGTGGAGGAGGAACTTCTGGAAGCCACTGGGCAGCATGTGCTTTGTTTTCTTGTTGCTCCTCTAACCAATGCTGGGCATCAAGATCTGGCCCTTGAATCTTCTGTGTACCCTATTGTCAATTAAGCCCCAAATCAATGGACTTGGAATTTGAAGTCACATGCCTTTCCCACACTGTCCATTCTTAAGCTGTCATCGATAGTGCCTTGTGGATACTAAGTCTCTTAGACAAAAACAGAATACCCAAAATAACCTCATCGTCATACACATCATTATAACTTTTATTCAGGCAACATGGTTAGCACCTACTGGGGTCAAGCACAGGGATAGGAAGTAGGTTATGAAATGAGTAAAAATGACCCTTTCCCCCGGGGCCTTATGTCTAAGAGAACAAAATATTTAAACATTTTTAATGTTTGTTTATTTTTGAAAGACAGAGAGAGAGAGAGAGAGAGAGAGACAGAACGAAAGAGGCAGCCAGGGAGGCTCAGAGAGAGACACAGATAGAGAACCTGAAGCAGGCTCCAAGCTCTGAGCTGTCAACACAGAGCCATCAAGCTCGAATCCACACACTGAGATCATGACCTGAGTCAAAGTCAGATGCTTAACCGATAGAGTCACCCAGGCACCCCGAGAACACAAAATATTTTAAATAATATGGATAGTGTTATCTAGTTAGATGAGAGAGTTTAAATTGAAACCTTCCACATCATGTGACATAAAAGGGACAGACTCATGAGAGTGCCATGGAGGACAAACTGATAAAGGTTGGACAAATGAGAAAATACAAGCATATTCTTTAAACCATTCTTTACATCTTTTACAAATTTGACATATTATATATATATATGATATATATATATAACATATATATAACATATATATATAACATATATATAACATATATATAACATATATATAACATATAACATATATAACATATATATATATGTATATATATATATATGTTTATTTATTTTGAGAGAGAGCACAAGTGGGGGAGTGGCAGTGAGAGAGGGAGAGAGAGAAAATCCCAAGCAGCCTCCATGCTATCAGCATGGAGTCCAATGTGAGGCTCAAACCCACAAACCACGAGATCATGACCCAAGCTGAAATCAAGAATCGGAGGCTTAACCGACTGAGACACCTGGGTGTCTTTTTATATTTAATATAAATTTAATATTTTTTAAATTAATGAACAAATAGAAGAAACTCAATGGATATTTCTCTGAGTACAGAATACCTAAAATTTGGAACTCTGGGATTAACGATGATATCACTTAATAAATATTTTCATAAGTAATAATGATAAACACAGCTTTTTCAGATGTAGTAAACCTTCAAGTATCACAGCGTATCTTTAAAGGTCTCATTTCCATGGTAAATCTTAAAGCTGTGAAAGGCAGGAAAACTAAATTCATATGAAATAGAATGTGTTGAAGCTCAAGATAGACTTGGAATGTTCTGTTAGGTGGTCAAGTAATAGGCATATGAGTGTAAAGCAATTTAATTGAAGCAAACCTGGAACAGGTCCATCAAGGCTATATACCTGGGATAAAAAAAACAGAATCCTACACATCAAAGAGGCTTCGCAAAACTAACACGTCCAAAACCACAGTCTTGATTTTCACTTCACATGCATGTCCAGTCCTGGTCCTCATTCCTCAGTTACTCAGACCTAAACCTTCCAAACATGGGGAACAACCTTCTCACTCCTGCGTCCAAACTGTCAGCAAATCCTGTTTATTGCATCGCAAAATATATCCAGAAACTATCAACATCTACCACCTCTGCTTTAGTCCCGAGGGCCGTCATCTCCTCCCCACACTGCTGCTTCTTCATGGGTCTTCCAGCTTCTAACCTTGCCTCCCCAGCTGCCTATTCTCTAAACGCCAGAGTGACCCTATTAATATGTGAACCAGTTCATCTCTCCCTTCTCTTGCACCCTTCAGCGTCTCCCTATCTCACTCAGGATAACAAAGTACTTGACCAACGCCTGCCCTAGGCCTAGGATCTTACCCTCGGTCCCCTCCGATCTCATCTCTGCTCTTTGATCTCTCTGTCTCTCATTTGCTTCCCTCTGGTCACAGTGTCCTCCTTGATGTTCTCCCAGCCTCTGGGCCTTTGCACTTCTTGTTGCCTTTGTCTGCCATCATTTATCCCAGAGATTAATAAACAGTAGCTAAGATTAGGGGCAGGTCCAAGCTATACATGGCCTGAGGTTTGTACAATTTGGGGGATCTCCTTAGAAAAAGAATATGACACTTTGTACACAAAATTCAATAGAGGGCCCCAGAACAGGTCCATATATATGAGGGGCCAAACTTTTAGCTTCAATATCCTTATAGTAAATCCACCTCTTATGTGAAACTATGTGCCATGCACTGCTCTAAATGCTTTATTATTCTACCTCATTAAACTGTTATAATAATACTTCAGTGGAGATGTTATTATCCCCATTTTGTCGACTGGGAATTTGAGGCACAGAGTGGTTAAGTAATTTGTCCCGGGTCAAAAAGCTCTAGAAGAGTGCCAGTGCTAAGTGTGGAACTCTGGCTAGCCTCTACGCTTTTTTACCACAATGTGCATTTGAATCTGCATTTCCTGCTAGCCCATTGCCTCCAAAGCCCTGATCAAACATCACCTCTTCAGAGAGGACTTCTCGGCCACTTTCCCCTTCCCTACTGTCCCCTCTCTAAGCGATGTAGCTTCTCTTATTTTTCTTTACACCTGACATGTTAGATGCTTATTTATTTTCTACTGTCTTTCTACTGTTTTACATTGGAATATAAATTCTACTTTGCCTCTGTTGTTGAGAGATATATTTCATAATGTCTAGAACAGTGCCTGGCACTTAGCAGGTTCTCAATAAAATTTTGTGGAATGAATTCTTCTGTTCTATTCAATGTCTAAAGCACAGCTCAACCACTACCAGTATAAAAAAATGAATGATGCACAGCGTACAGTATTTACGAGGAGTAAGCAATGCATTTTAGATCAGCGGTCTCAAAGTGTGGTCACGGACAGGCGGCAGCAGCGTCTCCGGAAAGCTTGTAAGTAGGACAAATGCGGCGACGGACTCCGCACTGGAGGAAAAAGGGCCTCAAGTTACCTGTCTTGCTGATGTTGATACTCCTCAGAAACAGTTTTTTATCAGATTGGAGAACTTGGAGATATTCTCTGCCAACAAAAACGACAGCTGATATTTTAGCTGAGAAAGTTCATTCCCAAGTGAACTGGGCAAAGGGACCTAACGACAGCATGTGACTGTCTTTAGTGGATGGAAAGCACTCAGGCATTTTTTCCTAATGTGTTTTTATTTACCCCTTTATTGTGTAGATCTTGACCTACTTCCTGCTAGCTTTAAAAAGATTTAATATGTCCTGGTGATTGTGTTTGGCTCATTTTTCCGTCTTTTTTTTTTTTTCCTCTCTCTCTCTCCACTCCCTCACTTCCTTCTATTAAGGACACAGCTAGTAACGTGGCCACACCGTGTAGAAAAGATGAATTCTAAAACAGGATGGAAAATCACAGGTGATTCAAATATCCTTTCCAGGTCATGCACTTAACCCTCTCATTTAATTTCCCCTTCACTGAGACACTTCCTTTTTTAAGACTGCAAACATAACCTGCACCTGCAATTACATGTACAGAAATTAGTCTTGTGCTTTCCTCTGTAGGAACAAAGAAGCGGTCAAATGTTCAGTTGACTAAATGCCAGCCTTTGTAGACACAGTTTTGAATTGGATTGGAACCCAAGCGTAATTAAGGGCGTAAAAGGTACTACCCTTGGAAGTGATTTGTCTCCGGAAACATCTCAGCACATAGTATGAATTAGATCATCGGACTTACAATGCAACATCTCAGGATTGCAAGAGTAGAACTGCAATTCTCAATGTGGGATGATGCTACTCATGGTCTAGCTGGGCGTGCTGTTTTTCTGAATTTCAGTAAAAATTTCCTGGCCATCCACACTGCTTGGCTTTATCCATTAATTGAATTAAATAATGAATAGCCCCCCTTTAAAGACAAGACCATGACGTCTAACACAAGTAAAGAGAGAGGGCTTAAGTTACAGCCACTCACAGTATGAACCCTGGAAACCCTGCCTCAGAACCACGTAGGGAGGCTTATCAAAATGCAGAGTCTCAGGCTCCCAAACCGTGGAACTCCAGGAACTCCAGGGCACGGAGGAGCAGGAGTACATATTTTAAACAACTGATTTGGTGATACTTGCACACTGTAAAGCTTAAGACCCAGTGAGAGGCATAAGGGCAATGGGCATCTGGGGAAGTGAGAAAGGGAAGGAAGAATGTGTGCGCATATGCACCCCTATATGACAGATTTTGCTGGCATGAAAAGTTCGAGGGGAACTAGCTACCGCAATGGAAGAAATACTGGCTGTACTTCAGAGCAAGTGTGCTTCAGAGAAACGTTCAGACAAACATAGGGAGCTTAAATGACAGTGAATAAAATCAAGTTCCTTAATTTTTAAATCTCAAATTGTATGTTCAGGCATTGGCGACATAACGTTTCCATCAGTATGGAATCCTGACACCTCAACAATCATCATTAGTTGATGTTAAGTTCTACCTTGGAAACATGTGTTCTAAGAAGTTGAAATGTACTTTTAAGACTTGGACCTTTAAAAAAGTGACAATTTTATAGGGGCGCCTGGGTGGCTCAGTTGGTTAAGCATCTGACTCTTGATTCCGGATCAGGTCATGATCTCATTGTTTGTGGGATTGAGCCCCAAGTCGGGCTCATGCTGACAGTGTGGACCCAGCTTGGGATTGTCTCTCATTCCATCTCTCTCTGCCTCTCCCCCGCTCACGCTCACTCTCTCTCTCTCAAAATAAATAACAAAAATAATAAATAATAAATAAATAAATTAATTAATTAATAGAAAAAAAAGTGATGATTTTAAACAAAGTTGTATTTGCCTCTCCAATTTCAATTTTCACCCTTCAAGGCACTGGCGCTGGTTATAAAACAAAAATAAGGTATTCAGTTTTGGTTTCCCCGAAGTGAATATTCTAGCTTCCGTTAACAGAAATGGCAAAAGAAAGTTTAAACTTTTTGGGATAACTACCACCATTCTCAATATTATTTGCCAAAGTACACTGACATCATCAGAAATGATTCAGGTGCTGTTGTGCCTACATAAATGGACTATGCTCTTTGAGCCTGTTGTCACCTTCTGGTTAGCTTAATCTGATCTCATACGTTACAGAAACCAGTATAATGTGTTTCATTAAATTGTGTTTAAAAGTTCAAAGAGACTCTCAGCGAGGGCCTAAGATGGTCTCCAATGGAGGCTAGCAGAAGTTCAGATTTACAACCGAGTTCTTGTGTTGTGCATATTTTAGGATGCCTAATATCCTAAAGTAGTGAGGAAGTGAGGTAGTTTCACATAATATGGTGCTATTTTAGAGTAAGAGTGATTGCTTCAAACTTGAGACTTCTTGAAATCTCTCATAAACACTTTGAAGCATGTTGGAGAAATAGTCTCAAATACAGGAATGCCATTTGGCTACTCAGGCTATGACTACCTTCCATGTGAACAATGACATCAATTTTACAGTGCATTTCCTCACTTTGATCTCCCATTGCGACACCCATCCTGTACACTGCAGCTAGATTAATCTCGTGAAGGACACTTCAATCTTATCACACATATGCCCAGAAGCCTCCAGACACTCCCAAATAAAGTTCAACCTTCTCAGCCTGCATTCGAGAACATGCACAACCTTCCCGAGTTTGTTTCCTTTGCACAGAGACCATGTCTGGTCAAATTGATCTAGAGATCATTCTTCAAATACGGATACTTTATTCTTTTCCAAAGCTGTGCCTTTGGCCACACCATCTCCTCTCACCATACCCACCTATCAAATTTCTACCCACCTTTTAAATGCCAAGTCATAATACCTCCCCCTCCAGGCAAACTTCCTGCGCCTTCCACCAGAAGTTCTACAGATATCAGAACTATTCTCCTACTGTAGTACGATATTGTCATCTGCATGTGTAATCCCCCAAAGTCAAGGAGCTCGTTTTCATTATTTCAACAGATATTTACAGAACACCAATAGCTTTTAAAGCAATGTTTTAGACATGGAAGCTGCCAAGTTGAATAAAATCCAATCCTTGCCATCCCATTGTCTGATACAATGTCAAGCATGTTGTCGGTACTGAAAAGATATATGTGGAATACATAAGTGAGTAGCTCATCTCACTTACAGTAACATAAATTCTGGTTTATAACATGATAAATTAATAGGAAATTCTATTCCGAAAGAAGATTTTACCAAATTAACTTTCAGAATATCTAAATGTTATATATGCAGACAAAAGAATGAAAACAAAATATTTTAAACACAAAGACAAAAGAAGTTTGAAAATTTTAAAAGTCTAGTGTATATAAATTGCAAACATATTGGTCTTAATGTTTACAAGTTCATGATCTCTTTCTATGATTCACATCTGGTAAACCCCTACTGTTAATCAGTTCTATTAGTTCTTTAATATTAAAACATTCACATACTTGCTACATGGAATACTTTTCCACAAGTATTTATCACACGTGTTTTAATCTGAATTCTTTAGAGGCATTTATAATAAAATGTATTTCTGACAATCACAGTCACATGACTTCAAAATACATTCATTGAGAAGTAGCTAGATTAAGTATCCAGATTATTATTCTAAGTGATGCTAAATATAAGAACAATAAACAGAAGAAAACTGAAATTCTATATTGTATTTTCTGGCTTCCAGGTGAGTGGTTATAAGCCAGGAGTTAGAAGATAACTAGGCTAACTTTGTTTTACTCTGATACTTATATATTGCCCACATACATTGCTGGAAGATTGGATGGCATATACACCAAGCATACAAAATCATTCTGATCAATGTCAACTTGCTCTCACCAGAAAATGAAGTCCTGTCCAGAGCCAACCTACCTTTCATTATACTGCACAAGAAAGCTGGAGCACTAAGAATGAATTGCTTAAGGTACAGGATTATGTCTCTTCTAGTGTGGAAAAACGAGTGCCTTCAGATAAGAAAACTTTCCCTTTTGAAAGAGAAAGTCATTACTGTTGTGTGGAAATAGTTACACACGTTTAAAAGTAATATTAATTTTCTAAATAGATCTAGTCCTGGCCATTTGAATAGAAAAAGCTTGAATCTAGACTCTTAAATGCCAGGTTAATGACATGGGTCAGGTCATGATAGAAATTTGTCATAAATAAATAGTGTTTTGTAAGTAATCTGGGGAAAATAAACTAATGCTCAAAGTAAGGATGTAACTTCCAAATCCATTCTCTATGGTACCGGAATCAGAAGGAAATGATTGGTTACTAACGGGCGATATCAGGTTGGTCACATTACTATTTGTCTGCATGAATAAGAATTAAGATTTTATTCAGTTTCTGGAAGGTCAGCCATTCATCATGTTAACTGCTAAATGCTTAGATCTGCAGGTATTATAAGGCTTTTTTAGTCTTCTCCCAAAATGTATATTATGTTATATCATCTTCCCACCAAAGACAAATAAAAGCTTTGTGGTTTTCTCATCAATATTACCACAATTAAGTGACAATATGGAGCTTTACAGGTTCAAAGTTATATTTAAAACTGTTAATGTTTATTTTATTTTTGAGAGGGAGAGAGAGAGAGAGAGAGAGAGAGCACAAGTGGGGTAGGGGCAGAGAGAGAGAGGGAGACACAGAATCAGAAGCAGGCTCCAGGTTCCTAGCTGTCAGCACAGAGCCTGATGTGGGGCTCGAACCCACCAACTGTGAGATCATGACCTGAGCCGAAGTTGGACGCTTAACTGACTGAGTCACCCAGGCGCCCCCAAAGTTATATTTTAAAGGATAGGATTGTCCAATGCAGTCTAAAAATTCAAGAAACTCAGCAGAGAAACCTAATGAGTTAGTGGAGAATGATACTGGAGTATCAATGGAAGATTACATAAAAATTGATTACAAGTATGGGTTTCAGAGTCATATGTAGGCTCAAGGCTTGGCTCTAATACTTGCTTGCCTATAAGACCTCAGAAAGGTACTGTAACTCTCATCCTCACTCTCTGCGGGTAAAATGGAAAGAATAATAATAGTACTTGTGTTTTAAAACAAGTTAGAATGTGTACATGAAAATAATGCCTATAGAATGCTTAGTACAGAGGCTGGAATGTAGTAAATGATAGGTTTTGTTAGTTATAAAAGGGTTTAGATACAAAAAGCATCTCCAAGAGTGCCAGATTTTTTTCTTCTATTTTCTTCTGTATTTTCCAATCCTCCTTAACCCTCCTCTGTGCCCCAGGACACTTTAATTTAGGTATGGCCAAAAAGAGGCACTAGCAGAAGAGTGAGGTAAAAATGAAGTCAAGATATTTATTCTCCCACCTCCCTGCTGAGTACCCTCTGGTGGGTTATGTCCTTTTGCCCAAGGCCACAGGTCAAGTTGGGCAGACCCCTCTTACAACTACATCATGTTCTCTCTCCCACGGTCCTGGTGAGTTTGTCACCAATTTCCTAACTGAACACTCCCTAATACATGAGAATCTAAAGTGTACATTGTTGGTACAGAAAGCCTAGTGTATCCTACAGAAGCCCAGGTGTTAACCAGGAAAAGTGAAAGTGTGTGTACAATCTGAAGTAAAGGCACAAAAGGAAACTCGAGGCAGCTTGAAATATGAAGAATGGGTTTCAGATGGTCTGTAGCTGGTTTGCCAAAAGAGCATCTGTGGCTGTGTCACCTCTTGTGTGGTTTTTTATGTATACCATGGAGGCTAGTTTCTCTGCTTAAAGGAATTAGAATGAAATAGCACAATCACTCCAATTGTAAAGTATACTCTGTTTTTCTAGCCTTCACCAGCAATGTTTTAGAGCGACATTAATGTAACCTCTATGGACGTCTCAGGACTGGCCCAAAGCTAACTGGATGGTTGTAAACTTCAGGTCATGAAGCACATATACACACACGTGCGTGCGCATGCACACAAACACACACGCACGCACACACTTTTTCACAAAAAGAAGGGAAAGGATCTTTAATGTCTAGTACTCTAATATCACTATGAACTTTACACAGCTACCTAAGCAGTAAAACATGAGTTGGAGCTTCCAGTTGGGAAATGCCAAGGACTGCTAAGACGTCCCTTCCATACAATAATCAGATGCCCCCAAAAGACGAGAGAGATGGCATGAAGTACAGTTTGGAATTCAGGACACTTTCCATTTCCCAGACGAAGGGTCATTCTTCCCGATTCTTAGCGACCTAAATCATCCCCACAGGGAAGCTAAAATAGGTACGCTTATTACAACAAAGGAAAAAACATCAGGGTCCCAAGTTCCTTTGGAACTTATGAAAGATTCTCCTCGTTGGGCAGAAGTGCCTCAGGGGCCATTCAGGAGGAATGAGTGAGGTAAGAAGACCGGTTTTTAAACATGCCGGCTGTGCTTCAACCAAGAGCTCTGTATTTATCTGTGACTCTGCACTGGGATTCCTCGTAAGCTCTGGTTTAAAGAAAGGATTACACTGCTAAAAATAGTAACGTGAAACATTTCAAAGTCACCGTCTCCAGTTTTGCATACATCTATTAGAGGAGAATGTTCCAGTATATTATTCAATCCTAAACCTTTCCTCTTTTTCTTATGATACGTGACAGTAATGGTGAATGTTACTGCAAAGAATAAACTATCAACATACCATGTAGCAGCTTGTATTAGTACTTATAACTGTATGAATGGGTCTGTATAAAAGCCGCCTCATATTCGTCTAGCTAGTCCTTATTTTCCTATTTTACCTGAAGGCGACTAAATGGTTATGAGGTATTCTAATAGAAACCAGACCCAGAGTACAACAGAATCATATCTTGAACATAATTATTTTGGTAGAATGTCTCCCAGGTATCTCTGTCCCAACTTTGATTAAGATCACATTTTTTTAAGCTCTAATTTTAATACCTTCTTTTAAACCACAACTTTTTAAAATCGAAGTATAGCTGATATACAATATTATATTAGTTTCAGGTGGAGAGCAAAGTGATTAGACAATTCTCTACATTATGCTGTGCTCACCCAGGTAAGTGTGCTTACCATCTGTCACCATAGAAAGGTATTAAAGTACTATCGACTGGGGTGCCTGGGTGGCTCATTTGGCTAAGTGTCTGACTTCAGCTCAGGTCATGATCTCACCATTCATCAGTTCGAGCCCCACGGTGGGCGCTGTGCTGACAGCTTAGAGCCTGGAGCTTACTTCGGATTCTGTGTCTCCCTCTCTCTCTGCCCCTCCTCTGCTCGCGCTCTCTCTCAAAAATAAACGTTGAAAAAAAATACTATTGACTATGGTTCCTAGGCTGTACTTTTCATCCCTGTGACTTCCTTATTTTGTAACAGCAATTGGGAACCTCTTAAGCTCCTTCACCTAGTTTGTTCATTCCCCTAGCCTCTTCCCCTCCTGCAACCAGAGAACCAATTCGTATTTCTGCTTGATTTGTTTTTACGATTCCACATATAAGTAAAATCATTTGGTATATGTCTTTCTCTACTTAACTTTTTCCGCTTGAAATAATACCCTTTAGGTCGATCTAAATTGTGAATAGCCTCCCACCCCCCCCCCCTATTTTTGGGAATGTAAGTTTGTCCCAATGAATTTGTGTGTGCAGTGCATTCAGTAACATAACGAATGTTTAATATTAGCAATAATTACATACTGACAGCATAAGTGTCTTTTGGAAAATGATTGCTGGTTTTGTTTTTCAAAGGTAAGGGAAACGTTTCTACATGTCAATAGACTGCGGCAGAAACCCCAGCAGGAATAGTTGAGAAGCAAATGGAATAAATCTGTGGTATTAAAGCAGTTGAGAAGCTTGTAATTCTAAACTAAAAATAGTTTTCCCCCTTAATTGTGTAAAGTAAAAAAGTAAAGATACTGTTTTTTTATTGGCAGAGAACAAATTTCCCTCCAGCTATCATCTGTTGTCACGTGGTTGCACGTAGTCAGAAGTCATATTTTCTAAGCAATCTGTTTTTTTTTAAATCAAATAATTTTTGCTTACTATTTGTGAACAGTTCAAATAGCATTGCTAAGCAAAGTATCCTTGATGTAAATTTTCACTTCTTTGCTGTAATACAACCCCATTCATGCATGTTAATATTTTCAGACCTAATTCAGGATCAGTTTACGTAAGACGTAATTAACTGTTCTCTGTTCAGTTGAGCTGCATTCACTGTTTTAATGAGACTGACAGGTGGGTTCAAAATGGACTGCTGATCTGTGAAACTTGTAGTGGATCGGGCGTTTTACCCATATCAATGATGCTGTGCAGATTCAGCCACAGCTGTCTGTGCTTAAGCGCCCAGAGCGTGATTAGCTGGCTTCCTGGGTTGATATGAGTTCAAATAGTTGTGATACAAGCGATTTGAGGAGTTTCTCTAATTTGGCTTTTGGGAAACAACAAAAGGCTAAGTTAAGTGAGATAACGTGTGAGTAAATGTATGTAATGAACTTTGATAGTTTACATATTTTATTGTACTGCCTTCAGCTACTACTGTGGCTTAGGTTTCTTCCACATAATCAAAGGTTTGGAGGTAGACAGTTCAGAGCTCGAATGATGCCATTGAGAGCCTAGCCTCCTTTGTGCTCCACCATTCTTGACAGGTGACTTTTATTTTCCTGGTCTCCAGGCAGATACAGAGCTTCCAAACGTCATATCCAAAGTTGACATTTATTCAGGAAAGGAGGCCTGCTCCAGTGACTTATTCCTAAGTCTCATTGACCAGAATTCTCCTCATGGCCAACCCAAGCTGCTACAGAGCCTGTGAATCAAGGACTTTACTTTGCAATCTCTACAGAACAGGAAAAAAGGGTTGGAAAGGATGTTCAGTGAGCCAAGTTATACTATCTGTTCACTAAGAAATTATATTCATTATTTGAGCCCCAGGCTGAAAGATGGGCAATTTTATTGTTCTCTTCTGTTTTCCCCAAGCTATGCTTTATTTTTTTTTTAAATTTTTCTTTCAACGTTTATTTATTTTTGGGACAGAGAGAGACAGAGCATGAACGGGCGAGGGGCAGAGAGAGAGGGAGACACAGAATCGGAAACAGGCTCCAGGCTCTGAGCCATCAGCCCAGAGCCCGACACGGGGCTCGAACTCACGGACCGCGAGATCGTGACCTGGCTGAAGTCGGACGCTTAACTGACTGCGCCACCCAGGCGCCCCCCCCCAAGCTATGCTTTAGAAACACATGTTGGTCACAGTGAGTTGGCCACAGGGGCACTCATTTCCCTCTGTATTTTTTCACGGTCCAATTATGACCGTACAACCACGTAGTAGACAGTATTTATTACCTTCCCAGAATTTCTCCACTTTTTAATACTATTCAAACCACAATTTTTTTTATCAGATATCTGCCTAAATCCAAGCAGCGATAGGTCTCAGAGGAAAATGAATGCATCCTAATTCCAGGAAGAAATTGTTTCAAGATTACTCTTGGTTCTGGAACCAGCATATGACCCCATTTTGACCTAAAATGTAGTGGGAAGTCTTCCAGAGACTAAAGGAACATTTTCCTCCTCCTATGAGATAGCCATAGGAAGAGATGGATTCTCTTTGTCCCCTGGACATTACTGGACATAGATATGATACCTGTGACTCTCTTGCTACTATGCCGATGATGTACTCACACTTAGAATTACAGGGCAGAGAAAGAAAATACCTGCGCCCTTGATGACACTGCTCAATCAGCCTGCCCTGAAATACACCCCATCTTTGAACTTCCTGTCAAGTGAGGCCATTCATTCTTTATTGTTTTAATCAGGTGGAGTTTGGATTTCCATTACTTGTAGTGAAAAATATCTTAATTCTTATGAACTGTTTGAGATCTTTGTCCTTAAATGCTCTGAAAAGTTTGGGTTTATGCTATTGCTGTTATCTTTGCTGCTTGTAATTCAAGTTAAATGGGATTTCCCAGAGAGATATCATTGCAGAAAAACACTATATGCATCAGCATATTTAGCGCCAACTTACCACCAAGAATTAGCTAAGAAATAGCATTATGCTTTATACTCCTTCCAGTTCTGAGTTTTGCCAACACAGGGAAATAAGCCACAGGTGCAATGTAGATCAATTGGGAGACATTCCACAAAACAAGTAAACAAGTGGAAATTCACCAGCCATATTATACTGGGATGACCGAGAGATAAGTAATGTGAAATGCATTAGAATCTCCAAGGCTAACAGGCTGTCAAGACATACCACCAAAGCCGCCAAAGGGACCCTTGTAACTGAACTAGATATTTAGCTAATTGCGTAGCAAACAGAAAAAAAAAACCCTCCAACTCAAAAGCTATTGTGCAAAAGCAAACAGGAAGAAAGAGACAACACATTATTATGCTCCCACAGTTCCCAAACTATACTTGAGGTGGCATGTAGAAGTGAAATACCTCATCAGGGCTTTAATTTTCTCAAACTAAAATTTGCCTGTTCTGAGATTCTCCTCTCTACATATTCTCTATCTCTGGATATAGACAGATTGAGATAAGACAGATTTAGATATATACAGAGAAATAGATAAATAGATCTCTCTCTATATGTTATATTCCTACAGGTATATGTGTATACGATAGATAGCTTTCTCTATCTATATTTGAAAGAATATAATTTTGAGAGTTAAACCCCTTACATTATCATGGTAACGAGAAGAATAAATGATATCAACACACAGGCTACTGCAGAACTTTACATAATGGTATTTAAGGGGCACCTGGGCGGCTCAGTCGGTTGAGCAATGACTTCGGCTCAGGTCATGATCTCAGGGTTTGAGTTCAAGTCCCACATTGGGCTCTGTGCTGTCAGTGCAGAGGGCTCTTTAGATCCTCTGTCCCCCTCTCTGTCTGTGCATCCCCCTCTCACGTTCTCTCTCTCTCAAAAATAAATCAAATAAACATTAAAAAAACAAAATAATATTTGTTTCCTAAGACACTTGCTTAGTGCTAGATACAACAAAAATCATAGGGTAGAATGTCAGAAAGAGGAAAAAGGGGCAAATGAAATGCCATTTAAAAAAAGGGGTCAGTGTAAGAAAACGCATCATTAATACCTGGAATACCCATGTGTTGGTAAAATGCTAGAAAATAATAGCTCACATAAATAAAGTCCCAAACAAATTGATTTTTTAAAACAAATTGACTTTTAAAGATTCTTCTTATTTTGGGTTTAAGAGTTATTTACTGTCCTATGTCAGAATCTTGGCATTTGGTTAGTAGATGACAGGGTAAAACAAAAGAGGTGTTAGGAGGTATTCATTTTAAACGTAAGGTATATTGCCCACTTGTAATTAATTTGAGTAACCTTTACTAAGAGATTTGGAGTAAAAGATACTATTATTCTAAGCCTGAGTCTGAATTTTCACACTATTTTGATAGCCTACAAAGAGAAGGTATGAAACACACATACATATAAAGAATCTGTAAATGCTAATGTGAATTTTCTTATTTATTGAAACTTTCACAGATTATGTAGTTGAGTAAAACATTACTGAGTCACTAACAATAGGAAATGCATGTTTTTCCCCCCCCCGCATTCGGTAGAAGGTAAGTGTTAAGAAGGACTAATCATAACAATGACACACAGAGAGCTAGAAGTCTAGAGGAATTTAAAAACATGAAATGGTTCTTTTTCTTATCCAAATGCCTGTCAAGTTGCAAGGTTAGAGCCATATTTATGTTTTCAGGGTTTTTTTTTCCTCCTTATAATTGGTAAGGTTATGTCTGTGAATATTATACCACCTAATTTCACAAATTTCTAATAGGTTAAGAGGCAATTTATCATCAGCTTTAAAATGGGATGTTAACAGCTTTATAGTTAAATTAGGCAATGAGAAATGGGTAAAGGTTGTCTTTGGAAAAAAAAAGTTTTTTATGACAAAGATAATTGAACTCACAAAGAGGAAGGTATAACCTAAAATGACTTAGAAAATTCATCATGAAAGTGTGTCATTGTATTAATTTAGAAAGAAAATCACTTTTTTATTTACCCATCTCTAATGTATTCATCTCTCTGTTCAGACAGACTAGGGACCAGCCAAACGTTAATGATGAACATGTCAAAAGTTGGAATATAACCTTGTCGCATTCACCATAAGACTCTTAGCAGTTCTGAACAGTTTTCTTGACGTGCTTGAAATCCTCTATGAGAGGATTCTTTTAAAAGCCTTCCCATGGCAAGATAAAAGAACAGTTATTTGGGAAAGTTCCTTTTAGTCATTTTCTAAAAAATTTTTTTTTTTCTGAGAGAAGTGATGCATATTCATGGTAGAGAATTCGGAGTATGAAGAAAAGCATAAAAAGAAAAAGCAAAATTGCCCACAGTTCCATTCCCGAACATAACTAACAATTCTTTCGGTTTATCTTCTCTCACCCTTTGAATCTTTATGAAACTATCATAGTGTACACAATCTGATCTTATGCGATTTTGTTTACTCAACATTATATCATGAACCCTCCCCAGATGATTTTGGCTATCTTATATTCCATTAGCTCCATTTCACAGTCTATTTACCTACCTTCTACTGTTCAGTATGTAAGCTGCCTCTAAATTTTTCTTATCAACAAAATTGGAATGCACACGATTGTGTGTAAGCTTTTGTTCCTCTGAGAACTTGCTTTGAATTTGGAAACATGAAATCGCTATGTCAAAGAGTATTTTTTTTCAACATAAAAAAGTGAGAAAAGCACTAGTAAAATTCAATGAATTCACCATATAGGAGACTGGCCATTATTAAGATTCTGGCATCTACTCTCCAACATCCCAAAAACATCTCCAGTGAGGTATAATCAACATACAATAAACTGCATAAAGCATACAATTTGAGAAGTTTTTACATATGAATACTCCTTTGTAACCAGCACCCCAGTAATAATATACTGAACATATACATCACTTTGAAAAGTATTCTTGTGCCCTTCAGGTAATCTCAATCTCGGTAACCTTGCCCACCTTCCCATTCTCTTTTCCTCCCATTCTCATATCCCACATACTAAGAAAATCACTGATACATCTCTTTTGTCACTCATAGTACGTTAGACCGCATTTCCTAGAAGAGCCGCATAGCACATAGAAAAAAGACAGACAGTAGGCACCATAAGTGAGAAGCAGAAGAAAATATAGATAGTATATTCTAAAAAGTCTTGGGATATTTTAACCATTAAAAATTAAATATAAAGTATGCTTAATATGCTGTAAAAAGAAAAAGAAGGGGTTGAATATATGAATAAGAAGCAAGAGACCATAGAAAATGATTGAGCAGATTTAAAATTTAAGCATTCTAACTTTTAGAAATAAAATATAATCACTGAATATAATGGTTATAATAATAATTGAACACTTAGATTGATGCCTAATTAGAAACAGATAAAGAAATAGTTATTTGAAAGTGAGATTTGAAGATATTTGAGAACTTTTTAAAATGTTTTCATTTATTTTTGAAGGAGAGAGAGACAGAGCATGAGCGGGGGAGGAGCAGAGAGAGAGGGAGACACAGAATTTGAAGCAGGCTCCAGGCTCTAAGCTGTCAGCACAGAGCCCGATACGGGGCTCGAACTCACGAACTGTGAGATCATGACTTGAGCCGAAGTCCGATGCTTAATGGACTGAGCCACCCAGGGGCCCCATTTTAAAAAAATTTTTTTAATGTTTTTAAAAAGTGAGATTTGAAGATATTATCCACAATGCAGAAGAAAACCAAAGCAATGGATGGTATAAAACAGGGTTTGAGATATGGAGAGTAGAATAAGAAGGTATATCTTATTCTAAGTGGAGATCCATAAGGAGAAAAAGAATGAAAGAATAAGGCTGACAAATCTTTAAAGCGATAATATCTGAGAATTTCCCATAACTGGCGAAAGACACCAATTCCCACACTTACAAACACTAATGGCTCTCAAAAGGGAAAATCAAAGGAAATCCACTGTGGGGTATGTAAAATGAAATTATGTGGAACTAAACAAAGCAAAACTTCTAAAGTAAGAGAAAAGAAAAAAAAATAAAATAAAAGACAGAGTACCTTCAAGAGAATGACAGACTGACAACCAAATTCTCAGAGGCAGTAATGGAAGTCAAAAGCCTGTGTAATAACATTTCACAGTGCTGACAAGAACTCAGAACTAAATAACCATCAAAGTACGATTAATGAGTAGGGCACCTGGGTGGCTCAGTTGGTGAGCAGACTTTGGCTTGGGTCATGATCTCACGGTTCGTGTGTTCGAGCCCCACAGTGGGCTCTCTGCTATCGGCACAGAGTCCGCTTTGGATCCTCTGTCCCCCACTTTCTCTGCCTCTCCCTGGCTCTCTCTCTCTCTTTCTCTCTCAAATAAATAAATAAAAACTTTAAAAAATTAAAAAAGTCTGTTTCAAAAAAGTATAATTAATGAGTGAAAGCAAAATTCAAACCTCTCACACAACAAACAGGTTGTACTTGGCAGACCCCCACTGAAGGAAATTCTAAAGAATTACTCTTCAGGCAGAAAGAAAGTGATGCTGGAAGGTACGATGAGAAACAAACGTCTTAAATACTTCGGTATGTTTGATGAACAGATTCAATAATTATTTGTGAACAATGACTATGTGAAAGGCCATGCTTTAAGCGCTGGAGGAATAGCATCGAACAATGCACCTTTTGTGAATTAAAAAAAGTCTTCTAAGGTTTTTACTTTGTTCTGGAGGAAAATAAAAACAGTTAAAAGTGAACTTTGATAAATTAAGCAGATGTGTGAATTTTCTAGGGTATAAAGAAAAGAATGGATATCAGGTATAAAATTTCTAAACTCAATCAATGTGAAAAAAAGGAAAAAAATTAGAGAACATGATGCAGAAAAATGTCAGGCAAACAGAAAGCACAAAATATGGTAGAGAGGATCCAAATACCACTGATTACAATTAAAAATGAACTAAACTTCTAGTTAACAAAGGCTGTCCCACAGGAAAAATCAAACACAACTAATATGTTCGTAAGAGACACATTTAAATTAAGAGTATATATGGGATAAAAAATATTTACATATAGCATATATAAACAAAATAAAGCTGGCTTAACTATATACCTATATTGATAACACATGAAATAGACTTCAAAGAACAGGTATTATTAGACATAGAGGCAACAGATAATGGTAAGTTTTGGTGTATCAGAATGATATACCTAAGATATATACTGAGACTATACAATTATATATCTTAAAAACATAGTGTCAAAATATACGAAGTAAAATTTGATAGACTGTGAAGAGAAATACACAAATAGACCACCTTAGTGAAAGGTTTTCAAAATTCCTCCTACCAGCTGATAGATAAAGCAGGCCAAAACAAAACAACACAAAGATCAGTATAATATATAAGATTTGAGATATACAATGAACATGCTTGATCTAATGAACCCAATAATTTCACAATACAAAAGCCTTTCAAACACACATGGAGCATTAATGGAAATGAATAACATACTGGGCCTTACTGCAACTCTACAAATTTAAAAAAGATTAGTATCATTAAATGAATTTATCCTAATATAATGTTTCTTTTATGTGTTATATTAGTATTAGATGTGAGATCTCATTTTTTTCAAAAGTCCTAATCCAGGGGCGCCTGGGTGGCTTGGTCGGTTGAGCGTCCGACTTCGCTCAGGTCACGATCTCACGCTCCGTGAGTTCGAGCCCCGCGTCGGGCTCTGTGCTGACAGCTCAGAGCCTGGAGCCTGTTTCAGATTCTGTGTCTCCCTCTCTCTCTGCCCCTCCCCTGTTCATGCTCTGTCTCTCTCTGTCTCAAAAATAAATAAACATTAAAAAAATAAATAAATAAAAATAAAAAAAATAAAAAGTCCTAATCCAAAAAAGGGATAGTTTGCTTACTTGAAAAAAGTAAATTGCCCTGCTGCATATTGTTAAGGTGTCTGAATTTTTCACTGAATGGTCTTGGCATAACTACTGTTTACGATTTGGGTAATTTAAATTTTTTGCTACTATAAATAACACTGTCTCAAAGCTATTACATAAGTCTTTGTCTGAGCCTGATTATTTTCTTGAGAATATATTCCCAGAATTTAAATTGTTAGATCAATCTTATGCATTATTAGACCTAAAATTCTCTGTAGCTGTTGCTAACCTGTTTTGCAAAAAAAGTTTTACTAATCATATTCTGACCAACAGGGTATGAGTGTGTCTAGCTTACAATATTTCTGACAAAACTATCAGGAGAAAAATTATAATCTTATCATTTTAGTTAGGATTTGACTACCAATTATTTGTGATTTTGAATATGTTTACATATCTTTCTTAGCCATTTTACTTATTATTTCTTTAATCATTCAATCATGTGCTTTGCTGCTTTAAAAAATGGATTTAAAAACAATTAAAAATATTTTTATGTTTTTATTTCATTTTTGACAGAGAGAGATAGAGAGACAGAGTGTGAGTGGGGGAGGGGCAGAGAGAGAGGGGGAGACACAGAATCTGAAGCAGGCTCCAAGCTCTGAGCTGTCAGCATAGAGCCCTATGCGGGGCTCGAACCCATGAACCATGAGATCATGACCTGAGCTGAAGTCCGTCGCTTAACTGACTGAACCACCCAGGTGCCCCTAAAAAACAATTTTTATGTTAGAAATTAAATCCCTTTTTGCCTGTGAAGGGATTTAACCTAGTTATTAACTTTATTGTATTCTGATAATTTTTGTTAAAAATGTTGTCCTTTTTAATATAATCAAAATCACCTTTTTTTTTTGTTAAGACCCTCTCTTTTTCAATAAAAACTTTTGGAAAGCTTTTTTCTATTTAGAAATTTATTAACCAGTAACTTTTCCATATGGCTTATGGTCTCTTTTTTTAATATGTACTCTCTAAATCACTATATAATATGTATATTTAATCTATCAATCTATAAAACCATTCTCCAACTGGTCAATGATATATTTAAAAAAATTAAATATTAATCTTTTATATAGTAATGTCAACTTCAAGGCCCTGTGCCCCTTCCATTGACTTGTCTCTTCATCTTAATTGTAGTATAATTGACAAATAAAAATTGTATGTATTTAAGGTATACAATATGATGTTTTCATAGAAACTGTGAAATAATTAACACAATCTAATTAACACATGCATTACCTCACACAGTTACTTTTTCCTTGTGACAATATTTAAGGTCTACTGTCTTAGCAAATTTCAACTGTACAATACAGTATTATTATCATTTTTTAAAGTTTATTTACTAATTTTGAGAGGGGTGAGGGGCAGAGAGAGAAACAGAGAGACAGAGTGAATTCCAAGCAGGTTTCACAATGTTAGCATGGAGCCCAATGCAGGGCTCAAACCCACAAACTGTGAGATCATGACCTGAGCTAAAATCAAGAGTCAGAAGCTCAACTGACTGAGCCACCTAGGTGTCCCTACAATACAGTATTATTAACTATAGTTACCATGCTGTACATTACATCTCCAAAATGTATTTATCCTGCATAACTGAAACTTTGTACTCTGAACTCTGTCCTCATTCCATCTACCTATCCCCCCCCCCCCAGCCACTGGCAACCACCATCTAGTATCTGCTTCTATGAATTTGACTTTTTTTGATTCTACATTGTGAGATCAAGCAGCATTTGTCTTTCTTCATCTGGATTATTTCACTTAGATTAGTATCTTCCAGATTCATCCATATTGTTGCAAATAGCAGGATTTCTTTCTTTATTAAACATGAATAATATTCCATTGAATATAATTTTCGTTATCTATTAATGCATTGATGGACATTGGTTGTTTCCATATCTCGGTTATTGTGAATAATGCTACAATGAACATGGGAGTGTAGGTATCTCTTCAATCTATAATTGGTTGTTTCACAACATTTTCTAATTTCTCTTTTGGTTTCTTGCAAATGACAAGATTTCTCAAGTTATATATAGCTTAAATTTTTAGAGAAGTTTTAGGTTCACAACAAAACTAGGTAGAAAGTACAGAGTGATATATTGTTTACAATTGATGAACATACATTACAATCACTCACAGTCCATAGTTTACCTTAGGATTGACTCTTGGTGTTGGTACACTCATTGGGTTTGGACAAATGAATAATGACATTTATCCATCATTACAGTATCATACAGAGTATATCCTGTTCCCATACCCAACCCCTGGAAACCACAGATCTTTTTACTGTGTCCATACTTTTGTCTTTTCCAGAATGTCGTATAGTTGGAATCATACAGTATGTAAACTTTCCAGCTTGACTTCTTTCACTTAGTAATATACAGTTAGGGTTCCTCATATCTTTCATGTTTTAATAGGCATTTTTTTTTCAGTGCTGAATACCAGTACATTTCCTGGATGTATCACAGTTTATCCATTTACCAATTGAAGGAAATCTTGGTCGTTTCCAAGTTTTGGACGTTATGAATGAAGCTGCTATAAGCATCCACGTGCAGGTTTTTGTATGGACCTAAGTTTTCAACTCCTTTGGTTAAATTCCCTGGTGTACTGCTGGATCATGTAAGAGTACTGCCAGACTGTCATAAAAAAGTGGCTGTACAGTGGCACCTGGATGGCTCAGTAGGTTAAGTGCCCAACTCTTGATTTGGGCTCAGGTCATGATCTCACAGTTTGTGGGTTCAAGCCCTGTGTCGGGCTCTGTGCTGACAGTGCAGGGCCTGCTTGGGATTCTCCCTCTCTCTCTGCTCCACTCCTGCTTGTACTGTCTCTCTCTCTCTCTCTCAAAATGAATAAACATAAAAAAATGTAAAAATGGTTGCACAATTTACTTTTAATCTATATGTGTCTTTAGAGCTAAAGTGGGTTTCTTATAGAGAACATGTAGTTGGGATTTTTGTTTTCTGATCCACTCTAAAAAACTCTTCACTTGGTGCATTTTTACCATTGATGCTCAAAGTCATTATTGATATGGCTATACTAATAACCACCATATTTGTTACTGTTTTCTATTTGTTGTTCCTTATTTTTTGTTCCTACTTTAATCGTCTACTTTTTCTGCTTTGAGTGGTTTCAACTGAGGATTTTGTATAATTCCATTTTCTCTCCTTTTTAGCGTATCAGTTATACTTCTTTTACTTTATTTTTACTCCATGCCTGCTCTCTACCGCTGCCTCTGGCTACCATCAACCTGTTCTATCTATGAGCTGTATGTTTTTTTCAAATTCCACATATGAGTGAGATCATATGGTATTTGTCCACCTCTGTCTCACTTGTTACACTTTTTACTTTTTCTAGTGCTTGCCTTAGAATCTGCAATATACATTTACAACTAATCAAAGTCTACTTTCAAATGGTACTGTACCACTTTACGGGTAGTGTAAGTACCTTATAATAGCAAAATAATCCTTATTTCTCTTACCCTTCCCTTGTATCACTGGCATCATTCATTTCACTTATGTATAAGCATATATGTATATACATATATATATGTATATATATATAATACATAAGCATATATATACACATATATACATATATATGTATTATATATATATAATACATAAGTCTACAACATTGGATACATTGTCTCTATTATTATTTTGAACTAACTCTTATCTTTTAGATCAATTAAGAATAAGAAACATAAAAGTTTTAATTTTACTTTCAGTTATTCTTTTCCTTTCATTATGTAGATATGATTTCTGGAACTGTATTATTTTCCTTCTACCTAAGAAACCTCTTGTAACATTTGTTACACTGCAGGCTTATTGGCAACAAATTCCCTTTTTGTTTGTCTGAGAATGTATTTATTTTTCTTTCATTGCTGAAGGATAATTTCACAGGGTACAGAGTTCTGGTTTGATGTAGTATTTTTTTTTCTCTCAAAACATTAAATAGTTCACCCCATTCTCATTTTTCACTTGTTTTTTTGTGGGTGGGGAATTAGCTTTCATTCTCCATCCTGCCTCTCTGGCCCATTCTTATATTCCTCTATCAATAACCTGTCTCTCACTATGAACTCATGCTGTTTAACATCACTCTTTCTCTTTTATGTCCTCACAGCCATTCCCCTCTCTCCTCACCCTGACAATTTCTCTTACCAGCCCTCCTTTCTGTTCTCATTCTTGATGTTCTGTTCCACTCTCTTGTTTTGTAAAGTTTATTTACTTTTTGAGAGAGAGAGAGAGAGAGAGAACAAGCAGGAGAGGGGCAGAGAGAGAGGGAGACCGAGGAAGCAAAGCAGGCTCCGTGCTGAGAGCAGAGAGCCTGATGTGGGGCTCAAACTCATGAATTGTGAGATCATGACCTGAGCCAAAGTCGGATGCTTAACTGACTGGGCCACTAGGAGCCCCTGTCTTCATGCTTGCATGGTTTCTGAGGGGAATTTGGATGTAATTCTTATCTTTGCACCTGTCTAGATAAGGTGCTTTTTGCTTCTTTCAGCATTTTTCTTTACCTTAGATTTTCTGTGGTCTTAAAATGATATATCTAGGTGTAGTGTTTTTTGTAGTTGTCATTACTGTTGTTGTTGTTTTGGCATTTGTCCTACCTGGTATTCTTGCACTTTCTCAATCTGTGGTTTGGTATCTGACATCAATTTGAAAGAAATTCTGTCGTTACTGTTTCAAATATATGTTCTGTTCCGTCGTCCCTTTCTTCTCCTTCTGGTATTCCCATTATGCTTATGATGCACATTTTGTAGTTGTCCCTCAGTCCTTGAATATTCTATTCTTGTATTTTTTTCAGCCCATTATCTTTGCTTTTCAGTTTAGGAGGTTTCTATTGAGACATTCTTAAGCTCAGATATCATTTCTTCACCGATATGCAATCTACGAATAATTCCATCGAAGGCATTCTTCATTTCTCTTACAGTGTTTTTGATCTTTGACAGTTATTGCTGGTTAGTAGGATTTCCATCTCTTTGCTTACACTGCACATCTACTCTTGCATGTTATCTCCTCTACTCATTAGAGTCCTTATCATATTAATCATAGTTGTTCTAAATTACCAGTCTGATAATTCTAACATCTCTACCATGTTTAGTTCTAATGTTGTTCTGTCTCCTCAAATTTTATGTTTTGCCTTTTACTATGCCTTGTGATTTTTTTCTTAATAGCCAGACATGAGGTACCGGGCAAAAGGAACTGCTGTAAATAAGTGTTTAGTAATACGGTGTAAGGTATGGGGGCAGACAGGCAAGCATTCTAGAGTCTTATGATTAGGTCTCAGTCTTTTGGTGAGCCTAGACGTCTCTACTCACTCTGAATTTCACAAGTGTATCTCAGTTTTTTATGCACCCCCCCCCTTAAGGGAGAGAGCACTGCTACAGTGGGCTTGAACTGGGTATTTCTCTTTCCCCACGTGGAAGGCTAAAGCTGACTGGAGTTATTTATTTCCCTCCTCCAGGTCGGTTAGTCTCTGATGATACCCTAGTAGGTTAGAATTTGGTGAAGTCATTTACCCCACGGTTAGCCCTTATTAAGAAGAACAGAGTACTCTGGCTTATTTCAGATGATTCCTTTTGCCCTCTCTCTGCCAGAAGCACAAGGAGATTTTTCTCCAAAGTTTACCTGAGACCACTGTGGAACTCCTAGAGGTGAATCTCACAAAACTGTGTGGGCCCACTGGTTTCTGCAGCAGTTTCTCCTCATTAGTGTCTGCTTTGATAAGCCACAACTCCTGGTATTTGCCTTTCTGTGTCTTCAATCTTGAGGGCAGTGCTTTGTCCTCTTTCTTCATCTCTCTAAAGAGTTGTTGATTTTTCAGTCTGTCCAGCTTTTTACTTGTTCTTAGGATGGAGTGGCAGCTTCCCAAGCTCCTTATATGTGGAATTGGAAACTGAAAGTCTGTCTTTGATTTCTGACAATATAATGTGTCTCAGGGTCTCAGTGAAGTTCAGCCCACTGGACGTTCTTTGGGCATTATAGATCTGGATGTTCTTTCCTTCTCCAGATTAGGAAGGTGTTTTCACATTATTTCTTTAAATCAGCTTTCTGCCCCTTTCTCATTCTCTGTTCCTTCTGGGACTCCCTTAATGCATATATTGGTTCCTTTCATTTAATCCCACAGTCACAGAGGCTTTTTTCATTCCTTCTCATGCTATTTTCTTTTTTTCCTCTAACGGGATAATTTTAAAGGACTTTTCTTTAAGTACACTGATTTTTCTTCTGCATGTTTGAGTCTACTGCTGAGGTTCTCCATTAAATTTTTCAATCCAGTCACTGCATTCTTCAGCACCAAGACTGCTGTTTGGTTCTTTTTTTTATTGTTTCTATTTCTTTATTAAACTTTTCATTTGGTTCAGGTATTGTTTTCCTGATTTTGTGTGGTTGTGTTCTCTTGTGGCTTACTGAGCTTCTTTAAGAAAATTATTTTCAAATCTTTGTCACGTGGTGCATGGATCTGAATTTCTTCAGGGTTGGTTACTGGAGCTTTATTAGTTTCCTGTGGTGGTACCATGTTTTCCTGATATTTTGTGATCTGTGCTGCTTCCATTGGTGTCGGTGCATTGGAAGGAGCAGACATTTCTTCCTATCTTTGCAGACTGGGTTTGGCAAGCAAACAACTTTTCCTGCCAAATACCTGGGCTGATGGGACTGCTTCTGGGATTGCAGCCGAGCAGGGCTGGAATCAGGTCTCATCGCTGTTACTGACTCTACAGTTGGATTCATGGTGGTAGGCCTGTTACCAGGGGAATACTTGGGTGTGGCTTCTGGTGGGTTCCTGGCATGCTTTTGTCAGGTCAGTGGGCTAGTCCCTGGCACACAGGCTGCCTCTGAGCTGCAGTAGAGAGCGAATGAAGCTGCGTCATGGGACTGCTTCAGTGACCACAGTTGTGTCCAAGGTCATCAGGCCTATTAACTACGGGTGTCTATGGACATAGCTTCTGCCTAGTCGTATTGGTGGGTCTCTGGATGGGCAAGATTGCCTTAGACTATGGTAGAGTGGGGCTGAAACTGAGTCATAGGACTGCTTCGAGGACTGCAGTCAGGTTGGAGGTTGGTGGGCAGGTTACTGGGTGTACCTATAGGCATTGTTTCTGCCACATCCCTTGGATGGATCTGCGGCTGGGCAAGACTGTCTTGGATTAGTGGCAGAGCAGGGCCAGAGCTGAGTCATGAGAGTGTTACAAGCATTACAGTAGGTCCAAGGTCAGTAGGCCTTTACCAGTAACATGGACCGCTGTGACTCCTCCCAGGTCCCTTGGTGGAAGGAGCTAGTGGCAAGACCACAGACAAGTGGGGCCAAAGCGAGACTACAAGAGGACAGTACACAGGCCTGCCTTCTGAGTTTTCTTAAAGTGGTCCTTCTTGATCTTCTGCTCCACTGAGGATTTGCAACCTCCTACCTGGATACCAAAACTTCCACGAAGATCTTTTTCTCTATAAATGGCTGCCAAATATATTTTTCTATGAGAGATGTGGGCTGTGGATCTCATGTTGCTTCATCTTGCTCTCATCACTCACCATATTATTTTAATGACTATAATCTATGACACATTTAGTATAGCAAGTATTCCTGTATTACTTTAAAACTTTAAACATAGTCTTTTTTAAAATGGAAAACCATACTACTATTGAAAATGATGGTATACAGCGTATATTTTTAAAAATATATTTGAGTATATTTGCATTCTTTAAAAAAATACTAGGTGTGCCTGGGTGGCTCAGTCAATTAAGTGTCTAACTCTTGACTTCGGCTCAGGTCATGATCTCATGGTTTCTGGGTTCAAGCCCCACATTGGGCTCTGTGCTGACAGTGCAGAGCTTGCTTGGGACTCTCTCTCTTTCTCTCTCTCTGCCTTTCCCCCACTCACTCTCTCTCAAAATAAATAAACCTAAAAAAATAAAAATACTAAATATTTAATATGTAAATATTAAACAACATACTACTGCACAAGTGATGACCAAATAGAAAATCAAATGATAAATCAAAGTATATCTCAAAACAAGAAAAAGAAAACACAATATTCCAAAACCGATGGGATGCAGCAAAAGCAGATATTAGAGTGAAATTTATGCTACAAATGCTTGTATTAAGAAAAAAAGTTCAAACAAACAACATTACTCCACAAGGAACTAGAAAAAGAAGAAACTTAGCTGAAATAACAAAGATCAGAAATAAAGAAAATAGAGACCAGAATAAAAAATAACATAACATTGAAAGTAATGAGCAGTTTTTCTAAAACAATAAACAAAGTTGGCAATGCTTTAACTACATTAAGAGAAAACAATACAATAGATAACCACAGAAATACATAGTGTGATAAGAGATTATGATAAACAATTATATACTAACAAATCAGATAATTTAGGAAAAAAACCCAGATAATTCCTAAAAATGCAAAAGATACCATGACTGAATCATGAATCTTGAATCCAAGAAATAGGAAATCTTCTTAAACATATTCTTAACTATTTCTTTCAAATGCACTTCAGAATAATTTTGTCAAGTTTAAGAAAAAAAAACATTATTGGATTTAATTAGAATTGAGTTTGGCTGGAAACCTTTGGAGGAATTTTATGCCTTTCTTATATTTTTATTTGTTCTCCCATGGAAGAATACATACATATCTCCATTTACCGAAATGCTTACCTATCACTCTGTGTCAAGGTTGTAATTTCCTTCATTTGCCTTCAGCCTTCCTAGTCAAGTGTGTGTGTGTGTGTGTGTGTGTGTGTGTGTGCGCGCGTGCGTGCGCGCGCACACACGCAGGTGCATGTATTTGTGTATGTGTAGAGCAAGAATGCGAATGAAGGCAATACTCCTATTACCCCATCTTTGTAATTTTTTATTGCAGATATAGTTACTCCCTTACCATTTTCTCATTTCTTTATCTGAATTAGATGTATTTACAAGGTTAGAACTCTGCCCCCAAAACTTTCATTTTTGTATATATTTTTCTTTTATCCTGTATTCTGTATTATTTCATATTCTAATAGCTTTATTTATTTACGTTAAAGATTTATTTATTTTGGGGAGAGAGCAAGTGGGGGAGGGGCTGAGGGAGGGGGTGAGAGGATCCAAAGCCAGCTTGATACTGGCAGGCTGAGAGCAGTGTGAGTGACATGAGGCCTGAACTCACAGACCACAAGATTATGACCTAATCCAAAATCTGATGCTCAACTGACTGAGCCACCCAGGTGCTCCTATATTCTAATACCTTTAAATGCAACTTTTAGATTCTTGGTTGCATCTGGTTTTGTTTATGTTCCTTTCTCATTTTGACAAGTTCTTGTGCATCTCTGCCCTTCTCTGACATTTCTGTCTAGGGCTCTCAGTTTTTTAATTCATAGTGATCATGTATTCTTGCTTCTTTTTGAGAACACCAAGAAATCTTCTAAACGTTTCACCTCTTTTTTTTTTCAGTATATGAAATTTATTGTCAAATTGGTTTCCACACAACACCCAGTTTTCACCTCTTTTAGTAGAAACATACTTTCAAAAATTTGTTGCTACTTTGAATCTTCAAAAAAATTCTTATTTTTCTCTTATAATGCAGAATAATCTTACTAGAGATCATTTAGAAAATTTAACTATAGACCCTTTTTCCATTGGGTAGAGACTTTTTTAGGCCTGGCATGCGCTCAAAGTGAGTGGAGTGTTTTTAGCACCAGGAACTGCACTCTTGGCTTGACGATTTCCAAGCTAGTGTGTGCATGCATTTGTGTGCAGGTGTATGCCCATGCACATATTTGTGTGTAACTGTTTTAAGGAGAAACAAAATTTATACTAGTCCCAACTAATGTGTTACAGTGTGACCCTGGGAATTCCCCATTCATAAAATGTTTTAACACCGTTCCCTTCGTCAAAGCAGAATGGTGACCGACATGTTGCACAAATGGAAGTGCATGTTTCACTGTGTAATATTGCCATGAATGTTAAATAATATAATCTTATCCCAAATCCTTCAGTAAGTAATATTTTGTCATTTGGAGAATGACCATACACAAAAAGCAGGAATATCCAAACTGAAATATACAAATAAAAGATTCACTATTTAACCAATATTCAGTTTACTATAATGGTTAAGGAAAAAATTAATTGCCAGAGTCTTACTAAGTTAGTGAGACATACACAAATTTCTATTTAATCTTTTACCCTGCAAATAATGTTTAGACATTCAACATAAAAGGGTTATTCAAATAACAAAAATGGGCATTTATTTATTTATTTACTTATTTATTTATTTAGAGAAACGAAAGAAACACCATTCATCCTGAAGCTTGGTCAAGCTCTCTGGTGAGGCTACCAGTGATGAAGCCAGTTCATCCTGAATTTGAACATCCTCTTCTCTGAACTCCTAATATATTTAATTATGACACACAAATTGGCCATTGACTTATAAGATCTTATTCTGCATTTTGCATGTTTGTAACTATTCCTCCTTCACCCCCCAAACCCCAGAATGGACATTTAAAACTTTGAGAATATAAATCAGGCCTCCAATGCATTTGATGCATCATAAACATTCTATTATTGGTTTCTAATTTTGCCTTAAAATATGTAATTATACAAATAAAAGTAGTGTACTTTGGGGGAAAATGTTATATAAGTTGTGACTGAAAAAACCAGTGGAAACGAACGGTCTGGTTTTATTATTTTCTCATATATTTGAAGTAATAAAATATACTTCAAATGAAAGATTCATACAAATCATTTCATTTCTCCCATCCAAGTACTAACCAGGCCTGACCCTGCTTAGCCTCTGAGATCAGACGAGATCGGGCGCATTCAGGGTGGTATGGCCGTAGACCAAATCATTTCATTTCTGATGTGCATTTGTCTTAAAACAAACAAACAAACAAACAAACAAAAGCACCTTACAGTACGAATGAAAAGACCTGGATTCAAGGCCCAGCTTTCCCTTTAATAGAGGTGACTGTTCAAAGTCTGAGACTCTTCAACTTCCCCTTGCCTTTACTCATCAGACCTTGCCATTTAGAGTAATACTGACTGCTGACTTGATTACAAACATAAACACAGACATGGGAACTTATATCATGTGTCTATGTCTGTACTTCCTGGTCAGCCAGATAATACAGAAAACAGTTAAATTATTTAAAAAATTATCCTCAAAATCAAAACAAATTTATACACATACAGGTGTACATATAAAGACATATTATTTTTTCTGTAGATATGTCATAATTCCCTGAGAATACACCTATGTACCAAGTTTAATACACAGCGACATAAGGCAAATCTATTTAAAATATGGCCCAAAGAGCAGAGCCAGTCTACAAACTCTTTTTATTGTTGTTCAATACCTGAAGGACATCAAGTGAGGGTAAATATTTAGTTACGTTTAGAGCAATTTGCTAATTTGCTATTTGAGTGAAACAATAAAAAAGAAAACTTAGCTTATATTTTTGTATGCCTTTGTTAAAAAAAATACTGGTTGCAGTTATTCATTTTTTATGATATTTTACCAAAGTTTCAGTCCCCAAGGGACTGGAAATTAAAGCAAAGCAAACAAAACACCTGGTAAATAACCTCGGGTAGTTTCGGAAGCATTCATGTATTTTATCACTGTTAATGTTATTATCATTTTAAAAGCTAAATTAAAATTGTTTTTCATTCTCATCTAAGAATCAAGCTTGGACATCATCAAGCTTAGTTTCTTAAGTCTCAGTTTCTTTATCACAACTTTTCTCTGATAAGTTTATTAGAAACTAGTCACTAGACATTTCTATGCCTATTTTCTTCCAATGAAGCATATATTAAGCAAGATCTTCAAAGGAATGGGACATAAATTTGGCAAATGACCCTCATTAAATCAAACACAGACATACATATCCATACACAAAAGAACATGCACATTCTTGGGATGTTTATTCATAAAATTCTCAAGTACTGTTCATGATCATATAAAGGTTTAATATTAAGGTGTATTAAGTCATTAAATTCCTTTTTCAGTAGTTGAATTACATTCTTTAGTTATGAATACTTTTCTAAACATTTTCTTGACCCATTTCAATTCCCAAAGGTAATTTAAACATTTTATGACCCAAAAACAGTAAAAAAAAATAATAAAAGATGTAAAAGTGAGTATACATCTTAAAACAGTAACTAGAGAATCCTTTTACTTCTCTCCAAAACCAGGCAACAACATCACTACCACCCCACTTATAAAACAGTCTCTTCCTGAACTATCTTTGAACAATCTTAGCTAAGGACTCTACCGTTTCTGGCCGACATCACACTCTCAACAGTTAAAACATTTCATAAATGGAATACTGGCACTTAGTAACATTTTGCAAAGCTGATAAAACTTAGAAGGATTATTCGAAAGAACCTCACACTGACACACTGTCATTTCTAAATGTCAGGGACTTCAAGCTTAGCTCATAGAAATGAAGCCCATGCTTGGAGACAACCCTGCCTTCAGAGATAAATCTCTTTTTAAGACTTATGGTTGTGGGAGTTGTAGTCTCAACCCTGGTGAAATGACCTCCAAAAGCAGCAACTATTTTAAGGTCATGTGTACATTCCTATAAGCAGATGGCACAGAAGGGCTTAACAGGTGTCCAGGCATAGCTTTACACTTGTGCTGGTTCTGCCCTAAAAAACATGTCCTCCAAACATCTGTCTCAAAAACACATGCGATGTATTAAGGGAAGATTTTCAGACCAAAGTTGTGTCAATATTTCCTATCCTGCTTTCTTTTGCAATAATCTGTACCTTTTAGATACATACAGTCTAGTGGGAAAGGAGATACAATATTTTGTGTTAAACAATCATGAAGAGATTAGAAAATACTTGGAAATATTTGCCTTACCTGAATTCAGGAATGAAGCCGTTTGTGTGTGCTTCTCTAAGTTTTAAACTAATACACAAAGATATTTTTTCCAAATAAAGTAATCTTTTTTGAATTAAATGTTAAGTTAAAGGTCAGAGTATGTTCTGACATTTATGCATCACAAATATTTGGAAACAAAACTAGATCACTGAGTTGGTGGGAGGAATTTCATTGCTGCTTTTGCATACATGTGTTGATCTTGTGTGTGTGTACATGTATTTGGAGTATCAATCTCCTATAATAAGGAAAGAAACGGAATTAAAGATGGGTAAACTTTGATGGTGGAAGTCGTATGATAATTCAAGCTGAAAAATCAAATCATGAAAATCCTGGGAGGCAGTCTATATTCATGTTGGCTGGTCCTGGACCAGGTATAAAGAGGGTATGATGGGGAATAGGAGCTCTGTGTTAGTGCAGGTAGCATCCAGTCTAGGGAGTGGTGGAGAGGACACTTGGTTCTGTGACTCTACCATGAATTCTCTGACCTAAAGGAAAGTCATGGCCCACTACTGTTCAGAATGACCCTATAGTGAAGCGCTGATTGGGCTCAGAATCACAAACTCCTGTTCAAGTTCCAAGCTGATATTTATGGAGTTTCTCATAGCTTCAAATTGCTTTGGTGCTTTTGGTAAAAATTCACTTTATGCATTTCACCCTTTCTTGGTGCTTTGAGGACACTGGATACATTAAGGATATGACCTTCCAAACCCTTATGGTGTAGTTATGAAGCTGAGATGTAAAACAGCCCTAGGCAATCAACTCTGATAAAAAATGGTGTGTGTTGTGTACTTAGACCCCTCTTCTAGAAGGTCAATTATTTTAAGAAATCATCCATGTGAGGCACTGTTCCTTAGTCAACATTTAATTTAATTCTATTTAAGAATTCTTAAAGCGATCCTACAATATCCCAGAAAACAATGTTTTTAAAAATCGATTTCCTCACAAACTGGCCTATACAGCACTGCCCGGCAGAAACTTCTGTAACGACGGAAGTGTTCTATATCTTCTCTGTTCGATAGAATAGCTACTAGCCACATACGGCTATAGAGCATTGGAAATGTACCTTAGTGTGACCCAGGAAGTAAGTTTGTAATATTATTTAATTTGGACTATTTAAACTGTAAATTTAGCTAGCCACGTTTTCTAAAGGTATTATGCTCCCAATCTAATTTCAAAATGAGAAACTTGAACCGCTTGCAGCACAATACGTTGCAGGTAGCATGCTTCCAACATTCTGTTCAGTAAATGGCCTAACTGGTTTAGCTAATCATAATACGGTGTCCTAATGAATCGAGGAGACCTAACAAAAGTTCTCAGCATACAACAGTACCAATACACTTTGATATGTAAAGAAAATACTACTAAGAAGTAAATTTTCTAAGAAGTTGTAAAAGAGCTGTTGATCAAATATAATTTCAGTAAAGCTCTCAAGGAGATTCAATTCAGAAAACTACAATGAAATGGCTGGCTTTATATTGTATAAAACATCTATAAAATGAGAAAAACATGTAGCCCTCTTTCATTAGTAACTGACTTTTAGTTTTTCAACGCAATAAGTCCAAATTAAGCAGCTAAAATACAGGGTTATCTATAATAAAAGGGATGGTTTCGATGTTACACCAATTCAGTTTTTATTGTGAAAATAAACACCCTTTCTGCTGTCACTCAAATTTTATCTTACTTCTACCAACAACTAAAAAAAGGAAATATGGAAACATAACCCGAAGAACCTCTATTTAATCTCTCTGAAAACAACTATAAGGAATCAATACAACAATGGAAACGAGAGTCTGGAGGCTCACAACAGTTTTATCAAACAATTTCTGTGGCCTTCTAAAGGGAAATCTCTTTTTAATCATTCGGAGTTTAATTAAGAAGTAAATAACCATATTCGAAAGAAGCCTGCCTCTCCCAGTCAACTTAGCTTTTTCAAAGGAGATGCCACAAAGCTTCCTAGTTATTCTCTATTTGATCAATCAAGTTGTGAGACTTCCTTTTGTGCAGAGCATTGTCATTCTCAGTGCAGTTAAATTAGGTTTTATGGTTGAAAATTGCCCTATTAACTTGGTGCTTCCTGCATTTTCATTAACTCAAAACATATTTGATATCATGATAAGCTCCCCTGAAATGAAACTTCCCTTCTGGAATAAGTCATTCTATTATAGTAGATGCTTACCACGGAACTTGGTTTTGAACATTATACTGCTTTAATGTGCTTCCCTATGAACTGATGCTTTGGATGAGGCTATACAACACTAACATTTATAACCATATGCTGTGTTTTAGGCCAAGTCATTTCCCCTCTCCCCTACTGTAAAATTGTGAACAATTTTTGACTTCCAAGTTTGATTCCTTTCCAGGAGGAACCTCTGCCAAGTACCTGGATATACCTACAATTATCTTGCTCTCACACTAGGGCAGTCATTGTAAACTTGGGAGGTTCACCAGCATCACCTGGGAGAACTTAGAACAGAGCTCTGGCCCGTGACACACCAACTAAATCAGAAACTCTAGCACAGGGGTTCAGGCATGAGACATTTTAGAAGCTCAGCCGGTGATTATCAAGTGCAATCAAGGTTGGGCACTGTGGCCCTAGCACAGTACTACTCATGTTTTAGCATAAGGCTTGCTCAGGTTTGGAGGTTCTGATTCTGCAAGCCAGCAGTGGGCCCTGAGAATGTGCATCTCTAACAGGTTCCCAGGTGGTGCTGATGCTTCTGGTCTAGGAACCACACTTTGAGAACTACTGCCCTCGGGCTCTGAGATCAAGTCAGTCCCTTTGAATTCTCTTTGGAGATGATGCAAATTATCATAGGCCATCCTTGTTATTGAATGTGAAGCCACTCCTCTTCCTCCTGCATCGATTTATCAAACCGAAGGACGGAGGGACCCGAGGGAAAGAGAAACACTCAGAATGATCCTATCGGCCTGTTGGTGGCTCCTGGAGCAGTTAATATATTCAGAACTGGATTTAACTAGGGTGGTCTATTTTCTGGGTCTTTCAGAACAGCTCTGCTAATGCAGCATAATACCAAGGACCCAAACCACACTGGAAAAGGTCACTTTGACTCTCCCCTTTTTTAAAGGACTTTCCCAGGTGGGAGTCCTCATTCCTTCATTCAACAAAACGCACTTCTCTGTGCAAGGCAAATAGAGTAGAGGGGAAGAGGTCCTTGACTTTACGGAATTTACATTATATTCAGAATAGAGGGACAATAAGCACCTAACAACCAATTAAGAAACTTTGAGGTCTGTAGTGAATGCAAAGGCCCTGAGGCTGGGCTATGCGGACTTTCTGTTTGGAACAGAAGAAAAGTCTATGTGTCCAGAGCAAGGAGGAAACTGGTAAGATCTGAAGGTCCAAAGATTGTGTGGGGTATTTGTAGGCCACCGTTAAGGGTTTGGATTCTTTCCACAAGACAAGCCATATGAGGGTTTTAATAAAGGGAGTGATAGGATCTTTTGCTCCCCTTTTCGTTATCATTCAGTTGCTTTGTTGACCAGAGAAGAATTAGGGTAGAAGAAAGGCAAGCTAGTCGGTGGAAACTACTGCATTTGGGGTCAGAGTTGATGGAGGCTTGGACTGGAAAAATAGCAACAGAGATGGTGAGTTGCAGCTTATAAAAATGTAGACAGATCAGCTGTGGGGCATAAGGGATAAAGGGAATGGAGAGGTGTCTCGGTGGCTAGGTCGGTTAAGACTCCGACTCATGATTTTGGCTCAGGTTGTCATCTTGTGTTTCATGAGTTCGAAACCCATGTGGGGTTCAGCACTGACCGTGAGGAATCTGCTCGGAATTCTCTCTCTCTCTCTCTCTCTCTCTTTCCCCCTTTCTGTTTTCCCCTTCCCCGCTCACTCTCATGCTCTCTCTCTCTCTCTCAAAATAAATAAATGAATTGTAAAAAAAAAAAAAAAGGAATAAAGAGAATGTAGAATGCCTCTTAGGGGTTTACCTTGAACAACAGTGGGTGTGTTGCAAACTTTAATTGTGATGGGGAGGAATGAATGGGAAGCCATTTGGGGTGCTGACCAAGAAACCATTATTTTTGTTTTGAATGCTATAGTTGAGTTGCCTGCTACATTTTCAGGAGGCGTTTTCTACTAGTCATTTGGCTATATGAGTCTTTGTTCAGCAGAGTCTGAGTTAGAAATAAAAATTTGGTAGTCATATGTATGTAGATAGTAGGAGACTCATTGATTCCACCTGGGAAGCACTCAATCTCAGATTTATTCTGAACCTTCTATCTGTAAAGAAGTATAATGGAAAGTTCTGTTGATTTCCAATGCTTTTACGCATAACTGATTATAGGAAAACAGGATACAGAAGTATGAATGGAAATCCTCTTGTCAAAGGTAGAGGAGCTCATATACCATTGAAAAGCAAACCACTTGACACATTCACAAAGGGTTAACTGAAAGATGGGAAGCACACTACTGTCATTAGGGTAGAGAGAAGGTTTCCTGAAACTTCACTTCTTAGTCTACCTCTAGACCTACCTTTTAGGCAAGCGCCAGAACTTTTACTCTAGGGCACTTTTCCTTGTCTATAAACTTTTCTTTGGAAAAAGAAATTTGAGAGCTCTCTCTCATCCAGGGAATTCCTCTGTGGGAAAAGGCAGACATTTAACTTGTCCCTGTTTTCCTTCCAAAGATTTTTAAGAACTCAACTGACATGGTCTCCTTCACCAGCCAAGACTTCTTTTAAATATAAGAAAGTTATATGCAGTCAATAGAGTTAAAAGTTGGAACAGATCACTCACATACCTGTAAAATTTACATTATTTGAGTACCTAAGAATTTACATGGTTGGAAGTTAATATCATTTAAATTTTTTTTTACATTTATTTATTTTTGAGAGACAGAGAGAGAGAGACAGAGCGTGAGCAGGGGAGGGGCAGAGAGAGAGGGAGACACAGAATCCAAAAGGCTCCAGGCTCTGAGCTGTCAGCACAGAGCCTGAAGCGGGGCTCGAACCCACGAACCATGAGTTCATGACCTGAGCTGAAACCAAGAGTCAGATGCTTAAGTGACTGAGCCACCCAGGTACCCCTGGTCTGCCCTCTATTCTATTTCATGGAAGATGTGCTGTCCTTTAATCTGACTAGAAGTCTGGCTAATATTTCTCAAAATGAACCCATCTTGTAAGGAGACTTAGTGGAAGTTCCCACAGACTGAGAGTGAGAATGTTTTTTTTTGTGCCTATATGCTACTAAATTTGGTACATTTGACAGAATTTGGGCTATTTTGTCTATGACTTGTTTTAATTTTAGCATAGCACCTGGTAGGTTGCCATGGATCATTCCACCTGTCTCTAACTGTAGGCTTCTAAGTTTGCTCTAAGAACTTGAAAACTACTAAATGGTCAGATGAGCCTAGGTTAGTTTTTATACCAGAAGTTTAAAACATTTAGAGCAACTGCACAGAGAAATAACAGACTGAGTTAAGTATGTTTTTAGATTAATTTTTGAACACTTAATATTAAAGTTTTGATGATTTATTTATCCTCACCTTTCAAAAATAATGCCTTGTTTCATCTTCATGTGAAGTTCTGAATTTCACTTGTAAATTGGATGAATTTACTCCAATTCCACAAAAGATGGAACATGAATACAAAAAAGCATTCAAAAATGCTGTTCAAAAATGATATGACCTGAAGATATCATTCATAATGCACAGATGAACACATTAAAAATAAAGTCCCGGTGTTAAACTTATAATTACGTTTGTAAAAGCAGAATGCTAATCCCTATTATTTCTTTTCTTCAGTCATTTATATACATAGGCACAGACAAACATCAGCCCTCTCCTCCCCTCCTGCTAGCTAATCCACAGATTGGTGAAGAGAATCTCAATAGGACACAGCAGGTCCTCCAGGAGCAAAAGCTTCACATTATATGCATTTTAAGGAGGACAGGATCTCATGCTATGGGAAAATATCTAACCATTCCAGGGCACAGCCTCTGACCCCATGTTCCCCCGCCATGCTTTTTAATGAAGTGTTCTGTTGAAATGTCGAGGGTGTATTTTAATTCCAACATTGCATTTATTCATTCACTCACCAAATATTTATTGAGTGCGTCCTGAGAGTTGGAATCTGTGGATCATTCTTTTGGCCATGACTATTGTAATAAATATAATAAGCAATAAGTATATTAAGTGTAATAATGTAGTAAGTATCATTGTGACCCTGATGGAGATTTTGAAAATATTAACAAAATACTAAGTCTTTTGTTAGTGCACTAGCAATTGTTAATTGTTATTGTGTTGCCAGGATCCCTACAATTGACCCCATGTTAACGAATTAATCAGGGGAGTTGGTGAAAGGAAGGAGATTAAATCAGAAAGAGACTCACCAAGAATGAATTCTCTGAAAAGAGGCTGAGTTGAAAAAAAGAAATAGATGATCTTCTGCTAACCTTCTCAGCCTGCTATGGCTTTGTGCATTCTGGCTCAACCTAATATTGATACATAAAATGAAATGTAATGAAGAAAATCAGAAAATGGAATGGCTTATTGGATACTGTGTAAAAGAGAAGTATCTTCTGTTTCACTCTTTGAGTCAGTGCCTCTGAATGGATAATGGTGTAATTTCTCAGTGAAGGAGGCAATGAGCATGTGAGAGTGCATAGGCACATGTGTTCATGTCTGTGAATATATGTGGAATGAAACACTGTAAATATATGTGGAATGAAATACATATACTAAAAATTGAATTCGAGGTACCGTTTTGTCCTGTGCTATTGTATTTGTATGTATAGAAACCATATTGGCTTTTAATGAAATCAGCTCTCTCCTATTTTCCATTACCTGTGAGAAGAGGAGAGGGTTAAGTATGGGTAAAAGTATTGGGTATAGAGTCACCAACCCGGCATTGTTTTGAGGTCACTCAGTTCAGTCTCTTAATTATTCACATCAAGAACGAATAGTGTGTCCAACTTTGCAGTTAATGGCAGAGCCAGGAAAAGCACATAACACCCCACTAAACCCCTACCCACCTACCTTACAAGCAGATCAAGATTTTTGAATGGCTTTCACCCTGTAGGGGCTTCTTTCTGACTGTATCGCAGCTTCCTGGTATTTTACTGTTTGCCTTTTTTCGTTCTCAAAATGTCCTTTTAGAGTCTCATAACATATACTTAAACAGATGAATGAGTTTACTATTAATCTTTCCGGGAGCATTTCTATCTTAACATGGGTCAAATGTCAACTAAAGAAATAAAACTTTAAACCTAAGATTTCAGGCGTAAGTGAGGTGAAGGTAGAAGGAAGTGATTTAATGCTTGCAGAAACTCTTGATTACCATCGTACATGGTCAGTCAGTTTACTGGTCTCCTTATGTGAAAGGCAGTTCCAGCATGATTTATGTAACTCAAGACCTGTTGAACATTTTACCAAAATTAAATTCTACTGGTGGAAAAAGTGTTTCTAACAAGCAGAGAAGCCTGAGAATACTGAGTCAGTTTTAGGGGAGGCAGATCAAGTAGAGCGAGGTAAACTGAGCAGTTATACCAGAAGAAAATGTATGAGAACCAGTGCTTCAAAAAATAATTGCTTGATACATGCCCTGAATTTTGACACATTAATATACAATACATTCGGCACATCTTTAGGAAGCATGAACTATATGCCAGATTCTAACCTAGGATCTTGGGTATTACAATGAGCAAGATTAGGGTCTTCCTCTCTTTAAACATCTAAAGGGGTTGGGAAGATGGGGATTTAGACAGCAAAGAAGCAACCAAATAAACTAACAAGTAATTTCAGATGGCGCTAACTGCAATGAAATAAACAGCACTGGGGGATATGAGAGAGAATGACTTGGGGCTACTTTACAACGGACGGTCAGGGGCTTCTTTGGAAAGGTGATATCTGAGCTTAGATCTGAGGGATGAGAAGGGAGAAACCATGAAGCAAAGAAAGAGTTTGGGGCAACTTAGAGCCATCGGCCTAAAGTGGAAAGGTGAGCTTGGTATGTGACCAGAAAGGGACATGACAGGAGATGAGATCAGAGAAGGAGGCAGGAGCCAGCTGATGTAGGGACTACCTGGCCAGGTTAAGGAGCTGGCATTTGATTTCAGGAGGTCACTGAGCACTTCTAACTATGAAAGTGGTTCAATCTGATTTACCTTTAAGAACCTTAGTGGCTCAGTCAGTTAAGCATCCAACTTGGGCTCAGGTCATAATCTCATGGAACCATGGGTTCCAGCCCTGTGTTGGTCTCTTCTGGCAGCATGGAGCCTGCTTTGCATCCTCTGTCTCCTTCTCTCTTTGCCTGTTCCCTGCTCTTTCTCTCTCGAAAATAAATAAACATTAAAAAAATAATGGCGGGGTCCTGGGTGGCTCAGTAGGTTAAGCATCTGACTTCGGCTCAGGTCATGATCTCCCGGTTTGTGAGTGTGAACCCTGCATCGGGCTCTGGGCTGACAGCTCAGAGCCTGGAGCCTGCTTCTGATTCTGTGTCTCCCTCTCTCTCTGCTCCTCCCCTGCCTGCGCTCTGTCTCTGTCTCTCTCCCCGAAATAAAATAAAAACATTAAAAAATTTTTTTAAAGAGAAGTGGCTTTCACTGCTTTGTGGAGAATGAATTAATGAGAGAACAGGGAGGAAGCTTGAAATAAGAGGATGACATAAGACTATGGACAGGTACAGGGCCAATTCTGAGATATAACCAATAGGACTCGATGGATTAGATGTCAGACGTGAGAGAAAAGGAAAAATGAAGGATGGCACCAAGGTTGTTGGCTTTAAACATATTCACTCTTTAAATTCTGGTTTGATTTTATTAGATACACATAATGGGCAAATAGAACTTAAAAAGCTACATAAAATAATTTTACAAAACAAGCGATGGAGCCATTGCTAAAAAGCTGTATCATTACATAATATTTTTAGTCATTTTGTTTTCCCAGAGTTCTGAGAATTTACATATATTGGTAAATTTAGTTACAGGCAAGATGTGTGATTAAACTATAAGGATTCAAGATAATTTTTAGAAAGCATAATGGCATTAAGCACATATTTTATAGTTTATAATAAGAACCATGGATGTTCGAGGCCCAGGCTTTAAATAAGGAGAATTAAAGACACATTGAAAGGAAATAAACCTTCAAAAAAAAAAAAAAAAAAAAACCCGGAAAGGGATGAAATGTTTTCTGAATAGCACTACGTATACTGCTGTAAATCATGGTAAATCCTAGTGGTAACTTTCCCAAAGAAATCATATAAATTCACCAAAACATTAAAGAACAACTTTATTTCCTTTAAAGAAACAGAAAGTCACCAAACATATGGCAGTAATAAAATCTTTATGCTGATTGGATACTGCTTTAGCCTCATGAGTTATATACCTGATAGAAAAATACCAGAACAGAGGTAAATTCATCAGCAGTATTAGACTTATAAATGTTAATTCAATGGCTGACAGATACAATCACTCTCTCCAAGTCACTATAGGTTTTTTTAAGATCAGAAAACCTTGTGTAACAATATTTTGGTCCTAAATACTGACTTTGAGCTTAGAAGCTCAAATGCTTAATGGTATGTTTTCTTTTAGATTCTTATAGGAGCTAGAAAGCCAACCCCCAATCTCCAAAAATACCTTGAGATTAAAAAAAAACACACACAAAACAACTCATGAAGAAAGATGGAAAATAAATGACAGGGAATATTTTTCAGTAGTTTGCTGAAAGCCTAGACAAATTAGAAGAACCACTTATCTGATGTCAAATGCAAACTCTATTAATCTGGAGGAAATAAGTTGTTTCAAGTTGTTGAAACAGAAGTTTGTTTCACCTAGGACTATTGCCAGAAAGATACCAAAGAAATTCACTTTTTCGAAAGTTACCAATTACCCAAAACGAGATTATCCTTTTCTTCTATTTTCCAGTGTACCTTGAAATAAAAAGAGGGAGTCTAAATAGAATAAAGCTGGTTAAAAGGAAGACAAGTCTAATAGACACTAGTATCATATATAGATTTCTTAGTTGAGGAGTTCAGGGTTCCTAACTGGGCACTTTGCCCATTGCCTAAAGGGATGATTGCCCTCGGTTCACTTTCTAACTGTTGTCATTTTGGGGAATTTTGCTTAGTGACTTGGCTTTATGAAACTTCAGCAATTTTCCATAAGCTTTAATAAAAAGGAAACTTTAAGGTGGATTAAACCTCATGGGAATATAGTTTCTTCAAAACCAACACGCACAAACACACCCAAGATAATTTCTCCTTTGCATTCAATACTAGAAAGAGACATCAATTAGATTAAAACTCATGTGAATAGAATCTCTTTCAAAACAAAGCCTAACACCTTTATGTTCCAGATTCACTGCTCTCAGCACATGCCTAAAAAGACAAATGATATACCAGTAAAAAGCTACAATAAACAGATCCTGAATTGATTGATTGATTACAAAATGAAATTATCTAAATTACTGTCCGTTTTGTTTTCTTTGTAGGAGCCAAAGGCAGGCCGCCCCAGGTTGGGCCACTTTGGCATGAACATTATTTTAAGGTAAAAGCAATCCAAACTCAGCAGATTCAGGAAAAGCTCTTTATCTCCCCCTCAACTGCCTGCCTGTACCAGAAGAGAGCTATTAACAGAGATTCCTCTTTGTCTAAGAAATTTATTTCCATATAAGGGCAACCTTTGTTTTTTTTTTTTTAATATGAAATTTATTGTCAAATTGGTTTCCATACAACACCCAGTGCTCATCCCAACAGGTGAAGGGCAACCTTCGTTTTCTAAACACCTCCCACCTTCCCAGTAATGGTCTTCCTCCTCTTTCTATCTTCAGACCGCTACTCCTCCCCTTAGCTCAGGAGGTCATATAAGCCTCATGTTGCCTGACTGTTTTTGGAATTTCCTGTCTGTGTGGATTCCCTATAAGCATGAAACTAAATTTGATTTTCTCCTGTTAATCGGACTCATGTCGATTTGATTCTTACTCCAGCTAGAAGGATCTTGAAGGACAGAGGAAATTCTTCCTCCCCAACATCATAAACATAGTTAATTATAGCAAGTTTATGAATGAAAATTGAAAGACTGATCTATTATTGTAAGTTAATTTAGGGATTCAAAATGTTAACATACATGTTAATATAAGCATGAATGTGTCAGGGATTTCTGATAAAGATTTTGGGTTGACTATTTAAGAACTGATGCCTAAAAAGCTTCAATTCTGAATGTAAGGAGATCAGGAGATCAGATTAGAGTAGGGCTAAGGTTGTTTCATGACCCTGACAAATACTGAAGCAGCATCCAGGCATCCATCTTGTCAGTCCAGATGAAAGAATGAACACTAGAGGTCTTATCAACCCAGGCACGGCTGGACAGGCCAAGCAACCTGTCAAAACGCAACCCCACTAGCTTACAAGTAAAGATATTTTTCAGATTCTCAGTCTTGAGATGGAAAAGACCTCCAGGGGACCAGACAAAGCAACACCAGAGCAACTGCTAACATGACCTCATGGGCCTCCAAACAGTGGTGCCCACCTTCTCAGGAGACACCTGCCTCAAATTTTGCCTTTAAAGCCCTTACCTGCAAGCCATTGGGGAGTTTGGGACTTTCGAGCATTAGCTCCTCTTTCTCCTGGGTAGTGCCACACCAGGAAATAGCTTTCTTTCCTCACAGCAAAAGCTCAGTATTAGTTTTTATTGGCTTGCTGCTCATTGGGTAGATGAACCCTCTTTGGTTTGGTTAAATGTTGCTTTATTTTGTACAAGCTCTAGTTTTTCCAGTACAGTGTATCCCCTTCTAATCTACTATGTAGTTTATTTTCTATTATATGTATTGCTTACTGTCTGTGTTCCCTCACCAGAATATCGTATCTACAGAAATAGAAATCTGGGTCTATTTTGTTAACTGATGTAGCCCAAGTGCCTAGAAGAGTGCTTGGCATATAGGAGGCACTCAGTAAATATTTGTGGAACCAATAAATGTTCTTAAGTTCTGAATAAATCCAAAACCGTTACCTCACTGAATAATTTGTATGTGCATATGCATACACACATATCAAATTTAAATCCTATTTATTTCCAAAGGCCTTATTACCTGTTGGTGATCAACCACTGCATGACCACACAGACTTAATAAAATATCACAGAGCAACAAATATCGGGAAAGCATTAATTGTCTGGTTTAAATGAGGGTTTCATTAAAAATTGATGTCAATGCTTTGACAATCATGCCTTCTGACTAAATAAACTTTCAAAACCATTTATAGTAGTCAATGTGACCCTGGGATACCTTGTATTAGAAAACATAAAGATGCTGTCTTTGTAGACAATCCAGCAAAATGCAGAAATGGAATTACATGCGATACCTAAAAAGATTAACTTATACTGACAAACATAATAAAGACTCTGAGCATACGGAATAAAACCTGATTTTCTTATCCGAGCTCCAAATGTCACAAACACCTATGCAAGGTCTTACTGGTAAAAAACGGATGCATGCTTCACTTCCATCTGTCTAGTACTCTCAAGATCCTCTGTAATGCTAAAGTTGTCCTCAGGTTTTGAGCATCCCATAATTCCTAATACGCTTTGTTCCTTCTAAAAATGGTAAGGGAATAGCTCCCTCTAATCGGTATTAAAACAATAATACATGGCTTATACATAACTAGAAAAGTCTTCTAAGCCTTCTTAGGGACAGAAATTTCTATGTTGTCACAAAATATGTTGGCTGTAATTTAGATGTGGGAAATCAAATTAATTGTGAGGAAGTTTAATGTACTTTTAAATTGTATGGAATTCAGTATATGGGCGTTATGCTAAGTATCTTGCTGTGCCTTTCCAGGTTCACTCTCCTCCCTCTGAGTCCTGGGTGACCGCCAACGCCACACCCCTACTCCCTACAACTCACCACACCTATCCCCTCCCACAAGAAGAACAAAGGCCCTCCTGCCAGGTTTCTGTTGGTTTGCTGGATTCCTCTACTGAGGATCCCACCTCCTGTCTGGAGGCTTCTCCATAAAGCCATCCTAACTGCTTGTTCCCCTTGTCCCTTGTACTGTGGGGATAGTAACGACTCCCTATCAGTACAAGCCCTAGGGTCCAACACTATCCCACTGTTCATACGCACTTCCCACAGCTTTGTAACTAGTCTCTCCCTTCATCTTACTAGGTTTGGGACTACCATCTCTTCCCGGCTGAACCTCTCTCTGATTAGATACGCATCTATTTCTCACGCTTTCTCACATGACACCCTGCCTCATACACCTAGACTTCTCCGTCTCTGTAACTGGCACAGAGCTCCCGCAATAAGAACGATGAATCACCTTGGTTTCTCCAATTCACTCATTCTTCCACATCCAGTTTCTTAGCGAGTCCTGTCGGGTCTACCCCTAAAATACATTTTGAAATTGTCCTCTTCTCATTATCTCTATTGCCACCCCACTGACCCCCTAATTCAGGCTACTCTCATTTCCTCTCTGGAGTACTACAATAAGCTCCTAACCGATCTTTCTACTTTCTTTTTATTACAATAGTCTTTACGAGCTTATTCCTTACTTCTTACTCTCCTCCTACTTCAATCCACACATGAATATGAAACAAAAGCCATTTTTTAGAAACACAAATAAGTAATGCAACTCTAACTTAAAACTCCACAATGGCTTCCCATTTCGCTTCGGTGCCCACGCCTTACTGTGGCCTGCAAGGCTCAACAGAAACATCTCTCTGCCTGGCTCTTCACATTCATCACACAAGTTGGCCCACCTTTTAGGCACACTGCGCTCCTTCTCCTTGCTCATCGAGCAAAATAAGCTGCTTCGCACCTTGGGGACTTTGCCCCTACCAGGTACACTCTTCTCCAGGGATTCTCCAGAAATGGATCTGTGACAGTCTTCCTGCCTGTGGTGGTCTTATTTCCTTTAGAGCACTAATCTGTGATCACTCTTTTTGTCGCATATCTATGGTATGTCTCAGACCGCTCAAGTATAAATTAGATGAGGCCAGAGACCTCACCTATATCCCCAGTGCCTCGAACGGTCTGGCTCGTCATTCGCACATTAATAACTATTTGGCTCTTGATTGAATGAATGAATGCCTCATCACTCAATCCTGCTTCCATTTTCACAGCCGGCTTCTACTCCCAAATGTACAACCTTCCCACTGTGCCTTTCTTTTCTACCTCTGTGGCCTGAATACTTAAATCATCTTAAAGCAATTTGAAATTGAAGATCTTCTCTATGCTCAGTTGTTGGGGTCGATGACACTTCTATTATCATACAAAGTACAGAATATTCCCATTCCCTCAGCAGATTCCCCCATGACCAGGCAATAACAGGTAATTTCTATCACCACTGCTTAGTTTTCATGTTAATGCCTATGCACTCCTTCACGTCTGGCTTCTTTACTCAGCATAATGGCTTGAAATTCTTCCACATTCTGATTGCGTATCAGTAGTTTGTTCCTTTTTACTGCTGAGCTGTTTTCCATTGTATGGTTGTATCACTATGTGTTCGTTCATTCACCTATTGACGGGCATTAGGTTTGTTTCCAGTTTAGGGACATTATAAGTGAAAGTCTGTGAATTTCCTCTCATTCCCAGCAGTGATGTTTAAGGATTCCACTCGCTACATATCTTTATGACACTTGGTATGATCAATCTTTTAGATTTTAGCCATTCTAATGGGTGTATACTCGTATCTCACTGTGGTTTTAATTTACATTTCTTTGATGACTAATGGGGCCAAGTATCTTCTCATGTGCTTATTATCCATTCCTGCATCTTCATTTGGGAAATATCTGTTTTTATAATGAAAATAATTTCATTGAAACTGTGCTGCAATTATCTGCAAAATGGCTGAACTCTCAAGTATACAGCATATTTATCAACAAATTTTAGCTTTGATGAACTGATTACTTGAATGAGTTGAAATCTAGTAGCATTCATAGTATAATGCATTCTATTACACATTTTATCCTGGGTATAGGCATTTTTTCTGTTTTTTTTTTTTTGAAAGGAACAAAGGCAGTCTGACTAGTGCAACCTATCAATATCCTCATATTGAACTATTTTCATTCTTTTAATTTAAAATTATAATCAAGATTAGAACATTTTATTCTCCCTAAGATACATGTAATTTGAAATTGGCACAGCAAGAGTTTGCCACAAATGCGAGAGGAGATAGAGATGGCTCATTTGCTTTTAAAATGGATACGATGAATATAGCACATGTAGGGAAAAATTAACTAACTGGAACAAAATGTTTTTTGCAACCATTCCTCTCAGCTGGAAACCTCACTATCACTTTTTTTTAAGATAATAAGAAAGTCCATAAACTGAGAATGCCTCTATTTTTAATCACTTAAATCCTGTTTTAATTCTGAATTTGATAAAGTAGAGCAGCTACTCATCATACTTCATATCCACACATATTCTTCAAAAGTACAATCTGATTTTTTACTCATCCTCCAGTGAAAAGACCACTGGATTGGTATGTTTTTAACACCCTAAAAATGCTGTTGCATTTTGAATATAAGATATATGCCTCTGTAGGAGTAGCCAGTGCAAAGTGGGTATGCATAATACTGTACTCAATACATTGCATTAGAGACTTACATAATGGGAAGTGTAGTGCAGGGTCAAAGGGCTACATGAGCCCAAGGTACGTTTCTATTTCAGCAATGGGATATCTAGTAAGATTAGACACGGGGTATTTATCCATATAAAGGTGGAATTCCACAAAAGCTGAAATCATGAACCAGGGAGACAAAGGGTAGCAAGGTGATAAAAGAAAAAGAACCTATGTAAATAAAATTAAGTTTCTATGTTATGTGAAATGGCTACATAGATTTTAACCGAATTTGGATGGTACAATTGGGATAGCAGGACTTAAAATACAACATACGTGATATATACAATTTGGGAGGCCCTCGAGCAGCACTTAAAAGAAATAGGCTGTTATCCTCCCGAGCAGCTGCAGACTTAAACTGTACTCTGTACAGGCTAACTGTATACTTAACGTGTTCACCAGGACGGCAGCAGCTTGGACTTTTAAAACAAATACTGGTTCGTGATTCTTTAGAATAACTCAGAAAAAGCAAGCCTAAGTAAATGTGTGTTTTTCTTGCATGAAATCAAGGTTGTTGTTTTCATTTTACCGTTATTCCTAACGTGCGTGACAGCATTAGGTCACTCACATTTTCAAAGTATTCCTTCTAATACCAACAACAACAACATTGGACACCAAATAATTTTTGGTTTAAATACCCAATTAATATTTGTGGGCAAGAGACGTTGATGACAGAGTTTCTACATTTGTCAGGAACTGTTATGCATGCTGCAGAAAAGACTTCCCTTCTTGGTCACCATCATTTTTTAAAAAAATGTTGATTCATTTTTGAGAGAGAGAGAGAGAGAGAGAGAGAGAGAGAGAGAGAGAGAGAGAAACAGAGAAAGAGAGAGGCAGATAGAGAGGGGGACAGAGGATCCCAGGCAGAGTCCACACTGACAGCAAGAGAGCCCGATGCAGGGCTCGAACTCATAAACCATGAGATCGTGACCTGAGCCAAAGTTGGATGCTCAACCGAATGAGCCACCCAGGTGCCCCCATGATTTTGGTTTTGGTCTCTATTCTTTACTCTTTCGCAAGCTACATACCTCCAATTCATCTTCCCCTCTGAGTACCCACATCCAACTGGAAATATTTCTTCAAAGGCAGCTTTCAGTTATTTCAATTATTACCAGTTGCTTCACTTCTTGCTCACAGCCCCTCTCCTTGGCCAATCCCTGAGAGCTTCCTAAGGAATTTCTTGACTTCCAGGTTCCCAGGTTTTCTTCCCACGGCTAATTACAACTCCACACTGCCTTCAGAGTTGCCTTTCTAATCACACAGACCCTCCCTTCAAACCATTACTACTTCCTGTTGTCTATCATAAAAGGCTCCTGCTCTGGGAGAAGGAATAAAAAGCCTCTTCCAAGGCCTTTTATCTATCTTGCACGTCTTTCTTCACTATCCCCTATTTCTGACAGTCAGAAACTTTATAAAATCAACTTTCACACGTCTGGGTCTTTGCTGTTACATTTGCCCTCGTTGGAATGCCTTTCCCTATTTCCACTGCCAGATGAAACCATATTTATTTTCTAAGCATCAGCTCAATGGCCACTTCTATGGAATCTTCAGAGATCATCTCAAGCAGAATGCCTTCTGTCCACTTCCTCCTGCCTGTGGACCTGCCTGTACTATAGCCCTAATCACATGCGATTGTAATTATTGCTATATTTTTATTTTTTACCCACCAGATGATGCAATGGATGGAGGACCAGGGAACATATCCTACTTATATCCATAGCATGAATTAGAAGAGAGGAACTGTGTACTTCTGACAGAGAGTAGATTCTCAAATGACTCTTCACTTCAACATGAAATATTTCCAAAATGAGAACCACTAGGAGATATAAGAGCTAGTTCTATTTCTTCTTTTCTTTCTACTCTCCTACCTAGAAGACATGAAACTTTAAATGGGGAAATATGTTCTAAATTACCTTTTGTTTCGATGTAGGCTTTACAATTGTACAGTGTTAAACTGACCCATTTAAAAGTGTAACTTCTCCATGGTTCACATACTCAGTATATATAACAGAGCAAGTGACAAGCGAAAATGGTTCACTCAGCTCTTTACAAATAAGCAATCAACCAGTCATGGCATTGGTCGAATTTTAGGAAAGCCATTTCTACAGTGAATACCAATATGTGACAGAACAACTGTGCTCTCTAAAAGAAGTAGGTTTGCCAGGACTTGGGAAATTGGAGAGAGAAGTTCCCTTCCAGAGACAGGTATACTCAGCTCCAGCAGAATGTGAATCCAATATTGCTAGATCTTTAGTTTTTCAAGAAGACAGGTGATGCTTATGGGAGATCTCCCAATTTTTTAAAGTTTATTTATGTTATTTTGAGAGAGAGAGAGAGAGCACGCGTGCATATGTGAGAGCGGGGGAGGAGCAGATAGAGAGGGAGAGAGAGAGAATCCCGAGCAGGCTCTGCATTGCCAGTGCAGAGCCCGCTGTGGGGGCCCGAACCCACAAACCCACGAGATCATGACTTGAGCCAAAATCAAGATGCTTAATCAATTGAGCCACCCAGGCGCCCTGGGAGATCTCTAAATTTTTAAATGTGGGCAACCAATTGACACAGAACAGGAGAAAGTGTGTGGTCTAAAAAAATATGTATCTTCAAATAATATATATCAGCAGCACAATCAGTTTTCAACTGATTTTAAGAAGGCTGAAGAAGTTGAAAATTAGCGATCTTTCAAGAACTGAGTCACTTCTCAAGACAGACTAGGATTCACTGGCATATCATATTACAGCAACGATTTCATTTGAAAGTACATTCGACAAGGAGCATAATAACTTTACAAGTTCAGGATTCTACCCACAAAAAAAGTTACTACCGTTGAACTGTAGTAAGACACTTTATCAGGAATTACGGGTTTTATTCAGGCATAAGGGAAAGAGCAGCCCACACAAATCTGGTTTGGGGGCGACCTTTCCATTTCTTGACACACCTTGAGGTTCCCCTCTTTGCACCTGGGCATTCATCACTCTTTTTGGTAGCTCCGGCCTCTTTCCCAGTGAAGAAGATGCCTATTTTCCCTGGACCAATTTTGGTTCATACTTTGGACCAAAGCAAGCAAATTAAGCCAGTGACAACAAAATGAGAACTGTAAAGAAAATGTCTCAATGAAGTGTTATTTTCAAGTCTGTCAGAATCTTTAGGCTCTTTTAAAGACTGCTATTAGCTCACAGGCATAAATACCTAACAGTCAGAAGTTAACTGGTATGAGTGCCCCGCAAAGAACTAGAAAAGAGGTCTGTTTGGCCCTTTTGAAAACTTACAGGTACGAGAAAATTCTAGGCATCACCAAAGCATCGTTACGATTTTTTAAAAATTCCTAGTAACCATATCAATTTTTGGAGCATGCCATGGATTATTTAATTTACTTTGTTAAAATGCCAGCACCTGTTGTCAACTCTCAAAAGGAAATGCTGGTTGAGAATCTATCACAATTAGTTCCTCGTAATCACTATGGAAACAAGATGGCATCACTGAAAATCAAGAATTCATGTAAAAGTAAAATGATATTCTTTAATGTTATTATGATTTATATTGCTAGCATTTCATAGTTTGTGATATGAAACTAACATATGAGGAAGTGCTTTGTAATCTGGGAGACAATATTCAGGTGATACTAAGAACAACAACAATATAGCTGTTAGAGGATCCTCGATGGCCTGAGCCTAATTAGCCCAGCAATTATGTTGCCTGATTTTCCCTTTATGCTCTCATACTAACATGCTCTTCCAACCTGTGTCAGAAGAAGCTTCCATTTGTTGCTTTCATAATGCTAATACATGTCAGGGAAATAAAAGGCTGAGCGTAGCATGGGGGAGAAGGGCTGGTGATGAGTCCTTCGACTTCCATATGAAAATATTTTCTTCTTCCCATGAAACCCCAAGAAGTTCCAGTAAATCCCTACCGATACATGTGACCTCTGATTTGGTGACATAATGTAATTAAATCTTCAGACCAACTAAATGTTTCAAGTGTGATAAAACTTGCAGTGAATGTTAAGTAGTATGATAAAACCTCCAATGAATATTAAGTGTCTAATTTATGCAGATTAGATAATTTCCCTTTTCATCTATTTTATACCACACTGGGGAAAAATCATTCTCTTCTACTTCCTTTTAAGAATTTGTAATACTCGGACTTACACACACACACACACACACACACACACACACACACACACAGTAAAAGGAAGATGGTTTCTGATTAGATGTGAAAGACTACAGAATAAAACAGATTAGAAATCTTTGACATGGGTGTTGAGGGGGAATATGTGTAGATTTTTGAAAATTAAAAAAAATCGCTTTAGCTAAATATATATCCTTCATTTTAGTAATATTGAGTTTTGGTATTTCTGTTGCTTTCTTTTTCTAAATTTTTATATTTTTAGTCATAAAATTAAACTTTCTCTTGGGGAAGAAACACATTAGTTCACCTAAGTTGTTCATCATCTGATAGTAACGCTCAATAAAAGACATTCTGAATGGTTTCAGTACTGTTTTCAAAATTTAATAATTGTCAATTTAATAAATTTGCCCCAGGAGAAATCACTCTGAAACAGATGCACTATTTCCTTTCATTGTGACTGACCTTAATGAAGCCCTTTAATATTAAGTAAAATTAAGTATATTTTAAAGTTCAGTAAATTTTTAATGTTTTATATAAGGAATGCTACTATAATTTCAATAGCTAAGAGGGAACAGGATCTTTTTAAGGAGCATGGATCTGAGAACAAAAAACCTGGGTTCCAGTTGGGTGCAACATCAAAGGGGTTGTGTGATTTATGTAAGTCACTGAATATCTTTGGGCTTCAGAATGCCATTGTGTAAAATGAGGCAACAGACTATATCTGAGGTCCCATCCAGGGTACCACTATGAAGTCCTTCCTCCAAGTATGTGTCCCATTCAGATATTTTCAGGAAACTAAGTTCTTCCAGCAAGTTGATAAATGCCCATCAATTTTATCATGTATAGCTTCAAACCATGACTGTTTACAAAAGAATAAGCAGTTGCTTAGTATCTTCTTACTTAAAGTGTGGTCTGTGGACCAGCAGCATCAGCATCACCTGGAAGCTTATTACCGATGCAGATTCTCAGGATCCACTCCATCTAATCCAATAAGAATTTGTATTTTAACAAGATCCCCAACGTGATTCATATAAACATTCAAGTTTGGAAAGCAAGGCTTAATACTAGACTCCTTCTGCAAAATTATTCCTTCTATACAAATGAGATTTTTAATATCATCCTATAGCCTGTATTTGTTATTACAGCTACACTGAGCTTAATATACTTACTTTTAAATTTTAAATATTTCTGGCTGAACCACATCTTAGTGTGTGGACTTTTGGTTCTTTTGCTATTAGCACTAAAGGCATGAAAGTGAAGACGCTAAAAAAAAAAAAAAGTAACAAAGTGAAGAGCATGGAATATTCCCATTGGAGGGTTTTCTGGCGTTAAATAACAAAATGGTAACTTGGGGTAGCAGAGGACCGTAAGAGACACAACAGGATGAGGGTGATAGAAAGAGAAAAAGGACATTCATTCATTCATTCATTCATTCAACAAAATCTTTGTTGAGCACAAACACCTGCCAAGGACTCTGGTAGACTGGAAGACACAGCAGCACCCAATCCCTGCCCTCATGGAGTTTGCATTCTAGTCGGGGAGACTCCACGTCTGAAATGTTACCTCACAAATGCTCTCATTCAGGTAGAATGCTTCACATTTTTTTAAAGTTTATTCATTCATTTTGAAAGAGAGGGACAGAGTAGGTGCGAGTGGAGGAGGGGCAGAGAGAGAGAGAGGGAGACAGAGAACCACAAGCAGGCTCGATGCAGGGCTCAAACTCACAACCATGAGATCATGACCTGAGCTGAAATGGAGAGTTGGACTCTAACTGACTGAGCCACCCAGGTGCCCGGAACACTTTACACTGTTATTTTTTTTTAAGATTTTTAAAATATATTTATTCATTTCTGAGACAGAGACAGAGACAGACACAGCAGGGGAGGGGCAGAGAGAGAAGGAGACACAGAATCTGAAGCAGGCTCCAGGCCCTGAGCTGTCAGCACAGAGCCTGACACGGGGCTTGAACTCATGAACTGAGAGATCATGACCTGAGCAGAAGATGGACGCTTAACCGACTGAGCCACCCGGGCACCCCTACTTTACATTTTTAAATCATGACCACAGAAAGCAGTCATCTCAAAAGAACAATACATTTTTTCCCCTGACACTCCGTATTTCAGGTATTCTGAGATTGTGATCTACATCATGGTCTGGATGTGCCGTGTTTGCTTCTCATACTTTATAAAGGAAGGCAAAAATCAGGATTTTTATGTTGGCATAAAACACGCTAGCATGTTTTCCAACTACAGTGCAGATTAAGCAAAATATATATCTGAGCAACATGTGCTTGCTGGACATCGCTTATTACCCTCTGTGTAAAAAAAAAAAAAAAAAAAAAAAAAAGAAAAAACTTCTCCAATAGTGATACTAATACCTTCTTCAAAAAATACATACCTCACATACATTTGCATTCACATAAAGCATAATGGTACAAATGAAAACCTTTTACAAGATTACGTATGTAAAACCTCTAGTTAACATTGAAAATGTGCCAAAAATGAAAAAATGTACAAGATTTTCATTGAAGTCATTTTTAAAGTAAAAAAGATTAATGTTAATAATACAATTTAACAGTATCAATTTTATTGAATATCTGAAAGAATACTTTTCAGTAAAAACCTAACATGCATTAGTATATGCTTCAATGAAAACTTTAAAATTTTTTTCTCTAATTTTTATTTATTTTTGAGAAAGAGGCAGGAGAGAGGCAGAGAGAGACAGAGAGAGATGGAGAGAGAGAATCCCAAGCAGGCTCCAGGCTGTCAGCGCAGAGCCAAACGCAGGGCTCAAAGTCGCAAACCTTGAGATCATGACTCGAGCTGAAAGCAAGAGCGAGATACTTACCGACTGAGCCACCCAGGCGCCCCTCAGAGAAAACTTTTTGCAATTATTCTAATCACTATTTCTATCATGATTTATATGTTTCAAATCTTTGGGGGAAAATGAGAAAAAGTTCAGTCTCTGCTGGTGATTTCCATTATCACTGAATTCTTATGGATTTACTACGCTAATATGTCAGGATTTCAAGCCGCTCAAAATGGGAAAAAAATCAGTATTGTCCAATTTGACAGCAGTGTGGTTCATGAATAATAAAATAAAAGGGCAATTTTCTCAACCAATCTTGTCTATTAATAAATATGAGTAAGTATATTTGGTTAATAAAAGTTATCCAATCTCATTCTAGCCTAGATGAACAAAAACAAAGTAAAACACAAAAGCTTCCCTCATTTAGATAAACACAAACAATTTTGCCCTTGCTTTCAAGGCACAGACCTGCACAGTAATTAGGCTTAATATAGTTCTGTTGTTCTTAAACAACAGATGGCCACCATCTTGTACAGTTCGATTTTTATAGAAATATTTTATTGTTGGCTGAAAAGCCCAAAAGGATTTTCATTTGGTATTCTGCCTGCATGTCTTTTGATTTGCACAAAGGATTAGTTCAGGGAACAACAAGAGCTTGAATGTGACACAGGTGAAAACTTGGTGGTTCTTCATCCTCGGATTCATGTGTGTTATTAGTGTCAGGGTGAGGGAAGGAGCCAACAGCAGAGGTCAGGCAATTTATAGGCCTGCTGTGAGTCTTGAGACTCAGTTAGCAATGGAGTAAAACAAGCATGACCAAAGCCGAGAGCGAATTTTGGGTTTCATTATACCTGATGCCCCGTGAGTAATTAATTAGTATTTGTTAAATGAATGAACTATATTCAATAACATCGTTTCTGAAATCATAAATGTTCACTTTTTGTAACGCAAGTCTTTAAAAGCAAGCATTTAAAGACCTTTGCTCTAATACAAGATATCCAGCCATCAAGGAGCTTAAATATGATTGCTAAAAATGTTCATTTTTTCAAAATGTGAATGTTTGATCTCATACAAAGTTGAAGTCTCCTTATTTGATGACTTTTCTTAGATCATTATTCACAGCCAATATGCTGAGGATACTCACAGCTGATCAAGAAGAGAATATGAACCAGAAAATAATCTATATTACTGTCCCCAAGTACCCTTTAACTATCTCCTCCTTCCCCAGCCCCCTTTTCTCAGTTCCAGGAAGTTGCTAAAAGCCTGGAATATAGAGTTTTGCCTCCAACTTTGGAAAATTAGAAAAACAAGGCATAAAAGGAATGTAAACATGATGAAGACAAATCTCTTGACCTCGTGGAATTTAAAATCTAGTTGGGGGTGCCTGAGTGGCTCAGCCGGTTAAGCGTCTGACTCTTGATTTCAGCTCAGGTCATGATCTCAGGGTTGAGAGTTCAAGCCCTGCATTGGGCTCTGCACTGACAGTGTGGAGCTTATTTGGGTATTTCTATCTCTCTCCCTCCCTCTCTCAAAATAAATAAATACACTTAAAAAAATTAAAATCTAGTTGGAGAGCCACTAAAGGACACATTACAGCGTCAGGCAGAGGATAGAAATGCTGAAAAGTGGGAGGAGGGGGTAAAAGTCATAGGATTACAAGGAGGAAGGCAAGATGGATTCCGAGTCTGTTGACCAGAAAGCAAAGGATCTGGACAGACCTGTGACTGCTAATGCACAGTTAATACCAAGGAGGTGCATGTGGCCAGAGTGTGAAGCCAGTGGCAGGAGATGAGAAACTATCTGGATTACAATGGAGAGAGCATATAGAGATGATGCTCTTTATTCTGTAGGGAGGGCTATGTTATTAAAGAGGTTTGTGCTGAGAGTGTCATCACCAAGTAACACGGAAAGTCAATTCTGCTGAAACTGAGAAGGCGATTGGTTGAACAGTAAGTGACCAGGCCCTCAATTGAGTTAAGGATGAAGTGCAGGAGAGGGACCCAGAGAGATCTGGAGATAGAAAGAGAAAGAATTGTAATTAAATGGATATGGTGACTAGAATAAGGGTAAAGGGTGTGAAGGCAGAAACAGTAGGGTCCCAAATTACTGGCTTTGTAACTCGGAGAATGCTGATTTCATCCCATTAGTCAGGGAAGATAAAGAGAAAAAGTAGCTCTTAGTTTGTTTACACACACACACACACACACACACACACACACACACACACACACATATATATAATGTTCAATGTCCTCTCCTCTTCTTATTACTTGCTATTCCCTCTATTGGGAACACTGTTCCCTTCCCTCAACACATAAATTAACTCTCACACATCATTCAGGTCTCAACTTAAACATGATGTCCTCAGAGAAGTCTTTTCTCAGCACAGAGACGATAATAGGTTCCCTTATCAAATGTTCTCATTTTACGCTCTACTTCTTTTTAGCACTTAATGGTATTTGCTTCTTTGTTCTATGCCTGTTATCCCAATAGACTGAAAGCTATAGGCAGGTCTTGTTCGTCATGAATGCCTTTCGCCTAGGACACTATATTCATATAAACCTGTTCATTAAATATTCAGTAAGTGAATGAATACCTGATAAGTTGCTTCGTAAAAGGGATGATCCATGGCATATGACCTGTCTGTGTCTCCCTTTTGCTTCTTACAGGTAACTATTTCCATCTCAATCACATCAGCACACAAAAGCACACCATTCTCCAAACTTCTTCCTTTCCCTCTTTGCTTGTCTAATCATCACAAGAGACTTCTCTCCCCCAGTTCTTTAACTGACTTATAAGTTCCCAAACAACCCCCATGATGAATAAATGTAGGAATAATGAAAGTAACAGCCAAGAAATGGAAAGTGAATTAGGATGTAATGACTGTTTCGAGCTCAAAGCCCTTGAAAATGCCCTAATTCTCTCTTTACAATTCTCACCAAAGTCTTCATCTGCCTCCTGTCTTTTCCCAATTAGATCTGCTTTCCTTAAGTATCACGCCCAAGACATGGAATAAAAATCCTACTCAGTGACTTTGTTTAGGTTTTCAATTACTCCTTTTTTATGGCACTCTTTCTATTATTTTCTTTTTTTGTAGTTCATTCATTCCTTTAAAAAAAATTTTACTTCATTGTGGTAAGAAAACTTCAGTTGAAATCTACCCGGTTAAATTCTCAAGTGTATAATATAGTATTGTTGACTACAGGTTCAATGTTGCACAACAGGTCTTGAAAGCTTAATCATCTTGCATAACTGAATCTTTATGCCCTTTGATCACTGACTCCTCACTCTCTCCTCTCTCCAGTCCCTGGCAACTAGCATTCCACTCTTTAAACAACAGAAATTTATTTTCTTACAGTTCTAGGGGCTGGAAGTCCAATATCAAGGTGCTGTCAGGATCGATTTTTGGTGAGGAGCCTCTTCCTGGCTTCCTGCCTTCTCTCTGTGTCTTCACATAGCCTTTCTTCTGTGTGTGTGCACGAAGAGGGGTCTCTGGTGTCTCTTCCTCTTCTTCAAGGATACCCTTTCTATCAAATGAGGGCTCCACGCTTCTCACCTTATTCCACTTGACCTCCTTAAAGGTCCTGTCTCTAAGTGCAGTCACATTGGGGGTCCGTTCCATTCTGTGATTGTATGAAGTTGACTACAGATATCTCATATGAGTAGAATCATGTAATAGTTGTCTTTCTGTGACTGGCTATCATTTTCATTGCAAAGGCACGTTGTTGTCATGCAACAAGAAAAAGTATGCTTCAGCTTGAAATTTAATCATGAATTACAATATTGATTTTCAAACATTGTAAAATAAGAGAAATACGTTATTTCAAAGGAAACTGTTACTGAAGATCCAATTTGAAAACACACCAAAGTGTGAAGGCAGGCTGTTGACTTCCACCACGGCCTCCATGGCTTCCCAAATTAGACGTATCACTAGTACTTGGTGGGGAAGGCTGAACTACGTTATTTCTGTAGGAGTGCATTTCTAGTTCAAGATTACTGACATCAAAATGTATGACCAACGATTCTTCGCTGAGTGAGGAATTTTGACATATAAAAAATTACACCCACTAAAATCTTATACATTAAAATTGTACCTAGGAGAAAAAAAAGCAGTTGATACCTTAGCATGAGTCTCACGTAGAGTTTTAACTATTTATTTCTGTTTAAGGCTGTTTATGAAAGAGACTTATTCAAGTCTTTCACTGCCAACCGCCTCTTTTTTTTCCAGCTTTATTGAGATATAATTAACATAATATTTTGTGAGTTTAAGTTGTACAACCTACTGATGTGATACGCTTCTGTCACAGTACGTATTAAACACTTCTATGTCTAATTCCATACAAAATTTACCAAGCCCACTAAACTGCTGTTTGAGACACTGTATATATGTTCTTGTTTCTGATCTCCTGAACATAATGACAAATGGAAACTTTCCACTGAAAATGAAAAGTTATTTTATACGCACAGACCAGTCTCTAGTAGCCCGTGAGTACAGTTCTTTCTAAGATTACATCTTCTTTACAAAGTCCATTTTTCCTAAAAAGGATAGGTTAGCAATTATTTACCCGACTAAACCATTCTTTTGTTTTTATTACAGAAAGAAAGGGAGGAAGGGAGAGAAGAAGAGACAAAGAAGCAGAAATGGAGGGAGAGGAGGAAGCAGAAGGGATGAAAGGAAGGAAGGACTCCCATAAACAGTGGGTTCTCACATGTGAACACTCATATTACTTGACTACTAAAAGTAACATATATGTATCTGTGTGTGTGTTGTGTTCTGTACGTGTTCACGGTATTGTGTGTTCATGGGATGTAAAGTTAGGAGACCACAATTGTGTTCTCTTATAGTCCATCTACTATATCATTTTAGTTCAGGCCCTGTAGGTATATTTTTCAGTAAGTGATTTGTCCAGGCCCTAGCATAGGAAGACATATACGTGTGCACCTGTGCATGTCTGTGCATGCACACACATGCAGATGAACTGCAAAGACGTCTGTGTCATCAGTAGCGTGTAACACTTTATGAAGATTAGCTCTGACACAAGTCAGGTCTGCACTGTTACGTTGCTACAGCCTGCAACTCTGAAAAAGCGCTGATGTCCAAGGTAATGACAAGGATGAATTCAATGAGAGACCATTTAACAAGAACACATATGACCGAGCTGTGTGGAATCGAAATATTAAATTTAAATTAAACCCTTTCTTATGTACTTGGTTTCATAATTAAGTTATAAGCGTTAATCTCTAAATCTAAATGCAATTTTGCTAAAGCTACCACACAGTGACAGATAAAAGATCCTCACTACATACACTCAAAGGCAAATTTCTGAGCTACAGAAATATGTGGGTAGAGACAGAGCGACGCAGTGGGAGTTCGGCACACCCAGTTCTTGAACAAGTAATGAAAGCGCATAATACTGCTGGAAACCAGGAGAAAGAAAGTGGTGCAAAAAAGGTTGAAGAATCTTTCTCCATAGTGCCATCTCTGCTGGCATATAGACAACGAACTCAGAAAGGAAACAATTCCTGAGGGACAAACACTTGGGATGAAACTCATCGCCTTCAGTAGCCTTGGAATATTTCATTACAATTTCATTGAGGTTGTAGGTTACGAGTTAATTGTATATTTACTAATATTTCCCTCCACTAGGATTACTTCAAATTCTTACATTCTGAGCAGGAAAAAAAAAAAAACGAAACAGTTTTCCCCTTGGAATATTATCAACTCTCTTTTCTACTCAATTTTTTTTTAAACTAGAAATGACATTAAATAGGTAGCAAGGGATAAAGCTACTCTGAGATTATGTCTTTACTGCAGGATCCTTTAAAGGAATCGATGAGGAAATGATAATAACAATGACCCACAGGGATTCCCAACAAATGGAGAAGAGCTCTGCCTTTTCTCTGTGACAGTGCTGGAAATGGAAGTGGAAGGTGCCTACTTACCAGGGGCTAAAGCAAGAGGAGAGAAAACTCATTAGCACTTGTTTTTACTGCCAACCCCTTTCTTTCCACCCTTCGCTCCAGTGAACAATAGAAATTAACTGCCACCCATTGCCTTGTACAAAAAGCATTTGAAATCTAAACCTAAAATAAAACACATAAACCAATACTGTTTGAATTTAGCATAAAGCACAGTAATAAAGTGAAGGGCTTTCCTTAACATTGACTCTCACAGAGACCTCAGAACCTCAAATAAAAAAGGCAAGAAGAAGGAAAGCCTGGCACATAGGGAAACACAAAGACAAGTCATAAGTGGTTTGTAATGGTGATACCATCATTAATATATAATATGAATAGGTATACCCTTTCTAAATGAACAGATACTGTTTCATCAGATTCTGTCACACTGTAACTACCTCACCATAATTATATAATAAAATTGACAATGAATTAATTTTACATCTTCAAAGGCAGGGTTGAAATTTCTTCTCAAGGACAGAGCAAAATAGTACCTTCCACGTGGTCTGAGTCAGAAGTTGTGTGCTACACTTTTCTGTTGAAGATAGAGTTAGAATTGATGGTAGAAGCAAATAGATAAATAGCACAGGTTAAAGTGGTTGGCTCTCTACTATTTATTTCAGCCATTACTGTTTCTGTGATTTTCCAAATATGAACCCAAACTCTTGAGGAGCAGGTGTGAAAAGGGACATTTGTTTTATTTTTCTTACGCTTTCTTTCCTGTAATAGGAATTCAAACAACAGAGAAGCCCTACCAAATATCTTATCTTTTGCAAAGCCTTGACTGATTTCATGTGCAGATACGTTGTCAATGACAGGGCTTAGATCTACAAACGCGAAGAATGACTTTTTCCTCCCTGTAATTTAAGAACACATCATTCAGTGCAACCTTTTTAATCTGAAATGATATAGCAACATTTGCCTTTGAAAAACATGGGGCAATGTTGTTGGAAGGACAGAAAACTATAATCTGTGATACACAGTCATACCCACGTCCATCAAAGGTGGGCATATATATATTTTTGGATACAATTTATCTCTGAAAACGCACATACTCTTTTGCTTCAAATATTTCAGTCTTGGAGGTGACATTCCTGGTAGCATAGAACCTTAGAAACCACAAGGTAATCATTTTTTTTTTTCCCCAGGGAAAAGCCACAGAAGCCTTATGTACTAACAGCCTGAATAACATTCTCAGCAAATAATTACTTGCTGAAACTGTGGACGTTGAAATGGAATTATCACTTCCATAGGGCACTCAATCCTGATTCCATCCTGTGGAAATTCTCTCTGAATGCTACTTTCCCACAAAACAAGATACAAACCAATCGTTTGCTAATGGTTCAAAATGCCCTTCAGATAACCCAAGTAGATCTGCAAATCTGATCAGAAAGTTGGATATTAGACACATTTAGTTCATTTCGCATTTAAACGTTATTATAGTGTGTGAAGCTACAATTTGTTACATAAATGCATTGAAAGTTCCCGGTGAGATAATGGTGGTAATAGACACCATTTAACAGGACAGGATAGTAGTTAAAGTACAGACTCTGAGGCCAGCCTGCTTAGATTTGACTTCTAGCTCTGTCACTTACTTTTTTGTATTTCAAATCCAGTGTACTTAACATGCAGTGTTATATTAGTTTCAGGTGTACAATATGCTCACTCAACAGTTTCACGCATTACTCAGTGCTCATCAAGGTAAGTGTACTCTTAATCCCCTTCACCAATTTCAGCCATCCACTCACCCACCTCCCCTCTGGTAACCAACAGTGTTTGTTCTCTATAGTTAAGAGTCTGTCTTCTCTTTTCTTTTGATGATTTTCTTTGTTTCTTAAATTCCACATGGGAGTGAAATCATGGTATTTGTCTTTCTCTGACTGACTTATTTTGCGTAGCATGATACTCTTTAGCGCCATCCATGTTGCTGCAAATGGCAAGACTGCATTCTTTTTTATGGATCAGTAATATTCCATTGTGTATATATATATACTGCATCTTTTTTATCCACTCATTTATCAATGGGCACTTATGCTACTGCCCTAGTCTGGCTATTATAAATAACGCAGCAATAAACATAGGGGTGCATGTGCCCCTTCAAATTATCGTTTTCATATTCTTTGGGTAAAAACCAAGTAGCACGACTACGGGATCAGAGAGTAGTTCTAGTTTTAATTCTTTTAGGAACCTCCATACTACCATTCCCACCAACAGTGCACACGGCTTCCTTTTTGTCCACATCCTGACCAACACTTGTTGTTTCTTGAGTTTTTGATTTTTAGCTCTCTCACTTACTAACTCATTAACACTTACGTGACTCCACTTCCTCATCTGCACTATTTGGAGAACAATATGTAGGTCACAGGCACATGCTAATCAGGCAGAGGACTTACGATGGTGTGCAACATACAGTGAGCATTCAATAAATGTAATCTACTGTACACTTTTATATTTGACAAAAGGTGTCTCATATCTGGTTTCCTTAACCCGGTATGTACTTTAGCTTTCTCATTATATCAATTGTTCCTTACAATGAAAAACAAAATGGAAGGAAGCATTTTGTTTGTTTTATTTTGATATGGGAATGGAGGAAGGCAGGAAGAAAGGGAGATGTACCAAATTTCAGTTGCAGCCTCAGTATTGGACAAACGTTCGCTATTTGGTTGCATACTGGGCTTTGGAAGACTGAATGGCCAAAGGCCTCCATCATTTTTATATCTGGAATCCTTCAAACTGTCAAACTCCACCAATGATTGTGGAGTTGCCATGCAGCATTGCAGCATAATAATCTCAGTCATACAAACGGGCGTGTTAAGTTTTATTGTTAAATACTAGATATCCCCTTTAAAATATAGTCAAACATTTCAGTTGTAATTTGAAGTGAACACCTCTTTATGTGCTTTTTTATGTTTGAATTTGATAAGTCACCTGAAATATAAAAGTATACTTATTGGAAGGTGAAATGTAGCACCACTGTGAAAAATACTTTTACAGCTCCTCAAAACTATGATCCAGCAAGTCCACTCACAGTGTATCACCAAGAAAATCCAAAACAAGTGTCCACATCAAAAGGTGGACATGAATGTTCATGGCAGCATTATTCGTAGTAGCCAAAAAGAAGAACACGATCTGAGTACCTATCAATTAAAGAAAATGTGTGATAGCCACACAATGGAATATTATTCAGCGATAAAAAGGAATAAAATACATATTGCCACATGCATGGGTGAACTATGAAAATATTATCTTGAATGAAATAAGGTAAACACAAAAGGCCAAATATTGAATGATCCCATTTAAATGAAATGTCCAGAAGGGGCAAAGTCATAGACACAGAAAGCAGATTAGTGACTGTAGAACATGGGTTTCTTTTCACTGAGCTGGCAGACAGATCAGCAGGAGGCCATACTGGACACCATACTATAATAGATGGTGAGGGTGTGAGCAGCTGTGGTCCTGTGAAGTGGTCTAGAAAACAAGAAACATCTACTAAAATTCAAACTAACTACTGCATTCGAAACAGAAATGTGTCTGAGATCTTGCTCATGTTGTCCATCAGATTAACTAGTGTTTATAAAGCACTTAAAGCAGTGCCTTCAACACACTAACCACTCTACACAAGTGCTGGTTAAATAACACAAATAAAAAGTATAGACTCTACAGATAAACTGTAAAAAAGAGAGAGAATGAAATACGATATAAATTTTCCCTTGAGTCCAGGAGAAAACATAAACTTAATGTTTTTCACTAGGAAAACACAATCACTAAGCAAAAGGAGACACAGGAAGACAGACCACATTTTACATTCTACATATAGTTCGTTGAAAAATCACCATTTGGGGGTGCCTGAGTGGCTCAGTCGGTTCAGCATCCGACTCTTGGTTTCGGCTCAGGTCATGATCTCACAGTTCATGAGTTTGAGCCCCGCTTCCAGCTTTGTGCTGACAGTGCAGACCCTGCTTGGGATTCTCTCTCTCTCCTTCTCTCTCTGCCCCTCCCCTGCTTGTGCTCTTTCTATCCCTCTCTCTCTCTCTCTCTCTCTCTCTCTCTCTCAAAAGCTTATTAAGCAGAAAATTCATGAAGTGACAATCACCAAATCTAAAGTAATCTTTCATTCCTTGGTTATTGAATTCTAAAAGAAGATATATTATAAAACATGTCATAAGAATATCAAGAAATAAGTATAATTTGTAAAGAGTTATAGTTAAACATTGTATACTATTTGGCTGGGGTCATGAAATGGAAAAAATAATTGTTTAACATGGTGAATAAAGGCTTGGAAGGCTTGATAAGTAGAATGCAGGCTTTTAAAATTTAGAACTATTAAACAGAATAAACTTAGCAGACAGATTTGTCACATTTGTGATGATCTAATTCAAGCTGAAGCACTATGCAAAGACATGTTTCATAAGCAGTCTTATCTGTTTCAATTCCCTTCTTAATTATTTTAATGTTGCATAATAGTTTAAAAGATTAGACACCAAAAGTTTATGGGTATAGTTTTGATCAATGAAAAATACACATCTTTATGAGCCATCATTACCTTACTGTCCTTGAAATCACACATACAATTATGTAAATGATTATTCCTAGAGTCAACATTAAGTCCTGTCCATTTCGGACAAGTGGTAGTACATTATCCTTATAAAAGTCAATAATTATATGAATTTCAGATAATGACTTATTTCCTGTACCATTTAGTTAGCAATTAATGCTAAACTGTCTTGTAACATATGCTGCCTCTTTACTTTAAATTTTATTCAATTGTTACATTGATTTCCTCTACATTTTCATTTCCTTTCACCATTTAGATCATAATTTCCTTTGGAATAATAATAACATTTCATACTTCTCTTCATACTACGATACCTTAATTAGCAGTATTATTAAGAGGTAAGAGAATAGCTTGCCACATAGGAATTGAAACATCTTCCAAATGAGGAGGGGAAATGTCTTCTGGCATTATGGCCAAAAGGACAAAAAGCTTGACGATGGAGCTTGCTAATGTCCAGTCCTTAACAGTGATAATTCCTTGCTCAAGATTAGTTGTGTGTGAATTTATACCACTTCGTGAAGTTGGCTTAAAAAACAAACACCAGAAGCTATTTAAAATGGGAACCAATTGTTCAAGAACATTAAGGATATAAATATCAACATAGGCTGGGAACTGTTTTTCAATTTAAGAAGAGCAAATGCATATGCCATCTGAGTGTCTTGCATGGGTTCTTGATTAAATCCTGGAGGGGAGCAGTGAGGATCAACAAAAGGAGGTTAGTGGAACTCTTGGTAAAATTTGCATATGGTATGTATATTGGATAACAGTAGCATAATTTTCCTGAATGGGATGATTGTATTCTGGCCATGTATTAGAAGACACGTGGTAAAGTGTTGAGAAGTGAAGTATCATGACATCTGCAAGGAACTCCCAAATAGCTTAGTAAAAATTATGTGTATATAAATTATATATATAATATTTAGAGGTATACCTATTATATTGTATCATTATATTATATCATATTATACTATATTATATTATACTATATTATATATAGAGAGAGAGTGGGAGAGAGAGAGAGACAGAGAGAGAAAGAGAGTGTAAATGTTAGCAAGTGATTCTGGGTGGAGGGCATACAGATGTTCTTTGTACCAGTTTTGCAATTTTTGTAGGCCTGAAATTTTTCAAAAAAACTCGGTGGAAAAATGGGAATATTTCAAAGCTCGCATTAACGTTTTTCACAAGGGACATCCTAGCTCAAAGAAATAAATGGCAAAAGGGAATGGAAAGTGAAAAAGGGACATTTGAGGCCTAACAGACAAAATGCAGCACTCAATGGGTTCCAAACGTGGTTTCTTAAAAATCACATATGAATATGACTGCAATAAGCGAAATAAAGTCATTCTGATCTTAGCTGTTCCTGTGTGTCTGTTATTAAACGGCCAGGTCTCAATGATAGTGCATATGCTAAGCCCATTCAGAAGGATGCCTTTGGACACTCCTAAGCACAAAAAAAGCCCCATTATGCTGAGCCTAAGCAATTTTCAGAATACTTTTATATTAGCCAAATGGGTATTAAACACGTAATTAAAAATGTATGATTATTATTACTTTCCATTCAAGTTTACTGTTGCAGTACTGAATATTTTAATAACTTCTTCCCCACAAATAGCACATGGAATATTACTGCAAGCAAATTCATTTTAATTAGTCATGTTATAAATTATACCAGTGGCAATACCCTAGTGGTCTAGCAGCTGGGAGAATATAGCCTCCATATTCATATGTAAATAACTGGGGATGACAATTAAGGAGCTATTGATAGAAAAGTATAGAACCACTGCTACTAACTTCGCACTGAAAAGCAACTGAAAGCGGTGTTATATTGTTAAAAAAGGAAAACCACTATGAAGCTAAGGGAGAAAACTCTTCTTTTACTTGCCTCTTTTATCCCACTTAAGAACAAAGAATACAATGAATGTAGCACATAACTCATCGCATGAAACAAAGGAAACACAAAGGATGATTTTTTTTCCCTTTGCTGTCACTTGAATGAGTGGAGGCCTCGTTTATTGTAATGGTAATTTTCATCAGTTTCTAGCTGATACCTGCCGAGAGCTTTTCAGCAGAAGCTCCGGTCGTACTTCAGGATCTCATTCTCCAGCAGGCTGGTGAGCTCTGCTCACAGGCTGGAGCTGCTGGCCAGGGAAAGCAAATTCACATACTGGTGGCAGAACGACCATAAAATGGGCTCCCTCATGGTGACAGGCCTAACTTTGTGCTCTTACCATCAGGTCCAGGCCAGAGCAGGGGCCTACCTGCCCACGCGCAGTTGTGTTTTTGTTTTCCTATGGAACACCATGTGACTTGGACAAAGCAAATGCATTAAAAAAAAAAAAAAAAAACAAAACTAGTCAGAATTATTAAAGATGACACCAGAAACCCACAGTGTAGGTCTGGTGCTTGTAACCCCACTCCTGCTTTGGGTCCTCCAGCTGTAGCTCATGCTGAAGACTGGGAAAGCCTCCACCTTACTGATGGCTTTTCCCGTAGAGAGATGGGATCAAGGGACTCTTAATATCAACAGTTCATATTAAGTTCAGAAAACTGGCATGTCGTCAGCATCAGTGAATTTTACAATTTCCAGCTTACTGCAAACTGGAAATTCTCTTTCCTAGGAAAAGCAAGGCAGACCATACCCAGGGGGGGCCCTTCTTCCTTAGACCCACTTGGGTGCCTGCTACTCCGAGGTCAAGATAAAGCTAAGCTTTGCATATCCACTTTTCTCTCCTAGCTACCTTCATGTCTTATCTTTCACCAGATAGACAAATGCAAGCAACACTTGAGGATGTTAAGCCTTTTTAGACATCGCCTTGGTGCTTTACGTCTATGGCACATTCCATGCAGGTGCAAGATGCTCTCCAAAATTGGGAGTGTCAGTGAAAATCCCCGAATCTTCAAATGTGAAAAAAAAAATCACAAAGGAGTTTTTGATACTACCACAGGTTAAATTTTAATCCGTTTTGTACCTCTTCATAACATGCATCGAGGGCCTCTATATTTTATAACTATAATTTACATAATCCAGTCGTGTTAATTGTAATGACAGAGTGAGACATTAGCTCCATAGGAGCAGGGAACGGGGACTATCAGACTGTTGAAACACCAACCACCTCTAAAATGCAAACAGCCTGGGTTTTCCCAGGGGAATGCACATGCACAGCAGCCCTTCCCTAGAACCTTTGCTCTAAAGTAACCTAGAGTTTCATTGTAATACATTTACATTGTGGTTTTGCTTTTCCCCCGCCCCCCATGATGAGAGGAAAAGATGCAATTCAGTGGGCAGAGAGGGAAAGATTAGGACCTGAGGTCCCTGGGTGGGGGGGCAAGCCACCTATTTTGGAACAATGCTGGGAGCATCTGACCACAGGAAGCCCCCTCAGGGTAAGATGATTCCTCTTAAGAATGTAACAGACTCCACCTACTCCCCCTTAGGTCCCTCAGGTGACCAAACTTAGGTTACCCCTCATACAATAGAAATGAGCCAATCAGGAATGGACCAACCAGCACCCAGAGCTATCAGGCCAATAAGGCTGGGGCTTGAGATGGAAGGGGAGGGGGGTGAGGGAGGGGAGGGCTAACCAAAACTTTATGAAACAAGGAACCTGGTCTATTGTCGGGGGTAAGTCCCTTCTCTGTAAAGAGAGCTTTCATAGTATTCTTCTTTTCTGGTCTTACACTCTCATAAACTTTTGCCTGTTGCACATTTTGTGTCCACCTCTTCATTCTCCGAGGTGGCAAGACGATGAACCCTGGGTTTTCATGGGGGATGGCTTCCATGACAGTTCCTACAAGGGCCTTGTAAGGCCAAAAACTGCCCTCCCACCCCCGCACCGGTCGGAGTAGACCATTAGATGACCAGAGGCGACCTCAGTCAGAGACCACCGGAGCCATGCAAGTAGAAAACACAAGGCAACCCTGACCCCCGCCACAGTTGCCACCCATGGGCTTGCCTGCTGTCCCAATGGTTACCTGCTTAAGAGTTTGGCTCTAAATTCTTTCTTGGCCAAACTCAAGAGCTGAGGCCAGGAAACAGGACTCACTGCTAATGGTAGGGCTAATTTTCTCATGTATTCATTAAGGACACAGATTAAGAAACTTCTGCATTTACAAACTGATTATAAGAAGGGAGGTGGGCGGGGTGATGCGTTAAATGGGTGATGGGGATTCAGGAGGGCACATGTGATGAGCAACGGATGTTGTATGTAAGTGATGAATTGCCAAGTTGTACAACTGAAACCATATTACACAGTATGCTGACTGGAATTAAATAAAAACTCAGAGAAATTTATGTATTTCCAGTGAGAATTAATATATATGGTAGTAAACTTACCATTTTTACTATTTCTCCATTTCCATTCCAAAGTTTGTGCAAAGTTTATAGTACATAGTATTACGTACTATTATTCCGAAGAAATGAAACTGGTGGCTTCATTACGACTGCTTTCCTTTGACAAGGTAAGGGATTATCTTGATATCATGTACTGAGACAGAAATGCGGCACACATTAATAGTTTAGTTCCCAGTCTAGGCTGAATAGCCTAGAGAAGCTCATGACTGTCCTTTTGGCTCTCAAATCAGTGGAGAGAAGTCAGAAATCATAGGTGGTGTTAGAAAGAAAACCAAAATGGCGTCACTTAGACCGAGGCCCCAAACCTGGGTCTAATATCTAATATAATTACAGCTTCAATCTCCCCCAGAAATGTCTTAACAGGTCAGTCAGGAATTTTCCCACCTACTAATCTGTCACATGGGCTGTCTCCATCCCCCATCCCCCCCCCCCCAGAGGAAGATGAGGTAATCTGCATGATAAACCCCCTGCTCTTCCCACCCCTCCCCAAGGACATGGGATGGTGCCTGCCTGGAACAAACCTTTTCTTTTGCTAATAACTTCCTTGCCCCACCCTCCTTTCTAAAAACACCTTTCCCTCTACCTGCTAGATGGGATGCTGCCTGATTCCTGAATGGTTTAATAAAGCCAATTAGATATTCACATTTACTCAGGTGAATTTTGTTTTTTAACAGTGGCAATTAAAATTTAACAGTATCGATTCAAGCAATATTTAATGTTAATTATTATAAATCATATGAATTTCTTATATATATAGATCCGTTTTTATGAGCGTTTTTATTTTGATGACATTAGACTTATCTGAGCTCAGTCATCTTTTATTTCAAAAAATATAAATTCTACCCCAATTAATCTTCAATTTTCTGCGTCTCTCTATTTCAATGAGAAAAATCACAGTAAAGATGGATTTGTGCAATAAAAATGACACAGTACCACAGTCCTTAAAACAATATTTATATCTTTTATGTGCATAATTCATGATATTGTGCAAGCGATATTCAAAACTAATAGAATATTCTTCAATGCCAAGAGAGGGTAAGAGGGCCATCTGAAACCATCATGCAAAAGCTCAAAGCTCAACAAAGATCACTGACCTCTCTGAAATAATTTATTTGATGAAAATGTTCTCTTATATTACCATGATGGACCAATTAAATCAGTTCAGAGAAGAGAGGCTTTTGCTTTTTAAAAAATCTTTTTCTCTCGTCACTTTAGGGTTTGGTCTGGAAGCTGAGCAATGACATACAGGTTATTTTTCTCAGTGAGATGCACTCCCTTGTGACAGTTTTTGACAAACAACGTCAGGATAACTAGGCGTGCAGGAGTGACACTGAAGGATGATAATGCGTTCAGTGTAGCCTTCTGAGCAATTACCTGATCTCAATTAAATTGTGCTGGCACAGAATACCCAAAAAGGCAGGTCCGACATTGACCTTCATTGTCCATCTTTATCTGTAAGTGAAACCGCTGCTCACTCTGTTTCATAATTACCATCAAAGCTGAGTGTCATGTATGCTTCAATTTCCTAGACAGTGGGAAAGCCAGACTAAGCTCCTCCTTTGTTTTGTTTACCACTCTATTACACTACAAACAAATAACAAACGGCTACTAATTTCCAAACTTAAATCATCTTAGACGTTAATTATAGATTTCTCTCTCCTCTTTTTTTGGCCATTTGAGGCTTCTTTGTAAAAATCATCTTTGCTTTTCAATGACATCTTCAAATATGCTTATGAATAGTATTTTTCTTTCGTGCAGATGAATCATCTCAACACTTTGGCTTCTAAAGAATTCTTTTACTCAAACTCAAGGAGTAATTTTTCAAAAGAGATACATTTCATGGAAATGTTTTTGATAAGTTTTTCTTTCCGTTTATAAAATACCAAACTATTTGTCCTAGAAGACAGCTACTGACAACAGAAAGAGACTTTAGCTTGCTTTAAGGAGCAGGGTTAGCGTTTCTAATATCATGGGAGCCTGGTTTCTCTTTTGTATCCCCACTGCATGCTGACTTGCATTTAAATGCGCGCCTAAATTCTAAGTAATTGTTTTGACCCTTTGAAAAGTTGTTGTTTCAAAGCTGTGAGACATCTGAGCAGATTTGGTCAATTGCAATTTGTTCCTCTAATTAATTATATATTTAGATTGTTCATGGATTTGCCATCAGCAGTGTATTTTCTAATCAAGTGGAAGAAAAACAGAAACAAGTTTTCGTGAAAGCAATTTTGTTTGTGCTAAAATATAGACGGGGCAATGGTACTCTTTTCCAAAGGCTACATTTAGTGCCTGAAAAACTTTCCAACTGAAACTGCTTGATACCTACGTTTGAGGATGTATTATAGTAATTTGGGGGGCAAATGATTATAATAAAAACAAATTTACATTGTTAGATATTGTGTTCACTACTGAACTAGAAGATTAACAATCAGTGAAACAGATACGAAAAAATTATGCGCATGAAATTAAACACATGAAATTACAACTGGGGAAATAAGTAACTCTTGGCTGGGAGTGGGTGGGATGGGCGGTGAGCCTTTCGTGGTGCCAGGCAGTGTTCTAAGGGTCTCACATGCATTAATCATTTAATCCTCAACATAAAATTTCCATTTGGCACCATCAGTATGCCTATTTCACAAATGAGAAGTAACTGGAGCACAAACAGGTTAAATTATTTACCCAGTGTTGCTCAGCTAACAAGTGGCCGCCTTGGCTTTCAAACTGGACAGGCTGGTTCTACAGCTGGCTTTGTAATCAATACTCAACAGTGCTGATAATTCCTTCTTTTCGATCCAATAAAAATGAAGCGAAAGTAAGGCTGGCCTGACACAGGGGCCTGTCTACATGGCATGATTTGGGGAATGCTGGCAAGGGGCTCATCTCCTGAATTTTCTTTACGTGCCACCTCAAATTCTACCTTTAGAGGCGTATTTAGGGAGGGAGTTGCCAAACACAAACAGCCTCTGATATTGTTTGATGGGCACAGAGTTTCAGCCTGGGAAGTTGAAAAAGTTCTGAAGATGGATGGTGTGGATGGTGGCCCAACACTGTATGTGTACTTAATACTTAAAAAGGTTGAAATGGTCAGTGTTATGTGTATTTTACCACAAAAGGAGCCTCCCATTTCAGACAGTGAATTCTAAAATTCTCCTGCTAGAACCGTGACTTATTAGTGATGCATATCCATAGGCACCTTAGTCTCTCTCCATTTCAGAGTTTTCTGTAAAGTGGGTGAATGAAGGAACCTACATGCCAGGGTTGTTATAAGGACTGACTAAGAAATCCATGTACAGTTCATCACAATGCCGCAGGCCATTGGCTTACAAATGTCAGTCTCACTCTCCTTAAACGCAGTGCCTCGAGCTGTTTTTGGCACCTGGTAAGTGCTTCTGTGGAATGAATGGATAATTCATTATGTATTCTGTTTATATATTAGTTTAGTACGATCATAACACTTTGGTAAACACCCCCCCCCCCCCCCCCCCCCCGTTTTGGACAAGTGAGGTAGGAATAGCAGAATACTGAACAAGGAAGGGCATTTTGAATGCCAATCTGTCTAATACCCCTTACCTAGCACTGGCCGGGGGCCCAGTATTCCTCAAAATCTAAACATGTAAGGACCTAAATCAGTGTTTTCTCAACCTCCGTAAAATCACCTGGAAAGCTTGTCAAAAATATAGATTCTAGTACCCAACGACAGATATTCTGCTTAGCTGGGGCCCAGTTTCTGCATTTTTGAGAGTCACAGGTGAGTTTAATGGAGTTCACTGGAGCCTTTTATTATTGTTTTAACATTTTATTTATTTTTGAGAGAGCACAAGCAGGGGAAGGGCGGGGCGGGGGGGGGGGGACACAGGATCCAAAGTGTGTTTCGCACTGACAGCAGGGAGTCTGATGCAGGGCTCAAACTCATGAACCGTGAGATCAGGACCTGAGCTGAGCCGAAGTATGGACGTTCAACCGACTGACCCACCCAGATGCCCCCATTGGTAGCCTTTTAAAAACTTAAGTTAGCCTCTTTACTTTGACTTAATTGTAGGTTCGCAAACAGTTGTAAGAAATAATACAGAGAGGGGCGCCTGGGTGGCTCAGTCTGTTACGCATACAACTGTTGATTTAGGCTCAGGTCATGATCTCATGGTTCCTGGGATCAAGCCCTGAGTCACGCTCTGTGCGCAGAGCACAGAACCTCCTTGGGAATCTCTCTCCCCATTCTCTCTGCCCCTCCCCTGCTTACACAATGTCTCTCAAAATCAATAAATGAACACTAAAAAAACGAAATAATACAGAGAGATTCCATTCCATGTACCCTTTACCTAGTTTCCCTCAATTGTAACCTCTTGCAAAACCATAATGCAGTAGCATAACTAGGATACTGACAGTGACACAATTCACCGAAATTAAGCAGACTGTATTCTGACAACTGATCTAACAATCACGAATGCCTTGGTTGCACCTTAGAATCACCTGGAGAGTTTTTTTTTTTTTTCAAAGTCCAGGTCTCAGACCCAGACCAATTAAATCCGAACAACTGAGGGTGAGGCCTGAGCACCCTCTGGCCCAGTGATTCTAATGTGCAGTCTAGGTAAGGGCCACTGCTGTGCTGTGACCCTCTGGGCCTTCCTTCCTAATTTCAGAGGAGAAGCCAGGCTTGCGAGCTGAAAGTCACCCCAAGTACTAAGAGTGAATACAGCCTGGTAAGTCTTTGTCGTAAAAATTAATGCTTCGCCCATTTTCAAGATTTAGCAACCACGGCAAACTGGAAATGTAGAAACACAGGCATTTAAGCTGTTCCAGTGGTAAAAGAACTGGCCATTACCCCTAGGGAAATGATAGATTTCCCACTAAACATTATATAAAGACTATTGTGCTCAATATAAAGGGTCTAGCTATAATTTTGGTATAGCCTCTTTTGTAATTACATATCAATTATTGTACTGCTGGGTGGAAAATAACCCTTTTTGAAAATATTTAAATGTCATAATTGGAAAACTATTCCTCACTCCTTTTGTATTTTGAGGAAATAAGCTTTTCAATTCATTGTGCTACATATTTTTCAAGCTGTGTGCCTAATATGGTACCTAACATTTGCAATCAAGAAAATCAAGACCTACAGTTAATAAAGTATTATTCCTGCCATAATTTGTAGTAACTATATTGTTTTCCAAGTAGAAACGACTGCAAGGGCTTTTTCCCTTCCTTTCAGTATTTTGCAATATCCCTCTCGTACATTACATGCCAAATAAATATAGTGGTAACCTTGGTCTAATTAGATAATCCTAGTGACCTCCAAAAAAACCCAAATGTGATGCAGTACAAGGCAGCTATGTGAACCATTTGAGCATGTGTCCTATCAATAATAACCATTTCAAAAGGCAGTATTATCATTAACTGCAAGGAGCAATATTAAATCTATGAAATGTCACAATTATTTTTTCAGGTTACGTGTCAAATATTGAAATCCCCAACAGCTTAAACGACCTTACAACCACCACATATATTACCATTAAATTGCAGCACCGATGAAAATGATAATGACAACAATTATGCCTTTAGTGTCTGAATTACACCTTTAGTATGAAGCGAGCTAGCTGGCTTTCTGAAATGCCACATTCTCAAAATAAGTTATGACCCACTGAAGCCTAATTAACTCTTCATGACATTAGAGTCCAATGCAATTATAATTCTTTACTGTCCTTTAGCTTTATCTCTGGTCTCTAGGGCTAGTTGTTAAAATAACTCAAAGATGGACACTCTATGCCTGTTAACCCCAGAGTACATCCCCATTCCGCAGCGAATTCTCAGGCTGTTTAACCTTTGCATTAGCACCAGAGAAAAACACTGTTGGTTTGCTCTTTCAGTAAGTAATGGTAACAGTGGTCATTAATATTGTAATAACTTTGTATAGTGACAGTTGATAACTAGAGGTACTTTGGTGAGCACTTCCTAAAGTATATAAATATCAAATCACTGTGTTGTACACCTGAAATTAATATAATACTGTATGCCCCCTATACTACAATAAAAAAATAAGTAATAATAACTACTTCAGAACAATGTGACAGTTTGTTTTTCTGTGCTGATAATAGTGAATGTTTCACACCTTTGCAAATGAATGAAAGATTTATATTTGTATTTTCAGTTTCCTTCTTTCCTTGCTTCCTCCCTCTTTCCCTCCCTTCCTCCCTTTCTCTTCCATTTTCAGCCATATTTTGTAATATAATTTTCATATATTCCTTATAATCTTTTATTTATTTATTTATTTATTTTTAACATTTATTTTTGAGAGAGAGAAGAGAGAAGTGGGGGAGGGGAAGAGAGAGGGAGACACAGAATCTGAAGCAGGCTCCAGGCTCTGAGCTGTTGGCACAGAACCCAACGCAGGGCTTGAACTCACAAAGCATGAGATCATGACCTGAACCGAAGTCGATGCTCAGCTGACTGAGTCACCCAAGCGCCCCTATATATTCCTTATAATCTTTTAAATTGAAGGACAGGGAAGGCATTGGCCATTATAAACCTTAAACAATGTAATGTCTTAAGAACACAATTAATCCTGCCAGAGAAAAAGTTAAATTTAAATTTTCAGCAATGTCTTGGTCCTCTGAGGGAGAGCCTACCTGATGAATAGCTAGATATTTGAGAAAGTGATAGGCAAAGAAAAGGCCTATAATATACACATAATATAATATAATATAATATAATAATAATATAAGAATATAATATAATATAATATAATATAATATAATATAATATAATATAATATACAATCCACTATTTAGGGTTCTTGGTTCCATTGTTTCCACCATTTATTTTATTAATTAAAATGACGGCATGTTCTTCTCACTCCCTGCTGCCATCTTCCATGGTTACTCATGTTGAGAAAAGAAAAAAAACTCTATTTCTGACCCTATTCTTCCTCCTAATATAAGAAAATGAAATTACAATAAGAAAGTTCATCATTAAAGAAACATTTCTTCAGAAGGTAGGTCTAACTTTACTTACAAATATTTATGTTGAACAATGTGGTCATTTGATATGACTTATGATATTTAAAAATTATGAACATATATTTTTGCATATATTTTTATAATTGACTCTCCATTTTAATAACATTGGTGTAGTCAGGAAAAAAACTCTGTTCACCAATTTAATTGCTATAATATTTTAAGCAGTTGAAAGACTGGCTAGAAACTAATTGACTTTAAAAAATTATATTTCTAAAATATTGTCATTTTAGTTACATAATATAGGAAAATTACTTGCTATTTCTCTTTAGGATCTGGTATATACCATCTCAGGAGCCAATCAAATGTTGCTTAGCCTTTGGACCATCTATCCTCCTTTTTTAAAATGTTTATTTATTTTTGAGAGAGAGACAGAGACAGAGCACGAACAGGAGAAAGGCAGAGAGAGAGGGAGACACAGAATCCGAAGCAGGCTCCAGGCTCTGAGCTGTCAGCACAGAGCCCGAGGCAGGGCTTGAACTCATGAACCACGAGATCATCACCTGAGCCAAAGTTGGACACGTAACCAACTGAGCCACCCAGGAGCCCCTGGACCGTCTATCCTCTTCATATGAGTTGTAATATAGGAAACTGGATAAAAGAAGTTTGAAGAAACAGAATGGACAGAAATAGCTCCCAGATGTCTTAGTATTTCCCACCTGTATATGAACCACTTAACAAAGATTTGGTTGAGATTTCTGAGAAGAATCATTCTATTGCCACAGCTGGAGAGGGATGGAGTCAAACTGAACCTGTACCTTCAACTTCACTGCTTGTCTTTTAGCATTTTGCTTATACTTTAAAAAATATGACTTTACATTAGTTATATATTAGTTTCCTACCGCTGCTTATAACAAAGTAACACAAACTAGATGGTTTTAAAAAATAGAAAGGTATTGTCTCAGAGTTCTGGAGGCAAGATATCCGAAATCAAAGCATTGGTAAAGCCATGCTCCCTGTGAAACCTGGAGGAAAGTCTTTCTTGCCTCTTCCTAGCTTCTAGTGTCTCACCAACAATCCCTGGCATTTCTTGGCCTATATTCGTTTAACTCCAATCTCTGCCTCCATTGTCACATGGCATTTTCTCTGGGTGTCTGCTCTTTTAAGGGTAATAGTAGTGGTGGATTAAGGGCCCATCTTACTCCAGTGTAACCTCACCTTAAGTAATCGCCTCTGCAGGGATACTATTTCCAAATAAGGTCAGGCTCTGAGGTAGTGAGGACTAGGATCTCAACATATATTTTTGAAAGAAACAATTCAGCCCATACAGGTTATAAGAGTGATATATGCCTATTTAACACAATTCAAACAATACAGAAGTCCACAAAATAACAAATAAAGGTAACCACACTCACCCTACCCCCAATCTCTGGAAATAATCATTGTTAAAAATCTAATACGTATACTTCCATGTTTTTCCTATAAATCACCATATAGATGAACTAAGTATATACATTTTTTTAGAAAAAAACCAAAAGGTAATTAAGGCCCAACATACTTTTCCCCAAGTTGCTTTTTTCACATGCCATGGACTTCTTTCCATCTTAGTATGGTCGGAAATAATAATGAAGGCTATTCACTTAAGAGTCCAATATATGACAGATTTTTTTAATAGCTTTCCCCGAATCATTTTTATTTAATATTTGTAGCAGCCCTACAACCTAGGTATGATTACTAGCCTAATTTTATAGACTACTAAGCCAGTGCAGAGAGAGGTTAAGTAACTTGCCTGATGCCATGCAGATAGTAAATAGCAGAGTTAGAATTCTATACCATGATCTAATGCTAAAGCCTATGATCTTAACCACTACACTGTAGTAGCAACATAGCATTTCATTTTATACTTGTCTCTCATTTGAAGGAGCTAAAAAATAATAAAGACAGACAAATTTGTCACTTTGTGATGTCACTTAAAGAAGGCTGCCTTTTGTATCCTAACTGAAGGGAATGCAATGCTCAGATGTTAGATTATTTGATGTTAAGTATCCCGAGGGGATACTATGTTTTCAGATAATTTCATGTATTTGATATTTGTAGTTTCATTTATTTTTTATACATTTATTATTTCACATTTAATGAGCACTTTCTTTAGACTGACAACCTACCAGACACTGGAAAAGAAAATCATGATTCTGCTCTCAAAGTCCTGATGAAGGAGAGAGCAATGGGGATGAATAATTAGAGAATAGTGTTAGTGGTACAGTGAGTAAAAAGAAGAGAGTAATCAACTTTGGGGTGGGTTGGTCAGGGAAATCTTCACTGAATAACTGAAGTCTTCATAACTGAGATGAGTCTCCACAAATTATCAGGTGGATGGAGCTGGAGGAAACTGGGGCTGAAGGATGCAGTAGGTGGCTTCTGACACTTCTAGTTCCTAATAATCCCTGGTATTTGTAACTTTGTGCAATCTCCTTCTGTCAGTGTGGGCTGAGCCTAGGGACTTGTTTCTACCCAATGGAATATGGCAAAGGTGATGGGATGTCACTTTGGTCACTAGGTTACATAAAATTGTGACTCTCTACCTATTGGCTCTGATAAAGCAGCTGCCATATTTCTGAAGGAGTGGCCGATAATCAGGCCTACAAGGCAAGGAACAGAAGGAGGTCTGCAGGCAACAGCCAGTTAGAATCTGAGCCTCAAGGAGTTAAATTCTGTTGTACCCACTGAATGAGCTTAGAAGTAGATCCTTCCCCACTTGACTCTTCAGATGAAACCTACTCCTGACTGACACCTTGGATACCACCTTTAAGATACCCTGAAGCAGAGGACCCAGCAAGGCCTCATCTGGATTCCTAACCTACAGAAATTGTGAGATAATAAATGTGTGTTGTTTTAAACCACTAATTGTTCTGTACCAATAGATAACTAACACAGTGAATTTTATAAGCAGAAACACCCAACACACAGTGAGACTCAAGTGTGAACCATCTAGCTATGCGTCGGTCTTCTACTACAGGTGTTGAAACTTAGGGAACAAAGGTGTTCAAGGCTAAGAAGTGAGCCTTGAAAGGTAGACCAAGATCTGACCACGAAGGCTACTCATGGCATGCTAATGAGGTTGGACTTCAGGCAGGGTGGTATTATTGAAGGCTGGAAATAACAAAATCGGTTTTAGAAAACATACTGTGGAAGCCAGGATTAGAGATGTAAAAGAATGCAGGCAGGGAGTTTTTTAGGATAGTGATGATAGACAGCTGATGGGAACACAAACCTGAGGAGGCGGGGAAACACCTAGAATACAGGTGAGCAGTATTTAAGAGGTTAGGTTTGCCAGGTTTTAATGAATGAGAATGTGAGTGAGGACAAGATGGTCTAGGATGATTCCTGGGAATTCTGCCACATGACTGCATGAATTTTGGAGCCACATATTAGGAAAAGCCAGTTTGAGTGGGAGATAATGAGATTACTTTATCCAGGTTGAATGTGAGTTATCAGTGGGAGATGTCTCATGGTCTGTTGACATGCAGGCCTGGAGGTCAAGAAAGAGATCTTTCCTGCAGAATATACAGGGAGCAGTGAACACACATAAAGGCATAAAATTTTCCAGGGTAGTCAGAAAAATGAAAGAGAATGTAAGACAAATCATGGGAATCAACAACATTTAACAGAGGAGCAGATTACAAAGGACCAGGTAGGAGACTAAGAAAGGAGTAAAGAAAAAGTTGGAGAACTAAGACAGTGTGAGAGGCAGGAAGCAGAACATTTTAAGAGGACTGTGGTCAACAGTGTTAAATGCTTTCAAGAAGCCATTAATGATAAGAACTGCATAGTGTCTGTTGATTGTAGTGAGTATAGTGACAGTTTAGCTATCTTCTTATCCATTTCCTTAAAGTTGCACAATTTTTTCAGCACTGTCAGAAATTTTCATGCCTTAGGATTGTGATAAGAGTGATCATTTTAAAGGATTCTTTCCACCCCTGGTCAAGGATATTATTATTAGGCATTGGTTCTGGTACCAATCATTGGGCCTAGAATAAATAGCATCATTCCATGCTGGGAAATGGCCTTATTCTTCTGATAGCTTGACAAGTTTTTAATCAGCGTGGCACCATGCAGCGCCGGAAATAATAATTTGATTTACATGTAATCTATAAGTGACATTAGATAACAAATAGTTCTCAGTGGGAGAGAAATATGGTAGTAGGTCTTTCAGTAGCTAAATATTATAGCTTGTCACACAAAAGGCTATCCTTTTTTGAAATAATACTACAAAAGTTGATTTTAGTAAATTATATCCCAAACTGGTTATTTGAATAGAAAGGCAAGTCACTGAGATGGATTAAGGTCATTAAACGTTGGGCAGACGCATGCCTAGATCAGTTTCCCATGTCTCTGTAGGGCATGCTAATTATTTGCAGATGACATAAATTCAAGTACATGTTTATTAGGAGTGATGACAAATAAACAATGAAGTGAGTGCCTCAGAAACACCTGCTTGAATGAGGTTATTAATGGTGTCAAAATTATTCTATGTATTCCTTAAATTTTTTTAATGTTTATTTATTTTTGAGAGAGAGAGAGAGAGAGAGAGGAAGAGAGAGAGAGAATGTGAGTAGGGGAGGGGCAAAGAGAAAGGGAGACACAGAATCCGAAGCAGGCTCCAGGCTCCAAGCTATCAGCACAGAGCCCAGCTCAGGGCTTGAACTCACGAACTGCAAGATGATGACCTGAGCTGGAGTTGGACGCTCAACCAACTGAGCCACCCAGGCACCCCTATTCTATGTGTTCTTGACTGAGACTTAAAATAACTTTCATGATCCCCATGATTTTTATTTACCAGTTATTTTTAATTGTTCAGAGAGTGTTAGGCAGGTTAAGTCAATTTACCCAGAATTACCTGATTTTCAATTACCTGTCCATCTACTCAACTATGTCACGAAACACACATTTCAATTTTAGACAACATACCCCTATCTTTATAGGGCCTCATTTTATAAATCCCCAACCTTAGAGGCACTAGATCAGTGATGCTAGTTGTACCTGTTGAGAGATTTGATTGCATACCTTAACTAATATGTTTGAAGTCACTAGGTAAAGCTAACTGTTTGATTTTCAGTTGCTTTACTTAGAAACAGATAAAAGATGGCATCAATGATTCATACTTAAAGTGGCTAATTTTATTAACTGTCTTCTGTATTATTGCTAAACCAATTGGTGGAGAAATTGCAATTAATGTAAACTATCTAGAGATGTAAAACAATCTCTCGGGTGTGAATGGACCGTAAAGCCAAAGTTACTCAGGGAAAGGCTGATTCACCATTCAAAGGAAACATAAACATTCATTCCCTTTCCTTCATGTATTCCCAAAGGAATGGGTCCCACTGAGTAAGACTCTCATCTAGAGGGCAACTGTGTGGCTCAGTTGGTTAAGCGTCTGACCTCAGGTCATGATCTCAAGGTTTGTGGGTTCGAGTCCCGCATCATGCTCTGTGCTGACAGCTCATAGCCTGGAGCCTACTTTGGATTCTGTGTCTCCCTCTCTCTCTGCCCTTCCTGTGCTCACGCTCTGTCTCCATCTCTCAAAAATGAATAAACATTAAAAAAATTAAAAAAAAGAATCTTATCTAGAGAAGCAGATTTAATGACTTCCCTCAGTTGACCTTCTCATATTTAGCAAGTTTTAATATAACGTTTTTGATACCCAATTCCAGTAATGCCTATTTATAATAAAAGCATACAAAAATATTTCAGATCTATGGAATAAGCTTATATACATACATACATTTAGATTTACATCCCACACTTTTCAAGTTACATGATCAAAAATAAAATCACTTGTTAGAAGGTTTAGCCTTTATTTCAACACTATTATTTTTACATTATTTTAAAATATATTTTCATCCTCAATTATTACAGATTTCATTTTAGGTGGTGACCAAACTACCATATTCTGGAGCATATTTATCCTTAAAGTTTTTCCAAATTGTTTTTGCAAGAACATGAGAAACAGAGTACTGATAACCATCTATTTATTTTGGTGAAAGCATGATAATTTATTTAATGCCCCTCTCCCAAAGAGACTGAATAGTTAAGAAGAGATTATGTCTAATTTGATTCTAATAGTCTCAGCAGTTTCCGACCACATAGTAGGTTTTTAATTAATATTTGTTGAAATATTAACTGGAATCCAGTTTTAAATTCCTGTTTGCTCTTACATAATCTACATATTTATCTCCTATTCCTAAGAAAATACACACACACACATAAGTTCTAGAATGAAGTAGGTATTTGACTTTGCATATAGCAATAAGCAGAGATTAAGTTGAGCAGATTATTTTACCCCTCAACAAACACTGGACTTCTGCTGATTCAAAGTCATAGTTTGAGAACTGAATCTAAGCATACCTATGATGCTTAGTGACCTATTTTGGACAGCTTTTCTCATGCCTTTTCCTGTTGAGTCACATGAGATAAATGGCATTCACACATGCTTCAGTTTCAACGCCATCACTACCGAAGCTAGCCTGTGGCTCTAATTCCGTCCTTCCTTGTGAAAAATGGCACATGATCAGACTGCAAATGTTTTAGGGTGATATAATTATAGGAAGAAATTTAAATAGATCCTGTTTGGTTAAAAAAATACATTAAATGGTTCACAAAAATGAACTTCAGTTATTTGTAGTGAAAATATAAATGTCACAGGTCATTACAGATTTAGCTGTTTTCAATACCCAACGAGGAAAAGACAAGTGACCTAGTGAAATGTGGTATAGTCTTTTAATAGTGCAAAAAAAGTATCCTTTATGAGACTCGTAATCTTTTATCTCTTAGCGTGACTACTGGTAATTATTTGTAATGACTGAGAAATGATGATGTGAATAATTTTTCTCCAAATTACACCCTAGGCATCTGTATTTATTTAGTTTTTTTAAGTTTATTTATTTATTTGGGGGGGGGGCAGTGAGAGGGAGAGAGAGAATCCTAAGCAGGCACATAACTGTCAGCACTGAGCCTGATGCAGGGCTCCATCTCACCAACCAGGAGATCATGACCTGAGCTGCCATCAAGAGTCAGACACTCAACCCACTGAGCCACCCAGGCATCCCCATCCATATTTTAACACATAAAATGCAAATATCTTTTGAGATGTAACCTATTATTATTACTTATTCTCAATTACGTATTTCCTAAACATTTGGGTACAAAGCCATACTTGATTTCTGGAGAAAGAAAGTGGGGAAAGGGGCAGATGATGCAACTGTGAAACACCTTATCTCTAATACACTGCCTATCTGCTTCTTGATGTGTCATATTCTCAAGTTACCCAGTTTTTCTTAGAATAGAAACACGGATAAGAGGTTTTCACCTTGGATGCAAAGTAGCAACATCTTCTCAAAGATAAAAAAAAATTTTTAAAGGAAAAGGACATGTACAGGGGGTGCATTTTGCTGTTTCTTGCACTTCCCAAGAGAGAGGGAAAGCTGAACCAGAATGAGGGAATGGAGAATTGAAGGGCCATGAGGAAAGAATAGAGTGAATGCTTCTTCCAAGAAGATTCTGGATGTGCTCAGGTAAGATGTAGTTAACTGAAAACTAAACAAAGCCACCAGGGAAGGGCAAAAACTAGAGGGCAAAGTTGAGAAAAGGGGCTCTCCTCTGGGGTACCAGGGGATGAGGATGAGAACAGAAGCCCAGAGGCTCTCGAGGCAGGTAGATCCCCCATATTACCATATGGATTATAAGGGAGTTAGATGGAGCATTGTTCATGCTAAGTAAGCCTCAAGAGACTGGGGCATTATAAGTTTCTTAGCCATCATATGCAACTTTCAAACTTAATATGAGCTGATGGTGCTTTTTGTTCACAACACTTTCTAAACATTGGATTGGATGCTTTTCACAAAGATCTGGCTATCTGAAAGTTGCATCAAGTTTCAAGCTAAGCGATCCCTTCCAAATGACATTTTCTTGTTATTGTTGTTTGTGGTTGTTGTTCTGTCTTGTTCCTTCTATTTATTTATTTATTTTTTTATTTCTGAGACAGAGAGAGGCAGAGAGAAAATCCCGAGCGGCTCCACGCTGTCAGCACGGATCCCGATACGAGGCCCGAGCTCACAAACCGCGAGATCATGACCTGAGCTGAAATCAAGAGTCAGATGCCCAGGGACGCCTGGTTGGCTCAGTCGGTTGAGCATGCTCGCGGTCTATGAGTTCGAGCCCTGCGTCAGGCTCTGTGCTGAGCCTGCTTCGGATTCTGTGTCTCCCTCTCTCTGCCCCTCCTCCACTCACACTCTGTCTCTCAAAAAAAATAAACGTTAAAAAAATTTTTTTTTAAAGAGTTGGATGTCCAAATGAGCCACTCAGGTGCCTCCTGTTTCATTTTTATCATAGGCATTTCCAACACACAAAATGACATGCAGTATGTGTGATTTGGGGGCTTCAGGAAGAGTATTTTAATTTAAAAAAATACTGAAATTTTTAACATAAAAGTTTCTTAAATAATACCTCATATTTCACAGAGAGTTTATATAGATTATGTGAAAGGAATACATTTAATGCATTTATTATTCAAACAGCTTTAAAATGTTGAGAATAAAATGTCTTTTTATATCCACATCATGTGGCTAATTCTCTCAATACCATACAGCACTTTAAAAATGGGGACAAGGGGCGCCTGGGTGGCTCAGTCAGTTGAGCGTCCGACTTCAGCTCAGGTCATGATGTCACGGTTCATGGGTTCAAGCCCCAAGTCGCGCTCTGTGCTGACAGCTTAGAGCCTGGAGCCTGCTTCCAGTTCTGTCTGTCTCTCTCTCTCTCTGCTCCTCCCCTGCTCACACACTGTCTCTCTCTCAAAAATAAAGATTAAAAAAATTTTTTTTAACGGTGACAAAAATTAAAGGCTATAATTTTCATTGATAGCTTAAATTGTATTTTGACCTGGCTAGGAAGTCAGCATAAATCTGAGAGTGAGCATAACACTATCCTCTAAGTGAGCCCCCAGGTTAAGGCCAAAATCCTTTCTCATGGCCTACTGGGCCACTCCCAGTCAGGGCTCCTTCTAACTTTACAACCTCATCCCACCTCCCTCAATGCTGCCTCCTCGTTGCCCTCCAGTCTAACAACTCAGATGTTGAGCAACTTCCCAACTGTGTCTCCCTTCTTTCATTTCTTCCTGGTTTGGCTCATTGTGTTTTCTTTGTTCAAAATTCTCTTTATCCACTTTCTATAATTGATAAAGCCATCATTAGATTTGGGCTTTTAACACACATATGAACTTGCCCCCGAGTCTCTCCCAGATGACTCCAAAGGAAAACCGAGAAGCAGTGTGATCTGGGAATGAAGAGCATTGGCTTTGGAACCATACTGCCTAAGTTCAAATCCTAGTTCCACTGCCTATTAACTCCATGGCCATAGGCAAGATGCATTATCGTTTAGAGTCGAAAAATATGGAGATATCCATTTCTTCTTAGTTCTGTTAGTGCATGTAAATCACTTAAGAGAGGGGCGCCTGGATGGCTTCGTCGATTGAGCATCTGACTTTGGCTCAGGTCATGATCTCACGGTTTGTGAGTTCGAGTCTCGCGTTGGGCTCTGTGCTGACACATCAGAGCCTGGAGCCTGCTTCTGATTCTGTGTCTCCCTTTCTCTCTGCCCCTCCCCACACACACTCTGTCTCTTTCTTTCTCTCAAAAATAAATAAACTTTAAAAATTAAAAAAAAAAAGTAAAGCACTTGAGAGAGAATGTGACCCAGGGTAATTACACAGTTAATATTAGGTGTGATATTTATCACTTCCCAAAGAAAAATTAATGGCATCATCACCTGTGTTGCAATACACTAAGTGCATAGTTCTGTTATTGCATACTTCAGTAGATTACAGTCGGATATGTTCATGTCTGGCCCTCTTACTGGATTTACACTTAGCTGTGCACTCCCGGAAAATTTTTGGTGCCTGGACTATATATGGTGATCTAATGTTTTTACTGAATGATCTATTCATTATGCTAGTTACCATGGATGATACCTTTTTCAGAAAGAGGGAAAAAGATACCTTCGTGAACGTTGGAGGCACGCTCTAGTTAACAAATACTCTGGAACACGCCTGCTACTATGAGCAGTGAAGCTAGTAGCATCCAGTGCCCACATTCTATTCCAGTTGCCGTTTCTTGCTTTAAGAGTGTCCCAAGAGCGCATGGCCATCATGCAACTGGGAAGGTAGCAGACACAAAGATTATCAGTCTTAAGTAATCATGTCTTGATATGTTAAATTCTAAAATCTGACATTAAAATATACACGGAGTCTCTTAAGACTGGCAACAAACCCAAGCACTGCAGCACTAAAGTCTGAAATGGCCTCATTTCTTTTGTAAGGTGTCACCTTTGCCAGGGAAGTCAAATATGGGGATGAATGCTTACAGTAAGTAACTAGACACATTGACTCTGTAAATGTCTTCCACATCATACAAAATAGCTGGAGAATTAATTTAGTTTGCTAGTTTTTACTTACAGCTACTGTCTCCACTTTTAAGAAGTGATTTAAAAGTGATCACTTTTTAGAAGTGATTAAGAAATTATTTGGAAAACCAGAGTGTTCCTGTATTTTTTATCCATTCCTTTTTACTTCCTAAAAGATAACCTAAACTCCATGGGGAAAGACTGCATACCAAAAACCTTTTTACAAAGGATCTGTGTTGCAATGAAGTCATTTCACAGTGACTCCACTGTTACTTTGTGGAATCTTCCTAATGAGTTGGTACACTGCACAAGGGAGATAAATAATAGACAGCTCAGTGTGTTCAATAAGAGCCCTCTAGGTAAATAAATAAAGATGCATTACTTATGCCTTCATGGGCAAGCCAATGGAATAATGGTAGTTTAAGTTTTATTGGCATAGTCTTTGGAATTTCCACTTAATTGGTATGAAACATTATCACTATAGGAAATGTTTGCATTCACCATAGCAACATATTTATAAGATCTGCTCTGTGTCTAATTAGACTGTCTCTGCTCCAAAGATCCACAGTGGAATAAGAGCAAAAAGCCCGTGGCTATGCAAGTAGCCCAGTGGCCGAGCATCAAGATGCTTCAGTCCCTTCGTCCCCTTTCAACTCTGGAACAGCCATATAATGAAGGCCAACATTATGTGCTTGATTATTCAGCGGCTTCCATCCTGAATCACCTCAATCCATTTCAGCCTTTGTGGATGGAGTCTAATCCTGTGGTTATTTCAACAATTATTTATGAAGGGCCTACTATGTTCCATGCAGTGCTATGAGTGAAGAAACACAACCTAACGACTTACTGCTGTTTACTTGAAAAAGAGTATCATGAGTGATAAATAATAAGCTTTCTACTGCACTCCCTGCTATTAAATGTTTCACAAAGAGGCATTCAGTGTATTATCAAATATTGTATAAAACTTCAAAGAGGCTGGGAACATTTTTAGTAACCCTTTAGCTTCTTCTCCTCACAGGTTTTGGATTCTTTTACAAGAACTTGCTCCATGAGTGCACAGAGGGAAATTCTTTTTACTGCACAGAAATGATGACTCACTCCAGAATATTCATCAAATTATGCTTATTATCAAATTTCTAAGTTCTTTCTTCACAGTAAAATTATTTCTCTAATTGATATGTTTTGCTAATGTATTAATATTTCAAAGTTCTCTCTGCACTGAGCAAAAATTCTTTAAAAATACATTATTATTATTATTATTATAATTTCTTAGAAAATTATTAGTATTTGAAGAATAGGAACATTTTAACAGGAAGCAATTTGGAAATTTACATACTGCTAGTTAGTTCCACAAGGGCCAAAATAGGCTACGATTATTTTTTTTACCTGGGAAACACACATTCTAAAAAGAGGGAAAGTAAATTTGTCCTTTGACATTGAGTTAATGTCATATAAAATAGTAGACTAGGAATTTTGATGTCCAAAAGTAATGTGTATCTTAATAATGACAGTGTGTTAGTAGCAAGGTATCATGGAGAATATGATCGTTTTATGCCCTGAGAACTAAAGGAACCTGATGGTGACCCAAACCCACGTTGGCATGGCAAAAAGCAGAGACCTTTTCCTTATGCATACATTTTAAATAGGGTTTATATTTCCCGTGAGCACTCAGCTTTTAAGTATGACCATGTGGTAACACGAGTGAAGACAAAGCTATTTTACAAATCCCAGAAGATAGAGAAAGTTCACTTCTGTCCCTGCTACTCATTCTCACAGAGACACTGTTGTCCAACTAATAACATGCTTGCTCTCAGATGTCACATGTGGAATCCCCCTTCTGACAATGATCTTGAGAGAATGAGATGACTTCTAGGCAGTGGAACTTGGAGAAAATAACTTATTCTTAGCATGTAGCATTAAAAAAAAATGTTTCTTCATTTATTTTGAGAGAAAGAGAATCCTAAGTAGGTTCTGTGCTGTCAGTGCCGAGCCGGATGTGGGGTTTGATCTCACAAACTGCGAGATCATGACCTGAGCCTAAATCAAGAGTCAGATGCTTAACTGACTGAGCCCCCCAGGCATCTTGGCAAGCAGCATTGTTGTTGTTTAGTGATAGCACCCTATCTGTCATGAGGAGTTTTGTTCAGCCAAGAATGCATCTCCAAATACTTACTCTATGCTGTGAAGGTTTTCAAAAAGAAATGGATTCCAGACCATTATCTGTTTAGTCTTTTTAATATGAATGGTGGAGTCACGATGCTACCCTGTTTACATTACAGAAATAGAATTACATCTCATGGTAGTGCTAACGTGGTGATTTCTGGCTTCATTTTCCTACGAGAGATTTCTCTAACACCTTCTGATCTATATTTTTACAGGCACGTTGATATCTGGTCAGTAATTCCAAGTTGCATTTTACCTTTATTCTGTCGCAGCTGTTTGCACCCTGCTTGTCCTCATTTTCAATGTATTTATACCACAAATTATTTCATTCAAAGAATACTGTCAAATTTCAAAATTTAAGAAAAATGAGTCATTTTGAATCACTGTGCAGCAAAAATAGAGCACTGTGAATATGCTGAGGTAAAGCAGCTTTTATTATTATATACTTGAAATTACTTACATGATTAAGCTTTGCTGAGTGAAAAAAAAAATCTGCATTGGTTAATTCAATCAGTCTGAGCAGAAACGGTGAAAACCTAAACAGCAAATCACACATACACCTTTTCTAGCTTCTTAGTTCAACATGCTTTCATAGTGATAATTACCTATGGAGTACAAATATGAATCAAAGAATATTTTCTAAATTGTGTGGTTACAACAAAGAAGATAATTAAGGGGTTTGCTTTCAGTGTGGACTAGAGTATAAAAACAACTGTAAAAGGCTTAGGAGTATAGGAGAGTAATGGCACAGATTTGTATTCTAAGATGCGAGTTTCACATCCATTCACAGCTGACCTTGGTAGGCTTTTTTTTTTTTTTTTCCTGGAATGGGCACAAGCTATTTAAAAGGTTTTCAGGCTTTTTTGCATCAGACTTAACAACACTGGTCCAAGGGAAAAAAGAAACAATAGCAATCAAACAAAACATCACCCTGAGTTTGCACTAGAAAACACAAAACGAGTGTTACTGCTTCCTGAAGCTAATACCCATACATTTTTTCTAATTAATGGAAGGGGTATGCTCTGGTTCAGCTTATTGCAAACAAACTCAATTGTTGGAAAAATCAATAACGCTGAAAAGAAAAAAGTACTGAGCAAACGATGGGGCTGTTTGATGAGAGGATGTATGGAATGTCTGTTGTTCATTCATTCATGCATTTGCAGTAATGAGAAAAGCTCTATTACCTTCCAGAAAAAGAACTCAGGCACTGGCTCCATACCCCTCAGCGAACTATTTGTATGCGTATGCTTGTTGGCAATCTGCTTCGGTGGAAAATTAATGCTTACCTAATATAACAGCATTAAGAGTCAAGCCAGGTATTGTAAACAAAGTTGAAAACAGAAAGAGAGATTATCTCATCAATGGCTTTTTCCAAAGTAAATTACATTAGAAGCCAGCAACATAAAGTTGCCTTTAGTCTAATAATACTGATTAAAGATCTTTCAATCGTAAAGTTCTCAGTGGAAATAACAATAACTGGAGTACTCATCAAAGATCCCACATACATTATATATGTACATATATATAAATATATATATTCTACATACGTGCTTTGTAACGTGTATGGGATCATAGAGGAGTACTGTAATGATATATATAATGCTATAATGATATATATATATATATGATATATATATGATATATATAATGCTATAATGCTATAATGCTACTGTTTATAAACTTTAATATACATGTATTTATATTAATATATGATACATTATCTTAACGTATAACACAGAAGTACTTTTATTATCTTAAATATTATATTACATATGTTATCAATATATGTCATATATATATTTGTAAAACGATTAGTTATAAAGCGCCATTTTTTCTATACTTTGAGGTGAAGGGATAGGACTCAGGGAGGTTAGTTGCTTTGACCAAGGGCACACAGCTAGGAAAGGACAGAACAGAAACTGAAAACTAAATCTGACATTACCTAAGACCTCTGGTCTTCCCCTGTGCCACAACCACTTTTGCTGTCAAGTCCTCTTCCCAAATAAATTAAAAAAATGCAGGTTGATTTTACATATTAGTAACCAAGACAGGATATTCACATTTGAAGTGTGATGACTGAATGTTGACTACCACTAATCATCCAAAAACTAAAACTGTTGGGATTTTGATAAGATGACTTCTGGGGGCAATACTGAAATAATCTGTATGATTGGTACAACGCATCATGTTGATTTTTCAAATTCTGCTTGTTTTTATGGAAAGCTTTCGCAACAAACAACCATTGTAAGTCATGTGTTTTGATATTTAGGGTTTTTATTTTATTTTATTTTATTATTTTATTTTTTTTTTAATTTTTTTTTTCAACGTTTATTTATTTTTGGGACAGAGCATGAACGGGGGAGGGGCAGAGAGAGAGAGGGAGACACAGAATCAGAAACAGGCTCCAGGCTCTGAGCCATCAGCCCAGAGCCTGACGCGGGGCTCGAACTCCCGGACTGCGAGATCGTGACCTGGTTGAAGTCGGACGCTTAACCGACCGCGCCACCCAGGCGCCCCTTATTTTATTTTTTTAAGTAATCAGTCTTTTTTTCATCATATACCTTGTAACACGAAAGACTTGGTAACTTGGTTTTAGGAGTACAAACTACGGCCATAGCCAGGTTTTTCTTTGGCCCTACATAGAATCTAACTCTGATGTTAGCTCCGTTTACACCATAGTCTGGCCGCCAAATTAGCTAATGTGTTCTCTGAGAGTCTAGAGGTAAATGACTTGAAAAGAAACTCAGTACTCACTCACCGAGATTCCTGTTTCATTTTCTGTAGCCATTACAAATTCATTTACCTGGGTTTTCATTATAACTTAGGTTTAGGAAACATCACGATAGCTTTTCCTCCTCCCCAAATAAAGTTCACAGTCCTTGTAGGAGGCTGTCTTTCCTACCAGCTTCCTAATAATACACAAGCACCAGGGTATGAACACAGGAATCTGTTTCACCTTTCAGCCTCTCTAGGAAAGACAAAATGATTTCAGAATGATGGGCATACAGTTTTGTAAGATGGCTGAAATGCAACAACAGTGGTCTAATTAAAAGACTGTACGTGGTCAGCAAAGAGACATGGAGCTTTTCTCCTCGGACCTCTTACGGCACACGGTCCTGAAGATGTGAGAACCTTGCAGAGTGACTCTTAGTTAAGAATCCCTTGCTTGCAAGATTCATAGGCCAGACTCTAGGTCTGGGTTTTACTTTTATAATGGCTGAAGGAAAAAAAAATACTGAAATAAACCGACCAATAATTGCTTAAAATGATGGGCACATGGCCAGCTGTATGCTCATGCAGTCTGTTGGCTGGACTGGCAACGTTAGTTGGATCTCTCTCTAATCTCTAAAGCAAAACTTTAAAAGTGATTGTTGACTTGAACATAACTAAAAAGGGTCTTCCGTGGGAATACGTGGAACTCTAATTTTAATTTTGGAAAACTACACACGCTCAAAAAGAATACTCCAAATGATGTAAATGAGTTGTTTGAGATTGTCAAATTGTACAAATTAAAGCTAATATATAATCTATACTTTATTTCAAGCAAAAGCTGCTCCAGTAGGAATATTACACAGATGTAAGAAGACTAATGTTTAGAATGTTTCTTTTTTTCCTTTAGACTATTTCTGTGTATTTGTTTTTCTCCAAAAGAGCCATAGAACTGCTTGGGATAGAGGGTTGACCTGTCATTATTCATTACCAACAACAGAAAATTTGGTGCCGTCATGATGCAGGTCATAAGTAAGGAGTCAGGATGGAGATGAGAATGGCACATGGGCAAGGAGTTGTGGTTCAGCTCCCATAAAGTTGAAGAGCAATGCACACGTTGTAGCAACAGTGGTTAGCTGTAAGTAGGAATTTTTAAATGGTGGTCTATCTGGGTTTAATTTTAGAAGAGATGTGTATTTTTGAGGGGGTGAGGGGTATAGGCAAAATGTTGATTGAAAGAGATCAACCTTGGAGTAGTTAGGAAGCCAGGGAGAAGGAGAAGAGAGACAGGACAAAGAAGACTGAGGAAAGGCATTAGTGTGTAGTCCCAGCAAGGTAACGAGGGGAGGTATGGCAATGGAAACGTTACTATAGATAGGCTCAGAATGATTTATAGGACATAGGACACGAGAGAATATGGGGAAAAAAATGGATATTGCATGATTGTGGTCCAAACCTGAGTAACAAAGAGAATGGTCAGATTGGAGACTGAGATAAGGAAATTCTGAAAGGACTTTAACTTTGGGGGAAAGAAATGAGTTTGGTTTTGGTCAAATTGAAATGGATGGGCCAGTGGGACACCTAGTTGGATATTTCTACTAGGAAACTAGAGATGAGGTACTGAAGTTCTGGACAGTTGTCTGGGTCACAATATGATTTAAGAGTAACTTTTACACAGGTGAAAGATTAAATTCTGAGATTATACCAGATCTTCAAAGTAGAAATTACTTACTATATCACATTGGGCTTTGGATGTGTGAAGTGACCTGGGACACGGGTATGATTTGATGCATGGTGCATACAAACTGACTAAAAACATTTTGCTATGGAATTAATAAATATTTACAACTGGCTTGGAGCCAGGTGCTCTAAATTTCCAACATGTCATCTCTTAATCCCATTTCTTGGCACTTTCTGTAGCCATGAGCACAGAGCAATGAGATATTTTCAAAGTAAGCACAACTGCCTTATTTTATCAATTAAATATTCACATAAATACTCTCTGTATCAATTGATTGAAACTTGTAAGTAACTGCATTTAGAGGAGTAGGATGTGTTGTGTGAGTGTTTCCATGGTGACCGCTGGTTAAAAGAGAGAGTTAGGACTTCAGCAGAGAGAATCAATCCTGAAGATTGTTAGAGCCAAAGGGAGAAAATATTTGATTAAAAAAATACTGAAGAAACAATATATAAAGTTGTTTCACCAAAAATTATGATTGTCAAGAACTTCTGAACATTTTCAGTTACAGATGATAATAAAATGGAGATGAATGCCAACATCCTAAATGTGTGATCTGTCTGTTATCCATTATTTGGGCAGAATTAATAATGGTAACATTATCGACCTAATAACCCATTCAGAAGGGACAGCATAATGTAGAAGAACTAAAAAGGAATTAGGAGCCAGATGTGGGACTGAGCCTGGCACTTTATTATGTGCCCCTTCAGCACATCAATTAACCTTTCAGGTATTTCCTTCCCTGGTCTATGAAGTGGGGAAATACTACCTAACTGGGTTTCTCTCATCTGTGAGGATGAAATGAGATAACATGAAAGAACCCCATCAATGTTCAGGTCGGCTCTCATCATTCTTGCTAGATTATCTGCCCAAATCCTTTGTTCTGTGGTCCAATCCAAAACATTATCCCTAAAGCAAGTACTAATGTGATACGTCCTGGAGGAAACACCTGGAACTTCTGCCAGGGCATCTTATCGGGCAGGAAGGGTTTCTCTCTCTGTCCCAGCACACAGACTGTGCAATTCTTCATGTGAGCTCTGTTCAAATCCCCACTATTCTCTGCATTGGGGGCAAGAGCTGAAGGAAAGTACTAATGGTAAAAAGTGACACGGACTTACGAGAATGGCCTGTAGGGCCACTGTGCCTCTGAATTCCCCCTTTAGAATGAACTCAGGCTTTCTGGATGGCTTTAATCAGGCATTAGGAGCCTTTCCCATGCTCCACTGAGCACCACAGAAGCTGCTGCTCTGGGTAGGTTGCCGGTCTTGGGTCAATGAATCTATTTAATGCAGACAAAAATCTTTGCTGGGAAGGTGAGCTCGGGGCGGGAGGAAGGAAAAGGTTTTCTCTCCTCTGTGATCTGGAATTGATTCCCAAAGCAACTGGAAGAATGAAAAACATTAAACAAATGATGAGGCCATCAGAGAGCTTGCCTGGAAGTGAGAAAAATGAACAGAAAATGGATCATACTCACTTTGAAATTGAAATCTCTTAGCTTCCGTGATCTTAAAGATAACATTCTAAAGGATGTGTCGGTATTATGTTGGAACAGAAGTTATGGAAATCTTCTAAACTATAAAATAATCAACCTTTGTAGCTGAAATTCTCCAGTCCTTTCCTATGAAACACACACTGTTATGTTTTTAAAAAGAAGTTATTGAAAGAATAGCTGAATGTAAGATCACTGTGTCCAGAAGGGAGGCTCACTGATTATAAGATGGACTCATTATACACTAACCACAGCTAAGTTACCAGTTAATTCCATTTTGCATAAAATGTGATTATTTGATGGTCAAATGTTGAAATGAATCTGATTCTGAGATGCTTCATGGTTCCCAGTCATAGGAAAATAATTATTTTGCTGTAACCTTTGCAGCAGTTTATTTTCTAAGCATTGGAAACAAAGTAGAAATTTAACACTTTAAGGATTTTTCTGAGACCCCTATGGCTTCTTCTGTTGACCAAATATGTCATGGACCCTATTATATAGGATAGAAGTACTACACAAAGGTCAGTATAAGACTTTGGTTCCTGGCAATGCCAGATCGGGACAAACTCATGACTGTCCTGTGACAGCCTCCCTCCACAAGTTCTGTCCCTTAGCACATCAGTGTGCAATTTGATGACGCACACTTATCCGTAAAACAAATGTCAACATGTGTCCTCAGAATATGTGTGTGTATTTATTTATAAAGTACAAACATGGACTATTGTACTAGGATATACAAACATTATAAAATATGCACGAAATGGAAAATTAAACACAGCTAAGAGGAAATAAGTATTCATGCAAAATGATTTTATTTTGTTATATTCATTTAAAACACACACAAAATATTTTTCTGCTCAAAATTTAATGTTTTGACCAAATCTGACCAGATTAGGGGTATTTTTTGTGACTGATAAAGATAGGACCAGAGGTTGGAAATACATCATTTCTTCCATTTGCATGGTGTTTACCTGTGTTCATCTTATTAGTAGTAGCTTCGTACATAGTCTCTTATGAGTGTCTTTAAACACTTGCCTATTTTTAGATCACTTGTCCATTGTATGAGCATTCATGTACTTAAAACTAGATAATCTAACAATCCACTTATCAGTTTCATAAGTATTGCAATTAGTCACATTAAGGTGACAGCATGTAAGTGAGTGTACCTTGGTCAACTTCCCTGCAGGGTGGGAATCCTACTCTTTTTCAAACAAATACTTTTTTTATATTTTTATTTTTTTAAGTTTTATTTTATTTATTTTGAGAGGGAGGGAGGGGGGGAGAGAGAGAGAGAGAAAACGAGTGGGGAAGGGGCAGAGACAGAGAGAGAGAGAGGGAGAGAGAGAACCCCAAGCAGGCTCCACGCTGTTAGCACAGAGCCCGACACGGGGCTCGATCTTACGAACCCATGAGATCATGACCTGAGCCAAGATCAAGACTCAGTCACTTAACCAACTGAGCCACCCAGGTGCCCCTCAAACAAATTCTTTAATTCAAGTGTGTGATATATGAGTGGCCACAATACAAAACAGGTGATCATGACAGTGTTAATCTGTGTTTTAAATGTTAGTAAAGTTGAAGTTCTTACTTAAAATAGAGATCTGGATATAGAGATGCTTACACTGTCTTCCTGCACTTCAATAAGTGATCTTGAGTAATCTTGGGGATGCAGGCCCTCCACCTTAGAACCTATTCTTCATGGACACAGCGTCAAGTGTCAGTGTTCTCACAGGTTTCCTTTCTCCTTGCGATCTAGCTGGTTTCACTGGTTTTACAGCTAGAACTAGCACTACAATGTCCATTATACCTTTATTTAAAAAAAAATTTTTACATTTATTTATCTTTGAGAGACAGAGTGTGAACAGGGGAGGGGCAGAGAGAAAAGGAGACACAGAACTGAAAGCAGTCTCCAGGCTCTGACCAAGCATTCAGCAAAGAACCCCATGTGGGGCTCGAACCCACAAACTGTGAGATCATGACCTGAGCTGAAGTCGGACACTTAACCGACTGAGCCACCTAGGTGCCCCTGTTATATATTTAGAGTCACATACTGTTTGTTTATTTATTTTAATGTTTACTTTTGAGAGAGAGAGACAGAGCATGAGTGGGGGAGGGGCAGAGAGAGAGGGAGACACAGAATTGGAAACAGGCTCCAGGCTCTGAGCTGTCAGCACAGAGCCCGACATGGGGCTCAAACTCACGAATTGTGAGATCATGAGCTGAGCCGAAGTCAGATGCTCAACCAAATGAGCCACCCAGGTGCCCCTGTATACTGGTTTTTAAAAATGCATCTGACCTGATGACCATTTCTTGGCAGTGTCTGTTTCTAGGAACTAAACTTCCACTGGTTGCAAATCTGTAGCTGACAGTGGTTCCAATAACTATTAAAAATAATGCCAAGAAAATGAAGACATCCTGGTGGAACGCAAAGAGACAAAGATCTCAAGTTCAAGGGGCCCTCACACACTCTACCTCTGTGTCTTGCAATGGCAGCAGCATCTTGGGCTCCTAATCCAGCTACCTACTCCAGCTCCAGAGTGAATGAGTGAAGGTCTCCAACTGAAGAAATTCACAAATGGGGAGGAGAGATGTGGCCCCTAGTTGGAGGTTAGTCTCTCTGAGTAGAAGGTAAGGAGTCCAGAAAGATGCCCTATTAGATACAATAATGGCACCCCAAAGATGTCCACTTCCTAACCTAAAATATCAGCTCTATGTATTCATATAAAACTCTGAATATATGATGTTACATGGCAAAGAGGAATTCAGGTAGCAGATGGAACTGAGCTTACAAATTGGCTAACTTTAAAATAGGGACATTATCCTGGGTTATCTGAGTGGACCAAGGGTCCTTATATGAGGAAGGAGGCAGGAGACTCAGTGTGAGAGGGATGCAACACGACAAACACTCAACTGGCCTTGGCTGGCTTTCAAGACAGAGGCAATGAGTCAAGGAATGTGGGCTGCCCCTAGAATCTAAAAAAAGCAAAGAAACCAGTCCTCCCCTGGACCCTATAGAAATGAACGCAGCCATGTCAATACCCTGATTTTAGCTTAGTGAGATCTATTCAAAACTTCTGACCTTCAGAACCTTGAAATAAGAAATCGGTATTATTTAAAATCACTACGTTTGTGGCAAATGTTACACCAGCAATAGAAACTGATACATATACCTTAGAAAAAAAATATTCACCTTAGAAGAATGATTTAATTGTTAGGAATTTGAAACAAGAGAAAATAAGGATGTGACATTAAGGAGGCTCCTTGTGAAAGGTTTAAGATAGGTGCTTTCCCCCAGGCATATGGGGGCCAAGAAGGCCACAGTCATCGTACGACCTTATTCTTACATTACAATATTCTCTACCCTGCCCTCCAATTTTGGGTGGTGCAAGACCAAGGAAGAAGGAAACCAAAAAGGAGCGTTGGCTTGCCTTGATCTGGCTGAAACCACTGTTATTTTGAGCGCACCAAACACTAAACTTAAAAGAGATGTTTCCAAATGGTTAAGTCACCGATGAGATATCTTATCAAGAAACCTATGCATCTTTGAAAGAACTACAGTTATTGACTAGATTAGGAAGCAAATTTCCAGACACCATCTGCTGCAGATACTGATTAATTTTCCTCCTCTTTTACCGAAACTCAGCACGGCGGCATGCCAGTAAGCTGGGGAGCCAGAGCTAACTGAGCAGATCGTTCTGTGTAACACTCTCCTGGTGTCTGGTCACTTCTGGAAACTACTGTGACACCATTACAATATACCCAGAGGCAGCTCTGACCCACAAGTTTATGTGTTTATGCCTGTGAACGCATGTGTATGTAACACACATCTGTGTTAACGGTTAATTCACTTTTGGTCCTCCCTTTATTTAAATGACAATATGTCCCTGACTGTCTGAAGACACCGTCAAATCCTTCTATTCTCCTAACTTGAAAAACAATGTTTCTCCATTCTCCAGCTAACAATATCCTCTTTTTTCTTCCTATGCCTACAACTTCTGCAAATAACAGAGAGAAAATCAGAATCAGTAATAATTTCTTCAGACTATTTTATTTTTATTTTATGTTTCACATGACATTTCAGGCAATTGCCCTAGCAGTGACCTGGAAGACCTAAATGAACAAATGTTCTAGTGGTCAAACCTGTTTCAACTCGCAAAGAAAGTAAGTTTGTACCTGCCCTGTGCTCACTGGGATATCCATATTGCAGAATTTCATCACCTATTAAAGAGAATGAATATAATTAACTGTTATACTGATGTAACTGTTTTGCCATTAAATTCAAATAAATCCCTGGCATGTACCCATGCTGATGGTTCTGCTTAAAGAAATAATCCAGGATAGAGATACTACAATGGCTTCTTAATTCCCATTTGGTGTATGGCATTATTTATAGGACGGTATCAACTTTGAGAAAAGATTGTCAGAGTTTAATATTCACGAATGGATTTGCTTAAAAAGAGCATATGCCATGAAGGTATAATTGTGTTTTCTGGTGCCCCAATGGGATCTTATCCTATTTCATGGAGAGATTTTTAATTATATTTAATATGATCTGATTTGTATTAAATAAAGCTGCAGGTTATTTGCTAAAAGTCGGTTGGAGACAAGTACAATGAAAAATATGACTGTGACTAGTCACATATAAAGTTCTGAAGGTCAGAAGTCTGATTCAGAGAATGAGTCTAAATCTTGAACAGAACTCCAATTAGTTAAATCAATTTATGTAATTGGATTAAATCTTTGGAGCTACTTTTCAGCTACTGTTCACTCAATAAACATATATTGAGCAGTTACTGGAGTCAGGAACTGAGCCAGAAGCTGGGAATACCAAGAAAAGTAAGAGGTAGCCCTTGTTTTTAAAGAATTTGCAGTCATGTAGGAGAAAAAAAAGACTAAGTAAAGAAAAATAAATTGATGTGTAATGATGTATGTATTATAACTCAGAGTCCTTCAAAGTGCTAGGAGATCTCAGAGGGAAAATTATTAATTTTTCCAGGTGATGGAATCATATATAAAGTAGCTTTGGGGTTTGAATTCCCCTCTCTTTCCTTCCCTCCCCTCTATCCCTGGCCACTTGGTTCCAGAAAGGAGTTCCACAAAATGATACAAAAAAATGAAAGTTATCACATGTAAAAGAAAAGCAAAGTGTGGTAAAATTAATACTCTTGATTGAACATGGGCTATAAATCTTCTCTGAGAATTCTGGCAACCATTGTGAAAGGGAAAACCTGGTGGATGTCAGTACTGAGTATTGCTAAGACAAATACAAACCAATCGTTTGGGAGAAGTAAAACTGCTCTGAGCCAGAGACGGTCTCCAAGGTGTATTCATAAAGGAGAGGTGGCAGAAAGATAAGATAATGTCCATAACAAGATCTGTGCACAAGGAGAAATAAGTCAGATGGAACTTACAGGACAAGTAATAGTTTATTAGGTAGGAGCAAAGGAGATGCACATTATACTGAAGAACAAATACATGCTGTTTATTCAAAGTCCATAGCATTTGTCAGTTAGTTTGGTAGAATCAGGGCATAGAAGGGAAGGGCCGTTGAGTTGATGCGTGAGAGGAAGACTGAGGTCACATTTTGGAGGATATGAGGCTACTAATGGTGTCTGACCTTTAGGCCTCTAGCAAATTTTGAGATTAGGACTGAAAACCAGTGACATTATGATGAGATTAACCATTTTACCCTATACTGTATGGTACCAGCTACCATGAGAGTTATGAATGGGAGAGGGGGTAAGTGGAGAAAAAGAAAAAATATTGACAATGAACAATATCCTCTCATATGTTATTCCCAAGGAACATTTCTCTGCCTTTCTATCACACAGTAGCACTCCATTAATGGTATTTGTTATTTAGATGTAAATAGGCCATTTCTTGCTCCATATCCTTCTAAGTTTGCCAGTCCTTTTGAGGGTAGTAAATATCTATTTTTTTTGAGGAATATGCTGTTCAAATTTAGAAGAGTAGGAAGACAAAGTTCCCTGGTCTCAAGACTCAATAGTAAGCATACCTGCTTTTTTTGTGTTTCATTAGCTGGCTGAAGGAAGTAAAGGAGCCTCTGTTGACTAGAAGCAGAGAAGAAAGAATTTCTGCCCCAGTTCTAGTGTTTTGAGGTTCTGCTTTAAGACCCTTTGAGGAGGTTCTTTTCTAGACACACTTCGGTTCCCTCCTCAGCCCTTTCTCTGTAAATGGGCTGCAGGTGCAAGAAAATCAAGCTTTGGTATTCAACATAATGTTCTTGAAGCATGCTAACAACTTGCAGAAGACAGGCTTCCCCTTGACCTCCCAGCTGCGGGATGAAATCCTCTTTCTGCTGTCAGAACACAAGACCAGTCCCTTACCTGAGACCCTCGCTTCCAAAAACAAAAAGCTAACTCCAACCTCTTTTCCTGACAAAGGTAAGCGTACTAGATGGAACTGGAAGGTCAAAGACAAGGGTATCTCCCTTTCACTCTGCACTGAGCAGGAGAAGAGTGGATCTCCACATCAGATGTCTGGGACACAAGCCCTAACTATAAGATTCTGCCGTAGATTCTGCAGAGAGCTATACCGTACTCAGTGGCCCTTCGATAATGGATGGGCCTCCTCGCAACCTCGTATAGAGTGGGTGCTACAATCCACTATTTGCCCGAGTTATAATGTTTGCTGAGGGGGCATATTTCCTCTATGAGCCAGGCCTGGTCACACTAAAGGGAGGGTGAAATGATGGCCAGCAGATTCGATCTCACTCTCTCCCATTTTATCTTTTGACCAAAGGGAAGTCAGTTTCCCTGGCAACATGGGCTCAACTGCTCAATAAGGACAGAGGGCAGGGACATACATATTGGTAGCCAATGAACCAAGAAAAAGGAAAGCTCCCTTGGCCAATACACCCACCCTTTCAAGGAGATGTAGAAAATTAAAGGTAGCTTTGTAGTCACAGGAGAGTAATTCACGGGGGTATGCAAGTGTAGTACAGAGGAAAACACTCACGATGTGTTGACAGACAAAGGCAGGAATTCTAATTCAAATTGTGAATTTGTGAATTGTGAAATGGTGGCTGAGCTAGGAGGGATCAGGAGGATTGGGTCACAGCCTCACTGTGTCATTGCAGGTCTCTGAGAAGATGGATTTATCTACCCAGGTCCCAATTTCCCAACAGGCAACATGAGGCATCTGGATGAGGAAATCCCAAAGGCCCCCTGCTATGTTGACATGTGACAACTGTACTACTGGGAACGCAGCAAACTCTCCCTTGGTGTTTGTAGCATAGCAACCATGACCGTTGGACTTAACATACTTTCTCGGCCCCGAGGACTAGTATTGTCTCGTAGAAAATGTTCTCAGCTACTATAGCATCTTTACCCTTAAAGAAGGGTAAGCCCTAAAAAGCTACATACACTTGATGTTTGTACCCTGTGCTAATGATGTAGAATTCAGGGATGTTCCAGGCAGTGAGATTAGCTTTTGCAAGAAAGAGCCATTTTTCATTTTCATTTGACAAGAAAACCTGGGAGGAGTCACAAAACCATGAAGTTTGTTTAAAAAACAAGAATTAAGTCCTGTAGTAATTGGGAGGGTAGGGGAAGACAGGGCAAGGAAGGCTGCTTTTGTGTTCAGCATCCAGGAGGTAAGGGTCAGGAGAGAAAGGAGGCAGAAAGCAAACACCAGATGTCTGAGGAAGGCTGCCTGATGGAGTGCTACTGTTCAGCTGGATTTTATCAGCGTAGCTGTCCCCTGGGGGCGTCACTCCCAAAAGCCCCCTGAAAGAGCTACGTCACTTTGACACATATGATAGGCCTGGCCAAATGAGGATAAAGTTCAAAATTATGACTGCCCGTTAGCTAAATGCCAGCGAAGCTTTGATTTTCTCTAGAGAGACCTCTAGTGCATAAACTCTCCTTCTGAACAGCACTGTGATTATTCTTCCATAAATCACTACGGGGCCTCAATTCTCAAGGTCCCCTCTGTTTGTCTTCAAGTTGACCAGACTCTGAACCTTAACTCACAAAGGCAAAAGCAGTGCAAGGTCTCATTATAGCTGAAACGAAAATCTTGTCAGCTAACAAGCAGAACCCAACTATTGTTTTCCTACGCTCTGGGTGGAAAGAGGGCATACCTAACCCAGGCCATAAGTGAGAAGTCTGGGAGGGGATATCAGCTGGCCTGTGGAGCTCCATGCATGCATTTCTGCCACAGAAATGGGAACCAGTACGAGCAAGTCACTGTGCTAGGAGCTGCGACAAATATTTACAAAACTATATATGAAATGTGTTACATTTTAGTAGTAGGGATTCATTAGAGGTTTGGGGTAGAGGGGAGGTAGAAGGAGGTGTATAGGTCCCCAATGTAATTGGAATGCTCCAGAATACATGGCCTTCCTTTTTTTCTCCTGTCTAATCCTCATATTAACTCTTCTTTGAATCTCTCCTCCTTGTTTACTTATAAATTCTCCACTACTGAGGTGGGGATTTTAAAAATGAGATGAAGTCAGGATCACTGAGGTAAGAGCAGGATGAGGAGAGGAGAAGGAATTCTCGCTATGCATCCCCTTAAATATGCCAAAGGTCTCTGTTTTGACATCCTCAGAGCATTCTTCTCAAATCTACCTGGAAGAGGTAGATTATAGGAAAATGGAGGGAAAAGTGGACTATTAAGCAGCAGAAATAAGGTGGGTGGCATTCGGAGGGAGGAATGGGTGAGAGGTGGGCTTTACTCTCCTGTGGATAAATCTAGGCACTAGGTAGACCTAAATTCAAGTACCAGATGTTCCTTGAAAAGCCGAGCAGCCTCCATTCCTGCATAGAGAGTTGGAGTCTATGTCCCCTTCGGGTATCTCTCTGTTTCCACCCAGACAGAAAGAGAAATGACACTGTGCCATTTTCTGAGCCCAGCATTTAACACACTGGCAAATTCCATTTCTTGTGAAGATGCCTCCAGATGACTCCATCCCTAGCTTCTAAGTGATAGCAGCTATAATGTGGGAACAACTCCATTGAGTCCAGTCAAACCACCAAGCTTTGGTTTTAATCACTACATTTCAGGGATGCTTAGTACGTAAAAATACACAACAGGAAGAGTGGTCTTAAGTAGCTTATTCCACGTCTCCTATCCTTAGTTTCCTCACCTAGAAAGTGGAGATCACAGTGATGCCTAGCTTTCAGGGAAGTTGTGAGGCTTCAGTGATAGCAAGTGTGTAAAGAGCGGCTAGCATGACTTCGCACAGAGCAATAAGAAAAGCGTCGATATTCAGAATTTTCTGTTCCCAAATTAAACATCTTTCATATTTATGAAAAGTGACATCATACCTATTATACAGGATCCTTGGCAGGGTCTGCAATAGCCCTGTGATCAAGTACACTAATATTTCTGCTACGAAGCATATGAATAGTTCCATCGGGACAGGTAAAGATAAATAATTCACAGTAGGTCAGCTAAGGTTTGGCGACCAAAACCATGCAAGTCAGATTGAATGGGTTACCACAGACACATTTGATTTTTCAGGCTTTTTTTTTTTTTGAGGTAAAATTCCCATGTAAAATTATGTAAGTTTCAGGTGTACATTATAATTCAATATTGGCATGTGTTACAAAGTGATCGCCACCAAGAGTCTAGTTATTGTTGATTGTGTATATGGGATGGTAGACTCATTTTTACCACATGCTTCTGCCTTCGTTTACCTTTTTATTCCTGTAACATGATAGATGTTAGCTTTTAATACTAATTTATAAATTAAAAAAATCATCAATATATTTAGCATTTGAGAGCACACTTGGTAATTGCTTGTAAAGATCCTTTGCAACAGTCTTTTGGCTCTGGCAGCTGAAATTCACAGGCAGCTCTTTGTTTTTTTCAGATGAGTGTGTCAGAGAGAAATTTAGCACCAAGGGAAAGGTAGGGCCGGTCACAGGAAATGCTATTAAGCAAGACATACTGTCTGCAAGTCAAGATTCATCTGGTTTTTCTCTTCTGGAGAATCTGTCTCACATTTTAATGACCCTATGGCATCCCAAAGCAGGGTAGTATCCCAGGTAACCGGGAAAAGGCTTGCAAGACCATCAAATAGATGTGTTAGGGGACTCTGTCATAGTTAATTCACTTTTGCTAAATCCTCCCAGTGCTAATTTACCCAAAGGGCTTTTTCCCTCCACATTTAAATGAAACACAATAGGAAGATGCCTCCTTTTCCATATTCTTCACAATTATGACCATTTGAAGCATCTGGTACTGTCTATTTCATATGCGGAATATGCTGAAGGTAACATTTCCCCCTGATGGAAAGCTAGACAAGAATTGCTATATGGAGAAAGGAGTAAAACTTTTTAAAGTTTATTTTCTTCCTCGATGTGAGCAGAGATAAATCCTTAAATACATTTTTTTTCCCTGGAGAAAGAGCAGACTCACACAAAACCCCATTATTATGAGACATTTTCTTTTGTCTGAAAGTAACCAGATATCTCATGGCCAAATTATCGAGCAGTGACAACAGTTATTCAGTTCTAAATAACAGAGCACTGGAAGCAATGTGAACCCGAAGCAGGAGAGAATGCAGTCATTGTCAATGACTGTGTACCTCCTTCGACAGACGTCCAAAGTGCTCATTGCAATGAAGGCGTCGGTTCAGTTTAACCTCAAAATGGCAACCCACCTCTGAATTCCTTCTTGTTGTTTTCTTCCTCCCCCTCCCCCGCACACTCCCTTTTCAATTGAGGTTTTTCTTTCTTTCTTGTTTTTAAGGAAAACTAAAAAAAAAAAAAAATGTTTAAAGCCTCTCCTGGTAAGTATTTGAGATCAGTGACTTGATCCCTTCCTTGTACTTTATAAAGTACCACTTATATCTTCAGCACTACATAAAAATGACTAGAGAAAAAGGAGAGACTCTGCTAGTCTGTGTTCTTGGAGTTTTGATCCAGAATCACTACAAGAGTTCTACAGACCAAAGGAATCGATTAAGTACAAATGCCATTTTTACATTATAAATTCAGAAGCCAGATCAAAAGCTAAAGAACCCTCCAAAATGTATTATCCAAACACATCCCTCAAAGATTTTTTTTCCCATCCGTACTGTTGCTTCAATATTTTGTGCATTTGCACCAATACCATGTTCGTGTATAGTGGTCACAAACCTGCCATCAGTGAGAATGGAGAAATTTTCCCAATCATGAAGAGAGTACATATTATTTCGATTTATTCCAAGTATCTGGTGAGGGGCTAAAGAATCCAAAATGAGTGAGACATAATCTCTTCTTTGTAATATTTCACAACCTACCCTATATAAATTTTGTGAGACAGTCTAGTGTATAGATATAGATATCGATAAAGGTGGATATACACACTTGTGCGCGCGCGCGCGCGCACACACACACACACACACACACACACACACACACACACACACATCAACAGGAATAATGAATTCTAGCCAGATGCTGCCAAAGAGCTTGTTGTGGGCCTGCAGTGGCAGAACTTGTTGGCCCAATGGAGAAGGCTGGGGCTGGACCACTTGCCAGAAGACTGCACAGGAAACAGCAGAGGCGTGGGGGTCTGGAGATGTTCCAGTCTAAGGGGAATCCAGGAGAATCAGAAAGCGACGTTGGACTCTTAACCAATCCGGTTAGCAGAATGACTATGGGTTCTGCCAGCTAACAAGTTTATCAATGGCTAGAGTACAAGGGATCCTATCTCAGAAATCAAGGGGCACAATGCCGAAGGGCACCAATTCTTCCTTGCAACCGTGCAAGCTTGGGAAGCCTCCCCTTTACCCCATATATCTGAGCAACATCTTATTTGCAGCAGGCAGAGGCTGAGAAAGGCGAAATGAGAGAATGAGTCTCCCCGCCTATGAGAGATGGTACTCTAAATAATAAGCTGAAACCAGAATGAGAATTTAGTTTTCCTCTAGTATATAAAAGATGAGGGCTCATAAAGGAGACCAAATCAGTTTACGATAAAATAAAGGAACAACATTTTTTCAGCACCTCTTATAATACCACAGGAATGAATGGTGTTTCCAGACATACTCTCTCTTTCTATAGTATGTATGTGTATATACATATATATGTATGTATATGTATATATATATATGTATGTAGTATGTATGTGTATATACATACATATATATATATATAATTTTTTATAGTTGACTGTTTACTACACTTTAAATGTAATATGCTCATCAAAATCCTTTTCAAAATTAATTTCCGGGAAAAAATTTCTTGAGAATTTCACTTCTGTCTGCATAAGTCTGTATTCTTTAAAAATAAATTATATTCTTCTATGCTTTAAAAGACGTTAGATATTAGCAAAGACAAAACTAGCAATATAAAATATTAGGGCATGCTTACTATGTGTCATGCATTAAGACAAAACCTGCATTTATTTATAATCTCATTTATCATCAAAACAACTCTATTCAGTAGGTTCTATAATCATCCTAATTTTTCTGACAGGAAGCGGGAGCATAAAGAATTAAAGAAATTGGTTCAATGGTGAGCTGTTAAGAAGTGATAGAGTCAGGATTTGAACGGAGGTCTGGCTCTACAGTCTACATAATTACATGTTACATGGGCCGCCTTACAGTGTGTTTATGTGCACTTTCTTCTGTAAAACCGGCGGACAAGCATGTGAAACAGGGAAACAAGATATTCTTTTCCCCACCTGATACTCCGAAGAGGCAGAGGCAGGTTCAGGTCTCCTCCCAGAAGCATGCTGCTTTTGTGCTTGTCAGTGCATTGCTTTGTACTGATTCTAAAGTCTGCGCATCTGGGTAAATTTGATCTCCCTTGATTTCATGTCCTGCAATGAGGCTGGAAAGTCTAATTAGAGAGCTAGAAGAATAGCTTACAATTCATTTTTATCGATGCCTGGTGCGTATGTAGCTTCAGAGATTTCCTGAGGGAGTGGTCAGTGGCCCTCAGACATCTGTCGGAGGAGAATGTGAACAAAGGTACAGTGAAAAGAATCAGGCAGCACAAGGAGTCATGTTTGATTTGTAACCCCTATCAAACCCAGGGAGGGGGTCATGCAAGCGTATCGATATTTTCATATTAATTAATAGTAAAGACATAGTACACCACTGTGTGACTGAGAAAACTTCAAGTATCAACTTCATGAAAATGAAGTTTATTTACTTCATTATTTCTCACTCGGTAGCTAAATTATCTGGAAAACATGAATTATCTCATTTTGAAGCACTATAGCTTTCTAAAAACCGATGGCCAACCCTAGCATTAACCACATTGCTTTTCACTTTTCCTTTGTTCTATCAGCCACAGATGGGATGTAAAGTATTCACAAAAAGAAATGAAAAGTTATAGGTAAAGCTCTCAGGAATAACTCATTATCGAAGGGATTATTGTTTAAAAACCTTTGAGAAGGTACAAGGGTACTAATGTTCTATTTACAGCTACATCAAAATCGGCAAGATCCTCATTCCATCCAATTTGAGGAAACACTTGTAAAAAAATAGGCGTATAAAGCTATAGTTTCCTTATATACCTAGGAATAAGAGTTAGAAATATGATTAGAAAAGTAATCACCTATAATAGTAACAAAGTTATAAGATGAATGGGAATAAATGCAGCTTATTCTAAGTGTCGTTTAAATAAACTATAACAATTTACAGTGAGAAAATGTTTTTAAAGACTTGGAAAAACAGGGGTGCCTGGCTGGCTCTGTCAGTAGAGCAAATGACTCTTGATCTTGGGGTTGTGAGTTTGAGCCCCGCGTTGGCGGTAGAGTTTACTTTAAAACAAAGTAACACTTGGAAAAATAGAGAAAGCGTATGTCCTGGATGGAAAGTTAATATGGTGAAACTGCCGATTGTTCCTAAATTAATCAAAATATTTGAATGCAATTTCAACAAAAACCCTAATGGCATTTTAAAGTGCTTGCTAAAACAGTCTGTACAAATTAAATGTGCGAGTATAGGCATGAAAGTGTGACAGGCTTAAAGCAGGAGACTTCAATAAGAGAAAAATCTAGAACCAGGCCAAGCATATGTAAGAACTTATTATACACTACAGATAGCATCTCATAGCAGTGGGGAAAGGATTTACCACTCAAATAATGGGTTGAAAAAAATGTGTCACTCATTTGGAAGAAATAAAGAAAAAAGATAGTCTGGTCACAAAAGTGAATTTTAAGAGTTAATTTTAAAAGCACTGGAAGAAAATATTAAAAACAAGCTTTCTAAACAGATACTCAGAGGTAGGGTACAATTTATCTGAAAAATATATATTTCAATTAAGTTTTAAAGTACATTGTAAGGCATAAGACAAATCAAAAGAAATGTTTGAAATGGGTTGCTGATATCAGTGACATATAAAATATTTATACAAATCAATAAGAAAAGAACGAGCATGCAAACATAAAAGTGGGCAAAAAGATAGTAAAAGACAATTTACAAATTAAATACAAATAAACATTAAAAAATTAATCACTATAATGTATAAAAATTAAAACTTTTATCAGAAGGAAATGAAATCACTATCTTTTTTTTTTGTTTTTTTGATGTTTATTTTTGAGAGAGAGCACAAGCAGGGGAGGAGCAGAAAGAGAGGGGGGTAAAGGAACCGCAATGGGCTCTGTGCTGACAGGAGATAGTCCGACGCGGGCTTGAACTCACAAACCATGAGATCATGACCTGGGCCAAAGTCGGATGCTTAACCAACAGAGCCACCCAGGCACCCCTGAAATCACTATTTTAAAAAGATACCTGCACCCATATGTTCACGGCAGCATTAGATACAATAGCCAAGACATGGATGTAACCTAAGTGTCCAATGACAGATGAATGGATAAAGAAAATGTGACTGATACAGTTCAGTCATAAAGAGAAGGAACTCTTGCCATTTGCTACAACATGAACTCTCAAAGTATCATGCTAAGTGAAATAAGTCAAAGAAAGGCAAATACTGTATGATCTTACTTATATGTAGAATATGAAAAAAACCCCTGAACTCATAGTTTAAAAAAAGAACAGATTGGTGGTTGCCAGAGAAGGGGAATTGGGGGTGGGTGGGTGAAATGGGTGAAGATGATTCAATTTAAAAAAGACACATAAAATGGGAAAGACCACATTGGCTTTAAAAACGCAAAAGGAAGAAAAAAAAAAAAAACGAATGTTCATTTTGAACATGAAGTTCTCCAGTGGTGGTGATGGGGGTGATGGTGGGGGTGAGACTGTCCATTGCTGCCATTCGTCTTCAGTTCTTTAATTCTTTCTTACCTGTGAACATTTCTGGAAGCATGTGTATTAAAAGGTTTTACACTGTCAGTTGGCCAAGAAAATACTCAATGACAATTTAAAGAAAAGAGAACTCAGCATGTCATCGAGTATATTAAAAGGTCCCAAATGGTGCAGAGCCCTCTAATCTAGGCTATAGTTTGTCAGGATACTGGTGCCCAGTCTTGGATGCTGGAGAGACAAGTGGGATGCATCTTCTTATCATAATTTTCCTCACCTAGCTTTCTGCTATGTAGGGATTGCCTATATTCCGAACCTGGGTTGATGTTGCCCCAAGAAATCAGTTATTTGATACGATAGTGGCAGCAGGAGTTATACAAGACGTCCAGGGCAGTTGGGTCTTATCTCACGTTCATCAGTTGTGGCTGCCTTCTCCTTGTCTACTTGATGAGACTCATGGCGTGGTTTTGAACCCTCAGCTTCCAGGAATGTGTGCTTATGCTTTATCTGATCCATTACTCAAATCCATTATCTGGCTTCTTTAGGCACTTCTTAGATGGACAAGTTAATTAGTTACTTTATTAATTCATTAAATATTAGTGATCCTGTTAAAGCTGAAAGTTCATATAATTCTTTTGCTCAAAACCCTCCAATGGTTTCTAAACTTATTTAAAGACCAAGAAAAAGTTATGATTGTGCTTTCCAAGGCCACATGTGATCTCTGCCCTCATCCTGTCCTTTCTTTCAGGTCTCATTTCCTATTATTCTTCCCTTTGTGTACTCTATTCTAGACCTAAAAAGCTTCCTTACTGTTTCTTGACAACAGTGCTAATGCTCCCTATTTCCAGGTCTTTACCTTTATCCTTCTTCTTGGACTTCTCTTCTTCCAAATTTCTGCAGACTGCTTTTCTCATTTCCTTCAGGGTTTAATCAAACGTTAACTTCTCTGTGAGGCTTTCCCTTATCCTGTCTAAAATGTCAACTCTGCCCCACACATTCAAGTCTCCTTTTCTAGCTTAATTTTTAGACCTCAGCACTTATCTGTAGAGAATCTACAATATATCGTCTCCATCACTAAAGTGTAAGCTCCTTAAATAAAATATATTTTTTTTGAGAGAGAGAGAGAGAGAGAGAGGGAGAGAAGGAGGGTCAGAGAGAGAGGGGGACAAAGGATCCGAAGCAGGCTCTGCAGTGAGAGCTGAGAGCCCAATGTGGGGCTCAAACTCACGAACCATGAGATCATGACCTGAGCTGAAGTTGGCTGCTCAATTGAGTGAGCCACCCAGGAGCCCCTAAAATAATTTTGGTCTGTTTCATTCACTATCCTAACTGCAACACCTAAAATAATACCTGTCACATAGTAAACAGTTGATGAATAGCATTTGAATGACTGAATGAATTCATGGAGCACCACATACAAAATTGAACACAACACGAAACCTCCTTTTGGTGGGCTCCTAATCTAGCACATTGAAAAAAGAGGCTTAGAAGAGGTATATCCATGTGCCAGGTTCTAAAATAGAGGAACATGCAAGCACTACAATTATATAGAAAGAGAAGACTCACCTACATTTACTAGAGACAAAGGAAAGGCTTCTGGGTCACCTTGTCCATGCTGGGCCTTGTTTTCAACCCCCCGTGGTGGTTCACTGGTTCCCATACTAGCTCCTTACCAATAAGCAATTTCAGGGATGCCTCTCCCAGTCCTAGCCTAAGGAGAGTTGTAAGAAATTGGCACGGCAAATTGGAAAGAACACTGACTTTCAAATCATCTGGGTTTGGTTTGGAATTTCAAGCTCACAGCAGAATCTTGGGAAAACCCTAGACCCTGCCAGTTTTCTCTTTTCTTCACTGACCATCACATTTTTGCTTTCTTTCTAAAATACGTTCCATAAAATCAAAGTTGTATTTTTAATACCAACTTACAGTTACTCTGAGTAACTGTATCCTGTTAGCTCTTTTTCTGTTTACAAGTTGTTGAAAATGTCCTTAAGTTGTTTGGAGAAATATTCTTATTTCACAGTGTTCACTTTAAGAAAAGGTTAAGTCAACTTTGCCTCAAGGAGACAGAAAAGAGAATAAAGTGAGATAAGACTCTAGGTGCTCTTTTTAAGTTGATTCTGCCAGGTCTATAAAATAGTATAATACTGTCTGCCTTCTTTGCCTGAGCTGCCCCCACAGTCTTCACAGGGGGAAAGCTGTGCAAAGGATCCTGGGAGGTGCTCAGGTCAAACAACCTCTTGTGAGGTCACAGATTTTTTTCTCTGTTCCTCTTTCAGAGAGAAAGGGAGAATTGGGCTTAGCATGGGAGGAGAATAACTCTTACCATATTATATTTCCCCTTTCCTCCCCTCACCAACTTCTCTTGAGAGTTTAAAGGGTATGCTACACACCCCAAGAAATAATTTGGAAATGTCTTCATTCTAGGTTTGTAAATCCTAGGGTTATTCAAACAGTTTGGGTTACAGAAGAGAGACAACTTTTTTTTTTAAGTTTAATTATTTACTTTGAGAGACGGCGAGAGCAAGAGAGCAAGGGGCAGAAGGGGAGAGAGGGAGAGATAGAGTCCCAAGCAGGCTCCACACAATGAGTGCATAGCCTGATGCAGGGCTTGATCTCATGAACCATGAGATCATGACCTGAGCAGAAACCAAGATCTGGATGCTCAACTGAGCCACCCAGCCACCCTGAGAGACAGCTTGTTAATAGGGTATGTGGAATCCTTTCTTCAGAACTTTCAACACTACCACTGACTGGCTATGTGACTCTGGGTAAGGACGAGAGAATTGATGGCTACCATGCTGGTTGGGGGAATTAGCAAGTAGGGTTGGCTACAATGATCCCTTGGAAGGTAAAACATAATTATGGAGGGTTGAACTTCATTTTACATTCCCGTGATGTACCTTTGTCGCATGAGTCTTCTAAGACGCTAGTGGATCTACTCTGCAATGTTGGGGACTAGCAAAAATACTTGCTCGGACAGCAGTCCTATTCCAAGTGGGCCTCTGCAATGTTTGCATGCATTCAAGTTCATAAGAACCTCACGTCATCCTAACTGAGGTAATCATAACCAGCAGATCTTACCAAGCATCTGGGCAAAGAAAGGGGTCAACAAAACTGATTATTTACTGGAAAAGTCACTTCTCTCTGACATATTTTCCTTTTCCTTTTCAAAGATAGTAGAAGGCTGAAGGTCTCAATTCTAGCAAATGTACTTATTCTTTCCAAAGATTTGATAATTTAAAAACATACTGCAAATTGTCTTTTAAAGACTATCACAGATATGACTTTCTGGAAGGCACATTCCAAATCTACTTAAATGTCATTCATTTGGGGGGTGTGACTCCCTTACTAGATGCTGTACATCTGTCTGAATCCTCCATTGCCCCAGTTACTGCTGTTAATGGCTCTCGGCTGTCCCCTGTTTGAGAGCCCCCTACACCCAAATGACTGACTGATGGAACTGAGGGAGAGTATACAAAGGGCTGGCCATCCTTGCCTCCCAGCGGGATCACTGGGTGCAATTCTTGCTGCAGAGGTTCCTGGGGGATCAGACTGAAGTATATCCCCAGCTGAGACCACATCCTTGCTTAGCTTTTTCTCCTATCCTTGCTTCCCTAACTTCTTTGCTCCTGTGAATGCTCCCTTGATAAACACCATGCACCCAAATCTGTGTCATTAGCTCTGCTTCTGGCAAACCCCACCCATGACAACGTCACACAGTACACTGGTCTGTAACTTGCACTTATGTGGGGAGATGAGGAGGAATCTAAAGAAAAGAATGTGGACTTGATGAACATAAAAATGGTATGCAACAGAACCAGAGAGTAAAATGACTAGACTGATGTTTCTCAAAAGTTTGGTACTCGTTAAAGATACATATGCCTGTGTCTCATTCAGAATTACTGAATCAGAATCTCCAAAGGAGGGGCTTGAGAAGCTGTAGGTTTAACATGTACTCCAGGTTATTCTTATCATCAGTAAATCCAGAACACACTGAACTCTAACAGACTAGAGCAGGGGGTCAGCAACCTTTCCCTGTAAAGGGCTACGCAGTAAGTATTTTAGGCTAGGTGAGCCATATGGTCTCTTTTGCACTGCTCAACCCTGCCACTATGGTGCAAAAATAGCCATAGTACACAGAAAATGAGCATAGCTGTGTTCCACTACAACCATATTTACAAAAATGAGTGGTAGGCTGGATGTGGCCCAAGGGTCCCTTTGCAGACCCTTGGACTAGAGCATAGGGGGCACACAAGGAGTCTGTTGCTCTCTAATAATCTGGCTGCTCAAGTTTGGTGCTACTCTTTCTTTGGAAAGTTGTTTACATAATGTTCATCAGGCAATAGACCGTCTGTGAAGTGGAGAAACACTTCCATTTTTCTAACCTCATTCTCAATCCTTGAATGTCACTGGCCTTGCCATGAGGTAATTTAAACACACATTTCAGAGGGGAGAGAGTTTTGAGAGGCCAGGTCTGCTATTCTTTCATGCTGATTCATAATATTGCCAGAGGCCATTCCATCAGGACAGATTTCAGTTAATGCAAGGAGAGATGGAGACCTATTTCATTCTTCTGTGTGTGTGTGCGCCTGGGCTGCATCTCTGGCCCTAATTATGCAAAATGAAACTTGTGAATTTCTGTAACATTTACTCTGCCCAGGTAGGAGGTTACTTGTGTCTTCCCTCGGTTGTCTTAACACTGTGTAATTCTCTTCACAAAGACTTATTAATAGGCTGCCTGTGATTCGTGAAGACTTTATATTCCTCTTTACAAATTATGTGCTGTTTTTATCTCAATGGAAAATTTCAATGTTTGGCATAGATGTACTGCAAAATAAACAATTTTACATTCAAATCAGTTCTCTCTAATTAGGCCTGTGAATTTTATCACCACACATTAGAACACACTGGATAGAATTCTGTTCAATCTAGGTAACTCACATTCATCTTTAGGTGACCCCAAGGAACAGCATAAAACAAATGCTCAGCTCTGCAGCCACACTATTTACTGTGAGGCTGTGACTCTGGCTACTTGGAATACATTTAATTCACATAAAAAATAATAGCGACAGCTTTCTCATTAAATTGACTTTAGCCTCTGAACTCTGGTCCTACATATGTTTATTCTGAAGATTGCTGCTTGTCAGCAGATTTGTTACCTGCTACATTGCTCCTCAGAGGCATTTCAACAAGGCTTGCAACTCTTTCAGGTCTGTCTACATGATGGATTTTCAGGAAACCTCAGGTTTACCTTATATTTAGCACTTGTGATATTTGAGAAATTTAGTGCTTAAAAAACTCAATTAAAATTCCCATTGGGTGGAGCAGGATTGATGGTTGTCTGGTGGGAAGCCACTATATATGACTGAGATGATCACAATCACGTGTCTCCAGGAACCGTGTGTGTGTGTGTGTGTGTGTGTGTGTGTGTGTGTATTCATGCTGGATCCCCAAACTTTTTCTTATGAGGTCCAACCTACTTTCTGTGGTCCTGGGTTAAAATGGCTGAAGACTATCTTCCCTTGATTCTATCATTCCCCTGTATGGGATGCTGTGGCTCACCATCCTGACCTCTACCACAGGACTGAGGCATCTACTTTCTGAGCAGCTGAGAGAACTGGCTAATGATACCTCACAGCGGAGTCCCTCTTTGAGCATCCCTTAGCTCAAGAGAGTTGCTTCTCCCAAAGTTAATGCCCCTCAGTGGGCAGTCTGCATCTTGTGAATTCTGGACATCTCCAGAGCTTCCCGTGGGTTAGCCTGCAGCCTCATCCAACCTCTCCATTTGCACAACTATGCTTCCCTCACTTCCTCATTGGTGTTTTCAAGAATATGCCCCAATAAACCTCCTACCTAAAAAATCTCCATCTCAGTCTCTTTCCCCAAGGAACCCAGCTTATGCTATCTTCCAAGGTTGAGATAAAAGCACCTCTGGCTTCAAATTCTCAGGATTGATGTAGCATAGCATCAACCATATTGTTTTGTAATTGTACATTTACTTATCCACTCTTTGACTAAATGGTGGGCTATTTGAGAGAAAGACTGGGCCTTCCTTCGCATATATCATGTACTGCCTGGTACATGCAGAGGCACTAGATACGAATTTGTTGAATAAATTGAACTAAAGAGACTGGAAACCAGAAATCCACAGGTATAAGGCTCTGGTTGTGTCCCTCAGAGACGATGGTCTGAGATGGAGATTTGTTCAGGGAATTTATTGACAGAGTACTTTTAGGAGAAGAGTGAAAGAAGCAGGACACATAGGGAGGAAGAAAAAAAAAACTAAGTGAAATCGTGGTGTCTAATGGTGACTATTTGATTCTGATCCTACCAGGAAGTTCTGGAGCATGGATAAAACACCGACAGATTCCCACCTTGAGACAAGAGGGCCTGCCTTTTACAAGCTGGTGGCAATGAGTCACTGATAATGGTCCGCCCTGAGAAGGGAAGATGGGACAGATGGCCTCCAGAGACAACGAAACTGTTATTTAGACTAGACCAGTTACCCTCAAAGTTTGTTATCCAGAACAACAGCATCGGCATCATTGGGAAGTTGTTAAAAATACAAATTTGCGGGCCCCGTTACAGACCTACTCAATTATAAACTCTGGGAGCTGAGCTCAGCCATCTGTGTTGACAAGTCTTCTATGTGATTTAGAAGCAAGTTAAGTTTGGGAACCACTGGCGTAAAGCAGTTGTCCAGAGAAGGTGATGGTGGTGGTGGTGATGATAGCTATGACTGATAACTCAAAATTCCCACCAGATGGAGAATGGGTGCGCTTGCAGGTTAAGAGCATCTAGGTGGGGTACCAACAGCATCCACAAAGGTTGACACTCAAGGAATTTTCTAATATAACAGACAACAAAAAAATATATTCACATAAATCCTTTAGATCACAAAGCAGGATGACACAGCATTAGTGTGAATCAAGTTGTGGTACTCAGAATGATCTCATACCTGTTTGTGTGAACAGGTAGTCAGTGTCTGGGGAGACCGTGAGATTGGAGATAAAGGAAAGAATTCCCTAGAATTTTTTTAGGGAACAGAGGGCAAGACTGAGAATCAAGGCAGAGCTCTAGACCATTAATGAGTAAAGAGGAACAGTTCTGATCGTAAATGGCATGGCAAGAGTCCAATTATGAGACAAGCAACAAGGTTGAGTTAATGGCAACTCTTCCATTTCCAGACATGGTGCTTCTTATATTTCACTTGACCTAAAACAGAAATAATCCTTGAATATGAAGCACCTGAACCTAAAATGGGTCTCTAACTAGCTTCAGCAACTAAGGTTAGAGAAAAACAGAATCAGAAAGCCCAGCAGAGTTAGAGCACACTCTAAGAAACGTGCCTACATAAAAGGATTATTCCATCTTTGCTACGGGATTTACAGACTACTTTTCTGTTATTTAGGTCCAAAGTGATAAGCTGTTACAATATAATAATTTACTGTTTGGTTTATATGAAAATGAGATTGAATTGGCTGTGATTTCTAACTCCCCAAACCTTCATAATCTCTTACAGCTTTGCCAAGCCTATTGAATAGAAGAGGAAGACAGGAGGCGAAGGAACAATTTGTTAAAAGTATGCAGCCCTGTCATTCTATTAGGCAACAGAAGAAAGGAAAATATACACCGAAGAAAATGAAAACAGTTGGGAGAACATGTTTAGTCACTGAGATACAGATTCTACCCTTAATGGAGTCCCTGTCCCATATTAAGTCAAAAAATAGGCCTGTTCTCTAGCTGATTAATCAGCAGTGGCAGACATATAGCTGTTTCTATCTGGCACTCTACTGTCTCAGCATATATTTACTAACTGGCCTGTAATTACTTTTTTGGAACATTACCCAATACTGTTTTAGAGGAAGAAAGAATTCATTATCTGTGAAACAAAATATATAGGCCTTGTTCCTGGCAGACAACAATACCCAGCTCTAACATTTGAAATGCTAGATGAAAAATTAAAAAAAAAAAAACCTATCGATAATTTTTTCCAAAGCAAGAATTTCAACACTGGCTATTTTAAGTACTCTCTGGGTTACACATTACATAAGTTAGCCAATAAATCACCTTCCCACGACAAGCCATGGGATCTCTGCATCTTTTATTTCTACTGAGATGCAGTGACCATGAATTGCTTTCTGAATCATATTTTAGCTCGACTTCCCACCAGCCGTCTACACGAGTGGTTCTCAAATTGAGCATGAGTTATAATCACCTGGAGGGCTTGTTAAACTATGGCTTGCTGGACCCCACCCCAGAGTTTGTGATTTAGTAGGTCTTGAGTGGGATACAGGAATGTGCATTTTTAAAAAGTTCCCAGGTGATCCTTAGGCTGCTGGTCTAGGTGCTACACTTTGGGACCCCTGCTCTGTCTTTTCCATTCTTTGCTTTTCTTCAACCACCACTTTATCAGATCACTTTTGTCATTCCTCCTAAGAAAAACCTCTGCTCTAGACAAATGCAACCACTGAATCCATCCTTAAATTTAATCAAATGCTATCCTCCAGTGTCAGTATTTACATATTACTCACCGCACTTGGTGCAGAACTGTAGACCTTGTATACAGTCAACACTATGTAATATATGCAATAATGTAATAAGTATCACAAGTTCATTAAAAATTTATATGTGGTAAATGGCTGTAAATACATCTTTATAGATTAAAATGTAGAATCATATACCATTAATGACCAGTGATTTAAAAAAAATTTAACGTTTATTTATTTTTTTGAGAGAGAGAGAAAGAGAGAGAGAGACAGAGTCTGAGCAGGGGAGGGGCAGAGAGAGAGGGAGACACAGAATCCGAAGCAGGCTCCAGGCTCCGAGCTGTCAGCACAGAGCTCAACGCGGGGCTCAAACCCATGAACTGTGAGATCATGACTTGAGCCAAAGTCAGATGCTCAACTAAATGAGCCACCCAGGCACCTCTCTATCAGTGATCTTTTTTTTTAATTTCAACACCTAGCACATTGTCAGGACTTCATGCATATTTCTTAAATAAATGGCTGATGGAGTATTCTAGTTCAGCCTTCCACTCAAATCAGGAAGTTTCTCCACTAATTACAATCGAGGCTTTATCATGTTAAGATAATTTATTGGCTCAAAAAAAAATAACTGAGGTTGAATTGAAATTCCCTTTTAATTTAATTGAAACTGCTGATTTATGGAGTATATTAAACTTAATCTGGTTCCATGTAATAATAGATATTAAAATATTTGAACTCATGTGTCCATGCACAAACCTTCCTCTTTCAGTGTAATATCTTCTAGACCTGGGGTGCTTGGGTGGCTCAGTCAGTTAAGCATCTGATGTAGGCTCAGATCATGATCTCATCATTAGTGAGTTTGAGCCCTACATCAGACTCTGCTGTCAGCACAGAGCCCACCTCAGATCCTGTCTCCCTCTCTCTCTACCCCACTGCCATCTCAAAAACAAATAAACACATGCAAAAAAATCTAGACCTCCAATCCATTCTCATATAAGAGTTGATCAGATCTTTTTCAATCTAATTACTTACATCAGAATACAGTTTGATTTTTTAATACCCCTCTAAAAATTGGTTCCATATTTTAACATAGCATGCCAGTACAGAATTTACAAAGAATACTCCCTTCTTTGATTGGAACTGTCTTCTATCCATACGGGCTAAGTATCCATGAAATGTTTAAATTTACAAAGCTCACTTATATATGGTCTCTCTTCATCAATTAGCTCCTAACATCATTAATACATTTGACTCTGCATTTATATAACAGTTATTGAAGCTGAGTGCACAATTTCATATATAGACCTGACAAATGCTCCCTTTTAGATTTAACTCTATTTTATTTTATTTTATTTTATTTTATTTATTTATGTTATTTTTTTTAAACATTTGTTTTATTATTTTGAGAGAGAGAGAGAATATGAGTGGGGGAAGGGTGGAGAGAGAGGGAGAAAGAGAATCCCAAGCAGGCTTCATGCTCAGAGCACAGCCTGGCACAGGGCTCAATCCCACAATCGCAAGATCACCACATGAGTCGGTATCTAGTTGCATGCCCAATTGACTGAGCCACCTCAGGGCCCCAGATTTAACTTCTTATTTTAATCTATTAAAATATTTTTGCATCTTGATACGATTCTCTAATGTATAAGGTTTCTTGTCCTATTTAAAAAATATTTATAATTCACAAATGATCCTAAAATTTGTATGGAACCACAAAAGAACCTGAATAGGCAAAGCTATTTTGAAAAATAAGAACAAAACTGGAGGGGTCGCAATCCCAGATTTCAAGATATACTACAAAGCTGTAGTAATTAAGACAGTATGGTAGAGGCACAAACACAGATACATAGATCAAAAGAACAGAATTGACAGCCCAGAAATAAACCCATGATTATATGGTCAACTAATCATTGAGAAAGCAGGAAAAACATCCAATGGGAAAAAGACTGTCTTCAACAAATGATGCTGGGGAAATTGAACAAGTAAATGTAAGAGAATGAAACTGGGCCACTTTCTTACACCATACACAAAAATAAAATCAAAATGGATCAAAGACCTAAATGTGAGACCTGAAACCATATAAATCCTAGAAGAGAACGTAGGCAGCAACTTCTCTGACATCAGCCCCAGCAACACTTTTCTAGACATATCTCTTAAGGCAAGGGAAATAAAAGCTAAAATAAATTATTAGGACTACATCAAAATAAAAAGCTTCTACATAGTGACAAAAACAATCAACAAACCTAAACGGTAACCCACAGAATGGGAGAAGATATTTGCAAATGATATATCTGATAAAGGGTTAGCATCTAAAATGTATAAAGCACTTACATAACTCAACACCCCAAAAAACAAATGATTGAATTAAAAATGGGGAGAAGACATAAACAGACATTTCTCCAAAGAAGAAATACAGATGGCTAAAAGACACAGGAACAGATCCTTGACATCACTCATTATCAGGGAAATGCAAATCAAAACTTTACCTCACAACTGTCAGAATGGCTAAAATCAACAACATAAGAAACAAGTGTTGGTGAGGATGTGGAGACAATGGAACCCTCATGCACTGTTGGTGAGAATGCAAACTGGGGCAGCCACTGTGGAACACAGTATTGAGGTTCCCCAAAAAAATTAAAAATAGAATTATCGGAGGATCCAATAACTCCACAACTGGGTATTCACCCAAAGAATATGAAAGCACTAATTTGAAAAGATATAGACACCCCTACGTTTATTGCAGCATTTTTTATAATACTCAAATTATGGAAGAAACCCGTGTCCATTCATAGATGCATAAAGAAGATGTGGTATGCATACACACACATACACACACACACACACACACACACACACACACACTAGAATATTACACAGCCATAAAAAATGAAATCTTGCTATTTGCAACATTGTAGATGGATCTAGAGGGTATAATGCTAAGTGAATAAGTCAGTCAGAGATAGAAAAACACCATATTATTTCACTCATATGTGTAATATAAGAAAGAAAACAAATGAGCAAAGGGGAAAAAAAAAAGAGAAACCAAAAAACTATCTCTAAACTGTAGAAAACAAACAGATGGCTACCAGAGGGAAGGTGGATTGGAGGGATGGGTGAAATAGGTGAAGGGGATTAAGAGGAAATTTATCATGATGAGCCCTGAGTAACGCATAAAGTTGTGAATCACTATATTGTACACCTGAAACTAACATAACACTGTATGTTAATTTTACTGGAATTAAAAAATAAAAAGCATTTATTAATATGCTAACTTCATATGCCTTCATTCTTTGGAATCTTGTATTTTCTTTATAAATTCTCTATTAAAATATATGTATATTTTGAAATATACAAACATCAATTTTGATTATATTAGCATTAATGATAGCAAAAGCCATCAGAATCCAAGCGAAAAACAAAGCCAAAGAGTGGAATAATGATATATGCAACTCATATAGCCAATTAAGGCTTGTCCAGGATATTAAAGCACAGGTGGCCATGATTATTACTCTACGATCTTATCATCCCTTACTCCTGCATCTTCTATGATTGGTGCTTCCAATACTGATTTACAAAATCATAACAAATTTATTAAAACTGAATCACTTAATATTTGAAGGGTAGAATACTTTGCTCACTGAGTTGTAATAATGTTACAATGCAATTATAGTTATAAAAAGAGTTGGAGCAAAACATTTTTAGACAAGGCAATATATAACCCAATAGAATTCAATATTTTTGAACGAAATTTCTGACATCTAATCTCTCTTACAGTACATTGAAGAAAAGTAAGCCTGACTTAGTTCAACCTTGTGGAACTTTCTGTACTTCTATTTTTTAAATTTTTTTAACGTTTATTTATTTTTGAGACAGAGAGAGACAGAGCATGAACAGGGGAGGGTCAGAGAGAGGGAGACACAGAATCTGAAACAGGCTCCAGGCTCTGAGCACAGAGCCCGACGCAGGGCTCGAACTCACGGACCGTGAGATCATGACCTGAGCCGAGGTCGGACGCTCACTATACTGTACACTTGAAACTAATATAACACTGTATGTTAATCATACTGGAATTTTAAAAAATAAATAAAATTAAAAAAATCTTGCCAGCCGTGGGTGAAGGTTTTAAGAGTCATGCAACATCTTTTGATTTATCTACTTTGAACATTCCTCCTGTGTATTCTGTTTCACATTCAACTGGGTATCTGATAATTACCATATACAGGCACTTGCAGCAAAACTTCAATTTTCACATCCTATTAAATACTACTACTAATAACAACAACAGTAACAAAAACAGTAACATTTCTTGAAATGTTACTTTGTGCCTATCATGGTTCTCCCATCTTTATTCATATTAGCCTATGTTGTCCTCTCAACAACCCTATGAACTAAACACCAATGTTACCACATTTTCAAGATGGATGAATTGAATCCCAGCAAGGTGCTAAAAAACATTGCCAGATTTTGAAACCAGTCTGGCTTGAGAGCTCATCTTCTGAACCACTCTGATAATCCACTTCTAGATGAATCAGTGAATAGTTATTTTAAGTGTAAGATATAAAAATGACCCCGTTTGACTTATTCTAACAATGGATTGAATGTGTTAGCAGAACAATTTTATCACATGAAATTTGAGTTCTCCTTTCTTTGGTTTTATTTATGATCAATATTCCTGAAAGGGTTTTTGATTCAGCCCACTACACCGAGTTCTTGATTATATCAAAGTGTCATACTCTTTATAGATAAATTTATATTTATGGCCAATCATGAAACTTTCCATTTTGCTAAAAGTTCAGCTGTTTTTTAGACTAAAATACAATGTCTTCTGATATGTATCTACAAATTAATTTTCTTTAATATTTCTAAGTGAACACTTTTCAAATGGTAATTTTATGCAGTCAAACAATAATTGCATATGGCTCAGTCCCTTGCAACTCCCAATGTGTCACAAAAAGAAAAACTGTCAATGTGTTCTTCCTTTACAAATAAATGATGTGACGATTTATGTCATTTATCTTTCAATATAAACTTTTTGCAAAGCTGTAATACTATTACACTGATGAGAGTGAACAAATAAATACAATTTTAGTAAAATGCCTGTTAAAAACTTCTTCAATGAAACAACAGTTGACAATTTTAAAGATTATTCAAAGATTGCAACATTCCATGACACTTTCATTTTTCACATCAATTGATCATATAATGAGACAGGGAAAAAAACCCGAAGAGACTAATAATATCAAGAAAAGGTATTTAGTATCTGCAAAAAGAAGTGAAGCAAATAGGTTAGAATGGGAGAAACTTTTGGACTGAAAAGTAAATCTATAACGTGAACCCCCTTTGTGTAAATAAACGACCTCCGATATAAAATACTTAGTGGGCCACACACACGTACAAATATACAAAATGTTCTATAATTTCTGAATTAGTGTCAAACCAAGATTTCATGTTTTACATGATGTGATACTACGATTTCTAATAGACCCTAGTGAGATCAAAGTGCAAATTGTGTGATGTGCTTTTTATATCAAATAACAAGAAAGCAAAGTGGTCTTTGCCATCTAAGTTACTACATTTTTTGCCTTTATTTCATTCATCTCCCTTTCGTTCCCTTTGGGAATTTCTAGAGATAATCTAGTCCCTGCCTCTCCTTTTAAAGAAGAGAAAAAAGAGGTACCAACTGGTTAACCCGATAACACAAAATCACACAGAGAGAAACCAAGGAGGGACAAGAAGCTTATTTCTTGATTCTTCCATCTTGAATATTCTTTACCATGTCCACAGCCCCCAGTAGAAAGAGGCAATGCAGCAAATAGTGGCACCATATTTCTATTTTAAAATTTAAGCTTATGAAGAAAAAGGCTGTCAATATTCTGCTTTCATAAAGGGTGAAGTCATCCCTTCCTTTTGGGCCAGTCGAGATGTGGCCAATCACAAGGAATCTGTTGAAAGCTATTTTAGAAATCACTAACATTTAGTCAACTTGAAAAGGTCAGACCAATCAAAACATGAGAAAAATGTCTTGATTAGGGAGTTAGTCACTTTTTACAGGGAACAGAAAGTTAAGACCTAATTTGCTGTGACAAGACTTATGAAGTAGAATTTCTGGCTGGGGTTTCTAAAGAATAGAGTCTTTGGAATAAAACCTTGAAAAATTTTCTGCAAAGAACTTCAGCAATCATTTTAATAAAGTTTTTGAAGTCCAATAACTATCTCCATGTATGATTGTAAAAGCAAGGTCATTTGATAAATGACTGTTTTACAAGACAGAAAAATATTTGAAAATGAAATGACTGTATAATAGAATCCAGCATACTGGAAGGTATTTATATCCATACATGTTACACTCACATGAGTTATGTAATAGTAATTACCATTAAAGCAACTATTTCAGTGCTGACAAAAGCCAAGGCTGAGAATAACAAAGCAAAACAAAAGGAAACCAAACAGTGAACCAATTCAGAAATCATTAAATCAAAATCAAATTATGGCATGCAATTGGAGACCTGGTTGCTTTTGGAGAGAAATGGGTAGTTCGGGTTAGGACATAAACTTTTGATTATATATATCCTTCCATAACTTTTGAATTACATTCTATCAAAAGAATTACCATTCATAAAGATGAATTAAATTCTGCAAAATAAAATAAAAACAGAAATTCTATACTTCATAATAAATTTGACTATTTTTATAGGTCCTACATGTACATATAATATTTTCTTTAAGTCTATATTCAAAAGTTAAAATTATTGGCCTATTTCTGAAAGTTATTTCAGTTATCAAGTTAGGAATGTTCATTGCATACAGGACTGCTATCTGCATGGAGAAAGTAATAGAAATTAAAGAAGTTTAGAGTTAGAATACTAAAGGCAGGAGCTTCCCACTTATAAATTCCTTCCCTTCCCTCCCCTCCCCTCCCTCTTTCCATCCTTCCTTCCTCCTTCCTTCCTTCTTTCTTTCTTCCTTTCTTCCTTTCTTTCTTTCTTTCTTTCTTTCTTTCTTTCTTTCTTTCTTTCTTTCTTTCTTTCCTTCTTTCTTTTTTCTGGATCCACCCAACAATCTCTTATGGCATGCCTACTATATGTTGAGCACTGTGCTAGCTACTAGTAATGTACTGTGGGAAAAACAGACTTAGAACTTTGCCATCTTGAAGCTTACTGAGAAAGACAGACATTTAACAAATGATTCCAGAGTTACATGAGATTTTTGTTGCAATAAGGAGGAACATGATACTAAGAGAGTGAATACCCAGGATTCTGGGACAATCTGGGAGATTCTAGGATACTCTGGGATAGTCTTGGAAAATTCCTAGAGGCTGTGGTACTTAGCTGACTTGAATAATGAGTCAAAATGGGCCAAATGAAGGCATGAAAAAGGAAAATTTCAGGAATAGGAAAGAGCAAGTATGAAGGCTCTAGTTGGGAGGAATCTGATCCATGGTGGGGTGTGCATGGAGAATAGTGACGAGGAAAAAACTGGCCAAAGAAGACACTGGGGACAGCAAGGATATATGACTTTATGATCTGTATTAAGAATTTTATCCCAAGTTCAAAGGAAAGCCATGGAAGGGATTTAAGAAGAATGAGGCCATGATCCATTTTACATTTTGGAAACCTCATGGTGGTTGCTTTGGGCCAAATTAGAAGGGGGCAAGAGTAGATGTGAAAGAACAATTAAAAAGCAAGGGGAATACTCCTAATGAGATGCTGACAGGCTGATGTGCTCATGTCCGCTGTGAAGGAGAGGAGTGAGCAGGTTTGTGATATATTGAGGAAATGTGGTCAACAGAACCTAGTGATTCATTGTATGTGAGAAGTCAGATGTGCATCCTTTTCTAGCGGCTTCAGAATTGATCACTGCAGGGAGGAGTTTTAAAACCCTTTTATTTTGAAAACAAACAAATAAATCCTTTCATTTGAATTTCCTATTCTGAAATTTTCTGGAGTATGTACAGAATATTTTTTCATTTATTCCAGATATTTACAGATACTAATTTTATTTTCTTACACTGATTTTAGTTTTAGGTAATATATGATGCACACACACACACACACACACACACACACACACACACATACATATTTTGCCCAGACATGGCAATATGTAATTTACAAACACAGTGGACAGGTCTTGTGTTAGCTTAGGGCCGTTAAAAATTTAAACATTACTATGCATATATAAAAACCTTGTTCTTGGTGTTTTCTTTTACTCATTTGTATAGTTTCATATAAGCCACTACACAAACTAAATGGAATTTAAATTTTGAGACTAAATTTGTTTTTAATAGAGAAATAGCCCTGTGTGCTCAGTTATAGCTGGGAGGCCTGTTCAGAACTGCTTACTCTTGACTTCTCAGAAAGGGTTGACACTTTACCATGTTGACCTGCTAGGACTTGACCAAAGAGAGATTATCTCCATAGAGGCCTTTCATTTGGGAGCCCAGTGATGGATGGAAAGAGGTAGGTAGTTAAATATTTAGATTGCATATCACTACGTGACAGAGACCTATTATACAATTCAAGACAGCAAAAAGCTTTGAAATATGACTTCATTCACGCTCTTCTCTAAGTCTTTGGAAATCACTAGTATTTAGGTCTGTATAGTTGAGGCATCCATACTATGAAATAATTTAAATAATTTTTATGTTTTTGAGGTGATTTGTTCTTAATCATTCAGGTATAAGAGAAAATTATAGCTAGACACAAGCTAGTAAATAGCAAATATCCATGTCGGTATTATGACTCACTTCTCCTCACTAATTAAAACATGCTACTGCTATTATTCTGCTGCAAAAAAAATTTCAGAATCAGAGTGCTGGAAATAAAAAAAAACATTATGCAGAAATGTCCCTCAAGAGTTTTTCTGTTGTTCCTTTCTCAAATCAAGCCCATGCTGACCAAGGGGGACAAGCATCAATTTTGGAAAGAGCAACGGAATTGTTATCTGAAATCTTGGGTCCAGGTTCTTTTCCCCACTAGATATGTGACCTTGGAGACATCATAACCTTTTCTGTTATGCATTTGCACTGAGAAAATTGGGTTTATACCACCTATCTTACTGAGTTGCTATGGATAGTGTAGGAACTCTTTTTAAACCATACTTTCTGGAGGTATTGTTTTAAATTGAAGACACAGCCTTAGGCAGCTTGTATGTGAAATATGGATTTGGGATTAGGAGTCCTGAGATCTATCAAAATTCGGCCCATGTTGAGTGTGTGACCTTCATTACAGAACTTCAATTCTCTTCTTGTGTAAAGCTAAGGGGATCACAAGGATTTTTCTAAGGCAGTGGTTTCTCAACCTGAGTGGTAGGAGCTTTTTCAGCCTACAGGGGATATTTGGCTATGTCTGGAGGCATTTTTGGTTATTGCAATTGTCTGAGTGTTACTGGCATCTAGTGGGTAGAGGCCGTGAATATTTCTAATTATCCTTTTTTAAAATATAATTTAGTGTCAAGTTGGCTAACATACAGTGTACACAATGTGCCCTTGGTTTTGGGGGTTAGATTCCTGTGATTGATCGCTTACATACAACACCCAGTGCCCCTCGTAGACACCCCCCTACCTCCACAACAAATAATTATTTTCCCTAAAATGTCAATAGTGCTGAGGTTGAGAAACTGTGTTCTAAGGTCTCTCCTTGCTTTAAATTTTTATTCACAGGGAAAAGCATTTCATAAATCACCCACTTGATTAGGAGGTATTCAAATTTACCAAAAGAGATGTTATTTATTTCTATTATGAAAAGCTACATTGCTATCTATAGTGAAGCTGTCCACTAACATATCAAGAGTGCTTATTAGTTAGCCCAAACAGAAAAAGAGGTTAAGCATCTTTGACACCATCACCAACCACAATCCCACATGGGATGTGTTCCTGGGTGCCCCATATACTCAAATTACATAATTGGAGGCCAAAGAATAATTATAGTTGACAGAGGTAAGTATTTCTGTCAGTTGCTGTTAGCACAGCAATGAAGAACATGAGTCTTAGCATCAGACTACTTGGGTTCAAGTCTCATTTTCACCAGTAACTATGTGAACTTGGGAAACTTATCTGTGCCTCGAGCTTCTCATCTGTAAAATGTAGTTGATGATACAGTTTATGTTTTATATGAGATTACTCAGGAAAAGCTCTTAGCATGGGGTCTGACACAGAAGAAATACTCAGTGTGAGTTCCTGTTACAGTTAGACCTAATGGTGATTTTTATTAATTATATGCCAGGGTATTTCTTTATTGCAGTCACTCAGATTTATTGCCACTCACAAGCCTTTGCTGATACTATTTTTTGGTATAGGGTGTGTTTCTCTACCTGGAGAAATTATACTCAACTCCTGAGTCCCAAAGCCAACACTATCTCCCTGAAAGAGCCTTGTGTAGCCTCCCTGAGCAGACACAGCTTTCTCATCTATGCTGTCCTTAAAGATCTTTACCCACACCAAGACCTAAAGATCTCTATTCACATCCTTCACACGGAATTATTATTCACATATACATATACACACAGACACCAGCCTCCCTGGCTGGAGGGACATGCTCCCTGATTGACACCTGTACACACATGGCAGGCATACTGGGCCCTCCATAAATGTGGAACCTGAATCAGTACTGGGACATCTCTTGCTCCAGGAATAAAGGATAAAATTGAATGGGCAAGCTGAAGTTAAATTCTTATGGTTGAGAAACTGAAGAAGAGGAAAGTTTCATGTTTGACAGGATAAGATCATGGAGAAAAAAGCAGAATTCAGCAGGATCCATTTATAGCTAGTTCGAGGACACACTTTCTCCAAGTGTATACAAAGTGCCTGAGTTCTTCTAAACAGATGATACAACAGGTTTTGGTTTGATTCGACTGTCCACAACATGTATTAAAAATTTAACAAGAAGAAACACTGCTTGTTAAATCTGGTATATGGGTTTTCCTGAAATGAGGATAAACCACTCATGTGGTGGATTTTAGATATGACTAGTGCTGCTTAACAAATCTTATATGACCGTAATAAGCTTAGTCTCACGGTGGACAGTTAAGCTAAAAAGATATGAAAGTGCTAAGCCAAATAAAAGCACCCTCTCAATAATTCCGACCCACAAAGCATGGTTGACCTTCTCCACCACAGTAAAAAACAAACAAACAAACAAAAAACAACAATAGAAAAAAACAAACTCAAAGAGAAAACAGTGGTTTCAGTACTGCCATGTTATAGATGTTAAAAAGCGACCACTAAAGGGATTTAGGTACATGACTGTAACTATCCACAGACTAATTAAAATGACTGCCACTCACAATGTTCAGAGCATATCAACAATAGCAAACATTACTAGGTTCACTTTAATTTAGAGTTGTGTCAGATTAGCTAATACAGAGTATCACCATTATTGCTCAAGTTCATAAATCCTCTATGAAGACTTGTTGACAATTTACTTTTATGCCATCATCTTATAAAATGTCAGGAACCAATTTCCTAAAGTCACATGCAAATTATCAGGTAATGATGGTGGAACGAACACAGAAATAGAGTCGTTTTTCCTTCTGTGAAAAGAAAGAAATATAAAGGGAGTTTTAGTTAGGCACAAACCCATAATGACAAAGGAAACAGGAGAGGACTCAAAGCAGAATTTTAAAAGCTAGATAGTTAATGAACAAGTAGTAACTTACTCAGAAGACCTGAAAATGCTGAGCCCTAATCTAACTGACAACGATGCCAAGAAACAACACGATTACCAAGAGCAGAACTCTTCAAAAGCTAAGGAATTGATCACACTAGGTATCTATGCAAGGGAGGATGAGAATGGGACAAAAATAGGAGAAATTGTTCAAAATCTTTTAAAGAATCAATGAGATATTGATTCCCTTCTCCACTGTGGCAGAGACTAGAAGTTTATTCCCTGGAGAGAAGGAAAGGGAATCTCTGCACAGCCAAAGGCATGTTTAGGGACGTTTTTATGATGAATGTAACATCCTTTCTCATTCACCTCTCAGAAGCCAATAGATAAAAAAGAATACTAGGAATACTGTGAATGTGACCAGTGCAAAACTAAAGGCCTAAAGATACTGAGAGCAGGGGTTTCCCAGCTAGCCAGCCAAACAAACCATGAACCCCATGTGAAAGTTCCCAAGTACCTTTTTACTCCCTTACACTTAATGACAAAGACTACCAAACAATTGTAGGAAGTCTTGGGCGTGAGGGAGACCCAAACACACAAACAGTCAATAGGGACTTTGGGGAGGATGAAGAGTATAGAGAGAGAAAAGCAACCTCCTGAAACAAAACAGAAAAACTAACTTAAATGCTCTCAGAGAGGAGATGCTAGCGCCTCTGTGTGACAAGAACAGACTGCTAGAGGAATGATGACTGTAGAAAACAAGAAAAGCACTGAATAACAAAAATATGTATCAGAAAATGAAAAAATCAGCCAGAGGGTTGGAAGATAAAGTCAGGAAGTCTCCCAGAAATCAAAGCAGAAGAGAGAGATAGAAAATTACTATATGGAATGGCTCGGCTTTGATTAGCGTTTCCATACTCAGAAACAACTGGTGGATGATGGAGCGAAAATCACCAGAGAGGAGGCTGAGCAGGCAGGACATGCACAAATTGAGAATGTAAAAGAGAACTATATCTTTATCTACAATAACCTGAAGTCAATAGATTAAATCAATAGATCAATTTCAATAAACAGGAAAAGGAAGTTGTGGTACAACCGTGTTATTAAAGACATGGAAGTAAATAACAACAGTCAGCCGTAGCAGATGCAGGTGGTTACCTCTGTCAAGTGGGATAGCACTGTGTGCGGGGGAGGAGAGGAGGTGCTTCTGTTTTATATAAGATGGCTTCTATAACATGTCCCCTAAGTATATGTACATGTACCTATGACAAAAGTAGTGGCACATACATTGTAGGTGAAATACGCAAACACACATATCAATGAGGACATCCCATTCGGAAATACAGGAGAAATGTAATTGTGAATTCTAATTAGTTTCCAGTGGCAAATATTTTACCTTAGTGCAGAAAAAACAAAAGGTATTATGACTATAGTCTTTCCCGGAAGCAGGGCATGATCAGTAACAGTCTTGAGATACTCTTCGAAACAAAATTTGGGGAAATGGAGAGGATGAGACCGTGAGCTTTTAAAAATGTATATAAAACTGAGTGTGTTCAATGCAAAGGACTGCCCTTTTCTTTGAGAAACCTAAGTTTTGGAGTTCAAATTGCTCTTTTAAGAAATTACAAATCACACTGATGACAGATGATACTTTTTTATTTTGTTTTAATAATATCATTTGGCAAACTAGATAAATTGACAACTTTGTGGGCGTCCACTTCATCCATTCATTCATAATTCATTCAAATAGTTCAACTGGTTCTTGAAATCTAAATGTTTTAGAACCACTGTTCTAAATGGCACTCAAAATTGTCATTACTTTCATGAAAAAAATCTGATAACTCTTTACTTTCTAACTACAACAACTCAGGACAAAAACCCTGTGTGTGCACACAAGTGCAATTCCTCTTTGTTTCAAATCACATTGCATTATATGGCCATTTGTGTACCATTTTTGTGACTTCCTGATGACCAACACAGCAGGATGAAATGTACTTAAATGAGCTGGAAAATGGAAGTCCCTCAAAAGCTCAGAAATCAATATAGCATAGAAAGATAGAGAAAAGAAGAAGAAAACAATACAAAACTTAAAAGTGGTAAGCAGGTCACAGGAATTCAAATGTAAACAGACACAGTTCCAAATCAATACCAATCAAATATGTGTCTGTCTCCATTTCTTTTAAAGAAATTATGGAAAAGAATTGAGTTAATTAACTTTTTAAGAATTTCCCACCATATTCCCATTTATTTAAAGTTTTGCCTAAATTATTCAGTTACTAAATATTTTAACAACATGTATATATACCTTTCTTTCCTGAACAGAAAGACAAGAAAATGAAGCAGCAGGGAAAAGAAAAGGCATCATTCATAAAGTCTCTACCGAGATATTAATCTGATAATATATATTTGTGGATGAGTGAGTTTGAATGGATATAACTCAGTTGTGGAAATAACAGGCAGTTTTCTTAGTTACATCTTACAATCATGTTTTTAAATAATTAAAATAAATTTAAAAATACCTGGAAACTTGAAAGACGATAATATAATGGCAGCAAAACTCCTAAAAGTGCTTTTCACAGGACATGATAGTAAATATGAAAGAGTTTCCACTGTACTTGGAAAAACAAGATAATCTCAGAAACACTATCATTCAACTTCAGTCATTGAACAAGTATTTATTGAACATAATCTATCTATTGGTCATTCAGAGATAAATGAAACTCATCTTCTGTCCTCAGGAGGAAAATAAGACTTTCAGAATCTTGTATACTTAATTATTACAATAATAGTTTCAGACAAAGTAAAAAAAAAAATGTAAGTTATCTCTCAGACCAATCAATAATTATCCGGCTTCCTCTCCATGAGGATCTCTCAAATGCTTGTCTGGCCCAAACATCTCACTCAAGCTATGTTCACGTTTCCAACTGAGAGAGAGCCTTGCCAAAATGTGCCACCACAGTCCTGTAACCACAGTCTGATTCAACATATTTCCCCTGAATATTGCTTATCTTTTTGGATCCTCCTTCTTACTGGCATCACCATCCTCCCAGTCAGTGATAGCTAACCCTTATTTCCTGTGATTCCTCTTTCTGTTAACTTTACTTCCTCAAAGTTGATACATCGATAAGATTTATAGCTCTGACTTCCTCTGAAAGATTACCACCACTACAACCACCGCCACCAAAATCTGTCCTTTTTCAGATTCTAATCTGTTATTTTTCACCTAGACAATTAGTCTCCTGATTGGTTTCTTTATTCTCTTATAGTCTACTATGAGACTACCTTGCCAATCAGGCTCTCTCGCTTCCTCTTTAAAAAAAAAAATTACAGGGGCGCCTGGGTGGCTCAGTCGGTTGAGCATCCGACTTTGGCTCAGGTCATGATCTCACGGTCCGTGAGTTCAAGCCCCGCGTCGGGCTCTGTGCTGACAGCTCGGAGCCTGGGGCCTCCTTCGGATTCTGTGTCTCCCTCTCTCTCTGCCCCTACCCTTGCTCATGCTCTGTCTCTCTCTGTCTCAAAAATAAATAAAAACATTAAAAAAAATTACACCTCACTGGAGTGCTTTCACTTTAGTGAAAATGTATCTTTATTATCATTTTTCTGGCACTACATTTTCTATCAGGTCACTTGGCTGAATTGCTTCAGTTGGTTGTCATACTGCCCAGCTTCCAAAGTCAACATATGTCTTCTTATCTCTGTCTCTCTCTTAACACTGGTCTTTGAGCAATGCCCTTCTACTTCACTGGCCTAAATCCTACCCCTTAAACATGGTGTATCTCACATAACGCATTCACAGTGAGGACTTGCTTGATCCTGCTTTTAAAATCAGCTCTCCTTGGGGAACGTGGGTGATTCAGTCGGTTAAGCATCCAACTTTGGCTCAGGTCATGGTCTCACAGTTCATGTTCGCGAACTCAATGTCAGCGCAGAGCCTGCTTGGTATTCTCTCTCTCTCTCTCTCTCTCTCTCTCTCTCTCTCTCTCTCTCCTTCCCTCGCTTTCATCCCCCCCCCAAAATAAATAACCTTTAAAAAGTAAAGTAAAATAAAATCAGTTCTTCTCTAAATTCATACAGTGCATTCTTTTCAGTTTCGTGTACAACTTTGTCTAATGCTATGCTGCATATATGGCAAGCATTCAACAAATGCTTGTTTCAATGAATAGCTTCTTACTAGTACCTTGGAAGACTTTAATATTGTAACTCTGCCAGAGAATCAAAAGACCTAGGATGCTGGACAATGTAAATGACCATCTCCATAGTTTTAAAAAGCTTTGCCTATAACTGTTATGACTAGATACCAGGGTGTCTGCTAATGGAGAAAGGCATATTATTTGTAACATTTTATTTGTCAAGACCAGGAGACCAGAACAAGGTCCAGAAGACCATTTCTTAGTAGATAGAACCACCAATCCATTTGTAACCAGACATTCTTTCCACTGCAGGTGGATTAACTCTTGCCAAATGTAAAAGAACAACTTAATATTGCCAGATTCACCTCTGAAGAGTTAAGATTGAACTTTCTTTGCTCTCTCAGAACTAGCAGGACTATTATGTGTGTTTTTTTTCTCCTTGGAAAGGGGTAAAGGAATCCTTCTCTTTGTGCCATTTATTGGGCATTTTAAAACTCTTGTGCTATGGATGACCTCTAATGATTTCTTCCCCAAACGGTAACCTCAAGGGCTACCTAGAAGAGGGATCCTTCAGGTAAAAAGAAAAGACCACAAAACACAACACACACACACACACACACACACACACACACACGTGTACATACACATATGCGTACTCTGTGAACATCCACACATGAGCAGGCCTGATAATTACTGAATGGGGCTTGTGTTGATACTTTGCTGTTCATTCACCTTGTGAGCTTCTTTACTTAGTATCACAGTTTCTGTGAGTGTAGTAGAACATGTGACAGATACTGTAGTGGGTTGGAAGGTGGCCCCTAAAATATGTCCCATCTTAATCTCTGGAAGCTGTGAATGTTACTTTATTGGGAAAAAAGGTTTTTGCAGATGCCATTAAATTCAGGCCCACTCATGTGGGTCCTAAATCCTACAACAAATGTCTTATAAAGAAAAGGCAGAGGGAGATCTGCAACAGACAGAAGAGAAAAAACACAAAGGAGGGAAGGTGGGCATTGGTGACCACAGAGGCAGCACAGGAGTGATGTGGCTGCAAGTCAAGAGATACTGACAACCTCCAGATGCCAGAGGAAGCGGAATTCCTTCCCTAGTGTCTCCAGATGCAGTGCAGTCCTTGATTTCAGACCACTGGTTTCCAGAACTGTAAGAGAGTGCAGTTTTACTGTTTTAAGGCACCTGCATCATGGTAATTTGTTACAGCAGCCACAGGAAACAATAAAGATACCAAGATGGGTTTTTAGTAAGCTAAGCGACACAAACTGTTGCTGTATTTCTGCTACACTTTGAGAAGTGCCTTCTTTACCCAAGTGATCCCCACCTCTTTCCCCAGTAGCTAGTTTCCACTTGGAAGGATATTCAGATCTTATTTGTACCCTCTGGGCCTGAGTGAGAGTCTTGCTTTCTTGACAATAGCAGCCTGACTGGTGAGATAACCCAGATGTGTCTGTGTCTGTTAGATCCCTCGCGTGCACAGCAAAGAGCTCCAGAAAGTAAAGTGATCGTGATGACGACTAAAAAAATATCAGAACCATCAGTTCAGAACAAATACAGACAGATATATAGATAGAGATATATAAGTATGGATATATGACTGTAAGATTTTTGTTTGTAGGACGTAAAAGTCCCAGCAGAACACGTAACAGTGATTCCCAGCCTCTATTCCAGAACTAATAGAGTAAAATTTCAGGTCTAGAGGGAGGCAGGGGAGTTGAGAAAATGAGTGCATATGTTTTGTAAAAGCTCTACAGGGATTTATGATGTCCATTCTTAAAAATCATTGCCATAGAGAGGCGCATGGATGGCTCAGTCAGTAGAACATCTGGCTCTTGATTTTGGCTCAGGTCATGATGCCAGGGTCATGGGATTGGGCCCCACATTGGGCTCTGCACTGGGTATGGATCCTGCTTGAGATTCTCTCTCTCTCCCTCTGCCTTTCTCCCTGTGTCCCTCTTTGCTGCTCACACACTCTCTCTTTCAAATAAAAGAAAAAAAAATAAAATAAATCATTGCCAAAGACAGCTGGAGATGAAGATGTTCAGGCCACTGAGATTCTCACTTTATTAGTCGGTGGCAAGACTGACCCAACAGCTTGTGTCTGTAGGTGACAATACCAAGGACCTATTCATTTGAAGGAAGAAAATAAAGTAAGCAAAAAAAAAATATAAAAACAGGGAGGGGAAAAAACATAAGAGACTCATAAATATGGAGAACAGAGCGTTGCTGGAGGGGTTGTGGGAAGGGGGATGGGCTAATTGGGTAAGGGGCTTAAGGAATCTACTCCTGAAATCATGGTTGTAGCATGTGCTAACGTGGATGTAAATTATAAGAAATAAATAAATTATAGAAAAAAAGAAAATAAATTAAAAGTGAAAATGTCAACTTACAATGTTAACATATTAAAATACATGTGTTCTGAATTACCAAACTGAAGGTAAAATGCTCTTCCATATTTAAGGATTGAATTGATCATTATTTCAATAACCTTTGAGAATCTAAGTCATATCTCTCCATTGAGAAACTAGTCTCATAAGCCACAATGAAGTCAATATCTATCTTATTCTCAATATTATGCTACTGTGAGAATGCAATAAATTAATGCTTACATTCTTTGACTTATTGAAGTTTAAAATAGAATGTTCACTTAGTTACTATGCTACTTTCATTCTTATAATCATTTTCACAATTGGTGGAAGTTTTGTGACACGAATGCTTATGGGGCCTTGACTTAGTAAATGTGAGCCCCAAGGAAAACTCTCAAATTACCTTATTAGGTTAATGAAGCATACATTTACATTATAAAAGCATTTCTATTTCTATAAAAACTTTATCAAGTTCTTTAAAGTGAACATATGGTTTTACAAGCCACATACAAGATACACTGTAAATGTCATAAAATTACCTTAAGTACAATTTAACTTCTGAGCTAAAATTAATTTTGATCCAATTATTACAGGTTTTCTAAATGGATAATTTACTAATGTCTAGATAGTTCTTAACTTTAATGCTCAAACAATCATTAGCTGGCTTTAAATTACTTATCTATATATAGTCAGTTAATTATATTCAGAAAGAAAGTGTAAATCCTAAATTAACAAAAGCCAACTTTGGGTGCAGGGAATTAATAGTCACAGCAAATTGACAAATCAGTTATTAGTTTCACTTTGCCTATTTTAAGAAATGAAATGAGACCACTTGCTTTTTTGCTTGCTATTTAAGAAAAGACTATAATTTGCTGCTTTTTACAGAGCAAAAACTCTGATGAACTAGCCACTCTTCTATCTGCTTTTCTCACATTAACTTTTGCAGCTCACAAGACATTCTGTTCATGAATGCTCTAACCACTTCCAGTTTCTTAAGTGCCTTGAAAAGAAATTTCATGCTTGAAGATCAGTGGAAGAAGAAAAGTGTCTGTTAAAATGTACTTGAGAGGGCAGAAGTACAAAAAAATGGGAATGAAAAAACAGGAGGCAGAGATGAACAGAAGCAGATCCAGACGACAAGCAATTGAATAGGAAAAAAAAAAACCCTGAGAAACATTTCAAGGACAAGTTCATATTCAAGCATTGTTACCGGATGTTCTATTTGATAGGACACAGGATCTATTAACAGTGGGATAAAATAGAAATGAATTGGCCATAAAGATGAGACCATTCTAAACATTACAGAAGGGTCATGGATTCAAGAGAGCAGTGCTCACAATTAGAATTTAACAAAGGAATGAAGAAGGAAACAATAATCAATACACTAGTGTATAGAAATATCCCAAGAGTGCAGCATATAAGCTTCAGTCACAATCTGTAAAATGGAGGCATAATACAGATGTAACAGACTATTAAAAAGATGAAATGAGACACCATATGAAAATGCCTTGCAAATACAAGACACTCCAAACGCAAAAGAGAAATTATGATCATTAATCAAGGAAAGCCGCACCTACAGCATCTTGACTTTCTGGTTGATTAAAATACTCTTTTGAATGGGAGCTGTCATTCACTCATGGCTGAAATTATAAACAAGGACAGAAAGTCTTGGCCTCTTCTTGAGGAACAAGGATCATCCCTGAGGTTAACCAAGAATGTAATATCAAGTCTTTGGAGACAGGCTTCTACCTACCTACCTACCTACCTACCTACCTAGGTTTTAGCAGACTTTGTGCCTGGTAGACACTCAATAACAAAATAGTAAATGGAACCAGTGAACTCATCTCTTATTCTGGGCCCCTAAAAGTATAAAGTCTATTTGACTAAACTTTACAGATCTGCGTTAAACTCAAGATGCCAGTTAACCCTCTAACCCAGACCAGTTTCCTGGCTGAACTGTGATGAGTAACTATTTTTTTAACCCCTATTTACAGGTCTGTTGACCTTTAATGGCCACTGGATGTTTCCTCCTCTGTCTGATTTGGATTTGATTTATTGCTGGACTTCCCAGTTAGATCTTCATAGCTCAGCCAGACTCCTGGGCCCTTTTTTTATCTGTCTCCTTCATCCATAAAATAGGATCTTCAATGATACCAGGCAATCAAATCAAAACCAACAGTTTTAGTGTGGCTCTATTACTCTGTAGTATATAGCTACTGAAAAGGATGAGTTATAAAGTTGGATTTTATTTATGAGTACTAAACCTGAGTAAATGGTACATGATTTGTTCATTCATTTATTTCTGCGTATCAGGTATTTACCTATACATTCAGGATGCGAAGATGAAAATATGGTAGCCCCTTCTTTAAGAGTTCCAAGCGCGGTAGGGGAAATTGACGCATGATGATATATACACCAAATGAGAGAAATGCTCTAACAAAAGTGTGAAAAAGAAACTTGCTAGTACTTGAAAAGTGTTATTTAATTCTGTCTAGTAGGAGCGGAGTCAGGGAAGTCTTAAAGTTGACACTGACATGCATCTTAAAATTTGAGTAAATAGGCACAGGGCATAGAGGCAGGAGAGGGAATTCCAAATGGCAGGCATTACATGTGCAAAGGGTAGATTCATGGAAATCCACGGTACGGTCAAGAGTGTCTGGCACATAGTATAAACCTAGTAGGAGGGTAAATGAAATGATGAAGATAAAACGGAATCAGATGGTGAAGGGACTGGCCTTTATCTTCGAGCCAAGAGGCAAACATGATATTTTTAAGCAGTGAATCTAGCATTACTCCAATTTTAAAAAGATGATTTTTCTGACCAAAATAAAACTAAGAGTCTGACAAACGGATTTTATTTTAATTGTTGGTATTTTGAACTCAAAATTCTTATGTCCATTATAGGATTTCTACTCTCTGTTGCTTCAACTCTTGACTCTGATGATTATACATAGAAATGACGATTGCATTAAACTCATGAAGGCCACTGCACGTAAGCTCTAATTAATAAGGCCAGGATAATCACAGATCCTATAGTCCATCCTTTTCTTGGTATGTCTTTGCTAGTAAATTAGATATTGCCCATTCTTAAGTATGGCACCCGAGAAGCAAAGATACGTCCAGGAAAAATTTGCGGAGAAAGAAGTAAAAATGTCTGCTGGCATAGTTGATAGGTGTTTTTACTTTTGTTAACTTAGCAAGTCTGTGATAACAAAATAGGCATGATTACCTTTCTGTGGGGCCCGATTGCTAAAGAGAATTTATCACTTGATTCTACCTCCATGATTCCTATATCACCTGATGGGGTGATTCTCCCTTTATAACTAACTGTGTTGCTCTTAACTCCTTGATTCTCTGATGATGGAGCTTATTATGTTAGTTGTTCCAAACATGTTACACATCAGTCTGAAGCACGCTCCAACCTATAGCACATTAGAACCCATTCATAGATCATGAACACGGTAGCAATTCTGAATCCAGATCCTATTGTAAACCTACATGATTTTTAAGGTGGCACCACAATGCAACTGTATTTGCTGATACGAACGCTAAATCTACAAACCAAGGGACTAGACATTGAGGCCATTAAACTAAAACCATGTGCCAGACGTGTTTTACAAGACCCATATAATCTACAAAAATGAATGTGGATTCCTTTAAGTGGGACCTATGCTCTTTATTACATCACACCTGACCTTACTCTACTCACTTATACTACATGAACTTTACTGTATATGCCAAGATGTAGCATTTCTATCTTTTTGGGAACCATACCTTTTACCTGAAAATGTCTTTAACGGCCGGGAAGCTGACATTTAGTTTGGGGTTGACATTAGGCCCAAGGGTGAGAGACAACATAAGACACAGAGACAGCGGTGAGGTGAATGCAGGTGGAGCTAAGTACGCACCTCAGACACAGAGGGGATGTCAGGAGTGGTTGAGAGGAGAGGCAAGGAAAGGAAGAGTTTTCAGCGTGAGAGAGACTGCACTCAAAGGCATCAGTCTGGCTAGTTCTGGCCCCTCCAAGCTAATGAAGAGACATAATAAAAATGGCAGCTAAATTAATAGGATGTGGACTAACCAAGGACTTTACATAAAATGAATACCGAATATGAAAACTTGGCCCCTGTAGTAACTATCGCTTCATCTCCTTCATTTGGCACAAGCCCCATTACTCCCCCCGCCCAACATTCATGTACTCACATAAACATACAGGCTTCCCTGCCATGGGAGATAGGGCTGAGCTAACGCACCTCACTGTGACGCCATAGCAATCTGTTCAAAATTTAGATCTGTGACCTAAGCTAGGCCCATTGGAATTTCCCCTCAGAGAATCTCCAACTCCAGCTAGACTTCCAGACTCTACTTTTCCTCCTGGGTAGAACTGAGCCGAGCACTGCTTTCACCCTGTGGGCTCGCCCACACCCTGCCACGTTCCGCCTCTAAAAATGGTGACATGCAGAGAGAGGCAGAGAAGAAAAACGGAGAAAATTCGCGCATTGTTCCACTCATCCTTGAGGCCAGTCCCATTCCTGTCACTTGTGATCAGAGCCCTGGTGATGCACTATCAGAACCTGTGATTCCTTAAACATAAATTGTCTTGGCACAGGAAGCTGATAAAAAAAAAAAATCCGCAAATTAACTCTTGCTTGAAATAGCCATCTATTTGAGACAAAAAAGAAACATTTTTGGATTATTTTCCTTCTATATTGTTTATCTGCTTGCTCATTTCTCTATTTTATTTCATGCACATATAATAGTGACTGAAAGAAAATAAAGACCTGTCTACCCTGAATCTGTCAATGATATAATTCTCTCTTGGTTTGACATTTCTTTCACATACAGTAACTGATGTTCTCTGTGACACTTAACTTCACCTGCAGCTACCAGCTCATGTATTCGTCTAATATAAGACTCATTTATTTTATTTATCCCTCATTATATAAAAATGTTACTCCCACTCTCTAATTAGTAGCAAATCCTAATAAATAGCATTGGATGGAAAATAGATTGTTCATGGGAAATAGAGAAGGGTTTTTTTCCCCTGAAAAATAGTCACTACAAATTACATTTATATCTAAAAAAATCCTTGTATAAGTCTTTCTTTAAATATAATATGTGACATATAATTCTCAAGCAAATATCCATACTACTTATAAACAGGCTGTACATAATAAGTAGACTGCATCTGCATAATAGTGTAATTGCATCTCAAGTAATTTTAGCCAAAATGAGGTACATTATTCAGAAAGCATTTAAAATTTTTAATTGATGACTTAAAAGTCTTAAAGTTGCCAAGATAATTGACGTTATCAAATCAGATATTCAGCATTCATCAGAAACACTAAAAGTTTTTTTTAAGGAAGAGAACACAAAAAGACTTACTGAACTTTCCCAAAGCTATTTCACATAATGGCTTCTTACTGAATATTTGTAGTAATAATCTCAAATTTTCCTGAAACTCATCATATCGTAAGTTTCCTATTTCTTGTGATGGCTTGATGTGACAAGATGCGTTCGATTTAATTTTTCCAGAAAAGCAATGCAGTTCCCTTTGTTCTCTTCCTACTCAAAGAGCTGCCAAGTTTCTGTAAACACAATTCTTCAGCAAGCAAGCCTGAGGTGGGTGTCCTGCTTTTATTAAACTAGAAACAAAAATTCTTGGAGACTGAGAAAGCTTGCACCGTGCCTATAAGCTTGATAAGACCGTTGCGAGGAAGTTGAATGGGCGAGGGAATTGCTGACTCTTCTGGAATCCTAAGGAGCTTGAAGCCTTTCTTTCAGGCTCACTGTGGACCAGAAGGCGAAGCGGGAGGTACCTGCTGACCAGACCAATGAAGCAAGACTTCTTCAATACAGTTGAATTTTGGAAAGTAAAAACTCTGATAAGCTTTTAATTTTCTTTTTAAAAATTATTCAATCGGATAATATACGCTATAACTAGATTTTTACGAATTTAAACTAGAAAATTTTTAAAAATCCTTACTGTTTCTGAGAAAGTAACACCGGTCTTGTGTGCAGTGAATTGGAAAAGAGGCCTCTTCAGGAGACTTCACTGTGAGACTCAGGTTTTAAAGCCTTCTGGATATTCTATACCTTGGGCTTATCTTGAATCTTTGGAGTGTACCATTTAGGCACATCTTAAAAGGTGAATGTTTAGGCATTCAGAAAGTAGCACATCAAATTTCAATTTCATCAAATCGAATATACAATTTCAAATCTACAATTTCATTGTATATATATCATATATACATCATTGTATATATATTTTGTCCTATTAAAAAGAAAATCATTCCTAAAAGATATGAATACATTTAAAAAAAATTAAGTGATCAGCTGAAGGAGGTAATGTAACTGGGCATATAAATTCCAGAAGAATCAAAATACAAAATGCTCCCTTTAAACTTGGAAATAAGAACTCTCATCACAATTATAGATGTGGGAAAACAAATGACACCACTGACAGTCATTCTTTAGGGGACATTTCCACAAAACCAAGGCAAAGAAGGTAGTATGATGGCCTTCAAAGTGTCTCCCTTAGGACAATAAAGTGTTTTGTCATAAGTGAACCTGAGATATTCCGGTCAAATAGTCTACACTACCACAGCAATTTTCAAAGAATTAGATGAAAAGAAAATATTGTTCATTCTGAAGCCGGTGAATAAAAGTTAATATTTCCTCAGTGAGAAGGCAAAAAGCCACAATGGGGACGTGAGTTTTCACTGGTAGACAAGGGGAAGTCATATGAAGTGATGGGCGGCTGATCCTTTACCAGGGTTAGTGAGAAATACTGCTTGCAGTTTCATATGGATGAACCTCATCTCAGAAAAATGTAAAACTGTGAGCTACCACAGAGAAAAGTTATGGGGGTGATTCTTCAATTACAAAAGGATTCTTTTTTTAAAAAATTTTTTTTAATGTTCTTATTTATTTTTCAGACAGAGAAAGACAGAGCAGGAGCAGGGGACGGGCAGAGAAAAAGGGAGACACAGAACCCGAAGCAGGCTCCGGGCTCCGAGCTGTCAGCACAGAGCCCCACACGGAGCTCGAACTCACAGAGTGTGAGATCATGACCTGAGCTGAAGTCCGGCGTTCAACGGACTGAGCCACCCAGGCGCCCCGATTACAAGAGGTTTCTTATATAAAATGATTCACCACAGAGTTTCTTTAAATAGCGTATTTCTCTTGTGCATATAAATCTTTCATTGATCATTAGCTGCTTAAGAGAGACTGGGGGACAGAGCCTCTTAAAACTGACATGTTAAGCCACTACTAATTAAAGATCAATCAAAAATGAAAGGAACAACTTCTCAGAAATTATGATGTTTCAATTTACCCACAAATCTGTAGGAACATATTAAGTTAGTAGAGTACGATATGACTGGAATGCTAAGTGTTTTAACGTTAAACCATAAAATAGTGGTATCCTATTTTCATAATCATATTCAAGAACAAGTTATTTTTCATGAAGAGTCTGCATATAATTTAGGAATGCTCAGTTATTTAGCCAAAATTCAGGAGAAAATTTATAGATGAACATCTCTCTTTATATTCAAATTTTAAATGATATGGATCTTTGTATAGTTTCTGTTTTAATGAACGCCAGTCATGTGGTACATACTCTTATTCTGAAACCTCTTTTAGTATTCTGCACCACAATGTCTTTTGATAGGTTTATTTCTGATAAATTGGCATTTACTTTGCGAATTCAAAAGGAGCTCTTGTTAACATAGGATACTCACTGCATGTTTCTATGCTAGTATACTTCAATCATTACGAATGACTCGGAAAGCTTTGTGATAAAGGTGCTTGTCAGAGGAAGAGCAGTATTTTTCTGTAAAATGAATATGACTATCGCCAAAACCTTCAGGAGGAACTTGACAGGCATAATGGTTTGATGCTCTGTTTTGTAAAATTATCCTCATGTCCTTTGTCTTAAGAATATTATATCTGAGTTTCTTTAGTTTAGAAAAATAATGTTTTTCAATCTCACTTTCTCCTTGATGACCATTTATATATTTGTGTGGCATAGCATCCATTACACGGTCATTAAAAAAAAAAAGGGAATACTTTTCTTCTGTTAGAACTATGTATTTACTGGGGCGCCTGGGTGGCTCAGTCAGTTAAGCGGCCGACTCAGGCTCAGGTCATGATCTCGCGGTCCATGAGTTCGAGACCCACGTCGGGCTCTGTGCTGACAGCTCAGAGCCTGGAGCCTGTTTCAGATTCTGTGTCTCCCTCTCTCTGACCCTACCCTGTTCATGCTCTGTCTCTCCCTGTCTCAAAATTAAATAAAACGTTAAAAAAATTAAAAAAAAGAACTATGTATTTACTATATGCACTTGGGTAGACTTATTGAAGTAAGTAATCTAAAATCAGTAACGTCTTTAAGATAAAATCTAATTTCAGTAGAAAAACTTAGTGCGCATGTTGTTGTTAGAGGGGAGATAGAAATTAATTTTCTAAAATATTATCCATCCTATAATGAAGCCCACATCTGCTACCAAAGTATGTTACGCTAGTAAGAATAGAAACATGATCAAGTAATCATTGGCATGCAAAATGCATTTCAGAGATCTTCTATATACAGCATTCAATATATAGCATTAAAATATCTCAACTACTGGGTGCCTGGGTAATTCAGTCCGTTAAGTGGCTGACTCTTGATTTCGGCTCAGGTTATGATCTTACAGCTTGTGGGATTGAGCCCCGCGTTGGGCTTTGTGTTGACCGTGGGAAGCCTGCTTGGGATACTCTCTCTCTCCCTCTCTCTGCCCTTCCCCTGCTCATGCTTGCTCTCTCTCTCAAAATAAATAAGTAAACTTAAAAAAAGAAAACCTCAACTACTAGCAGCAAGGAGGTACTGACTACTTAATATATACCAGGCAATGCACTAATCTTTACATGCATTATCTCATTATATACCCACACTAACTCCATAGACGTGTTTTATCATAGTGCCTTTTTTATCACTTAGGTAAATGAGGGCTGCTTGTTCAAGGTTATACTAGTAGTAAGTGGCAGAGCTGGACTGTCATCTAGGTCTGTGTGACAGAATGTGCTGAAATGGGAATTGGTGTCACATGCCTCCTTTTTATCGCAACCAAAACAATTGAACAACAACAACAATAATAAAACCGTAACAATGATATTAAATTTTCTTTTTGTAAAATTTGAGATATGAAAGCATATAGGAATTTTTGGTCTCTGTTTTGTCATCAGTTAAAGGAAAGATTTGACTTGATAACTACCAAAGCCCCTCTACTTCATAAAATTCCTAAATTTAGAGTTGTGAAGAATTATACATATCTAGTCAACAACATATAAAATAGTACTCTCCATCTTATAACAAAAGAGTAATCTGCATGATTCGTGTCCAAGTCCAACAAACTAGACTGGAACTAGACCAAAATCTGGGAATTTCAATGAACTCTGTATTGGTTTTGTGGCAACACTTTCTCTTGGATCTTTTCTTTCTTCCCATCTTCTCCCCCTTCTGCCCCCTTTCCAAGGTAAGAAAAAGCAGGCGCACTTACATGGTCTCTATTCCAGTTTTTAATGCATCTTAACAAGCACTTGAGCTGCCTTCCAAATTTTCAGATATCAATGACCCATAGCAGCTGTTCTAACCTCCATCTCCATCTTTCTTTGGGTTTCAAGCCTGTCAAGCATTAGACCTTGAGCATTTAACACTTAAAAAAGGAAGTGTGACTTCTGCTTAGATAGCAATTTTTAATGCAAACATTCAAGTTGCATTTTTACCCAGCCTATTTCTCCTCTCTAGCGCTAAAAGAAGACTTTGATTTTGAAATCTGTGAGATTCATATAAGTTGCGGCATATAATGATCCTAGAATACTAATAGTAGGTTCCATTTGTTGATTTCTCATTTGCTTAAGGATATGAAATAGTAACTAAATACTGATATGAGAAATATTTCTCCTCAGGTTAGAATCATAATTTTTAAGGTGCTTTTGCTTGCAAAAGTAAGCTATCAGACCACAACAGCTGTCAAAAGTTATTACTTTCATTTATCATGGCATGATAAATTTGGATTGAGTAGAACTGAATGCCATCACTTTATATAATTATAATACCAGTTTTTATTTGCTTTTACATGCTTTAATTATGATGCCTATTTGTCCAGAAGCTCCAATTTATGCCTAACAAGCTTTATGTCAGTCAATAGAGCCATGTTGATCTGCCCATCTTTCTTAAGCCGGCAACAAGTACATCATTTTTCATCTAAAACTTGGACCGTGGATATACATGTTTTCATCCAGAGTGAAAGGAAAGTTTTATGGGTTATTTTATACGAGTCTGTCAGTGAAAATATGTCTTGTAAATTCCCTATGTGGCAATAAGAATAAAGTCAAAAACAACCAGAAGAGTAAATGTGCATGGACAAACTCAGTCAACACTAACTTCCCTACCTCTTGGAAACGAAGGTCCCATATGCATCACTTTCATGACTCAGCAACAAAGTATTTTTTTAGCATCAACAGTATTATATGCCACTTTCAGAATTACGTATCAAATTGAACACCTGAATTATTCCTTGTTTCTAAGATACTGATAATAAGTACAGTAAAATCTTGGTTTGCAAGCATAATTCATTCCGGAAACATGCGGGTAATCCATAAACACTTGTATATTAAAGTGAATTTCAAGAACCATTGGCTCAGTTGTGGTCATGTGACATCTGGCATCATGGACGGCTCGTATTGCAAGACGTCGCTCATTTACCAAGTTAAAATTTATTAGAAATGTTTGCTTCTTACGGAACACTCAGAGAACAACTTACTTGCAATCCCAAGTTTTCCTGTATTTCCCTCCCTGAAAAAGGAAACAAAGAGGCTTCACAATTTTAGTCAGAGTAGTAACTATTCAGAAAAATATGTTTTGTTTCAAGTTTTTAAAATATACACCTAGCTAGCAAATATTAGATAATAATTCCCTATCGTGTCTCCTTGGATTAAAAACTCAACTAGTGGGGCTTGTGGGTAGCTCCAGTGGTTAAGTGTCCAGCTCTTGGTTTCAGCTTAGGTCATGATATCACCGTTCATGAGTTCGAGTCCTACACTGGGCTCTGAGCTGGCAGCACACAGCCTGCTTAGGATCCTCTCTCTCTCTCTCTTTCAAAATAAATAAACTTAAAAAATTCAACTAGTGTATTTGTAGTAAAACACATTCCAGGCACAATATATTTATATACATAGTTCCAGGACATATAAGGCTCTGAGTTATGGAATGAATAAGTCATGGGAATAAAAGATACAGTACAAGGGAATATAGTCAATTGTATCATAATAGTGTTGTACGGTGACAGATGGTAGTTACACTTGTAGTGAGCCCAGCATAATGTATTGAGTTGATGAATCACTATGTTGTATACGTGAAACTAATGCAATATCGTGTGTCAACTCTACTAAAGAAAAAGCAATGAAGTTGAGCATGTTTTCAATAACTAATTATTTTAGCATCACAGTAAATTGAATGTATAATTTGCATGACAAGGAGTTTTCCTATAAAGATATCAGTCAGGATCTATTATATAAGATATGAACATTTTTCCTTCAGTCTAGTTGAAATTTAAAATTTTGCAAACTATAATATGGTAAAATAGGGTAAGATGTGCTAGTTAAGTTCCAGTGTGCCATTTTATTTTAATTAGCCTGTAGCTAAATTGGATAGTTACATGTATGTGTGTCTCTTTACTTGGACAGATAACGAAAAATCTGAAGTTTCAATATTGTCATCAACCACTTTCCTCTGCAGGTTAACATGTGGGGAATTCTTATTTCCTCAGATATAGAAGTGTTTGTTTTTTTAACAAAGTTAACAAACATATTCGATATTAAAGAAAAATAAGAGCAATACTGGGCAGGTTACTCAATTCAGTGTCATTATTTTCTTTTACAGAAAATTTGGAGATGTGTGCCTTTTGTGGCATGCACACCATGTCATCAATTAGTATGTATTGGCATTTCCTGTGCCTACAGTACATTATCAGATTACTGTGAGCTTTATTAAGAGACATAGAATCTAGAGAAAGTTCTCAGTTGAGTGTTAGTATAAGCAGGAGAAGAAAGCAGAGAATGTAAACATTCAATTAGGTTTCCATATTTCATCAACCATAGGCATTTGCCTAAACAGACTAGATTCATTTGAAATCCTCCAAATGTGGCTAATTCTGAAAAAGGAGAGGCCACTTGTATGCAATGAGTAGAGAGTGAGAGAAAGAGGTAAGAAGGGAGAGGAAGAAGTAATTCCTAAATCAAAGGAAATCGACTTTCCCTTCAAAAACACTACATTACAAAGATGTATAATGTTATTGATCTTATCAAAGGTTAAAAAGTTATTATACTCATTAGAACTCTAAACTGTAAAACCTGTTAGAACTAATAAATGAATTGAGTAAAGTTGCAGGATACAAAATCAACGCACACAAATTCGTTGCTTTTCTAAACACTAATAATTAACTCTATGAAAGAGGTATTAAGAAAGCAATCCCACTTACAACTACATCAAAAAGAATGAAATACCTAGGAATAAGTTTAACCCAGCAGGTGAAAGACCTGTATATTGAAAAATGTAATACATTAATGAAATAAATTGAAGACAAAAATAAATAAATATATAAGTAAAAAGATACTCTGTGTTCATGGATTGGAAGAATTAATATTGTTAAAATCTCCAAACTTCCCAAAGCAACATACAGATTTAATGCAATCCCTACAAAATTCCAATTGGATTTTTCACAAAAATAGAACAATCAATTCAAAAATTTGTATGGAACCACAAAAGACTACCAATAGCAAATGCCATCTTGAGAAAGAACAACAAAGCTGGAGGCATCGTGGCGGATTTCAAACTATGTTACAGAATTAGAGTAATTAAGAAGTATGTATTGGCATAAAAACAGACAGAGATCAATGGAAAAGAATAGAGAGCCCTGAAATGACCCCCCACGTATATATTCTATTAATTTATGAAAAAGGAGCCAAGCAGTATGCAATGGGAAAAAACTCAATCTCTTTAATAAATGGTATTGGGAAAACTGGATTTCTATCTTACACCATACACAAACATTAACTCAAAATGGGTTACCAGCTTGAATGTAAGACTTGAAACCATAAAACTTCGAAAGGAAAAACAAAGGCCATAAGCTCCTTGATATTGGTTTTGACATGGAATTTTTGGATCTGACCCCAAAAGCAAAAGAAACAAAGGCAAAAATATACAAGTGGGATAACATCAAACTAAAAGGCTTCTGCATGGCAAAGGAAGCCATTCACAAAACAAAAAGGAAACCTAATGAATCAGAGAAAATAATTACAAATCATGTCTCTGAGGAGCTAATATTCAGAATATACAAAGAACTCAGACAACTTAATAATACCAACAATAAAAACACCCCCAAAGTGATTTTAAAAGTTGACAGAAGATCTGAATAGACATTGCTCAAAGAAGGCATACAAATGGCCAACAGGAACATAAAAAGATGCTCCACATTATTAACCATCAGGGAAATGCAAACAAAACCACAATGAGAAATCACCTCACACCTGTCAGAAAGGCTACTATGACAAAGACAACAAATAATAAATGTTGACAAAGATGTTGAAAAAAGGGAACCTTGTGCACTGCTGGTGGGAATGTAAATGGGTGCAACCACTATGGAAAACAGTACGGAGTTTCCTCAAAAAATTAAAAATTTTTGTTAAAATTTTGTTAAAATTAAAAGTTAAAAAAAACTACCATATGAGCTGGCAATTCCACTTCAGGGTATTCATATGAAGATAATGAAAACAATAATTTGAAAAGATATACACATCTGCAAGTTCATTACAGCATTGTTTTCAATAGTCAAGATATGGAAACAACCGTGTCCATCAGTGGATGAATGGATAAAGAAGATGTGGTATAAATATACAATGCAATACTACTCAGCCATTAAAAAGATTGAAATCTTGCAATTTGTGACAGCCTGGATGGACTGTGAAGGTACTAAGCTAAGTGAAATAAGTCAGAGAAAAAGTATGATCTCTCTTACATTTGGAATCTAAAAAAAAGAAAAAACAAAACCCAAAATGAAACAAAAAACAAGTTCAAAGATTCAGAGAACAGACTGGTAGTTGCAAGAGGCGGGGGGCTAGACAGTGGGAGAAGTGGGTGAGCCTTTTTTTTTTTTTAGTTTAAACAAGTTGAATTGAAAACATTTTAAAATGTATTATAGCCATTATATACTTCTGGTGAGAGTGTATACAACTTCTTTGGTAAGAATTCTGAAAATATAGCAAGAAACTTTAATAAAATCAGTTACTTTTACAAGTATTTTTCCTTTTAGGAATGTGACCTGTTGAAATAATTATAAAGTTAAGGGAAAATGTATAGGTGAAGATCACCACATCATTATTTAGGATGATGAAATTTGGAAAAATCCAAATTTCCAGCAATACATATAAAATTATAGGACCTTCACATGGATATCATGTGGCCATTAAAAATATTTTGTTTAGTATTTTTAATAGAATATTTAATTTAATATTTAATACAACCATAAGAGACTTAATTATAGAGAACAAACTAAGGGTTGCTAGAGGTGAGGGGTGGGGGGAAGGGCTAAATGGGTGATGGGCATTAATTAAGGAGGGCATTTGTTGGGATGAGCACTGGGTATTATACGTAGGTGGTGAATCACTGAATTCTACTCCTGAAATCAATACTACACTATATGTCAACTAACGTCAATTTAAATAAAACCTGGAATAAGAAAAAGCAGCAGAATGTTATTACAACGTAAAGAAACAAGATTTTTTTCCTGTATTTCTCAAAATTTCTACCAGTAACCTGTATAATGATTTTATAAGCAAAAAACAAACTTTAAATAAAGTGAAAGTTTGAAAGTCTGGTAATGATGAACATCCTCTGTCCTGGGAGGTTCTGAAAATGGGTTCCTGGCCATAACGAGAAGGCCACATCTTTGACTGACATCCTCAAGGCTCAACCTTAGCAAGATTACGGCATCTGTCTTTTGATGCCCTTGATTACCGCGCCTTGAAAGGATCAAGTGAGGCTCACCTCCTAGACACCTTCAGAATTGTACAGCATGATTTCTGGGATTTTACCCAAGAAAGTGCTGTCCAGACGTTTGCTGATGTCTGAAAGTTATTCAAAAAGGACAAAGTTCTTTTCTCACATTGTGAAGTAACACACTGATGCCACTTAGAGTGGAAATGCTAGGCTGTAACCACATTAAAAGTGATTAAAATTCAAACCCACCAATTTACATATTTTATATGAATTGAGTTACTATTATATATTTATATTATATATATTTGTTCTTTGCTTCTTTGTGCCTTTTCCTTTCTACACTGGAATGGTTTAAATGATCGCTATCATAATCTTTCCAGTTTTTGAGAAGATGAAGGAATTGGGAGGAATAGGAAGCCACAAGGGACACAGAAAGTGAAAGGTGGGCACAGCCCACAAATGGCAGAGGAAGGAGAACCTGGTGATGAAAACAAATCCATGCATCTTATGATTTAATCTATAACATTATTATTATTAAGTTTTATATATTTACAGACAAACTGGAGAACTGATGGGTTTATAGTTATCAAGGTCAGATGGATGTGTGTATAAGTTTGCCAGGACGTTCACGTTAGGTCACCAGACATATACCAACTCAGCTTTGTGTAGTCACTGATGATTGTTCTTATAATGTAGTCCATATGGTAGTTTTATTATCCTCTGAGGTCAAGCCTCAATTTAGGACAAGGTTGAGTCAGACCCCTGAGCTCCTGGCCAGTGAAACTCTTGGAGATTCTCACCTTCTCCTAAGAGTAGGCACCACCAAGATCTCCATCACTGGTCCCGGCCATCCTCCTTACTCCTGCCCCATGAAACTTCATTCAGTCCCCCTTTCTTAGGATATAACACATTTGGCCCTATTGAAATTGACAGCTTTTTCAAATCTAGAAAGGCAAAAATTCAATTCCCAGGAGGTGAAAAATCTAAGTACATATTGTAGAAAATGAATATATTTTAGACACCTGGAGTTTTTTTTTGTTTTTTGTTTTTGTTTTTTTTTGGTCCTTAAGATTACTTCCTATTTTCACTTACCCTTTGTGATCAGCCGTTCACCTACTCCAATACTATTGCAGTAACAACACTTTTGAATATGCTATTCGCAAAGGTAGTTTTTTCAAATCTACTGTTGGTCCCAAAATTCAAGGACTCTGGTTAAATTTCTCTAACTAGTAAATAATTTATCCTACACACTGAGAACTGGAATCAGAACGTACGATGAAACAAAAGTTGTTTAAAAGAATTCAAATCCCAAGTTGATGTCTCTAGTTACTTGGTTTTAAAGAGAACTCATGTTCCTTTGGCAGTGGTAATAAAGGAGTTAGGGTACTTCTCAGAGCATTTTGCTAACACACATGCCCATCTTTCTTCAAATGAATATACAGTGGAAACTTGCAATTTGCATAAGAAATTTTCATACTTTCACAACTATTTGATTAGTCTTTATAATTTTTGTTCAATAAAAAGTATTTTTTAACAAAGAAAGTTTTACAAATGATTCCATTGTGTAGAACACATTAGTAGAACGGAGAGAACACTAGATAATATAGGGAAACCCAATTGGCAACCATCAATCATACAATTCTTTTAATCATGTTGTCAAGGAAAGAGCCACAATTAATTTCAATTTCACTATGGTCCTACTTGGTAACTGGTACCATAAACCGTTTCTTCTTTACCAAGAACGTTTCGTATAACTCCTGACAAATACATACTCTTTGGAGTTACTGAAAGGTCTGTATGAGTGTGGCCACTCAGGAGAATCTACATTTCAAAATTTCCTCAGAAAGTGGCACTAAAATCTAATATACTTCAATATACCATAACATGAGTAAAGAGCATGATGCAATTTTAATATATGTTTGTTTCATAAACTTGCCTTAATGATGCTTAATGACAATTAGAGTACTACTTGCATGTATATGGCATCAATTCAAGGGCTTGGGGTTTACCATCAAAAAAGCATATTGATACCGTGACTTGTATAAATCCTATACATGCTCATGCCTTAAGTTACTAAATATATCCAATGTTAGAAATCTGCTGACTATAATAATTTTATAGGTTCTAAAACCATCACACGTTTTTTTGCACTGTAGCTTTGAATATGCTATTCGCAAAGATTCATCAGTAATCTTAAAGATGATTTACAACTTTAAATTCTCACTCCAAAAACAATAATAACATTAATAACTTAAGGGATGGGCTATCGATTCCTTTTTAGTTGTATACAGTAAAGCATTTCTACTGTCAAGTGGTTAGTGTAGGAAAAAGTTCCTTAAAAAACATAAATATATGGTTAAAATTATACTGAACATAGATAAACCACTAGAAATTCTAGACTGAACCCTAAAATAATTATGTCAGATTCCGATGTGTTGATAACTGGATATTTACCAAAGCATTTTGTCCATGTTCTTATGTCTTAAACCTGTTGGTCCTTTACCCAAAAGCCACTTGCTCACATTTTATTAAATATTATCCATAACTTAAGTAGCATAATGTCCTTTCCATTTAATTAGATAAAAATGATTTTTAACTGTGATAGTCACATTTATCTTAATGAACCTGTACCTTTTCTCCCCATTTTCAAAAATTGTATTTTAATGTTTTAATGGTATATTGTAAGTCAAAGAGTTCCATAGTGCCCATTGTAAAACCAATTCAAGCCTTATAAAACAACAACATAATGCCACCAGTAAAACCTTCAGCCCATCTCATTTCCTAACAACCACCTAAAAAACATATGAGTTCTTATATCCATATGTCCAGCTTGGTCCTAATACATACACTGTGGGGGATGGAATGGGCCATGTTTGCTGGTATTTTCTAATTTTGCTCCCTTTAAGTACACATAAGTTTAGCTTAGAGTATTACATCAGGGTACAATCTAGGCTTATTAACTGTCAGACTGTATTGAGAGAAGTGTATTAACTGGAATTAAGGAATTACTCACCCAGCTGAGTCTCCTGAATTGTCAGTTTACCTTCCACAGGATACAAAAGCTTGGGTGGCTTATCAGTCAGAGGGGCTGAAAAACAATAATAACGATACAGACTTATAGTTATGCTGCATGAACTGAATGATAGAACACAATTTATTTTCCCAAATATTTTTCATTCTCACAGTAGTGTGTCAAAGCATTCTACCAGGTAATGACTTACATATTGCAGGTAGTACCTTCAGGCGAGCTGAAAAGCTATTAGACTGTACACAAGTCAAATATAACATTTCCAAATTGACACTCACATGACTGTTGAAGTCCGAATCAGGATTGGCCAGTCCTTAAGAACATATGACTGTGCTTCATCAAATTTTTTCAACTTGCACCTTGTTTTCTGTTTTAAAGGGTACCCCATGTTTTCCCTGTGTTAATTAAAGCTACACATGATATCTGTATTGTGCATTTCAATGATTTGGGGGGCATAATGTCTTATTCTTCTTAATCCCTTTCCAAGTTTTCATACCCTGGATCACACTGCCTCATACCCATAACTTACAAATTAGATTAAGTATTTCTTACACACACAGTCTCTAAATGGGATAGCAATGTGGCATTCAATTAGTACAAGTACAAGCTGCACACTCAAACATGCACATAAACATTCACCAAGATAATATTTGAAATGGTACCTTCCATTTACTCAAAACCCTTTATTACTATTATCCATTACATTTTGTAGTATTTGTTGCTAGTTTGCATGATATACTCTCTTTGATTTTTCAGCTTCCACACATTTCTGCTGTGCACTCTCATTGATTTATCAATTATCAGCCTATGGATCTAAGAGTGTACTATTAAGCATCTTGAAGACAGGTATTCCCATTGCAGACTTCATTCCTCGCTAAACTAGACTGTCTGGAATTTAGACAAACAGGCAGTTGTCCTTCATTAAGCCTCCCTCCCTCCCCTCTCTTATTGAATCTCCCAGGTCCCTTGAAACCTGTCGCTGCAACTTCCACTCTGTAACAAGTACAGAAATGATCAATTAAGGGTTGCTGAACTAAAATGTTTTCACTTCGAGGGCTTTATTCCTTCCTTGCCAGGAGGACATGCCAGTTTGGGTGAAAACAGGAAGGCTGATCTAGACAGTGGTGCCTGGAGTTGGCTATGTGTCCTCATCGCCAGAGGATTCAAGAATTCAATCTGCTTTGGCAGCTCACCTTCATCTCTCTTTAACAGAAAACACAGTGCCAGTGAATCATGCACCCCCAACGCAGAAAAACAGGGATGGGTTTTAAGAGTCTTGGTCTGGGAGACCACCCTCACATAAGATCAATACCTTTTATTTGCAACTAATTGAATGCATTATTCATTGACCTTCCTTAGCCTTTAACACAGGAATGGGAATGAAGGGGAAAGGAAAGTTGGGGTAATGGGATGACATAAATCACTCTGAAATTCATCTCAAAGATCTGACATCTCTGATTAACCCTACTCTTATTTCTTGCCTAAAGTGAAATTAACCAATTTTTATTCCCCGACCAGCCAACTAAGCAGGCTATTCACTAAATGTTGGCAAAATAGTTGACCATTAATAGGTCAAAAAGCCACATTTCTTAGGCTCGGGGTTATCAGATAATTTCAGTGAACTTCAAAAGCAACTATGGTATCAAAATAGCTGGCTTATTCAGTAAGTTAAGTCAATTTATAAAATTTTGTGATTATGCAGTTACAAGCAGACAACCCAACAGTTTGTTACAGAAAGCAGCTGAGAGAAATGTTCTCTGTTCAAACACATCCCACACTGATTTCCAGTAAGAGAAAAAAACTGTGGAGAAAGATAATAAAAATCAAAATGCAGCACATTATTTCAGAATGTAAAATGGCTTTGTGGTTCTGTACCTCAACCCACCACCCACCCTGTGGCATAATGTGACATCTTTAAGACCTTTCATATTACTCCCTGTGTGATGACTCCAAGTTACCAGAGGAATCAAAGAATGTTGGAGCCAGAGAAAATCATATGCTTATTAAATCCTTTGATTTCTAAATTGTGTTCCCTAATGCCCTGCGATTCCCATAGTGCCCCTCCGGGCAGGAGAAGTGAAGATTGAGATAAAGGCTGTTCTGTGTGGCTTGACTTGCTGTACCCCTCTCCCCCAAAAGTAGTTTTACTTTTAGTCATCTTATATATACACCAGTATTTCACCTAAGGTTTTCATCCCACCCCCCAAAAAAAATCAGTTCAGTTCAACTGATACATATGGACACTATAATGTGGTAGGCATTGTGATGGGGTTTTGGGATATCTCTGGTTCCTGCCCTTGTATTTTACAATAATCAGAAGTTAAAAGTAACTAAAAATCCGGGCTGACTCAACCCCCTTGTTTTAGAGATGCACGATCTGGGGGGTGAAAAGAACATGGAAGCTAGAGTCCTCGCTAGATCTCTGCCTCCCAATTCTTTGTGACCTGCTCCTGGAATATTCTGTCAAGCGACTGCTATGGCTCTGCGCAGGTTTCGCCTCAAGGTGTGAGCAATCTGTTAAGAGAGCAAAAATGTGCAGCTAAGTAACCTCAACTGAGAGCAGAACACTCTTACTGTATAGTCTGGTGTGTCATGTTTTGATATTACGCCATGACAGTTTATTTATCAGTTCCACATGCTTCTAGCATGATTCACCTATCTTTGTTAAAAGTGAATGGAAACTACCAGATAGTACAACAGCTGAACCATAGGTCTGACACAATGGCAAAATAACTGTGAAAAGAAGTGACTGTTACAGCGAAGCTGTAGCTCAGCTCAGCATTCATTTGAGAGTGACCAATTTTGCTGCCACCAATAAAGGACATAGGCTGAATCATCCATTACGAGAATGGTTTTGACACCTTATGGTGAATATTAGTCGAATTGAATGGAGAGAAGACAGAACTCACAAACAAATGCAGGAATGTTAATATCCAAACAAAACAAACCCACACAAACACAAAGCCTTCTTAATTTCTTCACAGGTAAAGGTGAGACCGCAAGGAAATTCAAATTACTCACAATAAAAAAAACCCAAACTAATTAGCATCAGACCATGACTAGACCAACTGACATTTTATTGTCAAGAAAACAACTTGCCTCTCGGAACACTCTCTTTCCTTCTCTTTTTCTACCTGCCCCCCCACCCAAAGACATGACACACCCACTAAAGTGACATCATAGAAAAAACCACAGAAAGCCTGACAATAGTGACATGAAGCACAGGTTGATTTTAAATCCTAATCATATTTTACCACCTAAATAAAACCTTACAACCTTACAGTAGAAAAGTTTTTCTGCTAATTATGCATGAAAATATTGCTATGTATCCACCACCAGAAGTATTTTCAAGCCCTCATTTTATTCTTCAGAACACCCTATCAATGGAAAACAGTAAAGCTGATATAGTTATTTAAAATAAAACCAAACCTCTCTTACAGGTCTCTCCCAATTATTAAGACGTCCCAATTGACAAAACTGTTCTGCAGAGAAAAGAGGAATTTTAAGGACATTTGTTTTGCTGCGAGTTAGAGAGAAACTTCTAGAAGTGAGTATATATGAAATTGTGCATAGGATTGATTCTTTATCTATGTTAAGGTTCCCTAACTAATCATGAAGGGATTCAGTCTCTCCCTTTTTTCCCATTTCATGTATATTTGAGTTATCAAATAGTAAAAAAATAGGATCCTGGCTTCCAAAAAGAAAAGTAACAAAAGACCAGGTTCATGTGGCCACTATTCTTGAGTTTTTCTAATGTTCTTACAGGAGGGGCACCTGGGTGGCTCAGTTGGTTAAGCATCTGACTTTGGCTCAGGTCATGATCTATCTGGCGGTTTGTGAGTTCGAGCCCCATGTCGGACTCTGTGCTGGCAGCTCAGAGCCTGGAGCCTGCTTTGGATTCTGTGTCTTCCTCTCTCTCTGCCCCTCCCCCACTCGTTCTCTCTCTCTCTCTCTCTCTCTCTCTCTCTCTCAAATAAACATTAAAAAATAAAAAAATATGGTTATTTTAATGTTCTTACAGGAAAGAAAGGTTAAGATATTAAAAATATTTATTTTAGAGAGAGAGAGAGAGCATGCACAAGTGGGGAAGGGGCAGAGAGAGAGGGAGAGAGAGAATCTCAAGCAGGCTCTGTGCTCCATCCCATGAACTGTGAGATCATGACCTAAGCCGAAATCAGGAGTCAGACACTCAACCAACTGAGCCACCTGGGCGCCCCGAGAAATGTGAACATATTTAAGATGAGCATGTCTTTCTCTGTTGACCAATCACTCATCCAAAATTTAATTTTAGTACCTCAAATATTAATCCCTCAAATACTACTAAGAATACTCAATACTTCCTGGATACCTGTAATCATCCTACCACAAAAATTTTCAAAGTCAGATAATTTTCAAAGTGTATTTTAATTGGTGCCTTCACTGCTTTGTTTCTTAGAAGCATGATGGTAGAGTAAGAAAGATAATACACTTACCTTTCAGGGAGATATGGGCTTAATAATTCCTGACTCTGCCTTGTTGATTTGGATAGTTATAGAAGTTATTTAAACTCTCTGAGTCTCAGTCTCCTTATATACAGAATGTGACATAAATAATTTTCCTTTATGGATTATTGTGAAGGTTAAATAGGATAACAGATTAAGTGCCTGATTATATTTTATTTTTCTTAAGTTTATTTATTTTGAAAGAGAGAAAGCGTGAGTTGGGTAGGGGCAGAGAGACAGGGGAGAGAGAATCTCAAGCAGGCTCCACACTGTCAGCGCAGAGCTCAACATGGGACTCGAACCCATGAAACCTGAGATCATGACCTGAGCTGAAACCAAGAGTTAGACCCTTAACTGACTGAGACATCCAGGTGCCCTAAGTGCCTGACTATAGTAGATGGAAAATAAATCTGCTCTAATAATACCCATCAAAGTTTGGGACAACAGCATTTGACATTCTCTATAGTCTGGTAAAAAAATATTTTTATTTGTAAAATGATGAACTGGATGCTTAGTTAATGGCTCAAAAGGCCCTTAGATCCTGAATTTAAGCACCATTAATATTTCCTACATTAGCTTCCATAACAGGAGAACTGACCTATCTTTAAAAACACCATTCAACAAAACCATTTTGAAGACTTTGAAATACGCAAGTAATGTACTAAGATTGCAAAAAAAAAAAAAAAACCCTCAAAGGTAAACAAAACACAGCTTTTAACCTTGACAGAGCTTACAAGCAGGTAAATAATCATACTATATAAGTCAATTTCAAGAGCATTTATGACGTACTTTTCAATAGTAAGACTCTATTAGAAAGAAAGAGATCAATGAGACATAGAATCGTATTTAAGAATGTGAGAGATGAGAGCATATATATGATACACTGTGCTTAGCGCTATACTCAGAAGGAACTTCTTTTTGACCCCAGTTAAATCTATCAACTGAACTGGTTACAAAATAATATTCACAGATTTATACAGCTGATGATAAAACATGCTTTGTGGCAATCCCACCAACATACCCCGTTTTATAATGCGTCTTGTTTGTTTTGTTGCCTGTACGTATTTTTTTAACTTAAAAGAGTTGACCAAGGATTGCCTATTTTCCTAGCAAGTCAAGGTAATGTGGATTAACCACAGAGCTTCAAAGATGCAGAATGGGGTTTTAGTTCTGCTTTCTTTGGCCTAGAATGTTTTAACGTTATTTTCTAACAGTGGGGCAGAGAGCCTATGAGTGTTACAGCAAGCAGACATAATCCCATGTTTCTTGTGAGAAAAAAATGAATGGACAGGAGAAAATATTAACATGTACTGGGTAAAGCCATTTGGGGACAAACGGGTGCTCTCTTTTTCACTTATCTCTAATGCACTGGGATTGGCAAAATTTCTACTTTCTGTTGCAAACAATTATGGTGGCTCACAACAGAGTCACGGAGCCTCAGAAGCCTCAAAGAGAGAGGAGCGGCAAAGCAACTGAGCAGAAAACTGCAGGGAGAGCAGTTTATGAACAAACGAATACCATGTACAAGATAACCTTGATCTAAGAGTCATGTCAAAGTGATAGAGCAAATACTTTCAAGGATGTAACTCTTACTATAGCTATCAAAATGCATGTATTCAGGAAAATCAAGAAATTCATTTGACTAGCTTTGATACTTAATATTTTATTCATATGGTATGATCAATGTTTCTTATAATGCAAACAGAACAAATATGTTCAATCATTCATTCAACAAATATTTTAAAGATATCTCCTGTTTGCCAGACACTTTTCTAGTTACTGAGGGGTATAACAGTGAAGCAGGCAGACAAAATTCCTTGCTTTCATGGAGCTTGCATTCCAGAGAAGGAGATGGAAAATATACATGTAAATGAATATATGCATAATATAATATCAGGCAGTTATAAGTATTATTAAAAAAATAAAGCAGCTGAGGAGAAAGACTAACGTAGGTGCTGTTTTAGAAAGGGATGTCAGTAAAGTTTGTTCTGAAGATCATTTGGAAGAGATTTGTGTGAAGGGAGGAAATGAGCCATGTGCATATCAAAAGGAAGATTATGGTGGGCAAAGGGAAGAGCAGGTGCAAAGGCCCTGAGACGGAAATGCGCCTAGTATGTTTAAGGGGTAGTCCAGGTCATTACAGCCATACTGACATATGGAAAGAGTGGCAATGAGCTCAGAGACAGCCATGGGCCAGGCAGAGCCTTGTAGAATGTGGAAAAGAGTTGGGTTTTATTCTAAACATAGTGAGAATGCCCTGGAGAATTTCGGAGAGAGCACCTGGAAGCATTTATATGCCAGAAGTATGATTGTGGCACCTTGGTGTTCAAGTCCAGGAGAAGGGAGTAGTGTGAAGGCAATAAGGCAGAGTGGAGGCAGGAAAACCAGTAAGAATGGCATTGAAGTAGTCCACAAAGAGGTGATGGAACATTGGTGATGGTGACAGAAATGGTAGGATTTTTTCCTTTAAGTATCTATTTGGTAGGTAGAATTCACCAAGTTTACTGATGGACTTAATGTGGAATATGAATGAAAATCTAGGGATCCCCACTTATGGTCTTGAGCAAATACATGAAGGGCAATGTCATTTAACGATATGGGGGGCAGCTTTACAGGGGTAAGAGGAATTAAGAAACAAGCTTTTATAAATCAATTCAGTTACCTCCCTGTAATCAAGGAGGCTAGAAAATTTTACTATTGATCATTGATTTAAATTTTGAAAAATTAAGCCACTGTCTGATAACTCATCTTTTCCTTCTGACTCCCTAAAAGACTGAGAAAATGGGCTAAAAGAGTTTCATATTTCAGGAAAATTCCATATTAATTTATTATGAGATAAATTCTGGCTAACCTCTACTATCTTTTGCTTTAACATAATGCATAAGGTAAAAAATATATACCCCCAAACTTATTTTGACTAATAGAATCAGAGCCATGGTTAGCCAAGATGTTAAGAACCGTTTTCAAGGGGCACCTGGGGGCCTCAGTTGGTTGATTGCCTGACTTTGGCTCAGGTCATGGTCTTAGAGTTTGTGGGTTCAGGCCCTGCATTGGGCTCTGTGCTTACTATAGCTCGGAGCCTGGAGTCTGCTTCTGATTCTGTGTCTACCTCTCTCTTTGTCCCTCCCCTGCTCATGCCCTTGGTGCAATGATATGCAGAACATGTTCAATTGGCAAATTTAATATCATCATATTTAATTTAGTTTTTCTTCTTTAAAAAAATATCTATTATGAAGTACTGTTCTAACATAGGAGTGATAGAATTTATATTTAATCACTTTCCAATCTCTTGATAAACCTCTCAGGTAACATGAACAGTGAAGAGATTACATTCATTGGATAATTGTTTTTAAAATAGAATCAGTCAAGAATATCATAGAAAAAGTTAATTTTTCTATGGTGCTAATATTAGGGCTCAGGTTCCCCATTCATTTGCCACCCTCTGCAATGGTCTCTAGAGCCCCTGCTTCCAGTGTGTGCCACCCTGCTTGTCAAACCCAGACTCCTGCTGATCTGAGAACTCACTCAGTCACTCACTGTACCCTCATTCTACCAAATGAGCTGAGAAAAATATGGGGGACAAACAAAAGAGAGCATGGGTAGACAGAATAAATAAAGGTGTTTTAGAACTACCCTATGACCCAGCAATTGCATTACTAGGTCTTTATCCAAAGGATATAAAAATGATGATTCGAAGGGGCACATGCACCCCAATATTTCTGGCAGTGTTATCAACAATAGCCCAATTATGGAGAGAGCCCAAATGTTCATCAAATAATGAATGGATAAAGAAGAGGGGGTACATATATACAGCGGAATATTACCCAGTGATCAAAAAGAATGAAATCTTTGCATTTGTAAGAATGTGGATGGAACTAGAGTATATTATGCTAAGCGAAATAAGTCAGAGAAAGACAAATGTCATATGATTTCACTCATATGTAGAATTTAAGCAACAAAACAAATGAACACAGGGGAAAGGAAGGAAAAATAAAATAAAATGAGAGAGGGAGGAAAACCAAAAGAGACTCTTAAATACAGAGAACAGACTGAGAGTTGCTGGAGGAAAGGTAGGTGGGGAGATGGGCTAAATGGGTGATGGTCATTAAAGAGGGCACTTGGTGGGATGAGCACTGGGTGTTCAGTGTGAGAGATGAATCACTGGGTTCTACTCCTGAAACCAATACTATACAGTATGTTAACTAACTTGAATTTAAATAAATAAATTTTAAAAAATTATTATTTTCAAAACAATTGCTGCAGTGGATTTTGCATAAATGTTGTGGGGATGAATTCTCACTGATTGCATGACTGATTTCAACCATTTAAAATAAATTTGTGTGTAGTCGAAGCTAAAGCAGAAAACAATGGTGAGAAAACTGAAACAATACATAATTATCTACAGGAATTATGATGCACACCAAGAAAAGGATGCTGATTGATGTAATAGCTATAATCAAGGAGATGAGCATGCCAACTACTCTTTTGACTTCTGTTGACAGGCAAGGAAAAAATTAGCAGTCACCAATTAGCTTCTAGGAACAACAGTGCTTTCCAAAAAACTGCAATGTCCTGTGAGGGAAAGTATCTCTTCCCTAGCAATGAGAAATAAACAAAACTATCATAGCATATCATTTTTTCTTTTCTATTAGTGGATAAAAGGTCTACAAGAAATGAAAATTATAAATCCCAGGATATTTGGAAATGCTTATTAAAGGAAAATTGTGGAGTAGACAAAAGGCGTCATGTTATTACTGAAAGTCAGAAAATTTATAATTATCTGCTTGGCCTGGACTATCACAATAAGACATTACATCTCCATAGTATAGTGTAATGCAATTTAATGGCCTTCCAGATTATATTAGGTTGGCTTATTTATACTGTACTTCGATGCAGAAGGTATTTGCATTTCTTGGCTTTTTCTTCATGATGCAGAATCTGGCACATTTACCCACTGGTGTGGCTTCTCCGACAGTGGTTCTCAGCTGGGGTTTCACAACTGGTGTGAGGGAGTGCCATGTGACAAGGGAAACTGCTTAGCTTCCTACAATTTATAGGAAAGATCCCCACGAGAATCATCCCATCCCAGATATCAAGAGTGCTAAGGTTGAGAAACCATGCTATGTGATAACCATAAATTAAAAGTGATCTTATTAACTATATTTTCAGCCCAAATTGGACAAGAGGTTTCAACTTTTTGGAAGACAAAAAGCTACTGGACACATGGGGATTGATGAAACAGTGGAGGACACTGTAGTCTGGGCTATCATAGAGCAAACCACAGCCAAGAAGCAAGCCATGAGGGTGTACAAAACCGTGTGGGCTTAGTACCCAAAAAGGTCAGGTATGACAGGGTGCAGGGGAGAGATGAGAGGCCACCTGAGAAGAATTAATTAAGACTCCATGAGACTATAGATGCTGGCGAGGATGTGGAGAAATGGGAACCCTCTTGCACTGTTGGTGGGAAGGCAAACTGGTGCAGCCGCTCTGGAAAACAGTGTGGAGGTTCCTCAAAAAATGAAAAATAGACCTACCCTATGACCCAGCAATAGCACTGCTAGGAATTTACCCAAGGGATACAGGAGTGCTGACGCATAGGGGCACTTGTACCCCAATGTTTATAGCAGCACTCTCAACAATAGCCAAATTGTGGAAAAAGTGTAAATGTCCATCAACTGATGAATGGATAAAGAAATTGTGGTTTATATACACAATGGAGTACTACATGGCAATGAGAAAGAATGAAATCTGGCACTTTGTAGCAACGTGGATGGAACTGGAGAGTGTGATGCTAAGTGAAATAAGCCATAGAGAGAAAGACAGATACCATATGTGTTCACTCTTATGTGGATCCTGAGAAACTTGACAGAAACCCATGGGGGAGGGGAAGGAAAAAAAAGAGGTTAGAGTGGAAGAGAGCCAAAGCATAAGAGACTCTTAAAAACTGACAACAAACAGAGGGTTGATGGGGGGTGGGAGGGAGGGGAGGGTAGGTGATGGGTATTGAAGAGGGCATCTTTTGGGATGAGCACTGGGTGTTGTATGGCAACCAATTTGACAATAAATTTCATATATTAAAAAAAAAAGACTCCATGTAAAGAACGAATAACAACCTCTTTCTCCTTCTAAACCCTCACCGGAAGAATGACCAGCGCCAAGGCCTCTTGCCCCCACCCAAACGCCTAAAAATTAAGAGGTCCTTCTCTAAAGACAAAGAATGAACCATTTAATGCAGAATAGCAGAGAAATTGCAGAACTGCAGACATAATACTAATGTATTATAAAACATTTAGCTGTTGAGGTATTACAGAACTATTTCATAGCAAAAGCTTCCTAATACTATTATACTTCATTTAATATGGAAGCTGTTGGCAACCACCGAACACATATTTACCAAAGGAAGGAGCCTGAAACTAACTTTTTTGGTAAGTGGCAATAAGTATTCAAAGGAGCTACTCAGGGATTAAGAACAAAGTAGCCCATGTAATATCTCAATTTATTAGTAAAGTTAAAATAGCACCCTTTGTTTAATTTCAGTCACCAACTATTAAGTTGGCCTGCCATTAGCTGGAACTTCCAGCATAAATTTAAGGCTTTTAAGCCATAAGAACATAAACATAAGGTAGAAAATAAGTGTATGTATATATAAAAAAAACAAACACTGTATTTTGGGGTGTGCAGTTACATTATTTCATTTGACCATCAATTTGCTACGATGAAAGGATCTAGAATTTTGGCCAAAACGAACAGCCAGTAAGGACAGAAGCCAAGATCTGAACCCACAGTGTCTCATTTTAATGGTCACATGTTCTCCATTTCCACAGACTGCTTTCAACATTTGTGATTTTTTTAATGCAGTTTCTATTAGACACCTTGTTTCCAGTGGAGTTTCTGATGATACAGAGCAGACTGGGGGAAAACATTATTTTGATAGTAGTTGGAAAGACAGATGAAAAGTTCTGTGTGAATTTAATGGGCCTCATTAAGATTTAACTGTCTTGGACAAGAGTGAAGCTTTTACTGTAGAATCTGAATAAGTCTAACACTGCTTTCCTAAGATTGGAAGGGAGGATTACATCTGTCATTGACTCTCCTGAGCAGAAACCCTTTATTGGTTATAGGACTTGATGATGACATACAATTTGAGGATCTACTTATGACAGTGGACCAAAAAGACCCAAGCATTCTAAGAATCCCATTAAAACTGTTGCAAAAGAGAAAAGAAACCTTAATAAGAATGTTCTTCATTGAAATTCAAGGTTTATGAATATGAACCAAAGTTTTTAAATTTTTGCAATAATTGTATATAATATTAGGACTGTCCTTAAGAGTGACATTTCATAACAACCCAAATCTTGTAAAATATAAAATTTTGGTCCAAAATGTATACACATAAATTGAACAATTCTACACTGCATTCTTCTAGATGAATTAAGCTTCATTGGTGGTCAGCTTCTTATGGGACAATAAGAGTAGATTTGTCCAATGTTGATACATTCACCTTTTGCACTTGCTTTAAGATTCTTGACACACGTCAACGATGAGCCTACACTAGATATTGGATATTCTATGAATCTAAGCTAACTTCTGTATACATAGTGGGAACCCTGAAATTCCAATAAGAAGTAAGAAAAATATTACGTGTTAAATTAAGCCTACCTGTAATATTTAACAGCATTAGTGGTTAAAGAAGTATACCTTCAAATAATTGGTCTCCCTCCCTCCCTTCCTTCTTCTCTTCTGGCCGTTCACCTGCTCTTCCTCCCATCTTGCTTTCCCTCCTTCTTTCTTTCTACCTTCTCCTCTCTCTCCCTCCTTTCATTTCATACTTCGTCCTTCCCTCCAAATATATCTGGAAGGCAGACTGAAGAAATAGCATTTCATTTTCTCTATTCTGGGTAGAGACAAAAACAGAACCCTAAACTCTCATTCAATAAATGGAGCAGCTGTGACTTACTACATCATCATCATGTTTGCCTGTTTAGATTATTTGTTATCATCCAAGTAATGTTGTTGAGAATAATCTTTTGTGCAGAAGTCATTGTATAAAAACGAGTATTTAACAAATAATAACCTCCTACCTAAATGGATTTTAAGCAGCTTCAACAATGTCTAAAAGCCTACTAAACAGTTCCTATGGCGGTTTTCTATTGTTTCATAAAACAAAAGTCTATCACAAGTCATTAAAAACGTGATTACTGCCGAAAACACAAAACAAGAAAGAAAAGCATGCCTATGAGCAATAAGATCAGGCACTCTTTAAATAAAACTTGCTATTCAAATCTAATTATGCTGCGAACGCTGTTATATTACTTTTGCTATCGGTGCATAGCCAAGAGTTACTTGGCAACAAACAAAGGTTAGTCATTTTAAGAATTTTTGTTTCAGCAATGCAGGAACAAACTGCAAATTTGTTCTTAGTTGCATCGAACGCCACTCATATCCTCAAAAGAAAAGAAAACAAAAGGGTGTTACAAACAACAATATACACCAAATGTTGATAATTACTGAAGCTGAGTGATGGGTGAACGGAAATTTCGTAATTCTATTTATTCCCTCTATTTTTGTGTCTGTTATGCTTGAAATTGTCCAAAATAAAATTGTTTTTTTAAATGTCATGGATACGAAAACTTTAGGATTTCATAAATTGTTTGAGCATTATATATACCATGAATATGTGCATATATCCACATAATGTCATATAGTGAAGTATAAATTATAAATTTCGAGCCAAGTGTCTAACAAGAAATGAGATGAAATTAAATTGCATCTTTGCCAGCTCAAAGCAATATCACAGCTCTCTTTGCTCAGCAAAATTTGTTTGTTACATCTTCACATTTTTTTCTTTCTAATAAATATAGCAAAAGCATTTTACTTTAGGGAAAAAAAATTGAAAAACACTAATACAATCTATCGATTAAATATTACTGAGTTATAAATTACCCTAAATCTTAGTAGCTTAAAATAGTGGCCATTTATTATTTTTTAATGTTTATTTTGAAGGGGAGAGAGAGAGAGAGAGAGAGTGAGCATGAGTGAGGGAGGGGCAGAGAGAGGGAGATACAGATTCTGAAGCAGGCTCCAGGCTCTGAGCTGTCAGCAGAGAGCCCAATGCGGGGCTCAAACTCACGAGCTGTGCGATCATGACTGGAGCCAAAGTTGGACGCTTAACCGACTGACCCACCCAAGGCCATTTATTATTTTTAAGTCTACAAGACAGCTGGGAGGTTCAAAGGATCTGGCCCAAGCTGAAAAGACTTTGCTGGTGCATCTGTGGTCAACTACAGGTCAAATATGTGGTTTTGTTCATCTGGTCTGGGCTTGCTTAAATTTCCTACACTTTAGCAACCTAAGAGTGTCATCCGGTAATTGATAGCAGATCAGTGCAAGCAGGGAAATAACATGATCCGATGTGACTTATTTTTATTTTTTTTATGAACAGGCAGAATTTTTTTTTTAAGTTTATTTTTTATTTTGGGGCAGAGGTAAGGGTAGACAGAGAATCCCAACCAGGCTCTGCACTGTCAGCGCAGAGCCCATGCAGGGCTCAAGCTCACAAACCATGAGATCATGACCTGAGCCAAAGACAGATGCTTAACTGATTGAGCCACCCAGGTGCCTCCCAATGTGATTTTTTACATGCTCATTTAAAGTCTAGAACTAGCCTTGGGCTGTTCTGTATGAAGCACACTAAATATTCTGCTCTTTCCCTAGTTCACCATTCTCTCAGATTCTTTTGGAATGTGCCTCCATTGATCCTTCTGGAATGCCACATCACTATATCCTAACTCAACTTCCATCACTACTAAAGATACCAATTATTAGGTAAAACTTTCCTGACCTCTGAGGGCCCACAAATACAACCTCCTTACCTCTATCCAGCCTTGAAGAGGCTGGGATGTAACTTTGCCTTCTATACATGTGACTTCCCTTTGAGACTGTGAACTCACTAAGAATAGGGATTATGGTTGTTAAAAATTTTTTTAACCTTAATGCCACTCATGTGTTTAGTGTTTTCCATAACAGGTAGAACATAGTGAATGTCCCCAAAATTCTTTGAATGGCTAGTCAAGGAAAGACTTCATTATATTTCATGCATTCTATTTTAAAATACAGTAATTGTATGTTCCTTTCCCCTAAAGATTTGCATTAAACACTGTTCATTAAAAATACCTTTTTGGTCAATGAGATAAGCTTCAGTTACTTTAAAAAACTTCCCCATCTAGAAAATAGACTACATGAATCCAGAAAATAACTATTAATATCCTTTCAAAAATATTAAGTACCAGCTATTCGCATAGTTTTATGAAAAATATGTCATCCTTTAAGTGATTTATGACCACAACTATGCTGAGTAACTTTTAATTTTTTCATTTCTCTTTTTGTCTACTTATAACATACAGCTGAAGATAATCAATCACCCAATCAGCAATATGTAAGAACCGCTAGTGATTAGCCTAGCATTTGGGCTGGTGGCATAGGGCAAGGCCAAAATGAGTGCCAAACGAGATACCCACACACAAGTAATTTACACTCTGGTTGAAAAGACATGATGAATAATTCAACAACAAATTAAAGACACTTTTTCACAGTAAGGGGCACTACATGGTCCTGGCTATGGGTGATGTTGTAGTTAAAAGTTAAGGGATAGATGAAAAAGACAGGATATGAACTGGAAAGAGATTCGAGAGTGCGGGACATGTAACAGGCACAGTGGGTAACTATACCTGAATCAGGTTGCCCAGGAAGGACCAAGACTTTCCCTGTCTACCATGCTCTCTCTCACACACTTGGCAAATAAATGGTTTTGTTGGTATGAAGATATGTCATAAGGTAGGAAGTAAGAATGAAAACAAGACTTGGAAATCAAGAAGCCAAACAAGCAAGCCATAAAGCCACAAAGTATATTCCAAATGAGTATGAGATTAATAGCTAGCAGAATTCTTTATTAGACTCCTTTAATAGACCTCTTTGCCTCCTTTATCTGCAACAGAAAAAGCAAAAGCTTTAGAGTCAGGAAGTCAGTTTCGAATGATGACTCTGCTTCATTACATAATTGTTTTATGCTAACTGAGTCACAGGTTTGAAACTCAGTTTCCTCCTCCATAAAGGAGATTAAATATATTTCTTGGAAAAAATAGATTTTTAAAGGCTTGTTGTGAAGTTTCAATGAACATAAGGGTATCTGGTATTATGCCTAGAACAAAAAATACACTCCATAAATGTTAGTGTGCATTATTACCAGTATTACGGATTTAAATGCCTTCAGAAACAAGACTAAAATATCCCTGAGAAGAAAGGAAGGATGGGTCATTCCAAAAAAGGGAACAACACGAGTAAAGAAAGAGAGCTGGACTTGATATAAACAGAGAGGTTAATGAGACAGTGGGACACAATGGATCAGAGTCACCTTGACAACATTTTACTGAAAAGAATTAACAAACATATGAATCATGAGGTGAAGGCCAGGCGCTAATCACCTCCTAATGTTAATTTACGAATAAACAATAGGTTGTCTAACCTGCTTTTCTTTGTTGTAAACTGGAATTAGGTTGCAAATTTTGATGAACAAATCTACATATTCCAGAATGCTCTTGCTTGAGTGAAACCAGGCTTCAAAGACAATGGCTGGAAACAAAAGCTAATTCCATATCGATTAACCTAGCATTAGGAGCATCGGGAAATACAGAGCCCTGGCCTCATCAGTGACTGCCACATCATTTTAGATGCAGAGGTGGGTGGTAAACACAACATGGTCTGTAGGACCCAAAGGCAAACTATTAGATTGCTTCAGGGCCCATTAAAAGAACAGCGAGATACCACAGTTCACTCGAACTCCATAAGGTAAGGCCTGCAGGTGTGACTTTGAAGCCACTTTCAGGCGATGGCACTGTCGTCTGCCACATTATCAAACAAAAAGAAGACAAGAGAGAAACAGAACACAGCCAGAGTCAGCCAGCAAGTACCCAACTATGTTAGCCACATCAAAAGCTAGGTCTACTTTGATGCCTGTATTCTTAAGTTAGTGCTCTATTAATTCATTTGTGCCTGCTGGTCCCACTATGAGTTGCCAACACTTCAAATTAATATTTGTTGAGCCTGATAAACTGCTAAATTGTGCTTATTTTTCATCTTTGGTTCCTAAGAATTACTACAAAAAGTTCTATGAGGCAGGGCTGGACTAGAGTTACCCTCAACCATTCTTAGTCCATGAGACATTTGGAAATTATATTTGTGGGGAATTCTGGGGTAAATGGTCTTATGGTCAGGAGTCATTGGTAACTACACTTACTGTGGTGAGAATTTTGTGATGCACGTAACTGTTGAATCACTGCATTGTACCCGAAACTAATATAATAGTATATGTCAACTGCACATCAACTAACAAAAAGAACTGACTGGTCTAGGGGCTCTAGCTGCCCTTGAGAGCATAGAAGTGTTATTATCTTAGTACAGCTGCAATCTGTTTGAGGTACAGGCACGTGTCACTAAATAACAGATGGAAACCTGTGCTTTAGTTAAAATCCAGTCCAATATCATAAGAGAAGTGCAGTGGCTTGTCCTCTTGAAAAACAATTACTAATCACGTTTGTATTTCTAATTAAAAACACGTAATCATCATGTCAAAGATCTTTGAAGAAGGCTAAATCCCACAGTAACAAATATCACTGATTTTGTACCACAGGCCAGGCCTTTGCTGAGTGTTAAGACTAGCACTGGTAATGAATTTCATGTTTTCCACCCGAGAAAGAACCAGAAAACTCACTGGCAATGTGGAACAAAACCGCCCTCTCACTTCTGAAATCTAACTAAATCATAAAATAGAATTTCGGAAATGTTAGGAAAGGTTTTTAAGACAAAAGAAGAAGATGTCTTCTATTTAAAACAAAGAGATGAGGAAGAAAATCTAAGGTGGATTGTTTGTGGTACACACAGACGAGTTACAGACACTGCAGTTGTTTGACGAGCGAATAGCAACTCTAGGAAATTCTCAGCACTAATGTATGTGTGAACATTCAGCTTTCTCCCCAAGATACAGGACATGTCTCTTCTTTATAATGAGTTTAGATCATTGCAAAAATCTCTGGTATCCAGGCACTATCACTATGGCACTAAGTGCCAGCACATCCAAGAAATGCAAGACCCGCTTTTCATATCCCCAGTTTCCAGAAGCATGTGTTTCACGGATGAGTCAAATCAGAGATGGAGAAATGAGCTCTGTGAGGTCTTGGGTTTTAATGGGCTTTTCTACTGAAGAGCAAAAGGTATCACAGAGCTATGCTCAGGAACGTAAAAAAGGAATCAGGTACTCTAAGTGCCAAGTTATAACCGGTGGTCCTCTAAGTGCCATGTTATGACTGGTGGTGATAGAGGTAGGAGAGTCACGCGGCTGTGCCTTCTGCAATACTCAGTGAAGACCTCTATGCACCAGGCACTGTTCGTAGTGCTAGAGAATTGGCAGTGAACAAGACAAAGCCTGCATGCAGGGGAAGAAGACAGTGTGAGGTCACAGAGGCCATTAAGAAAATATGGTGAGGAAAGAGGACATTGAGAACAGTGCTCTATTTTATAAAGGCTGGTGAGGGAAGATCTTACTGATAAGTCGACCTTTCAGCGGAAACCTAAAGGAAATGGGGAAATAGGACATGCCAATACCTAGGAGAAGAGCATCCCAGGCAAAGAGGAGGGCAAGTTTAAAAACACTAAGGTGGGGCCAAGCTTGGAGTATAGGAGAACCAGTGAAGAGCCCATTGTATGTAGAGGTGAATGAGTTGAGGAAATGAGCTAAGGAAAAAGTAGAAAGGTATGAAGTGCAAGAAATATCAGAGCGCCAGAACACTTATGGCTTTGCACATTTGGTTTGGAGCTTGGGATTGAAAGCCATTGGTGATTTCTGAACCGAGAATGACATGACATAAGTTGTGTTTTAGGATTCAATTCTGCTGCTGTGGGCAAGTGCACTGCTGGGATAGGGGAAGCAGGCTGGTGTGTTAGAAGCCAATTCTGACAATCCAGAGGAGATTCGTTGTTGGCTTGGATTAAGGCGGCAGTGGCAGTGGCAGTGGCAGAGAGGTGTTCATGGAGTAAATCTACTTTCAAGGTGGATCACTGAGCTTTAGGACACAGGATGAAGGGAGGGGTCAAGGATGACTGCAAAGTTTTGGCTGGAGCAACCACATGAAAGAGAATTGCCATTTCCTGCTCTGGGAAGATGGCAGGAGAAGCAGTCGGGGGTGCATATGCATAGGTGATTAGGAGTTTGGTTTCGTTCATTTTTAGGTCGAGATCCCTTTTAGACATCAAATCTGAGCCATCGAGTAGGCAGGTGGATAAATGGTTGCATGATTTAGGGATAACACGAGGACCAGAAACATAAACTTGGGAGTCATTAGCAACTCAGAGAGTGTTTAAAGCCATGGGCTAGATGAGAATGCTGGGAGGCAAGGGCCCCACTCTGGGTTTGAACCTCCCTCCTCTCTGTTGCTGACAAAGAGACAAAGAGAGAAATAGCCCGCGATTACTGCTCAGCTGCTACCCAGCAATGCCAGGCAGCTGCAATGCCCCTGGGTAAATACCCAAAGTAGCTAGTACTTAGCATTTTTTCAAAGTGTTTCAAGGATCAATCTTTCTGACAGCCTTGGAAATACACAGCAAGGCTGCCTTCCATATGAGTAAAAATAATGCGTGCGTTAGCTGGTAGCATAACGCCAACCTCCTGTAGCTGTAGCCACGCTGATGCCTCTTTTGCTTCATTTCTTTTCATTGAACAGCTGGACTAGACATCTAGAGAGGGCCGAAGAGATGCCAGGGGCTGAGCAGAATTTTCAAAATCCTTCTGATACCTGAACGCCTAACAGTGTGCTCATAAGAGCCTCCAAAATGCCAGCAACCTGTAATAGAGCTCCTGCCTTAAAACCCTGACCACCTCAGATGTATTATCTCATACTTCAGGCATAAGATAATCGATGGGCTGTCTTTAGGGGTCAACTCTGACAACATGAGTAAGTGACTGAACAGCCAGTCCATGTAGGATAGTGGGGGGTAAAGTGAATGAAATCAGCTTGCTTTTCTATTCAGCGACGGTGCAAGCAAGGTGCGTGTCCTGTGCCTTGCTTCATGCTGCCACATCAGCAAGTGTTTCCCAAGGCTGTTCCTGCCCTTCATGCTACAGAAGCATCAAAGCCATGTGGAACAATGTATTTCAATTCAGGGATTTTTTAAATGGTAATTATCATGGCAGGATCACTGTGAAAAGTCATTGCCATCATCAGCACATCTTTTGTGCGTATGTGTGAAAGAGCACCTGGAAACAACACTTGCAAAGAGCCAGGGTCACTAGGCTCCTATAATTGTGAGACACATCACATAGTGCATAGAGTCTGGCAATCGCAGGAATCCACTGGCTAAGAAAACACACTGCCAGCAAAGTCTTGTCTCAAAGGAAAGCCGGATAATGATCGAAGCAGCCAAATGCAGGCGGGCATGTCTGGTTCTATGTCTGAAGCAGCAGTGAGAACTGGAAACAAAAAAAAGAATCTCAAAGAAATTAAGCAAAGTATTCCTTAAAAACATTTCACTTTCAAGAATAAAGGCATCCTTTGAGTATAAATGGCAGGCAAAGAAGTCATTTTAAAAGCCAGTACTAAAACCTAAATTTAGCATTTTATGTATGTCTGAGCACAGGCCCTTGTCTTCACTTACTAACAGTTCTTTTGATAAAAGATAACCCAGCATAGCATGTTTAATAAATTCGCGTTGGAGCCAAATGAATTCACATATGTACTTATATACCCACCATATGTATTTTCAAAAGTATTCATTTGCGAGTTGGGCATTGTTCAACTGAACAAACTCTGATAACTTTGAAAAAAATAAAAGCATATGTTTTATTTATGAGAATGGTAAAACTGAAACGATGAAACTTGAAATGAAACAAAAAATGCAAAGCAAATGCCATATTGTATTCAAGCCTTGCTTAACAACTCGACTCAAAAATGAACCACAGGTAACTGAAATTCTGCTATGGACCCAGTAAATGTTAAAAAAAAAACATATTAATTGGTTTTGACAGGCAGAAGTTAACATTACTGAAGTGGCAGATAGGGCCAAACTGATACAAAGGAGTAACGGAGAAAAATGCCGCAGTTCATTCCACAGTCTAGAACTCAGCACTGGGACAAAGGGTTGGTATTTATGAGACAGGAGGAAGTGGAGTGGGTCCTTTTAATGACCATGCTAGCCTGCATTCATTCTGATGTATGTCGGTAGAATTTGGCACAAAACATAGGTCCATTATGCAAAGAAAAGCTTGAAAAAGTTGAAAATTTAAAAATTTTCTAGTCATTGAAAGAGAGACAAGGGTTTCTATGTAAACCATCCTATTCTTTCTGGTTTTCATTTAATAAAGTTTATTGGGTGTTTCCTGTGTATCAGATATCTGGCCAGGTGTGTGAGGTGGGTACAAAAAGGGACAAGGCACTATTCTTTCCATCTGGAATGAGAGACATAATGTTTGGCTTAAAGAGATCAAGAAAGGCTTCATGGAGAAGCTATCATTTTGTTTTTATTTTGAGAAATAAAAGTTACTAAAAATACAAAGCCAAATACTTTTTAAATATGCTTATACCTCTCCTGATCCAGACCTATCGATTTTAACATCTATCATATTTGCTTCAAATTATTTTAAAACAGTAAATAAGATATTACTAATATAGCTTAAATCCCCCTTTTTAATGTCTATTTTTATTTTTGAGGGAGCACAAGTTGGGGAAGGGAAAAGGGTAGGGGATGAGGCTCTGAAGCAGGCTCCATGCTGACAGCAGCGAGCCCGATGTGGGGCTCAAACTCACAAAGTGTGAGATCATGACCTGAGCCGAAGTCCAACACTCAACCAACTGAGCCAACTAGGCTCCCCTAGCTTAGTTCCCTTTAAACCATGACCGGAACTCCCTTTCCAATTGCCAGAAGCAACCGCTATTATAATTTTGGGGTGTCTTTTTCTATTCCATTTTTGTAACTGAGCATATATCAATTAACATTATATATCTATATATCTATGTGTATAACATTCTGGAATTTTCTATTCACACCTGAAGTTTATGTTCTGCATATCTACTGATATCTATATATAGAGAAATCCAGTTCACCTCTTCAGTTTGCTGTTCAGGATTCTGCATTATATATTTTAGCTATGGAGTTCTCTTTTGACAGGTTGTTACTAATTTTTTGCTGTTATAAACCTCACACATATAGTACACATAGGCAAGAGGTTATCTAGGGTCTATACACAAAGGGTCTACACCAGGGTGACATGACAACCAGATGGCCTGGGATAATTTACACCTTTGTTGTGGCATAAAATTTAATAGTGCCCATTTCATGTTCAAAGGTGTACGAGATTAAACAGTAAGTCATATATTCATCTTAATAATAAGGCATACAGTTTTTCAGTTTTATGGGCTATTGCCAACAGTTCCCCCAAATAGTTGCACCAATTTATACCTTCCACCAGCACCATCTGACGGTATAGTTTTTATCCCCATAACTTTCCTAACATTTGAAAAACAAATTTGTTTTATTGTATTTTATATATTATTGCCTTGGAATTCTTTACAGATTTGTGTATAACATTTTTTAATCACGATATCCACTGGAAATACAATTATCCACTCCATCATTTTCCTCCTAAGCTTGTTTATGATATGTTTTTTGCTTTGCAAGAGTTTAGAATTATAATGTGATCAGATGTTAGCTTCCATTTTCGTGGCTATATTTAGTGTCTGTTAAGAAAGCGTTCCTTAATCAAGGACATATAGATATTTTCCTACATGCTGGAGGGTACTATATCTCGAATCAGGTCTTTTAAGGACTAGGGTATCAACGATGAGGATCAAGAAAGGGCATATCAACTGTGGAAGTAGAAAAGGCAAAAATACATAGCAGGCTTTTAGAGACTTGAGTGGTCCATTTTTCCGGGAGTGTTGCATCTGTATATATATCATCTAAATTCCCTATTGGCTTCTTTCACTGAAAACTATTTTATTCTATGTTTTCACTTTTCTCTTTTACTGCTTATAAGCCATATATTTCTGTGAAGAGGTTTTCTTTCCCTTCCCCTTTGTAATGAATGTATACCCTGTTTTCTGGTTCTCATTCCTTCATTGTTGGTTTACTCAGCCATTTGGTAAACTACATCCTCTGGGACCTTATTGTGAAAGGGCATATTATAAACATATTATTGAGACCTTGTAGTTCTGAAAATTGTATGTATCCATTCCCACAGGTTAACCGATTAACTGTCGGGATATAGAATCGGAGGTAGAAAGCAAATACTGATTTTTCCTTAAAATTCTGAAACCATGATTTTGTTGACTTTTGACTTCAGATGTTGCTCTTGAGAAGTCTGATGCTATTCTGATTCCTGTGATGTTGTGTATGACCTGCTTCCACCCCTTTTGAAAAGTTTTTAGAATGTTTATCTTTGGTGTCCTAAAATTTCTGACTGACATGCTTTGATATGAACCTTCTTCAACTCCTTTTACTGGCCACCTGGTTTGAACCCTTTAAATATGGAAAATCAAGCTCATCAGCTAAGGAAAACTTTCTTGCATTACTTGACAATTTCTTCTTCTCTGTGTTCTCCATTTTTCTTAGCTCTTTAAAATTCCAATTAGACCTCCTTATTGATCCCCCTTTGAAAAAAAAATCTTCTCATCTCTTTGATAATTTGTTCTACATTCTGGGAGATTTGTGGTATAATATTTTAATCTCTCAGGAGTTCTTACGAGTTCCCTGAATGTCCATTTTTATAGCATCCTGGATGCTATAAATTGCTTCTTTAATGTATTTGCGAATATTCATTATATTTTTTTGAACTGTTCATCTCCCTGAACAGTCTTTGTTTCGTTACAGTTCTTTTTATTTGAATGCTTCTTCTTCTTCTTTTTTCCAATCTCTCTTAAACTGTGAGCTTTCCTTGAATATCTTGTAACCCTTGGCTGACCATTGCTATGTAAAAGTGAGGTAATGAAAAGCTGAATGAAAGCTCTGTGTGCACACTGGGATGACTGAAAACTGGGTATATGTGATCAGGGAAGTATTAGTCTTTTCATTTGGAGACAACTTTGACAAAGGCAGGTCTTTTCTCTTCGGCTGCAGTGTTTTCCCCAGAGAAGAATCTTCCAATCACCTAACTAGAGAAGCAGGCCAACTGCCGGTGTCCTTGCAGATGAGCACAGAGGGCTAGTGGGAGGGAGTCTGCACTATTCAAAATATAGACTATTTCTTAATTCTCCTATTTCCATATAGCACCTCAGCCCCTTCCTCAGCAATTCCTCATGTCCACAAGCCCAGAGCCACTTTGATTCTTCTCTTTTGTACTTATTGTTAATTTTCGTTCTGCTTAGGTATGGGATGACTGGTCAGTTGGATGCCCAGGGTGGGAGAGGCTATCTGAGGCTTTAACTTCCTTATATACACTTTTGACCAAAGTTACTATTTTCAGCCCCACTCCTTGCCCTCTTCTGGAAGTACTTGGTATCTCCAAATCCTGAGCCTGCTTGGAGGTACTTCAATTTTAATTTCCTGCATTCTGCTAAATACGCACTTTCCATCTTCTAAAATCTTGACAATAGGCCTTAGGTTTCCTACTTTTCTCATATTTTCCTGTCTGTGTAATATTTTTATATTTATATTACTATAGTTTCTCTGGAGACTTGGGAGGGAACATTGTAGTAGATTGAATAGTGCCTCCATTAAAAACGTATGACCACCAAGAACCTGTAAATGTGAACTTATGTGGAAGAAAGATCTTTGTAGATGAAATTAAGTTAAAAATTTCAATTACCCAGGCGGGCCCTAACTCCAGTGGCCAGTATCCTTGTTGGAAACATAGAGAAGAAATACAGGGGAAAAATCCTGTGAAGGAGGAAGCAGAAATTGGGATGATGTGTCTATACGTCAAGGAATGGCAAAGATTGCCAACAGTCACCAGAAGCTAGGAGAGACACTGGAACAATTTCTCTCTTAGATTATCCAAAAGAAAACAATTCCGTCAACATGTTGATTTGAGACTTCTGGCTTTCCGCACTGTGAGACAGTGAATTTCTATTGTTTTAAGCCACCACCCAGTTTGTGGTAATTTGTTACAGTAGGCCTAGGAAACTAACATAAGCACAAAGAGGCACTTAGCTCAATTTACCATAATTAAGCTCAGAACTTTTTCAGAATTTAAGTGTCTTATTGAAATAATATATATATATATGTATATACATAAGTGTATACATATACATATATATGCATATATGTATAAGAGTGCACAAATCATAAGTGTATATCTTGATGAATCATTACAAACTGAACATCCCCATGTAACCAGCAACCAGACAGAGAAATAGAACATTTTGTCAACATCCCAGAAGTCTTCCTCTGGTCCCTTGCCATCGCTTCTCTCCTCAACAAAAGCAATGACTATTCTGATTTCTAACAACATTGACTAATTTTGTTCTTTTTAAAATTTAGATAAATGAAATCGTATGTTGTGCACTATTTTGGTCTGGCATTATTCATATAATATTATATTTATTAGATTCATTCATATTACTGTGTATAACTAAAGTTTATTCACTTTTATTAATGTAGATTATTTCATTAGGTGACCATACCACAATTTATTTATTCCTTCTGTCGTTCATAGACCTTTATGTAGTTTTCAACTTTGGGGCAACCACCAGTAGTGCTGCTATGAACATTCTTGTACCTGTTTTGTATATTTCTGTTGGATTATTACACAGGAGGGGAAAGGACAGGTTGTAGGTATTCAGCTTTAGTAGATACTAGCAGTTTTACAAAATTATCATGTTAATATACAATCCTATTATGAGTATTCAAGTTATTCAGAAAGGTTTAGGTATCTTGCTGGTGCCATCATTAAGAATGGGCAGCATGTAGCAGCCACATATTTGTGGCATGGGTTTGATGAACATGAAATCATTAGTGCTTTATATATCCATTCAATATTGCATCACTACAGAGGTTTGGGAAAGGCTGAAAAATGACATGATTCCTTTCCACAGCTGGAACTCTTACTCAGACAGAACTCGGATTTTATGCAGTGGCCAAGATGCAACCCTTTGTCTACATACACGACAAAGCTAATATACAGACATTAGAGACAAAACATGAAGAATGCTACTTCAAATCCACTGGATGTCATTATCACCAGAGTAATAACATTCTGATGATCCCACAGACACAAATAACTTAATTTTTAAGTACATTTTTTCCAGTGCCTACAAACTAACAATACATACCTTTAAGGCATTGAATTCAATGAAATAAATATTTTATTAAGAATTACAAAACTATATCTGCCTTATCTGTAAGTTTCTGAGGGGCTTCATAACCTTGAGGCACCATTTTGAAGTTGAATGGAAGGAGCTTAAAACTCATATAAGTATATAATCAGTCGAAGTAAGGTGAGATAGGGCTTCACTTTTTTGTCACATTAATTAGTACCTGTAAGCTCAATTGACAGAGATTAGAGTGTGTTGGGAAAATCAGGGGAAGTGCTCTCTGACCCTTCCTGCTTTATTCCTTTTGGTACGCTTTAGTTTTGTACCAAATATTACTTGAATAGAGTTTTGTGATTGTGTGTGTGATTTAGTTAATGATAATCGCACTGAACTATTTTAACTGAATACCTGTGACATATGGCATGTCTTTTCAACTAGGTGTCAAGTCGTGGTGGAAACAAATTAGTAGTCACACATGCTAGCCCCAAGGTAACTTACAATTACAAGAATGGCTTGTTTAATTAAAGGTCACAATATAATGCTCCCATTTACTTGTATTATTCCTGTCACTAAACAAATTATTAGCATAGGAACATATTTTTAATAGCTGGCCACCTATGAATCAACTATTTAATCCTACACTGTATAATTTCAATGCACTCTTAACATTTTTATTTATTTATTTATTTATTAATATGAAATTTATTGTCAAATGGGTTTCCATACAACACCCAATGCTCCTCCCAACAGGTGCCCTCCTCAATGCCCATCACCCACCCTCCCCACCCTCCCATCCCCCATCAACCCTCAGTTTGTTCTCTGTTTTTAACAGTCTCTTACGGTTTGCCTCCTTCCCTCTCTGTAACTTTTTTTCCCCTTCCCCTCCCCCATAGTCTTCTGTTAAGTTTCTCAGGATCCACATAAGAGTGAAAACATATGGTATCTGTCTTTCTCTGTATGACTTATTTCACTTAGCATAACACTCTCCAGTTCCATCCACGTTGCTACAAAAGGCCAGATTTCATTCTTTCTCATTGCCACGTAGTATTCCATTGTGGATATAAACCACAATTTCTTTATCCATTCATCAGTTGATGCACACTTAGGCTCTTTCCATAATTTGGCTATTGTTGAGAGTGCTGCTATAAACATTGGGGTATAAGTGCCCCTATGTATCAGCACTCCTGTATCCCTTGGGTAAATTCCTAGCAGTGCTATTGCTGGGTCATAGGGTAGATCTATTTTTAATTTTTGAGGAACCTCCACACAGTTTTCCAGAGTGGCTGCACCAGTTTGCATTCCCACCAACAGTGCAAGAGGGTTCCCGTTTCTCCACATCCTCTCCAGCATCTATAGTCTCCTGATTTGTTCATTTTAGCCACTCTGACTGGCGTGAGGTGGTATCTCAGTGTGGTTTTGATTTGTATTTCCCTGATGAGGAGAGACGTTGAGCATCATTTCATGTGCCTGTTGGCCATCTGGATGTCTTCTTTAGAGGTGTCTATTCATGTTTTCTGCCCATTTATTTACTGGATTATTTGGTTTTCAGGTGTGGAGTTTGGTGAGTTCTTTATAGATTTTTCGGCCTTGAATAATGTTAAGGAAATAGCGGTTCTATATTATTTGAGAAATAAATTTGAAACACAAACAAAAATGCTCTTCTTACATGAGAGCTGAATACAGTTGAGAAAATAGAAATGATGATTTTAGGCCTTAATTAATAAATGGCTTTCTGGAAAAAAGTGGCTTTTCTGATCAGTAACACCAGAATTTGTTGAATTAGCCATAGGGCCTTCAAATGGCCTGCTTCCTATACCTGGCTCGCTGTGCCTTATTCTTCACAGTATTTACCACAGTCTAATTTTTGTGATTCTTTGGTTCATATATCTCTCCCCTCAATAGATTAGGCACTCACTTTTGTATTTGTTCACTGTTGCCTACCTAACACTGTGGTCTGGTTCATAGGAGTCGCTCAAAACCTATTTTTTGAAAATATACACACAGGGACACCTAGGTGGCTTAGTTGGCTAAGGAACTCTTGATTTCGGCTCAGGTCATGATCTCTTGGTTGTGAGATTGAGCCCTACGTCAGGCTCTGCACTGACAGTTCGGAGCCTGCTTGAGATTCTCTCTCTCGCCCTCTCTCTTTGCCTCCCTCCCTTGGTAGCACTCCCTCCCTCCCTCCCTCCCTCCAAATAAATAAATAAATAAATAAATAAATAAATAAATATCAAGCCCCCCAAATTATATGCACACATATACACAAACTTTGTGGTTTCTTTCTCTGGGTAGTATCTCTTGGGTAATTAATTTTGTTTAATAAGTTATTAAACCATAAAACCATTTATGCAGGCATTGTATTTAATTCTGTAGTTTATAGGATGTGGAGTATGAAATAAACTTCACAATCAGTTCTTTTGGCTCTAAGTGTTGGAAACCTTTTTGAACTAGTTTTAGCAAAAGAGAGTTCATGAAACACATATGTGGCTATCTCACACGACCCATGGGCAGGGTTTCACCTGGGTGATGGGGTGAACTGCAACCTGATCCAAAAACTGGAGAGAAACCAGCAGTTTGCTCTTAGTATCTCAACCCTGCCTCTCTTCGCATATTTGTTTCATTCACCCCACATGGCTTTTTCTATTTCTAAAAGCAGAAGTCAGAAAATAGCTCCTGTCCTAGTGCTTATGAGTTTGCATCATTTCCATTTAAGATCTCAGAATTTCCTGGGTGGTCATTTCCCAGTTTCAACTCTAAAAATCTGAGAATGGACTCCGATTAGCTCGGTGTTGGCTAGGAGCCAACCTCTGGCTTCATCTCTACAGATGAGGTGGGGTCACCTTATAAAATTGTGGCTGCTTTCTCTGTAACCATTCAAAAGGAGGAGGCAGAAGGAAATGCGAGTTCCCAGAGATACAGGGTGTCCTTGGAGGGCAAAACCCGGCAGAACAGTTTAGGAAGAGTGGACCTAGTGATTTTTGCCTGCCACTTGCATTTACCTCTTTCAATTACCTCTTATTATGAGCTAACAGAATAGCAGGCACTGAAGACTTGGCTAGGGGGAAATCAGTTGTATCTCAATATGAGTAATTTCTGCATTTCAGTGTGGAAGAATAAAGGAGGCATTGGAAATGGAAATTCAGCATTTGGGAAGCAGCTGCATGACCCAATTCATTCTTCTTTATACTTTAAAACTATTTATTCCTTCTGTACAATAATATAATGAGATAGGATGTGAGAGGATTTTCAGATTATTCCCTTTATGACTATGTTGACTCTATGATAAATTTAAGATGGGAGTAGGGCTGGTGATATCCTGGGCACTTGGGCATAATATTGACTAATCTCTTTAGAATATGGCAATAAAGGCAGGCTGCCATCTTACGACAGCATTATGAAGGGGACATTTCACAAATTAGGAGTGGTATGGCCAGAAATAGCTGCCCCTCTGTCCTCTCAAATCAGATATGAGGATAATCACAGAGATAACTATCTCAGCCTTGCAATGATAAGCAAGGAATCCTGTAATCATTCTATCACTGATTAGCTTTCACTGGTATTGATTTTAAAAGACTTTTTTTCATATGGAAACTAGAAGTGACTTTCAAAGAGAAAAAGATCTCTTGGAGAAATGACATTTTCAATAAAAGAATTCAAAAAGAACTATAAACAAAGACATCCTTCCTACTGGCAAATGATAGGACACTCATAGAAGTACAGAATTGCACAGTTTGAAGATACCTTGTAGAAATCATGACCAACCCTTTATTTAGTGGACATGAAACCAAAAGTTCAATGATGAGACATTTGTCCAAGGTTAGAGTACATTCGAGAGAAAATAATATAAAAAATTACTGTCTAAATATCTTTAGTAACAGCTAGTCTAGTGATATCAGCAACTAAATTTAGATCACTATGTTTATATTCAATTATTTTCAGATTAATTTATTTATGTTTTTTATTATTATTTTTTAATTTTTAAAAAATGTTTCTCTATTTTTGAGACAGAGAGAGACAGAGCATGAATGCGGAAGGGTCAGAGAAAGGGAGACACAGAATCCGAAGCAGGCTCCAGGCTCCCAGCTGTCAGCACAGAGCCTGACGCAGGGTTCGAACTCACGGACTGTGAGATCATGACCTGAGCCGAAGTTGCATGCTTAACCGACTGAGCCACCCAGGCGCCCCATATTTACGTTTTCTTTTAAAATTTACTGCTCTTAAAAGGTATATGCAAAAATACAATAGATTTTTACTAAAATTTTCTAATTCTTAAAATTGGACTAGATCAGTGTATTTTTAGAGCAAGGGTCAGCAATCTGTGGCCTGTGACTGTATTTATAAATAAAGTTTTATTGGAACATAGCCACGCCCATTCTTTTATGCACTGATTATGGTTGCTTTGGGGATACAAAGGCAAATGTGAGTAGTTGCAACTGAAACCGTATATCCCATAAGCCTAAAATATGTACTATCTGGTCCCTCCTGAAAAAATTTGCAGAACACTGACTTAGGGCATGTTTCCAAATGGTCCTAGCCATCTTTTATCAGTCATGGTTATTTCATAAATATCAATTAATGTACCTTAATCATTCTAAAATTCTTCCATAATCAAATGGGATATTGCATGTGACATGATTATAAGCATCTAGTAATAAAAATAGTCAAGTGAGAATAGAAGGTTCTCACTTCCTGTCCCTTTTTAAATGTTGATTTACTCGTGTTTCTCACATAAGGGAACAAAATCATGCAGGCAGTACTTGAAACATGTGGACAATGGTTACCACTGTAAAATACGGATGTCACAGGCAGTTACCTATGTTGTGACAATCTTCAGTACTGTAACTGCATATTGGAAACATTAACAAAAATATTTTAGAAGTCACATTTCCTAAAAAATGCTTTATCTTGTATCACAGCTCTAAAGAAACATAAAGCAAGGGTAAAGGCCCACATATCTATCTAGTTGAGAAAAAATGGAATAAAATCCTTCATTATTCAAAGGATGCAGGTTTGAAAATGAATGCCTTATACCCCAATGCATGAATATTTTTACTGATCTCTTCCTGTGAGGCAAGCTCCAGATAACCATAGGGCCTACAAAAAGGACAAGACAGGGACACCTGGGTGGCTTAGTCGTTGGAGTGTCTGACTCTTGATTTTGGCTCAGGTCATGATCTCAGGGTCATGGGATTGAGCCCTGTGTCGGGCTCAGGAAGAACAAAAGATAAGACGTTATTTCTGCTTTCAAAACACTGACAATTTCTTACACTTCACATTTAAACACTTCTGAGGCATTAAGGAACATAGTTCTTTTGGTGCACAGAAGCGTAGCTCAGATGCAATGCATGTGGAATCCCTCTCTAATGAATTCATGTTTGTAGGATGCCAATGTGTTTGAGCAAACCAGATGTTTATTTTATCACAAAATTATATCCTGCCACCAAAACACATAAAAATCTTAACTTCCTGAAGAGTTAAAAATACTGATAGCTCTATACTGAAGAGTTTGGGATAATGTGGGAATCTGTTTTCTCTGAAACTTTATTGTCAAGAAACAACAGAGCAGAAGAGTTGCTGTATATTCAAGTATGTCAAAGGGCCCATCAAGGTCAAATAAGACGGTGTTTGAAAATGATGCTATGTGTGGATAACACTGCACATAACCAACAAGAGAACATCTTTAAAACCACGGGATGCTAGAGGTGGATGGGCTCTTCCAAGTCAGTAAGTCAACTGAAGCAAGGTCAGACTCAATTCCATGGTATTTGGAGAAGGATATGAGCAATATATAACGTGGCTCATGCCTCAGATTGAATAATTTAAATTTATACTTACTATCATTTACAACTGAATTTATGCAGTCACTCAGAGCTATTGATAGAATGGAAAAAAGAGATATTCATGATCCTGATTTGGGCTATCATTATTTTTCCTTATATTCTAAAAAAAAAAGTGGTTTTGGGTTACGTAAGTATTGAGGAACTATAGGGGAAATGACAACTAAGATGACATGGCCATCAAAGAATGGGACTAGAAGGTAAAGCCTCAGATTCAGATTCATTCTAACACAGTCCCTGCATTTATGCATACTGGCCTTAGATTGAAATCATACTGTGGCTGAAGTAAGATATTATATCATGTATCTATACCTATCCATTCCAGTACAATATTCCACCCATAGCAGGTATATATTAGATGTATGTTTTCTTCATTCATGTTATAATTGGCATCCACAATAATTTGGAATGAGAGCAAGTTAAGAACAAACCAAACTCACAGAAACATTAAGTAAAATGGTTTCCAGGGATTGGGGGTTGGGGGAAATGAAGGAGATGTTGGTCAAAGGGTACAAACTTCCAGTTGTAAAATGAAGAAGGTCTGGGGATCTAATACTCAGCATGGTGACTACAGTTAACAATATGGTATTATATACTTGAGTATTGCTAAGAGAGTAATCTTAAATGTTCTCACCACAGACACAAAACATTGTAATAATGTGAAATGATGGATATGTTAATGAAACCTTATTATGGTAATAATTTTGCAATGATTATCATGCATGATAATACCTTACCGCCATGTTGTATAACCTAAACTTACACACTGTTATATGTGAATTATATCTCAATAAAGCCGGGAGAAACTAATACAGAAAAAGAACAAATCACTTAAATTCAGAGGCAACAATGAATTGGGAGAGGGAAATTATTCAAACCACAGAAATTTGACCCACAGAAGCAGTACTCAAGATTCAGAAATACAAGAACACGTTTAAGTGTATGCATTATATTATCCCACGTGAAGAGCTGTTATTATGAGCTTAACTCAGGTCAACTTGGGCCTCAAACCCCACTTTTAATGGTGTTCTTGCAGAGGAACCAACTATGAAAAACAAAACAAACCAGAAGAATACACTTAAGTCGTAAGCATAAATAGCAGGTCTGAGACCTTTCTTTTGTTCATTTGCATAATTAATTTTCACTACCATAATGATAGTATAGAATTGGCCTCACTCTTACAAATAGAAAAATGACAAAAAATATTCAATGCATATATACGTATATATATATGTATGTATATATATAATATGAATCCCATTGAAAAATGGAAAATGGAAAATGGAAAATATTTATATAAGAGGGGATTCAAATGACCAAAAAACATGAAATATTTCAACCTCACTACTAATTAATAAAATGCAAATTAAAATAAAACAAGATTTAGGGGCGCCTGGGTGGCTCAGTCGGTTGAGCGTCCGACTTCGCTCAGGTCAGGATCTCATGGTCCTTGAGTTCGAGCCCCGCATCAGGCTCTGTGCTGACAGCTCAGAGCCTGGAGCCTGCTTCAGATTCTGTGTCTCCCTCTCTCTCTGGCCCTCCCCCCGTTCATGCTCTGTCTCTCTCTGTCTCAAAAATAAATAAATGTTAAAAAAAAATTAAATAAAATAAAACAAGATTTAATTCACATTACTTTTTAATCATACTTAGAATTGACAAGGATATGGAAAAACAGTAACTCTTATACAATGTTTGTGCATATAGAAATCAGAACAACTATTTTTGAGAACAATTTGGAAGCATATATAGGGTCAAAGATGTGTAAGTTTTATTGCTTCATGCTTCCAGTTGTTGTTATAGACGCTAGTGAAACACTTATTCTTGAGCAATAAGATGCCTGTCCACTACAGTATTAATCATCAGGCCAAAACAATAACAACAAAATCTAAATTACCAACCACAGTAGACTGATTAATAAAAAATGAGGAATATTCATTGAATGTGCTACTATAGAGCACTTACAATTTTTTGTAATGTTTATTTATTTTTGAAGGAGAGAGACAGAGAGCGGGAGAGCAAGCGAGTGCACACGTGTGAGCAGGGGAGGTGCAGAGAGAGGGAAACACAGAATCCAAAGCAGGCTCCAGGCTCTGAGCCATCAGCACAGAGCCCGTCGTGGGGCTCAAACTCACGAACTGTGAGATCATGACCTGAGCTGAAGTCGGACACTCAACTGACTGAGCCACCCAGGAGCCCCCAATACAGAGCACTTAAAATGGGTACACTTGACCTGTAGGTGACAAACTTGATCAATTATAACACATAATGATGAACCCCAAAAAAAGAGACAGGTTGCAGAAAATTAGACGAGCATAATACCTTTATATAAACTTTAAAATATGCAAAAGTATGCTATCCATTTTTATGGGTATATCTGTAACAAGTTAAAACTATTAAAGACACATAAAAACAAACATCAAACTTAAAAGAACAGTTACTTCTGAAGTGAAAGTAGGAAAAGGGAAAAGGAAGAGTACATAGGAAGACTTGGAATTTATCTAATGTTTTCTTTCAATTTGAAGCAAATATGGCAAAATGTTAACATCTTATAATGTTGAATGAATAGTGGGCACATAAAAATGTTCATAGTATGTCATTGTTTTTCAAAGTGTGGAATGATACCCAAATAGTGGGTGTGAAATCACTTTAAAAGACTGTGGCTAATGTTTTTAAGAAGAATAAAGTAAGACAAAATAGGAAATACCAGTGTAAGCTGAAGTACATCTAAGCAGTGTTCTGCAGATAGTTTGCTTCAGTTATTTGTATGTTTATGTATGTATGTGAATATGATCTAAACTATCTTTGCTTACTCTGAATTTTGGGTAAAAATGTTTTAAAGATACTGCATTGTGTTATTCTCTACTATTTTTATCTGTTTGAATATTTCATATGCTTAAAGTTAAAAAAGAGATAATTAACTGAAAATACAGGGAATTATTACTGTAGTTTTTTAAGACAACTATAACTCTAAACTCACAGAAAGAATTCAGTCTATGTAAACACTTTTAGTGTTAAATATATTTTTCAACATATTGATACCTCAAAAGGACAGAGGAGTCCGTGAACATGGAATTTGAACTCAGAGCCTCCGAATGACAAATTAATGCTTACTTCTCTGAGTCAAAATGCTCTTTATAAGATCAAAATTTCTTTTCTGAGCTAATCTTAAGTCCTATTCAAACATGTTTAGGTTGCCGTATTGGAATTAAGTCTTCCTATATACCCGTTTTTTAAAGTTAGTCATCATGTACATTTGTGGGAGATATAATGAGAAATCCTGACATGATGAGGAACTATCAGAAACTAGATTAACAGAATAAATGAGAAGGCAGACTGTGATTTTTAAGGCCTATATTTAAAAATTTCTTATTAGGAAAGGGTTTTAAACCTTCCATAATAGCCAATATGCTTGACCTCTGATATACACAAATTATTTAGCCCTATACATATATTATGTTCAGTTCTAATAAACTAAATGTGAGCTGAGGGGTGGGGAGAGGAACTTGTATAAAATAGGTCCAAAATGAAGTCCTTATATTGTGTAAACCTTTCAGAAAATATACTCATGATTTCAAAACTGTGTTTAGATCTCTTTGCTGCAGGAATTATTAACAAAAACAGCTCATATACATTTCCATTTTAAATTTTATTACTGCCATTGATACCAGGTGTAAATTATTAAAATTGGAAGGTATTGTGTGAAATCAAGAAAGCTATAGGCGATAGTGGCATTAATTAGCATATCCTTGGCATCTAAAGTTATCTATCTATCTACTCTAATAAGCTGTGTAATGCACAGAAATACAATTTTGAAATGCTTTTGTAGTAACAAAACGTAGCTGCAGCTGAATTTATGCCTCTGGTACTCAACAAAGATGCAGACAGGCCATAACTCATAGGGTATATATATTTTCCAAGTTTGTTTATTTTGTTTGCTTTATGTATGTCTGTTGCTTCCAAAAAGGATTTTGAGGTAGATTATAATAAAAGGCCCATGAAATAGGCTTGTTAAAACGAAGATAAATTGCCAAAAGCATCATAGTAAGGAGTAGAAAAATGGTTATTGGGAGTGGGTTGAAGAACACATAATTAGTAAAACTACTAGCTAAGAATAGTTACTTTAATTATATATTGAATTTAGCCTGTACTTCCCAGAAGCCAAGACAAATTTTAAAAAAATCAGGATGAGTTGTATAGATCTAGTTGCACAGTTCTTTAGTTCTTCAGGAGACAAATTCAAGTTCTAAATCTAAGGGACAAAGATTTTTAAGATCATGAATTTTGATGTAAAGAACACTCAATGACATAATGGATGGCTTTTTGAATATTCAACTGGATTTTAGAGAAGTCACTGAAACATGGTTCAGTTGACCATTTTGTATGTTAACCAGCAATAAGAAGCTAAAAGGCATTCTGTTGTAGCTCCATCTGCAAAGTTTGAGAGATATCTTGAGAAAAGAAAATTGTTTAAAATAACCTTGGTAGACCAAAGGTCCTGTATTATATGAGAAGATGGACTTCAGATTAGAATAATGTCTTAATTACCTAGTGTGGTAAACTGACTAACGACCCTCAAAAATATTCAGGTCCTAATCCCCGTACCTTGTGAATATTACTCTGTTTGGCAAAAGGAACTTTATAGATATGATTGAATGAAGGGTTGTGAGATGGGGAGGTTATCCTGCATTATCCAGGTGGCCCTACATGTAATCACAGGTCTCCTTTGAAGAGGGAAGCTAAGAGAGCTATGGGAAAAGAGACAGAAGCCAATGGGATTAGAGAAGCAAGATGCTCTACTGGTGTTTTTGAAGATGAAAGACAGGGCTACGGAATGAAGGAATGCAGCTCTAGACTTAGATAAAGCAAGAAACTGATTCTCCCCTAGAGTCTCCAGATGAAGGACAGCCCTGCTGACACTTTGACTTTGGTCCAGTGAAACTAATTCTGAACTTCTGCCCTCTAGAATTGAAAGTGAATAAACGTGTATTTTTTTACACCATCAAGTTTGTGGTAATTTGTTACAGCACTCACAAGAAACTAATCCACCTACAATATTTGGAAAAAATATTATCTTTACCAGAAGTAAAATATTTTAAAGTATCATGTGACATAGGATACTGACCCAGTGCTATGGTCTGAATGTTTGTGTCCTTCCAGAAGTCATACATTAAAATCTTAATGCCTAATGGGATTGTAGTAGGAGATAGAGCTTTGGGTGGCTATCAGGTGGTGAGGGCAGAATGCTCATGAATGAGATTAATGGCCTTATGAAAAAGATATTTGAGAGAATTCCCTTGTCGCTTCCATCATGTGAGGACATAGCCAGAGGTCTGTAGTGCGAAGAAGCCTCACCCAACCACACTGGTGCCCTGATCTAGGACTTCCAGGCTCCAGAACCGTGAGAAACAAATTTCCGTTGTTTATAATCTACCCGGCATGCAACAAAATCAATTGCTGAATTGCTTGGGGCAGGGGTGGAAACTTAATGGATAATCAGCATTTTAAAACAATTTAATGTTAAAACCCTAAGAAGATAATTTCAGGGATAGTTATGAATTCTTTTGGCATTTCCTGTTATAGTTTAAGTAACATTTTCAGTATTGCTGTATTTCTGATAAAACATTCAGTATTCTCTTGTGTTTTTTTTAAAGATTAAGTAAATGGCTGACTCTAGAATATAAGATCCAATGGAAAAGTAGGGCTTCTTTTTGGGTTGAAAGAGTGGATATTATTTGCACTTTGCAGAATCTGTGCTTTGCAGTGCAGCTGAACCAACAGCAGGCAATAACATTCTTTTTTTTTTTTTTTAAGTTCATTTATTTATTTTGAGAGAGAGAGAAAGGGCACTGGGGATGGGTACAGAGAGAGGGAGAGAGAGAATCCCAAGCAGGCTCCACACTGTCAGCACAGAGCCCAATGCGGGGCTCGATCTCTAGAACTCTGAGATCATGACCTGAGTCAAAATTAAGAGTCCAACGAATGCCTAACAGACAAAGCCACCCAGGTGCTCCAGGCAACACAATTCTCCTATGAAAACTCATTTCCTTTGGTCAAACCTCAATGCTGGGAGTGGTAAGAAACAACAGTTCATTAACTGAAAATGCTATATTAGGAGGATCTAGGGGGTAAAGTGGACTACCTGGAATATTCTTCCTTAAATTACTGATGTAAACAATTCTAGGAAGTCTATAGAAATAAAGCCACTAGTCCATAATCTTGGAGCATCCTGACCTGTTTTTCACAAGAGCAAAGCATAGTTGTCCATTGCAGATATATGAACTTTAGTTTAAAAAAAAATGATAGAGCCAGCTAGATGAATCCAGACAGTCTGATGTATCAGGCCTCTAATGAAAGTTTCTTTGGGGGCTGGCTTTGAGGCAGGAATTCAAGCTGCCCAGTTCAGTTTCCTGGGTGGATGGTGACTGATTGATTATGTATAACAACTAAGAGCTCCTGACCTAAAGGAATTCCACCTTGACTGCAAGAGATTTCCATCATTAGGGACCTTACTTGTTCTGTGTTCCCAGAGGACTCCATATCTGGCCCATGCACATGTTTCATATTGCACTGAAGTCATTTATCTGTCTTTTCTACATGTACCTTGACTCATTTACTTTTATGCCTCTAGCACCCACATAGTCCCTAGTATTTCACATAAACTGAATACATGTTTGCTCTATCCATGAGTGGAAGGAAACTCTGAGTAAGTCTTAAGCAACCATTATCTAGAACCTTTAAATCCTAGGGATCATTAGGCTGGTGGAGGCTTTTGCAATGCAAAGATCAGGTTGTCACTGCCTGAAGCCACCGATCAATCCTGGCATCTCTAGAAAAATGATAATCAGATACTAGAAAGTCTCTGCTACATGCACCTATCTACCCTATGACAGTTCTCCCACTTTAATGGGATTGCTTAAAGTGGCGGCTCTATGAGGACAGAGACTTATTCTTACTGTTGTATTAGGAAAATATAGAATAGTGCCTGATATATAGGTGATCACTAAATAGTTATCCAGTGAATGAGTAATCTCATAGGACAGAGTTGCAAAAGGAGACACAGATGATCTAGGAAGAAATCAGACACGAAGCTCTTATAACAGTCCAGGTATATGTGACAAAAGCAATGGGTCTCTTATCCTTTCAAGTAATTTTCCACCTAATGCCTAGTTTGGATATTGCCACCCTCAACAGAGTTCCCCAGCATCACCTCCTATGGCAAGCACACCTGTCAGGGAGTCTGGACTGGATTTTCCTACTGCACATCCACTCCCTGTGCCAGGCTTCCCTGAAAAATCTGTCTTGGATCCTCTAGTTATGCCCATTCATGCTGTTGTCTCCAAATCAGGGCTTTGATGGGCCTCTAGGGATTCTCAATTGGCATAACAACACAGTGCACCACAAACACTGCTAGCTGTACTAGAGTTTAGAAACAGACCAGGAATTTTGAAGACTCTTTGCTCCAAAAGCAGTATCCCAGAAAATTTATTTCTGACTTGCCTCTGTCCCAGAGCAATGTTGACACCCTGACCGATATGGCCTCACTTACAAAAATGAGTTTACTCACATGCTGTAGTATCCACAATGATACTTTTGTAGGGACCCTGTTTCCTGTTCCTACTAGAACTGAGCGTGTGGTCTCCAGGATTTGGTGGTCTCTGCAAACTCCAATGAGCCTCACTCGCTGGAGGGCCCCCCCTTAACACCCATCCATTCAAGGCACACCATGCATTGCCTATAATCTAGCAGTGAGAACAAACGCAGAAATAGGATGTTGGAACAATATATTCCTAGGCTCCCACACCCCATGTCTACTTGAAGAACCCTCCCAGAACCTCCCTCTCCATACTTCCATCCCCAAGCAGTGCTTTCACTATGAGGGAGAAACAAAAGTATATTCATGTCATTTTTGTATGATTAAAATGCTATGCTACATAACACTTTGTATATATAGTATTTAGGTTTATTAATTTGTTGTTCTTCAACTTCATTTGGATTGAAAAACTTTCTGATTCTTAAGATTTATAAGTAGTATGGGGGCGCCTGGGTGGCTCAGTTGATTAAGCATCTGACTTCAGCTCAGGTCATGATCTCACTGTTCATGGGTTTGGGCTCCACATTGGGCTCTGTGCAAACAGCTCAGAAAATAAGAGTTATAAACAGTATGTATTTTTGAAAATGGTGGTCTATTAAACCATATAGCGTAACTCCTTGGAAAATCATAATATCAAGCAAAGCCATACCACATTTTTTCCCCTCTCTGGCAGAAGAATTAAATTTGCATTGACAAGGCTTTTCCTATTTACTCCCTTGTGCAGATACTCACATTTAGAGCAGTTATATAATATGTGCTTTTTGTAAACATGCTTCTATTTTTTTAACCACTCATTAAAAAAAATAACCACACAGTCAGTCTACAGATGTTTGGAGGTACTGATTAACTCAGTCCATGCCACTTTTGTGTGTTTGTGCCCACCTGTAAGTGCATACTCCACCAAGTACATTGGAATTCTGAGAACTTTGAAAATGAGGTTATTGTACAGAATATTCTTGAGAAAATATTTCATTTGTTTTCTAAAAAAATTTCCCATCAAATTAAATAATAGACATAATCTATTCTCATTTATTCTTGCTTAGAATAGCTCTTTTTGCTGTGCAGACATCATTCTCTGCTCAGAAGAATACCACATATTTGTTCAGACAGCTTTCAAAGCAAACAATGCATTTTTTTGTTCCTTTCCTAGTTGCATGGAAAACTATACCATACAGTCATATTAACTTCATGTGTAAATAAAAGAGGTGAGTCTATTTTATGTTTGACTTTTTTTTTTTACTAAAGAAAGAAAATGTGACTCACTGTCTCTCTTTATCTCAGTTAACAAGTATTTCCTATTCAGAATCTGCAGAGGAACTCTAAGTGAGCTAGTTTCTAGAATTTTATTTAGTTCTTTAAACTCTAAATGCTATAAAACAAATCATTTTGGAATAATGACTTTTTAAATAGTCAAAACGACTTTTCAAAATCTTGAAATCTTTCATCCTTATTTCCGCTTCATTAGGCCATATAAGCACCAAAGGGAGCTGTCGCAATAGGGATTTGTGCACACCAGACTTTCATCTGGTTCACAGATATTACCTTGAGAATCTGACAGTTTGCCTAAGAGCTGGAAGTTGAGCAAATAAGGTAAGTAGACCATTGGTATATGTGCTGCCGAAGTGAGCACTAGGTAAGTAGACCATTGGAACTGTATGTGTGAATTTGGTAGCTGGTGTAATTATTCCATGTGAGTTAAATCTCTTAGAAGATCCTTGGCCCTAATTCTGAGTACAGCAGATGACAAATAAGTGGTCAGTAACACACTAACATAGTATTTTAAAAATCACTCACTGTTGACTGTTCAGGTCCTTCCATATCCAAAGTTTCCCTGACTGAAGCTCATGATCCCTTTCAGCTCTATCATTTATAGCAAACTTTTTTGTTTGTCATTGTTGAATTTATGAACCTTCAATGCCTTCCTTGGCAGACAGTTCATGGTAATGGTCTTTGTTTTCCTTCCCTTCCCTTCCCTTCCCTTCCCTTCCCTTCCCTTCCCTTTCCTTTCTTTCTTTCTTCTTTTGTTACACATAAGGATATGATTAAGCAGTTTGGAGAGAGAAAGAAAAGAGAGAATCGGTATTGAAATTTTAAGACACAATGCAAAGAACCAAACAGACCTGCATAAGAAATGCTGAGAAACTGAAGGCCTCAGAGGAAGAGCAGTAGGTAGAGTCGAACACTGTGGCCTATCCAACAGGGTAGTTATTAGCCACATGTGGCTATTGAGCCCTTGAAATGTGGCTGGATTTTGAAGGCTCAGTACAAATAGGACTATAAAAATACCTCGTGAATAAATTTTCATGATGATTACGTATTGAAAAGACAATATTTTGGAACTACTTGGCTGGAGAAAACATATTACTAAAATTAATTTCACATATTTCTTTTTACTTTTATTTTAATGTGACTACTAGTATATTTAAAATCACATATTATGGCTAGCTTTATATTTCTATTTGATACTGCTGATTTAGAAGATCCAGTTCAGAAGGAATGAGTAACAGAAATTTTAAGCTGGTTAACTTTAGGTTTAAGATGGTCAAAGTAACAGAGGTATATGGTGAATTGAAAAGCCAGTATATTAAGAATACCCATTCACTGAAGGCAGGAACCTAGTGTGTCTTATTCATCTGCATATTCTCAGCGCCAAGCGCAGTTTCTGACATACACTAAGTTCTCAGTAAATAAATATATGACTAATGAATAATGAATCACTCAAACTAGAATTATGAAGTAAGCAGAGAGAAAAAGTATTTGGTTGTATGTCACCAAAATTTTTTCAAACACTATATTAAAGTCTGTTCAATAAACAATCCTGGGATACTGAACAGCAAAAGAATGAAACTGGACCACTATCTTATGCCATACACAAAAATTAATTCAAGATGGATGAAACGTGAATGTAAGACCAAAAACCGCAAAAATCCTAGAAGAAAACATAGGCAGCAAGCTCCTTGACATTGCCCTTGGCGATGGTTTTTGGATCTGACTCCAAAGGCAAGGGCAACAACAGGAAGAATAAACAAATGGGACTACATCAAGCTAAAAAGCTTGTGCACAGTGAAGGAAACCATCAACAAAGTGAAAAGGCAATCTAATGAATGAAAGAAGACAATTGTATATTATATATCCACTAAGGGGTTAATATCCAAAGTATATTAGAAACTCATACAACTCAATATCAAAAAAACCAATCTGATTAAAAACCAGGAAGAGGATGTAAATAAACATTTTTTCCAAAGAATACGTACAGATGGCCAATAGCCATACGAAAAAAATGCTGAATATCACTAATCATGAGGGAAATGCAAATCAAAACCACAGTGAGTTATCATCTCATACCTGTCAGAATGGCTATTACCAAAAAGACAAGAAACAACAAGTGTTGGCGAAAATGTGGAGAAATGGAACCCTTGTGCACTGTTGATGGGAATGTAAATGGGTGCACCCACTAGGGAAAAATGTATGGAGGTTCTTCAAAAAATGAAAAACAGAACTACCACATTTCACTTCTGTGTATTTATCCAAAGAAAACAAAAACACTAATTCAAAAAGATACATGCACCCCTATGTTCATGGTAGCATTATTGACAGTAGCCAAGACAAGGAGACAACCTAAGTGTCCATCAATGGATGAATGGATAAAGAATATGTGGTACATACACACAATGGAATACTACTCAGCCGTAAAAAAGAATGAAACCTTGCCATTTGCAACAAGAATGGATCTTGATAATATTATGTTAAGTGAAATAAGCCAGACAGAGAAAGACAAATACTGTATTATTTCATTTATATGTATAATGTAACAAACAAAATAAAACAAAACCAAACTCATAGATACGGAAAACAGATTGGTGGTTGCCAGAGGGGAGAGGTATTGGGGGGTAAGCAAAACAGGTTAAGGGGGTCAAGACATACAAACTTCCAGTTATAAAATAAATAAGTCATGGGGATGTAATGCACAGCATGGGGACTATAGTCAATAATACTGTATTGCAAACTTGAAAGTTGCTAAGAAAGCAAAAACTGAAAGTTCTCAGCACAAGAAAAAATTTTATAACTTTGTATATTGACAGACAGAAAATACTTATTGTGATTCTATAACAAGGTATACAAATGTCATATCATCATGTTGGACACCTGAAATTAATAAAATGCTGTGTGTCAATTATACTAAGGTATAATTATATTAAGTTCCCTAAATATTTCTGATTCAAAATGAATTCTTAAGTAGTAATTAAAGATCACTGTTGGTAAAGTGCACAACTGAATTATGAAGAAGTCTCAGAAACTTACTAGAGATGTTTTTTTAAAATATATACCACAGAAGGGAGTTGGATAGAGAAGTGACAGAGTCTGGGATCTGCATTCCGGTTCCATGTTAGTGACATTTGCTGCTATATAACATAGGGATGGAACCAAGTATTGGCTAGGAGATAACTTAGAGAAATCTGACCAAAAGTAAAAAGTATGTATTCTCATCAAAGAAAGGTATCTCTTTTCTGTGCCCTTGTATTGTGTGTGTGTGTGTGTGTGTGTGTGTGTGTGTGTGTGTGTGTTGTGTGTGTGTGTGTGTGTGTGTACACAATAACAAAAAGGTCCTAAATTTGACATCCCTAGATGGGCTTCAGGGACATATAAATCCTCTAATATTGTGTGTATCTGTGCAAATGTATGTTTTAGGGAAAGAATACTGTGGCTGTCATCAGTATCTCAAAGTGACCCATTGACTAAAACATATTACTTAGCCACTGTTCTACTGCAACATTAAGTAGATTGGTGTGACAGTAAAATAATGACCTCTTGCTCTGATTTCAACATTATGGGGAGCTATCCTTTGGCTGGAAAGCATTGGATCCTTTTCTGTTTTCCACATATTAACTAATGTTTGACTTTCTAGAACTTTCTTAGAGATTTCACATAAAGATAAAAAATAATTTAACACACAAAATGTTTGAAATGCCAATTTCTTATTTATCAGAAATAATGTATTTGGGGAAGTAATTCTGGCCATGATCAAAATGTTAAAAGAGGTCCCAATGGTCTTTTGAATTGTTCCTCTGCCCCCACCTCCAATCATCCTAACCAAATCATTAAACGCCCTTGCTTTTTAAGGTCAGCTCTATCACTTTTGGCTCTGAATGTATTTAATATAGATACCTCATATGATGTGATATAAAGGAAGAATTAGATGCTTGCCCAAAATTTGCTCCCCTCTTCTCTGGTAACAGCTGCCCAAGTGTGCTTTGGAAAATTAACTCTCACTCACTCCATAAAGTCTTAACGTGAGGTCAATCAAGTTCACTTTGGATTCGCCACCCATACACTTCAAGACAAGAAATACATGGTTCCTGCTGTGACAATCAGACTCTTTCTTCCAATTTAACTCTTATAAACAGAGTGTAATAGAAAAATGAAAAATTAGGATTTCATCCATCCTGGTAGTCAGTCCCTGAGGAGACTGGAGATCCCAGAGTTGCTCTGTCCCTGAATCTTCCTTAAATCAGGTTCTTACGCTGTTTCTTTGATTTACAATAAATTCAGTGGCAGAGAGTGGATCTTTATAAAGTGGATACATAATCTGAGACTACTAATTTATTTATTCCTCAAAAGTTCAAAAAAGTTGAGCATCTATTCTTCATCAGTTACTGAGGGCTCAAAATATTGTTCTGTCTCAGAAGACAATATTATCTAATTTGAGGTATGTGAAACTAAAAAATAGTAAGTTGATTTAGACGAAAGGTCAACTAGCTCTGATTTCAAGAGGAACACTGATGGCTGAGAAGATCAAGGGCTGGAGTAGTCCAGAGAGATATAAGATGGGACTTACACCAAAACTCAAAAAAAAAAAAAAAAAAAAAAAAAAAAAGGGAGATTTTGAGAAAATTGATAGGCAGGAGGAACAATTCAGGTGAGGAACAGCTTGGCCAATTACAAGGAGGAAACCTATCCAGCTGGCTAGCAGGGAGAGTTTATGTATGAGAAAGCCAGGAATAATGTGGCAGCAACAACTTGAAGAGGACACTCAGTGCCACGCTAAAATGTTTGCACTGTATCGGGCAGGCAATGGGATCCATGTAATTACTTTAATGTATAAAATGGCTTGACTCAGGGCAAGATTATGCCAGGGTAGGCAGTTATGAGATTTCCATAATACCTAAGAGTTGAGGTAGAAAGAAAATAGAGCAGGATAATGGTGGAGAAAATGTCAGTGGACTACTTGACGGGAGAAATCACACAAATGGAGACTCTGTAAGACCTGATAAATGACTGAATTCATGTGGAGGGAGAGGGTTAAATCAACCAAACCATGATTTCAAAGGTATTAGCAGAAATTATGGAAAACCAATAATACTTTGAACTTGGCAGCCCAAGGAAAAAAACTATTTGGGTAATTATAATGTGTATGTAATTTTTTTTCCCACTGTGCCTTTCTTGATCCGTAGCAGTGTGATTACTGACAAGCAGCTCTCACTCCCAACACTAATAAAGTTAATATACCATAGTGTACCAATGATTCCTATTGCCGAATATTTGTTCCTCTTATGTTGCGACGTGGACTGAAGATTATTTTCCTTCCTTCCTTTCTTTGGAAACTTTGGTTGACCGTGGCAACGGCTACTCTATCTCTAAAACAGTAAGAATGTTTTTATAGGTACTTGCATTTGGCTAAAGCAATAGGCTTCTCTGATTTGTGCTAGTTCTGGGCCCAGCACTTAGGAGGCCTGGCAACTTCTACCTTGCCTTCATGGAACCCAACAGCCACGCTATAAGGAAGTTGAATCTCTCTCTTGAAGAGAGAGGCCACATGGAGGGGTCCTTGAGGAAGAGGCACAAAGTGGGAGGGGAGCCATCTTAGGCCTTCTAGGCCAGCCTAGCCTCCAGCTAAAAGCAGCTATACAACCCTACAGCCGACACCAAGTGGAACAGAAAATCCACCCAGTTAATGCACAGAATTCTAAAATATTACAGATCTTTACTGTTCTGGCTACTATATTTATTAAACAATAGAAAGGTTGAGTTTGAGGTGTCCCTGACACAGTCAGAGATCTCCAGCTGGGAGTGGCTACATAGAACTCACAGAAAAACTGGAGATACAGATTTTGAAGCTATTCACTCATCAATGGTGACTGAAGTCAAGAACATGTGTGGGAATATCTATGACAAGAATATAAAATGAGACGAGGAAATAGTCTAGGTTACAGTCACAACAAACTTTCACATGGAAAGAGAATAGTAAGAGAAATAGGAGGCAGCAAAGGAAACAGAAAAGCCAGAAAAACAGAAAGAGTGTGGATTCACTAAGGCCCAGAGAAATGTCTCACGAAGGAGAAACATGGACTCCTGTGAGATGTTGCCAGGAAGTATGATGACAGGGTACAGTTTACAAGCAGAATAAAAAATGCCTCCAAGAAGCTTAACATTAATAACATCACCCGGAGAATTAATTTCTTCAGGGAACACATATTTGATGTCATGTCATTAACCTACCCATGTTGTCTTCCACCAAGTAAATGCTTATGCATATTTGATCTTGAATACAATCATTTCAAGACAGAAAATGAACAAGCAGAGAGACTTATAGTTTCAATTTAATTGCAGGGGCATGACTAATTGAAAGATTTTCTATATTTGGTGAGGCTCGTTGCGACCCTTTTGCTGGTTCCCAAACTGATCTGTGGAGACTGGAAAATTGTAGCAGTGGCTTGTTTGATGTTTCATTATCATGACTTCCATGATAATTAGGAATAATTCATGCCATAGCAGTGTGCATGTTACATAGAAGGTAGAGTAAGTAGGGTATTTGATTCCTGAAGTGGCTCATATTTTAACATCCCCTTCTTTTATTTGATAAGATTCATGTTAGTAAAAATCATGTAATAATCAGTAATACTCCTTAAACTCGGGGCTTATTCCTTAGTTTTAAAACAATAAGGAAAAGTAAATTTCGATTTTAAAGGTATTTTTCAAATTTAGTAACATAGCTCATGTGTAAAACGCAGACAAAAATATTATTCCCTGTAGTTCACCCTTCATTGTTTTAAATTTTAAACACAAATAAAAACCCTAAGGGGTCACATACAATGTCAACACTGAAGTAACTCAAGTTCTATTTATTCATCTTTACAGTCACTGTGCCATCATTGTTTATATCAAATCACCTGTTTAAATAAAGAAATATCAAGCACCACTTGGGGTGGAGGCACCAACTTTTTCCAAAGTCAACTCAAATGACTCCAAACTATTATCAGTTTACTCTAGAAATAACTGCATTGCAGCTGAGACCGTATGCTGGGGACCTAATGTGTAATTCGGAGGGCTTTGAGTTAACTGCTATGCAGAATTAAATGTTTATTCAAGGATAAGTAATAAAAATGTGTTAACTTGAAGCTTATAAACTCATAAATAGGCACATCGATTGTTTAAAATTAGACCAGCAAAATATTTTGGGGTGAAGAAATATTTTATCACATTGTTTAGACTTGCTGGTGCATGGTGACAGTAAAAAGCAAACCAAATTCTAGTCAATTTTTTTATTGCTTGTAAATCATTCTACGGACATTTTACCCCCTTAATGCCTGCCCATTAGAATTGCTCCCCATTATTTCTCATTCTGTGCACCAGTGATACGAATTGACTTACCAACACTTTTTTCCCATTGTTAGCCTTTCATTTTGACCCTGAAATCCCATCTTGCTACATGAATGAAATTTGACAAGAAATTCAAAATTTTGTAGGTGCATTTCTATGTATAATGCATAGCGGAAAACCTTCAAAAGTCTTTTGCAATATTTTTTTTCTTAAATACCCAAAAAAGATAGATTGAGGGGATAAACTTCATGGAAAATTAACAGGGGAAAGAAGTGATCATTTATATGTCAGATGAGTTATGGAAACACACAAAATGTGATTGGGCTGTAATTATATATCATCTGTCCTCTATATCCATTTATTTATTCATTTAACAAATGTTTAACTATCCCTTCCATGCCTTTCTCTGTGCTAGATGTTGGGAAATGAAGAATATCTTGTCAATCAACATTCTACATAACCTTCCCGTTCAAACAACATTTATTATGTTTTAAGATTTTTTTTGATGAAAGTCTTTTCAACATATAAACTTCCCAGTTTGTATATAGAAAGGATAATTTAACTTTTCTCTTGATGTCTCAAAGTCATCATAATTAAAATACATAATTTTGTGTATTTTGATAGAATTCTATGTCTCCCAGCTCTTTGCCTGTTTAGCCTCACCTTCCTTTATAGGTAGCCTGTCAGCTTTGACATCTCCTGCTGTCATCTGCTGCTTTTTTATAGTCTCTTACTTGACATTAATCTTAACATTTCATGGTTTGAAAGTTCTATGTGTGGGAAAACTAGACAAGCAAACTTGTCTGTTATCTGTTAGCAGGTTATAAATTATAAGAATAAGAAAACTTTAACTCAACCACTAAAAAAATAAGGGGGAGTTATTAACATGCATAACTCTAAGTCCAGTCTGCTATCTTTGGCCTTATTCACCTGTTAGCTTGCCTCCCAGATGGCTACTGCATCTCCGTGCATCATATCCTTTGGACAATGTACAAAAGAGGAAAAGATACCTTTCTCTTTCTTTAATGTATATGTTTTTCAAGATTTAATAACGTTTTTCACAGATGCATCCTTCCCCAAAAGTCTATGTCTCTCAACTCATCAGCCACCTTGTAATATGTACCCATTCCAAAATGAATCACAGACATGGGGAATGAGTCTGTCATGGTTAACTTAGACATTTTGGCCTAGGTGGGAAGATGAGTCAGTTTGTCCTCACAGCACCTGGTCAATCAGAAGACAGTGAATCTTAAAGAAGAAGAAGAAGAAGAAGAAGAAGAAGAAGAAGAAGAAGCAGCAGCAGCAGCAGCAGCAGAAGGAGGAGGAGGAAGAGGAAGAGGAAGAAGAGGAAGGGGATGAAGAGGAGAAGAGGGAGAAAAAGGAGAAGAGGAAGAAGAAAAAGGAGGAGGAGAAGAGGAGGGAGGAAGAGGAGGAGAGGAAAGAGAAGAAGAAGAAGGTGGATCTTGAATAAACGAAAGGTTGTGTAAGAAAAACAAAGTTGGGGAATATGATAGGTAACTAGTGACATCTTTGAAAGGAAGGCTTGTGACTGTGAATGTTCAAAAGCCACATTCCATTTTCATTTTCAGTTTGATTTTATGGTCTGGCGTGTTTGGGTTGCTGGAATATTAAAAAATGACTTACATGCTATATACACTTCTATTACAATGGCAACTCTTAATAATTTGCTACCACCATAAAGTGAAAAGTGAGTATACAAAAGTAGCAATTTATTCCACTGACTTATGAAAATGAGGCATGCAAGCCAATCTATTGGAATATAAGAAAAAAAATATTAGAAATATTTTTGTTTCATTCATTTTTATTTAAAAAAATTAAAGCTTTAGGGGCACCTGGGTGGCTCAGTCGGTTAAGCATTCAACTTCGGCTCAGGTCATGATCTCACAGTTCGTGAGTTCAAGCCCTATGTTTGGCTCTGTGCTGACAGCTTGGAGCCTGGAGTCTGCTTTGGATTTTATATCTCTGCCCTGTCTGTCCCTACCCTGCTCAAGCTCTGGCACGCGCGCTCTCTCTCTCTCTCTCTCTCTCAAAAATAAACATTAAATTTTTTTAAATTAAAGCTTTACTAACATTTCAAATATAGATTGACCTTGATTGACCTTGATCCTCACTCCATAAGAGACACTTACAAGACACATTACGTCAGCTACCTGAAGAAGTCTGAAAGAGGGAAGGGGTTGACAGTGCCACGTTCAATCATTTGTATACCTTTAGCATATTTTTAGATACTGTCCATTCTCATTCATTTGCAAATGATGATTTCATGACACATATGAATTCAGACTGGTCCTTAGATGTACTAAGTAGCACCTCTTTTGACCTGACAATTATGAAGCTCATCAATAGTAACATAACAAATAAACCTATGTGGAAGTTTCATATTTTTTATTGCATTTTTCAATCAGAATTTGATTTGAGGAAGGCAAAAATCAGAGTTTGACAGGAGATTTGAGCACTTCAGTCAGGAATCATCATGGGTAGTTGAGAACATGAATGGCTGTGACTTAGCTGCTTATTAAAGTGACAACACAATATTTACATAAAAATCCTTAACACTTTCAGAAATGAAGAACATTTGTTACTTCTTTTACTTTAAGGAGAATAATCAAGGGCATGGAAAAGTCATTCTCGTGGGATATAGAAACTCCACTATTGGGTAAATTAGCCTCTAAGGTGAAGAACAAACTTTTACAACCTTTTACAACTTTTACAACTAAGAGCAGAAAAATAAGGAAACTTTGTGATTTTCATAGAGAGGAAACCAAATTCTGAGTGTGCATGACTAAAACATTTGATTCAAAGGAGTCACAGCTTTTTTTTATAATCTTGTGAAAAGATCCATCACAAACTGGGCCAGCTTTGGTAAAATTTTAACAAAAATTTATTCTCCTTTTCAGATTCTATTTCCATGAATGTTCTACAGATCTATCAATATGCCCAGTGTAGTCCTTTACCATGCTCTTTCTTGTTCTGGAACAAAAGTCATTTTATTTCAAAACAGAAGCATTCCCTCTTTTTCCTTAACCAAAACATGCCTTATTATCTTGAGACTCCTAGTACTCTCACATGAGTAGTCTCACAGTCATCTATTTTGTCTTTAATTAAAAAAAAACTTTTTTTAACGTTTATTGATTTTTGAGACAGAGAGAGGAAGAGTGTGAGTGGGGAAGGGTAGAGAGGGAGACACAGAACCAGAAGCAGGCTCCAGGCTCTGCACTGTCAGCACAGAGCCTGACATGTGGCTCGAACCCATGAAGTGTGAGATCATGACCTGAGCCCAAGTCAGACACTTAACTGAATGGGCCACCCAGGCACCCCTCACAGTCATCTATTAATTATAACTTTTATGCAAAGTCACTTCTATTTCACAAGGAAAACAAGATGGTGATAAATGTGAATAGTCCATCATTTCTGCTGGATTAGCACAACTCAGAATACACATAATCCAGCTTTGCACAGCAGCACAGTTCTCTCATACAATTTTGGACATGGCAAGGACATGTTCAATGACAAACCCAAATATGTAGCTTCCTGTAGCATATACAAGGAGCAAAAGTATATAAACTCAAAAGTATGCTAAACATTCAATTCTTCAGTATTCTGACATATAAATGACCTAGTTATCCAAAGAATGTCCATCAATTAACTCAATATAGTATCTGTCAAGAGTTATCTAAACATCTTGGAAATTCTCTTCAAGCTGACATATTCCTAAACATAATTACCGTGAAAGTAAAAGATTGTCAGACAAATGACTCAGGTGGGCCAAATATTTACATTTTTCATAATGTTAAACAATACCTAGAAGTAATAACTAATTTATGTGATCAGTTAAGCTGTATGCTTTTAGGAAAAACATACCCAAGTAGGGGAAAAAAAGTATGCTTGTATGATACTGATACTATGCTAACACTGACAAATTGGAGAAGATATAGCTGTTTTTATTAAATGCTAAAGACTAAAACTTATTTTCCAACTACTTTACCTAAGTCATATTAATTTGAATTCTCAAAATGGTTCTGAGTTGGTTTTTTGGAGAACATGTTTTTTAAATCAGTATACTTAAAGGATCAATGGTTCAATTTCCTTATTTTCAGGGAATTTTAGGAAAATTCAATTGATATAAACAAGTATTTCAACATGCCAATCAGAATTGGCTCCCCTAACTTATAGGACTTTACAAATAGATTAATATCACCTGGAAGTAGGACAACATTATCCACTCACACAACCACAGGTGAAGATATTTCTGAGCAACAGATGCATAGACAGTAAAACATAGCTTATAACTTCAACTCTACAATTTCAACAATGGGACAAGAGTCAACAGCAGAACAGAAAAACTGGTCCAAATGAAAGAGATATTCTCCTCCCAGACAGCGTGACTTTCTCCACTCATTTCAGCTCAAAAAGCGACAAACAAAAAGACTAACAAACCAGATTTTTTGTTGTATCTCACCCAACAGAGATTAGATTTCTATATACCATTAATCCATTTAAAGGAATCTCCAAATTGTCAGACCTTAAAATCAAGTTCCCAATCACTGCTGCCAACAGTGGGTAATAACTTATTGGCTGTAAATGAACCACACGAAACAAAGACACAAAACTAGTAGAGAGGAAAATTAAAACCAGAAAAACAGAGTCAACAATATTCTCTTGGTGCTTTGGATTCACCTAATGAGAGCCCAGAAAAGCACATCTGGGCTTCAACCACATATAAAGTGCACCTCTCTGTCATGGAAGTTTACCTGGCTCTGTCAAGTGAATCTATTGGACATCTTGTTGCAACTTCCAAACAGTTAAAAGATATTTTTCAAATAGGATAGAGTCATGACACTCACACAGATATGAAATGAACACCTGTTACAAGATTCTAATTCAACTCATGACTGAATGGAGAGGTATCATAACAGGTTAAAAAAGGAATCCAAAGAATATAGACTGGAATGTTGATCAAGAGTACTGAAATGATTAGGTAAAGAGATGATGTAAATCTGGTTTTATTACGACATGAGAGGGGATACTTGAACCTCTCCTGAACACTGAGCATGTCTACCAGTGACCTACAACTAACAAAGTCATGTAAATGAGCTCAAAGAAAATGTAAGGCTAGAATCAGAGAACCTAGAACACTGTCCCCTAGACAAGGTGATGTTTTATATTAAAACTTATTAATTTTTCTATAATGTTAAAGTCGAATAGAAAGTTAACATTCCCTCATGATGACGGTCCAGTCATTAGGGTGACCATGTTCCTACCTGAGATACTTATATGCCCCTGCCTGGTCAGGGATCAGTGACACCAATGACATCACTAAGTTTAGGAGTCACAAACGCAGCTCCCTGAGGGGCTGGAGAATGGGGTTAAGTGGATGGGAATGAGCACTGGTATGTTCAGATGCGCTTGGCAACAGGAAAACCAAGCAGGGGCCTATAAGAGCAAACTCTAACAAACACTATGCCTGGGAAAGGAACAATGGGAACTCCTCTAGTCATAGGAAGCTGACTTGTTTACAGTCTTCAAGAGGCAAGCAGTTCCCTGTAAGCTGTGTGGACCATCTCCTACAGGAAGAACACTATGTCCAGTATCCATGAGGGGAAAGAAGGTATGGCCACTGTGGGGTCCTGGATTTATCGATTTCAGAGAGGAGCAGTTTCTAATGGTGACAGTTCAGGGAGTGGCCATGGTAGGAGGAGTTGGCTTGGGTGGCGGGTAGAGAAGACTTCCTCATTAGCTCTGAGGGACTCAAGTCCTTGTGAGGCCAGGATGTTGGCCTGGGGTCCTCTTGGCCTGTTGAGATTTCTTGGCCTGGTGATGGTAGATGGGGTAGAACTGAATATCATGAATGAAGTGCCAAAGACTTTATTCATGATGTCGAAAGATCAGAAGGTGGTAGCAATGAGGGTGGGAGAGGAGATGGTGTCAGAACAGCTGACATGAACTTAAAAGAGCAGGAGCTTTTATAGGAAGACTGAAGAATGATGGAGGAAACCACAAAGAAATATACAAAACCAGGAATTACAGCCAAGTTCGTTTCATGCATTATTTGTTTATCCTCTGTCTCATTACAGAAAAGGACTTGAGGCAGCGATTATTAGCTAGTGATTCTTCCCGAGGAATACATTGTTCTGCTTTCTTCATAGACAGTGGTAAATAAAACAGTAATATTATATATAAGGTATTACCTGGCATAAGACATGCAATTCAAGCAGTTCTCAACTGTTATCAATTATTTATGAAGGGAGTTATTTATAAATGCACATCACTGCAAACACAATTATCAATCTCATACTCAGACAAGACACCTAATCTATCCAAAAATCACATATTTGATGAAGCAGCACAGAATTATCAATGGCTGAATATAGGTTTTGAGAGGTATAGTATATTCTATGTAAGTTCTGTCTCAAGTGCTGGACTCAAAAGAACATGCAATTTAATAAAGGCTCTTACATTCTGTGTGAAATTGTTAAAAGAATAAAAGGTGTCACTTGAAACATTGTAGAAAACTAACCCCTCCCCTGTGACTGTCAACATTTGACATTTTCTACTGTTCACCGTATGTGCAAGCCGCCCTGCCCCCCACAGGCCCCTGGCCTATCATAGAGAGCTGCTTAGAGGCTCCCTAGCCAGCTGGACCAATGGGATCAAACGACCTGAGTTCAGCATCTTCAGTTCATCGCTTTCTGGTCACGTGATCTTGGACATTCCTTTATTCTCTCGGAACAGCATTTTCCTCATGTGTGAAATGGGCATAATAAGAGTTCCTCTCGTCTTTGGGTTTTCCCAAAGATTAAATCAACATGTGGGTGCCAACTGCTACATAACACAGTGCCCAGCAAAGAGTACACCCATAATAAATAGGGTCATGTCTCTCCCTCCTGTAGACCAGATGCTTAGTTGTGCTTCCCCAGGCGCCCCTGGCCTGGTTCTCATGTGATGACTGTGTGCCTGGGCCAGGTACCGGTGAACCCTAGGGAGAAACAGAAGAGTGCCATGCAGAGGAAGAAGCCAGAGGTACACCCAGGAAACAGACAGGCCTCAGCCTGGTTTCCTCTCTGCTTCCTGTGCCTGGGGATTCACTCTCTCTGTGTTTCCTTTCACCATCTGTGTAAGCACAAGGATATGATTTGGCCTTCAGCCAATTCACAGGAGTGCCCTAAGAATGAAGGAAATACTGTTGAGGTTGTACTTAGAGCTTGGCGGAATATGCGTGTGTATAGAATCCAAGAAAAGTTTCTTGCCATGTCATGCCCATTAAACCTCATCTTTAAAGTAACTTCACTGTCAAAATGTTCATCCTACAAATTTGAGATTTGTTATAGAGAGCCATGAAGCCCTCCTACCCTTAGCCAAGCTCAGCCCTTACTCTTCTGTTCACTGAGTAGCAAGAAGGCCTTTTCCCAGCAACTGCAGGTTAAGATCACCTTTAGCTAATCACAGGAGAGAAAAATTATCACCTCCCTTCCCCTCCCCTGCCCCAAAGTAATAAACATATTTGTATGTCCAGGCTATTGGTTTCTCAGAGTCCAATGTCCTTCAGCCTATAGTGAAGGCCTCTAGGGTGTGTAATGCCAGAAAACTAATCATTATACTCAGATCTTGACATGTTAAACAGCTGTCTGATTTTTAAAAACTATTTATTTTGGCTTATAGCTGTGATTGTTGTAAGCACAAAACATAGTCTCCTGGATATTTCACAGGAAAACACACCAGAGGAATTTATTAAAGACAGGAGAAGGCATAATAGGTAGGTAAACCATGTCGGGTTAGTAGGTATGTGTCATCAGGTCATCAAACCCTACAGTCCATGCAGGAACCAACAAATAATGATCACTGTGACACCTGGAGGGAGCCAAGCTTTGTGAGCTCCCTCAGACTATCCAGCGTCCAAGGTGGAATTTGGAGGTGGAGCTTCAGTGACTTTGTGTTGGCAAGCCATCTTCAGTCACAGGGGCTTTGGACAATCGGGCAGAGCACTACTGCCATCCCTTTAAGAACTGTGCTCCATCTGTGCTTGAGGATTTCACAGGAAACGTGGGGGCCATGGCCAGCACAGCATGGGTGTAAATGCAGCCCCTGCCAAATCCCCCTCCTACATGTGCACAGGAATCCTCCACCGAGGGGAGGAAGGCAGGTAGAGAGTGAGAATCACTGCCCTTGGGAAAGCATCAACCCACCCAAGTTAAGACCTTTTTGTGCATTTCTAAAAGGTGTGTAATTTCATTATATGCAATAGAGGCTTCATTGGATTTAATGAACTAGTCTCAAAGAACTTCATGCTGTTTCTCATATAAGCTCTAATAGTAACAGCTAAAGTTACTCTTCTTCCAATTTATTGAGTCTCTTAGGCCAGGTGCACTACTAGACATTTAATATATGTAATTTTATTTCATCCTATGAACTAACTCTTAATACTACAGTTGAGGAAACTGAATCAAGGAGATTAAGTAACTTTCCAAAGAGCACATAGCTAGTAAGCCACAGTGCATTCAGGAATGTAACAGAGGTCTGTCAGACTCACAACATTCTCCTCTTTCAAGCTCTCTTTAATAAACTTTGTATTGACATGCTATATAACCTTTTATACCAACAATCAGGACCAATGGTCTGAAGCCAAAGAGTATATCTGAAAATAGGACTGTCACAGAAAATACACTAATGTAAAAACTTCATGAAGTCAGGGACATGGCTTTTGGGATCCCTCCTCTGTCCCCAGCACCTGGAGCAGTGATGGACACAGAAGATGTTGAAAAACTATGAGAACATTGAATGAATGAGTGAAAGGATACGTGAATCAACTTAAAGACTTCCTGTGAACCCAGGAAACACAATAAATCCTGGGAACTCTATACACTGAGTTAAGAAGAAAGGGACTATTTGGTATAGAACCAATTGCTTGGAAAATGCAATAGGAGAGCTAAGAGAGAGCCAATTTACCAGACCTGTGCTTCTCAAACTTTAATGTTCTTCCAAATCACCTGGAGATCTTGAAATAATGCAGATTTTGGTTCCGTATGGGTGGGGCATAGAAACCTGCATCCTTAGCAAGCCTGCAGATGATGTCCATGCTGCTGATTCAAGGATTATACTTTAAGTAGCAAGGATGGGCTCTTCTGGATGGTATAAATTATTCTTGGGCTACCTCTCCCTTAGAATCTGGAGAACAGGCACCATGGCTTGCACAGAACAACACTGAATGTAATTAACATGAACAATCAGACCTGATGTTATTAACATATACGAGCATTCTACTGAATAATTTGTTTTAACTCAGCTGGTGTGTAGTTTTACTTAAACATAATTCACCAAACATCAGCAACTTTTGACCATCTGCCAGAACTTCACCCAGATGATGCCCAGGCACCTACTACTAGAAAAAACTCAGAGGCCAAGCCTGTATTTATTGCTCTACCCATTTTCTCCTTATTCTTCTCTTCCATTTCTTGGTACCCTCAACAACTCAAGCAATTTCACTCTAAGTTGCCTATGACTCACAGCTGCCATTCACTCTCAGTACCTCATCTCCCCATACTACATACAAATATGGCCATGCTCCTCGCTACCCAGTTCATTATAATTTTGGTTCACTCCAAAAAAAAGCCTTATCCACCATACAGTAAATTCACAGGGACAGATGACTTATCTATTGTTGCTTACCATTGGCTCCCCAATACCAACCACAGAGTCTGACACATCATAGGTGCTCAGTAAAGATTTACTGAATAAATAAATGTCTGCATATTAAAAGAGAAGATATAGATACTTATGCTAGTAGATCTTAAGACAGTATTTCTTAAACTGAATTTTAAGAGGTCATGAGAGATTTAAAAATAATGTATTTTAATTTTGGAGACAATCCAAAAAAATTAACTACCATATAAGTAAGCTTTTCTACAAGATTTCAGTGCTGGAGATGTATGTGTGTGTATGGTGGAATCAGAGACAAATACTAGCATTGGATAGCTAAAACGAAACAAAAATGTGCAAGTAAAGTTTCTGCAATAGTTTGAATGCAGAAAATCAGAGGGACAATGCTGTATTTGGCCTTTAATGGTGTACAGTTTCATGACTCAAGAATGCTGTTGCAATTGGCAGAATGTGAACAGAAGATATTTGTGAGCAGAGGCCAACTGGTAACATTTACACATTTGGAACATGTGGCTTCTTATTTTGCCTTTCAGAGCAGTTTTTCCAGGGAAGAGTAACAGCAAAGGGGGAACACCAGTGGTTTCTCTCTTTTGGGCCAACTTATAAAAACAAAGGTTTTTGCCAAGTGTCATTTTTCAGGAAGGGGGGAAAACTGGAACTGGGTCTAGACAGAACTCTCCCACATTCCTTTCACTGCTTTAGTTATGAGACAGGGACTCAACATATGAGTTTCAAGAACACGTGGAAGAAGAACTGAGTGAACTCCTCTTTTGCTCCTTACAACTCAAATGGCACCTGTTGTCAGAACCAGCTCCACTTAAGACCTAGCTCCACTTTAGTGCATGAATGCCTGTAGACTAAATCACGTGGTTGCGAATTTCAGAGTGTTATTGAGAAATGTCCCTCACATGTAACTTGGGGTTGGCCCAGTATCATATTTTGGATGATGAAATGATGATCAGTTAATAAATACTGAAAACTGATACCAACATATTTTCTTGTGCTAAGCAATTATGGGATGATATATACTTTCCTGGTTTTGCACTAAAAATTGTTTTGTCAGATCACTATCACTTAACTTCTTGTTCCTAGAAATATTTTCTCTTGGACATGAAGACTGTGAACCAAGCAAATACTTTATTCAAGAAGACCAACACCTTACTCATTAATAATCATATAAAGATACTTATACTGGGTGTCCACTCATCTAAAACTATTAAGACAAAAACTCAGCCTAGTCACCAACATCTCTCCATTTTGCAAGACCTGCCATAAAATTATCCAGTCTGAGCTCAAAATCCCTAAAACATCCCCTTTTGACATACTACCAAGACTCCATCCAGATGGTGTACTCCCTTTACCACAGTAGATCTAATAAACATAGCTTTGCTCAATCAACAGGTTATTCTGGTTGTCTTTTGGGGAAGTTGACAGTCCATAACATTAAATAGCCAGAACTGCCCTAATCTCTGCGACAGGGTAAAAAGGAACAAGAGATATATTTCCTATCCTTAAGAACTTTATCCCCATGACAAAATATATAAGTGCTCCAAGAATTCAAAGATAAGAAACATCAGGGTCAACTACAGGATTTCCGGGAAGGTTTCAAAAGGACATGCTCTTAGCAGTGAAGTGCCTTCAAGAATAGGTTAGGATTTACAACACATGTTCCAGAGCCTCTACAATAATAGAGTCAAGGACACAACTGTGTCTCATTTTTCTCTCTACAAACTCAGTTGGCATTTTGTCCCAGCAAGAGTCTGGGAGGTATGGAAGCAAGGCAGAGAAAAGCATATCAAGTGGTCAGGAGAGCTGGATTTCATTTCCAGTTCTTCCACTAACTCACAATGTAACTTATGAGAAGCCTCTTGACACGTGTGAGTTGTACTCCTTAATCTGACAAGTGTGGGAGTTGGATTACATAATCTCCAAAATCACTTTTAGGGTCAACAAGTTTAGAATTCTAGCTCACAGCCCTCACTTACATGAAAAATATTTGTAGATTGCTTTTTAAATCAGCAAAATCCAAAAACAATAAAGCAGTTTGAAAGTATATATTGTGTCAGTATCTTTGCTGTTTTTGCATTTACAGATGCATACTGTGTGATGTATACAACTCATATAAATGCTAAAAGAAGACGTGACATAATATATGTGCAGAAAGCTATATTGCAGACCTGCTCTGCTTGCTCAGGGGAAGCCATCTCATTGAACCTATTTTGGACGACACTGAAATAGAAGATGTTTTATTTCCATAATATGAACTTATTTCAGACTTAGATTAAGACGAAATGAGTCATATGTGAATTCCATAAATTGATGAAGGCTCTAATTCACAAAGAGAGTGGAGAATTCAATAGCAAAGGAAAATGGGATTGCTTGTTGTTTAAGTGAGTAAGGCATACTTGCATGCTGTATTCTGTCTTTGCATCTTATATACTGAGACATCTAGGTGTCTTTGTTCATACTGGCAAATAGAGAAACTGTGATGTCAGAGCCATCCCCCTAAAACATACCATGCTCAAAAACCTCGAATGGGTCCAAGGAGGAAAAGAGACACGTGGCAGTGACCTAAATCCAACCTGTTTCTTGGAGTCTAAATGTAGCAGTGCCCAGTCTAGATTACCCAATCCCCACAGATCCACAGATGCTTGAATGAGAAGTACGGATTGTTGTTGGAAGCTATTGAGTTTTCAGAGAGTTTGAAGTAATGCGGAAGTGACTAAGTAACAGATGAAGGGAAGGCTATAAGGGAATAAAAATAAATTGTTCTTCTGCCTGAGCCAGTTAACACAGACGATCCCATCCTGCAAAGTTACCTCTTCATGTGGAAACACATGCATACAAACATAAATACATACATAAATACACACAAACATAAATACATACATACATAAATACATACACACAAACACACATACATACATACATACATACATACATACATACATACAAACAGGGCTAGTAAAATGTGCCTAAATTTTACGGAGGAAAAAAAAGAGGAAAAAGTAATTTCTTTTTTAATTATTTAAAACCACATTTTACATAATGATGGTGAGTAATAACAACAGTCAATCAAAAAACACTAGTATAAGTGGTACTGGATATTTATTTTTTTTCTGGTACTGGATATTTCTAAGCTAATATTAAATAATTTTAATTCAGGAAAACATGCTATTTTAAAAGTACTTGAATTATGGTACATCAAAGTGCAAAGAAAGACTTCTGGGGCAAAACACCACAAAGGAGAAAAGGGAGACCATATTGCTATCGTAAAATGATTGTGAGTACTAAATCAGGGTAGGAAAAAAACAACATCTACCTTTGTCTGATTTTATTTCACAGTCTAGTGGCCTATATAAAATGGTTATATAAGAGCAACGTAATTTAAAACCATATTCATTGAAGAGAATCTATAACAAATATGTCTATAAATTTTGGAGAAGAAGAATTCTATACAGATTCAATACACAAATAAAGAAAATGGCTAAGTGCCACTGTATCTTTTTTATTCTCATAAATTTCTCTCAGATTCTCTTAAGATGTTACATAGACTTTGGTACATATTTTGGTTATGAAACTGAATAACCTGCTTTGGAGTTGAGATTAGAGGAACATCCTTTTGAACTACAAACTACATACATTATTTATACGTTTTATTAACATTCGAAAAGTTCATGAAGGAATCAACTGAGAAAGAGAATATCTAACTGGTCATTTCAGTCCCTAATGAGTTTTAAAATATGCCCTGTCCCTGTGAGAAAATTGTTATAGAAAAAAAGAGTTCAACTTCAGAAAGGGAACACAGTCCAGGGCCTGCTGCAAGAGAACACAGATAACTTTCTGTGCTCCTTTGCCACCTTCTGGCTTTCCTATCTCAGTTAATCAAAGTTCAATTCTCGTAATAACTGAGGTCTCACATTTCACTTAAATCCTCTGTCCCTCACCATGCATGCCTGATCATTCGCCAAATCCTACCTCTAATACGCCATTTATATGCCCCATGCCTTCACTCTCATTCTGACCTCATTTCTTCCTACTGGCTCTGTCACAACAGGCTAACGGGAAAGATTACAAAAAATGGCCACAATCCTTTGCAGTAAGTCTCACCAAAGGTGAAGGGCTTTTCCATATCCCTTGAATATGGGCTAACCAAGGGATCTCCTCTGACCAAAAGAATGTGGCAGAAATGGCGTAGTGTCGATTCTGAACCCTGATCTCAAGAACTTCCACTCTTCCATTCCTGGAAACTTTCACCAGCATGTAAAAATGCCCAGGCTAATGTGTTAGATGATGAGAGACACGTGGCTCTGTCATCCCTCTCACCCCAGCCACAGCCGGCCAACCCCAAAATGAACCGCCCTGATGACCAACAGCTGACATAGATGCATGAGCAAGGCCAGCAAAACAACCACCTGGCCGACCGACCACAGGCCAAATTGCCAACTTCAAGTATAAAGGAAGCAAACACAAAATGGTTGTTGTGTTCAGCTGCAAAATAGTTACTGTTTGTTCTCAAGCAGTTTGCTACACAGCAAGTTCTAAACTGATATAGCTACTAATTCATCCACTCGTATTAGCACATTATTTCCAATCTGTTGAAAGTATCATGAAACTGAAGGTCTAAGAATCTAAAAAAGGAAGAAATAGCAGGATACAAAGATAGCAAGAAATTCTTGGGGGCTGAGAGTGGAAACAAGGTCATAAAAAAATAAGGAAAACAGTTGGAAAAAGACAAGATCATGCTCAGAAACGTTTGATTCTCATCTCCCTAGCTCTGGCATGTTCTTCCTTTCTTCTCCATAGAATGGAAAACAACTGTTTATTGAAAAGACGACAATGTATTGGTCTGGTATTTCTGAGCTCATCGTCAAAATTAGCACACGTGACACATGTGTAGAATGTGTTTGTTATGTGCCCGACATAAGGCTAAGTACTTTATACTTTATGACTTCATTTACTCCTCACAACAACCTTAAGAGATAGTATAATTATTATCTTCATTTTACCAATAAGAAAACCAAAGCACAAAGAAGTCACTCGCTCCAGCTCACAAAGTAAAGGGCATAAAAGTGCTTTGCCCCCAGGGGATCGGTCACTGCAGCCCACCCTCTTCATCAACCTGCTTCTCTCCCTTCAACACTTGGTTGGAACTGAGGAGCCACTATCTTTGGTTTTCAGTTCTCACAGTCTCGACCTTTTCCAATTTTTATTATGTGGCTTCTTAAGATAACTATTTGTCCTCTACAGGCATCTGACATACACTGCATTCCTCATACACTGCTCATTGCAGAGCAGTGGTTCTGGGAGCTTTAAAGACACTGGTGCCTACACTCCACCCCCAGAGAACCCAATTTAATTGGTTTAAAGTATGGCCTGGACATCAGAATCTTTAAAATCTCCCACATTACTCTAATGTACAGCCAAGGTTGAGAATAACTGGTAGAAAGGAATGATAAATTATTCATCCTTCCCAATCCACTCTCTTACCTCTACTGAAGAAGGGTACTTATAAAGAAGTACTGTACAGATTAAAAAAAATCACATTAGGTTATAGTAGAACCAGCAGTACTTGGGGGGTAGAAAAGGAGGCCACCTTCCTTACATGATTTTATGATCCTGGCACAAAATGCCTTTTTCTATGCCATAGTACCTGAAATTCTACCATGGGAAAGAGTTAAGGGTTCTATCATTGTATTTTTCCACCATTATCTTTTAAAATACAAAATCCCCACAGTGAGGATAAACTTGCTAATGTAATTCTTAGAGCTATGTCTCCTCATTGCCCAGTTCATTCTTCTTAGGACAGCAAGTGTGGATTGGGATACTGAGGGAATAGGAAGTTTGATTGTTAGAGAAAGAGATACTTGCTTTTGGATCATGGGTCACTACTCTTGGGGGTTTTGGCCAAGCTAGGGAACAGAGGGAAAAAATCTGAGGACTTCTGACAATGTGCGTGAGAGAGAGAAGGGAATGTGTGGAGCTAGCAGTTGGGGGGGGAGGTGTAATAGTATATGGAGGACTGCTAAGTGTTGTTTTTACTTGAGCCTGCAGTTTGAAGCCAGTATTATTTGTCTTTTTCATTTTTTTCTCATAACATCTATTTGTTCACTCATTTTGAAATGTGCATAAAGTATCGGCAGTGTAAAAAATGCAAATGAAGATACAAAGATGTCAAAAACATATGCCCTCCAGGAGTATAAAATCTTAAACAACTTTCAATAACACTGTGATAAAACAGAGAAAATAAGATTGGAACTCATTCATTTTTCTTAAGTTCAAGAGCCTATAATAAATATATAACTTTGGGTGGCCTGCATCATTGTCTAATAATCTTTTGTAATTAATGGTAATTTTCTTTTTATTGATAATTTTAAGTCTTGAAATGGAAACCAAATCACCGAGAAACACTTCTAATTTTGAACTAAAGCAGGGCCCTAGAAGTAGAAGAATTTACTGAAGGCTTTTTTTTGTAACCAACAAAGTCTTTATGAAATATAAATCAATATTAGAAACCAAAATTAAATTCAAAGCTCCAGAAACTTAACCTAGACTAATGGAAAACTTGACAACTTCAGCAGAACAAAGGGACTTTTTCTTTTATCTCAAGTATATATGAAACTAATTCTCCTAAAGAGAGTGAAAGTATTGATTTTCACTTGTTTGGTAAGACCTAATATATCTCTGACCTTCCAGTGCAAGAGTCACTACCTTACAATTAAGGCAACAGTGACAGCAGTGATAGCATGTTGAAAATGACAAATCAATAGTTTGAAAAGAATTATCATATAGTATAAAGAAGCTATATGTCTTAATAATCATGAGGATCAGAGAGGACCAAGAAGAATTTGAAAAAGGTGGACAATTACAGCAAACTGTCGAGAGGTTGCTCAAAACCTGAATGAACTAAAAAGATCACCCTTTCCAGTCTGTTGACATTTCTGACACTTTTAGTTACTTACTCCTTTGATGATCTTCTTAAGAATTGCACTAAAACACTATGCAGACTGAGAGGAATGAACCATTATACTTAAAAGATTGTATAGGGTTGGAATTAGAAAATAATGTAAAGACTGTCTTGTCCAGCTAGGTACCAACATATTATAGGTAGAAGGAGTTAAGTGAAGATCACAGGGCCACAACCCCAAAGATCCTGATTTAATTGTATGGGAATTTGATTCTGATTTAATTACATGGGAATCTGTACTCTAGGTGGTTCTGTTGAGCGTTATCTGAGGTCCACACTTTGAGACACCCTTCTCTCTTCTTTGCATTTTATAAATGATAACACAGAGGGTAAGAATGAAGCTGTATATTTGGAGAGTAGAGAAATATCATTGTAATACCTTCTAGGGGTTCCTCTCAGATTCAACTAAATATACAGACTTTCACGACTATGACAATTCTCATCTGCCATGAGGCTACTCAGCACATACAGGTAAGGTGACAGAGGTCCTTTCCGAGAGAATCTGTGTAGCAGTTCATGTAACTGACACTTCACACTGCTCTGGGAGCTATGCCCTCCCCAGGTGATACAGTTCAGGTTCAAGGAGACATTCTACGTCAGGCAGTTGGGTAACTGCCCTGAATTAGAACAAGTCTCACTCCTCACAGACACCAATGTCACTTGAAACAACTCTACTGCCATCGCTTTCGATGTCCTCAAAGGGACATACCCCATATCAAGAGTCCCTGTACCCAAGTAAGCCAAAAGCTATGACTTTTGATCATCTATTATGGTTCTTCCAAGCTTAGATCAAGTTTACTCATTAGGAGGCATTTTTACCTAGTAAAACAGTTGACATATAACCATCTTATCTGGCTTCTAGCATAGCAAAGTTAGCCATAAGTCATTTTCTCCTGCAACATAGGTTTCATTAACACTTACACCCATAATCATGAGTACAACTCCCAAAATGATAATTTTTATGTGAATCTACCTCAAGGGCTATCACTGATATCACCTCACTTTTACAGAGAAATGCCAGGGATGGGAGAATGATGAAGTACAAAAAAGCACTTATTTTTTTAACAGGCAGCTTTCATAAAACCCAGTGCAAGTGTCTATGGGGTCTAGAAGGTGTCTCAGGATATTTGGCTGACCTTTCCCTCATCTTATGAAATAGAGGTCTCACCCCACAAGAAAAAACAAGTTTTTAAGAAACAGATATGTGCAATGTAACTAATAAGAAACAATTTCTCATTCATAAATTTATTTGAGTTGGAAAAGATAGGAACAAAGGCACCTTGATTATTGTTCATTCTTTGTCACTGTGAACTCGGGCAAGTCATTTGTATTTCCTAGTTTCCTTTTCAAATTTTCCCTAAATTCACACCTCTACTACCTCTTTTTTTTAAGTTTATTTATTTATTTTGAGAAAGCATAGGAGGGGAGGACGGGCAAAGAGAGATAGAGAGAGAGAGAATCCCAAGTAGGCTCTGTGCTATCAGTGCAGAGCCTGATGCAGGGCTCAATCCCACAAACCATGAGATCATTACTTGAGCCAAAACCAAGAGTCAGCCACTTAACGGCTTAACCAACTGAGCCACTCTGGTACCCATCTGTTTTGTTTGGTGTTTTGATGTGTTGGTTTCAAGTAGCTAAAGAGAAGGTATTTATATATGCATACAGGTGCAATGTATTATCATTTGCTAAAAATCTGAAGACCATGTAAAATACTTCTGAGTAGTTTTCTCTAAATACTAATGAAAAAAGTTGCAAATAATTTTTCTTTTCAAATAAAGATAACCAAGATCCATCACTTTAAGATTCTTCTGATATATAAATGTGCATTGTAAATTTCTAAGGTGGGGATTAAGCATGCAGTGTTCTCTAAACCTGCTTGAACATGGAATACTTTTTGAACAGAACATTCACTTGACAATGTGAAAAATACTAGAAAGGGCATTTTCTTGCAGGGCCTCTAAACATTGAGTACTCTTGAAAACGGGTTTGTTTCAATTTAATTGTGTGAATGTGCCGAGTATTTCTGAGTTTAAAAAAATGCCAACAATCCTCACACAAAACCAATTCTCCTACTGTGAACTTAAACAATAATGGCCAGAACTATTCATTCTACATTAGTTATTTATATTACAATGGTCTCCATGAATCAGAAGGACTTTGGAGAGTATCTAAAACAAACTATGTGAAACACTGTTGACTTCGCCTTCCAATAAATATGCTTTACTTCCTAGAACAGGTTTTAGGGTGAACAGCTACACATTTGGGTTGAATGATTACCATTTTCATTCATGAGTATAAGGACGGTAAGAAATTACAAAAGTCTTGAGATGAAAAGCTACATATTGGACAACAAATAAAAACTCTTGGTCTGAGACTGGTTTAAGAATAAAAATAAAACAAATCAGAAGTACCAAAAACAAAATAAAAAAAACTTTGTCATGATACAATTCTTAACCCTGTAATATCCTGCTGTGAACTGAAAATCTTTGACATCAAAGAAAATAATTATCATTGAGAGGGTTTTTTTTTCTCAGTCTACTTAAAAGAGAAATCTCGACGAGGGGACGTAAAGGACCTTGCCAGATTTTATTATCAAGGACATTACTTGGCACATAGTTGCTCAATAATTATTCACTGACCTAAACCGGGGAACAAAAAGGGCATCATTAAACTCTAAGACCTCCAGGGGCTCTTAATTCTGAGACAAGCATTACAGAGGATGGTGGCATCACAGGAAGAAGAGACAAAACTGCTAGGATCATTTGACAGTGAAATACACATACTTTCACTCTTCTTTTCCTTCACCCTCTTCCAGAAACCTTGTGGGCCACAAAACAGGTACTGAAATGAAATTGGGAGAGCCTACCTTGCAGTTATATCTATGCCTCTCTGTACATTACATACTGCATATATGGGAAAGGGATATACATGAGAATAAAGAGAAGGGACAATACCGAGAGACTGGAAAAATGAAATTGGAAAGGCACCTATTAGAAGAACAAGGAAAACAGCAATCTAACTGGAAGTAAACTACGATATTTTCCTTGATATCAAGTGTTCTTGGGTCTCTTAAATAGTTAATTGATAAATAGTAACTACTAGGAACTGATCTTATATTGATGGATTTTTGGCTTAGTAAGAGGGCAGGGCTAAGCCCTCACATAATTCAATATAATTTAAGGATACCTGTCTTACAGCACAGTCCTCACATACTAATTTTAGAACTGTGAGGGACTTAAAACCAACATTACAATGTGACCAGAACATTCAACAATTGTTAGACAAATGATTTAAAATGTATCTTTTAGATGAAAGACAAACAAGATACACAATCTGTTTTGATATATTTTCTTCTGCTTTCATTTATACAATAAAGCAATTCAAGTATAAGATTAGAAGCTCTTGGTGCCGCTGAGTGGCTCAGTTGGTTAAGTGTCCCACTCCTGACTTTGGCTCAGGTCATGATCTCATGGTTTGTGAGATCAAGTCCTGCGTTGGGCTCTGTGCTGACAATAAGGAGCTTCCTTGGGATTCTCTCCCTCCCTCTCTCTCTGCTCCTCCCCCACTTGCGTATGCACTCTCTTTCTCTCTCTCTTAAAAATAAATAAAAACAAGAATTTTAGACGCTCTTAACTGTTTTTGGGCACATGTTTCAGTGCAATGTAGTACAACTCAGTTATCATGTGTCAGGAGAGACTTAAGTGGCTCAGGAATGGAATCCCCTTCTGGTACCATGTGATACTAATCTATCTTTTTTGTCCATGGCTGTGATCTTAGGCAGACTTAGTATTTAAACCAGTCCAGCATTTAATAAATTAAGAGGAAATTTTAGATAGTTTCATACTCATTAATGCCCCTTTTGTAACTGAGAGCTAGGATGAAGGAAACCACCTGAGGCTACAACGAAAGTCTTAACAACTTGTGTCCAAATTCTCAAAAACCCCTATGTTTAAGTAGTAATGTGTGGGCAGAGAAAACATGGTTAAGTCAGCAGTAGAATAAGTAATAGCAGAGCTGAATGGAGTTCAATTGTTATCTTCTCACCTTCAGATGTTTTTTTCTACAAAAGCATCTACTGTCCGTGGATATTAAAAAATTAGTTTTTGTATGTGCTGGAAATATTTTTGTTTTGTTTATCATTTAGATTACTTACTGCTGTTTTAGAAGCTAATTTGGAATTAAGAAACATGAGCATATGTATATGTACACACAATACTTAGCTATTTTTGGACAAAAATCCATTTGATAATGAATTTTTCCATTATGTGTCTATGGAAACTTTCTAAAACATCAATCTCACAGTTCAAGATAACCACTATCTTTTTGGAAGGTCCAATGTAATTTATATCTTATCAAGAATACATCTGTCTGATGGGGCAAATTATAGCCATTCCATTGTTTGATAGGATAGTGACAATGTTATGTCCCCACTAAAGACTGAAAATGCCTTCACACATTTCCATAAAATGGATCATCCTGAAACATTAGTTTAAGGTCCTCACATATCTATAGTAACACACATGGGCTTATCATAATAACAGGTTCTAAATTAGAAACCTGTGTATGGTGGTGGTATTTCTAGCCCAGATCAGTAGTTTGATAATTTCTAGGCACTCTGTGAATTAGGCATATGTTAATTTTCAAATTATAACATATTTTCATTGATCCTATATTCATAGACATTTTAACATGACTGTAAGTTGTTGCAAGATAATTGTGGATTTTCTCTTTAGACAATATTGTTTCTAATTATTAAATACAAAATGGGAAAAGATGGCATTTGTCATGATGGATTTGTACTTTATTTATGGTCAGGACAAAATAACAAGAAAACTAATTATCCCATATCTTCACACTGACCTAGCAGTGTAGTATTGAAGTAATATGATAAAGTGAGGAGAATTAGGTATTGAATGTATAAAGTATTTTTTTCCATTTTGAACTTTATACGAATACGCTCAAAATGTAAGGCATTCTTGCTTACAACCTGAAAACGAGCCTTGATGTTAATACATCCTGGATGGGTCATGTTCTAGCCCTGTGGCCTTGGGTATGTTCCTCAGATGTTCTGAGACTGGAGTCATGATCTTATTAAAAGAGGTGCATGAACAGAATAGGCTACAAATAAGAGAAAAACAACTCAGTTACATTTTTTTTCAAACTGTGGTCAGAACATTTATATCATTCATGTATCATTTTCATGGCTCCATCCCAAAGTCCATAATGAAGAAAGCTTCAAAGGTTGAGACCAGCTAACTAGAAAATATAAGGTATTTAACGACCAGAAAACATAGAGGAAAAAGGCATATTTCTACATTATCTAGTGAACAATTATTTTTTTAAGTTTATCCATTGTGAGAGAGAGAGAGAGAGAATGCACGTACACGAGCAGGGGAGAGGAAGAGAGAGGGGGAGAAAGAGAAACCCAAGCAGGATCCATGCTGTCAGCACAGAGTCCGATGTGGGGCTTGATCTCATAAACAGCAAGATCATGACCTGAGCCAAAATCAAGAGTTGGATGCTTAACTGAATGAACCACCTAGGTGCTCCTAAACAATTATTTTTGGTTCTGATGAAGAAGGGAGGACAGACATTGCATCAGAAGAGATTTAAAGTGACTCAAGGCTCAGTGACAACAAAATCTATGGTGGATAGCTTCTCAAAGTCAGTTGCAAGTTGTATCCATGGACATTACCAAGGACCACCACACGTCTATTTTAAAAGTGATATAGGCCTGAATGCATACTCTGTTTAAGACTTCCCTAACTCTCTTTTCTTTTTATTTTTTGTAAAATTGAAATCTTATTTCTGAAGGGCCAGAAAACTGTTGGTCTTTGTTATACTATATTTGGTTACAGCAACTCCTATTCTTCTCTTTTCAAACCTATGAAACCATCCTAGTTGAAAATAGTAGTGAGGCCTAGTACTAAATGCTATTTGTCTTAATAACCCATTCTACATTACATATATTCCATGGTTCAAAATAAATAGGCCCAATGGAGAGTTCACTTGATTTCCGTAATTTAGTTTGAAACAGCATGGGGAGTTTACCTAGAAAATCATCATTTTAATGCTGCTGAAATTACAATAAAATACCTTACATTTATATAGAATTTTACAGTGTTCAAAGGAACATAAAATCCATTATTTGTTCCTCAAGAAGCTCCTGAGTACAAAATTGGTATACTCATAATTCTTGGTTCATGACATTTTAACATCGCTGATCCATGCATGGCTGTGTTTTATTCTATTTCATATACTATATTCATCTGCCTTGTCTATTAGGTTAATAATTGAATAGATAATCCATTATTCCTGATCTTTAAAATAAGTTTAATACATCAGAAAGACAAGGTAATTATTATTAGGGCAATGTACAATCACTTAATGCTTATCATGTACCATGTACTATGTAGTTCCTTTAATGATTTGAAGAAAATCATCATGGAATTAGGGCGATTCCATTCCCCTTCAGTACGCATTTGTATACAATAATAATAAGTGGCAGTGTGGCCAGTTGCTGGTTCTGTGCACTACTTCCCCCCACCCCCAACTCCTTTCAAAACCTCCACAACTCTCCCATCATCAAAACATGGGAGATGTTTGCCAAACAAAACTTCAAATAAAAGGCAATCTTGGTATCTTGTGCACAGAGGAGCTGTATACTTATCTAAATGTCCAGCTTTTACTTTCTAGTTATGAAGGAAAAGCTACATGTCATTTTTACATTGTTTTCTACGGCAGCCTGCATTAGGGTCAAAGACTGCTGATTACCTTGTACTGCCATGAAATGCACCAATTCATCGGCCAAATATTTGACTTACTCTTAACTTTTCACAGAGTTTTATCAAGAATAAACTTTTAGATGCAGAATAGTAAGTTTTTCCTTACTTCACTTGTTTTCAAAGGAAAAATAATGAAAATTTGATTGACTGTTAAGTAGAAGCTTTATCTTTTTTTTTGAGAGAAAATAAAGGAAAAAACACATTGTTACTTGAATTCATTCTGTCCATTTGCCTTCTTTTTATTTGTTGCTTCAGAAGCCTCACCCCTTCAGTGACTTTATGGGCAGAAAATTCAATGCCAAAGTCTTTCAGTGTCAGAAAATATCTTTATTTTACCTTCTTAGCAATAGTTTAGCTAGGCATAGAATTTGAGGTTGACTGATTTTTATCTTGGCACTTACATGAAATCTATTGTTATCTGGCATTTATCCTTGCAGATGAGAAGCTTGCTGTCTTCCTAACTGTGTTTCCTTCTGTTTCTGCTAGGTATTCTAACTTTTGTTTCTGGTAGCTCAGATATTCTCATTGACCAAACATGTCTAAGTGTGGATTCATTTCTATTGGTCTCATTGGACATTCAATGTGCACTTTTAATCAGTGGACTAATTTCCAGTTCTTGAAAATTCTCTGACATCATCACTTCAAATATTGATTCTTGCACATTTTCTTTATTCATTTCCTATGAGATGAATGATGTTGGAACTCTGCAAGCTATTGCTCCTTGTCTCCTAATTATTCCTTTTTAGTCTTTTTGGAATCTCTTTGCCTTTTTATTTTGCTTTTGATATAAATTCCTCTGCCACTTTTCATATATGCTCTGTGCTTTCTAACGTTCATCTGTTGAGCTTTTTAAAAATATTTTTTCTGCTAAAATTATCCTGAAAAATATTTATAAATTTGAAAAGCACACAAAATACATAAAAATAACATGTATCCACAGTGCAAGCTCAAGAATTAACCACTTTTTATGATTGAGTTTACTCTTGAATACCTTTGCCCCTCTGTACATACTTTACAAACTACTGAAAATATGAATATAGGTATGTTTTTAACAAAAATAATTAGAAACATCACTTGTAAAGCTAAGGTCTTCTTAAATCACCACCTCCACTGTTGATCCACTCCTCTATTATACTCAGGTAAATACTATTAATAAGTAGCCATGCAAATTCTCCAGTGTTATTTTATGCTTTAAAAAAAAATCTCAAAACAATTACTCACAAACATAAGCAACCTTATTGATAAGAATGTCGTAATTGCAGGGGACTTTAACACTCCACTTACAGAAATGGATAGATCATCTAGACACACAGTCAATAAAGAAACAAGGGCCCTGAATAATACATTGGATCAGATGGACTTGACAGATATATTTAGAACTCTGCATCCCAAAGCAACAGAATATACTTTCTTCTCGAGTGCACATAGAACATTCTCCAAGATAGATCACATACTGGGCCACAAAACAGCCCTTCATAAGTATACAAGAATTGAGATCATACCATGCATACTTTCAGACCACAATGTGATGAAGCTTGAAATCAACCACAGGAAAAAGTCTGGAAAACCTCCAAAAGCATGGAAGCTAAAGAACACCCTACTAAAGAATGAATGGGTCAACCAGGCGATTAGAGAAGAAATTAAACAATATATGGAAACAAATGAAAATGAAAATAAAACAATCCAAATGCTTTGGGATGCAGCAAAGGCATTACTAAGAGGAAAATACATTGCAATCCAGGCCTATCTCAAGAAACAAGAAAAATCCCAAATACAAAATCTAACAGCACACCTAAAGGAAATAGAAGCAGAGCAGCAAAGACAGCCTAAATCCAGCAGAAGAAGAGAAATAATAAAGATCAGAGCAGAAATAAACAATATAGAATCTAAAAAACCTGCAGAGCAGATCAACGAAACCAAGAGTTGGTTTTTTGAAAAAATAAACAAAATTGATAAACCTCTAGCCAGGCTTCTCAAAAAGAAAAGGGAGACGACCCAAATAGATAAAATCATGAATGAAAATGGAATTATTACAACCAATCCCTCAGAGATACAAGCAATTATCAGGGAATACTATGAAAAATTATATGCCAACAAACTGGACAACCTGGAAGAAATGGACAAATTCCTAAACACCCACATGCTTCCAAAACTCAATCAGGAGGAAATAGAAAGCTTGAACAGACCCATAACCAGTGAATAAATTGAATCAGTCATCAAAAATCTCCCAACAAATAAGAATCCAGGACCAGATGGCTTCCCAGGGGAGTTCTACCAGACGTTTAAAGCAGAGATAATACCTATCCTTCTCAATCTATTCCAAAAAATAGAAAGGGAAGGAAAACTTCCAGACTCATTCTATGAAGCCAGTATTACTTTGATTCCCAAACCAGACAGAGACCCAGTAAAAAAAGAGAACTACAGGTCAATATCCCTGATGAATATGGATGCAAAAATTCTCAATAAGATACTAGCAAATCGAATGCAACAGCATATAAAAAGAATTATTCACCATGATCAAGTGGGATTCATTCCTGGGATGCAGGGCTGGTTCAACATTTGCAAATCAATCAAAGTGATACATCATATTAATAAAAGAAAAGATAAGAACCATATGGTCCTGTCAATCGATGCAGAAAAGGCCTTTGACAAAATTCAGCATCCTTTCTTAATAAAAACCCTCGAGAAAGTTGGGATAGAAGGAACATACTTAAACATCATAAAAGCCATTTATGAAAAGCCCACAGCTAACATCATCCTCAATGGGGAAAAACTGAGAGCTTTTTCCTGAGATCAGGAACACGACAGGGATGTCCACTCTCACCGCTGTGGTTTAACATAGTGTTGGAAGTTCTAGCATCAGCAATCAGACACCAAAAGGAAATCAAAGGGATCAAAATTGGCAAAGATGAAGTTAAGCTTTCATTTTTTGCAGATGACATGATATTATACATGGAAAATCCTATAGACTCCACCAGAAGTCTGCTAGAACTGATACATGAATTTAGCAAAGTCGCAGGATACAAAATCAATGTACAGAAATCAGTTGCATTCTTATACACTAATAATGAAGCAACAGAGAAATAAATAAACTGATCCCATTCACAATTGCACCAAGAAACATAAAATACCTAGGAATAAATCTAACCAAAGATGTAAACGATCTATATGCTGAAAACCATAGAAAGCTTATGAAGGAAATTGAAGAAGATATAAAGAAATGGAAAAACATTCCGTGCTTATGGATTGGAATAATAAATATTGTCAAAATGTCAATACTACCCAAAGCTATCTACACATTCAATGCAATCCCAATCAAAATTGCACCAGCATTCTTCTCAAAACTAGAACAAGCAATCCTAAAATTCATATGGAACCACAAAAGGCCCCGAATAGCCAAAGTAATTTTGAAGAAGAAGACCAAAGCAGGAGGCATCCCAATCCCAGACTCTAGCCTCTACTACAAAGCTGTAATCATCAACACAGCATGGTATTGGCACAAAAACAGACACATAGACCAATGGAATAGAATAGAAACCCCAGAACTAGACCCACAAACGTATGGCCAACTCATCTTTGACGAAGCAGGAAAGAGCATCCAATGGAAAAAAGACAGTCTCTTTAACAAATGGTGCTGGGAGAACTGGACAGCAACATGCAGAAGATTGAAACTAGACCACTTTCTCACACCATTCACAAAAATAAACTCAAAATGGATCAAGGACCTGAATGTGAGACAGGAAACCATCAAAACCCTAGAGGAGAAAGCAGGAAAAGACCTCTCTGACCTCAGCCGTAGCAATTTCTTACTTGACACATCCCCAAAGGCAAGGGAATTAAAAGCAAAAATGAACTACTGGGACCTCATGAAGATAAAAAGCTTCTGCACAGCAAAGGAAACAACCAATAAAACTAAAAGGGAACCAACGGAATGGGAAAAGATATTTGCAAATGACATATCAGACAAAGGGCTAGTATCCAAAATCTATAAAGAGCTCACCAAACTCCACACCCGAAAAACAAATAACCCAGTGAAGAAGTGGGCAGAAAACATGAATAGACACTTCTCTAAAGAAGACATCCGGATGGCCCACAGGCACATGAAACGATGCTCAACGTCGCTCCTCATCAGGGAAATACAAATCAAAACCACACTCAGATATCACCTCATGCCAGTCAGAGTGGCCAAAATGAACAAATCAGGAGACTATTGATGCTGGAGAGGAGATGGAGAAAGGGGAACCCTCTTGCACTGTTGGTGGGAATGCAAACTGGTGCAGCCAGTCTGGAAAACAGTGTGGAGTTTCCTCAAAAAATTAAAAATAGACCTACCCTATGACCCAGCAATAGCACTGCTAGGAATTTACCCAAGGGATACAGGAGTACTGATGCATAGGGGCACTTGTACCCCAATGTTTATAGCAGCACTCTCAACAATAGCCAAATTATGGAAAGAGCCTAAATGTCCATCAACAGATGAATGGATAAAGAAATTGTGGTTTATATACACAATGGAATACTACGTGGCAATGAGAAAAAATGAAATATGGCCTTTTGTAGCAACGTGGATGGAACTGGAGAGTGTGATGCTAAGTGAAATAAGCCATACAGAGAAAGACAGATACCATATGGTTTCACTCTTATGTGGATCCTGAGAAACTTAACAGAAACCCATGGGGGAGGGGAAGGAAAAAAAGGTTAGAGTGGAAGAGAGCCAAAGCATAAGAGACTCTTAAAAACTGAGAACAAACTGAGGGTTGATGGGGGGTGGGAGGGAGGGAAGGGTGGGTGGTGGGTATTGAGGAGGGCACCTTTTGGGATGAGCAAATGGAAACCAATTTGACAATAAACTTCATATATTGAAAAAAAAAATCTCCACACCCAACATGGGGCTTGAATTTATAACACGAAGACCAAGAGTCGCTCACTCTACCAACTGAGCCAGCCATGTGTTAATATACATAAGTATTTCCCATTATGCCAATCATATTATTACTAACGTTTTTAAATTTCCCCACATATTGAAACATATAAATATAGTTAATGCATTTTATTTAATTTCAGTATACTATTTCATAATATGTTTTGCCACAATTTATTCATTCATTCTTCATTCTTCTTTTGATAGGTTTTGTTTCGGTGTCAATTTTTCTCTATTATAAACGGCACTAAAAATAAACAATATCCTTGTACATGTCTTTTATATATGTGTATGAGTATTTTCTAGGGGAAATACCAAAAGTCAAATTTCTGGGTGATAAGGTTTTAGATTTATTTAATCATTTTGCATAGGTGTAGCCATTTCATCAACCTTACAAGTGTTAAATAGTATTTAAAAATGTTACCAATCTGATCTGTAGAAAGTAGTACATATATGTTGTTTAATTGGAATTTTCCTGATTACTAATGAAGCTGAAAACTCTCTGTGTGTTTATTGGCTTCTTTGATTATCTGTTTACATATTTTCACTATTTGTTAATTGGGTCGCTTTTTGTTTAAGTAGGAGTTATTTGCATATTCAGAATAGTGATCCTTTGTTATATATATATTACAAAAAATTTCTTCAATAATGAAATTTATTTTATATGTCCACTAGTTTTGTTCTTTTGGTTATTTTTAGGACCTCCTTTTGTAAATTGTTAGAAATTATAATTACTTAGTAATTGTTCCTTTTGGGCAACTGCTATATCTTCACCTTTGACAATCATATATACAGTTATTTTGGTAATTTTACCCACTATGTTCAATCCATCTGGAGTAATTTTATACCTTGTGCTGATGTGCGGGTAGAGGTGAAAAGCCTAATGAGTCTGGTGACAGCTGGTTACCCAGAACAGAATCTCAGGTCAACTTTAAACTTACCTAAAAAAACCAAAAAATTCTAATGTAAGTTTAAAATATAATCTAAAAAGGTACAGCTTTTTAGAAAAAGGATACAACCTTGTTTAGAGAGGAAACATAAACAAAACCATAGTTGACCTAAAAGCAGCTATCAATTAAGAAAGCATTCAAGCTTGACAATAAAGCCATCTTAATGGCAAAGTATGCAACCAACTCCTCATTTAACACTGGGTTAATCTATTGAACAATAGAAGCACCAATGCTAATATAAGTAATGAGAAACATTTCTCCTTGCATAAACTTATATCAGAGCAGATAACCACTAACAGTAAACAATAAGATAAAGACTGTTTTCTTTTTAAATTTTTAACTTGTTTTCATTTCTGATAAATCGAAGTAACTATTATTTTAAGGAATACGATCAAATATTTTCATTCAGTCATGCTACAGCCACTGCTCTTTCAATAAATGAAAAAAGAAGGATCAGGGTCACACAGGAGACAAGGCAGTGTGGCAAAGGTAGCAGATTCAGTGAAGGAGATGTGATGATACTGCATGGCTGCTTTGAAGCAGGGGCCATGAGCCAAGAAATGCAGGTGGTTTGTAGAAGTTGGAAAAGGCAAGGTTTCAGGAGAAACCTCCAGAAGGGTTGCAGGCCTGCCTGTACCTTGATTTAGCCTAGAGAGACAGCATGTTGGGCTTCTGACCTATACAATATGAGATAATGTGTCTGTATTGTTTTAAGTCACTTAGTTGTGATAATTTATTACAGCAACAATAGGAAACTAACACAGTAGCTTACCCAGATACAGCCTCTTAAGAGTTACAGCCTGCCAATAGAAGCTCTCTTCAGTCAGTCTCCACCTCACTCACTAGTTTGTACAGCAAGCCTAGTTCCAGTTACAGCCCTCATAAAGGACAATGTTAGGCGTATACACCCAAAGAATATAAATTTCAGGATATGTCTTCCTACTTCCAGACCTTGATCCCAGCATGCTATGCCCTCAGATCTGTATGCCACACTGTGTACATTTTGTTTCTGCTTTGTACTCGGTCTGGAAATGTTTACTTTCTTGTGATATGTCTTTTATCTATTTTTATAATTTATCTATCATTGCTGTGAGAACAATAATGATAACGTTGACTTTTTGGTGAAGACAGTTTTGTAAAGTAATGCTTGAGGCTGCCCCATTGTTCTAACAGCAATCAATACACACATTTATAATTTCAGGTCCTTTGCCCTCCTGCTTTTATGCTCCCCTCTATTCCTGGTTCTTCCTGTCTCACACACAAAACCTCCTAAAGATCAGATTTTGATTTTTCCTCCACTTAGACTTTGGAGTAAGGAGAATGCAGAGAACACGCAGAAGTAGCAACATCTTGAACTCTCTAGAGTCTCCTCCCTATTTGGTGAGTTTGTTTACTATGGTTGTTATTCCAGAGAGCATCTAGATCCAGGAGTGACTAAATAAAAGATGAAATGGGAAAGTAGGAATTTAATCTGAAAATCTCCCATTTCAAAGTTTGTATAAACGTATTACAACTTTAAAATACATCCAAATGAAAAATCTGTTTAGCAGAAAATATGTACTCATTGTTCAGGCCAAGCATTACAGGGAAATAGGACTTGTAGAACAGAATTATAAACCAAGTCATCAGAATATTAAAATTTTGGTAATCTGATATATTGCAAATCTGGATTAGTATAAGAATCCAGGGATACCACTGTCTAATGTATATTAAATCAGGGAGCAGGGCTTATAGACCCTCATGTAGCCCTCAAATCCAGTATCATATCTTGATTTCTCTGAAGAGATACATTGCACTCATCAGAAATAAGATAAGTCAATCAAAATTAAATTAAATGAGCTACCTGCATTTTCAAACTATTACTGTTTTAGATTTTCCTCAGTTTTATAAAAAAATAATAATAAAACACTGTTTTAACAAAAAAGAATTTAAAAACAAAAGAGATTATGAGTGCCATCTTGTGGGAAGACCTTCTGATATGATGGTCAAAATATTTGTTTCTCAAGGTTCTCAACACCTGAGTAATGACACCCAAACTATTTAGTCAACTATAGAATAACATGTCATCTAAAGCTACCTATGTTAAATTATCTGATTCCTGATGGCATGTAACTAGTACTCATTTGTTTGAAGCTATCATCAGGAAAATATATGGGTTAGATATGCTTTTCACCTTCTGCTTTCAGTTCCTATCATTTGAATTCCATATCACTCATGTGTGGATCATCTTAACTAAAATTACTTGAGCAGGTCAAACAAGGCACCTGCTAGACTATAAGTTGTCTCCAGAAGAGTCTCATCAAGATTGTCATGGCAACCGCTCATTCTGAGTGGCTCCTTTCAAACCTATGTTCTTTCATATGCACATTCATTTTAGTTGAGTTTGTTTCATTGTTGTTGTTCTCTCCTTATTAAAAATTAAAATTCATAAGTCATGGTTCTTACTTGCTCACTGATGTGACCCTAGCAACTTGTGCTCCACATGGCACAAAAGAGGAGTTTAATTAATGTACATTGAGTGAACAAATCAATATTTCTCAGCCAAAGTGCGGCTGCTGCGATTGGACCCTTTGCCAAAGGCAGCCACACTTGGGATGGCATAGCCCAGTCCAAAAGGGACACCTTGTCCTGAATAGTTATTAATTGACCTTGGAAATCCTCTCTTGGACAGCCTGACAGTGGGACAAACAGAAGGGTCAACAAATAACAGAAGAGCAGGAAACGGATGCTATAACCATTCAGGAAGTTGAAGCCATGAGCAAGAGCAAGGAGAAAGGTAGAGAGGAAAGAAGAGGGAATTTAGTCAGCAGTGGTAACAGTACTAGAGGGAAGGCAAGCGTGATGCATTTACCGGAACCATAAAAGTCAGGGGATGCCACCCTCTGAGAGGAGATGACGGAAAAGCAACAGATGTAGTATACGTGGCGCCCACGCCACTTTCTACTCAGTCTCACCAGGAAGCTGCTAGCACAACTGCCTGTCACTCTCAGTTTCCCACGGGGCTTTAAAGCCAACCACCAGCCACCCAACTGCGGCTCTTTTCCCTGTAGTTGGAAGGAGCCCAAAACGTCTCATTTAATACATAAAGTGGTAAGGTTAACTCTGTCTGCCCTGGCTTTTCCCACTGTTAAGTTCATAAAAGATGGGGCCTACATTACTCATTCATTTGACTCTAAAGCCAAAGACTTGATTTGTACTTTTTGCTTTTCTAATTTTTTTGCTAGCCCTCTTTGACCCGGGTTCTGAGTCCTGCCATGGCATCTTCCTTTTTTTTTTTTTTTTTTTTTTTATTGCTATCATCAGAGCCAGAGAAGATGGTGTGCCTATTACACATTTCACTTTTCTGATAGCAGTGCATATTTCTTTTACTCATTCTAGTAAGCTTTTGCAATCACCGTCCTTATTTGGTATTTCCACTGCCCCCTGGGTCTTGAAATGTCCTTTCATTGTCACATGCTCTTAAAATCACCAAGTGGAAATCAACACTTCCTGGTCAGCTGAGTCACCTTTGAAGGTGCCATCAGTAAGTTCTAGGACACTGATTTTCCTGCTGTGCCCAACAGAGAAAATGTCTTTCCTGCATAGTTCTCACAGGTTAACTCAGATCAGTTTAAAATAGACAAACTCTTGATAAGATTGATTTTTAAAGGTAAGCCAAGTATTTAAGGAAGGTCATGACCTTTCCATATATTTAATAAATATAATTGTCAATGGCAGTAAAGAAACCCCTCTCCAAGGTAAAAGATAAGACAAAACGAAATATATATCATGATTTATAATAATCGAGGTATAGGACTATTTAATCTCATATTCTTTTTGAAATTGGCTTTATTGCTCCTAAGACATTAGCATTAGATATACGATTGCCAGTTTCACTGGTCCCAATCCATCAACAATGTCAGCACTATAGGCAAGTAAGTTGATAATAAGTATATATAAGGTAGCCAGGATGGAGCTGGGACTTATCCAAAAAGTGATGACAACAAACAAATAGCTAAGAGCTTGGACCTGAAGTTTTGCTTCTTCCTGCTCAGAGATCTCATAAAAATAACTTTCATTTAAGAGGAACTCTCAAGAGTCAGCATTTAATCATTAATCTTAATTTGAGCTATATTTGAAAAATAATGTTGTGATGAGTATGCTAACCGCGGTGACCAGTACTGGGACTTTATGACCTGGAAACATGGCAATGATTGTCTTAAACTTCTTAACAACTGCTGTCTAAAATCTGACTTGTAGATTACTAAGAAGATACACACTATTTCTGGAAAACTAGGTATATAGTCTCTGAAGAACTCTTTATTAACACAGAATTTTTTCAAACAAGCTCTGAATAACAGCTTTGATTTAACTTTGTTATTGAAATTTGAGGGAGACCAGAATTAAATTATTGAGAATTGAAAGAAACTGGAGAGACCCACATATAAAGGTTTATGCAGGCTCTTATTTAGAAAGAAGAGTTGTAATAAAAAACTGTACATGGGAATATTAAATAATCACATAAAATGTATTATTTGTCTGTATCTGTTGTACTTTCATCCCTCATCTCTATTTCGGGTTTCATAAATAGTTCTATATTTCTATAAATGTTCACCATGATGTCATGCTTCTTAAGTTCTGCAAAAACTTCAATAACAGTAACTTTAAAACAGTAAGATTGTTCACTTAGACATTGTGATCTGGCCCATCTTGACTGATGGATCATTTCACTTACATGCAGCACATTGTAACTGATGTGATGGTCATGTCCTGTCTATCATGTTCTATCTTCCCAATAGCACCAAGTACTTTACCCATGCCACCCCCAATAATGAATGTCCTTCCATCTGCTTTTCCAACTGCATTAACTACAAAAGTGAGATTTACAGAGCAGCACAAACTTTGGGAGATCTGGTGACAGAAAGAATCTTGGGACAAAAACCAAATATCCATAAGGAGGATGCATTTTAACCCCCTAATTCTCAAATTAGCAATACAAACAGGTATAAATACTCTATGTAAGTGTGAATATTCATCTATGAGTAGTAACTCTACTTTCTTGAAACTCACCTTTTGGTCTTTATTATCAAAATCTGCATCCCATTAATGCTCATATATTAATGACCTAATTCTTGACAACCTGTCACCAATTCATTGTGATTATGATTTTATTTTTTTCCCCTCGTTTCCAAGTTTAACACTTTATGCTTCACCCGTGCCTCTTTCCTGCCAGAGGACCCTCTACTATTTTCTCAGGAGCTTATCACCAGTGAATGATCTATGACTCCCTTCTACCAAACCCCTCCTTCAGAAAAAAAAGAACCCCACAGCTAACCTTTCACCTTGGGATTTAAGTAAATATAACTACCTCTCCCAGAGTTAATGGTCTAGTGTAAACCATGCCATTAAAGAAGTAAAAGCCTCGTTGCTTTCTCAAACACTCCATACGTTGGCTGGCGTCACTCGGTTGGTTTTCTTAGAAAAGGAACATCTTCCCAAATATCTCAAAACTCAGACAGGCAGCAATTTATATGCCTCCAACTTAGTTTGTACCAAGAAGGCCCACACATACAGAACACATCTCCTTTGGATTTTTCCACTTATGGGAAAATTACTACCTGTGCATTTAAAATAAAGGGTTGAAAAGATTAGAAATTGTTTTTCTTAGAATGATTATGAATTTCTTGGTAACCCTGGGTCAGTGGTATTCAACTCTATATCAAGAACATCATTTTTAAAAAATGTCTAACTTTTCTCCAGACCAAATGAATTGGAAATGAGGGTTGTGCCCAGGTATCTATCTATATTAAATGAAAGCTCCACAAGCAATTCTGATGCACAAACTGAATTGAAAATCTCTACTCCAAGGGATACTGAGTATATTTCCTTGTAAATATATATATATATATATATATATATATATATATATATATATATAATTAATTAAGCCATTTAAAAAATCAGACCAGCCCTCTTTAAAAAACCTAGCATATCCTTCACCAAGTAGTTCCCATACCATACACTCATATCACAACACATATTAAACTTTGATATTAAACTATGAATCTTAAGAGTTCATCACATACAACGAATCTACTTAAATGTGTAACTCTTGTTTTCTTGCTAACAGATACCATACCGAGATAAGGAGAAAATCTGCTGTGCCTTCCAGGCTGCCCCACATTCTATTCATAATGGAGGTGGAAGACCATGTCCTGGAAGGTACGAGGGGAGGAGAGGCTCTCCATTTAGGTGACTAAGGCAGAAGATGAACAAATCATGGAAATTATATAAATACGGATAGTGGGCTCTGCTATTCCTTTCTTAAAAAGCAAGGTCTTCTATGGAAGACAGGCAGGCATTGGACTTACCTTGTTTATTTAGTGAACATTCCTGCAGTTGTCAGCATGGCCAAGTTACTCTCCACCCCACACACATAACATTTATACCCTTTATCCTTACTAAATACTTTTCCTTAAGTAAAGCTGAAATGTGAATACATACGGGTCATTCAATTGCTCAATTACTCATTGAATAATCCCATCAAATACCAATTATGTGTCGGGCTTAAAACCAGACCTCTGAGGAACGCAGAAATAACTCATTATAGAGTCAATCTCATTATGCTCTCATGCCACTGAAGGCACTGAAAAAGACAAACATGTGCACAGGTTAGGTTACAGGGTTAGAAGGACTAAACTCAAGTTTGAGGAACATTTGAGGTATCACGGAAGAGCCAGCTAGTCGTCTTCTCAAGACTCCAGCAGAGCGTGTCAAGAACGGCAATGGGCACGCACAAGAATGGAGGCGAAACCTGAATAACTGTCCTGCTCATTTTTTCTAATTTTGGGTGAAGGAAGACCATTCTCTGCCTTGAAACAGGTGTACCAGCAGCACATGAGAAGCCTTATATTCAGGGTGCTTCAAGCTTATAGTTTGTATCTTCCTGACAATGGTTTCTTCACAGTCCTTTTCCTTCACCTAGAGCCATACAAAAAGCATTATAGGTAGAATATAAACTGTGATGGAAAATTTGGAATGGTGCTACGTCTTCTGAAAGCACATTTAAAAATGCAGGCATATGGTTTTAATGACATTATTTCTAATCCAAATGCTTTATAACATGCCTCATTTAGGATTAGATTCATGCCTGGCATGAATTAATGCAAAAAGCTGTTTCTGAATTATCCAAGTATAACAGGTGGTCTGGCAGGCTCAATTAAGGGGGTTTTTCAGCCTCATTGCCAGAAGGGTGACCTCTGGGTGGACTTTCAAGCCCACCTGGACTCCCCAGTACCTGGAGCAAGAAATTATTTCAAATGATGTTTTAGAAATTATTAAAAACTATTGGGTAAAAGGAGAAAAAACCACTATGGAAAACAATGTACAGGGTTAGTGAATAGTTAACTACTAATGTGTATGTGTGTTCGTGTACAGGAATATACGCATGGTCTGCTCTCAGTGGAGATTTATAATAAATGCAGAATCAGAATTTACACGATTGATTTTTGAGACAGCCTTTGAGGAAAGCCCAAGGCACCATTATGCATCAACTGTGTGACAGAGGGACAAGGCTAACTCCGTCTAAGGCAAAACTTGTGGCCTTTAGGAGACTGAAACAGATCCTAGGGTGGAACTTAAAACAGTAAAAGGAGTGGTTGAATAAACACGCACTGCCTGAGAGAATGTACGGCGATGTATTATCTCAGGTGGGTTGAAGGACTCACTAACAGTCAGTCTGAAGTAATCTTATAAAGAAGGCCTAGAGGCTCATGGGTTTCCCTTGACTGAGAACAGATTCAGTCACTGTGGAAATTAGCCAAAGATGTGTTAGAATTGACATTACATGAAAAATGTTGAGGGGCCAGACGATGGAACTCACTGAAACTGAAAAACCATCCTTTGCATGTGTACCACATACTATATTTTGAACGCTTTCCCTCAAAAGTTTACAGGGGTGGGTGATGTATTTATTTTCGGTAACAGAAGGGGTGGCTTGCATAATTAACATTGTCTTCTCTACTTTGAATTGGATGGCCAGGTTACTGTACAGGTTCTGTTGCTTAATAGTTTTTGTTAGTTTTGCTGCATCCTACTCTACTAGTTAATAGTTTAAAGGGCCACCCAAGAGCTCCAACACGTAAAGAACTTATCACGCCCATCTTTAAAAGAAAAAGCTGAAGAAATTGAAAATCAGTGACTTTTCTTGGACCCATCAGAGAATTGAGGTCACAAAGCCAATTTCCACCATGAAATCTGGAGAGACAGTCCAACCCAGAGAGTCACAGCTAAGATCTGTACCTAAAAAGGAAGCCGCTGAAGCCATAACGCTTAAATGGTACACTTAAATGATAATTTTGAAAAACTGCTGGAGGCTGTATGTGGACTAGCACGAGAGACAGAAATTCCTGGGAGCTTCTGCAGTTTACTGGATTTTACCTCCAGAAACCCTAACCCACCAGTTCTCACAGTGAAGAGGAGGAAGGGAAGAGTAAAGACTATGAAATCAGCCCAGAGTGTTCTCTACTACAAAGGTTTGACTCTCCAGGGACAGAAAGCTTCACCTGACCTTTGTCCACACCTGGGAGGATGAAGGGCATTTGCCCAACTCCAGTCCTTCCCCAAACCCCTCAGCTTTCCTCTTTCACCTAGGAAACAGTTGTGAATGTCACAGTCCTGGGACACACCCTCACTAAAAAAGAGATTTAATCTAAGATTATGGGCTGCTTTCCCTCCTCTACACTTTACCACAAAACCCATAGGGCTCCAGTATAAAAACAGTGGATCACAGCTGAAAGAAATGACTCAGAATCTGTCTGAGGAGTTCTTAGGGAAGACCAAAGAAAACTGAAGAGAGAAAAACAAGAACAGTAGAAGAAACCAAAGCTCATGGCATCTGAAGTGACAGCAAACATGAAATGCAGCCGAACTTAACATATTAACTTAAATCCTCACACTACATGATTATTTACCTCAATTCTTGTGACACAGGACAAAATGTATGGCTTTCAGCCAAAGTGGCAATGCATGTCGAAACTGTATAAAACATAGTTGGAAGAGACAAAGCAAACACCAGAACCAAACCCAGATATAACACGGTTGGTAAAAGAATCAGACAGGAAATTTAAAATAACTATGATTAAGAAGTTAAGGGCTCTCACTGAAAAAGTATACACCATTCAAGAAAAGATAAGAAATCTAAGCAGAGAGGTGGAAACTCTAAAAACTAATCAAAAGGCAATGCTAGAAATTAAAAAAAAAACAAAACAAAACACTGTAACAAAAATGAAGGATGCCTTGATGGGCTGTTGAGTAGACTTGACAGAGCCAAAGAAAGTGAACTCTCAGCCAACAAAACCTTCCCAAACTGAAATGCAAAGAAAAATAAAAAAGAATGGAAAAAAAATCAGTGAACTTAGTACACCGGGATTTTAACTTTAAAATAGTTTGCTTGGGGCGCCTGAAGGGCTCAGTTGGTGAAGCCTCTGACTCTTGATTTCGGCTCAGGTCATGATCTCACACACAGTTCAAGGATTCGAGCCCCACATTGGGCTTTGTGCTGACAGCATGGAGTCCGCTTCAGATTCTCTGTCTCCCTCTCTCCCTGCCCCTCCCCTCCCTCAAAATAAATAAACGTAAAGAAAAACCTTTAAAATCGTTTGCTCAAGGTTTACATTATACAATAAGTACAGATCTACGGAATTTTCTAAAAGGATTATTAAAATATCAGCAAAAAGAGTTTCATTACAATAAATTAATAAATCCTGGCCAGTAAACCAAACATTATTTTATGAAATGAGTGAAACTGTTGTGCAACAATGTGCATGCACTTGATGCCACAAAACTGTACTCTTAAAAATGGTTAAAATGACAAATTTTGTTAAACATAGTAAAAATGATCTAATTTAATTAAAAAATAAGTAAAGCCATGGTATGCAGAGCTGGCCCATTCATTGGAATCATTACTGGGACATACATATCCACATACAAATAAACAAATGTGTATCTCTATAAAAAACATAAAAGCAAATTTGAAACTGCAGAAAAATATGGCCACTAATATTAATATTTCCAGGAATTAATAGCCATTTATAGCGGTCTTTAAAGATACCTTTCATGGATTAATTTATAAAATTATATTTTTTGTGCTTCTATTATGCAATAATCACCTCCCTAAGAGATCATCATGTGATTTTCAGAAGAAAACACCTTTCAATTGCATTCTATATTTTTGGAACTTTTTTTTTTTTAACAATTTCTTCTTCACCCTTCATATCCAACCCATCATCATGTGACAAAAGAGATCTCAAATCTGCCCACTTCTCTCTTTTGTTGAAGTATAATTAACATACAATGTTATATTAGTTTCAGATATACAACACATTTGACAATTTGTACGTTACTCAGTGCTCAGAGGGGAAGTGGGTGGAGGATGAGCAAAATAAATAAAGGGGATTAAAAGGTACCAACCGCTAGTTATAACATAAACAAGTCACAGAGATGAAAAGTACAGCATAGGGAATATAGTCAATAATATTATAATAACACCATATGGTGACAGATGGTGTCTACTTCCCTTTTTCTCCTTTTCTAACATCCAAGCCTAAGTGATCATCATCTTTTGCCTGGAGCACCGAGATGGCTTCCGCTCATTACTGACCTGCTTCCACCAATTGTACACTACTATGAGAAATTTTAATTGGTGTTAATTAGTTAAGAGAAAATAAAGCCTGGGGAATAAGAAAATTATGAGTTTTTTAAAGAAATCTTTGTGCTTATAAGTACAAAGTTGATAATATGTTTATCATTTTTAATAGGTCAGAGATCCAGAATACCCAGTTCACTTGCATTCAGGAGAATTTTAAATATTAAATTACCGATGCTTTTATGTCCACTGAAATGTATTACACTAAAAGAAGTTGAAAATCACAATTTGGTATGCTGAGAAGAATTTTATACATCAAATTAGTTGTTAATAGTACGCATTTTAGACAATGAAATATATTAAAATGTTGTAAAATTATAGCTTGGGATGAATGTCTTTAAAGTAAGAGAAATACCTTGAGGCTTCAGGCTTTCCAGAAGGAATTACTGTCTAACACATGATTCTGGATATAATGATATTAAAATTGTGAGCCTGAATATTTTAAAGACTTTTGATTAGCTAAAAAATGTAGTTGTAATATTGTCTGCCTTACACAATAGGCACGGCAAAAATTAAAAGATAAAACCAGTTTTAAAACATTTAAAGCACCATTTATACTCAAGGAAGTCAAGCTTTCATCCAAATATATTTGAAATTCGCTAAAAATCATTCTTTCTGCACAGGACACATGTGTAACAAAAACAAGTTTTCCGTTATTACAGGAAATAATTTGTTCTGCTTTCCTATCGTTAAAACTTTTCTAATCAAAAAGGATATTCCCATTTCCCTATACAATATATGCATAGAAAATCCTACAAATAAATAACTTACTGGTTTTACTTTCCTGCCAAAAATTCCAGTATACGGTTTCCAGGGCTATAACAGTCTATTCATTTTAAAGAATTTTCATCTATGGTATGATTTATTGAAAATAAGAACTTTGTAATAACATTTTGGAAGCCCCTTGAAGAAGGAAGACAACTAGCTCACTGCATTCAGTGTCTACAGACTTTATTTCTCATTGGACTTCTGTTGTCACCTTATCTGCATAGTAATAATCTTTTCTATTCCTATTGAAATAAATCACCACAAAAGCTCTCTTATGCAATTTATCCCAAAGAATTCTATTTGATTTGCTTTAAAAGAACAAGAGTAGATTTATTTCATATTTGGGGGATTATTATGGAGAACTTGAAGGGACAAAATACAGTCACTAAAATCAATACTTATCAAATGGGTACTAAATGAGTAAAAACTTCATGCTGATAACTATATTTCATAGAAAAGGCTTTCATTTTTCATTTTCTATTTTAAAATAATATATGTTAGTTACAGAAATATTCACGTCATTAGCATAACACACTGGGATAGTCATAAGGGATAAACTAAATGTTAACTTTTTGGGTAAATTTAATACATGGATTTCTAATCTATTTTTTATAAGTTCTCTTTTTTCTATTTTAAAGTTTTTATTTATTTTGAGAGACAGAGAGAGAGCTCAATGGGGGAGGGGCAGAGAGAGAGGGAGAGAGAATGCCAAGCAGGTTCCATGCTGTCAATTCAGAGCCAGATGCAGGGGCTCAATCTCACAACCATGAGATCACGACCTGAGCTGAAATCAAGAGTTGGATGCTTAACCAACTGAGCCACTGAGATGCCCCTTAAATCTATTTACTGAAGTTATTCAAATATCTAAATATAAACCCACCCTGGATCATATGTACAAGTGTAAGCCTATGCAACTTATACATGATTTCCAGAAAAAAAGAAAACACTGAAAACCTGTCCAGTAAGAAAAATGCTAAAACCAAATTATCAAAACTAGTTTCACATTCATTGAGTCTTCCTTGTCAGCATAAAACCTGAGGCATCACATGAGAGGTAAAACATGTAAAATACTTTAACTGTTCTCATTTGCATAAGCCAGGAACAAGTTAGGGTCAAAGGACAGGTGTTTCGTTTCAGATCTCATTTGCCAGAGCTGAAATACTAATGAACTAACGGTGTTGCTTAATTTGAAATGGAACAAGCATATCACTTGTACAGCCAAAGACTGTAAAAGTAAATGTGGAGAAAAAAAATCTTCATTAGAAAATAGAGAAGGAAATGAGCATGAATATGATTAGTGAGAATGTTCTTTTTTTATCCTGAAATTTTGCAACACTGATTTTGAATTCTTATTCAGACGGTCACACATAGTGATTGTGAATATGGAACTGATCTTGATTCTCCTATATTTAAGGACAATTTATCCATCATACCTTCTTTCTAGAGTTAAAAACAAATGTTTTCTACCCAAATTACTGACCGTAACTCAAAACAATGACTGTCATGGTTTCACATTATGCTTGCCTTGTCTCATATTCAGACTCTTATTTAAGGAAATGGAACTTATTAAGGAACTTAAATAATGTCTATTACTGAAATGCAAATTGTCTTTAATATAGCAATATAATGGTGGTCTTAACAAAGAGGAGATAATGTTGAAAAATCTGTTTGGATTCATCAGGTAGATAATTAAAACCATAGATTCAAGAGGAAGCTTTAGTAGAGGATCTTTTATGGTACTAGGAAACATTAAAGTCTGTTACTCTGTGCAAAAAAGAACTGACTTTTTGAATATTACTTTTAATTTCAGACTAGAAAAAGAAATATTAGGGGGTACTTTGACATCACATAGTCATGTTCCAAAGTGAATTCCATGCAACATGTAGTTTATAAGATATTACTAGATGTTAGATGGAAAAGTTTTCTTACATTGATACATTTAAGAAATAATGCATATTTAATTTTTTGAAGAACCTACATACTATTTTCTATAGTGACTGTAACATTTTACATTCCTACCAACAGTGTACAAGAGTTAAAATTTCTTCACATCTTCAGCAACCCTTGGTATCTTTTCTTTTTCTTATAGCCATCCTAATAGATGTGAAATGATATCTCATTGTGGTTTTGATTTACACTGTGTAATGATTAGTGATGTCTTCATATGTCTGTTGGCCATTTGTAGATCTTCTTTGAGGAAATGTCTATTCAGGTTTTTGCCCATTTTCTTTTTGCGGGGCTACTGAGCTGTATAAGCTCCTAAAATATTTTGGATATTAACCCCTTGTCACATGTATGTTTTTCAAATATTTATTCTCTTTCCACAGATTACTTTTTCATTCTGATTGTTTACTTGGCTGTACAGAACCTTTTTAGTTTGTTTTGTTTCACTTGTTTCATATTCCCTTTGGTCTATTGTTGCTTTTGTTGCTTGTGCTTTTGGTGCCATGTCCAAGAAATCATTGACAAGACCAATGTCATGAAGGTTTTCCCCTATGTTTTCTTCTGGGAGTTTTATAGTTTCATGTCTTACATTTAAATATTTAATCTTTTTTGAGTTGATTTTTATCTATGGTATAAGGTAAGGGTTCAGTTTCATTCCTTTGCATGTGGATATGCAAGTTTCACAACTCATTTGTTCAGGAAGTTACCCTTTTCCCATTGTCTGTTCTTGGCATTCCCGTCAAAGATCAGTTGACCAAATGTACATGGACTTATCTTTGGACTCTCTATTCTGTTTTCTTAGTCTATATATTTGTTATTACGCCGTTACCATACTGCTTTAACTAGTCTGGCTTTATAATGTATTTTAAAATCAGGAAAGGTGATGCTTATACTTTGTTCTTCTTTCTTAAGATTGTTGTGGCTGTTTGGGGTCTTTTGTGTCTTCATATGAATTTTTGTTCCTCAGCATTGAAATCAGGATCTTAAAGAGATATCTGCACCCCTATGCTCATTACAGCATTATTCATAATACTCAGAATATGGAAACAACCTAAATGTCCACTGATAGATAAATGGGTAAAGGAAATCTGGTATATACATACAATGAAATATTATTGAGTCATAAAAAAAGGAGGTCCCAAATGTGTGAGAAATGGATAAACCTGGAGGGCATAATGTAAGTGAAATAAGCCAGTCACAGAAGGAAACATACTGCATGATTCCACTTATATGAGGTACCTAAAATAGTCAAACTCATGAAAACAGATAATTGGATGGTGTTTGCCAGGGACTGGGGTGGGGGAAAATGAGGCGTTGCTGTTCAATGGGAATGAAGTTTCAGTTATGCAAGATGAGTAAGTTCTAGAGATCTGCTGTACAACGTTGTGCCTTTAGTTAATAATACTATAGTGTGCACTTGGAATTTTGTTAAGAGAGTAGATTTTATGTTAAGTGTTCTCACTACAATAAAATAACAGGAAGAATGAGTTAAACAGAATAAAGGCATTTTCTTACAGCTTTCAATAAACTAATCCAAATGGTTAAACTCGGGCTTGGTGGGAGTGAAGGAAATGGTATGCAGCATCTCATCAATTTTTATTAGTCAGGGATCCATAACAGAACCAACAGGGTATATATGGATGTATAAAAGGAGATTTATTAAAAGAGTTGGCTTACACAGTTCTTTAGGCCAAGAAGTTCTAAGATATGCTGCCTGCAAGCTAGACAACCAGGAAAACTGAAGCTGGTAGTGTAATTCAGTCCAACTCCAAAGGACTGAGAACTGGGCGGGTGGGGGCAATGATATAGATCTATATCTGAAGGGTGGAGAGTTGAGGTTTGATGATGTAAGTCCTGGCCTGAGTCCAAAAGCACTAATGTTTGAGGGCAGGAGAAGACGGATGTCTAAACTTAAGTAGAGGCTGAAATAGTGCTTCCTTGCTTTTGTTTTATTTAGACCTTCAATGGATTGCATGAAGCCTCCCCCTGTACCCCATTGATGAGAGCAGGTCTTTGTGACACAAATGCTAATCTTTTACAGAGACACCCTTACAGACACACCCAGAAATAACGTTTTACCAGATATCTGGGCCTCTGTTAGCCCAACCATGATGACATAAAATTAGCCATCACAACCATGGAACCCTTTTCTTTCCAAGGATATATTACAGGTTTAGAGTTTAGTTAACACTGCTGAAGATGAAAGGGAAAAACAGATATAGTTTAAATAGGCCAAAGTAGTCACTTCTCTGTAATAGTGGTTAATAGCTTAAAGAAAATATTTCACAGGAGCCTAAGTGTAAAATTAATTTTCCCCACAGTTATTTCATGATTCTAGAATTATGGAAAGCACTCCTTTCATTGAGAATTATTTCGAAAATTTACTCTCTCCTTTTATGTCACTGGTTTCCAATAAGTTCATTATTGCAATTTTAAGATGGTCTTTCTAATATGAGACTCTGCCAAACATAGTAAGACTTTGGGCATCATAAACACTAGGCACCAAATATCAATAATTATGAGTTTTAAAATTAGGGAACCTTAGAGATAAGACATATGATATTTAAATTACATAAGAACTAACCACAAAAATTTGTTAGCATATTAAAGGTTGAACAGACAGAATTATCTGTAATAATTTTTACATTTAAGAGTTAAATATGGAGTATTGAAATGAGTTATATTCAAAGTTAGTACTTTTAGTTGTGGCTTTTATTTTTTTATTTTTTTTAATGTTTATTTATTTTGAGAGAGAGAGAGACAGAGCGTGAGCAGGGGAGGTGCAAAGAAAGGGAGAGACACAGAATCTGAAGCAGGCTCCAGGCTCTGAGCTGTCAGCACAGAGCCCCACATGGGACTTGAACCCACAGGTCGCGAGATCATGACCTGAGCTGAAGTTGGATGCTTAACTGACTAAGCCACCCAGGCACCCCTATCTGTGGATTTTCAACTTTTGAAAGTGAAGAGGGCAAGTGATAACTTCTTGGCTATTTAGCGCCAGGCAGGCAGTAAGTACTTACCTGTCAGCCAAAAATACTGCATATCACATGTTTAAAGCCCAAAGCCAACACACATCATTTCTCCACTCCAACATCACTGAAATAAATGAAGGCAAGCCTATCAAGTGGAAAGTCTATGCCCATTTGGGGAACTAAGTTGGACCTGAAGCTAGATGGATGATGTAAAATCAGCACAAAGTCTATGTTAAGATATTACCATTAAGCTCAATTTTCAGAAGCAAGGATTGGCAGGAATTGGGGAGAGAAGGCTCAGACTCAAGAAAACAGAAATGACATGTTCATTTTTTCCTTTTAAGTGTTTCTGGTAACTAAAGAGAATATAATATACCTTCAGTTAGTTTGAAGGTTAGAAGAGATTACCTGAAGAGCGCCTAGGTGGCTTAGTCGGTTAACCATCTGACTTCAGCTCAGGTCATCATCTTGTAGTTTGTGGATTTGAGCCCTATGTCGGGCTCTGTGCTGACAGTTCAGAGCCTGGAACCTGCTTCCCCCTGTTCTCTCTCTGTCTCTCTCTCTGCCCCTCCCCTGCTTGCTCTCGTTCTCTCTCTCTGTCTCTCTCTCTCAAAAATAAATACACAGTAAAAAAATTTTTAAATTTGAGGAGATCACCTGAGAAAACACTGGGTGACATGTAGTCATGGGAATGACTCAGTCTCTCTGATTATGGTTTCAGAGATTGGGGAAATGACAGAAGGGACTTCAAGCTGCACAACTTTGAAAAGTAATAAGTATCCACAGCATAGGTGACTTTGCTGGCTCTAAAGAGAGGCAAGGGGTGGCATATGCAAATACATACATAACTTTTTTTTTCTTGCACGAAATGCAATGCTATAAACTTAAAGGGGAGACATGTTATTTCCCTTCTCGAGAGATGTTTATTGACAAAGTCAAGCTTCATTGTCTGAATTCATTTTAGTCATACCATATAGGTGTTGAGAGTTAGTACCCCCAAATAAAACAAGGAAGAAGATGCCCCTGTCATTTCTATATCACCTTAGGAGTCCTAAAAATACATGAGAAGGTATAATGGGGGTTAGTCAAGCAATGAAAACTGGTGCTAATACCTAAAAGTTAAAAATACAAAATTAAATCATATTGATCTAGATATAGGGTTTCTCATCAACAGAACTATTGACATGTGAGGCAGGATAATTCCTTGTTGTTGGGGTCTGTCCTGTGCATTGTAGGGTTTAAAGCAATCCTGGCCTCTATGCACTAGATACCAGTAGCAATCCCCTCAGCTGTGACAACCCAGACTCTTAACTATAGAGAACCAATGGATGGTGACAAGAGGGGAGGTGGGTGGGGGACAGGTGAAATAGGTGATGAGGATTAAGGAGTGCACTTGTCATGATGAGCACAGGGTGATGTATGGAAGTGATGAATTACTATTATTGCACACCCAAAACTAATATTACACTGTATGTTAACTAACTGGTATTTAAATAAAAACTTAAAAACCAACCCAAATATCTCCAGACATTGCCAAATATTCCCTAGGGAACAAAATCAACCCCAGCTCAGAAACATTAGGAATTTCTAGTGGAGAGAACAAAAGGCAATACTCGGAAGGTAGAAAAAATATTGAAAATATTGACTTTATGGTGTGACTAACATTAAAATGGAGACATTTTATAGAATTGTTATATATTTTATAGAATTGTTATATATTATATAAGCACTCAAAAATGAGTGCTATGTCCACTCAAGTGTCCGTCAATAGATGAATGGCTAAATAAGATACACACACATACACACACACAGAGGAATATTACTCAGCCATAAAAAATCGATGCAATATTGCCATCTGTGATAACACGGATGGACCTAGAAAGTATTATGTTAAGTGAAATAGTTCTGGAAGAGAAAGACAAATATCAAATGATTTCACTTATATATGGAATCTAAGAAACAAAACGAAGAATTAGACCTATAGATACAAAGAACAAACTGACGGTTGTCAGAGGGGAAGGGTGGAGGGTGGGCAAAATGGATGAAAGGTATAGCCTAGGTAATATAGGCAATGGCATTGTAATAGCATTGTGTGGTGACAAATAGTAGCTAATACTGTGGTAAGCACAACACCATGTATAGAGTTGTTGTATCACTATAGTGTACACCTGAGACTAATTAACAATGTGTGTCAACTATACTCGAATTAAAAAAAATAAAAGAAATTACAAAAACTGCTCAGTTTACCAATGAAAAAATTAGTTACAAGAACATTCATAGCAACTTGATTCATAAATATGAAAAAGAGGAAACTATTCAAAAGCTCAACACTAAAACTGATATAACAATTCGAACATATTCATACAGTGGAATACTACTCAGAAACAGAAAGAAAAACCAAATGAACTATTTAACACACATCAACGTAGATGAAATTTCACACACATGATGCCATGTGAAAGAAGCCAGGACCAAGAGTGTGATTCCATTTACATAAAGTTCAAGGTATATATAACATTAGAAATCGTAAGTGGTTAATCTGATGGGGAGGACCGGTTGTTGACCTGGATAGGAATGAGGGAGAATTCTAGGGAATTGAAAAGCTTCTAAGTCTTGATGTAGGTGGTAGATGAATGGATGTGTACATAGATAGAAAATACATTGGGATATATATTTAAGATTTGTGTTCTTTAGACCTTGTAAATTATAAGTCAATAAAAAGTAAATTATAACTTAAAAATATAGATATACTTTACACAGTGAATGAAAAAAACACTCAGGAAAACTGAGCATATTACTATCACTTCTATTTCATTATGACCCTTTGTTGACCTCATTTAGATACATACATAGACAGACAGACAGATCCATCCATCCATCCATCCATCCAATTAGCTTCTTAGGGCTGCCGGACAAAGTACCACAGACTGGGTGGCTTAAACAACAGAAATTATTTCTCCCATCTTTGGAAGCTAGAAGTCTGAGATCAGGTGTCAGAAGGTTTGGTTTCTTCTAAGGGCTCCGTGGCTTACAGATGGGTTCTTTCTCCTTGTGTCTTTGCATGGTCTTTCTCCTAGGGGAGAGTCCTTAGGATCTAGGTATCTTAACATCCTCTTCTCATAAAAATACCAGTCAGGTCAGATTAGGGCTCAACTATGGCCTCATTTTAACTTAGTTACCTCTTTAAAGGCCCTGTCACATTCTAAGGTACTGGAGTTTAGGATTTCAATATTTGATTTTGCAAGGTTGGGGTTGACACAGTTCACCTCGTAACATATATACAATATCACTTCAGCATTTGAAAACGCTAGTAGGTCTAGCAAACGTACGCAGTACCAGGCCCTGTTCTAGGCAGCTAGGACATATTTATTTTATTTTTAATAATATCCCTGAAAATACACTGGAGATATGAAAGGAGATCCGGAGCAATACATAACTGTCCAAGATTAACTGGCTTTTTGCTGGCTAAACTAGGACTCAATCTTAGATCTCTTTACCTTCAACAACTACCATATCAGGCCATCTCTTCTACTATACTTACACACACAAAGAAGCACACACAAATACACATACATACATGAAAGAAAGAAGTGTCAGTAGGTGAGTCCTAAATAGGTTAGGTACTTTTTTATAGCAGTGGGCAACTTTTGACCATTTGCATATTCAATCAATGTGAATATACCAATATGGAGTGAGTGGGTACAAAAATATTGCTAGTTCAGTATTGTGAGCCTGTATTTTTCCATTAACTAGGCACCATAGCAGCAGAGCTGGTTTAAACCAAATTCTCATGAAAGAAAACTGTTTGGCAGGAATAGATTTTAGAATCCTTCTGCATGTCCAGAGAGGAAACAAAGTGCTGGGTGACAAGCTCAAAAGCAAAATTAGTCAATTCCCTGAACCCTCACTATGGAAGACATTTGGGTAAAAATATCTATGTGACCATAAACTCAATTCTTTTGAATGCTGCTATCATATAAGCATATATGTGACATATGCACAAAGAACCAATTTTTGAAATCCTTTTCAAGTGTACACTTTGAATCCTAATATTAATCATTTTGACATTTCCCTCCCTCTGTGCTAAGTTCTACAGATTCCTGCCCCAACTCCCTGGCATGAACTTCTTACATAGTCTTCCCTTTTTTGTCCCATTGCTGTCTCCCTACTAGGTGACTATAACTGTCTTCTCTGTGACTTCCCTAACTTCTGTCAGTACAAACAATATGCATGAAGGGCTGTGGAATCATATGGCGGGGGTCTAAATTTTAATCCACTTATGAAATAGATATAAGGAAGAAATTATAACCATGTGAGAGAAGAGAAAATTGAGGAACTGACAAAGTTAAATGACTATCAAATTCAATTCATAAAGACATCTTTTGCTTAAAAAAATTAAATACCATTCTGGAATGATTCAGGAAACTACTCATATTCCATGCTGTAAGGTCATGTGTTTCAATTCTTATATTTGTACATGGAGATAGCTTTGATTAGGTTAAATCTCCAATATGTCCTATTTGTTTTCTTAACATATTAGGGCATCAGACAATCCAACAAAGGAGGGCCATCTGTTCCCAGAGGAAAGGATGTCTTCTTTTATGGCCCAGTAAGTAATCTCTCATCCAAGCATTCGTCTATTCTTCCAATGCATATATTAAACACCAATTAAGTGCTAGGTGTCATGTTCACCATTGGTAATATAATGGTGAAGAGAAGATATTTCTCTTGTGTCTTTGCATGGTCTTTCTTCTAGATGAGAGTCTCTAGGATGCTGGGCATCATAATGGACCCACAGTTTCAGAAAAAAAAGAGAAATAGATGCTAAGATACTAACTATAATGGGAAAAGTGCTAAAAATAAAGGAGAAACACACAGGTTATTATGAGCAAACAAAAAGGATCCATTGACCAACTAGATGACATAGCTGGACCAAAACCAGATTGGCCTATGTTTGAAAACAGGAGCTCTGAACCCTGGTTTCCAGCCCATTCTCCTGAATTATTATTTATTTATTTACCGTGAGTCATTCCCATAGATATTTATAACAACACTAGTTTCCTTTTAAGTATGCTCTGGTTTGAGTCATTCACACCGAAAGTGTTAAGGTGATTCAGGGGAGCCTAGAAATATTACATAAGAGATATGGGATTTTGTTTTATTTGCCTATTTGTTTATTTTTAACTAAAAAAAAAAAACCCTCTCCATAACAAATCTAAGTCTTAATATCAACTAATCAGAAACAACTGCTAATAAAACAAGTATCAAGTATGCTCAACACTGTTTATGGTAGTGCTGGATAAAGAAGATTAGGACATATTATTGCACTCAGGGAATTTACAGTTCATTTGTAGAGATAAAATTAGCTTGTAGGAAATAATTAAAGAATCACTAAGCGCTAAGCTGTATGTTGGTCTCCGTTGGGATTTAGAGAACAGGAAAATTCTTGGTAAACTCTATATTCTGAAGTATGGCCAGACAGAAAAAGGTGCATAGAAATAGCATTCCTGGGACTGGAATCATAGGAGAAATAGTATGGACTTACTTGAATGTCAAATGAGTCCACAAGAGTGATTACAATCCAACTGGAGCAAAGAGGCCTGAGATGCTAGAAGGAAGTAAGGTGAGCCTTATGGGGCATCAAATACTATAGGAAATATGGAAACCTGATTAGACGAGGATGGCTACTGGGTCCCTAATTAAGATAACTGATACGAGTCAGATAAGTTGGATTAACAAAAGATAATTCTATAAACATTTCAACAACACACTAGTTTTATCTGAACACAAGTTATTCCACAAGGCTATTGGTCCAAAAAGAAAGTTTTTTTTATTATATATTTTTGGATAAATGACTCGGAACTACAGGCTGCAAAGTAGGTCCCTATAGAAAGTGACAAATTCATACCTAGCACCCCGTGCAGAATGTTGGGCTGCATGGTCTTCTAACAGTGACCTGATGGGAAAACAGGAAGTGGAAGGAAATGAAGCTGGCCAGGAAAGAGCAAGCTGGCCAGGCTGAAGAAACCAGGTACACTCTGTTTGAGTCACACCATTTGGATTAATTTCACTGGTGAATGAAAAGCATGTTGAATACCTGATTTAAGTTGGACTTTCCCTGTATAAAAAATTCTGATTAGAAAAGCATCTAGATAGTTGCCGATTAGTGTTTTGTGCCTGGGTGTCTTAGATACTAGTATTTTCTGAGGCATGTAGTCAGTATGCTGTGGCTCAAAACTTAACCAGAGATCATTGTTTACTTCTGAACGTATCTAGTAAAAGCAAATGTTTTCAATTTTCAGGCATTCTTTGAAGAGCAGAAGGAGTTCATAAAATCTGAACAACACTGAAAAAGAAAGGCAGACATTTGGGTTGAACTTCATCCCACAGTGACCTATATCTTAACAATAATGTACCTTGTGTTTTTAATCTATATTCTTTTATGTTAGAGTTCTATGGGTCAGCTAAGATTTTCTACCACAGTTATAGCCTGAAAGTAACTTTTTTTCCAAATAAAACCAGAGGTAAAGACTATATATTTGTATAATAAGCACAGTGATAATTTGGGAGGTTACTAAATTGCTTTCAATAAAAATGTTTAAGGTTATATACTGGACATTTTGCTATATTATAAATCAAAGTTACTTCAATTGTGTGTTTTTTGATGACCTTATATAAAGCTGTATTGATTTTCAAGTTAATTTCACTAATCGAGTTTTTCTTGAAATGGTTTGCTATTTTACAAATTAATGTACTTTCAATGTTAAAAAGGTCAAGCTATATTAAAAAACTAAAGATAAAAGATACTAGACATAAACATCAGGAAACAGTCATCCCAGCTATCTCTCTAAAACATATATAAAGTTAGACATGATTTTATAAAATGGGATTATAATAAAGATGGCCATGTATTTTGAATGAAATATAGTTAATGCTATTTTATTTGCAAATAAATGAAGAAATAATACGCAGTTAAATAATTATTAGCTTCTTAATGATCCATTTAGGTATTTTAAAAATTAAAAAAATCAACATAAAATAGCACTAAGAAGTCCGCTCCATTATAATTATATTATAAAATAAGCATTTTAATTTTAACCCAGACTGATTTATTTCCTGTGTGAAAAACAAGAAACTATGCTTCTTGCCTCTCTTCTTGTTCCACTTGATATTAACTCACTTTTCCAAGCTTACAACATTTACATTTTGTTTTACAAACATGATTCTTATTTGTCTTTATTTTTATTTCCAATTCTATATTCATTTGTATTTAAACATCTGCACCAGTTCTTTTCCCACCCATTCAGTAATCCTGGATTATTGGTTTTGATTTGTTTTGTTTTGCTTTGATCTTGATTGTTTGAATGTTTAAAAATTCTCTAGATTTATTTTTTATTTATTTTGAGAGAGAGCATGAATGGAGGAGGGGCAGAGAGAGAGAGAGAGAGAGAGAGAGAGAGAGAGATTGCCAAGCAGGCTCCAGGTTGACAGCACAGAGCCTGACATGGGACTCGATCCCGCAAACCATGAGATCATGACCTGATCTGAAATCACGAGTCAGACACTTAACTGACTGAGCCACCCGGGCCCCCCTTGACTGTCTGGATTTTATCATTGATTGGTCCTGCCACTCCCATAAAAGTGAGCTTTAAAGATCTTTTATACTTAATTGTCTATTATCTTATCTTCTAAATGTCTTGCTTCCTTACCTTGTTCTAAATTCTAAAGGGCAAAATAAAACCATTTTCCCAGAAACTTTTCTTCTGAAGGCCTCCCTCCTTTTTTTAATTGGGTCACATAGCTCACAAGTGTGAGATCATGACCTGAGCTGAAGTTGGACGTTTAACCGACGGAGCCACCCAGGCACCCCGGTTTATACTCTACTTCTGATGGACAACATCATTACATAACATTCCAAGAAAGGGTAAAATATATATTCAGAATATATTTTACTCTGAAAATGCGTCTTTATTCGTAACTTAGAGAGGTGAAGTTTTAAGACAATATATTTGGATTTGTTTTTAGTCTCTGCCCACATTTCTAGTCTATTTGGAAAACCTGAAAAGAGCTTTATTATTTATTTAATTGAGGGAAAGTAATAACACAGTTTTAGGAAAAATATATTGTTCTTCAAATGTATTTTTACATTCTTCATGCAATTACTTTTATAATAAAGTTATCTGAAGGGCATGTATTATATAGCTCTTCTGCTTGCCCCTAATTCCTACCCAACCACTCAGATCTTTTCCTAAACTCTTAAATCAAATACACACACATAGGGGCGACTGGGTGGCTCCATTGGTTAAGTGTCTGACTCTTGGTTTCAGCTCAGGTCATGCTCTCACCATTTGTGACTTTGAGCCCTGCATCAGGCTCTGTGTTGGCAGCACAAAGCCAGCTTGGGATTCTCCTTTCTGTCTGCCCCTCTCCCACATGCGCTCTCTCTCCCTCTCTCTCTCAAAATAAATAAATAAACTTAAAAAAAATTAAACACACACACACATAAAGCTCATTCAGTCTTGAGAACTATTTTCACGCTGGAGAAGTACTCCCTTTCTTTATCATTCTAAGAAACTCAGAAAAACATTCATTTCAAAATTGCTCAGGTCAAAATATGTTTAGAGATTCAAAAACACAAAGTATTAATTTATTTCTCTCTCTCTCTCTTTGCTCTTTTTAAAAAGTTTATATTTAAATTCCAGTTAGTTAACATTCAGTGTAGTATTAGTTTCAAGTGTACTATATAGTGATTAAAGACTTCCATACAGGACCAGGTGCTCATCACAACAGGTGCACTCCTTAATCCCCATCACCTATTTGATCCATTCCTCCACCCAGATCCTTTCTCATGACTATCAGTTTGTTCGGTCCAGTTAAGAGTCTGTTTCTTGGTTTATTGGGTCCTTGTATACAGTCCTGTACTAGAAAGTATTAATTTGTTTCCCCAAAGATATAATGGGAATTTATCCTGCAAAAGTTTTTTAATATCCTGACCACTGACATTTTTCTTTCGTCATCATTTAATTAAAAATTACTGCATATAAATACATCAAAGCTTTAGATTTTTTATGACAAACTTATTTTGTTATTTGAAGGGTAAGTTATTATGTGACAGTAAAACTATTTTTTTCAGTGTATTACTTTACTTTTTTTCTCCTTTAGCTTTCTACATACATTCTCTGAAAAATATAAATGGACCAATTTGGAGTAGACATGGCATGAATATATTTTTCTTGTCCATATCTCATTTGTAAAATCAAAGTGGTATCACTTCTAAATATTCCCTTGCTGAAATAGTGATACTTGTAAACCATTAAAGCTTTCTTGAAGTGATCTTCACTCTATTTTAATGCCTCTTTCTAGTACACCATAAAGGATTTCTTTTATTTTCTAAAAGTTTGCTCTCCCAAGTTCCTAAAAGGCAAAGACTGAATCTAACCATCATTGTAAAGCCCTTAGCACAATGCATAATCAAAAAGGTTTTACTGATTAGGTTAATGGTAATGTTGTGCTCTTAGACAATTATCGGAGACGAAGTGGCTCTGGGAAGCCACTGAGTTAGCCATTCTGTTCCAGAAGGATTGTACTATATTGAAACCAACCCAGAAAAGTGGCTATATGCATTTAAGGTCTTCACAGAAAGCAAATTCACAGATTTTTCTGGGTAAAAAGCCCATTCTTACATTTTCAAATGCTGACAACCCATTCACTTCTAATGTAAATTCCTGCTAGCTTAAGAGGATTTTCTATTTTTCTTGTTTTTAGCTTGGTATAACCCTTCTTCTTCATACACCATGATGTATTTAAATATGTCATCAAGATTCTCCTTCCTCTGGGCTGCTGGGTGGCTCACTTGGTTAAGCGTCCAACTCTTGATCTCAGCTCAGGTCTTGATCTCAGAGTTGTGAGTTCAAGTCCTGAACTGGGCTCCACACTGGGTGTGAAACCCACTTAAAAAAAAGGCTCTCTTTCCTCTACATGTCTTATGTCCTACAGAAGCCAACTGTGACATGAGGACTTGTGTATAAGTGATTCATAAAAAACAAACTAAAACTATCAGGGAAAACCAGTAAAGGTATAGGGAAAGCAGGACAGGAAAGAGTTTTATCAGTATGAAAATTTCAGGCAAAATTCCCAGGCTTTGAGCTCTCACACCTGGGATTGGGAGAGATGGGCCCCAGTACTCTGAGGACGATTCTCCAAAAAAGAATGGATTGATAGGTGTAAAAGTACAGAAACTGGGGAGAGGGTAGACAACAGAAATATTCAAAAGAGACCTGAGAAGATCTGGGCAGAGTTAAACGAAACAACTGTTCTTACTTGACCTTTGTAAATATTTACCCTCTAGCTATTTTCAAGATCATCTCAATCTTCCCCGCCCCCCACTTTAACCTGTGAAAAGTCAGACAATAATCTTGTCATCTGGGGATGTTCACTCATCTGAGAGCTGAGAATAACAGCATCTATGTAGTGGGGTTCTCACAGAAGTTAAGGGAGTTAATATGCATAAAATATATGTCGAACAAAGCCTGGTACAAATATATGAAAAGCTCAGTGTAGGTTACCTATTATTATTGTTATTGCTGATCTGTTGTTGGTGCTGTGATTATTGTCATAAGACAAGTAACTGGTGTGAAAGCCTTCATAGCTCTCTAGCGCCAGGACTACAGTAAGATGATCTCACATCTACTCCACTGTCTCTCAGGTCATATCCAGGATTTACTGTGTATATGCTATTTTGCTAACTCTAGTGATACAGCCGTACTAAGGCCTTTGTTGAAATTGTCATTTTAACTGAATGTTCAGTATCATTGCTTTTGTCATTTCAGAGATTTACCAGAGGCCTCATAAATCTGAGAAGAATAGAGTAAGTACAAACTATTTGGACATTCTAAACAAAAATGACAGTATCTATAAAAATATGCTAAAATAGTATCAAACAATCACTTCACACCCACTAGAATGGACATAATAAAAAAGACAGACAAAAACTAGTGCTGGCGAGGATATAGAGGAGTAGAAGCTCTCACACATGGCTGGTGGCAATGTAAAGTGGTGTAGTCACTTCAGAAAAGTCTGGCAATTCCTCAAAAGTTAAACATAGAGGTACCGTATGACTCAGCAATTCCTCTCCTGGCTATAAACCTAAGAGGAAATGATAATATATGTCCACATAAGAATTGTGCACAAACCTTCACAGCAGTGTTATTTATGGCAAAAAGTAGAAGCAACTCAAATTCCTGTCAACTGATGAATGGATAAATAAAATGTGATATATCCATGCAATGGAATATTATTTGTAAATAAAAAGAAATGAAAGACTGATACAGGCTGCACATCAATGTGTGACTAATGAAAACATTATATTACGAAGCCAATCACAAAAGACCACATATTATATAAGTCTATTTACATAAAGTGTCCAAAAGAGGCAAATTTACAGAGACAGAAAGTAAATTAGTGTTTATCTAGGGCTGGAAGGAGGGAGAAATGGGTATTGACAGCTATTGGGTATGGGTTGCTTTTGTGATAATGAAAATATTCTAAATTAGGTTGTCATAATGTTTGCAGAACCCTGTGAATATACTCAAAAACACTGAATTGTGTACTCTGAGTGAATGGTATGGTGTGTGAATTATGTTTCAGTAAAGCACCTTAAAACAATACATTCTAGAAAATATTACAAGAGGGTTCTGCATGTTTTGCCAGGTGTTAAACTGGCTACTATTTACCTGTTGGTTGTTTATACAAGGTTAATAAATCTTTGGGTGGAAGAAGGTGTGCAGTAACATAGCTTACTGTGTTTCTGCAACACTGACAGTCCTCTCCCTTTCTCTGTCTACTGCTTCTTGGGACCCAATGGGATAGGGAAGAGGGGTGATTCACCTTATCACAAGCTTAGTAAGAGAACATCCATAAAAGAACACCTCTATTTTGAGAGCTTACAATGTACCTCTTGGAAACTGAGGACCATGGAGACCATATCTAACTCAGTCTTGAAAATTCAAGACCAAGTGTCTAGTACTTTTCACTACTTGAAAAAACAGACCCAGCTTTGCAGGACAAGGATTCATGCATTTATTGGGGGGCTGCTGTCAACTGCAGGGAAGGCTACTGGGTCTGTTTCAAGAGAGGCTCTACCCAAGATGCTTGCCTGGAAGGGTAAAGAGATTCCAACTGAGGAGTGGAATGAGACACCAAGGGTCTGAAGATTTGGTTGTTAGTGATGGGGACACTGATCACATAAATTTAACTCTAAGCAAAAGATACCTAGCACTGAGGGTTAAGTGGGTTTCTGGAGAAGCAAGAAAAATAAGCCAATGAGAGTAAGAATCAGAATTGGGAATCTGCTGCCTCAGAGAACACCAAAGCCAAAATAATTCTACCAGGCAAAAGAACTTTCTTCATCCTTTCCTCTCTTCTCTTCTCATCCATATCTCAGCACCTTTACCTTATCCACCTTGTTCAGTCTTGGAAAAATCAACAACCCCCCTGAGAGTTGGAGAGTAGGAAGAAAACAGCAAGATGGAGAGTTAAGGATGAGTGCCTGTGGGTCATTTTCACTCCAATGTAAGCTTTCAGGCATAAACCAGTCCTGAGCTGAGGAAGGAAAGTTGTTCACACTGGAGAAGATTTGGGGTTTGATTATTTAGGGGCCTAAATTGTATTTGCCCAAGTGTTATGGGTTGAATTACGCCCCCCCCAAAAAAAATACGTAAGTTGAAGCCCTAACTTCCAAAACCTCAGAATGCCACCTTATTTGGAAATAGGATTTTGCCCTAATTAAAATAAGGACATGAATAGATATTTTTCCAAAGAAGGCAGAGATGGCCAACAGATACATGAAAAGATGCTCAACATCATGCATCGTCAGGGAAATGCAAATCAAAACCACAATGAGATATCACCTCACACCTATCAGAATGACTAAAATGAAAAAGACAGGAAGTAAGTGTTGTTGAGGATGTGGAAAGGTAAATACAAACTGGTGCAGCCACTCTGGAAAACAGTATGACTGTTCTTCTGGAAATTAAAAACAGAATTGCCATATGACCTAGTAATTCCACTAATGGATATTTGTCCCAAGAAAGTGAAAACACTAATTTGAAAAGATATATGCACCCCTATGTTTACTGCATTGTTATTTATAATAGCCCAAATAGGGAAACAACCCAAGTGTCCATCAAAAGATGGATGGATAAAGAAGTTTTATATATATACACACAATGGAATATTAGCCATAAAAATTAATGAGACCTTGCCATAGAAGATATAACACTAAGTGAAATGAGTCAGTCAAAAAAATACAAAAACTATAGGATTTTACTCATATGTGGGATTTAACAAACAAAACAAATGAAAAAAGAAAGAAAAAGAGAAAAACAAAAAAACCCAGACTTTTAAATATAAAGAACCCGTGGTGGCCAGAGGGGTGATAGGTGGGTGCATGGGTGAAATAGGGGACAGGGAGTGAGAGCACACTTACCATGATGCACAATCAATAGTGTATAGAAGTGAACCATTAAGTTGTACACCTGAAACTATTATATGACATTGTAGGTTGATTAAAGTTGAATTAAAAAAGAAAGACAAAAAGTGAGGTCATACTGAAGTGGGTTGGGTCTCTAATCCAAAATGACTGAAGTACATATACGAAGATAACCACATAAAGACACAGAGACATAAGGAGAATGGAGGCAGATAATGTAGTGATGTAGCTATGAGCCAAGGAATGCCCAATGATTGTTGGCATAGGAACATATGTTCCTATGTTCCACAGAACATAGGAAGAGGCAAGGAAGGATCATCCCCTGGAGCCTTCAGAAGAAGCATGGCCCTTCCCGTATTTTGACTTTGGACTTCTAGCCTCCAGAACTGTGAAGGAATAAATTTTTATTCTTGTAAGCCACCTGGTTTGTGGTCCTTTGTTGCAGCAACTGTAGGAAATCAATACCATATGAGACTGGTAAGCTGTGGGATTGGCCTGAGCTTTCGTTCATGGGTGGGGAAGGAAAAGCCATCACAATGGGTATGAAGGAGCAGTATGAGGAGAAACAGGTGGTTTTCTGCTTGTACCCAACTAAATCCAGCTCATGAAATTAACCAGCTAAACTGTGAAACTGTGACTATTCCATAAATATGTCTGAAGCATACTACATATGGCTAATCCAGTCCTCATAATGTTTTTCTTCCCTTTATTTGCCACGCACAACCTGTGTTTTTGAAGGTGTTTGAGTTTCATTATTTGATTCCAATCTCTTTGACTTTCCTAGGTATTTCTCAATGTCACTTTCCTAAGTAACTGATTGTCACTTTCAAGAACAGATGGCAAATAGGAGTCCCTGTAGGCCTGAGTCTTCAATGGCCATAAAAACTTCAGGTTTGTTGGAGCCAAGGTACACATTAATCTAGCAAATTGGGGTGCACCTTATAGTTCAAGATAAGAACAATCTCTAACAGACTGATTAAAATGAGAAGTAATAATAACTCGAAGGGATGCAAATATAGTAAGTAAAACTAACCCTTACTGAGCATTTCCTATTGCCAAGCTTTCAAATGCATGATCTCTTTAATTCTGAAGCAATTCTAGGAGAACACACTATTATTGTATTGAGGTATTGAAAAAATAACTCATCCAAGGTTCTTCATCTAGTAAATGGAAGAAATAATAATTCACTTCTGGTCTGTCTGATCCTAGGAAGAATTAAGGTAAAGACCTCATCATGATTTTGGCTGCAACCACTCCAAACATTGGCTGAAACACCTGGGTGACAGATTCGGCAGCTTTCTACTTCAGCGAAGCAGCAGATGCCATTGAGGCACTCACCAGTAACCCCTTGGCATCCATCACTTTGTACACAGGCAGTCCTGTCTCCCAAATGTCGGCTCTTGCAACTGGTTGTTTAAGGGAGTTTGGTGGGACACTGGGGCAGTCCAGAAGGGCTTAGAATGAATTCACATGCCCCAGAAGCCCTCAATCAATGCCTGTGAGTCAGTGTGGTAATACCCCATCCCCGTCGCTCTTTGGACAGTAGTATGTTTTCCAGAGTTCCCTGATGAGGTTAAGGTCCAGTTTCTCGAGTGGTAACTCAGTTGATAATGCACCCTCTACGAGAACCCTCCCCTCTCTGTCTAATTTCCCCACACCTATTATTTCCTGGTATCCTTTCCCAAATAATCTTCTTGCTCTTTAATCCTTGTCTCAGGATCTAGGGTCTGATTCTGGGGGAACCAAAACTCAAACTCAGTTAAGGCACTGAATTTGTTGGAATTCTAGACACCAGTTAATCTACACATTTTTATTACAATTAAAATTGTTTTCGACTTTAAATGAGAGATACTAAGTATTCCCAAGTTGCTATTCCTAGGGTGCACTCTGCCTAAATTCATCAAAACACCAGTTGACTGTGAGTTAATGAAAAGGGTCAGTATTGTGAGTAGGACTGGCCTAAGCATGGGAACACTTCAAAGGGGCTAGGGCCTTTCTGAGGTCAGAAATTCCAAGTGTGAGAGGGCTTATGGAAGGGGTCATGTGGTGAGGAACTGAGACAGAATCCAGTTACGCTGTTGCCCAGACGTCTGAGCTACACAAACGGAGATAGATCATCAACAGGTGTTTTTTAAGCTGCTAAATTTGTGGTAAATTGTTATACAGCAACAGAAAGTTAATATGTTAATTTTGAATACTTGGATAAGGCGACATCCAGTTTCTTATTTCCTTTACTTTTTTACAAAAGGGTAGCATACTACAGAGACTTTCTTTCACTTAGAAATGCCTTAGGTTAAAGTCCCTGATATATTCTCAGTATTTTACAGTTGCCTACTATTTTATTGTGTGCAGGCACTGAAGTTTATTCAGCTAATATTCTAGGTTTGGCTAGTTAGGTAGATTCCAATATTTTGCAGCTACAAGTAATACTACAACAAAGAAGCCTCTGCATATTATGTTCACATTGTAGAAAGTATATCTTCAGAATAATTCCTAGAAATGAGATTGGTAGGGCAAAGTGTAATTGCATATGTACTTTTATTAGATAATGCCAACTTCCCCTGTTTTTGTGGATTATTTTGCAATCTCACAACAACGTATGGGACTGTTCCTCTCCAGCTTCCTAAAACAGAGTGTATTGTTAAGCTTTTGCATTTTTGCCAAACCAGTGGGTGAGAACATGACCTCAGTGTAATTTTAATTTATGTTCTCTTACTGTTAGTGAAAGCAATTATCTTTTCATGTAATTAAGCATCATTTTTATACTTTTGGTAAATTGTGTATGGTTTTGCCCACTTTCAAATAGGACTTTCCTTTCTCACTAAATATTTAAAAGTTCTTTGCATATTAGGAGTTTGAAACCTCTACCTGTGATATATGTCACTATTTTTTTGCCCCAATTTTCATTTGTTTTTTTAATTTTTCCTCATCAAAGTTTTTGTGTTTATGTGTAGTCAAATTTATTACCTTTTTATTTGTCGTATCAGAATTTTAAGTCATAGTTAGAGGGTCTTTCCCTATACCCACATTACAAAGGAGTTCACCAGTATTTTCTTCCAGTGCTTGTATAGTTTTATTTTGTACATTTAGTTTCCAATTCATTCAAGCTTTTTATTCTTACGTATGGACTGAAGAAAAGATCCAATTTCTTCTTTTTACCAATGCTATTTACTATTAAAGTCACCTTTGTGTCAGTGATGTGAGATGCTACCTTTATTATATATTACAATTTTATCTGTACTTGGGTCTATTTCTGAACTTGTGGTTTTACTTCACGGTCTATACACATGCCATTTTTACTCTGCTAATTACTGAGGCATTTTAGCATGTTTTAATATCTTGTAGGGCTAATCATTCTCATAGCTTTTCCTTTTCAGTGTTTTCCCAGATATTCCGTGCATTTATTCCTGTATGTAAAACCTTTCAGTTTAAGCTCCATATAACAAAGTGCGTTGTTGGTATTTTTAGTGCAATCACATTCAATCTATCAATTAATTTAGGAAGAACTGACACATATTAATGATGTTGAGGTGACTTATCAAAGGAGAAGGCATGTCTTTTTGTTCAAGGCTACTTGTTAGTGTCTCCCAGAAGGGTTTTATAGCTTTCTTCTGAGAGGTTTTACACATTTCTGTTAAGTTTATTCCTACTTTATCTTTTTTGTTGGTTTTGTAATAAGATTTTTGAACTCATTCTAACACATTCCCAACTTTTCTTATTGGTTATCACTTAGAAAATATTTATTTATTTGACAAGGGGGGAGGGGCAGAGAGAGAGGGAGTAGCAGAATCCCAAGCAGACTGCGCTGTCAGCACAGAACTCAATGCAAGGCTCGACCCCATGAAATGTGAGATCATGACCTGAACTGAAATCAAGAGTCAGACACTTAACCCAGGAGCCACCCGGGTGCCCCAGTTTATTACTTTTTGCATATGATGGCTATCAATTTTTGCTTGTCAGTTTTATACATTGCCAACTTGTTGAATTATTTTACCAACTGAGTTAGGAATACCACTTATTCTCAAGGATTTTCCAGGTAAACTATCATATCATCTGCAAAAAGAGGCAATTTTACTTTTTCTTTTCTAAATCTGATGCCTCTAATTGGCTTATCTTGTCTCATTTCATTCCTGTTTTGTTACCAACTTTGGCATCTATGGAGTAAGCGTAAAGTTTTTTCTTGGACATACTAGTATGGTGAATTCTATCAATAGGGTTTCCAACATTAAACCTATTTTTGCAAACCCACTTGGTCACAGTGAATTATTTTTATAATGTTGTATTGGAGGCTATTCAATTATAGTTTATTTTGGATTATTTCTAGATGCAATATATTTTAAACCCTCAATGATATGATGAAAACATGCTGATGGAAATTCCAATGAATTTGTAATTATAAGCAATGGGGAAAAACACAGAATAACTACTTTTGTTTTACTAATTCTTTGCCAGTGGCCCCACTTCTATCATTTTTTTTCTTTCACTTAGCTCTGTGAAGAGTCATCTAGTATTCCTCTCATTCATCAGATTCCCTTATCTCCAGCACTTCCTCTACATCCATGCATATTATACATTGACACCCTAAACTCCCTTGCCTGCTCACAATGCAGATCTGCATACATGTCTGCTGAAGCAATGTTGAGCTATTCTATTTTTTGGCACATGAGGGCATGGTGCTTTCATTCTCGTTCATCCCTCTCATTGAAAAATGGCCAGCCTTAGCCAAGGGGACAAGGTTTTGCGTCTGGGCTAACATTAAAACGAGCTACCAGTCAACTGTTCAAACAGAACCTTATTTCAATCATCCCACTCCATCTCTCTTGCCTACATCTTTCCTCCAGCCCCCAGCCTCCTCTAGGGAGATTCCTGTTTCACCTTAATGCCCCCAGTTACTCAAACATGTACAGCAGCAGGTGACTTTGAATGTGCCAAAGTTTTTTTCTTAAGTTTATTTACTTATTTTTGAGACAGAGAGACAGAGAGAGAGAGAGACAGAGAGAGAGAGAGAGAGAGAGAGAGAGAGAGAGAGAGAGACAACATGAGCATGAGTAGGGGAGCGACAGAGACAGAGAGGGAGAGACAGAATTCCAAGCAGGATCAGCACTGTTAGCACAGAGCCCAATGTGGGGCTAGAACTCACAAACTATAAGATCATGACCTGAGCTGAAATCAAGATTCAGATACTCAACCTAATGAGCCACCCAGGTGAACCTGAGTGCACCAATGTTTAGCTGAGGAGTCTCCTGGAGCTTGGACCTTGGGAGTGCAGTGATTTCTGGATCCTAAAAGGCAAAAAAGCAATCAATTTTCTCTAGTGAGCTATAATGTCCTTGCAATATGTTTTAAAGGCTGAGTACTTGGGGTGACCATGACATGGCACCCTGCCTTTAGTTCCCATGGCTTTTTGGAGAGCATCTATCTTCCCCAGAACTTCATGGCACTTCTGATGAAAGCCGTCTACCTATCACCTTCTTTGAAAATTAAAAAAAAATGATGCCATTTGAAATTACTGAATTCTCAAATCTTTAGCTCAGCTTTCTCAATAGTCTCAATGGTTGAAAGTCCTGATTCTTCTAAGAACTGCTTTGCACTTTAGAAATAAAATTCATTAAGAACCAGATTCAGTAAGACATTAAGTGGTATAGTGAGTGATACCACTTTTGGCCAAACATGAGGTTTTAACTGTAAAGAAACAAATCTTTACTTTCTGGTTTATAAATTGGCTTGTAAAAGCATTTCTAAAAGGAGGCCTTGTGTTATTTGGGCTAATGAATCAGTGAGATAAAGGAGTGGCTTCTTTGAGAGGACCCTACTGATTTGGATTCATATGTTCTGCTTGATCTGTTTTTTAAAAATCTAAAAGCAATAATATTATTTGTCAATTTATAGTAGTGGCCAAAAGTGAAACATTGTTGATATTTTTCCTCTCAGAGCTCTGTGTTTCTGGGCTTATACTGGAGGCTTTATAAATGCACACAAAGTTACCTACAATGACAATGATACTCATCACAGAAAATACACCAATTGTAAAGCAGAAATCTGCTTTTAATGGCCACTTTAAAAGCTACATTAATATATTGACATTCAGTATTAAATTGCTTTTTTACAGTGCTCTGGTATAATGAATCAGAGATTAAAGTCATGATTCTGATGAATTTAGGGGATACAAATTTTAATACATATTTTCAGTTTGAAGATACTATAACAGTCAACAGTATGTGGCATTCTGTTTGTTCATGTACCCTTCTTTTCATTTTTCTTTTACACCCGGTACAAAAATGACAGTTAATTAACAGCCTAGCCTAAGAGAAGTGTTTCTAGTGATAATAAACAAAAGCTATTGTCAAAGAACATAAAATTCATCATGACCAGAAAAAAGAGGATTGTGGAGACAAATTACATGGAAATCCTACAATTAAAATACTTAGCTGACATACAGATGTATATGAAATTATATATTACATATAATTTAAATCAAAGATAAAAATTCATACTATATATGTCTCTGGAAATTTAATAAGTGTGTGTGTGTGTGTGTGTGTGTGTGTGTGTGTGTGTGTGTGTGTTTCTGGTTACGTAATAAAGAGTTCTTGAAAAATAATGAGTTCCTACCTATTGCATGGCTTGCTTAACTTACGTGAATGTGACTTGGGGAATGTTTTAAGAATATTCATAAGAATAGACAATTCAAGTATGCAAAACTAAAACTTAATGAAATTAGAAAAATATATTAAATCATTGTCCTGTAACATATATTTGGAAACATTCAGAAAACCATACATTTTAATGACAACTTCATCATGACAGTAAATTATAAGGTATAATTATGAAGGTATCGACATAACATCAGAAAGGAGATCATTCTTTCCAATCTGTAGACTAATTTTTGTTTCCAACTAGATAAGGGGCAGAAAGGAAAGACATGATGCCTGGATGAAATAGCAAATGAATAAATATTAAAAGAAATGGAGAAGAGTTAGAAAGTATTTTCACCCCACAGTGGATTTGAAATTAATTTAGCAAAGTAACAGAGAATAACTGTTCCTTATAACATGCACAGTTGGAAGAACCAAAGAAGCTGGTAAATTAAACTGTCATGGGAAATCAACTAGAATGTTAGAAATGCATGTAAGTTAACTAATGGCTAAGAAGAAATACATTCAGGGCAATCTAAAGATAAAGTACTGGTCAGACAATTGAAAACTTACATTCAGACATGATTTACTCTGTGGCACTCAATCTTTCTCAGGTTTCATTTTGTACCTCACATGCAGGAGACAGTGTCATCTTAAACGTCAGTATAAGCTACATTCAATGCATCTTTTCAAACACATCATTAAAGATGGTCTATTTAAGAACTGATTTTATTTTCAAATTCAGTCTGAAATGACTTTGTCCAATTTTGACAATAGTCTAAATTTAAATGCTTTTGGCTTAAGGTTGTCTACATCTTCTCAGATATTTTCCAGATAAAATGCATACTTGGGAAAGTGGAGGGTGTTCTTGGAACCAGAAGAAATGTTGGAAGATATTTTCCTCATCAGATTTTACACTGAGAATGCAAAACCAATTACTGAAAACCTGTCCCATTTTTAAAAAGCTAAGTAAACTATTGTTTTGAGGAGACGGTGGCATGTTATCTGTTTAGTGTTATTAAAAAAGGAGCACATTTTAGTGGACGTAAAGCTTAAATCATGATACCATAACAAAATATGAAGTCATAAATTCCTTTAAAAGTATACTAAGAAAATAACTTATGAAACAGAAATTAGAATGTGTTTATAGGATTGGCTCAGAAATCCCAAGTTTACAAGAGTGTAAACATTAGAATGGGCAGTTTTTTAACAAGTATAAATTAGGTATTTTTAATGAACAGCTAAAGATAACTTCTAATAGCAAAGAATACATTATTTTCTCTGAACTACAATGTTCAGATTCTAAACCTTTATCAATACAAGTACCTGCAGCATCAGCTAATATTTGGACAACTGCTAAGTTCATGTGTGTGTGTGTGTGTGCCTGCATGTATACAAATGAAAAGATAAAACTTCATTGTTAATTTGGGTTATGGAAATCTTAACAGCACTTAAAATGGAATTTACACATTTACAATGAATGCCAGAAACCCAGTATAATAAGTATACACTCTCATGACAATGGGCAGTGAGAAATACAACAAGCTCTGATTCCCTTTTAGTATGATTGGTTCCTTTGAAGGAATTAAAAATAGTGAACAGAGAACTGTTTAATTGAAAATGGACTCTTCATGGATGTGTGTGATTAACTCCAGGGGGCAATAAAAATTAACATTTAACATTGCCATGTTTTAACAAAGCTCGCAGGGTCTCAGGATACAGGGAGACAACAGCTATGCCCGTGACACAGCATTGATTTGTCATGGTGGTAGTTTTGGATTGCCTATGGTATGGACTGCAAGTCTAAATGAATGGTCAAATTAGTCTAAAATCCACAAAGATTGACAAATGCCGTAGCGGCCTCTTAAAAGATACGCCATTCCGCTGTACATGCATAACAGAGCTGTAATCGGACATTGGTGACATTAGAAAATTGTCAGCCTGGCCACTTCTTTCTTGCAAAAAAAAGAATAAAGATACATAGAACATGCGAGACATCACAAAGTAAATGTGCAGGTAACTGGAAAGAGAGATAGCAAGAGAAACTAGAATAGAGTAAAAAAAAAGATGATGTCTTGAGAAAAGAAAAAAAAAGTACATTTTCCCCTCTTTCCCATTATTAGGCTGTGAGGAGTATATAGTGGAATTTAAAGTGTTATTAGGAGCCAAAAATATGGCTTAGGATTTGATTAATTGGGTTGAACCCTTGGGGTTCTGGAAGTACTGAAGGTGGCATCTATCATACAAACCCCAGAAATGTAACATCCAGGACCACAGAATCCTGCGTGACTACAAGACCAGAGCTGAGCGTGAGGGTCTCTGCCTTTTCTGCAACTACAGCGATCTGGACACATGAGAGCGGGCCTCGGGATCACTTCCAGTTTTACCTGCCAGGCATAGGCTTTGTGTTTTATATGTGTTTTTAGGCACTTAAATTTTCTGATAACCTTTTGGTAAGAACAGGAGGGCTGAGGCACTAAAAAAGAAGTACACGTAGTGGTAAGATCACATAAAACTAATAATTAGAGAACTAATTTAAGTACATGACCGCATTCAGTGTTAAAGAGAGGGGGAAAAATGAGGATTTGTCCTAGCACTTAAGAATGACACTAAGAGTAGGAAGGAAGCGCTACAGTCTACAAACACTGAAAATTTCAGTCATAATGCCGAGTCACTGAGGCTAAACACATGCAGAAATTCTGTTTTAAAATTTAAATTAAAACTATTTCATTGCATTTCCTTATGCTGGCATTGGATGAGGCGCTAAAGAAATACAAGAAATATTTCCAAACAAATCTTTGTGTATTTTAATGTATCAAAAATACTGTCGTGATAACACTTCCTTTCAGGTCACTTTTTAATGTGCTATTTGTACACTTCATTATCAGTTAATTTTTAATGTATATATTTTCTAAACCGTGGACTGCATTACCAGCCATTAAAGCAACACAAAACCATTTGCAGAGGGTAATGTACACGCAAAGGAAACCCTCGCATTACCACCTTGCACAGATTGTCCTTTCTCCCTTTTCATGGCAAAATCCTACTTGCCAAGACCTGGATGAACTACCACAATCCAGTGACTAAAGTAGACACTTCACCAACAAGAAAAAAAATGCATTTAAAGAAAGAAATGGATTCAAGAGGAAAACAAAAGAAATAAATAAAATGTCTTTAAATAAGAATCAATAAAGATAATAATAATGAAAAAAGTCTCTTGTTGTTTAAGAACTCAAACTAAAATTCTAGAAAACACTAAGGTGAAAGTAGAAAGGGGTAGCTAGGAGGAAAAGTAAACTATGGCCTACATTTTGATTGAAGCATAGAGAGACTCATTAATTTTAACAGTGTTAGAATATTAGTTCATTATGGTAGTCACTCTTACAAATATCAATTTATATCCTTCTTAAAGATTTATGGAAAAGCACTAAGAAGTAGAAACAGAATTTAAGAGTTTCAAATCTTGAAGAGAAAAAGAATAGGGAAAATTTAATCAAATAGAAAGCAAGAGATATACAATTTGGATATAGTTTAATATCATAAATTTGAGTGAAAAAGCAAGTTGCATAGTCATATGTATAAAATGATGTGGTTTAAGTAAATTTCAAATGCCACACACACACACACACACACCACAGACTGAAACCACACACACCAAATTCTTAAGAATTGTTATTTCTGGAAAGGTAGAAAAAAGAATGTGATTAGTAACAGGAGGTGACAAAGAGCAATTTAACTTTATCCTGTTAAAAATGCATTTGCCTAAAACAATAGTAACAGCAACTACTACTATTAGTTAATGGTCATTAAGAAAAGTTGCAGTCATTCATTCTTCTGGCAAATATTTATTGCCTATTTGCCAGGTGCTGCGGTACAAATTAGAAAGAACTATTCTGGATAGACCAATTAAGCACACTTTACATTGTCACTTCTCTCAGATTAGCCAAAGATGCTCACTTGGGTGCAGATAGTCTATTTGGAAGGAGATTCCAGGAAGAAGTAAAGAATGTAAAAGGTAAAGCAGAGATGCAAGGGAAGCCAATAAATGATATTAATGAGCAGGTTATTGCTGTGGGCGACTGGGGCTCAATCTGCTGGGGACCTCTGGGAAACCATGTAGAACATTCTTCATAATTGTCCCACTAGAGGACAGGGAAGCTACAATGTTCATCTTCCTACTTGCCTTCCCTTCCAACACTGAGAAACAGAGATTTCTTCACTACCAACACCAGATCACTGGCCACATGTTTTCCTTCCTCTAATAAGACATAAGAGAAGGGGTTCAGGAAGAATGGAGCCACATCCAGAAGAGCATGACACTCTAGAACATATGGAAACCTGTAAAGTACAGACTTAAAGTCATCTGTCTACAGTAGGCAAACAAGGCAACTAAAAAGATGGTCAACTCAGTTTTCCTGCCTAAAATTACTTTTGATTTACTCTGAATAAATGCATAACCAGTTAGTGACCAGTGTTGATTCTCTTCTTAAATTTTTTTAAGTTTATTTATTTTGAGAGAGAGAGAGAGAGTGAGAGAGAGAGAGAGAGTGAGAGAAGGAAAGAGGAAGGGAGAGAGGGAGGGAACATGCCCAAGTGTGAAAGGAGGAGGGAGAGGGGGAGAGGGAGAGGGAGAGAGGGAGAGGGAGAGAGGGAGAGAGGGAGAGGGAGAGAGAGAGTGAGAGTGCACATGAGCAGGGGAGGGGCAGAGAGAAAAGGAGAGAGAGAATCCCAAGCAGGCTCTGCACTGTCAGCACAGAGCCTGACATGGGGCTCAATCTCGTGATCCGGGATATCATGAGCCAAGACCACGAGTCGGACACTTAACTGACTGAGCCACCCAGGCACCCCGACCAGTGTTGATGCTCATACCACTGAAGCAGGAGAGCAGTGTGGCTTTTGGAGCCAGACAGATACTGTCTTGAGTTTCTGCTCCACCATGTGCCAGATGAGTCAATTGGTTAAGTTCTCTGATCGTGGTTCTCCAACCATCAAATGAGAATTAACACATAAACGGCGGACGTGTGTCATGAGAATGCTACTAGGAAAGAAATTTTGCTCTCCAGTGCCGTCCTTTCCCTTGAAGTCCGGTTCCCATCTGCACTTGTGTGCCCCACATCTCCACTGGGAAGGTGGCATGACACACTGAGACTTAACACGTTTGCAGACTGAACTTCTGCTGCGCTCCTGAAAATCTAGCCATCTCCCATTTCACTGAGGATACCTCCATCCTTCAAGAAACTCAGGCCAGAAAACCTGCATTTATCCGTGACTCCTTCCTGTCTCTCACGGCCCACATCTAAGGTGTCAAAAAGTCTGCTTAGCTCTCCTTTCAAAATTTATTTCGAATACGACCGCTTCTCATTGTCTCTATCACTACAACCTTAGTCTGAGATGGAATATATTTGGCAGACTCCCAACTGGTCTCACTGCTTCTACCGTGGTCCTTCAATAGTCGATTGTCTATAGAGCAGCAAGAGTGATCTTTTAAAGACAGAAGTTGCGGCATGCCACTCCCCTGCTCGGAACCCTGGAATGAGTCCTTTTCTCAGTAAAACTCAAAGTGCTTATAACGGTCAGAGAGGCTGTACAAGGTCTGTCCACCAACCAGTGCTTCTCAAATCTGATTTATTACTACCGTCTTTCGTGTTCATTCTACTCAATCTACATCGGCCCACTTGTCAGGCATGCTTCCACATAAGGCCTCTGCACTGGCTGGTTTTATCTTCCCAAATAAGTATAAAGCTAAAATCTCTCTTCTTATTTCTATGTTTGCTCACATATCACCTTGTCAATAAGGCTCGCCTTAGGCATCATATCTGAAATTGTAGCCAGGCTCCCTCACATTCTCTACTCTTGACTCCCCTGTCACCATTCACCGTATGGTCTTTGTTACTCCAAACGTGTTCCCAAACTAGAAGCACGGGCAAAAGAACTCGCTAGACATACACAATCTCAGACCCCCTCTCAAGAACGACTGTAACAATCTGCATTGTAACAGAATCCCCAGGTGATTCACATGCACATGAAAATGTGAGATGCAGAGCCACATGCCATTTTCTACAGCACTTGTAAACTTTTATGTATCTTTTAGACACTACTCTATTATATCCTTTGCTTAAGTTCCACAGGATAAGGATTTTTTTTCACTGCTTTATCCCAGTTACTAGAACAGAACTCAGCACACAGGAAATTATTTGTTGAACGAATGAATCAGTGTGTGAATGAAAAATACCTACAGTAATATGACCAGAATATTGCCTAATCTATATGGAGTGCTTAGCTCACATACTTCCTCTTTTTCTTCTCCCTGGACAAATCACTGTTCATAGTCAGGGCTTTGGCATTTTAACAAGTAAGAATATACTTTGCCAGAAACCAACCAGCAAAAGTTCATAAAAGATAGAATTTCTGTTTCATCACTTTGAAAATACAATCTTCTAATCTGTTCCTCCCCACCAACTGCCCAATGATTACCAGATTTATTAAAAAAGAGACAAACACATTAGCACTAATGGAAGGAGCTTAAAGAAAGTAAATTTGGATCTGCACATAATAATTAGTAAAACAAATTGCACTGAATGTGTTATTCTATTTCATGGGACATTTAAGTTAGAATCAATTGTCCAAAGACAAATAAATAATGAGCATGACAATGTGTCAAAAATTAAAAATCCCATAGATTCTCTCAGGTCGCCGAATAAAATCAGTGTCTATCAAAGAATAAATTCAAAGGCAAATGGATGAAAATTTGCAACAATTACCTCTTCTGCCAAGTAGAAGTATTTTCAAGAACTGCCTAAAGTAATAAAGTGAGGAAAAGGTGGCTCATGCATGATACGGCAGATAACTGAAATTTAAAATTAAGTTGAAACCTTAGAATAAACTTTGTTACACCCATGCCTATATCTATACACCTGTGTGTATGTGTGCATACACAAGCACGTATTTTATGCATATGTGTATATCCTAATAAGTTTTAGATAAGTAAATGTTAACACTCAAGATAAATAACATTATTCTGTTAAATATTTTACTGATATAAAACTTAAGACTACAAACCCTAGTAAAATCAAAATTCAAAAACCTTTCTAAAACGCAAACCAGAAAGAAAGAATATAATAAATCTTATTAGATTAAAATTAAGAACTCTTTGTGATCATAGTTACCAGAAAAAAAAAAAGAGACAAGGCACAAACTGAGAGGAGATATTTGCAGTATGTATTACTGGCAAACACCTGGTATTCAGAACATGTAAAATACTCCTTGGAGTGAATGAGCTTACGACCTATAAGGAATATTAGGAATAATGGAAAGCAATTTACTGATAAACATTGCTTTTAGTAAACAAAATGATCAGTGCTTTCTAAAGTTTCTGCTTTATCCTTGAAACTGGTGGCTAAGGTAAAGGAGCTCTTTTTTGTTCTTATTCTTTAAACCATCTCTATATGGTATATATATTCTTCTGTAAGTATAATATACTTAACATTTCTTTAAAAGTATAAATAGGTAAATGAAAGGCATTACAGTACATCAACATGAAAAATGTCCATAACCCATTAAATAATATCACTACATTTTCTAGTGATCATTCTTTTAAACAAAGTAAATAGCTAAGTAAGAATTTTCCTACAGCCCAATTTAGACATGGCGATGTTGGCGATCTGTGTTACACTTTCTGCTGTACCCACTGCAGAAGTAATTGACATAAGAAACTAGAGTCAATTAATAAATCACTTGAAATCAGAAGGGCCAAGAGGGAATCACATCACCCCTGAATTGAAAATTAATTGATTTAATTATTCCTAAAATCCACCTTGGAGATAGATACCCAGTAGAGACTTCACTACTTCTTGAGTTTGTAATTCTATGACTTCCCTTGAATTGAGAAAATTTTCTCAGTTCTTAATACAAAACACCCTTGACATCATTTAAGATACCTCTCTCTGTAGGTCATCACTGCATCTAAGCATAAGCTTATTTTGCATGTATCCCTTCATATCTTTAGAGTAGAGCTTCATTCCCTCTACTTCAAAGCTTTTACTTAAATCCTATTCAGTAAACATCTGTACAGTTTGCTGCATAAATTCAAGTTCAGTAATAGATGACTAAGTGAGACACATCAAATAGGTTTCTTCGGATGTGCCCTCTTGATTTTTACAGGGCCAGTGAAGCAGATTATAACTCAGTTAAATAACTCTGTGAAATATCTCACTTCAAATAACCTAAGCAGATCCACTCAAAGTGTACTTCAAGGACAGAAGACAGCAAGCTTTGTACAGGTAGATGGCAAGGCTTTGATTTATGTTCATGTGTGCAAGTGTTTTATAGTAACAAATACCAAAACTAGGTTTCTCATCAAACAGTTAGAACAACAAGATTCTCCAGCTTTCTTGGGAATTCTGTAATTCACTAAAGATATTTACATAAAAGTTTTGACTAAATTTAAGTTCCAGATCTCTATATATTTGTTTTAAGACTCCAAAAACACAAACAAACAAAAAACCCGTGCACTTTCTTTGCTCAATATATTTTTGCAGAAAAGTTTTTGAGAACATTAAGAAGTAACTGCAAGAGCTTTAACCCCCTCTTTTTTCCATGTAGCAATCAGTTTGGAAATTATATATATATATGTTATGCTTGGTTTGCATGAAATATCTTAATAAAGATAAATGGGAAATGGAATTATAAAGATGATTTAAGTTAAAAAGGGACATAGACTTCTGGAGCAAAGGGAATTACATATCTTCTCTTGTCAAAGTGAGTACCCTAATTCTTTTCATCAAAAATGATCATTAGGAGGGGCGCCTGGGTGGCTCAGTCAGTTGAACATCTGACTTCGGCTCAGGTCATGATCTCGCAGTTTGTGAGTTCGAGCCTCACGTCGGGTTCTGTGCTGACAGCTCAGAGCCTGGAGCCTGCTTCAGATTCTATGTCTCCCTCTCTGCCCTTCCCCCACTCATGTTGTCTCTCTCTCTCTCTCTCTCTCAAAAATAAATGTTAAAAAAATGATCATTAGGATGTTTAAAGTCACTCAATACTCTGTTTTTATTTGTGAGTGGCACAATATAAAACCTCTGTGGAAAAAGCTTTTAGAATATCATTCAACCCATAAAATCTACTGTGATGAGAAAACATTCAGTCCAAATATGTGTTACTCTAATTAATTACTTTAAAAAAATGTTTAAGTTTATTTATTTTGAGAGAGAGAGAGAGAGAGAGAGAGAGAGAGAGAGAGCATGAGAGAGGGGCAGAGAGAACGAGAGACAGAATCCCAAGCAGGCTCCACACCATCAACACAGAGCCCGATGCAGGGCTCGAACTAATGAACTGTGAGATAATGGCCTAAGCTAAGACCAAGTGTCAGACAGTTAACCAACTGAGCTTCCCGGGTACCCCCCTAATTGCTTACTTTTATATTAAGCATTCCTTTAGTGAAGTTAACACCATTTCTACAACAGTATTATTAAATTTGTGTAGGAAAGGTATGAAAGCATAGGAAAATATTGGTCAAAAATCATGGCCATTTATACAAAATTAATGAGCATATCCAAACAACAATCTTGTTGCCACTATTTCACTACATTCACATCTCCACCCCGGAAAAACTGACCGAGAGTCATTGTGGATCAATGAGTCAATGAGAATTTTGATCATTAGAAAAGCAAATGACACTGTCTATAGCTGCACTGAGGTTACAGTTCCTGCTACAATGGCAGGGCATTTGCATAAAGAAAGCAATAGAGGGTACATCATATGTTTCAAGAGAAAGACTGAACGTCAAGGTCACAGCATTAAAGAAGCCCAGTTAAGTGCAAGCAACTTGACTGATTTCATTATAATTCTGTAGAATTTACAAACCAATTTTTATTTAAAAAAATCAGATATAGGGTGCTGTTATTAAATATGTGCATTTGGATAAATATGTCAGCCTTTGATGGTGACACTTGTTTGCATGCTTATTTTTTAAATAAAAACATTTCGATGCAAATCGGTGCAGCCGCTCTGGAAAGCAGTGTGGAGGTTCCTCAGAAAATAAAAAATAGACCTACCCTATGACCCAGCAATAGCACTGCTAGGAATTTATCCAAGGGATACAGGAGTGCTGAGGCATAGGGGCACTTGTACCCCAATGTTCATAGCAGCACTCTCAACAATAGCCAACAATGGGGGGTGGGAGGGAGGAGAGGGTGGGTGATGGGTATTGAGGAGGGCACCTTTGGGGATGAGCACTGGGTGTTGTATGGAAACCAATTTGACAATAAATTTCATATATTAAAAAAATAAATAAATAAATAAAAACATTTCAAAAGTGAAAACAAAAAAAATTTAAAAGTAAAAATAAAAATGAAAACTCAGCACATAATCTTGTTGTCAGTTAAAATTGTGTTACATGAAGGTGTCTCACTTAAAGTCTGAAAAATGTGTGAAAAAAGTTCAGTCATTTATTTTGTTATACATAGTTTCTAGTATTCAGAAATACCTACAATACATATGGCATATTTAAGCAGTTTCTAATGATCTAATTTTTATAATTTTCTGACATCAAATCAAACCTCTCCAATACTATACAGAGTTCTTACCATATAATGGAAGCATGGCCATTAACATTTTCTCTCTTATAAGTATGTTTGCTTAAAATTGTGCTACTATTATGGACCAGTACAACTTTGAAAATCACCTATGTCTACAGAAAGATATAAATAAATACAGATATATTAAATTTTATGTCAAACCAGGTAAGAGATGTAGCATTTTAAAGATGGTTCAACCTAAAGAAGTTTGGTCAACTTTAGCCACTATTTTTAGAAATCTTGTTGATTCTTCTTGAATAAAACTCAGTAAAACAAAAAAAGATACATTGTTACATTAGCTGAGGATATGAGTAAGTATGTATTTGATCCTATTTTAAGGTAGCCTGTATTTTACAAATGAACCAATGAATAGATCTGGCTATTTTAAAATAGTAACTGCATGCTAAGGAATATTAGTCATATTCAATCCTAGTGTAGTTATTATAAATTCCAAATCTAGGTTTTAACGCGAGTTTTTAAACTTTCCAAGTTTCCAGCAGAATTCATTAAAAAAATTATCCTACCTAACCATTTGTTTCATTACAACAATAACATAATTCTACAATTTTAACTAGAGAACAGATGATGGGGTCTTTTGAATACAAATAAAACAAATATATAATCCTCATATAGAATCAGGCTCAGAATTTTATGCATGTGTTTTAAAAAAGCATTTTTTAAAAATAACAAGTTTTTACTTTCAGCAAGAGATTAAAATTTTTTTTAGTGTTTACTTATTTTTGAGAGCAAGACAGACACAGAGTGAGAGTAGGGAAAGAGCAGAGAGAGAGGGAGACACAGAATCCGAAGCAGGCTCCAGGCTCGGAGCTGTCAGCACAGAGCCCAACACTCGAAGCCATGAATACCGAGATCATGACCTGAGCCAAAGTTGGATGTTCAATCCACTGAGCCACCCAGGCGCCCCTCATCAACAGATTAAAATAAGCCTAACCTCCCATCAATATCAGATTGGTTAAATAAATTTAATGGCATGGCAAGTGTTCAGAATGCACCGTCAAGAGAAACAAAAGTAATGATACCAAGCAGTATATAGATTATAATGTAATTTCTGTAAAAAGAAATGATATAGATACTGATATAGTCCATTTTTAAAATTATAGTTGGTAGTCCTAGGTGATGGAATGACGACAAATTTTCCTTCTTCCTTTTTCTGTTTCTCTGCGTCTTCAAAATTTACCTCGCTGAAAACAATTACTGTGTGATGAGAAAACATACACTTTAAAACTGACATTTTCTGCTAAATTCAGATAGTAAGATTGGTAACTGAAACAAAATTAAGACAGGAGGGCAAAATTACTTGTCTAGAAATACAGACCATTAATGCAAATGGGCCATATCACTAGTGATTTAATGCCATTATTTATTTTATTATGTTAATGTTTTCACTTTTAGGTTACACTTTCATGAGTCATTAAGTCAGACAAACAATATGGGATTTATAATAGATGAAATCATTCAAAGAGTATAGGGCTGTTTTTAAAAGATACCATGAGTGTTTGGTTTTACTACAGTTTACAAGACAGTGCTTATCTATATCCTGACAAAGTGTGGTTATTTTCTTGATCCATGAAGTATGGAATCATTTATTCTTTCAAATATACAATGTTAAATACGTGATCACGGGGAGAGAATCGGTAACAAATGGCAAGCTCTAAGGCTTATGCGATTATTTAGTGACATTAATAGCACAGCTTATATGATTGTCTGTGAATTTACTGGTTCAACCATCTCAATGGTCTTTAAGCTTTTCCAAAACAAAAAATAAAACAGCCCCAGCAACACACATCACCTAAGGTTTAAGAAGCTTTAACATACAAATTACAGAAACTTTAGAAAGCACTGATCATTTTATTTACTAAAAGCAATGTTTATCAGTAAATTGCTTTACATTATTCCTAATATTTTTCAGAGTATATTTTATTCTAGAATGAAGTTATAATATATTTGCAAATTTTCCTTGGAGTCTCTTGCTCACATTCAGGAAGTGTAGTCAAGTAATTAACAAGTTAAATAGAACTAGTGAGAATATACATAAAAAAGGCAACTAACAATTTTAATATGCATGTGCTACGTACTCCCCAAAGTATCACATGATTACACTAAGCATGATACATTTCTATTATCAATCCATTTTTTTTCATTTCTTTTGAATAAGGCATATCATTTATTATACTCCCATCATGAATCTCATCCCATCAAATTTTATTTATGTGATAGGAGCTAGAAAAATATATATTCCTAAATACTTGTAGTATATAATAATATAGCATAAAATATGTAACATATAGTAATATAGTACAAGTATATGGTAATAAAGTAAAATAGTATAGGTTAATGGATCCATTTTGAGACATAGAACGAGAGATGGCAAGTCTCTAGCTCTTCCCATATTCTATTCAATATTTTAAGTCAATGATATGGATACAGTCATATAAGGAATAATTATGCAATTTACCAGTAATGTGAATCTGGATGGGTTACTGAAAATGGGATGACAGAATCAAAATCCAAAATGATCTCCATGAGGGGAATTTTAGGCCTAATATAATAGCATAAATTTAACAAGCATAAAACATATTCTATACTTGGATTCCCAAGCTATAAATGTTACCCAAAAAGGTAAGGAAGATACAGTGTGGGGTAAAAATAAGAAGAGGAATAAAGATAAGTAGTGGCAGCAGTAACAGTGGTTGTGGCAGTTAATAGTAACAGTTGAGTTTCAGTTTAATTGAATATAAGCACAATGATGAAGCAATAAAACACTGGAAAATGTGAACAAAGGCTGCCTTTCTGGAAAATACAGTAATTCTGCTGTAGTAAGTGTACTCCATCGTGGACTATAAAGGTCAGACTATACATGTGTATTCCCTGTGAGGCACATATACAAACCATGGTTCATATAGGAAGAATGGGTAGGAGAGTGTAAGAACTCAAACACAGTTTGCATTTAAAAAGTATTTTTAACATGTACAACATGCCCAGCATTGTGTTAGGCAATGGAGAATAAAAAAACTATTCTTGTTATCAGGAAATTTATACTCTAGTATCAAGGACTGGGAGACTAAGAAAGAAATGATAATGGTTATCCCGAGGCAGGACTTAGCTCAAGCCAAGGACTTTCCACCTTTCAAAACTGTCCAAAGACTGTACCTCATTGGGAAGTAATGATTTCCCCTTTGCCAGAGGTTTTCAAACATAATCTCCAAGGACACAGAACATGTGACTTGACAGTTATAGAAGGGATTCAAGAATCAGATGCCTGTTATCTTTAATCGCTTTCAGATTTGCTCTCTTAGCTGAGTTCAGTGGAAGGAGAGGTCAGACTGGAGAAATTTCATATGATCTAGGCTTGTATGTGGAGAGGATTCAGAAACGTGGCGAGGAAGAAGGAAGATGTTAGGCCAACAGTGTCAGGAGAAGTATGGGTCTGGGAACGTGTATGATAAACTGTGATCGGAATGAGTAGCCCAGTATGACTAGAAGATGTATGTGTTGGAAAGCAATAGGACATAAGCATGTTATGCTGATTCAGGATCTAGAGAGAAATTTCTTGCAGTCCATGAGCAACATCTCATGCTTAACAAAGACTTAGTATAAGGGGAGTGATAGTTTGCTGGGAAGGACATTGTCTTGCTTGTTACCTAAGTCCGACTTTACAAAAAAGGCAACAAAGGCAGGGATGCTATTCAAGAACATATTTAGTCTAATCAGGAATTTTTCTGATATTTGAACAAAAGTAAAATAGTAAAATTTTGAAACAAGGCATGCACAAATAGTTTAAAGTTTAGAGGCAAGTTAAAATGATGTGCCATTAGAAAATGTGAAACTCTAGAACAAATGCCACCTTTTGTAGGGCTTTTTTGGTGATTGTACCTGGGTTTTTGCTCTCTTGTTCTCTGTCCTTATCTCATCTCAGAACTCTGCAGGGAGCCAAGGTCTTGCACCTACTCTCTCCTATTTTTCAAAATAGATACGTATTTCAGAGCTACACAAAATTCTGAACATAATGGAAGAATAAAATGTATCACACATTTAAACAGTAATAATAGAGTAATAAATATTTCCTCACCTGCTATCGTCTACCCTATGTGCTAAGCATGTTGAATTGACTGTTTTACAAATTTCTGTTGCTCATCCATTAATCCAATGTGCATAAATCCAGTAAATTAAATGCAGTACTGTACAGATCCACATTTGTAGTTCACTTCCTACCTAATTCTGATAACGGTAGAAATCACATTCTGTTTGCTTCAGTTTAAACTGACAGTAATTACTATGAGTGATCCCATTGTCTTTTATAGTTTACTCCTGACATTTTATTTCAGTTTTATTAAATGATGATTGACTGTCACATTATTTCCAAGATTACTCTGATTTATAATGAACAGATCGTTTTTCATGGCTTCTAAAAAGAAAATTAACCTAACTGAATCAATGAAAATTCTGGCCAAATCCCACAATATTAATAAATTCATTCATGTGTCTTAAATATTCTTTCATCATATTTTACATGAATAGCTGTATGGTGGTGTTGGTAGTTCATGCATGTGTGTGTGCGTGCGTGCATCTGCACCTGTAGCATTCCTTCCTTTACTAAGTGAATGGCTGAAAGCCAGTTTTCCTGCTCAGCATCTGGGTTTTACAATACAGGCTCTGAGGTTAGACACATATGGCTTCAAATCATTGTCCATCCCTTACTAGCTGCAGCAATTCATTTGAACTTTCTCAAAGTCAGTTTCCTGAATCTGGAAAATTAGAACAATAAAAATACCTGCATGTGAGAATTAGATTTATGTATCAGCATAGCTACACTATAGTCCTCACTTAGTCAACCAAACACTACTGTTGGAGTTGCTGAAAAGGCATTTTGTAGATGTGATTAAAGTCCACAAACCTTTGACTTTAAGTAAGGGACATTATCCTGGATAATCTACGTGGGCCTGAGGCAATCAGGTGAAAGGCCTTAAGAGCAGAGCTGAGAAGAAATTCCCTCTGTGGACTAGAGCTTCAACTCACATCCAAGAACTCCTAGTCTGCCCTTCCTGACTTCCTGTCCTACAGATTTTACACTTGTCTAGTCAGCCCCCCAAAGTGCAAAAGCCAATTCCTTGCAATAAGTGTCTTTATATACATCTTCCTATTGGTTTTGTTTCTCTGGCTGAGTCTTAACTAGTAGGCTTACTATAGTATTTTTATGAGGATGATGGACCAAGTGGCTGGCATAACGCAGTATGATGATGTACTTAATACATTTTATTATAAGACAACAAAATGTTAAAGAATGTTTAAACTACTGGTTGTTATTCTCTCAATTCATAAAGTACTGATTGTTAACTTCACACTGAAAAAGAAGGTGGGACTACATGTAATAAATATCATTCACCAAAAGGCAGGAGTGTACCTAGAAACCTTTAGGAGGCTGTCAAGTAACTATCACACTAAAATCTCCAGTCCTTCACCAATTTGTTTTGTTTTACTTCCTGAAAGACTTAATCCATGTTATATTGGCTGATTTTCAGGAATTCATAACAGCTGATTCACCTCTCAGGTCTTGATCCTTTAAATTGTTTTTAAATGTTTATTTCTGAAAGAGAAAGTCAGTGGGCACGTGCCCAATTTGAGGAGGGGCAGAGAGAGAGGGAGCCAGAGGATCCTAAGCAGTCTCTGGACTGACAGCAGATAGCCTGATGCAGGGCTTGGAACTCATGAACCATGAGATCATCACCCAAGCTGAAGTTGGATGCTTAATTAACTGAGCTACCTAGGCACCCCTTGATCCTTCAAATTTTAAAGGTTTGATATTCTCAGAGGAATTTAAAACTGTCTTGGACTTTTTCAGCATTCCATATAGACAGTGTGATGTATGTAGCAGTAATTTTTTTATTTTAAATATGTCTGGATCACTTTTACTGTTTTATTTTTTTGCTTTTTCTTTGAACATTTTTAAAAATTTTTAATTCCAGTTAGTTAACATACAGTGTTATATTAGTTTCAGGTGTACAATATAGTGATTCAGTAATTCCGTGCATCACCCAGTGCCCATCACAACAAATGCCCTCCTTAATTTCCATCACCCATTTAACCCATCCCCCCACCCATCTCCCCTCTGTTAATCATCAGTTTGTTCTCTACAATTAAGAGTCTGTTTCTTGGTTTGTGTGTCTCTCTTCTTTTTTTCCCTTTGCTCATTTATTTTGTTTTTTAAAGTCCACATATGAGTACAATAATATGGTATTTGTTCTTCTCTGACTTATTTGGCTTAGCATTATACTCTGTAGCTCCATCCATGTCAACGAAAATGGCAAGATTCCATTATTTTTATGGCTGAATAATATTCCATTTATTTACATATATATATATTATATACCACATATTCTTCATCCATTCATCAATCAATGGACATTTGGGCTGCTTCCGTATCTTGCCTATTGTAAATAATGCTGCTATAAACATAGGGGTGCATGTATCCCTTTGAATTAGTGTCACTGTATTCTTTGGGTAAATACTCAGTAGTCTGAATGCTGGATCCTAAAGTAGTTCTATTTTTAAACTTTTGAGGAACCTCCATACTGCTTTCCAGAGTGGCTGCATCAGTTTGTGTTCCCACCAACATTGCACAAGGGTTAATTTTCTTCCACATCCTCACCAACACCTGTTGTTTCTTGTTTGGTTAATTTTAGCCATTCTGACAGGTGTGACAAGATATCTCATTGTAGTTTTGATTTGCATTTCCCTGACTGTAAGTGATGATGAGCATCTTTTCATGTGTCTGTTAGCCATCCATATGTGTTCATTGGAGAAATGTCTGTTCATGCCTTCTGCCCATTTTTTTAATGGGATTATTCATTTTTTGGGTGTTGAGTTTTATAAGTTCTTCATATATTCTGGATACTAACCTTTTATGAGATATGTCATTTGCAAATATCTTCTCCCATGCAGTAGGTTGCCTTTTAGTTTTGTTGATTTTTTCCTTCACTGTACAGAAGCTTTCTATTTTGATGTAGTCCTAATAGTTTGTTTTTGTTTCCCTTGCCTCAGGAGATGTATCTGGTAAGAAGTTGCTATGGCTGATGTCAAAGAGGTTTACTGTCTGTATTCTCCTCTAGGATTTTAATGATTTGATGCCTGACATTTAGGTCCTTAATCCATTTTGAATTTATTTTGGTGTTTGGTGTTTTTGGGCCTAATGTTGGATATTTGGATTTAGTGTATTCTTGTGTGCATTCCTGGTTAACAACCACAAGTACCATTGACTTAGTTTCTATAGGACAGAGACATAAATCCAGATAACTAATTTTGAAAAGCTAAAAAAAAAGGTTTAAAAATGAACAATGAAAAGAGGAGGTTGATTGCACAATAAAAAAAGATTTATGTCATCAAACTTGTTATCTGTGGGAAAATGATTCTCACAGTTAGTGAACCTTACAGCATTTCTAAGGAAATATATTTGCTCCAAGCAGAACTTGTGGAGTTTACACTGATCTTGAGCCAACTAATCTCCAAATGGTACCTGGCCAGAGAAGCTAAACTTTAGAGCAAATCAATGAAATTTCCAAAATGAAATTATTCTCCACATTTTTCTGTAGAATTGTAAAGCCTTTGAGTGATACCGCTATTAGAACAGCCATAGCTAAAGACCGTTTTTATGTAAAATACTCTATGTAGAAACTTTGCCTTACAATTGTCAGTAAAGAAACCAACAAGTTAGGTTGAACTTATATAGTTGTTGAACATATACAGTTATTATTGAGAATGGAAGCTTTTGAGAGTGTCATATCCTTTGACCCCTCCATGAGTATTACATGGACTACTTCCTTCCATGTAGTTTTTCTTAAGAATGAACAGGAAAAAATTATAATGTAACAGGCATAGCAGAAGGGAAATCTTTGTTGGTTTAATGCAGGTTTTAAAATGGGCTACAGGCATTCTTTGAAGGTTTTGTGGGTTTGGTTCCAGACCACTGCAATAAAATGACTACTGCAATAAAGTGAGTCAAATGAATTTTTGTTTTCCAGTGCATTTAAAAGTTATGTTTATACTATACTGTAGTTTATAATGTGTGCAACAGCATTATGTCTTAAAAAAAACCAACGCACATGGCTTAATGAAAAATACTTTATTGCTAAGAAATGGTAACCATTAACTGAGCTTTAAGCAATTCATAGTATTTTTGCTGGTGGTGGGTCTTGCCTCCATGTTGATGGCTGTTGACTGATCAGGGTGCTGTTTGCTGAAGGCTGGGTGGCTGTGGCAGTTGCTTAAAATAAGACAACAACGAAGTTTGCCACATTTATTTTCACAAACATTTATTTTCTCTGTATTTGATACAGTTTGACAGCATTCTACCCAAAGAACTTCTTTCAGGATGGAAGTCAATCCTCTCCAACCCTGCCACTGCTTCATCAATTAAGTTTATGTGATAATCGAAATCCTTTCCTGTTATTTCAACAATCTTCACAGCATCTTCACCAGGAGTGGATTCAATCTTAAGAAACTACTTTCTTGGGGCGCCTGGGTGGCGCAGTCGGTTAAGCGTCCGACTTCAGCCAGGTCACGATCTCGCGGTCCGTGAGTTGGAGCCCCGCGTCGGGCTCTGGGCTGATGGCTCGGAGCCTGGAGCCTGTTTCCGATTCTGTGTCGCCCTCTCTCTCTGCCCCTCCCCCATTCATGCTCTGTCTCTCTCTGTCCCAAAAATAAAATAAAAAACGTTGAAAAAAAATAAAAAAAAAAAAGAAAAACTACTTTCTTTGCTCATCCAAAACATGCAACTACTCATCCATTCAACTTTTATCATGAGATTATAGTAACTCGGTCATATCCCCTGACTCCACTTCTAATTCTACTTCTCTTGCTACAGTATCTTCAGTTACTTCCTTCACCAAAGTCTCAAAACCCTCAAAGTCATCCTTGAGGGCTGGAATCACCTTTTTCCAAACTTCTGTCAATGTTGATAATTTTTACCTCTTCCCATGAATCACGAATGTTCTTAATGGCACGTGGAATGGTGAATGCTGCCCAAAATGTTTTCAATCAACTTTGCTCAGATCCATCAATGGAATCGCTGTCAAGGACAGTGATAGCCATAGAAAATATAAGTCAAAATTCCTCCTTGATCCATGGATGGATGGATCACAAGCATGGATGTTATGTTCACAAGCATGAAAACAGCATTAATCTCATTGTACATCTCTATCAGAGCTCTTGGGTGACCAGGTGCATTGTCAGTGAGCAGTAATATTTTCTTTTGAACAGCAGGTCTCAACAGCAAACTTAAGATATTCACTAAACCATATAGTAAACAGATGTGCTGTAACCAAGGCCTTATTGTTGCATCTGTAGAGCACAGGCAGACTAGATTCAGCATAATCCTTAAGGGCCATTGGAGTTTCAGAATGGGAAATGAGCACTGGTGTCAATTTAAAGTCTCCAGCTGCATTAGCCCCTAACAAGTGAGTCAGCTTGTCCTGTGAAGCTTTGAAGTCGGGCAGTGACTTCTCTTTTCTAGCTATGGAAGTCCTCGATGGCATCTTCTTCCAACAGGTTGTTTCATCTACATTGAAAATGTAGTTTAGTGTAGCCATCTTTATTATTGATCTTACCTAGATCCTCTGGATAACGTGCTGCAGCTCCTACATCAGTATGTGCTGCTTCACCTTGCAATTTGATGTTAGGAGGCCAGCTTCTTTCCTTAAGCCTCATGGACCAACCTCTGTTGTTTCAAACTTTTCTTCTGTGGCTACCTCACCTCTCTCAGCCTTCATGGAATTCAGAGTTAGGGCCTTGCTTTGGATTAGGCTTTGGCTTAAGGGATATGCTGTAGCTGGTTTGATCTTCCATATAGACCACTGAAACTTTCTCCATGTCAGCAAGAAGGCCGTTTTGCTTTCTTATCATTAGGGTGTTCACTGCAACAGCACTTTAAATTTTTTTTTAATGTTTATTATTTATTTTTGAGAGAGAGACAGAGTTAGAGTGGGGGAGGGGTTGAGAGACAGGGAGACCCAGAATCCGAAGCAGGCTGCAGGCTCTGAGCTGTCAGCACAGAGCTCCAGAGCCCGACTTGGGGCTCAAACCCACGAGATCATGACCTGAGCTGAATTTGGATGCTTAACCAACTGAGCCACCCAGGTGCCCCCTAGAAGAGCACTTTTAATTTCCTTCAAGAACATTTCCTTTCAATTCACAACTTGGCTATTTGGCACAAGAAGCCTACTTTTCAGCCTGTTCCAGCTTTCAGCATGCCTTCCTCACTAAACTCAATCATTTCTAGCTCTTGATTTAAAGTAAGAGACAAGTACCTCTTTCACTTGAACACTGAGGAGCCACTGTAAGGTTATTAATTGGCCTAATTACAATATAGTGTCTCAGGGAATAGGGAGACCCAAGGAGAGGGAGAGCGATGGGGGAATGGCTGGTTGATAGAGCAGGCAGAACACATAAAATATACTCATTAAGTTCAGGATGTTATATGGAACATCAAAAATATTGCAATAGGAACGTCAAAGATCACTGATCACAGATCACCATAACAAATACCGTAATAATGAAAAAGTCTGAAATATTGTGAGAATTAGCAAAATGTGACACAGGGACACATAGTAAGTAAAGACTGTTGGAAAAATAATTCCAAGAGACTTGCACCATCGCTACAAACCTTCCATTTGTAAAAAACACAGTATCTGTGAAGCACAATAAAGTGAAGTGCAATAAGATGAGGTATGGCCTGTATGTTACTTTGAGGAAGCAGAGACCTGGCTCAACAAAATTCGGGGGTACAGTTGTACTAGGGTTTATACTAGGGTAGAATTGTTATATTAAGGCTTTCATTGTTAAACGAGAATGATAAATGAACTGATATATGTTGGAATTTGTGTTATAAATTTGTTATTTGACCTATAGCCTAAAGCTGTGTGTCCTGCAATGAATCCCATACGATATGTGTGTGATATCCAAAAACAGTGAGTAACAATTCTAGGAGGGGATCCAAAATGAGTAAAACAGAAACATTACCCTCAACGAATTCTCTAGGCTGAAAGAGATGCTAACCTAAAACTTTCTGAATAATAGTAATAACAATAATAATAACAACAACAACAATAAAGTCATTAATAAAAAAGAATGGACCAAAAAATGAACAAAAACATTAAGAATGACCAAAGAAGGGGGCTAGGCTTAACTAACAGAATACAGAAAGAAATCAGTAAAGATTAAAAGAAAAAAGAAAGGAAAATAAGAGACAAATATGAGGACAACAAAGGGAAATGAGGTAGAAATGAAGCCATTGCTAGTGGGTGTAATAGGCAAAGTCAAGTGCAGAGCCTCCACAGGAATTGTGCCCCCACCCACTATATGCAGCCACTCAGAGTGTGGAAAGATTGAACTTGAAGGAGAGATTGAAGGAGCCTCATCTCTTGAAGCAAAGAGATGTGAACTGACAGAAAAATCATGACTGTCAAAGGGGAAATAATAGAGGAACGCCATCTTTAATGATGTAAGTGACCATTTCTTGATTGAACATGTCACCATGGTTAGCGTCATTGGCAAGGGCAACTTTATTGCCTGCCAGGTAGCTAGTAAGAAATTTTCCAGTGATTTCTCACTAAACTGTTTTAGTCTTAAGAAAAGGCCCATGTCAGAAGATTCTGGCCATTGTTAGCTCTGTCCTTGATCACTTAAACACTTTGCTCAGGCGACTATTAAATTATGGAAAAATCACCAAATTTAAAATGAACCCAGTAGCACTTAAGGCAGCATAAAAATACAAGTGGTTTTAAAATATATTGCAACCAATGGCATAATGTATCTTCTTAAATTATTACATTCCCTACAGAGTCAGTAAGGAATAATGCTGAGTTTTTACTTGGAAAGAAATTAGTCAAACAGACAGTTATCTATTTTTCATATGGAAAATAACATAAGCAATTGGAAGAAAACGAAAAGGCTGCATAGACACCGAAAATGAATTCAGTTTATGAATAAATTAATAGCTCTATCAATTTCAGAAAACTGACAATGTTGAAAAATAAAAGAGTGAAATATTTTTAACAAAATAATCGTGAAAAAATCCCTTGAAAAATAATTAGCTGCTTTGTAGCTGCCATGTGTAAGAAAATTACTATCAATACCTATTCTTCCTTCAATCTTCTCATTAAGTTAGGAAGTAGCAGCTCTTAATGAGCAAAATAAACTTAAATGGTGTTTTAAAGATGTTAGAAATCCATGAATGATATGATATAGGCTAAAATAGAAATATCTATAAACCTGGGAGTTAAAAAAAATTAAACAGGACAAAAATAGATAAACAGGAAAAGTAAATATGAAATCCCCCAAAAAGCTTTGTCAAATGTTAGTGTTATTCTATATTTGATCCAGTGTTAATCTATACTTGATGGTGATGCCTAATTTATTTCTCAGTATCTTTTTCATGAAAAAGAATGAGGCAGCTTCAAAAATTTGCCTAATGTGATCTCTAAGAGTAAGACAGCAAAAGGTGTATGAAATAATTGATGATCAGGTATAAGATTACATGTAAGAGTACCCTAGGTGAGGGAAAATTTAAAAATCTAACATGATAAATGAGCATTACAAATGAGAACTACAATAAAGATATGATAAAAAATTAAAGGTAGAGTAATTTTTTAAATAACTTAGAATTTACATTAGTGCTTCACTGGAACCTGTATTCAGAATAAGGCTGGGTCATACACACACACACACACACACACACACACACACACACACACACAAACAGATAAAGACCAAGTAGAAAGAGAAAGACTTTATATTTGAGGAAAGGTGTTATTTAGCATATGGAGACCTCTTAAAAGTGAAGCATACAGAAATATACTCATGTGGAAGGTAAGGTCGAGGCATAAGGGGCTCCAAGTATAAGAAATACATACTTGTGAAAAATTGTGACACAATGATTATTGTTAACAAAAAAATGTTAAGGAAACAATCACTTTAAATGCTTTTTAAAAGCAAATATAAACTCCTACAATACAGTGATCAGAGTACAGGATGTTCTACATCTAACTGACAAATCAGTTGTCAATAAGTCAGAGGCTTGCAAGGTTTTTCTGAAAACTATGAAGAAACTCGGTAATGAAATTATGAAATTTATGATAATACATAATTTAGTTTTAAATATGGAGAGCACATTAAAATGACTCACATTATCAGGACTATGTTGTTTCATGCCCTATAAGCCTAGATTATTAGAGGGTTTGCTGTTTAAAAGTATACATATTTCCCAAGCCTTATGAAACCCAGATTTCATTTTTTTAATGTTTATTTATTTTTGAGAGAGAAAGAGCGAGAGTGAGTGCACTAGTCGGGGAGGAGCAGAGAGAGAGGGCCACGGAGGATCCAAAGCAGGCTCTGCATTGACAGCACAGAGCCCGATGCGGGCTCAGGCTCATGAGCCGTGAGATCATGACCTGAGCCGAAGTCGACGCTTAACGGACTGAGCCACCCAGGTGCCCCCAGATTTCATTTTTAAATGTAATATTATTTGCATTTCTCATCACTGAGAAGTTAGGAGAGTTACGTTTGGTCTGTTTCACCCATTAGATTGTAAGCTTCCAGCAGATCAGGACTTTGTATTAATGCCTCCTCCTTACCATGGTCATATCAGTGAAAATTTCATTTGGCATTTCCTGAATAAACGTTTCATGAATGAGTTAACAAAAATGGAGACAGTTGCACTGAAATGATTGATAACTAAGTGTTAGTTAAACTATGTGATTTAATTTCATTAAAATAGAGAGATTTTAATTGGAACAATATACTTGTAGTTCAGCAAATTTAAATACTCTACATGTAAGAAGCTATCTCATACACAGATAAAAGGTAAGTTATGAAAGTTTGAATGGACTTTTATTTATATCAACAATAAACATATGAAAATTGTTATCTACAATAAATATAGTATATTCAGATACAGTTTCTAATAAAAGTCTAATAAAGATTATGCACGGTCATGGCTGGGGTAAAATCAACTGCAAATCTCGATGGATGTTCACCAATAGGAGGTCATCAGATCTGTCTAGTTAAAGATGGCCGAAGAAAAGAATCTTCATTTATCATAGAAATCAGACCTGCAATCAAGGGCCAGGCTGTTCAGGCAGAGAAAGAGAGGGGAGTATGGGAGGGGGAAGACGGGGAGGAAGAGAGAGACAGAGAAAGAGAAAGAGAAAGAGAGAAAGAGAGAGAAGAGAAAGGAGATGTGGACTGAGAGCAATAGTGTATCTTTCAATTTAAATGATTTAATCAGGTATGTTGGGCACAACAACTAGAATCCAAACCATGGTTGAATTTAGGCAATGATTGGTGATTTTGAGAACCTGGACCAGGGCTCTAAATCAGAACTAAGAAGAACTCAAGTCTGTAAACATGCCAAAACTATGGGGAAATAAGGAACAGTGACCCCTGAGGTAGTGGCCTGACATACCTTATTGCTAAGGCACTACAATCCCTATTCTGGGGTCAGTAAAAGAGTCCTAGGCATGGATGATGGAGGATATTCACCTTTAATAAATGATGGTAAACTTCAGTCGTATTTTCAAACTGAATTTGGAAATGTCAAAGGGAACAACCACTGAAACAGGATACAAAGAGAAATAACAAGGCACTTGAAATTGATGTCATTATCACATAGGCAGATTTAACATATGGGAACTTGGAAGTGAAAGTCAGTCATTATAAAGTAAGAACAGTGTTTATGTTTTGTAGTGTACCATAGAACCAGAAGACCTGAATTTTTCTTCTAGAAATGTGAAACGTACTTTTATGAGTCTTTGAGCTCTTCTGAATTTTCACAGGTTAGAAAACATTTCATTAGTGAACTGAGACACAGGAAGTCGAGCAATAAGACACAACCAAAATTAAATGGAAACTGAGGCTTAATGAAGCATTGTCCAAATAAAGACAGTATAAAATAAGCATTTAAACGAAAGTTAATCAACAAAATGAAGATTGTTTTCCTAAGAACGAAAGAAGTAAAGCTAAGTTAAATTTTCTGCATTTAGTAAGTTTACAGCCATATGGCTATCTTAAGCGCATCTAAAGGGATTTCACTGAAGAGACACAATATAGATACTCTCCTTAAGGTACTAGTTAGATATTGAGAGGAACAGATTTAGAAAACTTATTAAGTTTACCTTGCATAGGAATTGTCACACATAACAGCATTAGAAAAACCAGGTAAATCGACATACTTAATTTTAACAGTACATCAACCAATTCGTCACTGTCTTTTTGACAAAAGGCAAAGTACTAATGAGAAGTACTGACTAAACCTAATAACACACATTTCAAAATAGATTGTCTAAAACTTAAGAGGGTCCAACATTTTGCTGTATTTTAAAAAATTATTTTACCCTGTAATTGCACAAACATACTCTGTTTTCTAAGGTCACTCCAGAAGCACTGACAGATATTTTTTCTCTGCGTAGATCATTAAAATATTAAAAAAATAAACTATATACTCTTCATCCTGACTTATGTAAGCAAACACACAGAGCATGGAAGAGACGGCAAAAAGTTAAATATTAAAAAATAAGGTAGATATATGCCTTAAAAGTGTAAGGGTGCCATTGGTTCAAGAATGCCACAAGAGATCAATCATATTTACATTTTAATGATCTGTCCAAGGAACATATGAATATTAAATATGAATTAATAAATTAACATTCACAATTCTATGAATATTAAATCAAATGATGAATTTCTAAAAGCTCCCTGACCTATACCACTGGTATCTTCAACATTGGTTAACAGGAGTTTCCTAGAGATTTGGGCTCTTTTCTCATCAGATAAAACTAACCCTCTTATAACTCTCAGGTGCAACTGGGAAACCTGGCTCAAAAGGGAGAATTCTTGGTCCTGAATTGATACAAATTTAACTGGACTGTTGGTCTTTCCCTACAAAATCAATAGAACTATTTCTTCAATGTTGTATTGCCACAGTGCCAATGCAGAAAGAAAAAAAAAAAACCTCTGCCATCTGTTCCTAGTAAAAATAATTAATGAGGAGACAACAGGAGAAAGCTGAGGCCAGAAATGAAGTCTGGCTGTGTTCAAGCTTTTGCCAATATTAATAAATAATCACTATGAGGCTTGATTTCATAAACCTAAAATCACATTTTACAAAGTGCACTCAACTCAGAAGACAAACTGAATCATGACAGACCATGTGGAGTAGGCAGTATAATGGCCCCACCAAACATATCCACACATTCATACCTGGAACCTGTGAATGTGTTATCTAACAAAACCAAATGTACTTTGGGATGTAATCAAGGTCTGTAGTTTTTAAGATGGGGAGGTTACCCCGAAAAATACAGGTGGGCTGAACCTAATAACCCCAGTCCTTAAATGTATAGAATCATTTCTGGCTGCAGACAGAAATGTGAGAATGAAAAAAGGGTCAAGTGATGTGTGAAAGACTCAACTGATCAGTGCTGGCTTTGAAGATGGAACAAAGGGTCACAAGCCAGTAAATGTGGGCAGCCTCCTGAGGGTGGAAGAGGCAGGGAAACATTTCTCCCCTAGAGCCTCCCAAAAGGAATGAAGCCCTACCGAAACCTTGATTTTAGCCCACTGAGACCTGTGTTGGAATTTTGACCCGGAAAACTATAAGATCATAAGTTTGTTTTGTTTAAGCCACTAAGTTTATGATACTATGTAATGGCAACAATAAAAAACATTACACTTTTCAACAGACTAGGGAACAGGTAAATCATTTAGAAAATACATCTGGAATAAAAGACACATGTAAATATTAGTTGTGAATAACATTTCATCAACTGTTAAAAGAAAACTCAGAAGCTATGTGATCATTGCATTTGATATTCTTGTCTTCTGGGAGAATTTACATTACACTCAGAAAGAAAAACTCAGATAAGAAACTGTGAACTAGACAGTGTAACTGCTCATTTGTCATCCCACACATACCTGACATTTACCAATGCAGATATTTAAGGTTAGAAATAGAAACACAAAGGCTATTTATTATAGAAGTCTGGAATGTGAGGTTAAATACCCTAAGGTTTTAGAGTGACACTTTTAGAAAATAGTAAAGTTATTAGCCAAGTGGACTTATTAAGATAATTGTTATGACCACAACTGAAGGATAAGCTGATCAACAGGATCCAGACTTATCTCGAATGCTCCCATTTGGTCATCATTAGTAGGAAATCAGATTTTTTTCAGTGCAACTGAAACTCTTGAGTGGTTTTGCTTAAAGAAGGAATAATAAGTGATTACAATCTAAATTTATTTGTCATTCAACATCGTAAAAGAGGAATGTGCTATTATTCTAGCAATAGAAACAATGCAATTAAACACTGCAAGATGAGATGCAATTGTCTTATAATGAGAAATTAAGAAACTAAGTGCAGACATTACCTGTGTAATGGTAGGCAAATGAGCACTGTATGTATAATATTTACTTGTTCTATACAATGAGTCTCTTTTGTTGAATTATTTGTATCCATCAATGAGACATCATTTGAAGCTAATCAAATGCAAAGCCTTTCCTATTTTTCTAAAAAAAAATTATGGTGACATCTACTGAAGTAGAGGTTTGCCATTAAATGCAGGGCTTTTAAAATACCTGCTGTAGAAATAAATCAGCTACTCCATGTTTCACTCATGTGAGGAATAACTTTTATCAAAATAGCTTCATCACAATTAATTCACCTTTGCCAAAGAGCAGTGTTCTATTTATAGATTGTGATAGCACATTTGAATAGGAGACAATTTTGATATGCTTTTGTTCAATATGGGATGAGTTAGAATACTCAGTAAGTCATTTCAAATTGCTAAAGGCATTCAGATAAGCAGATATGTATACTGAAATTAGAATTTAATTAGAACACTGAGGTGAACATTCAAAAGTGTATTTGAAAGCATCGTGTTTTTAATGTAATGGTTCTGACTTAATTTCTTCATTATAAGATGCTTGCTGCCCACAAGGAATTTACAGCCTAATGATGGAGATATAACTACCGCATATTTATTTATAAGCAATGACAATAATGATAAGCACATAAAATGACTGCAAATGGTGCTAAACACATTTATGAACAATTATAGCTCTAAAATGTACATGCATACATATATGTGTGTGGAGGTGTGTGTATATTTATGTATGTAAATATCTGCTATGTGTAGGAAGGGCTCAAGGTCAAAAAATTCCCTTTACTAAGGGAATGTTAGTATGTTGTAAAGTAATAAAAGAAAAATGTTTGAAAAGAAAAAAAAATAAAGAACGTCTTACCCATTTTTCATTCTGAAATACAAAATCATACTACATATATTATTCAAAGTATGTGTTGGCTACTTCCAATTTTTTTCACATTATCCTTTTTAATTTGTTTTTAAAATGTTTAACTTTCACTTCAATATATCTACCATGTATTCATTTACTTCTCCAAGACTTTTTATTTGAGATCCTATATAACATGCTTGGAACGCTTCTAGACATTTGGAGCACACCAATTAACAAATAATAGAAGTCTCTTGCCCTCTTGAACTTGGGAGAGCCAGAAAAACAATTAAACAGGAATGAATCCACCATGTGGTATCAGAGACTAATAAGTATGATACAGAGAAATAAATGAGGTGATCTTTGAACTTCTTTAACTTTGGAAGTCAGGGAAGGTCTCACTAATGAAGTGACAATTAAACTGATAACTGGATGACAGTGACATGAAGAGAACAGCCTTACCCAGCCAAGTGCTCTATTGTTTGTTATAAGAGATCTTTAAAGCAGTAACTTTTCTATGAGAAAACCAAAGGCTAACTGAAATCAGCTCTTTCTAGTACATATTTAAAGCGTATTCCAGCAACTATCTCTACAATGGCTATTTCATGTGCTCTTTTAACTATGAAATTTTAGTAGTAGGCATCAAAATAAAAAAAAATTATCAGAGTAATTTTAAATAATAGAAGATAAAGCCCTTTGTAAATATAATTATAATGATGTAATTAAGCTGACTTACAACTTAAAATAAAACTGTATGTTTTTGTAAAAAAAATTACTCTTTAAGGAAAAGAAAATGAATGTAGTACTGTACACTGGGTCAAAATAAAATAAACATTGAAGTGGTAATTTTGTAAAACCACTAAAAGATGGGGTAATGGCTAATTTTTAAAATTTTATTTAAGTCTTGACTTTTCAACCCAGTCCCCTCCCTGCTCCTTTTTTTTTTCCTGGCTAGCATGTTATTGCTATCCAAGCAAACGTTTTATGTAGTAAGAACTTCATTCATCCTTGTCTTGGATTTTGGTTTCTATGTGTGTGCATCCATCAGTATGGCTTATGCTCTGATGTGTAGAGTTGGGCTATATGACTCAGTAATAGACGTCTTTATCTGAACTGTGCAATGCAGATGCAGGTCTAGGAAGGGACTTGACTTCTATCTATACATCCTTGTGAATAACCTGGGAAGCCCTTGGGAATGCTAAGAGTAAATGCAAAAAATATATACAGTTTCAAAAAGAGAAGCTAAAAAACAATGGGTAAAGCCACATAAGACAAAGCAGACACCAAATACATGAAAAGGCTTCCACAACATTCAGTATCAGGTGTATAGGCCATGCTACAGCCAAAGGGGGACGGTGGTTGAAACCCAGCCCATATCACACTCAGTTAGATCCATCTAACCAAAAGAGAGGATTCCTTTTCCTAATTTGCACAAAACATCCTTTGCTCTTCTTTTCTCCCCCCAGCTTCATTGGGATATAATTGATATATAACATTGTGCAAGCTTTAATAGACTCATCTGATACAATCATTGTGAAATGATTACCAAAGTAAGGTTAGTTAATGCCTTGAGCACTTCACATAACTGATATTTTGTGTATGTGTAAGAACCTTTAAGACATGTCTTAGCAACTTCTAAGTACACAATACCATATTGTTAACTGTAACCACCATGCTGTACATTGTATCTTCAGAATTTATTCATTTTATATCTGGAAGTTTGTACTTTTTGACCAACATCTCCCCATTTGCTCCAGCCCCCAGCTCCTGGCAACCACCATTCTACTCTCTGTTTCTGTAAGTTTGGTTTTTTAGATTCCACATAAAAGTGATATCATATAGTATTTGTTTTTCTCTGTGTGACTTATTTTACTTAACATTATATCCTCAAGGTCCATCTTTCTTATGGCTAATAATATTTCATTATATGTGTGTGTATATACATACATATGCACACATATACAAATATATGTGTATATATATACAAATATGTATATATATATATTTCATATCTTATTTATTCATTTATCCATAGATAGAATCTTAGGTTGTTTCTATATCTTGGCTATTATAAATAATGCTGCCATGAACATGGGAGTGCAGGTATCTCTTCAATTTATGACTGTCTCAAGATATTTTCTAATGTCACATTTGATTTCTTTGACCTACTGTTTGTTCTGGAATGTGCTGTTTAATTTCCATATACTTGTGAATTTTCCAAATTTCAACCCATTATTGATTTCTAGTTTCACACCACTGTGATTGGAAAAGATAACTGGTGTGATTTCAATCTTCTTAAATTTGCTAAGACTTGTTTTATCACCTATGATAAGATCTATCCTGGAGAATGTTCCGTGTGTGCTTGAGAAGAATGTGTATTCTGCTCCTGTTGAATAGGTTGTTCTGTATAAGTGTGCTATTAGGTCCATTTGGCTTCAAGTATAGTTCCAGTCCAATATTCCTTTATTTATTTTGTCTGGATAATCTATCCATGGTTGAAAGTGGGAAACTGAAGTCCCCTGCTATTACTGGATTGTTGTCTATTTGTCTGTTCAGATCTGCTTATATTTGCTTAATATATTCGGGAGCTCTGATGTTGGGTTAAGATATATTTATGATAGCTATATCCTCTTGATGGATTGACCCCTTCATCATTATACAATGGCCTTCTTTGTCTCTTCTTACCATTTTTGGCTTAAAGTCTATTTTGTCTGGTAGAAGTACAGCTACCTCTGCTCTCTTTTGGTTTATATTTGCATACAATATCTTTCTTAATCATTTCACTTTGAGCCCATGTGTGTCCAAAAAGCTGAAGTTAATCTCTTGTAGGCAGCATATTTATTTATTTTTTTATTCATTCAGCCACTCTATGCTTTTTTGATTGGAGAATGAAATTCATTTGAATTTAGAGTAATTGCTGATAGGCAAGTACAATACCGTCTTATGAGTTGTTTTCTGTTTGTTTTGAACTTTCCTTGATCCTCTATTCCTCTCTTACTGCCTCCCTTTGTGAAGTGGTGATTTTCTGTAGTACTACACTTGATTCCCTTCTCTTTATCTTTTGAGAATCTACTGTAGTTTTGTGGTTACAATGAAGCTTACATAAATATAAGGGTATTTTATGCTGGTAACAACTTCAATTAAATACAAAAAAACTCTACACTCTTATTCCCCTCCCTCTTTTTTATTTTTGATGTCTCAATTTATCTTTTTAATATTATATATTCATTTAGAAATTTTTGTAGCTATAGTTATGTTTTTTTAATAATGTTTCATTTATTTTTGAAAAAAGAGAGCATAAGCGGTAAAGGGGAAGAGAGAGAGGGGGACAGAGGATCCAAAGTGGTCTCTGCACTGAGAGCAGTGAGCCTGATGTGGGGCTTGAACTCACACACTGCAAGATGATGATCTGAGCCAAAGTTGGACGCCCAACTGACTGAGCTACCCAGGCATCCCGTAGTTATGTTTAATACTGTTGTCCTTTAGCATTTACACTAGAGTTACATGGTTAACACACAGCCATATTACATTATTTTAGTATTCTTAATTTGACTGTATACTAACCTTTACCAGTGTTATACATTTTCAAAGCTTTCATGTTATTAGTTAGCATGCTTTCATCTCAACTTGAAGAAACCCTTTTTCCACTTTTGTAAGGCATGTGTGCTGATGATGAACTCCCTTAAGCTTCCCCCCCCCCCACCCCGGGCAAGTCTTTACCTTACCTTCCTTACTGAAGGGCAGTTTTGCTGGATAGAGTATTCTTGGTTGGCAGGTTTTTTTTTTTTCTTTTACCACTTTGAAGATATCATCTCACTCTCTCCTGGCCTGCAAGCTTTCTGCTGAGAAATCCACTGATAGCCTTATGAGGATTCCTGGGTAATTTATAAGCTCTTTTCTGCTTTCAAGATTCTCTCTGTTTGATTTTTGATAGTTTATTATAATGGGTGGAGAAGATCTCTTTAAGTTGTGTCTGTTTGGTGACCTATGAGTTTCATGAACTCGAATGGTCAAATCCATCTCCAGATTTGGGGATTTTCATCCATTATTTCTTTACATAAGCTTTCTGCCCTCCTTCTCCCTCTCTTCTCCTTTGTGAACTCCAATAATTCACAAATTGTTTCTTTTGATGGCACCCTATAGAGCACGTAGTCTTTCTTCACTCTTTCTCACTCTTTTTTCTTTGTTCTCCTCTGACTGGATAATTTCAAATTTACTGTGTTTAAAACACAGATTATTTCTTTGGCTTGATCCATTCTGTTGTTGATGTTCATTACTGCATTTTTCATTTTACTCACTGTATTCTTCAGCTCCAGAATTTGTTTCATTCATTTTTTACAGTTTTTATCTCTTTATTAACCTTCTATTTTACTATGTATTGTTTTCTTAATTTTGTTGAATTGCCTTTTTGTGTTTTCTTGTAGCTCATTGTGTTTCCTTAAAAACCTATTGTGAACTCTTCATCAGGTAAATCCCAGATCTCCATGTCTTTGGGATCAGGTACTAGAAAGTTACTGTGATCCTTTGGTGGTATAATGTTTCCTTTATTTTTCACAATCTTTGAAGTCTTACATCACTGTCTTCCCTTTGAAGTAGCTGTCACTGCCTCTAGTCTTTACTAACTGCCTTTGGGAGAGAAATATCTTCCATCAGCTAGTGATCCTGAGGCTTTCCCAGAACTTCTTTGGATACATATGCTCCATGCTTATTGCTCCCTGTGGCATAATTCTTATGCTTACATGCCTTTTCCTAATACCACAACACACCAGGCCAGGTGTTATCTCCTTTTTATCCCCAGGGTGATGCTAAGCCTCGAGTCTGTTGTCTCTCCCTGGCTGACAGGTTCGGGTTGACTTTCTGCCTGTGTTTACTAGCTGGCTGTTAAAGCTTCTTTATGCTGTTGCCATCTGGAAACACATAAAGATTGGCAGTCACAGAGTGGAAAATGTGTGTGGGTGAGACACTTGCAATTCTGGGAGTGCCTGGGGGTCAAATGGGAGGATTTGTTGGTGAGGTGTCCCCAGTGGCTCATGGGCAATCTTATTGATGGAGTCCATGACCTGGTAGGATCCTAATCTCTTTAATACCCTCCAAGAATCTTATCTGCTGCTTTCCCAGACACTTTCTGCACCCCATGTTGCTCTTAAAAATTATTTATTTATTTTTATTTAAGTACAATGAACATATAGGGTTATAATATTTTCAGGTGTACAATATGATTCAAGCAGTGCTCATCATGATAAGTGTACTCTTAATCCCCCTCACCTATTTCATCCATCTTCTCCCCTCCAGCTCCCCTATGGTAAGCATCAATTTATTCTCTACATTTAACAGTCTTTTTTTCTCTCTTTTTACTGTGTTCATTTGCTTTTTTTCTTAAATTGCACATGAGTGAAATCTTATGGTATTCATCTTTCTCTGACCAACTGATTTCACTCAGCATATACCCTCTATCCATGGTGTCGCAAGTGGCAAAATCGATTTCTTTTTTATTGCTGATTACTATTCCACATCTTCTTCATACATTCATCTATTGGTGGACACTTGAGTTGCTTTCATAACTTGGCTATTGTAAATAATGCTGCAATAAATACAAAGGTGAAAATATCTTTTTGAATTAGTGTTTTTACTTTCTTGGGGCAAATACCAGTAGTGGAATTACTGGATTCTCTGATAATTTTACTTTTAATTTTTTTGAGGAATCTCCATACTTTTTTTTCCACATTGGCTGTACTAGTTGCACTCACCAACAGTGCACAAGGATTCCCTTTTCTCAACATCCTCACTAGCACTTGTTGTTGATTTTAGCTATTGTGACAAGTGTGAGGTGATAGCTCATTGTGGTTTTGATTTGTATTTCTCTGATAATTGGTGATGTTGAGCATCTTTTCATGTGTCTTTTGGCCATGGTACATCTCTTTTGGAAAACAGTCTATTCACGTCTTCTGCTCATTTTTAAATTGGATTATTTGTCTTTCTGGTATTGAGTTATAGGAGTTCTTTATATATTTTGTATACTAACCCCTTATTTGATACATCATTTGTAAGTATCTTCTTTCATTAATTTTTTGTTTTGTTAATGGTTTTCTTCACTGTGCAAAAGCTTTTTACGTTTGGAGTAGTCCCAATAATTTAACTTAGCTTCTGTATCCCTTGCCAGAGGAGACATATCTAAAAAAATGTTTCATGACTTAATGTCAAAGAGATTACTGCCTATGTTCTAGGAATGTTATGATTTTAGGCCTCACATTTAGGTCTTTAATCCATTTGGAGTTTATTTTGGTGTGTGGTCCAAGAAAGTGGTCCAATTTCATTCTTTTTTATGGAGATGTCAAGTTTCCCCAACACCATTTGTTGAAGAGACTCTCCTTTTTCCCATTGTATGGTCTTGCCTCTTTTGTCATACATCAATTGACCATAAAAGCATGGGTTTATTTCCAGGATTTCTATTCTGTTCCATTGATCTAGGGTCTATTTTTGTGTCAGTACCATAATTTTTTGATGACTGAAGCTTTGTAGTATATCTTGAAGTCCTGGGTTGTGATAACAGTTTTGTTCTTTTCCTAGATCGCTTTGGCTATTTGCTGTCTCATGTAGCTCTTGATTCAATACTCTGGATGGGGCAGAAGAAAAATGAGTCTCTTTACAATATCCTGTACGGCTGGGGAAGGTAGGTGCTCACTAACACGCTCTCATTTTCCCCTACAGTAGAAATCACTTGCTGAGAAGAACTTTCTTGGCACTGAGCTGTGCCACCTTGGGGGAAGACTGATGAAGGTAATGTCAAATTGCTCCTCTTACCCTTTCCAATGTGGTGAAACTCATATATCTGTATATGTATGTATATGTATATACATATATACACACATATGTATATTTATTTTATTTTATTTTATTTTATTTTATTTTATTTCATTTCATTTTATTTATTTTTTCTCAATGGTGTGTTGCAACTTCTCCTCTGGCAACCTGGACTTCCACAAATGCTCTCTTGTCTGTGGAAGATTATCTAAGATAATGTTTTCTAGGGGCTCCCAGACCATGGCTGAGAAGGGCTGGAGCCCGTTCATGGGTCACTGTGGGTTCTAGAGCCCGGACCGAGGTGTGTCTGTTTACTATCCAACACATGGTGTGTGAGACTTCTCCCAGGTCTGCTGGCATATGGTGCTGGATCTCACAGCTTTCACAAAGACACTTTTGTCTCTGGATCAAGCCAAAGTGTTGTTGAAGGTGGAGCAAGAGTAAGTGATGCCTTACTTAGTGTTGATACGGATGTCAATCCATCTTTTGGCCTTCTTAATGACTTTGGTACCATAGACTGTAGCACATGACTAGTCCGAATTTTCTCCTTCTAATATTACATAGGGTGTTGTACACCATTGTGTTGCTAAACCACAACATGTTGAATTATTTTATCTTGAGAGAAGGGTACTAGCAGGCAATATATGGTGTTAGTGGTACCCAACTCAGTCTTCTCAGTCCTCACCACAGGATGAATGCAGCCACACATGGCTTGTATCACATGGACTGGTGTGCTTCTGTGAGTACCACACATCACGAGGATGAAATCTCCTCTTCTCTCATCTCTTTTTCTTCATGAGCAACACTTGTACACATCTGATCCAAAAACATTTAAGAATCCCCTTTGATTGAGTCATTTGATCTAGCAAGACAGAATGTTCACAGACCAATTTTAAAAGAGACGAGTGAAGGGAAATATAGGAAGGAAAGAAGGTTGGAAGAAGCAATTTATAGCTGTTTATGATATGAATGTTGACATTAAAACTCTAAAAAACAGTTGCATAGAGAAGTAAAGCTGAACATGTGCACATAAAAACGTGCTCTATTTATTATGTAAGCAAAAAGGCAAAGGCACAGGTCATATGTGAGCTACACAGAAAAGGCAATAAGGGTTAAGAGAGTAGAAAAATGTCCAGAAAAGATTCATGAATATTAATGCAGGTACAATTCATTAATCACACCAGCATTTTCAAAATAACAGGCTTAATTACTGTGTATGTCCTAGCCCCTTACTACGCAAAATGTGGTCCTCAGATCAGCACTGTCACCATCACCTGGGAGCTTGTTGGAAATGCAGAACCTCGGCCCCCACCCCAGAAATATTGAATCAGAATGTGCAAATTAACAAAATCCCCAAGGGGTTCATATGCACATTAAAATTTGAGGAGCACAGCTTTGGAAATCTGAACTGTCATGATAGATACTCATTTTGTACAATTTCAAGGGAGGTTTCTTTTTCATAGGCTGCCCCCAGTGTATCTCCTTAGCACCTTTCACCTGACCTCTGGAACATATGAAAAGCTATACTCTTAGTGATACCTGAAAACTTCTGGCTACATGTTCATTATTGTGTGTCAGAGAAGAGCTTCATGCAACCCCTAGATATACCTCAAGTGTTCAAGAAAATGCAATACTGACATAATAAAATTGGAACTCTATATTTTTATAGCACCTAAGAATTCTCCCAGTACCTACTTTCACATTCATTTGTTCATCCTAACAATGGTCCAAGGAGAACACAGAGGTTATTATTCTTCCTTTTATGTGTTTTTAGATGAGGAAATAGAATCAGACAGATTTGGTATCATGCTGGAGGGCTCTAGTAGCAGTTAACAAGAGCAGACTGACCAAAAGAATTACAGAGAATACACTGCAAGGGTTAATTTTGAAAAGGCTTTAGGGTAGAAAGCAGATTTACTGATATGTTTGTTCATTTGCGTATGGTATGTTTATCTTTCTCATATCAAGTAAGATGCAGGAGAAGAGACACATATGTTCCTTTTATCCTCAGCTAGAACAGTGCCTGTTGTAACAGTGCACAATCTTGTAAGATTGGTGCTTAAGAAATATTTTAAATAAACGAATTAATGTAATACTCTCTGCTAAGACCCACAACAATATTAAATGCTTATATTCTGTGTCATAAGAACAAATACGATTTATTTCTACTTTAATATCTATTAGTTATAGCTTCACAGTTGTAGTATGATGAGGGAACTTACTTCCCTCCTGTAATTTTAACTTCCTTTCTATGTCGTACTGAAGATAGCACTATAACTCGTAAGAAAAATGTCTGCCTGGAAAATAGCATCTCAAAATTTATGGCTTTGGCCCTAATGTGGCAGCACCTGGAAATCATTGACATATTTTTCCCACTGGCTACCTGCATACCATACTTTCTAGGACATACGGTGAAATGAATCCATGTGGAAGAGCATACCTACTTCCTTAAGTTCACTTAAGCTTTTACCATCATAATTCAATTCAGTAACTCTCCACTGAGATCAAGACACTTTCTATCATTTTTCAAATGAATTTTCAGACTCTAAACATATGAGCTTCCAAAATATGTCAGTGGAGAACAAGAGGATTTCAATTACACTGGCTAAAATAGCTCTGAAAATGTCACTATATTTAGGAATATCGTGTTTTATCCCACTGGCATCTCCTCAATTATTCCATTTTCTTCCCCAATATATCAGAGGAAACAAGATACAATGAAGGATGTTCACTGAGGTTGAATAAGGGGAACTGACCATTTTAAGTTTGGCATCAGATAAAAGCTAGTGTGCTGAGGATGTTTCTTTCTATTGTAAATAATCAGATACCTACTATTATGTGCTTAAGACATAGAGGCTCCTACACTCGAAGACACAGCCATTATTTTAGTTTTATCAGAACTGATGGTTTAAAATGGGTAGTTAAAATACATTGCCAAGGATGCTATGTGTTGTTAATTATTGTAGCTGAGCATTCATTATAGTATTTGATCTATTTGTGTATGTTTGTAAACTCCCATAATCAAAGTTAAAATGCATCATGAGGAAAAATTGCAAAGATATAAATGACTGAAAATAGAGAACTCTACTATATCCATATGATGAACTGCTATGCCGCTTTAAGACAATACCACGGGGGCACCTGGGTGGCTCAGTCACCTAGGCATCCAACTCTTGATTTCGGCTCCGGTCATAATCTCATGGTTTATGAGATCGAGGCCCATGTTGGGCTCAGTGCCGATAGCGTAGAGCCTACTTGGGATCCTCTCTCTCCCTCTCTCTCTCCCCTCCCCTGTTCGCATGCACATGTGTGCACTGTCTCTCTCTGTCTCTCGAAATAAACATTAAAAAAAATAATAATAATACCACAGATATGTATTTATTGATGGGTAATGTTTATTCTGGATTCTTAAGTGAAGGAAGCATGTTTCAAAATGCTATGTATCCTATGATTTGTTTTTCTTCTTCAATGTAATTACTACATTTAATAAACACTAATTTTATGCATACTATGTGCCAGGCATATTCCATGTTCTTTATAAAGTTGAAATCTAAGTAAATATCTTCGTAACACTCCTGTTACTGGCAGATAGCAGTCTCATACCTGTATGTATAGTAAAACACAGAGAGGTTAAGAAATTTGGCCAATGTCACACAGCCAGTAAGAGGTGATGGGAGAGGGAACTCTGGGGCTTGAACTCAAAGAGCTTAGCTCCATAGGCTTGTTCTTTAATTGTTATGTGATGCTGCTTCTTCTAATTTCATAAGCCTAATGAGACAGTTGCCTATATTGAAAAGAAAAATGCCTTACAAGTTATATTCCATGTAAACAGTGGTTAATGAGGCATGGAACGTGGATGATAATTAGAAACTAATTTTTCTTTATATTTATTTCTAATCTTTCCAAATGGATCATGTATTACTTGTATAATAGGGAAAAATTAAAATGTTTTAAATACATAAAATGAACATTAAACAAATTCTTGGTTAAATTTCTTTAAAATGCAAAGTATATACATATAAATATATTTTCCTCTTCCTCCTTCTTCTCTTGCTAATTCCTGTGTCCCAGAAGTCTACTGCTTTCTTGAATCACTATATCTGACAATATTAGAGGACACGATACAATAACTCACAAATAGGTTTTGATTCAATTATCCACTGCCATGTGAAAAACCACCCCAAGAATCACTATCTTAAAACCTCTCATTTCATTTTGCTCATGATTTTGTGAGTGAGGAATTCAGGAACGGCTCAGCTGGGTCATTAATATGTGATCTATGGTGTCAGCTAGAGCAGCTGCCAGGGTGGGAGTATTCAGAAGGTGGCCTCTTCACACACTTGCGTTTCCTCTGTGTTCCTCGGCATGTCTATTCACGTGGTGTCTAATCATGTGAGTGGGTTTCTCACATCAGGGAATTTGTACTCCTTAAAGGGTGGCTGACTTCCAGGAAGCAGGAATCAGGAAACAGGAAGCAAGAAGCAGGAGCTACCAAGCCAGCAAACTGCTCTGCCTGGAAAGCACTGCTTCCTTTCCCACATGAGGAATGAGTGGGGATTCAAAGGCCTCTCTTTATGAACATACCATTTCTCCCAAAGGCCTCCAGATATCTCCCAGTCTTCCTCTTGGAAGCAGGCTGTGCAGGGCCCATAGGGCCTAGGGCAAATTCTCCAGACCAGTACCTTTGTTTTGGCTGGTCACACAACTGCTATTGGTTATCTGAGCTTAGAATGCCTTCAGTGCTTTGAATTTCAAACATGGATCTTTGCCAAAATTCTTGGGACAACCTCTCTGTTACAAGGAATGCATGAATTGCTAGTACCTTAGAATGTTGTATGTTGCTGCTTTTTTGAAATGATTGAATCTTTGTTGGCCTATGTGAATGATTTTAGAAGAAAGTAGAGTGACTAAATTGATCATACTGATGCAGTTAGGGTAAAAAGCATCCCATTTGTCAATACATCTTCTATACTAAGCTCCAAAAGTTATTAATTGACAAATGATTACCATTTTATCTAGAAATTAAAGATGTATTTATTTTAGTCAAATGAAGCAGAGAAGGTAAAAAAATAAAAACATTAGTTTATTCCTGAATATTTTAGTTTGTTATATATCAGCAAATATCTAATCATTCAACATCAACAAAATTTGAAGGTGGAGCATGTATAAAATAGACCAAGTCACTACATAGAATTTAAGGACGGATGCTATTAACATGTGCTTTTGTAACAAACAAAGTATTACTTAGAAAGCCACTAGAACAAGTAAAAACACTTTTTTTTAAGATTGAAAATGGGATTTTCCAAAAGAAAATGGTATTTTTTTTGTCTTTGTCTAATTTACTTCACTTACATGGTGTCCTCAGGTTTAATCTATGTTGTTGCAAATAGTAAGATTTCATTATTTTTCATGGCCACATGTAAATATAAAGAATACATATAAAATATGTTCTTTATCCATTCATCCACTGATAGACACTTAGGTTATTTTCATGTCTTGGCTATTACAAAGAATGCTGCCATGAATATGAAGTTGCAGATATCGCTTCAGTATAGTGATTTCATTTCTTTTGTTTGTTTGTTTTCTTGTGTGTGTGTGTGTGTGTGTGTGTCTGTGTGTGTGTTTTACCATTTTTATTTAAATTCCAGCTAACATAGAGTGTTATATTAGTTTCAGGTGTACAATATACTGATTCAACACTTCCCTACATCACCAGGTGCTCATCACAGGAGCAATCCTGAATCCCCATCACCTGTTTAGCTCATCCCACACCCCCACCTCATTCTGGTAGCCATCAGATTGTTCTCTATGGTTAAGAGTCTGTTTCTTGGTTTGCCTCCCTCTCTCTCTCTCCCTTTTTCCCCTTTTCTCATTTGTTTCGTTTCTTAAATTCCACATATAAGTGAAATCATATGGTATTTGTCTTTCTCTGAGGGACGTGTATGCTTAGCATAATGTTCTGTAGTTCCATCCATGTCCTTGCAAATGCAAAATTTCACTCTTTTTTATGGGTGGGTAATATTCCATTGTATATATGTACAACATTTTCTTTACCCATTCATCACTCGATGGACACCTGGGCTGTTTCATGAGAAAATGGTATTTTCATTCAGTCACAAAATACTACGAAAGTATATTTAATAGCCAGCTATTATGTTAAAATTAGCTATTATGTATTGCTTAAAAAAATCAAGTAGTAAAATAGTAAGATTCTATTAGAAGAAAGAAGAAAGAAGGGGTAGAATATACATAAAACTGTTAACAGGTATTCCATCAAAATGAGATTGCAACTTATTTTAGAAGTTTATTCCTTTGTGTTTTCTATTATACACAAAATATAGATTGCCTTTACTACAAACATTTCAGACCTCCCCCACAAAGAATCAGCAGTTCTGAAAAGGTTGAAAATTTAAATACATGCATGCCTATCATTGAAAGTATAACCATCAAAGGCAAAAGTGCCAACACAAATATTATATTAAGTGATATAATGAGATGAATTTATTATTCTTTTCAAACAATTTTACTTCTTTTAATGAGAACAGCCATAGAGGGATATTAAAAGAAGAGTGGTAGACCAGGCCCGATTGACACATTCCTTTGACTATAACTGATTTTGCCTACCCAGATTCTACTTGTGGCATATTTATATCTCCATACAAAAGCATAACTACATACAGACAGTGATGCTTCGATTGCCTACACAGTAAACCGACTAGCTTATTACCTCCCCGCCCCCCCCAGAAGTATATATTGGGACCAACGTTACTAAATGGAATTTCAAGGCCAGAAAAAATGGGACAGAAATGAAGCAACTAAATGTGGACAAGAAGAGTAGTGATCCAGGGAGAGTGGGAGACCAGAGAAAGATTGGTTTCTACGAAGTGGTTGGCTTGTAGCCAGACAAGAGGGAGGCCAGAGGTAAGTCAGACAGAAGCTACAGAACAAATATTAAAACTACTTTATGAACTTAAAGATAAATGGACCATCTTTCGTGGAGAGAGTTGAAATGAATGAACAATAGCAGGAAACTATGAGGGCCTAAAACTACCGGTGCCTAAAACTAGACATGAAACAGAAATGTTCAAAGGGGAGAGAGGCAAAAGGGGAGCTTATGGGGGAAAATTATTCTCTACAGGTCATTTATGCAGCTGACTTTTCTAAGCAAAAAAATACATCATAGGGATCTTTTTATAAGAGTACACAGAGATCTGACCTTCTTTTAAATACTGACGCATAATATTCTGTTGCGTAAATTTTCCCTGCTGAAAACAATGCTGAAGTGGCTAACTTTTGCTTCCTCTCTTCCATCCACCCCTAGTGTACTTTGTTTTCTTAGGAATTTAGACGTGGAATAATTCAGTCAAAGGTTATATGCATTTTAAACCGTCACAGGTAGTACCAAATTATCACCTGAGAAGGTTGTGAAAATGTACTCCCTTAAACACTGTGCAACACTTGTGATGCTGAATATTCTTTTGTTTGTTTACATGAAGTGAGTGGGAAAAATTCTGCCCTCGAGCCTCATAGTGTATGAGAGGTGGGTGATGAAGCAGGGAATAAAGAGATTAATGATTTAAATATATAAAATGACAGGCAGGATGAAGCAAAATAATTCAGGAAAGGGCAGAAAGAGAGTGAAGAGTGTGGGCACAGGACACGGTCTTAGGCAGAGAGAGTGATTATTGAAGTGTTAGCTCTACTCATTTTGGTAGTTTTCAGTGTAGTGAGATCAGCAGTGCCTCCATCGAGCAAGCGCTAGTTAAGTGCCATCTGACATAGGAGGACTTGCAAGATGGAGTGTGTTTATGAAGGTGTAGAGATGAGGGGCAGAAATGTGAATATACCACACAGCCGATCATATAAACAACAGCATCAGCTTTCTCTATTGTGGCCCTCCGAATTTTACAACCTGACTTATGCCAGCTTTGGAAGAGATGGTAATGGTAGCGATAACAGTCTTAACAGCAAAAAGCTACAGCATCGCCACTATGCCTGAAAGTAGGCCAAGCACGCTTCGAGCATTACCTCATTTACTCTTCACAAAACATACTAGGAGGTCAGTCCTATTCTTGCCATTTTACAAATGAGGACGCAGATTCAGTGAGAGTGCAACTGAGCTATGCCATGCAGAGAGTCCACACTAGGTATTAGGTAAGCATAGGTAAATAGGAAATGAGTCAATATATTTAAAGTGCCTAGAACAAGGTACAACATACAGTAGGTGCTATAGAAATGAAAGTTATTACTGTATTTATTAGTTGGTTTCTTCAACAAGTGGGTATCTGCCAGCTATGTGGCAGGTACAGTGTTAGGTTTAGGGATGTGGCCCCTCGCCCTCCCAGTTAATGTGAAGGCATCAAATGCTTTGAATAAAATGATCTTTCTGGGCTTGTCATTTATTACTAATGTGATACGATACTTCTCCCTTATTAGTTCATTCATCTAATGAGTACTGATACATTGGGTACAAGATTCTCTTCTAGGTCCTACGGAGAACACGTGAACAAGACTTACCGACAACAAACTCCTGTAAACACACAAAAATAACATAACAAGAAAGCATGTTAACAGAAGCATTTGTTTATGATAGAAATACAGAGAGAAACTGCATATGGTTACCTTATAAAAATGGCATGATGCTAGTCACAAAGCGTTCTTAGCAATCACCGCAACTATTGAAATTTTGGACCCACATATTGTTTTTGGCTTTGTCATAGCTAACATTTCCTTCATGTGATTTTCAACTTCATGGTTTTCTTGTCTCCTGTGATGTTCAAAAGCCAAATGGCTGTGGAATCACAGAACTTGTGAGTGCCTTGAGAAATCTTGTTCAATCTCTGACCTTCAGTCAGGTGGATAGCTAATCCACCCAGATCAGGTAATGACTTTAGTATCTGCTTTTATGTTTTACTCTATCTTGGTTGCTACATTATGCAAGACACAGATATGTAGTTGTAGCAACTCTAAAATAATCATTTTTTAACTCCTTTAATTCTCCTTTATCGCAGTGAAACAAAAATATAGCCATGCTAACTTTCCAAAAGAAAAATCTATAATATGTAGGTGTCCATCATCAGATGTATACTGAAGGAAAAACTCAAAAGAAGCTATTTCTGTAAAACAACACTTCAGAATGTGTGACAAATTATTATAGGAAACATAGCTAGTGGTAGGGACATAACGCATCCATGGCAGAAATAAACATTTTGTCTTTATCAAAAGACAAATGAAAGACCAAATGAAGAATATATCCGTATGTTGTAGGAACTCATATAAAACTTGCCCTAAAACACACATTTTGAAATAATGTCAGCATTTTAATAAAAAATACATTATGTGATATTTTATGATTTAGAGAGTTCCAGTTCAGAGAGAACATTAATGATATTAAATTCATTGGTGCTTTCCTATCATATTTAAGCAGAAGGATTATAGTAAAAGAAATCATTTTTCCATGCCTTATCTACAGGCTCACAGGGAAAAGGCTGTGGCAGACCTAACTGCATTCACAATGAAGTGAGAGGACAGCGGTGCAGAGGTGAAATTTTCATTAGAACAATTACTCATATCTTTATATGCTAATTCACACATAGATGCTAAAAAGCAGGAGTACCTCAAGTTGTAAAATATATATCAACTGTATTGCAGCACTAATGAACATCTTGCATACTTGTCTCAAGTAGGCATATGTTCAGAGGATTTATCTTGGTGACAAATCAACACCCAATTTAAATTTAAAGTGTAATGTTTTCCAGACCTGCGGTGCAGTACAAAAAGCAACTGGTAGAATAAGCATAAACAACTACACAGAAAACAATAGAAACAACTCTTTACTGAGCATCTACCCTGCGCCAAGTCTTGAGGGTGTGAAGGTGACAAAGGGAACCTCTTCCTCATGAAGCACGTACAAGGTAAAGCATGGCATTCTGGCGGGTGACTTACACTGCTCCTCCTTCAGCAAACCCTCCTCCTCCCCTCCTCTTTCTACTGCTACTAGCTAACACTTAGCTGGTGCTTACCACATGATGGACACAAGTATGAACTCATTTAATCTTTGTGACAACTCTACAAAGTAAATACTATTAGTTCATTAGTCATGACAACTCTACAAAGTAAATACTATTAGTTCATTAGTCAATTCACTCCAGGTTGCATAGTTGGGATGGCGGGAAAGTACAGGGGCTGGGACTCCAACCACTGTGTTCCGGCTCTAGTTAGAAATTTCATATTCAATTGCAGTTTAGAAGACTGAATTGAATATATCCCTGAGACAGTCAAATTATATATATATATGTATATATATGTGTATATACATACATATACGTATACATGTATATGTATATATACATATGTATATATGTGTGTGTATATGAATGAATGTATACATGTGTCTATGTGTGTATATACATACATATATGTATATATGCATATATGTATATATGTGTACCTATATGTATATGTATATGTGTACATATATGTATATGTATATGTGTACATATAGATGTATGTATGTGTATATATGTATATATATGTGTATATATACATATAAGTATACATGTATATGTATATATATACATATATGTATATATGTAGATATGTGTGTGTATGAATGTATACATGTGTCTATGTGTGTGTATATATGTATATATACATATATGTATAGATGTATATATGTGCATGCATGTACATATATGTATATGTATATATGTGTGTATGTACATATGTATATATACATATACATATATGTACGCATATGCATATATACATATATGTATATATACATATACACACACATAGACACATGTATACATTCATTCATATACACACACATACATATACACACATATTAGCCATTAACCATGTGTTCAAGATTCCAAAGGATAAAAAAAATGGGCTTATTACTCTTGGAGATAACCTTTAACATAATCATCAGTCTACATTATGAATATCTAACAAGGAAGAAGCTTTCACTCAACTTCTCTGTGTTGGGAATAGATCACCTGATAAAAAAATTGTCCTTCCTCAAATCTTCCCTCCAGCAAAGTATGCAGTCAAGTGAAGGGATTTCAAGGTGCATGCAATGTTGTCAGAGGGAATGTGTTATTAAAAAATCAGGAAAAAAGTAACCACATAATGCATAGTAAGGATTCTGATTTGTCAAAATAATACTGTAGTAATGTTTGGATTTAAGAAATATTGATTTGGTTCCTATTATTTGCTTAAAAGGATCTGCAGTACAAGGTAAGATAAACCTTTCAGAGTGAAATAGGCATTACTAGGGGAAAAAAAGACATGCAAAGAATGGATAATTACACACCAAGATAAATGCTTTAGGGGTCACATTCTTTGATAGATTCCCAATCCAGCCTAGGGGATAAGAGAATTCTTTACTAAGAAAGTGGTCTTGACTTGAAATCTGGACGAGGAACAGAAATAAGCCAGGGAAAATGGCTTGGGGGTGGGGAAGATGGAATGAGAAGAGTTTCAGGTCAAAGAAATATCTTCCAGAAACAGTTCTAGAAAAGTGAAAATATTGTGGCCCATTTAAAAGAGGCCAGAGGGATGGGCTAGATGGGTGATGGGTATTGAAGATGACACTTGTTTTGATCTTGCACCTTATATTAACCAACTAGAATTTAAATAAAAAGTAAATAAAATACAATAAAATAAAATAAAATAAAATAAAATAAAGGAGGCCAGTGTACAGATGACAAGGAGAAAGGCTGAGAAAGCATGGAGTACATAAATAGCTGGAGAGGTGGGCAGGAGACTGACCAGGTATTATGGGTTGAACCGTGCACTCTTCCATTAATATGTTGAAGTTCTAACCCCTAATACCTCCAGATACGAAGTTATTTGGAAGTAAGATCATTGCAGACGTGACTAGTTAAAATGAAGTCACACTAAGTAGGGTGGGCCCCTAATCCAACAGACTGGTATCCTTATCAAAAGAGGAAATTTGGACACAGAGATACACACAGAGAGAAGACAATGTGCAAAGATACAGCAAGAAATTGGCCCTCTGCAAGCCAACGAGAGAGGCCTGTAACAGCTCCTTCCCTTGTGGCCCTCAGAGAAAAACCAATCATACCGACACTTTGATCTTAGACTTCTGGCCTCCAGAACTGCGAGCAAATAAATTTTTGTTGTTTAAGCCACCCAGTGTGTGGTACTTTGTTACAGCAGCCCTAGAAAACTAATACATCAGTCCAGCCTGTAGATTGTGGCCTCTGTATCTAAAACAGTGGGAAGGGGTGTGTGTGTGTGTGTGTCCCCATCTCTTGGAGAGTTTTTAATATCGTCAGATCTGTGTTTTGAAAAGATGATTTCTGGGGCGCCTAGGTAGTTCAGTCAGTTAAGCGTCTGACTTCGACTCAGGTCATGATCTCACAGTTTGTGGGTTCGGGCCTCACATTGGGCTCTGTGCTGACAGCTCAGAGCCTGGAGTCTGTTTCAGATTCTGTGTCTCCACTTCTCTCTGCCCCTCCTATGCTCATGCTCTGTCTCTCTGTCTCTCAAAAATGAATAAAGGTTTAAAAAAATTAAAAGTGAAAAAAAAAAAAGAGAAGATGATTTCCACCAAAGCATGGTAAGCAGTTCAGAGGATATCAAGGAGCCTAAGCAAGTCATGATAGAAGTTTATCCAGGGTGGAAGAAATGAAAAAGAGGAATTTGAGAACTACTTAGGAAGAAAAGTATTAGAAATGGGAAATGGGACAGAGGGAAAACAGTCAGCATTTAAAGTTCTTGTTTTGTGTCAGACATAATTCTAGGAATTTTACTATATTTAAACTCATGTAGTCATTCAAGAACCCTGGGGAGAACTCATCTTACTGATGAAGTTATAGGCATATGAAGGCTGTGACTTCTCCAAGTTCATACAAGTAAAATGTGTCTGGTGACCCAGAGAGAGGCTTCTTAGGTGAATGACTGGAGCAGAATCATAATTAAAGTGGGCTGAGGAGTGAAGAGGAAATGAAGAAATGATGACACAGCAGCAGGAAGGCAACCGTAACAAGATGGTTGGCTATGCAGCATTATTCAGAGGAGCCCCCAAATGGAAACACTGCCAATTTCCATCCACTGATGAATGCATAAATGAGGTATGGTCTAACTATACAACAGAATATTATTCAGCAATAAAAAGGAATGATGTATCAACACCTGCTGTGACACGTATGGACTACGAAAAGTTCAGGATAGGTGAAAGGCCCAACACAAAGAGCCACATACTGCACGATTCCACCAATACAAAATGCACAAAAGAGGCAAATTCACGGGGAAAGGAAAGACTAGTGGTTACCAGGGGGCTGGGTGGGAGACAGACACAGGAAATGACTGCTAATGGGTATAACGTTTCTTCTGGGAATGCTAAAATATTCTGAAATTAGGGTGATATTTGCACAACTTTTTGAATATACTTAAAATCATTGAATTGTACATTTTACAAGGCTGGATTTTAAGGTATGTGAATTGTATCTCAACCTTAAAAAATCTGTAAGAAAAATGGTATTTGGTTGTGAAGGAGATGAGACATATCAAGTGGTGGTTGCAGAGGTATACGGGGTCAAGGCATCGCTTGGGATGGTTCAATAATGGTTGAGAAAGACAGGTTCAATGAGCCAGAACTGTTACAACCATTTTTCTTTTTTCCATCAGTGCATGGTTTACCACCAACAGAGCGCTCTGGCAAGCCAGGAATCAAAAGCCTTTCACTAGGTCATGAATGTAGCACTCAAAGCAGCACATGGAATGAGACCAGTAAAAGACCTCGGAGACCTAGGAGGGTAAGGCCCTTCTTTAGCAAGATGCTAGTGAATTAAGTGGCAACTTTCAAAGGAGGCGTTCCCCTCACATGACTAAACGGCCAAGGGTGCGTCCTCCTGAAGACAGGGACTGCCAGAAAAGCCCGTCATTGAGAGGCCTGCACCTCATCAATGCAGTACAATCTAGACACTTCGGTACCACTCTGAGGGCGGTGCCCTTTGAAAGGCAAAATAGGTATTAATTGCCAGAAACTGAACAAAAATTGCCCCCACAGAGCTAGAGAGGCAACAATTTTCTTGCAGGGAAATTAGTTTCATATTCTTCATTGTTGGTCTCCATATCATTAGCCGTATTACTGTTCTAGAATGAAGCCACCTCGTGTTTTCACTAGGTTAAAAGAAAGTCACGTCACTGAAGGAGCTGAGAGATGGCAGACATCTTCCGATTAGCACCCAATGAACTAATCCTCTTCAATAAGGCACGGGTACCAGGAAGGGATTCTGCGAAGTTCTGAAGAGAGTAGAGAGTACGTGATATTTGGCCCCATAACAACTCCTGGTGCTTCAATTATGTTATGTCAGGATTAGCCCTGTATTTTCCAAGCGGAGTTTGGAAACTGTCATTCACTCAGAGGTATACTGCTACTTCAGAGGCAATTGTGTCTAGGGGTGGACATGCTAGGAAGAGGTACACCTGGGGAATAGGAAGGCAGCAATAAAATTAAACTTAAAAATTGATTTCTAATGTAGCTGTACAAAGCTTCATTGTTTTCTTATAACAGCAAATGAAATATTGTACAAGATGTATTCGGCCCCCAACTACAATAGACATGTACACAGTTGTCCTGGATTTGCTTAATGTGGGTGCTGCACTGACCTGTAAAACTCAAGTTCATCAGTGCCGACTGGCTCTCTTAGTTTACCCGGCAAAATCAAATTGGTGATGCAGCATATTATATGGCTTATTAAACAGATCTGCCATGTTGCTAAACTGCCAAGGTGTACCATCACACTGTTAAGTAGAATATGAATATGAAATGCTTTAGGTCTACTAATAAACCAGGATCCTCCCACCAAGGACATTAGTGGATTCGGGGAGACAGGAAGAGGAAATCTGGCACAAGACTAGAGAGAAAAGAGGACACTTTCTCTCCTACCACAAGGGCATGGCTGAGATGTGTACAATGTTGATGACAGATGCTGTTATCTTTTCAGACAGACTTTCTCTCCTTTTTTCACTTCTTCCCCCCACCTTTTCTGGGGAGGTGCCAGCACTACATGGCTTAAAAGATGCTGCTATCTAGAGGCACCCAGGAGGCAAGAAGAGTGATTTTGTGAAAGTATTTCTGGGAAACCCTGATGGAAGCTTAGGAAAGTCCATTCAAGCTGAGCAGTTCGTGTGAGGAAAGTTATATGAGAGAAAAAGTTGTCTGAGATATTGGAACTTGGCTAAATTATTTCTGGACATGAGGGGAACCACAAATGTGCCCATCTTAATCAAGTATTCTGGCTATGAAATAGCCTATTATTAATCTTGGTTTTAAAAGTCACCCTGTGATTAATTGACTTTAGCTCAATAGACACCATGTAGCGATTTCATACTATCTGCAAAGGAGACCAGACAAGATAAAATGAATTAAAGGTCACTGTGATGAGCCAAGACAGCAGAGTAAAGAAGTGAGAGAATTCTGTTTTCCCTAAAACATACTGCAATCAGTGTTACACCTTTGTTGGTAGAATAAAGAAGGATGAATGAATATTTGAGAAGTACAGAAATATCTCACCCAAACAACATTAGTGTAAATACTCAGATAAGAGATAGCTTGGATTTTTCCTTCATTTCACATGTTTGCACATCCCCTTCACCTGCTTTGAAGACAAAAGTTATCAACATTTTTCCATTAGTCTCAAGTCCGCTTCCAAAACAACAACAACAACAACAACAACAACAACAACAACAACACCTCAGAGCACAAGGTTCCACATTTCCAATAGTTATTCAGCATAAGAAGTTGAAATTTTGCAAAAATTAATGACATCAAATTTAATGGGTAAGTCAAAATAACAATGACAGAACTGAACTGTTGACAGTCTCTATGATGAGATTTCAAACACTCTTCCTGGGATACTGTGCTCAGAATTATTCCTTGAATATGAAAGACTGAGAAGATAGACCTTAGAGTTCTAGTCCAAGCTATCCAAGTATTTTATCGTATGGACACAGATCTTATCTCTTGCAAATACAGCTTCTTCATGTGAACAATGAGAGGATTAAACTAGATAAATTCGAAGGTACCTTCCAGGTAATATATGGTTCCTTGGGACATTTCTTCCTAGAGGGTCCTTATGAAAATGAAAATCTATGAGATAGCTGATAGCTAGCCTCACTGTCAGAAGGAGATTTAGTAGAAGCTTGTCAATAGCCAGCCAGGTAGGCACAAAGGGAAGGAGGTACACAAGAGCAAACCTCGGAGTTTCGAAAAGCAACGAAGTAGAAAACTAGTCGAAACGATCTAGTCCAAAAACTTCCTTAGAGTTAGGGATTCCTTTGAATCAAGTACTGTAGTTTTCCTTTCTAGAAGATTTTAATCTGACAACAAAAACAACACACTCTCATAAAGGTTTCATAATTTAGAAACAATCACAAGAAGATTGCCTGTAATTTCTCTATCCAGATATAATCATGATGTTAACACAACAATAAAAATCATGAGTCTATCTGACTGCACCAAGGGTTTGTCTATGGGTTTTTTTAAAGTAAGTCCACTTCATAGCAACCCTAGGAGACATGCAGAATGATTATTACTCTTATTTTCTAGACCAAGAACAACTTTTAACGTCTTTAAGCAGATCCTATTTTCACTTAATACATTATAAAAATCTTGCCAAGTTACAAAAGCATTCAACAGCTTATTTCCAGTTTCTCCCTATCATAGAGAATGCAAGAATTCCCTTTTAAATACTTATAGAGAACTGATGCCTTACTGCATATGTCCTAACACATACATGTTCGGGCAAATTCATGCAGTCTACCATTTCTCTTCCCACTGGCTGAGATCCTGCCGAAGAGAGTCTGAGCATTTTGATAGTGGCAATGCATCTGAGCATAGGACACTTCTAGAAAGGCATGACTTGCCAGTGGAAGACCCTCACATGCGGAATTCATTCTTTCATTCTAGTCTTTATTCATTCATTTTGAAATACTCACTGTGCACTTATGATGTGCCCAGGTAGCATGACAGCATCCCCGACCCCACGGAGTTTACAACCCAGTAGGGAAAGAGAAACCAGAAATTTGACAAATAAACGTTATGGTAGCAATGTTTTAGTTAGGATCCTGGGCAGGGCAGGAAACAAAGAGAGAGATCATATCTGGTAGGAGGATCATTTATTTGAATGAAATTTGAACTTGAACCAAAGTAAATGAAAAGCTATTAGGAACCTTTCTATAAATTAATTAATGAAATTGGAAATAACTAAATAAACAAACATACAAATAAAAATATGTGCTTTTAAACTTTTAGCCTCGGATCCAGCCCTCTGTAAATTCATAGATTTCTTTTTTTAATTTTTAATTTCATTTTATATCTGGAGACCACGTAAAGTAATACAAATCCTACTACCACTGTCCTCAGAAGACCTAAGTTGAAATTCTCTGTTTCTTATTAGTCCGGTTATTAAGCACACATTCTAGGCCAGGAGTTCTCAAGCTAGAATGTGCAAGAGTCACCCGGAGGGCTTGTTAAACACAAATCGCTCAGCTCACACCACAGTTTCTGAGTCAGTGAGTCTGGAGTTAGAGGTGAGAATTTGCATCTCTGACAAGTTCTCAGGTGATGCTGAGGCTGCTGATCCAAGGACCACACTTTGAGTAATATGAGTAATACTGCCCCAGGACAAGGAAATCTGGGTTGTATCCTCCTGATTTATAGAATGGATGTCATAATAACTTCCCCGTATACTTCACAGCATTGTTGAAAAGAACAAATGAGAAAGTGAGCTTGGGAAACATAAGCCCTTGCCAAACATGAGACTATATATGCCAGCAAGTGCTGTGTAAGCCTGAGGGAACTGCTGTCATTGCAAATGAGACAGAGGAATCTTTAAGTTGAGCGATGGCCGCTAAGGCTAAGAAGTTCTGCCAAGGAACTGAACCTCAGCACTAATCTTTTTTTTTTCTTCTATAATTACATGAAAATATTTGAAAAACTGTCTTAACAGCAACGGAAACCCACAAGGTTTTGTTTGTTCATGTGCTTTTAAGTCATAATGATCAGTTTCAACATCTCACCTTAGTCAATTTCTGTTGCCAACAGATTTAACACTCATGGTGGGGGAGGCTTCAGTTGTTTCCTCTCTCCTACAACCGTTCACTGCTTTTGCTCAGTCATAGTTAGGCTACAGATGAACCCAACTAAAACTAGCATTCTGGGACAGAATGGTTAGTCTCTGGCCGTTAGGGGGCAATGAGAGTATCTTGAAAGGGAATGAAATTCATTGAGGTGACACTTCACCTAACGCATTGCTGGGATCCAGTTCTGTCTCTTGCCTAAAATCTACTGTGTCTAGTGTTGCTAGATAAAATACAGATACCTACATAAATTTGCATTCTATATTGTCAAAAAAAGATATTTTAAAACTATGTCACAAATACTGCATTTGATGTACTAATACTAAAAAGGTATTTCTCACTTACTTGAAATCTAAATTTATCCAGGCACCATATCCACATATTTTTCTTTGTTGAATCTGGCAATCTAATCTGTGTCCTCTAGTAATGTTGTGGTAACTGTGGCTGAGAAACATATGTATAAAGAAAAGAACATTATGTTAAGCCATATTCACCCAGGGAGCATTTTCTAAAAACGTACCAAAAAGCAAGCCCCACACCAGCGCAAATAACCAGAATCTCTGGAAATGGAATTAAGTCACTGGTAGTTTTAGAAGCTCCCAAGGATTCTAATAAGTGGTCGAGGGTAAGAACTATGAGATTCAAAGAAGAAGCTTATATCAGGGGTTCAAGGTTGTGGGTGCCCATAACAATGTCGTGGCAACTGTTTAGATCCCAGTGCCCAAGCTGTACCCCACGCCCATTAAATCCTATTCGCTAGGGACAGTCCCAGCCATCAACTGGTTGTTAAACCTGCCCAGGTGATTCCAATGTACAGCAAAGACGGAACAATTACTTTATAGTTTGTCAACTTGGCATATTCTCATGAGATACAGTGAAGTGTTGAAAGTGTTAGAAGGACATCATATGCATTTAGAAATTATTGTATACAGTGCAATATAACATTTTTATTTTCTAAATTAAAAAAAATATGTTTCTGGTTACTTTTACATTCCGAGATTTTTTTCCGTTTTGTCAAGAGCAGTGGAAAGAAAGTTGAAAAAGGATAAAATTTAGTAGTATTGCTTGCCATTCTTAAGTAGCAATCCCTGACAAAATGCCAGGAAATCATGCTTACTGCTAAAATAATTCTTTGTCTTATCTTCTCACTGATACCCGACTACGCAACTCAAGGAGGACCACCATTTACATAAAATATCATGCGAACGGTGTACTCCACAACTTTGATACTTGGTGACCCTGCATCAACTCCACGAACAATTAAGTTTATCTAAGGCAAAGAGTGTAATTTTGACATTTTTAAGTATCAAGGTAGACATGCTGAACATGTATCCATAATAGAAATTCAATCTTCATTTGAACAGAGGCATGAAGAACTGAAAATTCAAAAAAAATATGTAACTAATATCAACATTAGAGAGTGACAGCAGTGTTACTATTAAAAATATAGTAAAGAAATTAACAACAATTTGTGGGACAGGGGTGTGGGAGGAATTGGCTGGGTAGTTCTCGCGTAGCACCTCACGGGATTGTACTCAAACATCAGGTGGGGGCTACAGTTATATGAAGGCTAGACCTCCCCAACACGGTGTTCTCAAGGTAGTTTTATGTATAATGACTGATTTCTCCCAAAGTAAGGATCCCAAGAGAATCAGAGAGACACGAAATAGGCTTTTCTAACCCAGCCTTTGAAGTTATACAGCACCACTTCAGCCTCATTCTAGTGAGTGGACCAACCGACCACATGCCTGCTCAAACTCTGCATCTTGATGGAAGGTGTGTCAAACATTTTAGGGGTCATAATTATAATTAACTCTAGTACTCAATTGAGGTCTTTCATCAAATTCAGTCGAAATTTCATCCAGAATGGGTAATTAAGTTATTCTCAGGTACATCCATTTTTAATGTCCCAAGGAAGCCCACAAGCAAAAACAAAACAAACAATCCCCCAAACTTTGACCTATTTGAAACCTACAGATAGTGGACTTGGTTGGCCCTAATAGGGTTTGCTTCTGCCAGTACTTTCATATGTATTCAAGCAAGTAAGGCACAAATGAGAAATGAGAAAGTGAAAATATCATATTACCTTTCAAAGGCATTTATTTTTCTAGATTTCACCAAAGTTTCACATGAGTGTTTCTTTTTCCTGAATCTACATCATCCAGTATGATATACATTACAAAGGCTATGTGCTTTTCCCTCTTTGTACTGATAATGTGTTTCTTTTCATAAAGAATTCACCATTCCTTTAGTATTTCTTTTGTGAATCTGTCCATGCTTTGTCAAGAAATAATGTAGAAAATGGATGTTTATTTGATTTGCCGCTAAAATATCTATTTTTTTTCTAAGCACTGGCCAAAGCTGCAGTTAAAGTTCTTAACGTTACCAAAATGAAGTCCATTTCCAAAATACAACCTTAAGCCACATGGCTGAATATTTTATTTCATGCAGGTCATCTTCATTGGACCAAGATGCCAAACTTGAATATTAAATGTCAAGCTCCAATACCACCTTCTCGTTATACTCAAGGGGAAGACCTTCGGCTTGCCCCTGGACAGTGAGATCAATTGTTCCCCAGATGCCAACAGACACATACACATGGCTGTAGAGAAACTATTCATTTTCTCTGTTTTGGGGAGCCTCCTGTGAAATGATTCAAGTCCATCTATCACATTGTTAAGCAAGAGTTTTGAGGCCAAACTAACTAGGAAAAGAGAAACTGAAGAAAGGCAGTCAGTACCCAATGTGGCTGGTCTTCACCAGCTGGGTGTGCTTCAGCTGGCTTGGAAGTGTCAACCCAGACTGCAATTACTGACCTTGCTAGAGGCTGTGGCTCCCTGGAGGCAGCAGGGGAGAGAAGGAATGATGGATGCTCATGGTGTTTTCCACAAACAGGAGGAGTAATTATGAAGTATTCATGCTGTCACAGACCACAGTGCTGGGTCTCAGGAGGATCGTAAGATTAAAATCATAAGATTTTGGAATGAAAATAGGTTCAGTGAGAGTTCATGTCAAGTTCTCATTAAAATTTTTATAAGAGAGGAGGAAAAGCACATGCCTTTATCACAGAGCAATTATAACTTATAAGCTGGTGAGAACGCTGGTGACAAGCAGTATGAAAGAACTCCCCAAGCAATATTTTATTTCACGGAGCTGTTGTTTCCTACAAAACTGAGCAGGAACATAGTTTCACTATAAAAAGTTCCCTTTTGTTGGTCATAAACAGAACCATACAATTTTGCAACATGCATGCCTGCAAAAATGATGCTTTACTAATTGTTTTTACTAATTCTTCATCTGAAAAAGATGTACTAATTGTTTTATGTGCCTACTTTATATCTTAGATATTTAAAAAATCCTTGTGATGTTACCAGCAATTTCTTTTTTATACAAAAATCATCTTCTCCATTAAAATATATCCCCCTATAACAATTCTCTACAGCATTTTAAATAGCTTTTCTGTGGTACAATTTATATGCAATAAAATTCACCCACTTTATGTGTTCAGTTCAATGAGTTTTGGTAAATTTGTACATTTGTGCCGCCATCACCACAGCCCAGTTTTAGAACCCTTCCATCACCCCCAAAAACATTTCTTCATGCTTATGTGCAGCCAATCCTTGCCTCCTAACCTTGACCCAAGGCACCCATTGATCTGGTCTCTGTCTCTCTAGTTTTTCCTTTTCTGGAGATTTCAGGAAATGAAATTATACAATACATAGTCTTTGTGAATAGATTCTTTCACTCAGCATAAGACCTTGGAGATTCATCTATGTTATTGTGTATATCAGCAGTTTATTCTTTTTTATGGAGCAGCATTCCATTGCATTTATATATATATATATATATATATATATATATATATATACACACACATATATATATGTATATATATGTATATATTCACTTGCAATATACACATTTTTATTTATCCATTCACTTGTTCATTGTATCAAGTCTGTTTCTAATCTTGTTTATGGCACTCTTCATCTCTGATTGATTCTTTTTTCCCTTTTATGTCTTCCATTCTTTTCTCAAGTCCAGCGAACATCCTTATGATCACTGCTTTACATTCTCCAGCAGGCACGTTATTCACATTTGTTTCACTTAGATCTCTCTCTGGCCGTGGACTTGTCCTGTTCTTTCATTTGGGATACATTCCTCTATCTTGGCGTTTGGTCTAAGTCTCTGCTTTCTTCTCTGTGTTAGAAAAGCCAGTTATGTCTACTGCTCCTGAAAGTGACGCCCTTATGAAGAAAAGGTTATGTGGTGCCCGGGGCCTGGTGCTTCAGAGACCGTCTCTGGTGTGTGCTGTGTGTGCCCCGCTGCTGTATTCTGGCTGTGCTACCCTTCGGGACAGTTGTTTCTATCTGTTCGCTTGTTGATGGACATTTGGAGAATTTCCAGTTTGGGGCTGCTCGAAATGATTTTAGTCTGAACATTTTAGTACAATATTTGCATGGACATATATTTATTTTTCTTGAGTAGGTATCTAGGTGTGGAGTTGCTGGGTGGTATGATTTAATAATAAAAAAAAAAACCCACAAAGGTATTTTTCAAATGGCTATACCAATTTACATTGGGACCAGCAATGTGTAAGGGTTTTCCTTTCTCTACCTCTTTGTCTATATTTAGAATGGTCATTCTTTTGGATTTTAGCCATTCTAACAGGTACAATGTGGTATTTCAATGTGGTTTTAATTTGCATCTCCATAATGACTAATGATGTTGAGCATCTTTTCATGTGTTTTATTGGCCATTTGTATATTTTCTTTGGTGAGGTGTCTATTCTAACAGTTTGCCTTTTATGTGCCTACGTTATGTCTTAGACATTAAAAAAATCCTTGTGATAAAATGCTATCAACAATTTCTTTTTATACAAAAATCATCTTCTAATTAAAATATATGCTTCTATAACAATTCTCTCCAGCATTTTAAATAGGTATATAATTTAAATAGATATATAATTTGTACATACTTTTCCAAGTTCGTGGTTTAGTTTTTCATTGCCTTACTGATATCTTTGGAGAAACAAGTGGTTAATTTTGATGAGATTTAATTTATTAATATTTTTACATTGTTCATGCTTCTGCTGTCATATTTAAGAAATTGTGGCCTGCCCTAAGATCACAGACATTATCTTCTCTTTTTACTTCTAGACATTTCATAGTTTAAGCTCTTATCTGTAGTATTTTTTTCAAATAGTTATTTATCACAATAAGGGATGATATTTGTAACTTGGAGGAAAGCAGTTATTTATGTCTGGCGACTGTTTCAATGGGTCAGTGGCTAGGCAGTACCAGCTGTAAACTATGCTGAATATAATTTCTAACCATAGGTAGTTTTTACAGACAAATCACACACTTGTATTTGGGTGTATATGTATATACGTATATATGTGTGTGTGTGCGTGTGTGTGTGTGTGTGTGTGTGTGTATCATATATATACATATATGTGTGAATACACTATCTGTAGTTCTTACTCCACAATTTTAAAAATAAGCTCAAGAATGGCATATCTCAGGTTCAGGTTTGCGGTAAGGGCAGTTGCTCATAGGAGGCCAGAATAAAGAGAAATGGGACATGGTATTTGTTTGACATCATGGGACATGATAGCTGAAGGGGGAGTTTGCCCAACCAAAGACAGATGGTTATGAATTAATATGAAAGGTCATTACAATACTACCCAGAAAATATGAAAATCTCTAGTGACAGTAGGCCAAGAGATACAAGGCCCAAGATGTAAATAGGCCCCAGGTGAGGAGTTAGCAACTAATGTCAGGGAAACTGAAAATCCATAAAGGCAACTACCGCAAGTGAACAAGTCCTGAAGCACTGGGCCTCAGGAATCTAGGCAGAGTTTCTGTCTCCAGGAAAGGACTTAGCAAGAAAACAGGATTCACAGAAGACAGACATAAGATAGGTATTTTATTGAATAGTGTTCCAGAAGCAGGAATAAGGCAGACCTTGGGGCACAGGGTGGCACTAAGGCTTAGGAATACTTTAGGCTCCCAGTTGTTAATCTTTAATAAGTTACACAATTCATTTTAACAACTCCTTACTTCCATATTGTCTTGCACCACTAAATAAGGCCTTCATTATCTCTCATCTAGCCGATTATAATAGTCTTCGAATCTATCTCTTTGTTCATGGTTCTTCATTTCTGTCATGTAGTCCACATACCAATCCTAGGTTCACTATTTTCAAGTGTGGTTTCTATAAAACCCATCAGCAATACAAAATATTTAATGGTCTATCACTGCTTATCAAATTAGATTCAAATTCCTCACTCCTCCTGGCACTGAAAACTCTGGAAAATGAGCATACCTATATTCATATCTCATCTAGAGTTATTCCTGTACACGGAATCTACATTTCTGCCATAACAGTATACTTGGTGATCATAACAATTCTGCTTAAACTCTGCACATTCCTTCTACCAGGAATCACAATCTCAACCCATCAAAATTCCCCCAGCCTTCAAGCATGCCCCAAATGCTACCTCTTCGATGAAACACTTTTCCATTTCCCTATGTTGACACCATATCTTCCTCTTCTCAACTTTTATGTCATCTACATCAGTGGGGGACAAATTATATGGCCCACAGGCCAAATCTGTCCTACTGGGTTTTACTAGAACACAGCCATTATCATTCGTTTACTTATTATCTGTGGCTGCTTTCACACTACAATGGTTTGAAGTTGAGTACTTGTGACAGAAGGCACATGGTCCACAAACCAAAAACATTTACTGCCTAGCCCTTTACACTAAAAGTTTTCTGACATCTAATCTAGATCATGCTGCTAAAGGAAAGACAATTTTTTTACAACTAATTATCCTAATAAAATATATAACATAAGGATTTTTATAGTATAATCTCACCATCATATAATCACCAACTACCGTTCACTTCAATGTTATCTGATGTGGTCCATGGTCCAAAGATCTATTTGAATTCTGTGTGTGTGTGTGTGTGTGTGTAATGTGACTACCCAAGTAGTGCAACCCCTCTTGTACACTTTTTTACATCAATTTGGCAGTGATCCATACTTCAAGATATTGAATTAATTATTCAAATGTGTTACCTAACTTATTCCAATAAAATATTTATAGTGTATGACTGAACTTTTCAGAACAGAGGCAGATAAAAGCTGGCATAAATTGCATAATAAAATTTTATTTTAATGGAATGGTTTGAACTCAAGATTCCTCCATAAAACAGTTTTCTAATGCAATTTCAAGTGTTATTAGAAAAATATTTTATACTATGTAAATAATGATAAAAATATGCATTATGTAAATGTTTTCCCATTCCACTTTGTTCATCAAAAGGGGTCAATAAAAGGTCAATAAAAAGTGCTTGGTACTAAAACTTTGGAAACACTGGGGACCTCCGTAAGAGATAAGACCCTTTCCAATCTCTGCAGGTCATGACTGACATGGCTGTAGCTATTGTATCCTCTGTATCTAGCATAGTTTGTAGCACTTAATAGTGGTTTAATACATAATTTTTAAAATAAATTATCACTTTCTCTACTTTTCTACTCTGTGACTTTGGCAAATTCCTGGTGGAATACTTCCAAGCAAACAATTTTCCTTTAACCAAAGTCTTAGTCCATATCCAATTACATGGCACCCAAATGGGAGACACCAATTTAAGTTGACTAGAAGGTAGCCATGACCACTAGCTTCTCCATTTCCTGCATTCCTTCCTCAGTGAACTTGCCCTGACTTGGGAAATGATTATAACTCCAATACCATTTACTCTTTCATTTTCTAAAGTTGGAACTTAAAACAAGATGTTGAACCACTTCAAAAGTGTGCAACAAGACATTTCAATGGAATTCAAGTTATAGAAGATGTTGTAAGGTGTTTTAACTCCAGGGTTACAAGAAAACATTTTCTTCCCTTTGATGGGTGGATGTGGGCGTCTACACATAAGACATTTTATTTTCACAATTAAAAAAATTGTCAAAAAGGAAAGAAATACTTCGGTTGTTTGTTTTCTATTAATTTCCTCCAAGCAAGTAAACTTCAATTTTCAGTGCTCCACTGCCTTTAAAGAGGATAAATATATTTCATTTCATGTCTGTTCCATAATTTTGCAAAGGCTCGTTATCACCCAGTGAGTAGTATTAGTGTTTTGTTCTAGACAGGCATTCATCAATGATGTGAATAATTTGAGAAGGAAAGAGTGATGACTAAGGATTTTCTTCAACTTTTTTCTCTCAGAATTTTCACTTTTTTAATTAAATTAAAGGGAGAAATGAAAGTACTTTTAAATCAAAAATTAAATGAAGAACCCCATGGCAATGCACTAGAAACATGTGTTTTTCTTAATTAAAAAGACAAATGCCAGGCAATATGAAAATGTAAGGGCCTCAAGTGTGAAGTCACACATCTGTGATAACACTTTGGATAACTACTTAATTAAATTAATATTTTGTTATATTTTATTTGTATTAACCCTTATCCAGATTTCTGGGGTGGGGCAATTCAAAGTATGCTCCCCTTAAGACCATAGTTAAGTTTACATTTATTGTGATGCTCAAGAGTAAAGCCTTTAAAGGTCGAAGTTCTTTTTACTTCAACACTTTCATATAATTAAAAATTAACACTCTGCTTCTTCTCCTTTTGAAAAAGTCATTGAAGTGTTTATTATAATCTGAGTTTGAAAAAACTGTTCTCTTTCAAAATTTCAAGTAGCACTTAAAGCTTAAGAGACACGTTTAGTCATTGAAGAGATAACTATTGGGATTCTGTTTGGGTTAAAACAAGAATCAAGAAAATTAACTGAAAAGGAAAAATCCATAAAAGATTTTATTACAGAAGATTTCAGAGAAAATAAATCTGTAAAAAATTTCATTAGCTGTGGTCAGTATGTCTGGCAAATGTCATCTATATTTGGATCTTATACTTTTTCACTGAGGAAAAGTAAATTTTCTGTGCATTCACTGTACTTCAGAAGTCAGGATCTCTTTCCTGACTTCTACTTCCACACCAAAAAGATGCAAGTACCAATTGTCTGCTTTTGCCTTACAGGTGTTTATGAGGCATGACAAGTTATTCTTGATTTAAAGGAAAAACATGAAAGATTTTTGTGTGGGAGAGAGGGGAACCTCACACATTGTCACCTACTTGGTTGGTGATGGCATCTCACTGATTTACTGGCCATGTTTATCATAATCTTTCATTCCAAAGGTTTTGTTGTTACCCAAAAATTTTGCTACATGATTCTCTCATCTTCTCCAACCCTTCAGAATTTTTTTCCATTGATTCGTGGTTACTTTTCTGGTTTCTCACCCACTCTTGCCCTTTTCCTGGTATGAATGTATTCATATATATGCTTATCTGTTTAGTGTTAAAAGTCGCCTACCTTGTTTTGGCATGTGGTGCTTATGTGTCCCTAATTAAAAAATGCTCACCTCATCTTCAACCAAGTAATCTGTTTGTTTATATATATATACATATATATATAAAACATCACTATCTCAAAAAGAGATCTTTATCCCTATGTTCACTGCAGCATTACTCATAATAGCCAATTCATGGAAACAACTTCGGTGTCCATCCATACAGAAAATGTGGTATATATGTACAATGGGATGTTATTAAGCCATAAGAAAGAAAGAAATTCTGCCATTGGTGACAACATGGATACACCCAGAGGGCATTATGCTGAGTAAAATAAGTCAGAGAAAGACAAACACTGTATTATAGGACATATATGTAGAATCTTAAAAAAATAAGCTAAACTCATAGAAACAATAGAATGGTGGTTTCCAGGGGCGGGGCTATGGGGAAAATAGGAAGGTACTGATCAAAGGGTACAAACTTCCAGTTATAAGATGTATAAGTCCTGGGGATCTAATGTACAGCATGGTGACTATAGTTAACTATACAGTAGTACATAATTGGAAGCTGTAAGACAGTAAATATTAAATGTTCTCACTACACACATACAGCATCAATTATATGAGGTGATGGGTGTGTTAACTAATGTTATGGTGTTAACCATTTCACAATATGCATGTGTCTCAAATCATCACATTGTATACCTTAAATTGACACAATGCTATATGTTAATTATATCTCCATAAAATGTTATATATTAATTATACCTCAATTAAGGTTTTTTTAAAGTCATACCTCATGTATTCGTAGCACATGTGATACAAAGGATCTTATATTCTTTGAGACCTTTTAAATATATGATGAGGAGTGACGTTGAGCATCTTTTCATGTGCCTTTTGGCCATCTGGATGTCTTCTTTAGAGAAGTGTCTATTCATGTTTTCTGCCCATTTCTTCACTGGATTATTTGTTTTTCAGGTGTGGAGTTTGGTGAGCTCTTTATAGATTTTGGATACTAGCCCTTTGTCTGATTTGTCATTAGCAAATATCTTTTCCCATTCTGTTGGTTGCCTTTTAGTTTTGTTGATTGTTTCCTCTGCAGTGCAGAAGCTTTTTATCTTCATGAGGTCACTCCTCATCAGGGAAATACAAATCAAAACCACACTCAGATACCACCTCACGCCAGTCAGAGTGGCCAAAATGAACACATCAGGAGACTATAGATGCTGGAGAGGATGTGGAGAAACGGGAACCCTCTTGCACTGTTGGTGGGAATGCAAACTGGTGCAGCTGCTCTGGAAAACAGTGTGGAGGTTCCGCAAAAAATTAAAAACAGACCTACCCTATGACCCAGCAGTAGCACTGCTAAGAATTTACCCAAGGGATACAGGAGTGCTGAGGCATAGGGGCACTTGTACCCCAATATTTCTAGCAGCACTTTCAACAATAGCCAAATGATGGAAAGATCCTAAATGTTCATCAACTGATGAATGGATAAAGACATTGTGGTTTATATACACAATGGAATACTATGTGGCAATGAGAAAGAATGAAATCTGGCTTTTTGTAGCAACGTGGATGGAACTGGAGAGTGTTATGTTAAGTGAAATAAGTCATACAGAGAAAGACAGATACCATATGTTTTCACTCTTATGTGGATCCTGAGACACTTAACAGAAGACCATGGGGGAGGGGAAGGAAAAAAAAAAGAGAGGGAGGGAGCCAAACCATAAGAGACTCTTAAAAACTGAGAATAAACTGAGGGTTGATGGGGGGTGGGAGGGAGGGGAGGGTGGGTGATGGGCACTGAGGAGGGTACCTGTTGGGAGGAGCACTGGGTGTTGTATGGAAACCAATTTGACAATAAATTTCATATTAAAAAACATATATATGATGAAATGTTTTATATTTAAAAATTGTTTTTAATGTTTATTTTTTTTTGAGACAGAGAGAGCATGAACAGGGGAGGGTCATAGAGAGAGGGAGACACAGAATCTGAAGCAAGCTCCAGGCTCTGAGCTGTCAGCACAGAGACCGACGTGGGGCTCGAACTCACAGACCGTGAGATCATGACCTGAGCCAAAGTCAGAAGCTCAACTGACTGAACCACCCAGGTGCCCCAAAATGTTTTATATTTAAAACACAGGAGGGGTGCCCGGGTGGCTCAGTCAGATAAGTGTCTGACTCTTGATTTCGGCTTAGGTCTTGATCTCATGGTTCGTGGGATCAAGTCCCACACTGGGCTCTGTGTTGGGTGTGGGGCCTGGTTAGGATTCTCTCTCTCTCTGTCTCTCTCTGTCTCTGTCTCTCTGTCTCTCTCTCTTTTACTTGCTGTCTCTATCCCTCTCTCAAAAATAAATAAATAAACTAAAAACAAAAACACAGGAGAGATTACATAGTTTTTTGAAATTCCTTTAGAATTATTTGAGGAAAGCAGTTTCAAGACCACAAGACTCTCTCAACCATAATTACACAGTACAGTCACTTGAATTGCTTTAAAAAAAATACAGATATTCAGGTACCAGTGGGTAATCTCTAAAGGTAGGATTTGGGTCTGAAAAGAAAATTTTCTAGAAGCTTCTCCAGGTGATGCCTCCTTGAAGGCAGGGTTGAAAGCCATTGCATTGTGACCTACTAGTGAGGATGATCTTACAATCATTTCAAAGTCAACAATCCTAATATTTCTCCCTGTAAAATGCTGTGGCTAAAGAAATTGGTATAATTGTTTTCTTGGTAACTTCTCACTAATACTGAAACCAGACTATAAAACATGAGAACCAAAAAAAAAAAAAAAAATCTATTTATGCTTCCTGGAGTTTTCTTCCTAGTTAATGGCATCCTAGAGTATAATCATATAGTCATATATGAAGACAATATTAAGTAAAGGTTGACCATTCTTACAGCATTTATATTACAACAACCTTCTCATTATGTGGGGAAGAAAGGAAGCTGTATACATTCTCAAGGGACATACTCCACAGCTTTACTAGGGTGAATTCTCAGACCCATTGGGGGGAGCGACATAGTACTAGCTCTTTATTTCACATTGCTCCTTCCACTTAATTTAATAGGCACTTGTTGAGTACTGACCATGACTTTGTTCTGAGCTTTGGCTGGCAATATAAAGCTTAATTCTTCCAGTGAAAAATATTTATTGAGCATGTACTCTGGGCCTGGTACTGTTGTAGGAGGTTATGATACAGCTGAGAATGAAACAGACAATAATTCCTGCCCTCATTGATCCAGGGAAGGTGATCCCTACCTTGAAGTATCTTCAAACCAAATGTTAAGAAAGATAGACTACCCGTGAAAATAAAGTATGTCACGTTTCATATTGCTAGTAGAATTTCTGGAATTGACTGCTAAGTCACAAAAATCTTGCTCCACTCCTCCCAATTGTTTCTTAAATAAATAAATGAAAGCTAATATTCCCTGGCATTAGCTTCAAGGGGACTCATATTCCAAGGAGACATTTTTCCCAATGTCCTGTTGCAATATATTTCACACATGTGTAATAAGTGACCGTACTGAAGTGGGCACATTTTCCACACCAAAAATTTACTGCCTTGACCTGAGTAAGAATCATCTCTGGAAATTACACACCTGAAACTAATATTCTACTATATGTTAACTTAGTGGAATTTAAAGAAAAACTTGAAAAAAAAGCATATAGAAAGAAAAAAATAGCTCCAAAAATCAGCTCTGGAAAATTAATCTAAAACCTACAGAGAAATAATTGGATAAGAGAGGCAACTTCAGTGAAGCAAATTATACACATATCCTAAAATTTAATATTTAAAATAGTAAATGTAATGCTGCTTTATTTATGATAGCTTTACCATCTTAGATGTGAGGGATTTTAAGCACTTGAGATCAATTTGTTACCTTGTTTTCAAAACTCCCAGGTTATATTTAACTACTTGATATTTCTTATTTTGTCATCTTGATTTTGACTAATTGCATAACTTTTTCCATGACAAGTGTTCCTCTTCCTCTTTTAACCAACATTAACTCATATCCTGGTATGTATAAAAAGCCTCAGAACAAAGCTGCAATCAAATCTGTACACTGTCTTTATTAAAATAAAGTATAGAATGAATGGAAAATATCACATCGATTAAGTTTATTTTCCTCCTTAATTTTAAATTTATTTTCTTTTTTTTTTAAGTGAATACAATTTAGATCTGAGCAATGAAAAACAAAATGGAAACTGATGTTAATCTGGACCATTGGTTTCAAAAATATTTTTTTTAACATCACCGTGTTACCAAATTGATGGAACAATATCTACAGCGTTGTATAAAAGGTTAGATATAGATAGAGAGAATAAAGTTATAGATAGAGGTAGAAAGAAACTGAGAGAACCAGTTAAAAAAATTTTTTTTACATTTATTTATTTATTTTTAAGAGACAGAGAGAGACAGAGCACAAGTGGGGGAGGGGCAGAGAGAGAATGAGCCACAGAATCCAAAGTAGGCTCCAGGCTCTGAGCTGTCAGAACAGGGCCTGATGCGGGGCCCGAACCACAAACTGTGAGATCATGAGTTGAGCCGAAGTCAGACACTTAACCAACTGAGCCACCCAGGCACCCCCAGAGAGAACCAGTTAAAATTTCTAAATGATTCCTTAGAGATTAATTCATAAAACAATACGAGTCTACATCCCAGATCACTGTAAAATTATAATTACACTGTTTTTAAAAAATTTGCCATTTTTTTAACCTATCAGGCATAGGTAGACGCAGCCATAAGCCTTCTTGTACGTGAAAAGATTTCCCGTTTTTGTACTTGCTTCCTATGAGCTTGACTGTTTCTTACCCATGTCACTGTAACTCCTTAATATAAATACCACCCCCACCTGGCTCACTAATTTGCTATTATACACAAATATTGGCAACTTAATCATGTACAGGAAGTGGTAAATAAATATTCTGCAATTAGTTTCCAAGTTGATTTGACATAATTCAGGAGATACTTTATGAGCATTGTTCATAGATTCTATTTAAAGCACTGACAAGCATGAATATATTTAAGGCAGTTTTGAATATGAAGATGCCACTTCATTTTAATGACTTTCACTTGAATTAAACATTAATATAAAATAGTTGTTTCAGAAAAGTATAATATATAGAATTTTTTTTTCAAAAAAAAGACATTGAATGATTTGATATGCATTTAGCTATTTGAGCTTTATACATACACCCATTTCTACTGCTTGCTAGGTGAAGCTATCTGTCTATATCTAATATATGAATATATATTATTATATTAAATCAGGAGTCAACAAATTATGGTCTGTGGGAAAATTCTAGCTCCTTCCTTATTCTTGTAAATAAAGTTTTATTGGAACACAGCCATGCTCATTTGATGATGTATTATTGTCTGTGGGTGGTTTCATGCTACAACAGCAGAGATGAGTAGTTGTGACAGAGACCATCTGGCTGCAAAGCCTAAAATATTTACTCTGGCCTTTTGCAGAAAAAGTTTGCCCACCACTCTATCACACAGTTGTAAATGTATGTGTGTACATTTGTGTCTTTCCCCTCCTGGTATCTTTTAAAAATCTGTCATATCCTGTCAGCACACTGCAGCCATCTCAGCATTTACTGGATTGTAAATTGCTGAAAAACTTTACCCCAACATTACCTAAATGTTCCTAATTGATAACATATCTTCCCATTATGCTAAAATAGACTTAGATTTGTCAACTTAAGCCCTCATTAGAAAGCAAAAATATGAGAAATTTTCCTTTCTACCTTGACACTTTCTAACCAGTTTGCATTTCCCAAGTCATTAAGTTTATGATAGTAAAGTTGCTGATATTGTCAAGAAAGGAGAATTAGAAAAGCTAAAAAGAATACCAGCTGTCAAGAGAATTCCCTTAATGTAGCTTTCTTCCCCTGACTATTTTCTCCTTTCATTTTTTGTTATTTCTTTCCCCATCTTTTTTTTTTCCTTTTTTTCCTTGAGTCAATTAAATATGTTCTTATTTTCAATAGTCAGAACACTGGTACATAACTGAAGCATTTTATAAAATAAGATTATTTTATTCCTCCTTATATTCTCTGTGTGTATGGGTATGCATAAGTTACTCATTTAAATCACACTTTCGTTATTGGTCAATATGGCAAAACTGTTTCTTCACTGTTAAGGGGAGATTCCTGGAAGAAACAGGATACATTACTGGTAGCACTCCACCCATGGAGCCCGATTGAGATTGAGCAAGATGTGTCTCACTATCCAGATTTGCTGTTAGAAGAGCTGTGGGAGTTAGCAGAAAGAATACCTGGTGCTCATGCTTAAAAGAATCAGATTTCAATCACCCCTTGTAGTCACACCTCTACAACAACATACCCATACCTCATATTGAAAATGCCAAGTTACTATTATACTTATTTTTATACCTATTTTTCTCTCTCCTTCCCTCTTACCCTCTCACTCGCAGATACAGACACACTCTCACACTCATTCTTATACATTCATTTCTGCTACCCTGGTAGCGTTAAACTGTCAATACTCTACGCTTTGAGCCAGAGAAAAGGCTAAAAGGATCATTCATAGGAATCCAAGTTCAAATCACTGCTGTTTCCTAACCCTGCAACCAAAAAGCCAGTAATCTTAGGCGAGAAACTTAACTGTTTCTGCTTTGGTTTCCTTATCTACAAAACAGGAAGAATAGCACCTCTCACCAAATTGTTGTACATATTAAATAAGATATTACCTATTGTTAGGGACTGAATGTTTGTCCCCCCTCCCCTGCCCCACCATTCGTAAGTTGCAGCCCTAACCCCCAATATGATGGTACTTGGAGGTAGGCCTCTGAGGGATAATTAGGTGCAGATGAGATTACGAGGACTAGGCCCTTGTGATGGGATTTGTGACCTTGTAAGAAAATAAAGAGACACCAAAGCTCTCTCTCTCTCTCTCTGTGATATGAAGACACAGTGAGAAAGTGGCCATCTGTAAGCTAGGAAGCTTACAGATCCTCTCCAGGAACTAATCCTGCCACCATCTTGGTCTTGGACTTCCCAGCCTCCCAGAACTGTGAGAAACAAATGTCTATGGTTTAAGCCACCCAGTCAATGGAATTTTAAAATGTATATTTTTATTATTTTTATGGTGATACAATTACATATGACATTATGTGTTTAAGGTTCACAGTGTGCTGATTTGATATTTATTTTTGAGACAGAAGGAGACAGAGCATGAGCAGGGGAGGGGCAGAGAGAAAGGGAGACACAGAATCCGAAGCAGGCTCCAGGCTCTGAGCTGTCAGCACAGAGAGTGACGGGGGGCTCGAACTCACAGAGTGTGAGATCATGTCCTGAGCTGAAGTCAGACGCTCAACCGAGTGAGCAACCCAGGTGCCACGATACATTTATATATTGCAATATGATCATCACTTTTGCTTCTAATACTTCCATCATGTCACACAATTATTATTTCTTTTTGATGGTGAGAACATTTAAGATTTTGTCTCTTAGCAAGATCTAAATAAGATCTACTATATAATACAGTATATCACTGACTACAATCACTATGCTATGCATTCCATCTCCAGGACTAACTCATCTCATAGTTGCAAATTTGTACCTTTTCACATTTCCCCAATCCCCCCACTCCCCAGCCCCCAGTAATGGCCACTGTAGTCTGCTTCTACAATTTTGGCTTTTTTAGATTCCACATATATGTGATACTCTATAATATTTGTCTTTCTTTGGTTTATCTCACTGAGCCTAAGGCCCTGAAGGCCCATCCATGTTGTCACAAATGGCAGGATTTTCTTCTTTCTCATGGATGAATAATATTCCATTGTGTGTGTGTGTGTGTGTGTGTGTGTGTGTGTATACATGCATACACACACACATCATATCACTTTGTTAGAATGGTTATTATGAGGAGGATAAGAGATAAGAAGTGTTGGTGAGAATGTGGAATAAAAAGAACCTTTGGGCATTGTGGGTGAGAATGTAAATTGGTTGCTCACTATGAAAAATAGTGTGGAAGTTCTTCAAAACAATTAAGAATAAAACAACCATATTATCCACCAGTCCCACTTCTGGGTATATGAGATGAAAACAGGATATCAAAAAGCTATCTTTCCTATAGTGTTTAACGCAGCATTATTCACAAGACTCAAGATATGGAAACAACCTAAGTGTCTTTCAATGGATAAAGAAGATGTGGTATACACATGCCATGGTATTTTGTTCTAGCAGCCTGAGCTAAGACACCTGCAAATAACAAGTTCTAGACTCAACATACAGTACTGCTTATGTTAGGTATTACTAATTATTTTTGAGAAGTGAAATAGTTAAAAACATGTTTAAGTTTTTGCATTTCTTAACCATCAACTGCATGGTTTATATATATGTTTAGTTGCCTTCCATAAGGAAGCAAACTAAGATTCAGATTTTGAATCTGATTCTTCACGTTTTGACTGTTCTAATCAATGGATTTGTATTGGCTGGGGATAAAGCTGAGTCTTTGCTATATTCGACCACTGTAATATGGACATAGAATTTATAAGTATTACTTTTTCCTAGAAATGAAGTCTAAAACAATTTAGTATTTGAGAATAATTTTGCCTTAAAATTATTTATAGATTTGGGCAGGGAGAATGAGGGCACATTTAAATAACATTGAATTTCATAGCATTAACAGTCTAATAGTTCAGGCTTTCTCACTTTTCACCAACTGTAATTTCACCCTGTCACAATCTATTTGAAAGGAATCTTTCTGAATTAAATATATAGGCAAAATCTCAGCGGTTCCCCATAACCAATAGGATAAACTTTCAACCTCCCCTTTGACCCGATGTTACTCCAACGCTCCTCTCAGTCTCCAGAATTAACTTTTACGAATCTTGACTCCAACTGAACTGGACTATTACTGAACTTCAAATGCATTAGTTACACCTCAGCAACCTTGCTTATGCATTTTCCCCTGCCTAGACCACTTTGCTCTCCTTTCCATATATAAATTCAGTGTTCGTGGAAGTCCTACCAATGAAATGGAGTCTTCCCTGACGATTCAAGTATATGCTGGGTATTCCGTTTCATTAATGCATGCACTTCTTATTTTTGCCAACAATCTTTGCCCTTAGTATTAACTCATTTATTCTTCAAATGGGTGGTGGGTGACTCCTATATGTCAGGGACCTAATCTCTCATAGTGGCATACAATATATGCTATGTTTTCTATTATCAAGGAGTTGACAGATGAGTAATTCAACAATTGTATTGCAGAGAGATAGTTCTTGTAAAAGAATTGTGCTATTGGAGCTCAAAGGAAGAGTTTGTTTTAGTTAAATTAATCTCAGTTTGGAGTTTTTTTAATGTTTATTTTGAGAGAGAGAGAGAAAGAGACAGACACAGAGAGAAAGAGAGAGAGAGACAAAGCATGACACAGCATGAGCAGAGGAGGAGCAGAGAGAGAGAGAGAATCCCAAATAGGCTGCATGCTGTCAGCACAGACCCCCGACATGGGGCTCAATCTCAAGAACCGTGAGATCATGACCGGAGCTGACATCCAGAGTTAGACGTTTAACTGGTGGGGTGAGCCAGCCAGGCGCCCCCTAAGTTTGGATTTTTTAAGTGAAATGATGTCATGAGAGAACTTGCTAATAATTGCTATCATAAACTCCATGAGATGATACACCTACCTTTCAGTGAATCCTACGGTACAGTGAAACAGAAAATGCTACAGCAAAGCTCTGTGACTTACAACCCTTTTTCACTCATTAATATCAATACTTCAGATACCAAATTATTCTGGGTAATTACAAGGGATCTTATTGTGAAAACTGCTTCTTGGACAATTACAATACATATAGAAACTATACTTTGTGGATAAACACTGAAAATCATGTCCCTGCTTTGAGGAAGTAAATTATGTTGCTTCCTTTTGGAAGGCAATTAAACATTTAAAAAAAAATTTTAATACGAGGCTCACATAATTGCCTCAATATGAAACAGTGAAAGGCAGCTTTACAATGAAAACTAACCAACCAGAGATTTTGTTTTTATACACGAGATGATGCATCTCTCTTTGGAGGAGTAACAGGGTTTCCACATGCACTTGATACTCAAACCACATGTACATAAATGGGGACTCTAACTAGGCATTACAGTTTGATATAGTAACAAAAAATGTGTAAGTGCAAATGGATCATGGTTTTCAAGATAAACAAGTTTTATAAATGTTTAGTTGACTTGTATAACTTACACTGAGAGTTCACAGCAAGAACATTTAAAAGGTAAGTATTCATTCCAATTGAGATTATGTAGATTCTGTTTTAAAACTACACACAGTTCAGGGGCGCCCATGTGGCTCAGTGGGTTAAGTGTCCCACTCTTGCTTTTGGCTCAGATCATGATCTCACAGTTCATGATTTCAAGCCCTGCATCGGACTCCACACTGGTGGTGGAGAGCCTACTTGGTATGCTCTCTCTCCCTCTCTTTCTCTGCCCTTCCCTTGTTTGCTCTGTCTCTCTCCCAAAATAAATAAACTTAAAAAAATAAAACTATATATAGTTTAAAACTCAGTGGTGTGCTGATGAATGTTTAACAACAGTTTTGCCTGGGGAGGGATGTGATGTGGAGCATTGGTCAAGCTCTTGTGAGTTGGTATAAACTGGCTCACTCCATCATATCGCTGGTTTAAATGTTCTGAGAGCATTCCAAATGAGACTTGGTATGGTCTCTTGTGAAAACGGCGATGGTAAGAAAGTATAAGCAGTTTCTCCCAGAGCATACTACATGTATAACCACTTGTATGTTGTGAGATGATGATTAATATGTCCACTGCTATGGGCCCTCAGGTGCATTGTTAAGTCTAAACAAGCATTCTAAGTACAGTCTTGCAGAAAGGAAACCTGAGATCGAGAGATCCATTGTTCCTTAGTCACCAGACTATATATGGTTTACTCAAGTCTTGGGAATTATTAGAACTAAAACTGGTTCTTAGTTTTAGATGATTCATAACACAGCACTTATCAGTCCTTTTTACCTCTTCTTTTTTTTTTTAAGTTTTTAAGTAGAATAATCTTACTGTCTGATACATCCTAATTTAGGAGTCAGAATATGTAACATGACTCATTAAAAACAGAGTATTAAACATGCTTGTCAAAAGTTCTTGTTTGCTTGTGTTTTTAATCACAGATGTAATAAAACGAAGTACACACATAAAATGAAGCCACACTTAGGGACACTTTTAACAGCTCACAATTCTTCAACATTTAAACCACATTGCTTTTTGTTTGGTTTTCAAACTATGCTTTTGTTCTGAAGGGTCAAAATTTCTATGTGAGTTTTCTAATTAAAACATTATATAAGGCAATAGATCTTGAGAACCATCTGATACTATATTATAAATTTCAGACAGTTTTACTGCTTTCAACTATTATCTCAAACTAAAAGTAGCACTTAAGTGGTAGTTATTCCTAGTTCAACCTTCTCTCAGTTGAAACAATTTTCTATAGTTTTAGTACAATGAAAGTATTAAAAGATAGCAAAGTAGTTTCAAAATTGATTTTGGAATTAATAAATGACACTGGAAGAACAGCAACTTCATTAGAGGAATTATATCATAGTAAGTGACTGTTTTCCTTTTTAAATCAAAGGATCAATGTCCTACTTAACACAGAAATCCAAGCCTTAGGACACATGCTTTTCAAGGCCCATATGTCTGAACTAGCACAGAGAGTAAAGTAACTCACTCAAGCGAACTTAAGTAGCTATATTAAACACGTGAAACCACTGCAATAACTTTATAGAGACTATAATGTAAATGCAGCCATAAAATAGACTGGGTAGAGGTCAATTATAGTCTACTTCATTGCAGGCCTTCTTTGATAACAGCTATCTCTACAAAATGCCAAAACATTTGCACATGCAATTCCGTTTCTAAAAACAAACACGTTTATGTATAATGTATAAAACGTCTAACTCAGAAGCAGCAAAGGTCTGACCCTGTTTGTGAAAAGGGAGTTAATGGCTAAGCCAGCAAGGTTCCAAAAGAGATAATGGTATCCTACTGGTAAGTAAAACTTAATGCAGCTCCAGAAAGTTAGCAATTGATTTTCTGCTCACTAGTGGGATCCCTTCTCTTCACAAGAGCGAATCTAAGACAGTGGAGACTAGAGTATTCACTTTGTAAAAGTCTATTATGCTTTTCAGAACCAAGGTGTACCTTTCAGGGCACAAAAGGAAGTAGAACACCGTGTTGACCTCATAATGAACTCTGTTTCATGGATGTGTCAAATTCTAACTTTTCTATCTAAAGAATATTCCAGAAAACAGAGGTACACATGACTATGTATAAGTAGATTGTCTATTTGTGTACAGTGACACATTAGGTGCTGGGAATTTACTGTTTCTATTTACCCACTATAAAAGCACAGTGTGGGCAGTACCAGGGCAAATTTCAAGCAAAACCAATAGATGTGCTTTGGCTTCAACCCATGAGGGCAACTATAAAAGCAAGCTAGAATTAATTATCTTTTTTTGCCAGTACCAACTCCAATTAGTGTTAATTGTGACGGTGTTTTTGTCTTTTTTGTTTTTTTTTTTTTTTCCTATGGGGGTTCTTTCACACTGGGAAGTGTAACACATCTTTAATTTGCTTGTGCTACAGAAGGACATCAGGAAACATGATTTCCTGTGCATTTTTTTCCATGTGCATTTTTTACTTATATACTTTAATCAAACAATTTCATGACTCTGTTGTTGAGATCACTAAGACAAATGATTGCATGAATACAAATGAAGTATGGCACCCTCTGACTTCACTATCTTAACCATATTCTGCAACTACCTATTCACAAGCCTAACTGGGGAAATGTTTGCTAACATCCCCTTTTGGCCTTAAATGTTATGATCTACACGATATCACCCCATTTTCCTAGATGAATATGATAGATTAAAAAAAGACCATAAATTCTTCAAACTCTGCAATGTATCCCTTTGCAATCTGATGCCACAAGTTCTAACAGGAGGTAAAATCTACTTCTTCATGCCTTGTATTTGGGCTCGGCCATATAACTTGTTTTGGTCAAGGAGACATTAGCAAAAATGACACAAGGACAGACATGAAAAGTGCCTCTGTATTGGAGATTGCACCCTCTTGCTGCTTCTGGAACCCCATCTGTCTACATATGAATTATCCTGGGCTAGCCCTCTTGAAGATGAAGAAGCACATAAGGAGAAAAGCTCAGTCACACCAGCTGAGGTCCCAGACATAGCAATAGGCCCAGGTGACCTCACACAAAGCAGAATCAGACCATCCTAGCTGGGCCCAGCCCAAATTGACGACCCCACAGAACTGTGAACAAATGATTATTGTATTTGGGGGATTGGTTGTTGCATAGCAAAGACTAAATGTACAGTTATTTTGGCTTAGTAAGGATTAAGGACTTGACATAAGGGAGTAGAAAGCACCTATACACAACTCAACATATGTGGCCTCACCCTACCATCCCCAAATAAGTTGGATTCAGCCAAGTCCTCTTTTGGACTTAAACAGAATCACAAAGGGGAGTGTTCAGGCTATGGTGAATAATAGAGCTTAAAGATGATCTACTTTGACTATGGTGGCCATTATGAGGCCATTTGTAAGGAGATAAAAAGGTCTGAACAAGAGAGAACATGAAATATATACAGAGAAATGAAAAACAATCCTATCGAGTATGGAATAAGATGACTTGTGACCATTGAAACTGAAAGACAGACACAGAGATGGATAGACATAGAAAGACCCTCATTTCCTAACAAATTTGTAGGCCTTAGTGCAAGTTTGAATGAAACACACTACATTTTGGTCCCTGTGCATGGATTTCTGTGACATTCTCCTAAGAGTTTTTCCTCTTTAGGTTGCAAAAAACAAAGCCTTATAGATGATTGATCACATAAAGGTAGAGGTTGTTCTTTGCAATACAAAGAGTGAACTTAGATAAATATTAATTATATAAATAAAATATTACATGTAAACAATTTTTGGAAATGGGAATAGAATGAAAAAAATATATTAGGGTCTTCTATTATTTCACTTACCAATATTAAGATCAATCACTGTGTCTAAGTGCTATATCTCTTTGTTTTAAATTAAGGAGAAATAAAACTTTGGATAAATATGGTGAATACACTGTTAAACATTACCCTTTACAAAACAGGACTAATCTGTAGATCAGTTAATGGTATTGAATAAAGGTCAATTTCCTGATTTTGATAACTGCACTAAGATTATATAACTTGCTAAAATTTGGGGAAGTTGGAAAAAAGGTACACAAGAACTTTATATGGTATTTTCAGAACTTTTTCTAAGATGAAGACTGTTTCAAAAGAAAGATGTTAAAAATATATAAAATTCTGGACTAAGAACATCCGTTTTTCTTTTTTTCCTCAATGAAATCCCACCAAAATGACTGGTGGAGGAAAGAGCCCATTCTTATACTAAAACAAAATGGTGGATGTAATCAGCTAACTGGAAGATGTGCAGATTTTGTGGGTAAAAGTAAGCAGGTGGGATCATTCACGTGAGGAACCACAGGAGAGAAAATTTCCACCCCAAACAGTAACAAGAGAGTTCTACTTTTCAAGAAGAGAACTATTCTTCCCAACCTAACTCTGGAGACCTTCCATAATTAGCACCAATGAGTTCTGAGACACAGGTCATGAAGCAATAATCTTGCCAATTCATTACTCAGGACTTCCCAAGCATTTCCACATCCCAGCATATACAGATGATTATATCCATGTGGAATGGTAAAATGACACAAGGAGAAGTGTGCTTCAGGCAGATTTATCTGATCAAAGTTTGTATAATATATTCAGAGTGGAATTATCAGCAGACAAGAAGAGCATTTTACAGGGTATAATAGTAATGCAGGCCAAGACTGCAGACAGATTTCATACTGTGCCAATGATACTGTACTGATTTTGACTTTCTGAGACACTACTGAATTTTGAAGTCATGTCTAGGAACATCAGGAGAGAATGTCAAGGTCAAATGAAATGTCTGCCAAGGACCATATGTCATGTGCTTACCTTTTTTGGCCTATGCATTAGGCATAAGTATTTGAATCAGCAGGCAGAATCCGTGGAACTATGAATCAGGTTAGAATTAAGGCCACTAAGATAATTAATGATAAAATGTTAACACTCTGGAAAACAGTCACAGATGTCAATTTCTCCTTACCCATTTGGTCAGATACCAAATGAAAACTGGAGTTAAGAGACAGGCAAGAATCAAAGATGATAGAAATTTGTGACATAGGTGGCAGAATAAACTAATGGCAAACCAAGACACGATGAATTGATTTTTTTTTGTGGTTGAATATGAAGGAAGGGGACAGCAGACAGAGGATGAGAAACAAAAGAGGACAGATATTGAGGCAACATGGAGATGTCCCCATACACACTTGCAGTAAATAGCTAGGCATATGAGGTCTGTTCTTTGGAAGAGAGGGCACTGGAAGAAACAGAGGGTCACTGATTGTTAAAGTTATAAAAGTAGATAATCATGGAAGGGAAAAGGAGAGGAGGTAAAACAACAATGAAGGAAGATGAGAGAGGGGAGCTATAACACAGATATCACTAGATAAGAACATAACTGCAATAACTGCAGACGCATCCAAAGCTGAATTTCTTACATTTTGCTTATTGTTATATTACAAAGAATCAGAAAATGTTATGCAAGGGAAAATCAGAACAAATATAACAACCTTAAAGTTTATTTAAACTTTTTAATGCTTATTTTATTTTGGAGAGAGAGAGAGAGAGAGAGAGAGAGAGAGAGAGAGAGAGGACAGACAGGGTGTGAGTAGGGGAGGGGCAGAGAGAAAGGAAGACACAGAATGTGAAGCAGGCTCCAGGTTCCGAGCTGTCAACACAGAGCCCGATGTGGGGCTCAAACCCACGAACCGTGAGATCACAACCTGAGCTGAAGTTCGACGCTTAATTGGCTGAGCCACCCAGGTAACCCTAAAGTTTATTTAATACCAATATTTCAATGATGTCCTTTCCTGGCAACTTATATAATTCAGATAACAATAAATGTGTTCTAAAATGTTTCCTTCATTCCTTCATTTGCCAGTGAAATTTGTTCCTTTATATTTGACATATGTTGGAAAGGCTCTAATTGAATTCTAATTCAACTGCATTTATTTTGTTCTGATAACTGTGTTTAAAATGTCACTCACATGAATGCCTGTAAACACAAATACTTTTTAAATATGACTCTTAATTTTGCTTGATCTTGACCTAAGAAAACTGATAATGAGGTCATCCTTGTGTTCTGGGTTAAAGGTTTTAACTGAAACCAATCTGACAAGGACTGATTGCAAATCATCACTTGCTTGTTATGTGTTCAATAGTCTGTTAATGTGTTGGTGGTCCCAGATCAATTCTTGGAGAACAAGTGTCCGTTTCATTAAAACTCCTGCCTCAACTACAACCAATTAGTACCCCGAACAGACTCTGAGAAACCATTTCCTTTATTCCGCACTGGTAAGAAAAGTTCTGTCACTCTGTGAGTACATGAAATATCAGGTGCCACATGCCTGTTCTGGATTTAAATTAAGAATTCTGTCCCCAGAGTTTTCTTTGTTGTATTTTTAATGACTATTGTGTCTCTTCAAATAAAATTCAAATTGTGAACTGAAAAATCCTGGACGTGTATCATCCTATAGTATTCTGTGATGACCAACTGAAAGATACCAAATAGTCTCTATATTTCTAACTCATAGACACCTTAGAAGGTTTCCAAAAATAAATGGCAAGTACATATGTTTCATCACACACACACACACACACACACACACACACACACACACACACGCACACACACTCATATGCACACACACAAGTCAAACTGATAAAGATGAACTCTACTTAGGTTACTGTATCTAGCTTAGCTGTGCAAGCTTACAAAGGATTTTCCCCCCAAAAATTATCCAAACCAAATGCCTACCTATAGTTCCAAACCAAAAGAATTAGAAAATATAGTCTAGATTTGAAAATATATTGCCTTTGGGGCAAATGGGTGGCTCAGTTGGTTAAGTATCTGACTCTTGATCTCAGCTCAGGTCATGATCTCCCAGTTGTGGGATTGAGCCCTGTGTTGGGCTCTGTGCTGAGAGCATGGAGCCTGCTTGGGATTCTCTCTCTCTCTGGCTCTCTCTCTCTCTTTTTCTGTCCCTCCCTCATTCATGCTCTTGCTCTGTTTCTCTCTCACTCTCTCTCAAAATAAATAAATACACTTAAAAATAAAAAATAAAAAATACATTGCCTTTGATGTAATATTAACTATATTCTGAAGTACTTTCTCATTAGTTGACTAAAGCTATTTCTTCAAATTCTCCAAAACACAACGTATAAGACTTCATTGTATGTCAAAGGGAAATATCCTTTATAGTTTATAAATCAAATAAAGATTCCCCACTTTCTCATGCGAAGGGTTAATTTTCATTTTCATCCGTGTGTAAGACAGTAAGTATTACAGATCCAGAAAGTAAATCAGAAGTAAATTGGACCATTGCTTCTTAATTCTTCACTCCCTCACTGTGATAGAATTATTCATCCATGACTTTTGTCCTATAATTTTGAGGTGACTCCTACCAGAGTAGGGGGAGTACACATATCCTTTTCAAACATTTGCTTTAGACATTGCTATGACTCCCTTTGGACAATGGAACATGGATGAAAGTGGTACTCTGCCTATTATCAGCTGAGCCTTGGAGAGTTATTCCCTATTTCTACCAACTCTCCTGGACCTTCCATCATTTGTCATGTAAAGAATATGCTCTGGAAAGCTACTGCTCCTTTCAGCATGGATCCAAAAATTAAAGTCTAAGGAAGAGACTTGAATTTAACCCAAAACATGGAATCCAGCAGAGCTCAGTACAGATCAGACAAGAACAGACACAATCAGTCAAAATACAGCCAAGCTATAGACCTGTGACTCTGAAATAAATGATGGGTACAGCAAACTGTGCTTTTGGGTTGTTTGTTATGCAGCATTATCACTATAGCCTGCCTAGTCAAATCCCATGGCAGATGACAGAAATGAGGGCACAAGTACAGCAGGTCTATGAAATCCAACAAACCTTTATTAAGCACCAACTGTATATAGGGTTCGATTCTTCAAGAACTAGAGATTCAAATCTACTGACTTGGTAGAATGCCATCAGTCAATGGTATGTAATGATCATTTACAGAATTAGCCACACAAAGCATCAGAAAACCTATTCTTTTTAAGTTACCATGGGACACATACCAAAATTGACTATGTCTTGCATCATGCAACCTCAACAAATTAAAAAAAAAATGAAATCATACAAAGTGTGCTCTCTGACCACCATGGAATCAAACTAAAAATGAGTTAACAGCAATAGGAAAATCTGCTAACATTTGGAAACTAAAAACTACACTACTAAATAATTTATTGGTCAAATAATGAGTCTTCATGAATATCAAAAATACAGTGAACCAGAGGGGAGGCAGGTGGGAGGGATGGGTTAAACAGGTGATGGGGATTAATGAGTGTACTTGTTGTGATGAGCACCTGATGTTGTGTCGAAGGGTTAAATCTCTATACTGTACACCTGAAACAAATATTACACTGTATGTTAACTAACTGGAATTTAAATAAAAACTTAAAAAAAGTACATTGAACTAAGTAATAATGAAAACACAACTTGTAATCATTTATGGGATAAAACCAAACCAGTGCAAAGAGGAAATCTGAAAGCACTAAACGCATAGGTTGGAAAAAAGAAAAAAATCTCAAAACAATAATCTAAACTCCCACCTAAAGAATCTAGAAACATATCAAAATGAACCCGAAGCAAGCTGAATGAAGAAAACAATAAAACAAAGACAAAAATGAATGAAATTGAAACAGAAAAGCAATTGAGAAAATCAATGTTCTATGGAAAGCTCAATAAAACTGTCAAAGCTCTAGCAGCAGTGACAATGAAATGGAAGACACCAATTATTAATATCAAGAATGAAACAATCACAGTCACTACAAACCGTGCAAACATCAAAAGGATAATGAGAGAATACTATGAGGAATTCCACATATATTAATTTGGAAACTGAAATGGACCAATTCCCATACATGATAAGAACCTTTAGAAAAGTAAGAATAGAGAGATAGAGGGGAGCATCTTCGACTGGATCATGTGCATCTACAAAAACCTGCAGCTAGCATTACACTTAATGGTGAAAGACAGAATGGAGCGAATGCTTTCCTCTTAAAATGAAGAACAAGGCAATGACATCTGCTCTCACCACTCTGATTCAACACAGTGCATAGAGATGGGAAAGGAAGAGATAAACCTGTCCCTATCTACAAATAACATGATTGTACTCTGCTAATGGAAACTCGTGCATATTGGAACTGTGTCCTCATTTTGCATTATTTTGATATAAATCAGTCTCAGTAATAATGGTTAACAACTATGTATTGTTAAACATAACTGTGTAACTTAGTAACTGAATGTAGAATTTGTAAAACCTGAGATGTTACAATTTGTGGGTGGGGAAGCATCATGTGATTTATAAAAAGGCCCACAGATCAAGTAATGCTGGCACATATAGTAAAGAATAAAGAGAAAATAATTCTCATATTTGCTGTGATTGAAAAATTGTGCATTTTCAGACAAAATTTTAACATATTTATACATATCTTAAAATTTTACTGTGAAACCCTCTGCTTGCTACTAGGAGAAATTTCTGCCAAAATTACATAGTACAAATCACTCTCATGAAAGAGATCAAGAACAGAGAGCAAGAATCTTTAACAATTATACAACACACATGACACATTTTATTAAAATAGTGAAACACAGAAATAATTTTAAATACCACAGTATCTTCCAATTGTAATATAATATCTAAGATCTCATTTGGGACCTTTACAGAGTAATCTGTGTATTTTCTTTGTTAACTCTCTTTAATTCACGATTTTGCCCTCAGTCACTCCAGGAAATTTTAATTTCACTTTCAAGCAGCTTAAGTCTTTATCCACCAGAACTAAAAAGTTTTAGCCATCCCTGGAAGATGGCTCTCCCTATGGACTTATCACAGAGAAGGGGAGGTTCCTGCTCCTCTCTGTCACCCTTCTGGGTGTCATCTCCCAGGCCAATGAGTAAGAAAAGGGGGGTATGCAAATTGTTGTAAGATGTTTGGATTCTTTTACATTTTTTTCTTCAGACGTTCTCACAACTTTTGTCAATTACCAGCTTGGCCATAACTGCTTCTTCCTAGGTACTTGAATAAAAATGCATGCAAGATCATTGTACCTAGTAAAATAAAAGCCTTTTCAAATGCCCTATTAGGAGAATTCCTGAGAAGATAGTAGTAAGAGTCTCAGTTTTGTTATCAAAAGTAAGTCATTTTGAACAACACTTTTGAAAGGAGATTAAAATCATTATAATAAAACCCAAATCAAAGAGATTACTTTTGTTTATCTATAAGGAAAATCTAAAACCTAGATACCGTTAGTGTGATTTTCTTTCTCCCTCTTTCCCTCCATTGTTTTAATTAGTTTTATCATTTTATTCTCATGCCTCCAGGGAAGCAAAATGTTTCATGAAGACGTATTTATTTTAATGACTATCAGTCTAACAGAGTTAATGAAATTTCTAGAGGAGTTTAACTTACCCTGAAAGGATGGTTTATATACTGATATTATGTAAATATATTTTTCAATGAGAAGCTGCTTTTTTTCCTCTCACTAATGGAATTTCAGGTCAAGAAAGGTTATAAATAAGGATGATTTATAGCGCTCCCTTTTCTGGGCACTACAGACAGTAGGCACTGAGAGCCAGAGTGGCCAGTCCATTAACATAGAAGTCTATTAGCACAATTCTTTTAAAGCTACTTTTGCAAATTTAATAAAGATAGATTTTCAGGGGTTGAAATAATTAGCTGTAAAAAGTGATTTAGGTTAAAGCCTAATACATATAATCTGATCCTCAATTTTACCATAAAGTTTTTTTTCTTTCATAAATATAATACAGAACAATCATCAACTCCTTGTAGCACACCAACAGATACACAGCATGCATCAAGAATGGTTATATAATTTTGATATGCATTTCATTCATTAAAGCACAGATGCATTTGTACCATGAGCAATTTAAAAACAAATGCACAAAATAATAATGTGATACCACTTTACACTCGCCGGAATGGCTAAAATTAAAAAAAAAAACAACAACTAGAAAACAACAAGTCAGTATACATGGTATGAAACTGGAGCCCTCATACACCATAAACATGATTTGTAGTGTTTGAACGTCAAGTGGTACAGTTGTTATGGAAAACAGTTTTGTATTTCCTCAAAAAGTTCAACAGAGTTACCTATGACTCAGCCATTTCACTACTAGGTATATACCTACACGAATTCAAAACATGTTTGCACAAAAATGTGCACACAAATTTTCACAGAAGCATTATTCCTAATAGCTAAAAAGCAGAAACAACCCAAATGCACATCAAATGATGAATGGATAAACAGTATGTATTACGTTGGTGCAATGGAATATTATTTAGCCATAAAATGTAATGGAGTACTGCTATAAGCTCTAAGGATGAACCTTACAAACATGCTAAGTGAAAGAAGCCAGTAACAAAATACCACGTCTTGTATGATTCTCTTTGAATAGACAAATTATACAGACAGGAAGTAGGAATACGGTGGGACTGGGAGGTATAGGGTTTATTTTTAGAGTAATGAAAATGTTCTGGAATTAGGCAATGATGATGGTTGCAGGATAATGTGAATACGGTAGTCCCCTCCCCGACTTATCTGCAGTTTCACTTTTGATGGTCTCAGTTACTCAGGGTCAAGTATGTTCTGGAAGCAAATGATTTTCCTGACATATAATCAGAAGGTCACTAATAGCCTAATGTTAGGTCACAATGCTTACATCATTCACCTCACTTTAACTCATCACATAGGCATTTTATCATCTCACATCATCATAAGATGAAGGGTAAGTACAGTGCAATAAGATTTTGAGAGAAAATTGAGTCACATTACTTTTATTACAGTATATTGTTATAATTGTTCTTTTCTATTATTAGTTACTGTTGTTACTCTCTTACTGTGCCTCACTTATAAATTAAACTTTATCACAGGTATGTATTTATAGGAAAAAACAGCATATATAGGGTTTGGTACTATCCACAGTTTAACACATCCAGTGGGGGTACTGAAATGTACCCTCCATGAATAAGAAAGGGGCTACTGGATACTAAAATCCACTAACCTCTACACTCTGAACTGGTTAAAATAGTAAATTGTATGGTATGCGATTCTATTTGAGTAAAAGTCCAAATGCATTTATGGAGCTAACATATAAATTAAAATAATAACGAGTACCTCCTAAAGGTCCTCCCACACACACCATTTCCTGGTAGCCACTAATTAATTTTCTGTCTCTATGGATTTGCCTGCTCTGGATATTTCATACAGATGGTATCGTACAATAGGTGGTCTTGTGTGACTTGCTTCTTTCACGGAGCGTGATGTTTTTAAGGTTTACCTATGCAACAGTACCTCATTCCCCATAAGGTTTAATGAAATCCTGTCAACTTATTTAGACAATTCTCAAAAAAGTGTCATCAAAACCAAAGCACAATTACTGGCTTTCATTTTCCTTTCTGGGTATGGATTATCATATTCAAAATACTGGGGAAACATCAGAATTTACATGAGCATTGGAGTAAACTGTATCAGTAACAAGTCTTATTAATTAACTTGGAGAAATGGGCAGTGGTTGGCATAAAACAAAAATGTGCCCATACGAAGACAGGTATTGCTTCATGTGACGAGCCCCTAAAAATAAGTGAAATGAGCCTAAGTGGAAGCAGAGCCATGTGTGTGCTTACACTCTCCTTGTCATCTCTGTGACATTCGTCTTTCCATAAGATCTGTTTTAAAAGTACCACTTTAGAGAAAAATGCTATATTGTCTCAGTCTAATGACACTTTTAAAAAAGATAAAGATGAAAAAAAGTCAAATATGTCAGTTCAAAGTCCATAGAGAAAAAGTAAGAAGTGAAGGGAATTGAGAAGCTTCTAACTTTCAGTATGAAAAAATGTATGAGAATGTTAGAGTTCTCCTTAAATATATAAAAAATACCTGTGATCATGAAAGAACTGCAATTATTTTAAATGTTATTTTTCTGAACACCTCTGCATAAATTATTAAATATATTTTAAGAATAGTAATATGTATGAATAATAAGTCATATACATCAATATATCTACAGTTGTCATAAACTTCGTTTACACTTAAGAGTAAATTTAGAAGGAAACAAAATCATTTGTAAAATGAAAGGACACAGAGTCCTACAGAGTTCCCACCAGCATGACTGTAAAATTACAGTAAATTATTACACATGATGATTATATTGTGGGTAATAATATGTTTAATAAGAAATGAAAAAGAAAGAAAAAAAAACCTGCTGAAAGTTCTAAGATCAGAGAAATCTCTTTTCAAAATACAAATAGTCAAGGGGCACCTGGGTGGCTCAGTCGGTTAAGCATCCGACTCTTGGTTTCGTCTCAGGCCATGATTTCACGGTTTGTGGGTTCGAGCCCCGCATTGGGCTCCGAGCAGTCAGTGCAGAGTCTGCTTGGGATTCTCTCTCTTTCTCCCTCCTTCTGGCACTGCCCTGCTTGTTCTCTCCCTCTCTATGTCTCAAAATAAATAAATAAACTTAAAATAAAAAGATTAAAAAAATACAAATAGTCAATATTCTCATTAAAAAACTCAACCCAATTAGTTATTAAATAATATAAAATGAAAACAATATTGGGGATTCACTTGTGTGTATAAGTGTCGCAGAGATTTAAAAAATTGGTACTACCCAAGTGTTTTCTCATGCAAAATATGAAGGAATGTAAACTGGCAAAGATTTTTTGGAAGATAGTTCGGAAATTTTATTTAAAAAAATAAACAGACATGCCTTTTTTTGTCCAGAAATTATACCTTCAGAAATTATTTCTAAAGATATCACATCATGCATTTCCCTGTTTGTAGACAACAAGGTGAACAGTGAGTAAATACTGCCTAAGAACAGCACCAAAGAGCTCATTTGCATGCTGTTGCTTACATCTTCCACAAGGGTTATTTTAGTTTTATAAAATGGAAGTATATATTTAAGTTTAAAACTGGCAAATGAAAGATATGAATACACATAAAACTGTGAGCTTAGAAAATGAGAAATTCAATTACTTACTTTACATGATAGACAGCCTATGTCCACATGGTTACATATGGACAGAAACAAAGTCTAAGTGTTTACAAATAAATTTTATGGACAGATGCGCCTTTCCCCACCAATAACAGTTTGGGGGAGTTTTTTTGGAAGAAAGAGTGGTAGGGCAATGGTTTACTATACATGCAAGACAATATATTGTGTTGTTAAATATAAAGCTTCTACATACTATTTCCTTATTATATACAAAATACACATTCTACATATCATCATCCAAATTTTACATATAATGCAATCTTCTTTTCTGCACTCAGCTCATTTATCATGCTCAAATTAAAAGAACATTGTCAATCTAAGATACATTATAAGAATGTGTTATCTTTATGCATTTTTTATAGTAGTTTAGTTCATTTAGACATCCTGGTATCATGTGTTTGTTTTCTCTTGCCTACTTTTCATATTTTTCTACATAAAGTTATCATACGCTATCTTCAACCAAAAAAATCTCATCAAATGTGTAAAAATGATGTGGCACGTTAATGATCATAGCATTACTTAAAACTCCAACACAGAAAAAGAAAGAAGGTGTGCCAGAGGTAACCGATTAAATAAATTATGGGACATACTTGAAGAGGATGATGTCTAAATTAATATGGAAATATTTCTACATTATGCTATTGAAGTAGAAGAATGAATAAAAGAAAGGATATAAAATATTAAGATATATGCAAGGATGTCTGTCTAAATGCAAACAGTAGTCACCTCTGTGTTGTGGGATTTTAGGTGATTTTTACTTTGTGCTTTATCCATTCATTTTCAGCAGGCATTATCACCCCATGAGTGCAAAAACTGGTTCCTGAGGGGCAAAGAAATCTTGGCTATTACAGTGGTTTATGGCATTCCAAAAACCACAGTATATAAACAGATATACCATATATCCATGGTTTTAAAATCTCATGGGGGAGGGTGGCTAGAATCTCAGACTTTCTGAAAAGGCTGGGAAACATTCCTTTAACCTCTGGTTTTCACCGTTTGCATTTTTAACACGTGTAGTTTTGCTTAATCACACACGCGCACACACACACACACACATAAACACAACAATTTTCACTTTGAGAAACAAAGTTGTCTTCATGTTGAGAAAAAAATAGGCTTATTATATTTTAGGAATATTTCCACCATGAATGATAAAAGTAGGCAAAAAATGTAGTATGGTTTAAAAGGGTAAGACACAGTAATTGCAGGTAGATAAGGCATTTCTAGGTCTTAGAATATTCATTAAAACCCTTTAAAAAATCTATTTACATTGATCCAGATTCCTTACAGGAAACTTGAAGTCTAAATAATGTCTTAGGAAAAATGCACCAGACAGACTTAAACAGGCAAGGAAGACTTTATGAAAGACAACCACAGTAGGCAAGAAAGAACTCAACTCCACCATAACAAAAGGTGAAAGCGGTTTTAAGCACTGGGATGAGCTAGTAGAAAAGTACTGAAGGACACCGGGAAAGGGGATCCATCAATGTGATTAGGCTATCTGTGTTTGCTAATTGGCATTTATCTATTAAAGTTAGACTCTTACTCCCTCATGAACTCTAGAGAGAGGGTGCCTTAGCTCCCTTAATGATGACATATCAAAGGGAAGGCTCCCAAGTCTTTGAGAAAGACATCCCTGAGATACAAAACTGGCAAGAGCCTAGGAGATGATTTACACCTCAAAGGGGCAGGGAAGAATTGACAATTTCAAGTTTTCTAAAGCTAATGCTCTAAGAATAGGGAGATGAGGGGCCTATAACCATGAAGCAGTCTGTCTCAAGTTAGTCAAGCTGAGGGAACGTTAAGGCTATCTTCAACAATTAGCATTCAGAAAAGTGTTTTCATTTATGAGGCCCCTAAGTTATCTTGTGGTTAACTGAAATTACTTTTTATTGTTATCCTACAGCTAAAATTAATGCAACACCCTAGAGTGACTCCAAAAAGAGCAGTTAAGTGCTCACTTGATATATTTAAAAAAAAAACCTGAGTGGGAAAAAATTCCTATAATTTTTAAAAAGTGACACAGGTTAGTGGTGAATTAAAATTGAAGTAAAATATCTTAAATCTTAAAAAATAGCATAGGCACATTTAAGGGGGCTCCTTCTAATTCCCATGAATGATGGCTTATTCTGGTAGTTAGTATTTAGCATAATAGTCCTTTTTAGGAAGACTTAACTTTTCCTTTTCTCTCTTTTGGTGGACTTTTTCAGATTAAAATGAAACAAGTAGCAAAATGGGTCCAACATCTGCAAAAGGAACAAAATTACAGAGAATGCCAGAATGTTTAAGAGATTTTCTCTGATCTAATCTTCAAATGTGTAATTTACAATTTTATTAATGCTTTAGACATACGCTTACATGATGTGAAACAAAATATCAAAAGAAAACGAATGATGTATTTTCTTGACTGCAAACAGATGATTGAATAACTGTGCGCTGCTAATTATGGGCTGGTGAGTTCACCACTGAGAACCGTGGGAAATGTGAAGGCCCTTTTTTAATGTGTGTGTTGCAGCAAAAAGAAATCCACTGGGCAAAATAATCATCAGCCTGTCCTGAATAATCTTGAGGTTGTATCCAGTTCTTAGCTCACGATAGCTATTTATGTGCAATATTCCATATGCTTTTTTATGAACCTGGCCTTAAATGAAGAAAAGGAAAAATGTGAATATTCTGAAGTTACTGTGGCGGAGCACATTCAAGTCAGATTTCTCACACTGTAGAATCTGAATACTCAAACGCAAAATTGCTGAAAACAGCATCTTGAGGCTTCGGGACAGTTCATTATGGTAGGCTTTGCTGCCAATGTGATCTTGAAGGCCATAGAAAAAGTGCATTGTGTTATATTTTAAGACTACATCATAATTAAGTGCTACTGCTGTGCTTGTGGCTTCCAGAAAAGTTATTAACAGCACTCTGTCAGATAATTAGAAATATAGATCATGCAGATACTTCTTTTAATTTGCTAGAATTCACACCCTGGTATAATTGTTCTATTCTCCTTGTATTTGGGGGATGGCATTTTTAATATGAAATTTATATTATATCTAATACCTTGCTAGTGGCCAAATCTACACATTTACCAAGAGGTTTTCTTCTGATATCTTTCATACCTCAGCTGTCAAGAAATGAAAATATAGGCGCTCCTGGATGGCTCAAAAGGTTAAGTGTCCGATTTCAGCTCAGGTCATGATCTCATAGTTGATGAGTTCGAGCCCCGCATCGGGCTCTGTGCTGACAATTCACAGCCTGTAGCCTGGTTCAGATTCTGTGTCTCCCTCTCTCTGCCCCTGCCCCACTCATGCTCTCTATTTCTCAAAAAAAAAACATTAAAAAAAAGAAAATATAGAGTATACACATATACACATACCTATATACATGAAATGCAAACATGGAAGATATGAATTAGATATATGGATATAGAAATACAAGTACACATTTTACTTATCATGTAGATATAGACTACATCCCAGAGAGAGAGAGAAGGATAGAAAGCATATGCTCTGTAAGTTATACCGTAAGTTTTACATAGAAATCCAGACTAATTAACCTTCTTTCTTATACTATTCCTTTGGACATTAAATAAGTTTGAAGCCCAACAAAGATTTGTACGTCCTAGTAGAAAAGTCAATCTATGGTTTCCTAAAACCACAAGTGTCAACGTTTCTGAGTACATGTTATCTCCCTGAAACAATGCTTTACTTGATGGTTTTTGTCTGCTTGGAAGCATGTCTAACCCTAACAGGAGAAGAGCAGTGCCTGTACTACTAAAAGACAGTCCACCTGGTAGGAAAATTATTATCTCATAAAATGTTTTCACCAATTCCCTCCTTTGCTACAGTGACTGCTCCAAGTGTTTGAGACAAGGGCTGGGTATATAGGTGGTAAGGGGACCAAAGGGAGTTTATGACAATTTTCATTTTTCCATTTTCACAATACACCCAACTATAAGCGTTTGGAACAAAATGACTACATGCCTTCTCTCCCCCGAGCCCTGGGTAAGTATGCATCTAAAAATACATTTATAGGCTCAAAACATGATCAAATCTTTACTTAGGTGTTAAAAGACAAGTCTATCTATAAATAAATGACTGATAAAAGGTTCATTTCCATTCCCGAGGAACATACAGACACCAGTGTTGAGCATTACAATACCAAAGTGGAGTCTAGGGATGTGTTTGGGATTCTTTGATAAATGGTCTGATGGGGTCCAAAGAGGTTAGATTGGGAGAAACAAGAAAGTAACTCAACTGGTATCTGAAGAGGAGAACAGAGGTTCATTTTTCTTCATCTCTCTATGCTGGCTTCCTTTACTTTTTATTTTCAGAAGTGCTATCATTGAAAATGCCTCCAGGGTGTAAAAGGAATACAGGAAAAGCAGGGGATTGGGTAGAAATTCCAGATACCAGTGAACTTTGAGGCAAAGAGACAGGAAGAACAGATGGATGTACCAAGATACAGAAGGAGGGAAGGAAGTTAACAAAGTTCTTCTCAAATGGTTATTTGTAAGCACTGCTTGTATTTTAAAATGAAAATGTTATATTGTCGAGATTCTGTTGCTTTTGAAATTCATTCAGTGGCTGTTAATTCAGGGCCTGCTGTGATTCAGACTCTGAGGATCCTGTCCCCAGGTCCAGAGAAGCAGATAGACTCTAAGCCCTTGTTACTTAGTGTGTGGTCTGGGGCCTGCAGCAACCGCATCAGCCGGAATCACAATCTGCATTTTTACAAGATCTCTACATAATTCTTATGCATATCAAAGTCTGAGAGACATTACTTTAAATATATGACTATAGGGGCGCCTGGGTGGCTCAGTTCGTTAAGCGTTGGACTTCAGCTCAGGTCAGATCTCACAGTTCGTGGGTTTGAGCCCTGCATCGGGCCCTCTGCTGACAGCTCAGAGCCTGCAGCCTGCTTTGGATTCTGTGTCCCCCACCCCTGCCCTTTCCCTGCTCACACTCTGTCTGTCTGTCTGTCTCTCTCAAAAATAAATGTTAAAAAAAGTTTTGAAGATAAATATATAACTATAAAAGTGTGTGAAACAGATGTGCCTTGACACTACGAGAACACAAACTCGTAGTTTGTAAGGGAGATGGGGTGTGAGTGAGGACAAATGATTGATGGTTTGATAAACCAACTAAAGATTTGGGACTCTGAGTAATGTGGAGTGAGTTACTGATGGCTTTTAAGCATCTGTTTTTCACAATGTGGAGAATCGTTTTGAGGTAGGGAAGGTGGCAACAGAAAGATGCCCTGATCATAGTATTCAGGACCCAATTTCTTCAAACCTGTGGTTGTGTAAATTGTATCTTACTCATTTTTTTGTTTCAAAGATACAGAAGAAATCAGTATCATCCTTAAACAGAATTAGATTGTTTTTACTCATTTTGTGTTCTAGAATGGAAATATTTTCTTTTTAACCAAGCACAAATCAGTAGTTGTTTGTGTGATCATTTTTCTAGTCGGTATGGACTGGAGAGAGAGGCCACTATTTGCTCTTTTATGCTCAGCCGCAAGGCAGCAAGAAGTAAACGTCATAGCTACAAAGAGGATATAGTGGGACTCCTAAATGAATTTAGTTTAATTTTTTATATTTAAAATATTTAATTCTCTGAGGTCTGTTCTTAGTGAAGTAGATCAATGATGAAAATAGCTGAATCTGAGCATCAGAAGAACTTCCAGTCTGCCTGATGCATGATCTTCATACTTCTGAGAAGTAAAAGTAATTTAAAGCAATAAGGGCTTCTGTCTGGGATTGTCAGTGTGTGAGTATGAATGTGAGCGTGTGTGCATGCATGTTTATAAAAGTGACAGCAGAGAACCAAGGACTGGCTGATGGATGAAAGAGATGGGAGGGTATATATGTGTATGAAACGCTCATCAGTGCTGAGCAGTGATGAGAAGGTTTCACTGCTGACCTTTGTGACTATGAAGATTTCTACACTTGAACTGAACTCAGAATTTTAAAAAATAAGATATTTAAGATCACGTTCAATACCATTTTCACAATATCTTATGCAACCCCTGCTGCAAACCTTTTTCTTGTTGTTGTTGTTGGCAACATTTTAATAAAGTTTTTAATTTAAATTCCAGTTAACATACAATATATTAGGTTCAGGTGTACAATATAGTGATTCAGCATTTTCATACAAAACCTGGTGCTCATCACAGCAAGTGCCCTCCTTAATCCCCATCACCTATTTAACCCATTCCCCCACCTACCTCTCTTCTAGTAACAGTTTGTTTTCAAGAGTCTGTTTCTTGGCTTGTCTCTCTTTTTCCCCCTTTGCTTATTTGTTTTGTTTATTAAATTCCACATATAAGTGAAATCATATGGTATGGTATGGTACGGTATGTCTTTCTCAGACTGATTTCTTTCTCTTAGCATAATATTGCCTAGTTCCATCCACATCATTACTCATGGCAAGATTTCATTCTTTTCATGGCTAAGTAATATCCCGTTGTATATGCATACCGCATCTTTATCCATTCATCCCCCTGCTGCAAACCTTTAATCTCAGCCTGAATTATCTACAAATACATACTTATCAGAGCATAAAGTTGTCACAAACTCCAAGGGCTATTTAAAGCCTGTGCTGAGGCACACAGCACTACTACCAATATTCAGACACATCACAACCTTAAGTGACTTTTACTTCAATCTATCTTTGAATTTCTAAGAAAGAACCTTGTTTCTGCACCTCAGTCCTTTCCCTGCTACTTCTTTGTTGGCCTGTTTGATCTCTAATCACAATGCACACCTATCAACATATATTTTAGATGAGAAAACTCAGGCTCAGCTCAGGCTCCATGCAGCCTGACCACCATAGGGAGCAAGTAAGTCAAGACAGTGTTAATATCTCTATGTTCCATACAAATGGGAAATATGAGTAAATTTTTCTTGCATTTTAGTAATCTTGATTCTTTACACCAGGGCAATGATATGTAATTTCTTTACTTATTTTGCTATAAAAGACTTTATTTTTTAAGAGTAGTTTTAGGCTCACAGCAAAATTGAAAGGAAGGTACAGAGATTTCCCATACACCCTCTCTCTCAACACATGCACGGCCTCCCCATCAACAACATCCCCCACCACAGTGGCACACTTATCACAACATGAACCTACACTGACACATCATAATCACCCGAAGTCCATAGTGTAGCTTAGGGTTCACTCTTGGTGTTATACATCCTATCAGTTTGGACCGGTGTATAACAAAGCTTATGTTAACTAACTAGAATTTAAATAAAAATATGAAACCACACAAAAAATGTATAACATAGTATCATACAGGGAATATTCACTGCCTTAAAACTCCTGTGCTCTGTCTATTCACCTCTAGCTCCCCACCCTTAACTCTGGCAACCACTGATCTTTTTACTGTCTCCATAGTTTTGCCTTTTCCAAAATATCACATAGATGGAATCATATAGTATGTACCCTTTTCAAACTGACTTCTTTCACTTAGTAATATGCATTTAGGTTTCCTCTATGTCTTTTTGTGGCTTGATAGCTAATTTCCTTTTAGAACTGAATAATGTTCTATCATCTGACTGTACCACAGTTTATTTATCCACTCACCTATTGAAGGGATGTCTTGGTTGCTTGCAATTTTTGGCAATTATGAATAAAGCTGGTATAAGATGTGTGTGTAGGCTTTTATGTGGACAAAAGTTTTCAACTCCTCTGGGTAAATACATACCAAAGAGTAAGTAAGTATCAAAGTCCTATAGTATCAGGCTTTCAGATTTGTTCTTCCTCTTCAATGTTATGTTGGCTTTTCAAATCCCGTTTGTTTGTTTTTTTAAGTTTCCTAAAATCCAGTTGTCAAAGATGCCACCCTGTCCTCTGAGATCGAATCTAAATTTTATTTTAGAAAGTCAGAGAAGTTCAAACATAGACACAAAGGAGTTTTCTCAATTTATGTTTTAAAAAATTACATGTGAATGCAATTGTGAGTAAACCAATGCTCCTAATTCCCTGTGGTTTTTATTTAAATTAAGCTGGTACAAGAGTATGGGGAAACAAAGAATATGTACACAAATATAATCAATCCTACTGCTGGAGCACACAAAGTCACACTGAGACACTGAGTGTGGCTATTCACTCTGAGTTTTTAAGAAAGAACACGGTTTCACTGTCATCTCAATCATCATTAATAACCACAGCTAATGTAAATGAAAATGGTGGCTATGTAGGTCTTTTAAATACTTTACACATATTATTTATTTAATCTTCACAACGATCTTATGATGAAGACATGGTTGCCCTCACTTTTCAGATTAAGAAACAAAGTCAAAGAGCAGTTAAATAATTTCCCCAAGGTCACACAGCTATTAGGCAGCAGAGCTGTTATTGATCAGCCTTAAAAATGTGAGTGATTGATTCACAGAATAGTTTAGAACATTTTTTTAAATCAAAGAGGTCTAGGTTCAAAACTGGGCTCTAAGGATTAAAGTACAAACTCATGAGCATAGTGATTAAATTCTTTTAACTTTAATTTGTTCATCCATAAAGCAGAAACCATATCCCTGACTAATAGGTGCCTAGGAAGATGAAAAGAAATAAGGATGTGAAGGTGCTTACCATTGGTCCAGACGCATAGAATGCACGCAGCAGAAGTTAAATGCTTTTATTATTACATTTCCAATAAAATCTCTGTTGGTTGTAGCAATCAGCAATGCTATATAAACTATGCTCTCTACATGAACTTCATTCAATTCTTGACGTGTCAAAATAGTTACCAATATTTTCAGTAAAATTTTCCACCATGTGTTATGTATTCCCTGGCTCATTAGACCAAATGTACTGAATCACAAGATAATCATTAGGAAAAACAATGGTACTTGTGAACAGTAGAAATGAACGCAAATGTAGCTGGTTAAGGGAAGGACAGGTAAATGCCTGTTGGAGTAAGCAATTGTTCTTAACTCTGGAAGGCTAAATTGTACTAGTGGGGATGCCTGATTTGTAGCTCAGAGATGCTCTTAAGGACTAAAGCAGTAGGCATTTTCCACCTACTGCTCATACCTCAAGGCCTGCCATAATCTCACCCATGGCGGAATGAAGCTTGGAAACCTGGGCCGACAAAGATGACAGTGTTAAGTTGACCCTAATGTCCATGCATATCCTCATTCCCACACAAAGAGAAAGCACACAAAGCAGTAGGCCCCCTTCTGTCCTGACTAGCTGAGGTTTTTTATTCTCTGCATCCAGAATCTTCCCTAATTGTCATTTTCTTTTGTGAAGTTCCATTGGCTGCTGCTGTACCCAAATTTGTATTTTCTAGTATTCTACAATCTTCTTTCTTTAGTGTCCCATAACGTCTCTCATATATATGTATTTGTTGAGTCCATTGTTTTTGGAAATGGGAAAATCACCGTAGGTCCCGTCTCCCTTATTCCAGGAGTTTTATCCCTTCTCTCTCTCTGGGTTAAAGGAATAGTTCGAAGTAATGAAAAGAGGTTGGGTCAGCTACTGGGAGACCAGGGCTTTATGAGTCACAGCCCCAGATGTATGTCTTACTAGCAGTGACAAAGTTACCTACCTTTAAGGAATTCAAATTCCTTGCCTATAAAATGGGAGAATAATTGTACCCATGTCACTGGATGGTTGTGACGATTATTTAAATGAGTTCACAGATATAAGGTGCTATTACTATTATTATTTATTAGTGCAATCTTTCAAAATCTTGACTTCCTGACTAACTGAAACCCTTCCCATGCACAGCTCATTCATTAGGGAATCCTCATTATTCCCACATCGCTGACAATGTTGAATTTTACCCAAAACCTATGATCCTAGAAAAAAGCAAAGTTTAAGAAATTTCCCCCTCCTTTTGTATTCTAGGCAACAGCTTATCATAAAAACCCACACTTCCCCATATGACTTAAATAAAACTCAGGGATGCTCCTTTGTTTACCTATGACAAGGCCAGACACAGACCCTCCAAATTCCCATCTTTGCTTCATAAATGATTAAACTGCTGTCCCCATTGATCAGCCAGAACAAAATGCCTGTTAGCTATAATTTGGTTAAGATTCTCTCCTTCCCGCAGGCCCCCCAACTTTGACCTACCCTCATCCTGAGCCATCACTAAGCCATTTCTTTTTTTTTTTTAATTTTTTTTTCAACATTTATTTATTTTTGGGACAGAGAGAGACAGAGCATGAACGAGGGAGGGGCAGAGAGAGAGGGAAACACAGAATCGGAAACAGGCTCCAGGCTCTGAGCCATCAGCCCAGAGCCTGACGCGGGGCTCGAACTCACGGACCGCGAGATCGTGACCTGGCTGAAGTCGGATGCTTAACCGACTGCGCCACCCAGGCGCCCCACTAAGCCATTTCTTAATAGCCCTTCCACAGTGTAGGCTGGCCTCAGGGTAAAACCTTCTCTGATCTGCTTTCCCATCATGCCATTTCTGTTCACACCACCTCCCTACACCCTGTTCTTGCTAGCTCTGTTTTCTCCTCTATGTAAAAGAAAAAGTCTTTTTGCCTAATCCCTGAGAGGTGTGCAGGTCTTATGGTCAAAATGGTCTCTCTATCACAATAGTCCTCCTTCTATTGCAACTGCCCCACTCTTTGTAATAATTCATCTAAATAAAGTCCTTATCAAGTTCAGATTAAAAAAAAATTTTTAGCACCTTCATATTCAAATTCTTGCTCTCCCTGAAGGAGAACTTCAAATTCCACGTGTGCAGGAAACTTTCTATGACCACCCCAGAATTCCTACCACTGTTTATGATCCATTTCTTTCACACTGCACTTTTTATTTTGCATCTTATTACATGCATAATTTATCTCTTCTGCTCAATGCAACTGCCCCAGGAGATCTCTGCCTATTTCATTCTTTGATTTATCATAGTGCTTAGAACATTACACAAATAATAACTTGGTTTTTATAAAGGAAATGAAGAATGGAATTAGTACATCTACAGAATCCATCAAATGGCAGTAGACAGTAAAACGCAGTCAACAAACAGGTGACTTTAAACTATTATGTCATGTATGATACAGTTTAAATCAGATAAAATATACAAAGTACTTATAATCATGCATACAGAAGGCATTCATAAAGGCTAATTTTCATCATCATCATAAGAAGCAGCAGCACAATCTTCTTTTCATCTGCATTAAAGAGATGTTTACTTAATAACAGCCAACTTACATAATTATTATGTCTGAAATTAACCAGGGAATACTAACTGATTTTTTTCTCTCTTATATAATTCTTTAAATATAATTTTATTACAGTTTGTATCACAGTAATGAAAACTGACTGTGACCATTCTGGTGTCAAACAACCCCTCGGTACAAGGATAGACATGTAGCTAACTTATTGCTGCTTTTAGTTTTTCATTTGGTTGTTCTTTTATATTTTATACGCCAGAGGGAGGAAACAAGCTTTTCTCGAGAGTCTATTACATGCTATGTACTGTGCTGGGTGCCTAAATATAATTCAACTCTCATCACAATTTGAGTTAGACTAAAGGAAGTAACTGTGAATAGTTAACTTGCCCATGGTATCATTTTAGGAACAACAAAAAAATCCTGGTTTAGATTAGTATCCACACAATAAGCATTTCTTGAAAGAATAGTCATGGTTTATTGGCTTTTGGAGATTCTGTTCTTTTAAGAATAGCGTTGCCCTCCCCCACACGATGAAGAGATGCTATTCAGGAAACTTGCAAATATCAGAATAGCGTTAACTGTTAAACGTTTTATTGCATTAGAAAACTTTAGCCCTGGAAGGAGTCATAGAGTTCCCTAAGATACAAGTCTGGGTTAAAAATATTGGCCTAAACCAGGTTGGAAACAGGACCATAATGTAATGTCACCTTGCTCTGATCCAGACTCTTTCCACTATATGGCACTACCTCACATAATTGATAAGTCCCTTTCCTTTTCACTTTCTAAACATTTAAAGTATTTCTAATATTGCACCTTACAGATAATGCTGCAAAGAGACAGCTTAGTAACAAATGCTTCCTTCCTTGCTTCCCTCTCTTCCTTTCCCTTTCCCTCTCTTTCTCTCTCTCTTACTCTCCAAGATTAATGCTTAAGAAACACTCCCTCTACAAGAAGACCAGGCATATTTTTCTTTTTTACTCTCTCTCCTCCCTTTCTACCTCCTTTCTCAAATGTATTTATTTATTTTTCTGTTATCCTCTTCTTTTTAGGGGGTATGTCTTCTGTTGGCATTAGTCTTCCAAGCTGTTTCGGTATTCTATTTATTTTTTCATATTACGTTTGGAAGATTCCAACTTTAAACTATTTTACTATGTGTCTTATAAATGAATTGGTACATCCCGATGTTTACAGCAGCATTATCAACAATAGCCAAATTATGGAAAGAGCACAAATGTCCATTGACTGATGAATGGATAAAGAAGATATGGTAAACACACACACACACACACACACACACACACACACACACTAGATAGATACACACACAATGGAATATTACTCAGCCATAAAAACATAATGAAATCTTGCCATTTGCCATGGCATGGATGGATCTAGAGGGTATTATGGTAAGTGAAGTAAGTCAGTCAGAGAAAAATGAATACCATACGATTTCACTCATATGTGGAATTTAAGAAACGAAACAGATGAACATAGGAAAATAAAAAGAGAGAAGCAAACCAGAAATCACACTGTTAGTGATAAAGAACAAACTGAGGGTTGATGGAAGGAAGTTGGTGATGGATGGGCTAAATGGGCGATGGGCATTAAGGAGGACATGCGTTGGGATGAACACTGGGTGTAGTATCTAAGTGATGAGTCACTAAATTCTACTCCTGAAACCATTATTACACTATATGTTAACTAACCAGAATTTAAATAGAAACTTGAAATAAAAATAGTGGGGAAAAAAGTAAATGAACCTCCAGACTCTACAAGCTTTTAAAAACACTTCAGTTGACCCTATATAAGAAAGTATATTGTGCTTACTTTAAAAGAAAATGATATCATTTGAATTACTATGAAGAAAACAACCACTATTATAGCTCATTGGGATTATTATAGATTAATTTGATAATAATGACTATAAAAAGAATTTTAAACAAAATAGTTACATTTTAACTTATTTTATGTATAAGCTGAAAGCTGTAAAAGTATTACTTACATAACAGGTTTATGATTAACACTAAAATAACACGTAGCTGAATTATTTAGAATACATTCATTAAATACGTACCCAATTTAGCTTTTGTTTATTCAACATTTCAAAAACTGCTCATTAATCATCTAATACTATGTACTAAATAATGCAGAATTACTGATAAAACCAAAATAGACAAGATGAAGCCTTACCTCAAATAAGTTAGAGGCCAGTGAAAAAGAGTGTCAATATAGCCCAACAGCCAAATAAGCATAGAAGAAACAACGTCAAAAGCAATCTGACCTCTAGCGAAGAAGGGACTGTCCTGAACTAGGAGGAAAGCACTGAAGGCTGACTGGAGGGGATGGGTTTTTGATTTGCACCTTGAAAGACAGGTAGACTCTGAACATGCAGAGATCTGATGGATGTGCAAAGCAGATGGAGAATAAGTATAGAATGAGGTATTCAGACAGGAAAGTGGGAGTACAGCTTAGCAGTTTGCCTTCCAGATCTTTCATAACTTGACAATAATCATCTTTTATTCAAATGACTTTGCATTAGCAAAATGTGCCTGTGTTATTTAGGATAAAAGCTAGCAGCTGTAAGAGTAAACCTCAGGATTTTAGTGGTTTAACTTAAATGATGGTCATTTCTCACTCACAGAAGCATGCAATGAGAATTGTTCTGGTCAGTGATGAGCTTTCGCCCATGACGTGATTTAGCGATAAGAGCTCTTTCCCTCCAATGGGGCCTAGGCATTCTCTGTCTCTAAGCAATTACTGTGGTAAGAACAGGAGAAAGAATATTCATTTCCTCACTACTTTGGCTCTGAAGTGACAGTTCCTCCTTTCCCTTCATTGGTGAGAACTAGTCATGTGGCTTTACCTAGAAGCAATAGGGGCTGGGAGGTATACAGTTCATGAACACCACAGGTTTGAATGGCGCAGGTCTACTTGTACATACAGTTTTTACACTAAAGTACTATAAATATATTTCTTCTTGGGTCTTTCTTTCTTCCTTCCTTTCTTTCTTTCTTTCTTTCTTTCTTTCTTTCTTTCTTTCTTTCTTTCTTTCTTTTTCTTCCAGAGACAGAGAGTGAGAGCAAGGGAGGAACAGAGGGAGAGGGAAATAGAGAATTAAGCAGGCTCCACATCCAGCAAACAGCCCATCATGGGGCTCGATCTCATGACCATGAGACCATGACCTCAGCTGAAATCTAGAGTTGGATGCTTAATCGACTGAGTCACCCAGATGCCCCATCTTCTTGTGATTTTCTTTTCTCAAGCTTACTTTATTATAGGAATACAGTATACAATACATACACAAAATATGTGCTAATTGACAATTTATATTACTGGTAAGGCTTTTAGTCAACAGTAAGCTATTAGTAGTTAAGTTTCTGGGGAGTCAAAAGTTACATGCAAATTTTTGACTGCAGAGGAGGTCAGCCTACAGAATGGGAGAAAATATGTGCAAATGATACATCTGATAAGAAGTTAATATCCAAAATATATAAAGAACTTACACAACTCACACCAAAAATAGAAATAATCCAGTTAAAAAATGGGCAGAGGACCTGAGTAGACATTTTTCCCAAGAAGACATTCAGATGGCCTGTAGACAGATGAAAAGATGCTCAACATCACCAGACCACACAAATGTAAATCAAAACCACAATGAGATATCACCTCACACCTCTCAGAAAGGCTAAAATCAATAAGTCAGAGAAAGACAGATATCATATGAGTTCATCTATATGTGGAATTTGAGAAACACAAGAGAAGAACATAGGGGAAGGGAAGGGAAAATAAGATAAAAACAGAGAGGGAGGCCAATGATAAGAGACTCTTAAATACAGAGAACAAACTGAGGATTGATGGGGGTGAGGGGGGAGTGGGGTGAGTTAAATGGGTGATGGGCATTAAGGAGGGCACTTTTCAGGATGAGCAATGGGTGTTACATGTAAGTGATGAATCACTGGGTTCTACTCCTGAAGCCAAGACTACACTGCATGTTAACTAACTTGAATTTAAATTGAAAAAACTTCAGATATTAAGGAGGTTTGTAAAATGCCAAAAAAAAAGACAAACAAAACAAAACAAAACAAAACAAAACAGGTGTTGGTAAGGATGTGGGAAAAAATGAACCCTCACATATTGTTGGTGGTAATGTAAACTGGTGCAGTCACTGTGGAAAACAGCAAGGAGGACCTCAAAAAATCAACTAAAGAATCACCATATGACCCAGTAATTCCACTACTAGATATTTAGGCAAACAGAATGAAAACACTAATTCAAAAAGATACATGCACCCTAATGTTTACTGCAGCATTATTTACAACAGCCAATATACAGAAGCAGCCCAAGTGTACGTCAGTAGATAAATGGATAAAGGAGATGTAGTATACATACACAATGGAGTAACACTCAGCCATAAACAAGAACGAGGTTTTGCCATTTGCAATAATGTGGATGGACCTACAGGGTATAATACTAAATGAAATAAATTAGAGAAATACAAATACCATACGATTTAACTCACATGGAATTTAAGAAGCAAAACAAACAAAAAGAAAACGAGATAAACAACAAATCCAGAATCTTAAATACTGACAACAAACTGGGGTTGCCAGAGGGGAGGTGGGTGGTTGGAATGGGTAAAACAGGTGAAGGGGACCAAGAGTACCTTATCATGATGAGCACCGAGCAATGTATAGAATTGCTGAATCATTACACTATACACCTGAAACTAACATTATACTGTATTTTAATTATACCCCCCCCCAAAAAAAAGCAGTAAAAAGGAAATCCTTGACTCCAGACTGTTTTTACCAAAGAAATTCAATTAACAAAAAACGCACAAACATGACAGGTAAATTTGTGACTACATACGAAGCCCTGCCCCTAATCCCTGCATCGATCAAGGGGTAACTACAGTTGTGGACTGAGCAGCTGCTGTCCAGCAAGAGCTCAAACTATATGAAGGAAAGGAGACTCTTTCCCACCCAGTACTGTTTGGCAAAGTACAGAAACATGTATATGAAAATCTATCTTAGATTCCAATTAATGGGATACTTGATACATTTATATCACAGAGCTTCATGTATATTGGTAACTGTGACTCCAAGAACTGCAGTCAAGTGGAAGACTTAGCCACTACTACAGGAGAATTACTGAAATCCTCTGCCATTATCTTCTAGGAATGTGGTTATACACCAGAGTAGAGCCAAACAAAACCAAATTCTCAGACTAAATTGGACTTTAATCAATGACGAGGAATGATTTGAGTAAGAGTAACAGGTCATTATAGATGTTTCTAAATTAAACAGACAAAAACCATGGGAATGTTAGGATTCCTATGAATCAGAAATGTGGGATCCTAGTTGAACTTCTGAGGATGGAAAAGTCCACCAAACAAATTCGTATTTTTTTACTTAACTGTATTTCACACATATAAAAACAGCCTCTCTAGTTTTATTTCTCTGGAAAATCACCTTTTCTCAACATCTTTGTTATCTTTGCAGCATTTTGTCCTTTGACACCTAACATTCTACTCTATACATTGTTCCTGAATAATCCCATTCACTGTTATAGGTTCAAGTGTCATCTGTGTGATCAATGCCAAATTCTTATCACCTTTCTGTCCCATATTTCCAATCATCTCCTAAAACCTGCCAACAGATATCCCATAGATACCTCAAGTCCAACATTACCAAACCTTAACTGCTACTTTCTGGGCACAAAATCTAGCAGCCTCTCCAAACCACCCCTCCCCCCACCCCACCCCCACACACCATCCTTGCCATCCTTGTTGTCCTGATATTGTTCACCCTACTACAGGTCCTCATGTGCTTCATGGGGAGGCTGAGAACCTTCTAAGTGCAGGGTTGAATCTTGAATGGTCATAAACAGTCATATTGACAGTGATCTTGGCCCCCTTTCCAGTGATTGGTTTATCCATGGGCAATTTTTAACAATAGGATGGTGGTTGGAAGTGTGCTCTGGGAGCTTCTGGGAAAACGGACCTTGCTCTTATTTAGGGAATACAATATGGACCAATTCTTTGTCTGTAGACACAGGGGTCTACACATGATGCCATTTGTGAAGCCAGGCGAAGAGGTCAAGTCATTTGCAGAGAATGGCAGAGAGGAAAGACAAAAAAGGAAAAAAAAAACTGTACCTGATAATGTCATTGTAGCTGCTGAATTACCAGTCCTGGGCCTTATCTACTTCTGGAATTCTTGTTAGAGAACATAAAACATGGGGCATCTGGGTGGCTCAGTCGGTTAAGTGTCTGACTTCAGCTCAGCTCATCATTTCGCTTTCGTGGGTTCAAACCCCAGGTTGGGCTCTGGGCTGATAGCTCAGAACCTGGAGCCTTTTTGGATTCTGTGTCTCCCTCTCTCTCTGACCCTCCCTTAATTGTGCTCCATCCCTCTCTGTGTCTTAAAAAATAAAATAAAATGTTAAAAAAGAAAACATAATGTATGTCTTTGTTACTTAAGTCACTAGTTACTTGGAGTAAAACAAACAAAAACCACCTAATATACTCCTCTTCAAACAGGCTCATCTTGAAATCCCTCAAAATTCAAATCCTCCAGACAAAAACCAGGCCCCCACTCCATGAATACTCACATGTAACAACTAAACATATTATGTGAGATACACGTAGGTATATTTCAGATCTGTTACCTCTTCTTCAAACTCACTGTCTTACCTTTGTTTCAGCCTCTTGTCTGCCATCAAAAAGCACTTCTCTAAGCATTTGGGGTAAAGAACCTCTTGACTCTGTTATTTCCAATCTATACATTGAATGGTACCAGCGTAGAAATTCTCTATAACTTCTAACTTTATTTAAAATAATAAATGCAGATCTTACAACCATAGAGCACATTCATTTATACAGTGTAAATAGCTTGTATACGTACACAATTGTTGCTCTGAGTGTAACTGTATTTCTTACAAAATGTTTATCAAATGATCTTGTTGAATAAAAAAAGCATATAAAAAAGGTAGGTCAAGACTATTCAGTTTATTTAACTCAGAGAGAAATTAGATTAATATAAAAGGATCTAATTATATACCCCAAATGGAAAATATCATCAAAACTATTTCATTACATTTGTACTAAGCTTTTTTGCTTTAATCTAATTTTAGCAATGTCATAGCCAACCAGTAAACAGTGAATAGCCTACTACCTCTTTGCTGCCCCCATAACATATTGCTTTCATGTTAATGGATATTTTTCACATCTCTGCTATTTCACTCCCATCCTTCATGTTTGGTGTTGACAAGTGCTATTGGTTTCATTATCTGAAAGGGTTATATGATTAGCTAAATAGCACCATAGCAACAATATCTAAGTAGAAACATTCTGTTTTCAGGTTATATTTTTAATCGGGGACTCATAAAAGTTGATGCATAAAAGAAACAGGACATGTTCGTGACATTCAGAAGCCATGGTTTCACTTAAAAAGTTTAAAATGCATTTTTACATTTTTTTAAAAAAGGACATATGTTTCAGCGTCATTCTTTCATCCTTAATTTGACAAAGCAAACCTCAATTAAAAAAAAAAAGCTCAGTATGTACTTTGCGATCCTAAGTGATATATTGAAAACTAAACATTTTAAACAAATAATAGAAATCACAAGACTTAGAAAGCAGGGCATAGAAACAGTAGCATTTATATTCATATTTAGAGTATGTGTCAAGGTTTAGTGAATAAAGCAAATGTGTCCTTCAAGAGATGGCATTATGGAAAACAGCATAATTTTCTAAGGGAACATTAACAGTAAGGACTCATTAAAAATTCCATAATTTTCTGTTGACACCACAACACAGGAGTGACTACTGATAGTACTTCTATATTTAAAATAATACCTCTTAACTTTAAGAGACAAAACAGATGAACATATGGGAAGTGAAGCAAAAATAATATAAAAACAGGGAGGAGGACAAAACATAAGAGACTCTTAAATATGGAGAACAAACAGAGGGTTCCTGGAGGGGGTATGGGAGGTGGGATGAGGTAAATGAGTAAGGGGCATGAAGGAATCTATTCCTGAAATCACTGTTGCACTATATGCTAACTAACTTGGATGTAAATTAAAAAAAAATAAATTAAAATAAATAAATAAATAAATAAATAAATAAACAAACAAAATAATACTTCTTACATGTTAATTTGTATTTTTTTTTATTTCCCTGATAAGCAAATTATACTGTATAATTTGAAATAAAGTCTATGAAGTTCATAATGAATCTGTGGTATTTATATCCCAAGAAGTCATAGTTGATATATTGGAGTAGAACCCAAGGCTGAACCCAACAGATGATTAAGAAATATATAGTAAGATCTTCTAGTTAAGGCAAGAGTAAACTATTTCTTACATCTTACATAGAATTCATAAAATGTCTTTAATTTGCATATTCATGTTGAACTGTCCATTTATAATTCATTGGATTTTTTAGGTCTTCCAGATGGAACAACAGATGCTAACATAATGACTAAAAGCTTTGGTCAAGCATTTTAAGAAATGAAAACATTAATTCCTCTTATGCAAAAGCCATATATTTTGACATGAATAAAACCAATTCTATTTCTATGTGGTTTTCTCATAGGTAGTTCTAAAAATTCTTTTAAATATGTATTACACAATGTCCACATCAATTGCAAGTTACTTTGAAGAGTTACCTCTTGATTTTACCAAGAAAGAGACTTCAAAATTGTAGGAGACACAAGTTAGAACCCTGGAATACTGTATACCTAGTGGACCTGTTCAGAGTGTGAAGATAATAAAAGCTCTTCCAAATAGTTAAAATCTTTTGAAAATAAACATTCATCATTCAAAAATCTCATTGTATAATTATTAAGTTGTCATATCAAACCCTAATATTTTGATTTTCTTAATTGCTTCCTGGTTTTTAAACCATAAAATATCTTTGAAAAATGTGAGTACTAAAATAATGAGCATAATGAAAAATCACTAGAGTCTCCATGACCTTCCTCCAGCTTGTCTATGCCTACACATACCTCAGAGGGGAACTGATCATATTTTTCTTAAAAGTTTATTTATTTATTTTGAGAGAGACAGAGACAGTGCAAGTGGAGGAGGGGCAGAGAGAGAGTGGCGGGGGGAGAGAATCCCAAGCAGGTTCCACACCATCAGCACAGAGCCCGATGTGGGGCTCAAACCCACGAGGCTGTGAGATCATGACCCGAGATGAAATCAGGAGTCCGACGCTGAACCGACTGAGCCACCCATGTGCTCCAAATCTATCTTATTTTAAAAACCTCCAAAGAAGATAGCACTAGCAATCTCTCCCAGTATTGAGTGAGCAATGAGTTGTCTAGGAACCATTGTCAAATGCTAAATTCATAGAGCTATAAATTGAATCTCCTCACTTACGTAGAAAGGATATGTGGAAAATGTAAACATACTGTCATGTAGCAGTAAGCAATTAAAAAAAAATAAAACCTTCTAAATCATGATGAAACCTTTACTTGATGTATTTTTAGTGCAATAACTTCTAGTTGCTTTTTCATTATTGTGAATTTTCCCAATTCTTTTTTATTTTTTTAAATGTTTATTTATGGATGAGACAGAGAGTGTGTGTGAGCAGGGGTGTGGCGCAGAGAAAGAGGGAGACACAGAATCTGAAGCAGGATCCAGGCTCTGAGCTGTCAGCAGAGACCCAACATGGGGCTTGAACCCACAAACTGTGAGATCATGACCTTTTTGAGATTTCTCCACACATATAAATCACTCCTTAGTGATCAATGAGTACTACTCAGTGATTTGTATTGATGATAATGTCATTTGAAATACTGGGTTAGGATTATAAATATTAACATTCCACCTTTCTTTATAGCCTGCTTGCACATGTTTCGGCTAATTTACTCCTTACTATAGCACTGTGAGTGGGTATTCATGGTCTCAACATTACGACTACACTTAGTGAAGTCAGGTGATTGGGCCAAGGTCTTTTAGCTCATGAGTGACACAGCCACCAATGGAACTACACCCAAGGTTCTGGGTCCTGTGCCTTCCCCTTACACTTTTCAAGACAGCAATCACATTCACGTTCTAGAGCAGTGCTGTCCAATACCAATATAAGGCAAGTGACATATAAAATTAACAGTTTTGTAGTGGCTACATTTTAAAAAGTAAAAATAGGTAAAATTAATTTAGTAATATTTTGTATTTAACCAAATATTATAACTTCAATATGTAATCAATACAAAGTTACAAATTATATACTGTGCATTATTTTCTCATACAAAGTCTTTGAAATCTGGTATATATTTTATCCTTACAGCACAGTTAAGTCCAGTCTAGTCACATTTCAAGTGCTCAATAATCACATGTTGCTAATGTCCACTGTATTGGACAGCGCAGTTCCAGACGTTTCTCTAATTAACCTCTAAGCTAACCATTCTATGAAAGAATATTTATTGGTCAGCTCTTCGAGCAAATAAAAGAATGGAACTTAATTAGAAAAGATGATGATGATTTGTATTTAAAATTATAAATTCATGTACTTTGAATTGCATCCTTGGTAAAATGTAGATAATAAAGCCTATAAATCATTCTGCATGGTGACTGCCATATGGCTAGGAGTCAAAGAAAAAGTATCTGTTTCTTTCCCAATGAGGTAGGTATGAGTTTGGTTAGTGGTCTGCAAGGCCAGGAGCTGTACAGCTCTCATACTGGGATCAGACCAGAGGGATGGCTGGGGACAGGAAGATTGTACCATTTCTCATAGGCAAGCAGTCCAAAGGATTGCACTGGTAAGGTCATCATAATGAAAACATTCTAGTACACTGCAAATCCAGTGCTTTCAAAAGCAGCAAGAAATCAAAGGCTAGCTCTTGCTGATAAACTATGTCAGGCAACAATACAACACCAAAAAGTAGGCCATAACATTCAATCAAATCAAAACATAGATATGGGGTAGGTTGTACTGCTGATTGAGCATTCTTAATATGGACACTTGCACACAGAACCAAAAATGGCATCATTCTTTTAGGGTTTTAAAATGTCTCTCATCCTTTTAGGCATGGCTAATTTATAACCTGTATCTATGGATTCTAGTATTTGACATTCTTAGGGATGTCATATGGCTTTGTTTTTTGTTTTTGTTTCTGATTTTTTTAAATGCTATCCTGACCCAGGCTCAGTTGAGGCCCTGGCTGGAGGCCACTCAGTGAGCAACGAAAAAAACGAATGCTTTTCAAGTGTAATTTATAAAATCTAGAATAGCCGGTGCATAGAAAGCACCTGAAAAGTTTTTAAGGGTGAGTAAATTGAGGTTATGTGGATTCAATGAATAATTATAAATAAGAACTTAGAACAGATCCTGGCACATAGTAAACAGCATTAACTATTGTGATTACTAATGTTTATTATTGCTTATATTGATGGAAATTATCCAGAGGAATAAAGCCTTATTTTCCCCATGGCTAGAAACGGCACATCCCAAATTTGCTATTGATATATTTTAAAATATCCTACAACATTTTCTGCTTAAGAGTAAAAACATCATACTTTTTATTCAAAGTTACCATGCCTTGACATTAAATATTTGCTTGATTAATACATTTTGGCAATTCACTCAATATAGTGAGAGATCAAACAATAAATTAAGGTAATTAGTGTCAGCAGAGTTATCATTAGAAAATACTCATAAGAGAGGTCTTTTGCTCTAGGTACTGAAATCCACATCAGGATTGGACAGCCAAAATGATTAAACTCAGTTTCACTATATTGATCGGCTTTAACCTCTTTGAATTCAAAACTCTGAATTAATCTAAATGATTTTTGAGCTGCAAAATATGGCAGAAAAACAGCTAAGACTATCTGTAATATGATTCATTTTATAAAAAATAATATATGTGATGGTTGTTGTGGGCATAAGTCCTAGCACACTGATTACTGAACACACAAAGTCAAGTCTGGAATTTATCAATTCGTGTTATGAATTTCATCAATTCTTGTTAGGTTACAGTCAGTAGAGCACACATGAGGCTATGAAATGTGTCGGTAAAAATAGTTGTTTAAAAGGGAAGATAAAAGGAACTGTTTGTTAAGGAAAAATAAATAAATAAAAGGAATCACTGAGCGCCCCTGGGCTTCGCTACAGAAGCACCATTTAATTACATCAGTAACAGAAGAATTAAAGGACTCATAATAAAATGTGTTTCAGTTGAACTTAAATGATAAATCTTTCATAGTGATCAGCAGAGCTCATATGAAAAATACAACGCCTGTCTATTAATTATCCAGTAGAGTAAATCATAAACTGAAGTTCAGGAAATTAAATTTTATTCCTAAATTTCTCAGCATGATGCTTTGTGATAAAGCCATTTAACCTTTCTTTGCCTCAGCTTCCTCATCTATAAAAAGAGGAGGAAGATGTACTTTTTGAGAGCATATCTTCAACCTCTGGTTGATTGGGAAGTAGTTTAAATATAATGCTACATTGGGGCGCCTGGGTGGTGCAGTCGGTTAAGCGTCCGACTTCAGCCAGGTCACGATCTCACGGTCCATGAGTTTGAGCCCCGCGTCAGGCTCTGGGCTGATGGCTCAGAGCCTGGAGCCTGTTTCCGATTCTGTGTCTCCCTCTCTCTCTGCCCCTCCCCCGTTCATGCTCTGTCTCTCTCTGTCCCAAAAATAAATAAACGTTGAAAAAAAAATTTTTTTAATATAATGCTACATTAACTCTGTTAAAAATGTTAAACCAAGTATAAAAATGCTACTAAAACCATCACATCCTTGTAGCAGTCACTTCATTGTTTTTGTGTTTTTTTTCAAGTCAGTATTCTTTTCTTCACTTCTCTGTTTTTGCTGACTACTGCATTTTGTTGGGAATTTCTTTTCCTGATGTAACAATCCATTTTTTTAACCAGTACTTCACTTAATGATCTAGCCCTACAAATTAAATGGCTTTTCTACTAGTCTGACTCATTTCAAATTTTTTGCTGGAAACATGGTATTATTTTGTTCTTAATCTTTCTTCTAAAACCTCCAGAAAAATGTTTCAGCCAGAAGAAGAAATAAGTATTAACGAGATGAAAGGGAATATCATATAATTTAATCAATACTTCTAGGGAAAAAAATCTATATAGTGTGTAATTTTTTCCTCAGATGTAACAAATTCAAAACAACGTATCATAACTTACCTCTGTATTTTTTAAATCTAAATAGGGACTATTGTACAAAGAGCCAAGCTGGTCTAAATTATTTTGGAATTACTAGGTCTATTATGGACCATCTCCGGACACAACATTTTCCCCATCCTCGCAAATAATCGGGCAGGGGATCAGTGTCAAAGCTACGGTCTGAGTATGAGTTAGAGTTTAGTGTAAGGAATCCTCAGATATAGAAATTTATATGAAAACAAATTTGAACATTTTCACATTTTTATTTAGCAATATTGAAGTATGGAAAATGGTTATAACACCCACAATAGATTTTTATGAATATCAAACCACATTTTACAATGTTTAAGAAATCATACTCTTTAGAAGTACTGGACATCTCTTCTTTATATTCCTTGAATATTTTTCCCCTTCTTTGGGCACCTCAACTTTTCTTTGGAGTACTACTCCCCTCCTCCTCTCATTTCATTTAGTTGGGTTGGCCCATTACCAAAGCAATCCAAGAAATATCTAGTACATTTAAAAACATACACACTCTGAATAAGCTAATCCACTCCTAGGTAAAAATTCTACATAAATGCCTACTATTAGGCAAAATGAACAGTGCGTGTGTGTGTGCGCACGCTTAGGAGATGGTTAATGATAATATCACTTACATTAAAAAAATATGAAAACAACCCTATCAATAAACTGGGAGATATTCATGTAACAGAATATTATAGCATAAAAGTAATAAATCAATGACAGATAAATGAAATAACATGGATGAATTTAAAAAAAATAAAGTTTTTATTTTAATTCCAGTTAGTTAACATACAGCATTATATTCCTTTCAGGTGCACAATGCAGTAATTCAACAGTTCCATACATCACCCTGTGCTCATCATGACAAGTACACTCCTTAATCCCCTCCACCCCACCTCTTAATCCTACATCAACTGGATGTAGGGTATATAGGATCTCTCTCTAATGTCTTCATAATTTTCCTGTAAATGTAAAACTGGTCTCAAATAAAATGCTTATTAAAAAGAAGACATCCCTTTGTAAGTAGCTCATGTTCTTGTGGAAGAACAGGAGTGTCAACAGTTACAGTGCAATGTGTAAGGGCTGCAGTGGGGATTCTAAAAGTGCTATGAAGGCATGAAGAACGACGGGCCTCAAAACAAAGGGAACATGTGAGTTGTGCCCTGAAGAAAGGGTGAGAATCAGCTCTGTGACAACGCGTAAGAAAAAGCATTCCAGAGGGAGCGAACCAGGTAGAGGGGCTCAGAGGGAGGATATTTGGAGAACAGTAAAAACTTCAGTGTGGCTGAGGCTTACAGAAGAGCATAAACGATACAGATTGATGCTAAAAACACCTTGAATTTAACAAAATAATAATGTTGAAAGTATACCCAAAGTGATAAGCAGGTTTATTATTTTATCCCTGTGGTCTGTTTTCCTGAAGCACTACTTCACTTAAGTAGACACATGCACTTTTAATAAGTGAAAGATTTCCTAATATTGGGGCACCTGGGTGGCTCAGTCAGTTAAGCATCTGACTTCGGCTGAGGTCATGATCTCGTAGTCCGTGAGTTCGAGCCCTGTGTCGGGCTCTGTGCTGACAGCTCAGAACCTGAAGCCTGCTTGGGATTCCACGTCTCCCTCTCTCTCTGCCCCTACCCCCCCTCATACTCTGCCCCCCGCAAAAGTAAATAAAACATTTTAAAAAATTTCACAATATTGCCTGCACATTTAGCCACCTTATGAAACTAGAAATTTCCTTTCCGCTTCACATGCAGGATTCTTTCTTATTTTAAAGAAGCATGTTCTAAAACACTTCAAAATATTTGCTTATCATCAGCTAATGCAGATGCACTAAAATTAAATGATATCATGCTGTGCATAATATTTACATCAAGTACAATATAATCATGATTTGCAGAAAATCAAGCTACAAAACACTGGTTAATTATGATCCAGAGAACGGCCCACCTTTGCTACTTTAGTGACAGATATAATTTGGGTTCTAAGAATCGTTCTTTAATTTGGTTACAGGCAAAGTAAATGTGCTATGGTGTCACACTAAAGCAATGTTATAAAAAACATTTTTATATAAAAGTCATAGACTTTTATTTTAATAAAAGATGCATTTTAATACATTCTATTTTAATTATAGGTCATGCAACTCCCCCATTCATCCAAAACTTCATATATAGGCAAACTTGGCTTTATATTTTTTTACCCAAATCAATGTCACAGGTAAGGCCACTTAAATTAGAAGTATTCAGGATTATGAGTTGAATGAAAATTTCCGTTAAAACTTTTATCTACTTCCTCTTGGATAATACAGAATAACTACTCACTCTTTTCAAGTAAAGACAAGATATTTTTGGAGAAATAGAGTTAGGAAAATATAGTAGCCCTGAGTAGCATTTAGGAGAAAATGATTCTATTACTCGTTATACAAAATAGCCTCATTTAAGTGATTGCACCATTTGGGACCCAGTTTCCAGTCTCTGAGATTTTTTTTTAATCACCTCTTTCTAAATAGTGGTTTGGCGTCCTAATGTTTCTAGAAAGGGAAGAGATGTGTTTACCAAGGATGAGTTCTATAATCCAAAGAATAAAGACTAGAAGTATATTCGACATTCTTTAGGGAATAGATGTTTTTTCATTATATTTTCAAATTCCTTGTCTCTATACCTACTCTTGGAAAATCTACTTCAGTATAGATTGAAAGCAAAAAATAAATAAAACCTCAATATCTATTGTAAAGAAAACCCAAGTATAAACAGTTACGTTTTTCACTCTTCCATTAAACAGACAAGAAGATAAACTGTTAATTGTAATTTTCTCTACAAAGACCTATTAAACACAGCAAAACTGAAAACCAAACTAGTTATAGATTATACCCATGCATACCATTCATACATAATACAAGAGTGAATGTGTGTTTACTATTTAAATATATCATATATTGCAAGTGTCAGTTATTTACTAGGTCTAATGTTTACCAAAGGCATTACTAAAGAGCACCTGATTTATTTAAGTAAAATTTTATTTAGATAAGAATAATTAATATTCATCAAATGAATTTTATAAATTGAATTATAGTTTTTAAGTCAAAATATATGATAATCTCAAGATACGAAAGAAAAGGCAATGATTATAAGATGAAGGTCACTACCATTAAGCTCTCTTCATATACGAAAACTATACTAAGTGAATCAATGAACACATGAAAATCTCTTAAAAGTATATAATATCCCTTCTACACTTATTTCTATATGTTTCATAAATATGATTGTACAAAAAGTTACCAAGAAGAACCTTTCTAAACAAGATGAGAATAATTTCTTTAACTCCTAATATTGCTCTTGTTTTCCCCTGTTTTTTCTCTTGGGACCACTCTTAGAGAAGTAAACTATCAAGTAAAAAAAAGGCATGAAGATAATATATTACATGACACAAAATGACCAAAACGCACATTTGGATATAATTCTATATTATGCAAACTGATTTCACATACCTTACCTCATTAGATCCTTGCAAAAATCCTATGAAATAAACAAGGCAAGTTTTATAATTGCCATTTGGTACATGAAGAAACTGATACGGTGAAGGTTGTGGTGATTCCAATATGGTCATGAGACCAGGGAGCTGCAGACTCATGATTACAGAGTTCTAAATCTTGGGCTCATGTCCTTCTGTCTTAGCAACCAGAGAGAGGAATGACAGCAATTGCTGCATCTCATATAATTATTCAATTATTACACCTGAAATTATGTTATTTTCAAGTTCATGAGAACACATACATCAGATTTATAGAGTGATAAGTGAAGAAAATAGTAAATTTTCTGATTTGGAGCAAGACAGGAAGACAGAGATAGATTTCATATATTCTATTTTAACACTTGGGAAAATGTTTCCAAAAAATGATACCATTACAAAACATAAGCATAATTTTCTGAAATTGTAAACTCATTATTTCAAGTACTTTCAAAAGCTAACATTTCTATAATTCCCTAAGCATATTTTCTTTAACCTTTCAAATGCATTTCAGCACAAGATGATTTAAAAGCAAGCAGGAATGAATGTCACCTACAGGAGTCCACTTAGCATTTGGTTAAGTACTTCTTTCAGTGCACAGATTTGAAAAAACCAATAAGTAGCATAAAAACTCGACTTCATTACTTGCACATGAAATACTGAAGACTGTGATTACCTGTAACAGTTAATTCAGTAGTTCTTCTCACAACAAAGCCTCCATATTTTAATTCACAGGTGTAATTTCCAATGTCATCTTCCCTGACTTCTCTTATAAGCAGTGTATCTCTTTTGAACACAATACTTGGCCTCCATGTTTTTGTCCTGCATTCCTGCATGGAAAACACAAAATTTCTGTAGTAAGTAAAATAACTGAAAAATAGAGAAAAGATTTCTAAATAGCTAAACCAAAAGCTTCTAATGTTATATTTTAAAAGGCTGAAAAGTTTGTAATTAATTCTAAGAATTTTCATACCTTCTCCACATCTCTGGGAACTCAGGTACCTCAATTTGAAAGCTGTTTTTTTTTTCTTTTTTTTTTTTTCTTTTAGCAAGAGTCACTTTATTACCTTCAAAGATTAGTGTCTCTAAATCAGGTATACATTGATTTAGAAGATATAAGAAAAAAGACACTCAATTAAGATAACTACTAACATCATTTTTGGAAGTAAATACTCTTTATTTGCTAACTATGTAATTAACCATCTTGATACTAATAACATAAAATAGAAAATATACTATTTTAGTGTGAAGTAGAAAAATTAATTCTGTAGAGGAAAATGCTTCTATTTCAATCTTTTAAATCTTTTAATACAACATTTAGAAATAATTCAGTCTCTTCATAACATGTACATTCTATAATCCGTGAAAGAAATGGCCAACATTCATATACAAGGTCTTTACAGTACTATAAATATCTATTTTCATTGTTGGTGGGTCTACCAAATTATGGTCTCTAAATTAAGCTTAGGATTATGATGATGTTGGCTCAGGAGCTTTCTCTTTTTGCCAGAAATCCATTTCCACTAGCCAGATTCAAAATCAAGGCAATGAGGATAAAAGTAGCTTTAAGCCCTTGGACACTGTTCACAGGTAGTATTATTTCTGAAAAAAATTTATTGCCACATCAACTTTTTGCAGGCTATCATTTTGATTCTGTGGATCAATGCGTTTGTATAAATGGGAGAGAGAACCGTCCAGTTATTTCAGACCAAAATATACATCTTATATACTCATATTAGTTGCATAAACTGTCATAATTGCAGGTGCTATATACATCGAATACATGGAATATATGTTGCCTTGAGTATGGGAAAATAATCTGGATTACTGCAAGACTTTTAAGTTTCATGTATAATGCATCTCCTCCCATCACTCCACTAGTGACAGTCTTTACAGCTTAAGGTCACAGTAATTGGAGTGTTGGTGGAAACATGACTAAAGGACCAATGTGAGGCCAGCCATTTTAAATACTGAGTGTGTGTGTGTGTGTGTGTGTGTGTGTGTACATGTATAGAAGGTGAATATACACATATGACTACTAGACAAACATTTGTTCTCAGAGACTTTGGGTCAAACTTCCCTAATAGTCTCCCCTTTGAAGTAATCATTAGGGCTTGCTAAGGATCTGCTTGTGGAAAGCAGGCATGCCACTGAGAACCAGGGTATGAAATACTTACACAAAGAAAAACAAAAGGGAAAACATAAACCTCATCTGCACAGCAACAGAAATCAGTGGGGCTAATATTTGAGGGCTGTTTGACATTGTCTTGGATAGAAATTCAAAAGAAATATACAAAAATATTTCAACAGTTCAAATGTTCTGAATCCTCCATTACTTGCTATCAAGAATGAAAATTAAGTCTTACTCAGAGAAGGTCATTGCTAATTATGGCAAATCCTTTACAACTTATTAAATATTTGTTTCTTGTTAATTTCTCATAAGTTCTGAATTCATGACATACTGATATTGGTGGGTGTAGTTACTAAGAGGTCATGCTTCCTAAATTCCTACTTATAGGGAATTATACAAAGTAAAATTTAAACTAGTACTCTTTAATTCATAGACACAATATCCCAGACAAATGGTCATAGCACCTATATTATTTTTCTTGAAGACACTCAGTAACATTTGGAGTACATCTAAATCTTAAAACTGAGAGAAAGTCAATTATGTGATAGGAAGGACAGGGGTTGGATTATTCTCCTTTAGTCTGAAGTTTCTTTTGGTTTTTGAAAAGAAGTTTATCTAGTGCTATTTTTATAATGCCATGAATTTTCATCAGATTTTAGAAAATGTATGTGTTTTTATATAAAAAGGAATTGAATATGCACAAAGGTACTTCCATTAAACAGAAGAGTTCAATAAAGCTAGAATACCATTTTTTCATAGAAGTAAATCAATCCTTTCCTTGCTTGGGGACATTAGGACTGTTTATGTGAAGAGCTCTGAAATGAATGCTTAACGTAGTTTAGTTCCTGAAATTATCAACACAGATTATAATCGACTTGAAAGAATTGTGTAAGCTAGATGTGAACATTAACACAACAGCTTATTGCAATGGATTACCAATATAAATATTGAAAGCCATTTATCAAAGCTATTGGTTTGAAAACTTATAACGAGCAGCACAATTTGGTGTACTATTTTAGGAGCACAGAGCTGAACGTCATCATATCCATTTAATTTTTTTATCCAACTTGTCCAAGAATAAGATACACATTCATCTATTTACAAGTAACAAAATCATTCACAGCACATACCTTATACCATAGGATTTCAGGTTCTCTGGTTGGTAGTAAAAAATCTTCTATGTCACGGCATGAAATTTCCTTGCTTTTGCTAAGTTCAGCTTTATCAAAGTATTTCATCTTGGAATTGTAGCAGAGTCCAGTGTCATTTTCGCCCACTGTCAGTGAGATGGATACCTTCATACAGTAAGTGGAGTTTCTGTAATGAAGCAAAATAAATAAGGTGGTCTGGTGTGAACAAAAAGTGCTGCCAGAATGTGTTTACTTCACTAAAAGAGAAAGAGAAACAGAGACAGAGAGAGAGGAGGAGAGGAAGAGGGAAAAAGAAAAGCAAACATTCCCTTGATTAGTTAAGGTTATGGTATTATGGCTTATTTCACAGAACTTTCTCTTATCACACAGCTAAACAAAGCTTGGTTTGGTGAAAACATTCGTACATTTTTCATTTGTTAGAAAAAAAAGTTTTGTATTATATACAAGTGTGGTTTGAAACCTGTTCACTAGGGATTTTTGTATCTAAAAAAATGAATGAAATAAAGGAAGATTTAGGTCAGAAAAGAAGTCAACCTTGCGTTTATGCTAAACTTGGCAAACTCAACAGAGTAGAAAAATATAACTGGTCTATTGGGCATAATGGAATGAGAAGAAAAAGGCTGCTCAATTCTTGTAGTATGGGTTGTCTTGGTAAGTGGAGACATTATCAGTGAATATGGGAAGAAAAGTCTTGGGTAAAAATACTGCACACTCACTAACTTTATAGACTCAAATCCATTTGGGTTGGGACCTGGAGTCCAGGTTGTCAGACAAGATAAACATCCTAATGTACTATGTAAGGAGGGACCCCATCCTGTTAGGTTCTACATAATCAGCTCATTAAATCAGTGCCTCATTTTACAACTTGTTGGTTCCTAAATCAAGTTTCTAACTTGAAATACATGAGAAGAGAAATCATGTTCAGAGATCTCCTTGAAAGAGTTGGGCCAAAGGAAGTTTTCCTGTAAAGTGCACTATTTGGGTTTGCCATTTAAGTCTCTGCACATTCAATGAACACTGCTATGGGTCAGGCACAGTCATGTAGGCAGTGAGAAAAAAGAGAAGCATAAAACATCAAATTCAAGGTTTTATAGAGAACTTCTTATGTGGTAAGTGCCCAATAGCTCATTTGTATACTTGGTTATCAAAGTTCTGGATTTGAGTTTTACTGCTTACTATTTCTGCAATGTTGGGCAACTCATTTAACCCCTCAGAACCTTAGGTGGGGGTGGTGGGACAACACGTGTCTGAGTTTGGCCTGTCACCGGTGCTCAGTAACGTTGGCTCTTCTCACTCTGCACTGGTGCACACAGATCACAGTCCCCTAGTTCTCCTCCTTATTCAGCCAAGATATTTGCCATTTAAACAGCCACTTGATTCAAATTTTTGTTTTTTGTTGTTTTTTGGTTTTTTTTAAATGCCAATATGACAAGACGAGAATAGCCAGAAAATAGGTAGGTTGGTTGTGGTATAATAAAAATATATATTTGGTCTTAGTTCATGGCACGGATTTCCTGAAACTCCTAGAACCATCAGAGTGATAGGAGCGGAGCATCTTTGAGTATTCAAAGTGAGCCCCTTTTAATCACCTTTGAGTTTATGTTAATGAGATGCCTTAGGACGAAGCCCTTAGAAAGCCTCAGAATGGGGCTGGTTACCAGAAAGACCAAGTGTTCAGAGGATTGGAATGTTTAACTCCAGCCATGGACCCTAAGGCAAGCGGGCAGGAGCTTCAGGTGAAGCTCTATAAAAAACAACAAAGGTCGATGAGTTTGGGTGGATGCACCGTGGAGGTTCTGGGGGGGGGGGGCATGCCTGGAGATGGCATGGAAGTCCTGTGCCGCTTCCTCCACACTGTGCCCTACATGCCTCTTCCATCTGACTGTTCTTTCTACCCTTTGATATACCCTTTGTAATAAATTGACAATAGTACGTCAACTGCTTCCTGAGTTTGTGAGCCATTCTAGCAAATGACTGAGTCCAAGGAGGGGGTTGTGAGAACCTCTGATTCGTAGCCAGTCTGTCAGAAGCACAGGTGACAGCCTGGACTTGCACTGCTGTCTGAGTTGTGAGGCAGGAGGCAGTCTGGTGGGACTGAGTCCTCAACCTGTGGGGTGTGATGTTATCTCCAATAGATAGTGTCAGAACAGATTTGAACTGTAGCATAAACAGCTGGTGTTGCAAAATCCCTTGGTGTGGAAAACCCCTCACATACCTGGTGTCAGAAGTACTGAGAATAGAGCAGAAAAATAGAGTTTTCCTTTACAGTTATTTATTTCGCTTTATATTGGGTAACAAAGAAAAGTGCCACAAAATTATTACGCAGAATGATTAAATATTGATGTCTCTACTTCGTATAATAGCCTAGAAGCACATCTAAAATACTTCACAGGTAAAACCTTTAACCTTTAAACAAAGTCAGTCAGTAAAATGGTCCTGGAAGAATGTGTTCAGAGATTTTGTTAGAATGATAAAACATAGTATAGTCCCTGCTCTCAGGCCCTTGTAATCCAGAAGTGATACACAAGTAAACAGCTGAAATTCAATGTGATAAGCACTACAGAAAGATGGTGTGCACCACCACAACAGCGTCAAAGAAAGAATCAAGACTTCTTAAGTTGTGATACCTGGTTGTCTTAAAGAATGAGAAAGAATTCGGCAAGTTTAACAAAGGCTAATCCAGGGAACAGTATGCACAAAGGCTTGAAGACATGCAACAACTTGATATGTTAGAGGAATTGCAAATAATTTGGTGTGGCTGGACTCTAGAGTAGTTACAAAGGAACAGCAGGCACTGAGACCAGAGAGGTGTGCAGAAGCCAGAAGGAGAGTCACGTAAGCCACAGCAGAATGTGGGCTTTATGCTGGGAAATGGAGACAATGGGATTTTGGAGAGATTTTTCTGATGGCAGTGAGAAAAATGGATTGGAGAGAACAGAGGACTACGTGCAGTGAGAAAATTAGAAAGCAACATCATTCATTCAGGAGAAACATGGCCGCTCCAAAGGCAATGACCACTGAGACAGGAAGGAGGAATCATGCTCAAATTATATTAAAGATACCGAATCACTACAACAGTGAAGGAGCAAAGGAAAGAGAGAGTTATCCAAGATGATGAAGAACTTTTCTCAGATGAGTATATGAAAAGTAGAGTCAATCTTTCGGCATGGAAAATACTGAAGGGAAAAAAAAAAACAGCTTTGAGAGAAAAGAAAGTGTGCTAAATTTTAGCTTGAGCTTCACACCCAAGTGGAAAAAATATCCTCTTTGGGTTTGCCAGAAATATTGCTCATGCATTATTTATTAATTTTACTCCAGCACAGACTAGAACATGCTCTTTATAGGCTCATTTTAAGGTAGTATTTTCAGAAAAAATAATTATCCAAGGTAAGCAATTAACTATCCTAGGACATATCCCAACGTGCAGTAAGAAAATACCCACGTTTTAGAATAATACTGATATTTGTACACATTAGAATTCTTAAAGAACAGACTTTTCTAAGAAGCATATCAGTGAATTCTAAATTTGAATGAACATTCCACATGAATGTTTTAAATTCATGAGTCTTAGGTTTTCTTTCTCCTCAAACTACTAATTACTATTGTTTGTTTGTTTTTCTACACCTTCTTTTATCAAATGCCAGACATTTTTTTATACAAACAAGGCTGAGTCAAGAGCAAGATCTCAAAAGCCCAGCTGTAAAAGATTCAGATTCCAGCTTGATCGCTCAGTACTTTTGACAAGGAGAGAAAGTTACTTGACTCCTGAGGCTGCCATCTTCTCCTCATTTGTATAAAGAGAAAGTAATACTAAAAACCTTGGAGGTTGTTTTGGGAATCAAACATGCTAAAACACAGAAAGAGCTTAGGGCAGGGCCAGTCTTCCAGAGAGCACTGAGTAAGTTAGATACTATCGGTACTACATCCCTTGTCCCTATTTCCTTTAGATTTCCATTTCCCAGTACAGCCACCAAGTGTTTTTAGAAGGCAGGTTAGACAGACAACATGACCATGATGATGCCTTCAGTTCTTCAGTGCTTAATTAATGTCAAGCATAAGAATCCAGAAAGGTCCTTCTATTTTTCATCTGGGATATGTGAGTGGGCTGGAGAAGGAGTAAACCTGATGAAAAATACAGACCTCCCACCCCACCATCCCTTTCTCCTTTCTATAGACGCAACTGACGACCAATTTTCAGAAAGTAGCTCCAGATGAGCACACTTAGGTGTTCTTATTTTCCTGACTTTTATTCCCCAGCTCTGGGAGGTGACTGCTGATTTACAACTGTCTGGTAATGTCTGGAATTCCAGACTCCCCAGGATAGCACTATTTTCAAATTACTTTCAATGTTTTAATACTTGTTTACTGTTTCTGTTCATCAGGAGGTGATTTAAAAAGCTAAAAATAAAGCAGCATCCAATGAACACGATACTCCTATTTACTGAGAAGAGCTAACAGGAAGCAAGCAACTTGTGACATATTAATAAACATATGATCCCTGTGAGGGGAATTACACACTCTCAAAGTAAACAGTACCATCCGCCATCATCAAATTTGCAGCATGACTGCTATGGCACCCTGGCTCTGTGCATCAGGGAAATACCATGCGATGGGGTAAATGGGGTAAGGCAAAGGCTCCTACAGGACTTCCGGTGAAAATCAAAAGCACATATTTACTCGGCTTCTATTGTTTAGAATGGATGGGCTGTCATCTAGGCAAAAAGCTAAATCATGACTACTAGTTTCCATGTTTATAAAGTGAATAGAGAGACAGGATATACATGTATGTGGAGAAAACACTTGTTCTTTACTGATATTCAATACTCAGTTGACTCTGGAAGTCAGTACAGTGCATTCAAGTTCTCCAAGGGTTTCTGAGCAGTGTGCTACCTTGAAAGAGACAAAGATTCAATAATATTATTGTGGATTAATAAAAAAAAAAGCTAGCTCTACTCTACTTCAATGATAAAAAATACAATATTAATTTCAAAAAAGACCTAGTTTTCTCTGGCAAAGGTGACCTGAAGTACAGACCAAGTACACAGTATGTATTATACAAATAGTTCACACAGATTTCCTTCATTTACCCAGCTGAGGTTACAGCAAAGTAACCCAATGCCTAAAGAAGTCAATGATTTACCCAAGTTCTACTATCCATTTAGTAGCAAAAAAAAAAAAATAGGATTAGAACTCACATCTCGTAACTTCTAATTCTATATACTGGAGATTATTAGTGCTGGATATATATATATATATATATATATATATATATATATATATATACGTGTGTGTATGTATATGTGTATATATATACACACATGTATATATGTATATGTGTATATGCATATATGTACATATACATATATATGTATATATACATATATGTGTGTGTACATATATATACGTGTGTGTGTGTGTATATATATATATATATTCAACATTGTTTAAAACAAAATAAAGTTACCCACTCTTAGCCCCTGGGTTTTATATTATTTTGTACCCCCAAATAGATGTCTTCTGGAGAAAGGGAAAATGTAATCTAAGTCAGATTTCTTTGAAAATTTGGGTCTTAAATCCCTCAAGTTTAATAAGGACTAAAAGGGAGCAAGGGACAGGTCTTAAAGAAATATTATGGTGTTTTTCAGGTCCTTCTACTATGTACTTTTTACATATTTACATACTTGTCAACGAGTTGGCTTCTGAAAGGACTGCCTTAGAGTCCTGTCTTACAAGGGAGTGAAAAAACCATCTAACCTTAAACCAATACAAAGACTAAGAACTAACAAATATATTAAAACATAATTAAGAAGCAAATGTATGACACAAATATAAAATGAAAATAAATTCTGTAAGTACAGACTTTGGAAGTCAGTACAGTGCATTCAAGTTCTCCAAGGGTTTCTGAGCAGTGTGCTACCTTGAAAGAGACAAAGATTCTGAATTGCCATGCATAGGAGCTATCACAGATTTAAAAAATTCATCTTTTAATGGATGCATCACTACACAACTATAGATCAAGGTGTGGCAATGTGGGTAGTCCAGACAGGAGGTGAGAAAGAAAACTGTGTGTGAAAAGGGACATTTTGTATATTACCTGATTAGCTGATAGAGTATAATAAAAACCACACAACACCACACATTAAGGGTAGCACAGTTGCAATTATTCTGTAATCACACCTCCTATGCATGATCATGTGTAGTGTTGAATGTCTCCTACTCTAACAGAATTACCAGTAACATGATAGTTAAATAGATCCTCTAACAGACTCACTAACTACTTGATCTGTCTGTTATGTTAATTCTCAGGTCTCTAGGGAAAATCATAACATTTCCATAGTATTTGGAAATGTTTTCCCACATAACGAAGGGCTGAGAAAGACAGGAATTTGAACAATGGTTTTAAAGGATTAAGTTGTTCTCTGCTTCTCTGTTTCTTACGGTCTACTCTAACATTTACTGGTCATTTCTTAAGTCGTAATCTTCTGTATATAATTGTTTTGTACAAATAAAAGCACAAAGTATTTTTAAAGTGTCAAAAATATTTGCCCATGGAAAGACATCTCTGAATCAGTTACTGCAGCCCTGAAATTTGACCATAGTGTCTAATCATTAGTTGTGAAACTAACATGTGAGGAATCAAAAATGTAAGGGTTGGATTGTGGAGGGAACATTTTACAGTTTGTTAAGGCTTAAATATGCTCTGACAGTTTATTTCTAATCTTAAAGCCTTCCAATTTTTTCCTGTATTTCAATGTTTTCTCAGTCTTTACCATGATGCCTGAAGCAAAGCATGTGGCCCCTCTGTTACATCTGATCTTTCTTACACATACTATGCTTATGGCTACTGGCACAAAATGTGAGATTTGTTTGGATTAGGTTTTCTTTTGAGAAGAGCTCTGGAGGACCTATTGATTTAACTGTGCTTAAAATCAGCCCTTCTGACAAGATTACAGAGAGACCACTGAGCAAATGATAAGACTAAAAATGCCAGTTTACTGCCTTTTGATTTGAAGTTCTGTTTTCTAAAAATTTAACTGGTACACTGAACTTCATCTACAGTCTTATGTTAACTATAAATTCAAAATAATTATCTCTGTCTTTTTTGGTGAAAAGTAATTAACAGAATTTTGCCATTTCTGTTTTCCTAGCCTAAGATTCTTGAAAGACTAGAGTTGAAAAGTCCTCGGTATATGGAATTCTAGTCCAATATTTCTCTGCCTGAGCTACCCTTGGGTGTGAGGACTTTTGAACTTCACAATTAGATTCCAAGGTCTCCTTCCTGACCTCTGCTTGAGGAAGAAGACGGACACAGCAAAGCAAAAATAAATACGTGTCCCTGAAAGGAAAATGAGGCCCAGAACGTGGGTTCGAGGTCACATAAATTACAAATAATTTTCTCAAGAAAGCTTATCCATCTTATCCTTTTGTTTATTTTCCCCATAACAATCTCAACTTTTTAAAATTTGATTTAAATCCACCTTAGTTAACATATAGTGTAATAATGATTTCAGGAGGAGAATTGAGTGATTCATCACTTACATACAACACCTAGTGCTCATCCCAACAAGTGCCCTCCTTAATGCCCATCATCCATTGTGCCTATCCTCCCACCCAACACCCCTCCAGCAATCCTCAGTTTGTTCTCTGTATTTAAGAGCCTCTTACGGTTTGGCTCTCTCTCTGTTTTTATCTTATTTTTCCTTCGCTCCCCCTATGTTCATCTACTTTGTTTCTTACATTCACATATGAGTGAAATCATAAGATATTTATCTTTCTCTGGCTAACTTCTTTCACCTAGCATAATACAATCTCGATTTGTAATCATTTATTTCCAGTTATTTAGCTGCCTCCTCTGTTAACAGGCATTCTTCTTACAGTATATAAAATGAAGGAGTTAGCTCTATGCTGTTTGAATTATTAGAAGCATACTTTTTTAACTGAGGTAAAAGGAATACAACATGGAATTAACCATTAACCATTTGAAAGTGTACAATTAAGTGTCATTCAGTACATTCATCGTGCTGTGCAACCATCATCTCTACCTAGTTCTAAGACATTTTCATCATCCCCAAAAGAAACCCATAACTATTACCAAGTACTCCCTATTCCCCCATTCCCAAAGCCCCCAGCAACCATCAGTCTGCTTTCTGTCTTCATGGATTTGCTTATTAGGAATATTTCCTATAAATGGAATCATATAATGTGTGGATTTTTGCACCTGGCTTCTTTCACTCAGCATAAAGTATTCAAGGTTCACCCACACTGTAGTATGCATCTACCTGTACGCCATTCCATTTGTTGGCTAAGAGCCGACCGTACAGATATACCAATGTAGTTCATTTGTACATGAGCAGATGGACATCTGAATTTGTTTCCACATTTTGGCTATGGAGAGTAATGCTCCTATGAATGTTCATGTACAAGTATTTATTTGAGTCTGTTTTTTTTTAATACTTTTGGGACTATACCTTGGGGTAGACATGTTGGGTCATGTGGTTATTCTACATCTCAGTTTTGGACAAATCAAGCACTTCTTTTTTTAAGCTCTTCTAACCCCTTCTGAATACGAGTTTCTGCGACCAAATGGAGACAAAAGCATTAGAGAAACATGGTCACTGACTATTGTGGCTCAAAACTTAAAAGGCCCAATGAATTTTTAAGTGTCTAGCACTGTGCCAGGCACTGGGGAGGCGTTGTCAGTAAATATTTGTGAAATGAATGAACAAACTCTTGGCCAAGGGCTATCAAGTTCTGATTACATTTCTTCTTTGATTCATCTCTTTAAACAACTCTCATGTATACCCCACCAAACTAGTTTTTACGCCCTTTTGTTTTATACTTCTTTGAAATGGCATGCACTTCTGGATAGTGGATGGGGCAAGAAAACGTGTCTTCTAGGCCCGGCAGAAACTTGTAAAGATTTCCTGGTACTGAATAGCTATCTGCCATCACCTGGTTATCTCATTCTCTCACCCTGTATGCAACAGACTAGTTGGCCTTCTCGATTAGAAAGAGAAGAAAAAGGGAGAATCAAAGTGTGAGCCATGCTTGGGTCAGTTATAAATCACTTTTGTTTTTCTCCCCAAGGATCACATAGGCAGCTTTTAATACAGTGAGTCTAGCAGTTCTTATACTGTTAGAAATCTTGTACAGAAGTGACCTAGGATCCAGATGCGTAGCTAATCTTGTACCCCATCTCCTCATTTTATAATCTAAATTCCAGGGAAAGTTGTAACAGAGTAAAACAAAATCTATATTCATCTTTAAGACAGAAAGCTACCAAGGTTCGCTGAAATTTTACCCATTCACAAATAGATTTTTCAGAGTTAGATTAATAACATTTAAACATATGAAAACATGGTTTTTTTCCCCTTCTTGTATAGAAACCGTATATGGACTATGTCAGGAAACAGCCCCCATAATCAGTGGGGGGTTTTTTCTGCTAATACTTCTTTAAATATTTTCTAACTGTCATAATGGCATATGCTTTATTCAGCTTTACTTAGGTCAATATTACCTGATAATAACTTTGCTTTCTTTAACTTCACAAGAAAAATACAATATACAAACTGTAAAGAGAGTAAATAATTATTAAGGACATTTATATCGTATTTCTAATTACATGTATAAGACAAAAACTGAATCTATTACATAAAATTGATACGGGTGCATATTTCTGGACTCTAGAGACTGGTGTTATTTTAAAGATATAATGCTTACTAAAAGTCATGATCAGAGTTTCACGTAAAGACTGATCTCTTTGCACGTGGCATGTTGAGAAACTAGCCTGACTGCTGCAGACACAAAGGGGACATAATAGCAGGCTTGTATCCAGGAAAACTATTCCTCATCCAAGGGAGTTTTGGAAGAAAAGGAAGAGGAAGCCAGGTATGTTCCCTGAAAAAGAGATGAGGCTACCACCCTTGACCCAACATGTTCATACCACTGGCTCGGGTGCTCAAATTTGAAGGTAACACGTGAGATCTTGCTTGCTTTTTCCATGACACTCTAATTTCACTTTTTGGACTCTTCCACCGATTTTTCTCCTGGAACAGTTTGAAATAGTTTCTTTCTGTATGAATTCAGTATATTTCCTTTTACCCTTCCCAGAGTAAAGGCATACTATTTGATAAACACAAAATAAAATCATTCAGCCCAACAGAGAACACTCAACATTATATAGGAATAAATGTATAACATCATTTATGACATGAGTCAATTACCTATCATTTATTGACCATTAAAACTTTATTCATTTAGTGAACACATATTTGCTGAGCAAAGACTGTGTCTGGCCCAGCTGGGGATAAAGCAGTGAACAAGCAAAGTACTTGCTTTTATGGAGGTTATACTTTACTGAGAGGAAATGGTGGAGGGAGGAATACTGTACAAAAAGCTTTATACAATACCACTTCACAGACACTAGAATGGCTATTATAAAGGAAATGGAAAATAACAAGTTTTGGCAAAAATACGGGAAAAAAATGGAACCCTCGTGCATTGCCGGTGGGAATATAAAATGGTGCAGTTCTTCAAAAAGTTAAACACAGAGTTACCAAATGATCTAGCAATTCTACCCCTAGCTATATACCTGAAACAACTGAAAGCAGGGACTTCAACAGCTACTTGTCTATCAATGTTCATAGTAGCATTACTCACAGCGCCAAAACACAGAAACAACACAAACATTCATCAAAACGTGAACGGGTAAACAAAAGGTGGCATATAAATACAGCAGAATAGTATTTGGTCTTTAACAAGAATAACATCCTGATACCTGATGCAACACGGATAAGCCTTAAAAACATTACGCTAAGTGAAATAAGTCAGACACAAAAGGACAAACAGTGTATAATTCCACTTACATATCTACAATAAGCAAACTCAGACAGACAAAAGTAACATAGAAGTTACCTGATCTGAGGGAAAGAAAGGTACTGAATTTGTTTGGAATGATAAAAATTTCCTGGCAGTGAATAGTGGTGATGGTTGCACCACATTGTGAACGTACGTAATGCCACTAACATGTATGATTAAAAATGGTTGGAATGGGAACTTCTATATTATGTATATTTTACCAGGATCAAAAAAAACCATTAAATTATACATTCTGGATGCATGAATTATATGGCTTGTGAATGCTATCTCAATAAAGGCATTATTTTTTAAAAAGCTTTCACACATTCTGTCATCTCATCTTCCTCTATGTAATCACATTTAACCTTCATATTTTAAATATCATTTCTGTTTTTGACTTCTGTGTCTGTATCTCCAGCTCTGATTTCTGTGTCAACTCTAGATTTACATATCCAGTTGCCTATTTATCATACCTATTTGAAAACTAAAAAGTTACTTCAGACCTAACGACCTAACGTGCCCTGGAAACAAATCTCTGCTTTTACTCTCAAATCTACTCTTCCCCTGGCCTCCCGTATCTCACGAATAGCCACACCATTCACCGAACTGCTCAAGCAAAATAGCTAGAATTCTTTCAGATGTTACAGTGTCATCCCGACAAAACTAGCATGAGGACAGTGAGGGGGTACCAAAGACAAACTAATTAAGGTAAATGATATTTCAATCCAATGTTTAAAAAATAAAATTAATACCAAAAATCCATGAGAACAATAAAGGTTTCACAGTCTTAACTGTACCACTCTGCTTTATATGTATCCTATCAATGATCACTAATTGATATTTCCTTCATTTTATTTCTGTGTATAGGTATATATTTCATCTTCCATTCAGTGTAAGTACCATGAGAGCAGGAGTTTAATCTGCCTTGTTCACCACTTTATCGCATGAAGTTGTGCTCCATTTACCAGGTTCTCCTACTGGCTGAGTTCAAACGTGAATTTTTCCAAGAGAGGATCTGTCATTTCAGGTTCTGGAATTGGTTGTATGACCTCCTTCCTCTCTTCTTCCCTCTAGACAGAGGGGTGCCTGGGGCTTCCCACTGTTGCTAACCCCTGGAATGCCTCGTGTTATGCCATTTCAGCTCTTCTACCATATTTATAACCCATTTTGCATATTAAATGTCCCCTAATGAACTATTTGGAATGTATTTGTTTTAACCAACTAGATCCTGGCCACTACAGTAGTTTAGGCAACAAACATCTGAGTGTGTGTTTTTTTTAATTTTTAGCATTTATTCATTTTTGAGAGAGAGAGAGAGATAGAGCATGAGTGGGGGAGGGGCAGAGAGAGAGGGAGACACAGAATCCGAGGCAGGCTCCAGGCTCTGAGCTGGCAGCACACAGCCCGACGCAGGGCTTGAACTCAGGAACAGTGAGATCATGACCTGAGCCGAAGTCAGACGCTTAACCGACTGAGCCACCTGGGCACCCCCAAACATCTGAGTGTTTAATCAACATTATACATAAATTCCTGAAAGTCTTTCATGAGGTAAAATAAAAAGATAAGCAAATTATATAGTTATGTATTTGCAAAAAGTACAAATAACGATGTATAAACACCACACATTTAATAAATTAAGGCACTTTTGCATTTTCTTATCTATGAGGAAAGTCTTTTACTGATATTCTACAACGAAAAAAGAGCAGAATCAAACGGTGAGTTAGTTTAATTTAAAGGCAGAATCAAACATTTTTGGGGAGAGACGTTTTTATTCTATATGACATACAAATTTTGCAGTTGGTTTCTTTTCAATACTTCTTATGCAGTTTTAGTATCAATTTCAATCAATAGTAATTTTTAGATTTTTCTGACTAGAAAGAAGAGCCATTAATCTGGATCACCTACAATTCACTAAAAGAACCAATGGTTTAAATGCTAGCAGACTGATAACTTTCCTTGGCAAAAACAGGACATTTTTAGAAAAAAAGGTCTAATAATTTGTATTTCTTTTTAAATATAAACATGCTTGCAATGTGACAATTGTAGTAAAAAATTTTTGTCAACAAAGAATGTAGGAATAAAATCCTCTACACTCTGCCAGGATATAATGCTATACAGTCCTGTTAGAGGTATGACTAAAAGTGTTAAGAACAAAACCCAAGTGGTACTAATATTACCCAAATATGAAAAAAAAAATACAAGAGGAGGAGGCTTGCACGGGCAGAAGAAGCCACCAACATGCTGTGTGATTACGGACAGGTAACTAGTCTTCTCTGAACTTCAGTTACCTGATCATAAAATTATAAAGGTACTTAATTTCCTATCCTTGCTGTGAGAAGCAAAGAGCATCCTAATGTAAACATACTTTGTAATGGACAAACAGCTACTTGACATGTATCACTGCTGTTTCTGTGATGTGCAGTGATGGCTTCATCCCTTAGATGATTGTCAACCTCACTACATGTCTTGAACCTTCTCACTTCTGCCCAATGTTATTTCATATACCTTTCATTACTCATAATATTTCACCACTGGCTACATATGGAATTTATACCAAGGTCACCACTTTTTAAAAGCTTTATCTCCTTTTCAGCAGTACCTCATAAAAGAGATAAATCAGATAGCCCTTGATATTTAGTCTCCTTATCCTACTGTGAATACAGTGTTCTTCCATTTCTGTTCTCCAGATCCAACTACTCATTTTTATAGAAAATTTCAATATAAACAGAATGCCCTTTCTGGGACTGAAGTCCCATACATTTGAAATTCAGTTAAACTTGTCTCATAGTATTGCCAGAAGGAGCTGCAGTTGACCTGAGGCATAAAGTGGGAAGTATCCATAGGTGCAGCAGTAGGGAGAAAAATAAATAAATAGAACAGCAATAAAGGAGGCATTGCCCATTATTAGCTTTGCTCTTTCCTTGGTTTTAGATGGAAGAATCACCAAAGAGATTCTAGAACTGGATGGTTAAATATTTGCAGTTGTCAACAGCTGTGTTCATGGAACATTCATTTTGAAATTCAGTATTTTCAGAAGCATGGGTCACATGCAAAACATTTATCCCTAGCCAGAGGATAGGTGGAATAATTACACAGGAGATAGTGCCACAGTCAGCTGTCAAACCTACTTAGCTGTCAATACTATAAGGTTATTTCTCATGTTCTTCTCATATGAAATGACTGTCACAAAGAATTGAAAATGGCTTTATTGTATGCATGAATTCCAATTATAATATCTGCTTCTTCCTTAAAAAGTCCATTATGATAATAGCCAGAGATGGGAAACGCTATTGGAATGGAGGAGTTCAATCCTATTATATTCAGTCTTATCAGAATGCAGGGCCTTCCCACATTATTCTTCATACACACATGAAGAATATCATAACGATTAACTGGACATCTTTTATTTGAGTGCTTTCTTGAAGCCACAATTGATACAACAGCACTGTAATCATTGCCACTCTCAAAACCCTTCTGTTCACTAGTCTATTAAATACAATTGCAATGGACTACCTTGGTGGCTAATTTGAAAAAACTATTACATTGCTTTTCGCTTCTGGTTTCCCTTACTAATATGGATTTATTTGGAATACAAACTGTACGAAGTATTGCTGCCTAATTTGACTTTGTAGTTACTGATGTCTTTATTTACCACTTATTATGTCTACAATGCATAAAGCACATAACACGAATAAGTCATTAATTTGCATTGTGGCCTTGGGTACATTAGTTTCTCATTTGTCAAATAACAATCTACATGAAGGTTTACATCCTTTCCTGAAATTCCAAAATGATATTGTTGATACTATCATTGTGCATGTTTACATTTACCTGATCCATTCAGTGCATTATTGAGAAATTTTACAGAGGGAGTCTGTGTACCTGTACCTTAGCTCTTTCCCTTCACTAATACAAATCATTCAGTGATATTGTAAACTATTCTAATTTTCTCAACACAGGCTCATCCCTTTCTATACTATGGTCTCGGTCTCCTCTCCATTATTTCTCAGAAAATGTTGTTACTAGTGTTATCAATAATCTCCCGACTTTCAGTCATTATCTGGCTCAAGCACAATATGACATTTAATAATGTTTATGTCCATTCATCTTGAGATTTTATTACAGGGCCTTTACCTGGTTTTCCTTTTGTGCTTCTATTCATTCACTCCTCTCCCCTTAAATGCCAGAATTTCCCTAGGTTTTTGTCCTAGCTATTCATTCCCGCTTGAGTGCTCTTATGTTACAAAGTGGTACTCAGAATGAAATACAGCTACCCCGATTGACAGATAACAGTCGTGCCCTGGTAGTGTAGGAAGTAACAGAGGAAATGTTGCACTTGTCCAAAATAAATGGAAAAGTAAGTAAATTTTTAATGAGTATATGCTAATAGTGGAAAATTCTCACCTATGATCCCCAGTTACCCTGAAGCCAAATCGAGGGTCAGATACTGGTACCAGGTTCTTTGCTGTCCACAGGATTTCATCCAATTAAGACCCTCAACAACAATGTGTAACACCTGTCTGTTTCCCCACACCAGTAGCTAACAAGATAAGCTCTAAAGTGCTTTCATCTTTGGCAATACAATAGGTAAAAACAGGTCTTTTATTTTAGTCTTAACTTACAGTTCTATTATTTGTAAGGCTGAATGTCTTTTCATATACTTAAGTAGTATTTATATTCCTTCTTTGATCATTTTGACCTCTTCTTTCCTCCTGGGTTACTGATCTTATTTTTATTAATTTGTAGACAGTTTTTGAGACTAAATTATGAGACAGGAAATATTGAGAAACACTTTGGGACCAGGCAGATTAGAGCACCGGTTACTGAGGTATCAAAAGAAAGGAGCATAGGCACACCTGGGTGGCTCAGTCGGTTAAGCGTCTGACTTCAGCTCAGGTCATGATTTCATGGTTCTTGACTTTGAGCCCCACGTCGGGCTCTGTGCTGACAGCTCACAGCCTGGAACTTGCTTTGGATTCTGTGTCTCCCTCTCTCTCTGCCCCTCCCTTACTCGTGCTCCGTCTCTCAAAAATAAATAAATGTTTGAAAAAGCAAGCAAGCAAGCAAGCAAGCAAGAGGCATAGAAAAAGCATATGACCAGAAGTGGTCATCCCTTCTCAGGAAGAGTGCAGTACCTTTGAGAGGAAATGTGTCCTTTGAAACCTAACAGTGAAGGGTGGGGGAGGAAATGCTGCCTAAAAATAAAGGGCTCTAATAAACCAAGATATTGTCAATGAATAAGAAACCAGACTTGTGAAAGAAAAGACCATTTTCTAAAAACTACTACCACCACTACCAACAATAAAAACAATAAAATCTATGTGTGTAGATAATAACAGCAAATGAAGGTGGTCTTGAAATATGAAATGAAGTAAGCCGTGTGATCTCCCTGCCCTAGCCATCTCAAAGTGTCTTCTCTTGCTGGTTCAGGGCAAAAAGCCATTGAGTATCAGTTAAGCAGGTAAAACCATTGTAAAATACATCTGCACACAGAGGCGCCTGGGTAGCTCCATTGGTTAAGTGTCTGACTCTTGATCTCAGCTAGGATCATGATCTCAGTGTTCATGCGTTCAGGCCATGCATTTGGCTCTGTGCTGAGAGTGCTAAGCCTGCTTATGATTCTCTCTCCCTCTCTCTGCTCCTCCCCCATTCTCTCTCTCTCAAATAAACTGAAAAAAAAAACCCACATCTGCATACATACACATCCACACTTGCACACAGCAGAGGAAAATTTTTAACACAATACCCCAAAAGGAATTTTATACTTAAATAAGTGATTGCAGAATTAGAAAAACACTATGAATCATAAAATTGAAAAAAAAAAAAAACCAACCTCCAAAAAGAAAATGACAAATCTCAGGGAAATGTGAAACAGGAGCTAATCAAATTCAGGAGAGATAGAACATGAATGAGGACTAAATTGCAAGGTGCTTGTGGTAAGTGGAATTTTTAAATGGCCAGTGAAAGATGACCCACTCTAATTTTCAGCATGCTTAAATATAAGACTTATTACTCCTTTCATTATGTTATATGGCACCATAACTTAAAATAGGAAAAATGATTCCATATTCTCCAGATGGGCCCTTAAAGCATAGAGCTTTCTCTAGCTGGTAGCAAAAGAGCAAGTCTGAGACCCTTGAAGCATGAAAAGGATTCAATATGCCATCACTGGCTTAAAGATGGAGGAAGACACTTAACAAATAGGAGCAACTGTGAGGAGATAAGAGTGGTCCCTGGCTGACAATCAGGAAGAAAATAGGAATCTTAATCCTATAACCACAAGAATCTAAATTTAGCCAACCACTTGATATGGATTCTTCCCCAGATATTCCAGTTAAAAGCCTGGCCCAGGCAACCTAGACTCTTGACTTGTGAGACCCAAAGCTCAGTCTGCCCTGTGTTCTGACCAACAGAACTGTAAGAAAACAAAAGTGGGTTTTATTTTTGGCCACTAAGTTTGTGGTAACTTGTTATGGCAGCAAGAGTAAATTAATAGAGTTCCCAAGGGAGAACAGGTATAACCACCATTAACATAGGCTTATAAAGGACAGAATAGAAAAAGGAAAAAAATACAAAAAGGTTTAGAAAGAATGTGACAGAAAAGACACAAACAGATGATCCAGCATACTTATAACTGAAATCCCTGAAAGGAAAGAAAAAAAACAAACAAAACAAATCAAAGGAATAGAAATGTTTTAAGACTCCACTCAAAGAAAACTTTGCTGCAATAAAAACTCTGGATTTACATATTAAAAGAACCCAACACATAACAGGCAAAAAAGAGAAAGGATGGTTAAATCCAAGAAATACCTTATCAAAACCATTATGCTTTAAAACTAACAAAACACTCTGCACTGGCAAAGCAGTCTTGAAAGACAAAAGCAACCTACAGAATGGGAGAACATATTCGCAAATGACACATCTGATAAAGGGTTAGCATCCAAAATATATAAATGAACTTATATAAGTCAATACCCCAAAAACAAACAATCCAATTTAAAAATGGACAGAAGAGGGGCACCTGGGTGGCTCAGTCAATTAGGCATCCGACTTCGGCTCAGGTCATGATCTCATGGTTTGTGGGTTCAAGACCACGTTGGGCTCTGTGCTGACAGTTCAGAGCCTGGAGCCAGCTTTAGACTCTGGGTCGGCCTCTCTCTCTGCCCCTGCCCTGCTCACATTCTGTCTCTCTCTCTTTCAACAATAAAATAAACATTAAAAAATTTTAAAAAATTAAATAAAAATAATAAAAATGGACAGAAGACATGACCAGACATTTCTCCAAAGAAGACATCCAGATGGCCAAGAAACATAAGAAAAGATGCTCATTATCACTCATCTTTAGGAAACTACAGATCAAGACTATGATGGGGGCTCCTGGGTGTCTCAGCTAGTTAAGCTTCTGACTCGGTTTTGGCTCAGGTCATGATCTCATGGAGTTTGAGTCTTGCATTGGGCTCCTCACTGAGAGTGAGGAGACTGCTTGGGATTCTCTCTCTCCCTCTCTCTCCGCCCCTCCCTGGTGTGTGTGCATGCTCTCTCTCTCTCTCTCTCTCTCTCTCTCAAAATACATAAATAAACTTTCAAAAGACTACAATGGGATGTCACCTCATACCTGTCATAATGGCTAAAACAAAAGGCACAAGAAACAGCAGGCGGTGAGGATGTGGAGAAACGGAAACGCTCTTGCACTGTTGGTGGGAATGCAAACTGGTACAGCCACTGTGAAAAACAGTATGGAGGCTCCTCAAAAAGGTAAAAATAGAACTACCTTACAATCTAGTGGGCTTTTACCCTCCCCAAATACAAAACATTACCTCAAAAAGAGACATGCACCCCCTATGTTTATAGCAGCATTATTTACAATAGCCAAGATATGAAAACAGCCTGTGTCCATCGACTGATGAATGGATGAAGATGTGGTATATATATATATACAATGGAGTATCATTCAACCGTAAAAAAGAATGAAATCTTTCCATGTACAAAGACATGGAAGGAGCTAGAGTGTATATTCTAAGTGAAATAAGTCAGAGAATGACAAATGCCATATGATTTTACTCATATGTAGAATTTAAGAAACAAGAGAGCAAGGGAAAGAAAAAGAGAGAGACAAGTCAAGAAACAAATGATTCTTTTTTTCTCTAATGAGAACAAACTGATGGTTACCAGAGGGGAGGTGGGGGGGATGGGTGAAATACATGATGGGGATTAAGGAGCACACTTGTCATGAGGAGCACAGGATGATGTATGGAATTGTTGAATCACCAAATTGTGCAGCTGAAAATAACATAACACTGTATGTTAACCATCCTGTAAATAAAATAAAATTAAATTAAATTAAATTAAATTAAATTAAATTAAATTAAATTAAAAAAATAACATCCTCTGAACCTTCAGAGAAAAGGCCAAGTCACTTACAAAAAAAGAAAACACAAAGCCCAACAAGGGCAGAGTAACATTTTCAAGAATGTAAAGGACAGAGTATGAGCCAAGATTTTTGACCAGCAAGGTTTTAAACATTAAAAAAAAAGAAGAATGTCAGGAAATATTGTACATATAAATGCTTCCTACAAATAGAGAATGTTACAATGTTACAATGGACAATGTTACACTGTAAGGACAGAGAAGGATCTGGAGAAGATTTGGTAGTGAGCATACTTAACTGAAGTTCTGGTACTAAAATAAACACAGTATTAAGTATTATGGTCGTAAGAATAACAAATAAATGCTATTTTCTCTGATGAAGTATTAATAACACACCTAAAAAATGCAGAGAGAAAGAAGAAAGGAGTAGAGAGTAACCTGATTCATTAACATATAGGTGAGAATTAAAATATTTATAGCTGGCCTAACAGTATAAATCGAGGTAAGATAAAAGAGGAGTAAAATCACATAATGGTATCAGTGTAAAGATAACTGGTGGGAACAACAACAACAAAAAAGAACAGAGAATAAAAAATAGTATGGCAGAGCTGTAGGATCTTTTTATATTAAGGATATTTATGTATTCTGATTTCTAGCTCAAATATCTTTGGTCAGTTTGTTGTCATTAATTTTATTTTGACTGACATGAAGACTGGCTACTATTTCTTTGTAATAATTATATCAATCATTTTATAACTTCTGGATTTTGTGACTTTTAGAAAGACCTTTTCTATGCTGCAATTAAAAATATTTTAAAATTTTTCAGTATTTTCTTCCAGTACTTGTGTAGTTTCATCATTGACTTATATTTACAAAAATGGTAAGATAGAAAAAGCTTGTTTTTTCAAACAGGTTCCTTTTTTACGAACACCACTGAGTGAAAACTTTATCTTTCCTCCACTGACATGTGATGCCACTCCTGCTGTATGGCAAACTTCTGTATGTCTCGGGAATTATTTCTTAGATATCCAACTGTTCACCTTATCTCCCGTGAAATTTATACACCAGGAAACCCAGATATTAATTTAATATAATTAAATTAATATCTGGTAAGGCAAATCCCTTGCCATTACTTATTTTTTAAATTAAGTTTTTATTTTAATTCCAGTATAGCTAACACACAGTGTAATATTATTTTCGGGTGTACAATATAACAATTTAACAATCCTATACATTATTTAGTACTCATCCTGATCAGCATACTCTTTAATTCCCATCACCTGTTTCATCCATCCCCCGAACTAATCTCCTAAACAATTTCTTCATTATTCTTGGGTATTTATTTATCCATGACTGGTTTTAATGGGATGTCTTTATGAATGATCAATTTTGCATAACAACAAGTAATTTAATGTTTTACATTAGCGAAAAAAAAACCCACAAAATTTGCATGTCATCTTAAGATGACACCCTATTGGTCATCTATCAGCAAATTCCCTATCAATGTTTCCAGATGCCCCTCTGTTTTTAGGGGTAGTTTCCTAGAGAAGTGGAAGGAGGCTGGACTTTACAGTCAGAGATTTGGATTTGTTCCCTGCCTCAACTGCTTACCATTTTATAACCTTCAGCCTATTACTTAAGTTGCTTGAATGTCAGGTTCTTCATTGGAAAAAAAGAGGGTAAAAATGCCTGCTTTCTAAAGTTCCTGGAGCATTAGATAAATTGTATTTTGAATAACTTTGAAATATGGCTGACTCTTGGTGGGAACTCTCTGGAAAATAAATTCAAATAGATTTTGACAACATCCTCATCCATAGCTCCAATATAGATTTCTCTCCTAACTCCAGAATTTCCATGACTTGAATCCTTTTATTTGTCTGATAACTTCTATTCACCCTTTAAGAAAGCTCAACTATCATTTCCTTTGGAGATAGTTGGTCTCACTTCTCCGTGTTTAGCACTTCCTCTCCTTTACCACTCTGCCCACAAGTCTATAAACTGTGGTGTATTCTATTTATCTGATTACTTGTTTGCCTCACCAAGCAAACTGTTAACTCCTACATGGAAAGTCACTTGTTACTGACCCTATTGTCTCAATCTCAGCGTACGACTTCCCTTATAATCCATTCTCAAAAGCAGCTGCGGGTTGAACACACATACATCTTTTTATGGGGAAAAGGAGAGCACATAGGTCATAATTATATTTGTAATTTTTCTTTGTTCTTTATTTTATGACAAGAAAATGGGGGAAAGCATGACACCAAATCAGTTCCTAGAAATGGTTTTCATCATTATCCCATAAAACTGCCATTGACTAGACATGGCTTCCGGGCCCTACTTGTCAAGAGGAAGCGCAGGAATCACAACAGGAAGTGCACAAACAACAGGAAGTGCAGACCACTTAACACCCCACCATCGGGGGCGCGGAAGGTGCAGCCTGAGGCAGCACGCAAGCGCGCTGAGGCAGCACGCAAGCGCACTGAGGCTATGTAGCTTGACCCCTCCGCGTCAACTTCCGGCCTAGCCAAGGGCCACGACGTAAGGCCAGGTACAGAGGCTACGGCCTGTACAGACACAGGTATTTTGGGAGACTGCCAAGAATTCTGTGATTTGTTTTCTTGCTGGCGGGTTTCTTGGTATTAATTTTGAAGTTAGGCTGGTGGCTCCAGTGTGGAGTTGAGACATTCTGCAGACCTATACATTTGTATCAGAGACACTATTTTTATCCCGCTCATCAAGGCACTTGCAGTTTCCCTTCTCTTTAGGGCCCCTGTTGCCCCACGATGCAACAGTCTTTAGAACAAGCTCTGGACCGTGCGGACTGTATCATTGCCAGTGCCCAGCAGAGGCCTCCTAAAAGGAAAGGCTCAGCGAGTGGGGGAGCATCTCTGGATGAAAAACTTTATGACCTATATGTGGAAGAATGCGGGAAAGAGCCTGAGGCTACGGAGGAATTAAGAAGCAACGTGAACTTGTTGCAGAAGCTCCTGAGGAGAGAGTCGTTGCCGTGCTTAGTGGTCAACCTATACCCAGGAAAGGAGGGATATTCGCTGATGCTCGAGGGCGAAAATGGATCCTATTCGGAGACCATTCGACTGCCTTACGAAGAAGGGGAGTTGCTCGAATACTTGGATGCTGAACAATTGCCTCCTGCTCTGGTGGATCTCCTGGAAAAATCTCAGGTTAACTTTTTTCACTCTGGGTGTGTCATAGCCCAGGTACGGGACTACCGGCAGTGCAGTCGGGAACCTCCCGGCTACGCGAGCAGGCACGTTCTCCTGTGGCCAACGATGCAGACGTTAGCCTGCGACGTGCAGTCCATGACCAGCGATGACCAGACCTGGACCCAGGAAGACAGGCTTTTGCTGGAGAGCCAGCTGATCTTAGCCACGGCCGAACCGCTGTGTCTTGATCCTTCTGTATCAGTAGCCTGCACTGGAAACAGGCTGCTCTATAACAAGCAAAAGATGAACACTGGCCCCATGAAAAGGAGCTTCAAGAGGTATTCTGCACCCTCCCTGAACCGGCAGCAGGAGCAGTCTCATCGTCCACCTCCTCCTGAGCTGAGAGTATGGCCTTCTTACAAAAAAAGCAGAGAAAGTACAACAAGTGAGAATTGTGACTTTGTAATTTCTAAACCGGGGAATTATGTAGATACGTGGAAACAGAGACCCTGTGACTTGGTTGTACCTTCTGAAGTGGACGTGCAGAAATATGCTAAATGGGAGAAGTTTGTCAAATATGATGAGTCACAACCAACAGACTGGCCAGCCCACGAGGCAAAAGATGATTTTGAATTTGGATATGAAGGTGGCGATGAGTCTCAAACAAAGCCAGCCTTCATGCAGTCACTTGATCCACTTATCTCTGGTAAAAGAAGGGTACGTAAAAAAATCAGATATGAAAGACAGGCGTCCCCTCCGCACTCCTCCACAGGTGACCATTCAACTAGTGTTCTGCCTAGGTCAAAGAGTGATGCTGGGAGGGAAGTCACTGTGTCACAGAGCTCCAGTGGCTCAGCCAGCCTCAGCCAGCTGCCTCCAGGGAAAGAAACAGAAGAGCCTGAGATCGTGTGTGTTCAGTCTTCAGTCCTGGGGAAGGCAGTCAGCCATCCATCTCCAGCCATCAAACCTCCCTCAAGCTCAGGAAAGACTTGGTCAGGTAACAGTTTTACTCCATGGCAGGGAAGCAGCTTTCTTAAGTCTCCATCTCCTGCTCCAGCTTCTAAGCCACCAAGTCCTTCCCAGAAATCCCCTGTGGAAGTGAATCCAATCAGCACATTTCCTGTGGCCACTCTGTCTACCACCAGCTCTCTACAAAGAACCCTGGCCACCCAGGTCACAGCGAATTCCCAGAAATCCTCTGTGGAAGTGAAACAAGCTAGCGTGCTTCCTGCAGCCACCCTGACTACCACCAGCTCATCACAAAGAACCGTGACCACTCCGATCACAGTCAACTTTCCAAAACCTTCCGCAGAAGTGTTTCAAATTAGTATGCTTCCTCCAGTCACTTTGTCCACTACCAGTTTATCACAAAGAACCTTGGCCACCCAGGCCATGGCCAGATCTCAGAAATCCTCTGTGCAAGTGACTCGAGCTAGCGTGATTCCTGCAGCCGCTGTGTCCACTACCAGCTCATCACAAAGAACCTTGACTACCCCAGTCACGGTCAATTCCCAGAAATCCCCTGTGGAAGTGATTCGAGTTAACATGCCTCCTACAGCCGCTATGTCCAGTGCTAGCTCTTCAGAGAGAACCTTGGCCACCCAGGTCATGGCCAAGTCCTGCAAATCTTCTGTGGAAGTGACTCCAGTTAGTATACTTCCTAAAGCCACCATATCTACTACCAGCTTATCACAAAAAACCCTGACCACCCCAGTCATGGCCACTTCCCAGAAATCCTCTGTGGAAGTGATTCAAGTTTCCAGGCCTCCTATAGCTACTTTGTGTACTACCAGCACATCACAGAGAACCTCGGCCACCCAGGTCACAGCCAAGTCCCAGAAATCTTCTGCGAAAGTGACTCAAGTTAGGATACTTCCTAAAACCACCATATCCGCTACCGGCTCATCACAAAGAAGCCTGGCCACCCAGGTCACGGCCAAGTCCCAGAAATCTCCTGCGAAAGTGACTCAAGTTAGGATACTTCCTAAAACCACCATATCCACTACCGGCTCATCACAAAGAAGCCTGGCCACCCAGATCACGGCCAAGTCCCAGAAATCTCCTGCGAAAGTGACTCAAGTTAGGATACTTCCTAAAACCACCATATCCGCTACCGGCTCATCACAAAGAAGCCTGGCCACCCAGGTCACGGCCAAGTCCCAGAAATCTCCTGCGAAAGCGACTCAAGTTAGGATACTTCCTAAAACCACCATATCCACTACCGGCTCATCACAAAGAAGCCTGGCCACCCAGGTCACGGCCAAGTCCCAGAAATCTCCTGCGAAAGGGACTCAAGTTAGGATACTTCCTAAAACCACCATATCCGCTACCGGCTCATCACAAAGAAGCCTGGCCACCCAGGTCACGGCCAAGTCCCAGAAATCTCCTGCGAAAGTGACTCAAGTTAGGATACTTCCTAAAACCACCATATCCACTACCGGCTCATCACAAAGAAGCCTGGCCACCCAGGTCACGGCCAAGTCCCAGAAATCTCCTGCGAAAGTGACTCAAGTTAGGATACTTCCTAAAACCACCATATCCACTACCGGCTCATCACAAAGAAGCCTGGCCACCCAGGTCACGGCCAAGTCCCAGAAATCTTCTGCGAAAGTGACTCAAGTTAGGATACTTCCTAAAACCACCATATCCGCTACCGGCTCATCACAAAGAAGCCTGGCCACCCAGGTCACGGCCAAGTCCCAGAAATCTCCTGCGAAAGTGACTCAAGTTAGGATACTTCCTAAAACCACCATATCCGCTACCGGCTCATCACAAAGAAGCCTGGCCACCCAGGTCACGGCCAAGTCCCAGAAATCTTCTGCGAAAGTGACTCAAGTTAGGATACTTCCTAAAACCACCATATCCACTACCGGCTCATCACAAAGAAGCCTGGCCACCCAGGTCACGGCCAAGTTCCAGAAATCTTCTGCGAAAGTGACTCAAGTTAGGATACTTCCTAAAACCACCATATCCACTACCGGCTCATCACAAAGAAGCCTGGCCACCCAGTCCACACACAGTTCTGCTGGCCCCAACATCATCCAAGTGGTGGGCCCTGTCAGTGGAGTCCAGGCTTGGGCAAGGGATTCCAGCCTTGGGGAGGGCTCTACCCCTGGGGCCACAGCTCCTGTGGGAATCAAGCCCAGTAACCTGCCCTCAGGATCTTGGCCACCAAATGTAGGGCCCACGGCACTGCAGCTTCCTTCTCAAGCAGGTGCTCAGTTTTTTTTTAAAGATGCCCCAAGTATCAGGCCAGTAAGCATGTTCCAGCTTCCACAAGGTTCGTACCTTTTGAACACCCAGCAACTGAACACACAGCAACAGCCTCAGCAGCGGTGGCTCTATCAACTGATTCCACAACAACAACTTCAACAACCTACAGCTTCCAGTCAGGAGCCCACAGCTCCTCATCCTCAGCAGCCAGTATCACAGGGTTCAAGTGCACAAGGGTCAACCAGTCAGAGAACAGCCTTATCTGCTCAGCAAGCTGTTGTCCTTAACCTTGCTGGAGCAGGAAGTTTGCTGCAGCCCCTGCAGGCAGCTGTGTTGTCTCCACTTGGCTGTGTGGAGAGCCAGAGAAGACCTGAGCAGAGCAGCTCTCAGCACACACTGCAGCTGTCCTCTGCCTTACAGCTGCAGCCCCAGCAGCAGGTACAGCTGAGAATTCTGCCACACCCAGTGCCTCTGACAACAGTGGCCGCCCCAACAGCTCAGCCACATCCATCTAGCGAGCAGACAGCAAATCAGTCAACAGGTAAAATGAAGAAAGGCACACCAACCACTCCAAAATCCTAGATCTTGCATTACATTTCCCTCTCTCTTTTAAACAAAACAAAACAACATTGAAGCAAAGGGTTTCTGACTTTTTACTTCATCTTTGTCTTTGATGTCTCAGTATTTTACACTGCTAGGTAAACAAACCATACAGAAGCCCAACCCTGTGCTTTTTAAATAAAGACAGTGGAGTGATTTAATGAAAAACAAAATGAATGGACTTTGATATTAGCCACCATGAGGTCAGTATCCCATCTCTGCAATTAACTAACCTTAAACCTGTTTCTTAACTTAAGTGACTCTCCAGTTCCTTATCTGTAAAATGGGAATAGGAATATTCCCTTCTTAAGTTTATTGTCAAGGTTAATATAAGATATATTAAATACTGAAATTTAAATTAATTTTAATGAATACAAATGTTAAATATTTGAAAGAAAGAAACATAAGTACTTAAGCTGAAAATGAACTACAGTAATAGTATTAGTGCAAATAATAGTTTTGTTGCATTACATAAAAGCCAACCTTGGAAGCAAGAGCAAATACACCATATGAATTTAATTCCTCACAAAGAACCACCCTAGACTTTTAAATGCACCCACGCACACACCCACACCCACACACCTCTCTTAGGTTTTCAAGTTATATAGATATAGGTACAGTTATAGACATATAGATCCAGATCCAGATATAGAGATTTTAATCCTCTATTAAATAAAGAGTAACCCTTTTACTCTACCTAGATGGCCCACATGGTGAATTCTCTCTCTGATAAAACTGGATGCATTAGGCACTTGTAATTCGTTCTTCAGTAATTGAGGGATGATTGGGATATATGACTCAATATCATTTGCCAGACAATATTCATCCAATGCATTATTCATGTGGTGCTTATTATTTTACAAACACTTCATAATATACAAATGCACCTGCTGTCTGTCTCTTGCTCCCCTATTCCATCTTCCTCCTCTAGTCTGTCTCAATTATTTTGTCCCCATCAGACAATAACCACTAGAGAGAAAAAGTAAAAGTTTCTTGACTTAGAATGGACACATGAATGAAAAATGCTAAGTTTAGATGAACTGTGAAACAAATTACAACAGGTAATTATAGGGAAAAGAATAGATGACTGTGATATGAAATTACCTTAAAAATAGCTGCTAATTAAAAGTGATTTCTGCAGCTCCTAAACAATATATTTTATAATAACATTGTAAGGCAAGAAGGTAAATGACTACATTAAAATCCCCTCATTGCCAAATTTGGATGAATTCATAAATGTGGATAATACTTCAAAAATACTTAGATGCAGGGCACCTGGGTGGCTCAGTCGATTAAGCATCCAACTCTTGAATTCAGCTCAGGTCAAGATCTCATGGTCCATGAGACTGAGCCCCCTGTTGGGCTCTGCACTAACAGTGCAGTCCGCTTGGAATTCTCTTTCTCCCTCTCTCTTTGCCCCTCCCCTGCCTCTCTCTCTCTGTCAACATAAATAGTCTTAAAAAATAAATAAAATAAAATAAAATAATTATATGTAACTAAAAGTTTTGTATTACTCAAAATGTCATCTTCCTGAGTTTTTGGAATTTGAGATTGCTTGAAAAAAATGAGCTATTGAAAACATCATAAAAAATATATTTCTTAAATAGTTATTTTTGTTAAAAGACTTTTTTAAATTGTAATATTTGCTATTTGAGACATACCCTTGGGTGACTGGTAAACATCTTTCATTTAACATGTCCAAACATGATGGCATTCATCATTTCTCTGAGCCTACTAGTCCCTTTACTGTTTGTTGTTAAAATAATTCACAAAGCAATGGAATTAATTACCAGGTAGTTTTAAGTACTTTAGGAAGCAGAAAATTCCTCTGTATACCCTTATCCCTAACTACTTCTACACCAACTTGTGGGCTTGGAGGGATTCTTAGAGAAATCCTCAGACTTCCTTTTAACAGCTGAGCAACCAACCACCCCGCCTAAGGAAACAGGAGGAAAAAGTTGAGAATGAGTCCTGACACTAGCAAATAGATTTTTGATAAAATATTTCATCTGTGACATTTTAATATGTGTCACAGTGCATTGCTAAATACCCTTCAGTGCACGTGCATACTATGTGGAATCAAATTCAAACTATTTTGTTTGGCTATATGAGGTCTTTTTTGACCTGGGTTTGGCCTCTCCTCCCCATTTCCTCCCATTTCTCCCCATTTCCCCACTCACATCTGTGGCTTCCTCTGTACTTAAAGTACAGGTGCTCCTGATATCCGAGTTGTTCCTCACTTCCATGTTGTGGTGGAGACCTTGAGCCAGGAACTCCTTTCCCTTCTGTGCTCATCCTGTAATGCTTAGCCTAAGCACTGTCGCTCTGGAATCTGAATCTATTTCTATATCATCCGTTAGGACAGCCCCTTCAAACTATTGCACAACATTATTTGTGGATCAAATATGGTAGTAAATATAAAGAAAAATAAGAATTGAAAATGTACATTGATATAAGTATCCTTTTCAGATTTTTGTTTAGTTTTTCAAACATAGATTTATAATGCTGCATGCATTTTATAGCATTATTTTATTTAATTGATTAAAAATCTGTTATATATAAAATCATAAATATATGTAATACATATTTATATTCTCTATGTTGAATGTCACAACTGTCTTTTTAAAACATCAAAGAGTACTAAATGGCAATTATTATTATAAAATATAGGCTATATATAATAATAGCACTTTTTCGGTATTTAAATGTAATTTCTCTTTGAGCAGAGGTTAAAATGATATTTATATATAAGAAATGAGAAAATTAAATACAGGTTTTTTTTTGCTTTCTTGGCTTTGAACCAAGAAAATATTCCTGAAGTTATGATTCAGTTGTAGGTCAGTCTGATGAACTATAACAGAAAAGTTTCCTTTTGCAAAATTCTAAGGCCAAACTGAAGAACAAGAAAAAGACATATCAGTACAAATCTTTTTATTTCAACTCACCCCATTTCTTGTGTATATGTATTTCTTATAAATTTTGAATTCTGGGCATAAAGTTATCTATGCAAATAAAACAATGTCCTGTCTCTGTTTAGCTGTTATTATATCATGTGATAGTATTATGATGGAGTTTTAGTAGAATGGGGGGGGCTGTCTTTGGGATGACAGGAATTAAAAGGAGATGTGGGAGAAAATGGGGAATTACTGTTCAATGAGAAAGTTTTGAGTTTTGCAAGATGCAAAAGTTCCAGAGATTTGATGTACGACAGCGTGAACACATCTAGTACTACTGAACTGTATACTTAAAAATGTTTAAGGTGGTAAATTTCATGTTTTGAGTTGTTTTTTTTTTTTGTACCACAATTAAGAATTTAAAACAACCACCACAGAAGAGATGTGGCATACAAAATACTTCATTTTCAGAAGCCTTAGGGAAGCCTTCACCTATGCACTCACAGCACAGTGGTCACGAGAACAACCCTCTGGGGCCAAACTGTATAATTGTAAAACCTGGCTCTGCCACTTGCTGGTTGTAGGGCCATGGCTAAGTCACTTAACTTCTCTGGGCCTCCATTTCTTCATCCGCAAAATGGAGATATTTAATGGAAACTTTTTTACACAGCTGTTATAAGGATTAAAGAAGATAGTATTTGTAAGCTGTTTAGACATTCCACAGAATAAATTCCCCAGAATAACTGAAACGGAGGGGTCAGTCTCACCAAGTTTAAAGAAAATGTTTTGGACGATCTAACAAAACAGGCAGTCTGGCAAACAGGAAGTAACGATGATGAGTTCAAGGGACACCTGGAAGCGGTGCTCATTCTCTGATGCAAATAAGGGTTATGCATTATCATTGAATTACAGAAAAGGTGTGAGATCGGTTTCTGAGGCTGTGGACACAGCAAACAAAGGGTGGTTTCTAATATAAGCTCCAAAGCAAGCATCCCAACAGGATGCCGCCTGAATTACAAAAGAAGTTGCCTCACACCTGCCCCAAGTCACAAAGCCTTCGCTGGTGACTGTAGGCTTTACCTATTTAATGACTGAAGATTCCCTGAGGCAAAGAGGGAGAAGACCAATCAAAACCAGCAGTCTCCAACTATTCCTCTAAAAGACTTAACAGTGACTGTGAAGGGGTCACCAAACCTTGCATTCATTCATTCACACATATTAATTGAGCACTTATTACAGGACAGATTATATCAAAGCCCTGAAGACACAGGAGTAACTGAGACATAGTGCCTTTCAACAGCTTATAGTCTAGTACATTAAGAAAAAATAAATATTAACAAAGTAGAGAAAACTCTAGCTTGGCTTTCAAATCAAATTGTATTTATCAAGCACAATTTATGCATTAACATTTTAAGTTTTTATTATATTTCAAGACTGGCATTCAATGCAAATTTTAAGAAACATTGCAATTTAGGATTTCAATGGAAATAGCAACAGATATCCAGATGCTATGTTGACATAATATCACTTTTTTATCACTTGCCCTCATTTCAGCTTAATAAGCTCTCTTGGCTCTCATCTTTCAGTGTTTAATCCAAAGCAATTATACTGATATGCAAATGCCATCTCCCTTGCTTTAAGAATGACACTTAACACACAATTTCATTATAATAGGCTGCTGGAATGTTTGTAGAATGATCAGCTCATTTTTATTTTTAAAATAAGTCTTTCCTTACAATGTGTGCTTGTAAATAAAATGTCCACACACAAATTTTATTTGATAAATGCCATGTGGATAATATTTGTCTTGTATACTGAACACCAAGTTCATACCATGTGATATTTCTATTAAAAGCCTGCTATTCTTGTGCTAGTCTCTACAGAAATATTTTAGCTAATGAAGTGCATTAGCAAAAAGTATAAGGTAAGCAGAAAATGAACAAAGTTATATGTGTATGTGCGCACATGTGCACGTGTGTGTTTATGTTTGTCTTTTAAGATTCAGCTTTAAGCAATGGTTCAGAAGGTTAGAGTGGAAATGCCACACATACTTTATGAGAATAGATTCAATGAGTTAGGCTTATATAGTAGATTGGGTGTATTAATGGCCCCAGTTCTTCACTCCTGCTTATATCCATACCCTTTGGCATGTAACCTTCACTCTCAGTCCAGGACGTGACTTGCTTGGGCCAATGGGATGTTATGAGTCATGAAGCAGGGGCTTGAATCAGTACTTACACATCTCTTCTTCCTCTGTTACACCTCTGCTGCGAACATGAGAATATGCCTGAGCTAGCTTCTGGAGGATGAAGGTCTCACAGAGCTAGATTCTAGCCTTCCCGTTACTCCATCTTAGGCCATTCGAAATCAGTCAACAAGTAGTTAACTTCTAAAGAGCACTCAGCTGTAGTTGGCTAGGTTTAGGAGACTGTATTTTCTCATGTGACTCATTTATTTTAATCATCATCAGTTGGGAAAATACATTATATGGGATAGTATGTATCAATGTCTTAAGACTTAAGAGATTTTCCAGTAAGCATTAATGACATATATTCAATAACACCCTTAAACACTCAGAAGCTTTAGAAAGATACTGTATTAAAAATATGTATCAGAATTTGAGCATTTTTTCACAAAGGAAATATTTCTCTTTGGTCTAGTAGCTGAAAAAACGTTTAATGGACAAACCAATATTAATAATAAATGTATACTTGTCCCACACATTCACTCAATAAATATTTACTGAGAAACTACTATATGCTAGTCATGGTCAAAAGCTATGGAAAACAAAACATAAGCTTTTGGACTATGATTTAATTGCTTTGCTTGGTAAACTCAAATAAAAATAATCCTTAATTCAACCAAATACTATAAACCCAATGACAAGAAAATCAGCACTGCAAAATTTAATTTGACAGATATAAAAAGTTAAAAATAGTGAATCTGTGTTTATGCACAAAAAGAAAAAAATATAAAAGACTGAAATATGTGAGCTATAATTACTATGGGCTTACTATTACCTTAATTTTAACTCCTGTAATTATTTCCTAAATAATCTTCTTCATCTGTGACCTAAGACTTAGATGGCTAAGAATCATTTAAGTGAATCTAAAAACTTACAGTTGTAGCATGATCCCATAATTGGCCAATTTAAAAAACTGAATCTTGGAAACCCCTATCTCCTGTTGGAAGTGTTGAAGGGTTTAGATCATCGTTCTAAGGGGAAACAGATGAGGTTTAAATCCAACTGCCACCATTTATAAGCTGCCTGACCTTGAGTCCATTATTTAAACTCTAACTTATTATATACATTTAAAAAAAAATTCCAGAGTTGTACTATACTAAATATGGCTTCTTAATTTTGGAAGTATTAATAGCTCACCATATCATAGATATGTTTTTCCCCCCTCTGATTCTATGGCCCCATGAAATCCTTTCTTACCTACAGCAAGAATCTGAAATGAAAGAAGCAAAAAGAATTCTAGCCAATTAGCATAAATTTACCTCACACGCTCCTTTTCACTTTGATCATCACACCCAAATTTACAAACGAGATTTTTCTGACACCCAAAAAGAAAGAGATCATTAATATTTTGGGGTTGCAGCTTTATGCCACAAATACTTCCTGGCTTTAATCACTGGAACACATGAAAAAAAGTATCTCTAAAAAATGTACCTGACAAAACTAAATAAATAGTTGGAACAGAGAATGCCATTTATAACTATACAGTCTACTTGTTACATTCTTCCAGGAACTTTTCACACATTGTTCCCATCCCTTGGGTCCCTCTCATGGCATTACACATAAGATATATATATTATTAGATACAATTACTATTGGTCAGTAAAGGTTTTCTAAATCTGATCTAACTCATAGGCTTGATATGAGAATCACAGTTAAAATATACTTTAAATATAGGTGAAAGACCTTCATAAACAATAAAGTTAAGTGTTAGTAATTTTCTGAGTCTCAGTTTCACCTACTAGATAGCAATAATAATTTCCAACTCACAAGATTTTCTGAGCATTCAATGGGAAAATATATGCAAAAACAATATAATGCCAGAGGCAGAGGAGTAGCTCCATAAATGATGAATGGTGGCCAAGCAACTTTAAACATTTAAAACAACTTAGAAATTCAGAGGTAAAGAATTTTACATATTCTTTACACACACACACACACACACACACACACACACACACACATACACATTACAATCCAAAATATAATCACATATTATACCCTCTTTCAAGTGTAGTACCTTAAATTGTTCCAAGTGAGAAAGAATAGCAGGGAAAATGTGATATAAAAATAACATGATGAAATTTATGCTTTCTGAGTCTCCCTATTATCTCCAGATGAAAAACAATCATCAAGTATCAGATGTCCTATATAATAACTTTCTGATTTTCTATTGTTTCTAGGTATTGCTTTGATGAGTGAATGTACCAAGAATATTCTTTTGAGGTCAAAAGATCCTTTGTTATAGATAATATCTGATAGTTAGTTATAAGAAAAGAGAAGACTACCAACCAGCCCTGATTTATGTGGTCCATAGTCAAATGTTCATCAAATGATTTTTTAAAAATCTGAATACAGGATAGAATTACCCAAGATTAACATGGCTCTCGTACTTGTAGTTCCTTCATCATTCCTGCCTGTCTTACCTCCTTTAATCAACTTATATCCCATAACCCCTTCCTAGCTTAGTTTAATTCTCTGACAACCTAAATGGTCTGGTCAATCATCTCAACAATGCTCTCTTTCAATCCATGAATTTCTCACTACATGTTTTTATTTCACCCATTTGCCAAGTCCTGACTCTTTCTCCAAAGTCATGCATCCATTCTTCAAACACACAACTATATCATCTGGAGGATTTTTAAAGATTTTTTTTTTTTGGAAAATATGTATCACATTAATGAGTAACTACTTCAAGGTATTTGATGTTGATATAAATTATTCAAAGGAGAAAATAAAGGTGAAATGGAGATTATAAATAAAGCTGCCAGTAGCAAGAAAGTAAGGTCAGAGGTGAGAATTATGTCCAAGAACTATTAAATGTTAAATAGAAAATCTGGCTGAGAAAACTCCCATTAAAAAAAACAATGGGGAAGTTCTGTTTCTAGTAGTATGGCAATCTAGGTTATGTGGACCAACCTTAACAATAAAAATAAATAAAAATACTGTGGGGTTTTTTTCTGTCAAAATGAAATACTTCATAAGAGTCCTAGGCCAGAATGTAAGTAAAATGGGAACTTGAAGAATTAAGTGGAACACTGAAGATATTTCCCTAAGGGCGTTTATTGGACCTAGTCATCCCAGTTGCCATAGCCTAGGTTTACTTTGGTGCAAGACTGAAAAAGTGGGGAGAGGGGGCTCAGTCAAATACCACACTTCAGAGAACCCTCATCAAGAAGAGCTAAGGGCTCCACCCTCAAGAAAATTATGAAACATAAACAAACGTGACCTTCCCCAAATCCTTACACATTCTTCAGGTAGATTTATAATACAGTATTACTGAGTCCCCCCCTCCAAAACCTCAAGCTATGAATTTCATTTACTTTATAGTGACTCCAGAGTATCACACCTTAGGCACTCTTTGACAAGGCAAATGGAAACCCTTTCTAGAAGAGTTCTCCCTTCATTCTAAGCCCCAGAGAATCCCCAAAAATAATATTCCAAGGAAAATGATCAGCTCATTGAAACAAACAAACAAACAAACAAACAAACAGCAACTAAGCATGAAAGGAAATAAGGGACCTTGAGCAATAATCATTAGAACATAAAGCAACTCTCTCTCTCTCTCTCTCTACTGTCTGTAGTGTAAATACAGATCTAGAATTATCAACTGGCACTTTTAAAACAAAGAAATAAAAGATAAGCATTAAGTATAGAGAGATATTTCTATACCTGTATATAATAATAACCTAACCAATTTGAAATAAAAGAGTTCTGGAACACCTAGATGGCTCAGTCAGTTAAGCATCTGACTCTTGGTTTCAGCGCAGGTTATGATCTCACAGTTTGTAATATCGAGCCCTGTGTTGGGCTCCACACTGACAGTGCAGAGCCTACTTGGGATTCTCTCTCTCTCCCTCTCTCTCTCCCCCTTCCCTGCTTGTGCGCACTTTTCCTCTCAAGATAAATAAATAAACCTTAAAAGAAAGAGAAAAACAGCAATTCTTAGAACCTTCAGAAGATGAAAAATATAAGGAGTGCACTTGTGATGAGTACCAGCTGTTGTATGGAAGTGTTGAGTCACTATATTGTACCCCTGAAACTAATATTACATTGTGGGTTAACTACCTGAAATCTAAATAAAAACTTAAAAAAATTAAAACCTTAAGGGATAGGTTTAATATCACATTAAATACAGCTGACAAGAAAACAGAACTAAAGCATACAGTGGTAGGGAGGGAGAAAGTCACTAAAATAGGAAAGTGCGAACCATCTCCCGAACATCCTTTACACAGGGTGAGCCAGAACAAATAGGTAATGAAATACTCATTATAAATGGGATGGATCTTGAGGGTCACAGATGATGGTAGATTTGCTTTCATAACAGCACAGATGTAAGGACACCATGGTCACAGATTTCTGGACTGCATCCTTGGCCTTGATCGCCCTTAAAATGAATGTTTTGCTGCTTACATAAAGGACAGGAAGAAGGCAGAACAAGAAAAAATTCATTTTCAGGAAAAAAGAAAACTAGAACTCTGACCATGTATCTTAGAAGCTTTCTTCCCAGGTATTTAATTATATAATTTTTTTCAAAGTAAAGTGAATGAAAAGAGCATAAAAATGTGATGTTTTATACTGCAATCAGACTTTGAGAGAGAAATAATAACCAAGCACTTATGTACCAAACAAGGTACTGTTTGATGTATATTATCTCCTCAACTCTCACAATATCCTAGGAAGCAGAAATTAATATCCTTCTTTGATACCTAAGGAAATAGATTTGGACAGGAGAAATAGATTGTACAGAACAGGATTTGAACTCAGATCTGCTGCCTCAAGAGCCCAAGCTCTTTTTGTTTGTCTCAAGGTTTTATTTAAACTCTAATTAGTTAGCATACAGGGCTATATTGGTTTCAGGAGTAGAATTTAGTGATTCGTCACTTACATACAACACCCAGTGCTCATCACAAGTACCCTCCTTAATATCCATCACCCATTTAGCTCATCCCCCACTCACCTGCCTCCACCAACCCTCAGTTTGTTCTCTATGGTTAAGAATCTCTCGGGTTGCCTGCATGGCTCAGTCTGTTAAGCATTCCACTCTTGATTTAAGCTCAGGCCATGATCTCGTGGTTCATTAGTTCAAGCACCGTGTCGGGCTCTAAGCTAACACCAAGTAGCCTACTTAGGATTCTCTCTCTCCCTCTCTCTCTGCCCCTCCCCTACTCTCTAAATATGAATGAATGAATCTCATATGGTTTGCTTCTCTTTTCATCCTTCCCCTATGTTCACCTGTTTTGTTTTTAATTTTCCGCATGTGAGTGAAATCATAGGGTTTTGAATTGCTCTGACTTATTTTGCTGAACATAATACACTTTAGCTACATCCATGTCATTGCACATGGCAAGATTTCATTCTTTTTGATGGCTGAGTAATATTCCATTGTGTGTGTATACATATGTATTACATACACACACACACACATATATATATATATAAATATATACATATATCTACATATACATATATATACCACATCTTTTTTATCCATTCAGCAGTCAATGGACATTTAGAAGAGCCCAAGCTCCCAACACCGAAAACAGTGTTTTTTTTTCTTTTTTAATTTTTTAAATGTGTATTTATTTTTGAGTGACAGAGTGTGAGCAGGGGAGAGGTAGAGAGAGAGGGAGACACAGAATCTGAAGCAAGCTCCAGACTCTGAGCTGTCAGCACAGAGACCAACACGGGCTCGAACCCACGAACCCTGAGATCATGACCTGAGCTGAAGTTAGACACTCAACCAACTGAGCCACCCAGGTGCCCCAGTGTTATTTTTTTAAGTAAAGTCTACACCTTACATCCAACATGGGGCTCAAACTCACAACCCCCAGATCAAGAGTCGCATGCTCCACTGAGCCAGCTAGTGCCCCTAAAAAAATAACTCTAAAAATAGCATTATTATATATCTATAGCTATATATGTAAATAAATTCAAGTTAAAACATCAGTGTCATCTTATTTTAAAAGCACTTTTTACATCTATACCATTTCCATGAAGTTCCCTCCAATTCCTCCCCAGATCTTTGACAACTTACTATTAAGCTGTAATAACGCTGCTAGGCAAAAGGACTGTATTCTAGTTGTTTCACACTCTACACCGTGAACAATGTCCCGAATGGAAATATAGGAGGCAACCTGATAAACAGGACCAATTTGGGATCTGAAAGTTCATGCAGATTAAAGTAACGGTCAACTATAACAGGGCAAAATGTAACATCAATAAAGAGAAGAGCTTCCACTTGGTTACACAGCCAGCTGCGAAAGATTAACAGCTACTACAACAGTGGCAGCACGTGACTATGAGCCATCTGGGGGATGTATACAAATGGTTTTAGCTATCAAAACAAACAAAACATCACAATATTTAGACCAAGGGAGGGGCTAGTCTCATTCTTCTCCACTTGTTAGACCAAAGGACAGTGATGTGACTGGAAGTATGTCAAAAGAATCACTATAAGAACTAGAGATGTTCAGCTGATAAAAGAACACAGGAGCATAAGAAGGGGAAGAGGTGACAGAGGTAGACAAGTGTCCCCAGGCATCTGTCCACAAGGAGACCCTAATGATTCCATGTCAGGGAGGTTGTAAATTCAATTCTGCAGTTTAGATTTATGGAGCTTAGAACCCCTTCAACTTCTGTCCTTTGTTTCCTGTGTTTATTTGTATCTGGGAAAATTCTAGCAGGGACTGAGCCAAAGAAGGAGTAAAGATATTACATCGCCTCTGAGCCCCCTTTACACTCCCAGCATTACTGGAAGAGTAGGACGTTCCAGCTTTCCTAAAATATCAGAAGAGCTTTTGTAAGAATGAAGAAGTTCAATTGCTCTAGGGTAGGGTCCCAAGATACAGAACGTGGCTCAGAAGGAAGGAACTTTGGTGAGCTCAGAATAAAGAAGAAATTTCTAAGTGAACGATGCAAACAAAAATGCGTGCCTCAGGATGTCATGGACTTAAAGTTCAAATATAGGCTAGACAACCATTGGGCAGATACCGGGCAAGGAAACACACGATGAGTGCATAAAATTAAATGAGCTACAAGGTGCCCTCCCCCATCCTATGATTGTTTTAGACTAAAACTCCCAAATCTCTTTCTCTTTCTTTTACTCTTTCTGGAATTTCCAGTATGATTTTCAAATACTGGTTTGAAACAGTCATCCTCAAAATTCTTCTAGCATCTTAAATCCATTCAGTCAAAGACCAGAATATATCATCTCCTCAATTTCCTGTTTCTATTCTGATACCGCATTATCCTAGTCATCCAAGCAGGAAACCAGTCATTAGGGCCCCTCCCTTTCCTCCTTAATCAGTTGCTAAATCATGTGGATTCTGCTTTACAAAATGTTTCTCACACCCACCTCCTCCTTCCCAGTTCTTTCCCACTCTCATAGTCCAAACCTTCACTATTTCTCACTAAGGCCATTTGGTATTTGGTAATGAGCTGTTAACTATTATCCCTCCCTCTGATCTCACCTCCATTCTATTTATCTAATATATGACAGCCAAATCAATTTTTCTCAAAAGTAGGCTGGATGACACCTCTCCCTCTTCAAAATTCATTATGTCCTACAGAATTAAGTACAACCCCCTCACAAGGAGATGTGATCTGAAAGCTACATTGAACTTTTCCATTCTCTCTCTCACTTGTGATCATAGGTCAAACACCCTCCATTTCTGCCAAAGTGACTGTACATCCTTGGGTTTTCTCTCTCTCTTAGGTGTCATTAAGCCCTTGCTTGGAGTGCCTCTAACTCTCACGTTTGTACTCAAAATTCATTACAAGGGTGCTTGCGTGGCTTACTCGGTTAAGTGTCCAACTTGTGATTTTTAGCTCAGGTCATGATCTCACTCTTTGTGGGTTTGAGACCTGCGCTGGGTTCTGCACTGACGGCACGAAGCCTGCTTGGAGTTATCTCTCTCTTCCTCTCTCTCTACCAGTCCCCCGTGCTCTCTCTCAAAATAAATAAACTTTAATAAAAAAAAACTCATTTCAAATATTACCTACTGTAAGACATCTGTACATGTGTGATTACTCTCATTTATAATCCTTTGGAGATCTTTATTTACATTTTTGTTAACCCACAGTGTAATCCACTTTGTATTGTCAGTATCTGCATACTCAAAAGAATTCACCCTACTATACTTCAAAAGCCTAGAGCAAAATGACCATTAGTCACTGATGCTCTGTAACATCTGGCACAGCGTGAGTATTCAATAAATAGAGACAGACCAATCAGCACTGCCACTTTTTCAGTATATACATTTCATTCTCAATTTTAAGTGGGTATTCTCATAAAAACATGACATATATAGCCCATACACAATCACGACCACCACTGGACAAACCTGCTGAGGTGTATTTCCTTCTGATAGTCAACAGTGAAAGTTTAATATGCCCCAAGAAAAGGAACTGACAAAATCCATCAGCCCTCTCAGTTAAGAGGATATATCATATGTACAAATCAATTCTCTGCTTAAAAATGTCTTCCTTGTGGGCACTATTTTTGTGGTTTATTTAACAAATACAATATATAGATATACATATATTACTATGCCCAGGCATTGTTATAACTGCTTTACAAAATATAACTCATTCAACTTATCATGCATTTTGATATGTAAATGCCTTCATTTCAGGGATGATGCTAAAAGTATCTTTTATGATGCCTGTTTAGCCACATACCTTTTTCTGGGAAATTTCCCCCACTGAGAGCACAATCTTAAGCTCAACTGGAGGCAATGGACGCACACTCCCAGCTCCTACAACTCCCCTCTACAATGGAGGACAAGTGAATTGGAACAGTGACAACCAAGAGGTCAAGATATGAACTCCCCAAAGACTGTCCACAGCCTAATCTCCAGAACCTGTGAATATCTTACCTTACTTGGCAAAAGAGACATTACTGGTGTGATTAAATTAAGGATCAAAAGATGGTAAAATTAGCCAGGTTATTCATCTGGGCCCAATTGCATCACAAGGAACATTATAAGGATGAGAGGTAGGCATTACTTGCATACTGACTACACCCATGGGATGACTATGACACAAGTAAAATAAAGAGAAGAAATGCTGTGTTCTTACTCTTTGGAAGAGTCTGTTTGTTGGGGGGGGGGGTCTGTTTGTTTATTTATTTATTGAAAGTATAGTTGACGCACAATGTTCCATTAGTTTCAGGTGTACAACATAATGATACTACATCTCTATGTTATGCTGTCCTCACCACAAGCAAAGTTGCCATCTGTCACCATATGCTGCTCTCACAGGACCACTGATTATTCCCTGTGCTGTACCTTTTATTCCCATGACATATTCCATATTCCAGAGCTGGAGGCCTGTGTTCCCACTCCCCTTCACCCATTCATTCTCCGTATTCATAGGTCTGATTCTGGTTTTTTGTTTATTCTTTTGTTTTTTTTTCCACATATGAGAGAAATTGTATGGTATTTGTCTTCCTCCTTCTGACTTACTGTATCTAACATAATGCCCTCTAGGTCGATCCTTCTTCTCTTGAAGTTCAAACCAAAGAACTAAACTGGCCTTAATAAACAAGAAGGATATATTTTGGTGATAGCCCAAATATAGCTAGAAAGTAGCATTCTGATTTTAGAGGAAATATTAAAAAGCACAGGGAAAAGTAATATAAAACTCTTGCTAATTGCCCAAGTAACTGAGTTAATAATATTCCACTGTTGTTTGACTTTGATTTGTATGTGACAATTCAAAGAAACTGTCATATATTATGCATGTATACACACATACATGTTCATTTTTATACCAATTTCTATCATACACCATTCATGAAATAAATCCTAAATAGATGACACATCAAAATGCTTCTCTAAAAAGGTATAAATGACCTGACTTCAGATTCTGACACTGGGATAAGGAAGTCTACAAGGCTTTCTTAAATAACATATGACAAGGGGGGAAACATGTAAGACCAGATTCATACATTAAACTTATAAAATTAAAAACAAGTTTTAGCAACTTAAGCAAAATAAAAGATAATACACTCTGCAATTACTATTGCTCATTGCAAATATCTGCCATGTATAAAATCTTTAAAATGATTAAAAAGAACTTATAAAATATTATCTACAAATCAATGAGAAAATAAAACAATATAAAAATGGCCAAAGGTGGGGCACCTGGATGGCTCAGGTGGTTAAGTGTCCAACTCTTGATTTCAGCTCAGGTCATTTTCTCAGGGTTTGTGAGTTGGAGCCCCATGTTGGGCTCTGTGCTGATAGCGGGGAGCCTGCTTGAGATCCTCTCTCCCTGTCTCTCTGCCCCTCCCCTGCTTGTGCATTCATTCTCTGTCTCTCTGTCTCTCTCTCACTCAAAATAAATAAATAAACTTAAAAAAATAGCCAAAGGCAACAGGCATCTCAAAATGGAGAAAGACAAGATAACCAGTCAGTACATGAAAACCTAAATTCACTACAAATCAGAGAAAATGCATATTAAAATAACACATGGATAGCATTTTCTCTTCACATTGCTTCTAAAAGATAGGGGGCCTATGGATTCTTATACTCTGCCAGTGGGAAAGAAAATTGGTACTGACATTTGGGGGGCAATTTCACAGTATCTATTAAAATTAATGATGCCTGTACCCTATGACTATCAGTTTGGCTTCTTAGTGTCTATCCCAGACAAATGCTGATGTGTACAATGAGGCATTATCATGGATTATAACTGAAGCATTGTTTGTAATGGTGTAACATTTGGACAATCCTAACTATCTACCTATAGGGAAATCATTTAATAAAGTTTCTGTGTCACATAACTGTGGAACATTCTTCTTCGGTTAAAAAGAATGAGTTAAGCCTGACATGGGGAAACCTCCAAGATGTATAAAAATAATCTGCAAAACCATTCATATAATTTCAGTAGAAAATATGTGACTTCTTGTACTCTGGTCTTAAAATATGGTTACCCCTGGAGAAGTTAGACAGTAGAGATGAATACTGACCAAGAAAAACTAAGGTGTCCCATGTGTATTTTATTTAAAAAACATTTTTTATAACAAGAATAGGTTTTTGTTTTGTCTAATTTTAAATACGTGAAAATTATAAATATTGTAAAAAAAAGGAAAATGAATCAAGGCAAATGTCTATGTAAACTAAGTAGCTGGATGAGTAAATAGATGAACGACGCTTTTTAAATTTTCCTTTTCTGTGAACATAAATATATTTCATGTTTATATATAAAATTTAATTTCATAGATGAAAATATGGACTTGAGTATAGCAAAAAGGCTCCTAAAATAAATAATTAATTTTATGACTTTTTTAAATTTCAAAGATATATAGTCTATATTTCTATTTATTCTTATTCATTTCCACTGAATTACTTTTCTGGTTGAAATGAAATGATCAGGTCAACCGCAAAAGATTAAGTGAAATCCCAGACCAGTGAAACTTTTTGAGCAGAATTACAACGTGCATTGGGGAACAACAGAAAGCAATGCATGTTGCTGAATAATGGAAACATGAGCATTAAAATGGAATATTTTCATATGCATGGCAAAGCTTTGAAAATATCTTCATGCAAAGTGTGCTAATAAAATGTCAATTTTAATACTGTACTTGGCATCCTGTTCATTTGCATTAACCTACTTTTGAAGTATCCCTAATGCAGAATTTTCCCCCTTATTCTTCTACGTGTGTGTGTGTGTGTGTGTGTGTGTGTGTGTGTGTGTGTGTCTAACACGAGGCAAGAATGAAAGCTTAATTAAAGAAAGGTTTTCACTGATGTCTGTTGGGAAAGTGTGGTCCTTAATTAAATGAATATTATTCATACACAGATGCACATACATATATGGCTGTTCGGATGTAAAACAATACAAACCAATCTTTTCTCACAGACTATCCTAAGGCTGGCTAGTACTTGAGGGAATGTTTCCCTCACTTGCAATTCACCACAGAATGCACTTTACCATATCTTTACCAGATAATGCTATTTCATATTTTCATAAAATTAGGCATTTACTAAAATCAATGAGGTATTTTATTCCTTGAGTTTCTACTATGTTCTTGGTTCTATGGAATAACACTAAGCATAAGTGTAGCATGTAACCCTAGTTTTAGATGGGTTCTTTGGGAGCAAAGGAAAATATTCATCTTAACCCCAAGAAAAGGGGGATGCATGGGCTAGAACAAAAACCAGAGAACCATTTGACTTGTTCCCCTTCGGTTCCCCAACCCTATTTACTCATGAGCCATTTGGTCTCCCCTTATGGTAGCTCACCTTCTCCCTGATAGACTCATTGGAAAAAAATATGGAAAATAAACAGAAGAAAGCAAAAATCACCTGAGATACCACCATGAGAGAAAATTATTAATAATATGGGCATTCATTTTCAGTATGTTTCCAATGAGTTTGTTTTTTCTTTCAACATCCAGAAAAAGTTAAAGCTGTTTTCATTTTAAATGATAAATGCAGGGGAGAAATCAACAAGTATATTGTTTTGATTATCTAAGTAATTAACACTTGTTAGCAGACAGTTTAGGAACTGCCATCTCCATCAGGCACTGATAAGAAAGACCTCCAGAAGTAATGATGCTGAGCTAAAGGACCTTTTTCAGTATTAATCTGCTTGAAATTCTATTCCAGAAAAAAAAATAAAAGAACCTTCATTCTCTGTTAACATTAGGACCTGTGACCCAGTTACGGTGCCTGTTATCCTGCTTCTTTGACACTGCATAGTCCACTTACTTTGTGCTTCTTTTAATGATGTTTACTTGAACTTACAAATATATTATTACTATCATTATTTTAAGCTGCATGTTAGCATAATCAGACAATTCAGGTGATACTAGCTTACGTTCTAAGTCATGCTTACATTTTAAAAACTGATACACAATTAGAAAATAGACTAAATTACTCTTCATGTTGTGATGTATGCTGGATTTTTTTTAAATATAGCTCCTTCTGCTCATGTCCATCCTTTGTTGTGACTAAGGAAGGTGGAGGCAAAGCTTCCCAAGTGCATCACTAATGGCCAGATGCAAGTGTATTTGTTGGATGATACATCCTCAAAGAAACGTACACTCTTGACCTTTCTCTTCTAATCACACCTATCTTCATTTTATTCTGTGTTCTTACTGCTGCATGGAATTAAAAATGGGGAAAATGTAACACTATTACTTTCTGTTCACATATACACTGGTTTATTTGTTCCCCATAAATGCATCTGAAAGAAGGATTCATTTTGGTCCTCAGGGTTAAGCCCCTATCACTTCCCTGTGTCAGAAAGTTTATCCTAAAGCAACCATGAAAAAATAAAAATCATGGCAATTAAAGTGCATCAGTACACATTTTTCCATATCCTTTTATAATTTTGCGGACTTCTTTTCACCCCTAACATGGTTCTCGATGTTCTCACAATATTCTTTTTTTTTTAACATTTTGTTAACATTTATTTATTTTTGAGAGACAGAGAGAGACAGAGCATGAGTGGGGGAGGGGCAGAGAGAGAGAGTGAGACCCAGAATCTGAAGGAGGCTCCAGGCCCCAAGCTGTCACCACAGAGCCTGATGTGGGGCTCGAACCCATGAACGCAAGATCATGACCTCAGCCGAATTCGGACACTCAACCAACTGAGCCACCCAGGATCCCCAACCAAAGCTCACAATTTTAATTTCAGTATCAGCATACACCATGTTCCAATCCCTTATCTTCTTCATGGAATTGAAAATGTTCCTCCTGTCAAAATGACATCTCCCCCTTTGCCCCAACTCGACTTGTCTTCTCAAAACTACCACTGGATTTTCTCTGGCCTTCAGCCTCCACTGTTCCATCTTTGCCTTCACCTTCAGTCATCATTCTTCTAAGCTCTCTTCATGGTTCCAACATTCAGTCGCCCACTGAATGATACTCAAGCATATATCCTAGTTTGTCTCCTCCACATTCTACCCTTTTTATATATTAAATAAGCATGCTAGGTAGCTTTCTATCTCTGTACTCGTTCATCATATATTTTAAATAAAAAATCAACAGATTATATACTCCACAAATAATAATAGCCTTCATTCTCTCCTAAGCGGATGTTAGCACACATAAAGAGCCTTGCTCTGTCGGGGCTGCAGAGGTGACATTGACATTTGGAATCTATTTCCTGAAAGTGGGGGACTACATATGTAAAAATAAAGCCTCTCTGAGAGTACTGATACCTAACTCACTCTGGAAGGTAGCAACCTCCATTTTCAGACATAACTTTCTAGCCTTTTTCTGTCTGCCATACTAAGTGCACAGAAACAGTCTTAAGTTAAGGATGACAAAGGTGAAAACAATTATGTAAGCAGACACTTTACAATTTTCTCAGCTAAGTTAAGTTCAGAATTACTATAAACCCATCAGTCAGGAAATGTCTCTAAAATTAACTGGATCTCTAATGCACAGTAAGATATATACTGTAATATCAATATTTTAAGTGCGTTAGATGCTCATTTATTTTTCATGTGTACAGATTACAGACCTAGTACAGCAGCTGCCTGGAGTCCTCAAAAACACGAGCTCCCTTCAGCTTTCTATTCTACTATCTTTGCGTTATGTTCCTTATATCTAGAGCTCTCACTGTAGTGGCTCTGTTTCAGGAAGGAAGAAGGGAAAGGGCAAATGGCCAAAATGGTGCCAGGTGCACTGGATCCCTGTAGGGAAATTGCCTGGAAACTCTATCCAGGAATTCCTAGACTTCACTGGCCAGATGAGTGCCACATAATCATACCTAAAAACAAGAAAGAGAGGAAAATATAGTTTTCTTTTAATCTGAACACACTGCTATCCTGAATAAAAGTAGGTATATGCCATAAATTCTCACTATAGAGAGAGAATCCAGACTGGTAGTTGTCAGGAGCTGGGGAGAGGGGACATGGGAACATTTTCTTTTGGAAATGTTTGAAAATATTTTGGAACTAGACAGAGGTGGTGGTTGTACGACATTGTGAATGTGCTAAATGACACTGAATTGTTCACTTTAAAACAGTTAGTTTTATTTTCCATGAATTTAAGAAGGTCACCTCAAATTACACACACACACACACACACACACACACGCACACACATATATGCATATATATTTTTATTTTTTTAAATGTTTATTTTTGAGAGAGAGCACTTATGTGTGCATGAGCAAGGGAGGAGCAGAGAGAGAGGGAGACAGAGGATCTGAAGTGGACTCCCCACTGACAGCAGAGAGCCTGATGTGGGGCTTGACCTGAGATGCTCAACCAAATAAACCACCCAGGTGCCCCATACATATATATTTTTTTTAAGTAGGCTTTTGTTGGCAAGAAGGGAAAAAAAAATATTGGGTAGGTAGGTAACCAATCGTTTCTGCCACTGCATCCGTATTTTCAGTTGGCAATTATCTATTTAGCACCTACCAAGTGATAGACAATGGGCAAAGCTACTACAGTGTGGGAAGTGATGGAAAAGTTCCTGACTCTATAGTGGGCCCAGAAACACCTGATGAGAAAAACATTAACAAATTCCAATTGAACACATTTTGCAAAATACCTGATCAGTATCACTCAAAAAATGTCAAAGTCATTATCAAAAACAAGGAAACTATAATAAGCTGTCAGAACCAAAAAGAACCCGAGACATGATGATTAAAAGTAATGTGGTATCTTGGATGGGATCTATGAACAGTAAAAGGACATTAGGGAAAAACTGAAGAAATCTAAAGTAAGTATTGACTTTGGTAATAATAATAATATCAGTGTTGACTTACTGTGATAAATTTACCACAGCAATATAAATAGCTAATGGGGTACCTGGGTGGCTCAGTCAGTTAAGCGTCTGACTTCAGCTCAGGTCATGATCTTGCAGTTTGTGAGTTTGAGCCCCGCATCGGGCTCTATGCTGACACCTCAGAGTCTGGATCCTGCTTCGGATTCTGCATCTCCCCCTCTTCCTGCCCCTCCCCTGCTCACACTCTGTCTGTCTCTCTCTCAATAATAAATAAATGTTAAAAAAAACTAAAATATATATAAATAGTTAATAATAGGAGAGACTGGGTGTGAGGTATGCAGGAAGTCTCTGAACTAACTTTCATAATAATTCTGAATATCTAAAACAGCTATAAAATAAGTTCATTTTTATAAAAAGGGTATATATAGTATTTTCCATATTTTGCACCCCTTATGCACTTGTGAATTCCCTTTTCTGATCCCTAAGGTCCTTTGGTCAAAAGGTAACTTGTAATGTAATAGTGCTGTATGGTGAAAGATATTGTTGGATCACCATTGTATGCCTGAAATTAATTTATCACCTTGTGTCAACTATCTTCAAATTTTAAAAAGGGTAAGTTATGATACACCAAATATATAGGTATGTATGTATGTAAGTATGTACATGTGTGTGTATGTATATATACATATATATGTATATATATGTATGTGTGTATATATACATACATATATGTGTATATATATACGTACATACACACACATATATATATATGTGGTAAATACAAGATTAGATTCTTCTTGACTATCATTTAGTCTTGCATATCATTTAATCTTGCATATTATCCCCAGTTAACAGTGAGGGAATAGAAACTCAGAAAAATTATGTAACTTGGCTAACAGCACATAGCCAAAAGGGAAAGGAGTCAAAATGATCTGCTTACTGTATCTTTCCATTATGCCAAGCTTTCTCTCTTATAAGACTTGTCCAGTCTTTCTCACAGGATTATTACCATAGGGAGATGCGATATTTAACTGTGTGTGTGTATGTATGTGTCTATGTTTGCATTTGTCCAGTATGTGCTTGGGCGAACAGACCACGGTTCTCAGTCCATATGGCTCAGTTGTTTGATCCTATCCCTGGCTTTGGGGCAGACTTTTGACCCAAAACTGATCCATCAGAGTATTACATCTCCTTGGCCACTAGGGTTAGTTCAAGCATTGGCATATAATCGAAGCATACCATCAAAGTCAGAACAAACAAAAACCTATAGCTTTCTGAAATGGGGGAGGGGAGGGAGGGCACAAGGGATCATATAAGCCTGAGGCTATTAGGGGCCCTTTTAGTCACCAGAAGGATACAGGCTGACTGAGAATATAGCTAACACTGGCACACAGGAGAGTGAACAGTTAAGAGATGGAGAAAATGGAGAAAGGGACAGAGACAGGGACAGGAAGAGGAACAGGAGAGGAAGAGAGACCAAGTACTGGTAACATTAACTGACCTGCATTCAGCTGTATCTGCAGTGACAGTGACTGTCTGACCACTGGAAGTGTTCAGTTACTAAGTCAATATATTTATTTTGGACTATTTTAAGTTATATTTCTGTCACTAGTTCCTCAAAAAGTTATAATACAGAAAATGTGTGTGAAACAGCAGTATTTTAAATAACAACACAAGATTTTCTTGTAAGCATATTGTCTAAAATTAAAAGCAAATATTTAACAACCTTGCCAAACAAACTTTTAACAATATCTACAGAAACTTCCTGGAAATGTAAAGATCAAAACTCATAGTTTAACACTTTCAGATTAATGGTTAAATATAGCATTCTGTGTTTAAATGCATTTGGCATATATATATATATATATATATATATATGTATATATACATATATATATATAAAATAAAGTGTGTTTCTTGCTTTCTCTCTCTCTTACACATATATGAGCCAAGTGCATTATATATATACATGTATGACCCATTGTGTGTGTGTGTGTGTGTGTGTGTATATATGAGCCAAATGCATTATATATATACATATATGACCCATTGTATATATATATATATATACACACACATATATGACCCATTATATATATACATATATGGCCATATATGTATATATATAATAAAGTCTGTTTTTTGCTTTCTCTCTCTCTCTGATACATATATGAACCAAATGCCGTATATATATATACATATATGACCCAAACGCATTATATATAGAGAGAGATGTTTACCTCTAGTATTGTATGGGATATATATATATATAAATATATATGTACATATATGTATATATATATAATATATGCTGTAAGTTATATATTATAAATTATATGTATATATTAATATTCCATATATATATAAATATCCCATATAATACTAGAACTAAACATCTCCTAAAGAAGTTACACTCCTATGCCTCTCACACACTCATGTACTTTATAGTTAACTCAACCAACAATTTATTCATTCACTCGCTGAGTTATTTACTCAAGCCTTTAAGGACAAAAAACATGCTGACCAGTGAAGCTCAACTAAAATTATTAAGATATTAAGATGTGGTCTCTCTGTCCTTAAGAACCTCAATCCAGAGAAAGTGGCATATCAATAAATGTTTAAAAAACTAATTCTAGTATGAGGTATAATAGTTAAAATAATTAATATCTATAAATTATTTTATCAGGCACCATTTTAAGCCCTATGTATGCAGCATCTTATTTAATTCTGAAAAAAATCCTATAACACACATATTATTCTCATAGCTCCCATGTTTCAGATGAGGACACTGAGGATAACTGAGGTTAAGGTACTTGTCCAAGGTTACACATGTAATGAGCATAAATTCAAGGGTCATGAACTGCAAGTCATTTCTTTCAGCCAGTACTATATTCCCTTACTGCCACTGATTTTCATTTAAAGCTGAGAATACTAATCATTTCTCCTGTGTAAATAAGTCATTTTATAAATACATGCTCTTTTTATTTCGATGACAATGCATTAGGTAAAATAATCTACAGTCAGCTTAACATTTACGATTGATAAGATTTAAGTGAATTTTAAACTTCAAAAAATATACTAGTCTATATTCTGATAGAAACATTAAATATGTATATAATTATTTACACACATATATATTTTTAAACCTATAGAAAACTTCTCATTAGTGTTTTAACGCGATTCACTAAAATTTCCCAAACCATTTTATAATAAAACTATATGCTTGGACTTAGCATTTTACATTTTGAACTACCGATATTCTTGTGCATATCTTAAAAAAAAAAAAAAACAAAGTTATTCACAAATAAAGCCAGAAAGCAGAATGATTTAGGTATATAAAATTTTTTTTAATGTTTATTTATTTTTGAGAAAGAGAGTGCAAGTGAGGGAGGGTCAGAGAGAGCGGGAGACAAAGGATTTGATGGCAGGCTCTACACTGACAGAAGCGAGCTCCATGCAGGGCTTGAACCACAAACTATGAGATCATGACCTGAGCCAAAGTTGGATGTTCAACTGACTGAGCCGTGCAAGCACCCAGTATATAAATTAAAAAATAATTTGTTTAATGATTATTTATTTTTGAGAGGGAGAGACAGAGAGCAAGCATGAGTGGGGGAAGGGGAGAGAGAGGGAGACAGAGAATTTGAAGCAGACTCCAGGCTCTGGACTGTCACCACAGAGCCCTACACGGGGCTCAGAGCTTGAACCCATAAACTGTGAGATCCAACCCATGAACTGCGAGATCATGACCTGAGCCAAACTGGGATGGTTAACTGACTAAGCCACCCAGGTGACTGTCCTGGTATATAAATTTTTAATACAGGTAATTGGCTATGGAGGTCAGGTTTATAAAAAAAAACCCACACAAACAGTAACAGATATAATTCAAATATGTTTTCATCAACAGGCAAAAATCTGTAGCTTTCATATACTTTTGGAACTATTTACATACACATGTGTATCTTTTTTAAATTTTTTTATTTTAATTCCAGTTAGTTAACATACAGCATTATATTAGTTTCCGGGGTGCAGTATATTAATTCAACAGTTCCATGCATCATCCACACAACAGTTGTCATCATTAAGTGCACTCCTTAATCCCCATCACCTATTTAACCCATCCCCCCCTCACCACTCCCTTCCCCCTACTGCCATCTCCTCTGGTAACCATCAGATTATACTCTATAAAAGTCTGTTTCTTGCTTTGTCTCTCTCTCTCTCTCTTATTTTTTTTCCTTTGCATGTTTGTTTCTTAAATTCCACATATGAGTGAAATCATATGGTATTTGTTTTTCTCCTACTTATTTATCTTCCATTCATGTCAGTGTAAATAGCCATATTTCATTCATTTTTATGGCCAAATAATATTCCATTGTATATATGTATATACATATATATGTATGTATATATGTATATATATACATACACACCACATCTTCTTTATCCATTCATCAATCAATGGGCACTTAGGCTGCTTCCATATCTTGGCTGTGGTAAATAATGTTGCTATATACATAGGAGTGTATACATCTCTTTCAATTAATGTTCTTATATTCTCTGAGTAAATATCCAGTAGTGTGATGGCTGGATTGTAAGGTAGTTCTATTTTTAACTTTTTGAAGAACCTCCATACTGTTTTCCACAGTGGCTGCACCAGTTTGCATTCCCACCGAGAGTGTATGATGTTCCTTCTTCTCCACATCCTCACCAACCCCTGCTGTTTCTTGTGTTGTTGATTTTAGCCTTTCTGACATGTTCGAGGGGATAGCTCATTGCGATTTGGATTTGCAGGTCCCTGATGCTAAGTGACGCTGAGCATCCTTTCATGTGTCTACTGGCCATCTGGATGTCTTCTTTGGAAAAATATCTGTTCATGTCTTCTCCCCATTTTTAACAGGATTATTTACACACGTGTATCTTTAAACCCAACAGAATCAAGGGTACTTTAAAAATTATATAGCCTTCTTATTAACTGACATTTTTAAAAAGCTAAATCACCATTGACACTTTTCTAATAAACTCAACATCTATAATTTAAATGCACTTTCATAGGGTAAAAATAAAGGAGAAAAACAGCTGTCATAATGTCCTTGTCCTTTGTTCTGTAAAAAGTGAAGGGAGCCAACTAGACCTCAAGTTTAGTCTATTGGTTTAAAATTAGACATAAAATCCAGCAGTCTGTTTGGATTATGTCCTCTGACAAGCTCTGGAATTGGCAGATTTCAGACTCAGAATTTCCAGGTCTACGATAGAATAAATTTCTGTGTTTTAAGGCACCAAGCTTGTGGTTATTTGTTATACCAGCCTTAGGAAATGAAGACAGCAATATCACGGTTTACTCTGGGAAGTTATCTAATAGCTAAAGTGAAGAGTTATATAGTTTCATTCATTCAATATTAATTGAGTGCCATTATAAGCCAGGTTTATCCTTTGGATCTATGCAGATATTCTTGTGATTTTGTGGTCTGAGGGATTCTCAACTGCATTTCCTGCTTGTAAAGACCTTAGAATGGTATCCTGAAAAATAACTTATGGCATGTTATACTGTTTGGTTTAATGTTTTTCTTTTTTTATTCTACTAGTTGTTTAATAAAGATCTTAATAACAATCGTAGTAATAATACCAGTTAACTTATTGTACACCAGACCATAAATCTTGTGTTAATTTCTTCACAAATGTAATCTCTTAAGATTATGGTAAGAGCGCTATGAAGTAGGAACTATTATTATCCTCATTTTATGGAGGACAAAGCTAAGGCTTCAGGAAGTCAAGTCACTTTCCTAAAGTCATTTATCTAATGACCTTGGTTTTCTGATGTCAAAGCCTGTGCCACACTTTACCACCAAATAACCTCTTTTGATATAACATTTCAAAAATAACTCGTATATTTGTGTGGACAAAAAAAGAATATATATGAAACAAGATGTTAAAATTGAAGTTGGAACTAGACACCGAGTTACAACAGATGTGAAATACTAATGTGAGTTACAAATCACTAAATAGAGATTTTCAAAGGAAATGGGGAAGCATCTGCTCCTTACACTTGAATTCTGCTGACTTTCACATTATAAATGGTTTACAAAGGCACAGAGGTAAGATTTTGTGCAGATACTTCTTTGGAAATAGCTGTTGTCTGCCTCCCTGGGGAAGGATTGGGGGTTATGACCCATCGAGACCCATCCAAGAATCTATGGAATGGGATCTTTGAAGTTGGGAGAAATAAAATAATGGAGTTCGCCTCACACCTGACAGGGGCAAAGCAGCTGCTGGGTGAGGGGAGGGGGAGAACAGATGAGACTGTGTTCCAAAACTTTGGGGGTGAAGGATGTGGGAGTGTTTTTCTATGCACTGGTCTCTGTAAGATTTATCAGCCCAGAACAGTCTCATTTTAAGCCCATTGTTGCACTGCAATTATTAAGTGTTCCCTTTCACTCACGATAGTGTCTCAGTGTGGACAATAAATAATATGGTCTTCTGAAGGGTGGAACACACAGAAAACGGTTAACGTGGGAATGACTTAGGTTCTTTCCAATGGCCATGTAAAGGAGAAGAGGAACCTCAGCAGCAGGAACCTGGAGGTGAAGCCTAGAATTTTAGGAAAGAAGGAAAGAGTCAGTCTTCCTCACAAGAATAGGGAAGAATCCACCTGGATTAAGGGAGGAGGGAGAGAGGGAGAATGAGAGGGTAAAAGAGAGAGAAGAGGAGAGGGAAAGAAAGAGAGGAGAGAAAAGAGGGGAACACATGTTTAAATGACCATTAGGCCCAGCAAGGTCTTTCTAATAACACCCTTTACTGCCCCTCTCCTACTCTGACCCTGAAATAGTCAGAATGGGCTGGAAAGCTGTGTGCAGGAGAGGAGAAGGCCAAGGAAGAAAAGTAAAGATGCCTGTCATGCCTACATTTTTTTTTTGCTTAATCTTCCTTCCTGGAAAAGCCTAAGATTGGGGAAGGGAGGCAATATAATGCTAAATCAAGTTCAGAGTTTTGTATGCTACTGCAGACTAGACATTCTAATTAATGAGTTAATACTCATGAGTTAAAGTGGCCGTAGGGGTCCCTATGAATTAAATGTGATCAGAGAAAAGATCACACCCACTAAGTTAACCTTAAAGAATGGCATTTGAGTGTGTCCCAAATAGTGCTTGTTCAAAATCTTGATTATATAAACATTTTTAAAGTAGTATCATTGAGATGTCATTCATATAACATATCAATCATTCATTTCAAGTGTATAATTAAATGCTTCTTAGTATATTCATAGGATTGTACAACCATCACCACAAAGTAATTTGAAAACATTCCATCTCTCTCCAAGGAACCCCATATGCATTAACAGTCACCCTTCCCACATTTCAGTAAAAAGTCCTTTATTCAAAAAATAATAGTATTATCCAGCTAAAAAATTAATTTAATTTATAACTTACAAAAAAAAAAAAAAAAGGAAATAGCCTCTAAAAGAAAACTGCCCAAGGTCGAAGAGTTAATAAATTAAACAAGCTGGGGGCGCCTGGGTGGCTCAGTCGGTTGAGCGTCCGACTTCAGCTCAGGTCACGATCTCACGGTTCGTGAGTTCGAGCCCCGCATCAGGCTCTGGGCTGATGGCTCAGAGCCTGGAGCCTGCTTCCGTTTCTGTGTCTCCCTCTCTCTCTGCCCCTCCCCCATTCATGCTCTGTCTCTCTCTGTCTCAAAAATAAATAAACATTAAAAAAATAAATTAATTAATTAAACAAGCTGAAAAGAGGGCAAAGATGGGAAGTAAAAGGCTATATTAAGGATATATATTTCAAATATAAAGTGCCAGGGTGATTATGGTACTACTTTAAGAACTGGTTAGGTGACCTGATCTCTGTCATTGACAGTAAACAATACAAACCAACTTTCGTTTATTTATTTGTCTTTTTCATTTCATAGAGTACAATGGAAAAGAAGCCTTGAGAAGATGGTATACATAGCAGTCATTCTCAATCCTGGCTACACATTACATAACTGAGGTAGCTTGTAAAAAAACCAACATTGTAGTACCCAGGAGAATTAAATCTGACTATCAGAGACTCTATTTTGGAGCCAGCATTCAACCATTGCTATGTAATATAGTAATTCTTATGAGGATCGTGGCTATTGAGACTGGTAGGATTTGGAAGGAAGTATAAAAGACACTGAATTTCAATTATATGCATTACCTTCCTCTTTTTCTGGAGAAATGGTGTGTAAAATAATGGCAGTGTGTTGCCCATGTGGAAATATGGCAGGAGAAAAATAATGAAAACCATTGCTATACGGGAAAGAGCGTAAATTCTCAAGCTCTGTGAAGTTGGTACAGATTCCAGCCCCAAAGTGACAAAGGGAAGTCACATAAATTCTATGAGTCTTGAATTTTCAACTGATAATAGACCACCTATTTGCCAGATCATTGTGAGAATGAGAAAAATTGTTTGCAAGCTTACTAGTACCAAGGTATAACAAATGGTAACTACGTTACTCTTCAGATATATAACAAATGGTAACTATGTTAGTCTTCAAATAAGTCAGTGTAGATAGTTAAAACATAAAATAATTATCTCTTTTTCAGACTGTTCATTTAATGAGATAGCAAGGTCTGACCCTTCAGAACAATGTATTCTCAAACCACTAATGAAGTATTAGTAAAAGCACATTTACAAGATAAACATAGATGTAAAAAAAAAAAAAGCACCAATGTACATTATCTGCCTACACTGAAAGTGGAGTGGCTGCTAAGTACTTTGCCTCTAATGGGTGTGAGTTCAAGCTCAACAGGAAACTTCCAGTTTGGACAAAAAATGACAGAATCTCTGGAAAGGTACACCAATGAGCTGGAGACATAGTATCCTTAACTAGATGTAAGGTTATGAACATGCCTTTACATATAAACCAATTCATCATAAATAAGAAAAGAAGATGCAGAACACTTTGTTCAAAGACAATTGTCAATGAATTGACAAGATGCCTTGAATGCAACCAGGTGTCACTTTCTTCTATCTTAAACTCCACAAAATAAAAGACAAAGAACAGCTTTGGTGTTTCTATGCAACTAAAAATAGAAGGTTTTCAAAGAGATACGAATATTTTTATATGAAAAAAGGTAGACAATTAGGCACTTAAATGACCAGGAACACAACAAGAGGAATGGTTCGTTGTGAAATGTATCAATTCATGGAAAAGGTGTCATATTTTATATGGTCTCTGATTTTTAAAAGTCTCAAGTAAGTAGAAAGAATATAGATGGAAAAACAAAATAATAAAGTATAGAAGTGAAAACAAGTAGGAGAAAAAGACAGTGGCAATTCTTGCCAATTAATTTTAAATACCTGCATAAGGAAGAATGTAGAATGTGCATGAACGAAAATGTGAAAAACTTCATCTATCCTCTGGAAGTATATTCCTGGGTGACCTCTGATAGCTTCATTAATTAAAAAAAAAAGTTTAGTGCTTACTACGTGACAGAACCTATACTGAGTGCTGTGGGTCCAAACATGGTTAATAAATGCACATTCTTCTCCTGGAAAGGATCAGCTGGGTGACTTAGACATGTATCATACTTTATTTTTTAATTGTCTATATCAAAATATTTGAGGCATATGCATAGTGACCATAATATCAATAAATTAAATATCTGTCAGAATGGAGGAATGGCTGATGCTAAATGTAAAAGAGAGGAGAGGCAAGAAATAATTAACAGATACTCCACAGAGAGCTACATATAAAAGTGTTAAAAACCAACAGCAGCCACTTTTTACATTTTTTAATTAAATCTTTCCATAAATTAAAAAAAAAAACATAGAATAGCTTAGCTCCTACTAGCAATTTCACTAATTTAAAACATCACTGAATAACGATAATAATATGAAACCTCATATTATATGAAAACCACCTGTATGTAAAGCAGCAATGCAGAATTGTTCATGTGATTATATAAGAATATATGAGGAAATACATGAATTTTATGCTTTAAAATGTATGACATGCTTCAAAATATAAAAAAAATCTATTCTTTGTAAATGACAGTGTAGGTGAAACTATGTGTGCTGTTGTAGGGGAAAAAAAGGAAATATATTGGAATGAGGGTATGATAGTAAGAATGGAGTAAGAGAAAATAGTTGGCAAAATGTGCAAAGCTTGGTGACTTAATGGCAAAGTGACGATGTAGGGGAACAAGGATGACTCTTGTTTCTAATCAAAGTGATCCTTAACATGCTGTGGGAGGAGAGGGGCGAGACTCAGTATGGGTTTGGACACGGTGAGTTTGGTGTGCCTGTGGAATCACTACATAGAAATATCAGATGGAGAAGCAAAGGCTGGGAAAAAGCCTGGGGTGCTAAGAGGGTGCGTAGAGTGAGAAGATAAAGGAATTGGGATGGGAGCATGGCAGCATCTATATCTACAAGGTGAGCAGAGGAAGATGAACTCACAGAGAAATACTAAGTGTTCACAGAAGAATGACAACAGAGAATGGTGTCATGGGAGGCAAGTGTGTTGAGACTTTTTAAAACAGAGTAATCAACAGTGTCAAGTGCAAAAGAAAGACCTAGTAAGGACTACGTAGCACATATTCACTCAATTTACCAATATAAAAGTCATCATTCTTCCTAAAAATAACAGTTTTTGCTCAGTGACGGGTAGAGGCTGGATGGCAGTAGATTTGGAGGAAATAGATTAGGCCATGGAAACAGACAGGCTGAGTTACTCCCTTGAGAATTTGGGCTCAGAAAAGAAGAGAAAGGAAATGGCAGCTCCATGCTAGAGAAGAAAAGATGAAGATGACCATGAAATTCAAAGAGAAAAGGAAGAAACAGAATCAAGGACACACATGAAATAATCTCTCAAGGGGAAGACCCTCATTCGTTGAGACAGAACAAAAAGCATGAGGCTGGTCATGGTCATGAATATATTTGTAATTAGGACACAGGGAAGGTATGAGTATTCACAGCCATACCATTCATCGTCTCAAATGTTTAACAACTTACGGGTACGGCAGGATATTGGCTAAGGGGACAGGAGGGGGAAGAAGGCTCAAATATGGGGCTAGAGAAAAGTAGTTAACTTTTGGAATTGTCCTTCAATGAAATAATATAGAGAGCAGAGCTCAAATGAGTGAAGTGCTGATAAATAGTTCTTACCATTGTGTAAGACTACAATTAATAAACACACCGGGAAAAAGTAACTCCATAAACTCGACTTCTGTTGTTATTTTTTTCTGTTATGAAGACTCATTATTTAAATTTATTTTATTTCATAATGTAATTGGAAAATTAAAGGGTTCTTTTTCAAGTATGGATTTTACTATAAGATTTAAGTTTCACAACAAGGAATATCATTCAGAAAACAATTTTAAAGGTTGGAACATTAATAAGAAAGCCTTATTTAACAATAAATAATTAAATTGACTTACATTGTTTATATTTTGATTTATACCTCTGCTTATATTTGTTCCTTCTATTTGTAGGCACAGATCCTTCCTATAATTCACATAAATATCTTTTCCATGACTTTCCATGAAACGAGCACATAAAGCAGTTGCCTAATAAAATGTGGAGTGGCATCCTACAGGGGATTCTGGGGTATTAAATCAAGCCCAAATTCAGAGAATTATTGTCTGAATGTACCACTCTTTCCAAAATTAGAAAAGTGATATAATCTAACTTCCCTTTAAAAAACAAATCTCTTTTTGATGATTCTAAGTCATATGTGCTAAAAGAAAATATCACTGCATGAGTCCCCACAAACAGATACACACACGCACACACGCACACACAAATATCCTATATGCTCTCATATGCATATTCATATTTTTCAAAACTATAAAATAGTCATTATGATGCATTACAGCTGTTACTCTACCTGTATTTACAAATATTTGCCAATGTGCTTCAGGGCAACAGGCTCATGTATTTAAAGTAAAGGTTTTGTTTTATCAAGGGTAAACTGCTTCCAAGGGATGTCAGCCCTCCAGGAAGAGGTAAGTTCCTACTGATGGCCCTGCACGGAAACAACATGGAATCCACCTCACAATACTTCTATCACACCTCCCTAACCATTTCTTCCAGGAGGACATTCTCTTCCTGGCTGTGGGCAAAACTCTGTATTCTCTTTTGTATTTAGAAATACAATGCATTTTGTGTCACTGAGAGCATATATTGGTCAAAGGAATGTTGATGATCTCTATTATAGCCTTTATCACCCTCCTTAATTCTCCACTTCCTGGGTATAGTCAAAACCTCTTAGGAACTCTTGTCTTTCACATTGTTGTTAGAAAACTTTAGAAACTTGCTACTTTAAAGTAGTATTTGAGAAAAGTCGGGGAGCATAAGGCCAGTATCATTGCATTTGTAGAGATGATGCAGTTTTAGTCATGAAAAACATATTCAACTCAATTTTTACAAAAGTAGGAATTCGTCTAAAATGTTTGATGATGATAATGAGTTTCTGAACATAACATAGATCATGCTGATTTCCTCTGTCAATGTCTCTGAGGCCTTAAACATACTCAAGTGTATTTTTTTAATCTTAAATTTAAGCAAAAAATATCATTTTAATTCTCGTAATGCTATTTTGGATTATATTTTGGTCAAGATTCTTTTATGTGATTTCCTAAAGACATGTGTCTTTTTCCAGTTGTACCTGAATATAATTAACATAGAAAGCAGTTGATCCAGAATCTGTCGGTTTTATATGTCTAGGAAAATCGGATAAAAGATGTTTATTCTTTCTTCATAAAAATAACATATGCACATAAAATCTGATCTAATTACAGGGCATTTGGGTAAACACTGAATTTCGTATGGGTCCGTGAATACAGGTTCAAGGTCCTTACCAAAGCTTCAGATCCCTTGTTGAAGGTATGCAAAGTAAATACATTTATTTATGTCCTGTGTCACTATTATGCTATACTCAACACCAAAACGCAAACAAACAAACAGCAACAAACAAACCAACTGTGCCTATTCCTTTTTTTGCAGCCTCCCCCTCTGCCGCACATCCCTGTTGTCCCCAGTCCCAGGGCTGTATACACACATTTTCCTTCTCTTTATTGAAACTTCCTAGCATAAGGGTACTTTTAAGAAAGCATTTGTTGGCTAGCCCCTAGAAAACTACATTAGAACATTAATATTAATGGATTTAAATAAAAAATCTCACAAACTTCGTGAGACCTATGAAAATCAGTAATGAAATTAATAATGTTTCCATTAACTTGTTTCTTCATCAGGAGCCAGAAAATGAGATAGCATCAAAATGGCATTCATGCCAAGTTCATAATGTGAATAGGAGCCACTGAGCTATATGCTGAAGTCCTTAGTTGGTTGTTAAATATTTTACTCATTACCAATAAAAAGCATACTTAATGAAAAAATGACAGAGGCAACATTTATAAAACTAATATTTAAATCTATATATATGGAAAATGTAACAAAGTATTTTATTACCACTTAAAATTTCATACTCTTTTTTGTTTTCCTTAAAAGATGACATAAATATTTTATTTTTTAATTTTTTTAATGTTTATTTATTTTTGAGACAGAGAGAGACAAGAGCATGAGTGGGGGAATGGCAGAGAGAGAGGGACACACAGAATCCAAAGCAGGCTCCAGGCTCTGAGCTGTCAGGACAGAGCCCGACGCAGGGCTCAAACTCACAGACTTTGAGATCATGACCTGAGTTGAAGCCGGATGCTTAACCGATGGAGCCACCCAGGCGCCCCAAAAGATGACATAAATTCGAAGAAGGGATTAAACTAAAGACAAATGAGTTATCAAAATACTCCTTGCTCTGTAATGATGAATATTTCCTTGAAAATATTTTTAAAAGTGGCAAAAATCTTGAACATGTTTTACTGGCTTTTTGAGAATTTTATCTTTGCATATTTTGTCACCAAATTTAGAAAAAGTGAGCAGCATAAAATTATCACTTATGGTATCACAGTTATTCCTGTCATATTATGATTAGCCCTGATTGAAATGACATTTCCAACATGTACCAAATTTGTGAAAATGGTAATTACATTCTTCATTTACATAAGGTTATTCTTTTAGCCTGCCAATTGGTTATACAAGTTTCACAGGCATCTTTAGAAATAAAACAAACATTGAACTCTATGCATTGAACTCTATGCATTGTTATTTTGCAATAGTTCCTTTACTTTATGCCCACCAATAATTATTAGAGATAGGCAGATTTATACTAATAGAAACAAGGGGAAATACCCCATCAAATGAATGTGGAACAGTTTTGTATGAAATGTTTTGCTTCGTTCCAAATAATGCACAACATGGAGGACTACTGGCTCTTGAATGCTATATTATGGTGTGCTTTCCCACATTAGCGAGATGCCTGTATGGTTCACGTTGGACAAGTAATCTCTTCCTGGTAATATTTGGCTATAAAAAAAACAACAGAAAAAAAACACCTCTCCTAGAATACAATAGTACACAGCTTCAAAAAAAAAGTGGGGGGTGGGGGGCGCCGAGGTGGCTTGGTTGGTTGGGCATCCGACTTTGGCTCAGGTCATGATCTCACAGATCATGGGTTCGAGCCCCGCATCGGACTCTGTGCTGACAGCTTGGAGCCTGGAGCCTGCTTCAGATTCTGTGTCTTCCTGTGTCTCTGCTCCTCCCCTGCTCACACTCTCTCTCTCTCTCAAAAATAAATAAACATTAAAAAAAATTTAAAAAAAAAGGAAGCAAGATTCCTGTAGTGGTTACATGATGTTCCTATACAAATTGTGAATTAAAGTTCTGGTATTTACCAAACACTTTCTATGAATCAAGCACAGTGCTAAGTTAAAAGGCTTAGTTTGAGTATCAGTTCTATCTCAAATAGCTGACTGCTAGTTGCTAGGCCATTTATCATGTTTGAGCCTCTTTTTCTCATTATTTATATGAAGATACTATTACTTCTCTAGTTTGCTGTCTCAAATAAAATACATCAAGTCCAATGGTTTGGTTGAGAGTACTGTATACATTTTACCCAACGTAAGGTCTCCATTTGGCAACATCTTGTTCTTCAGGAAGGGGAAAGGTGGCTATTTCACAAATGTGGGTGTTTAGTGGGGGCAGTAGAATTGTTCAGTTCTACCTATAAAACTAGCCCTTTCCTTGGGCACCTGTGTGGCTCAGTTCGTTAAGCTTCAGACTTTGGCTCAGGTTGTGATCTCACAGGTTGAGTTTGAGCCCCACATCAGTCTCTCTGCTGTCAGCATGGAGCTTGCTCTGTCTCCCTCTCTCTGTTCCTCCCCTGTTTGTTCTTCCCCCACCTCTCTCTTTCCCCAAAACAATTAAACATTGAAAAAATAAAACTAGCCCTTTCCTAAATGCAAGGTTTTTATTATCAGACAAATGAGTATAGATCTGTGTCAAGGTGGGCCATGAATTTTCGCCCAATCAATGCGACTCCCTTTTTCAAAAATGAGAACTAACAATGACCCTTTCGCGTAAGATTATGGTGACAATTAAAATAGAAAATCAAAAAGAAAAGGAAAGAAAGAAAGAAAGAAAGGAAGAAAATGGAAGTGAAATGTTAAGCAAAATGCAGTCACAAAGTAATTAATGAGAGAAAATATTTCACGTGTAAAAAAAAAAGTATTGTATATATTATTGTTACCTCACAGGATTATTGGACAAAAAAAAAAAAAAAAGAGAATATATTAGAAAGTGTTACAGAAACTGGTCTGGATCACCCAGCGAAGAACCAAGCTGCACTCTGAGATCTTGGAAGGAAGGAGGTTTATTTTACAGAGGTGGGCCCAGAGGAGATCATTCTCCTTTGTTTCCATAACAAAAGAAAGTGAAAAAAATCTTTACCATATCATGCAGATGGAAGGCGATATCTTTATTATTGAATAAATTCGCACAAGCGCGCACACACACACGCATGCGCACACACGCACACAGGCATACAGACAGGAATGCTGCTAGGGTTGAAAAAAATTCTCTATGTTCCCAGAGGACATTTTGTATTTAATGTGCAATCATGTCCTCTTTTACTTAAATATTCACTATTTCATTCACTATTTCATTCCTCAGGGAATGAAACAAATCAACAAATATATAGCATGGAATCAGAAGCATAAATTTTGGTAAATTTTATGAAGCTCCTTAAGGTTTCCTTTCTGAGTGAAACTGCTGTCACAGCTACAATAATTTTTATCTTTCTGTCATGCATCAGTAGATGCTATCCTAAACAAGCCATTATGTATAAAAATATTTTCTAGCAAATAATTATCTACAAATAATATTCTTCAAAATAAAATAAGAAAATGACAGCATTCATGAACTAAGTATCTCTGGTGAACATTTTAAAAGCCAAAGGTGGTTAATTTCCTAGATGAATTACTAGAAAACATTGATCTCCTGACCACTGAGGTATAAAAAAATATAAACTTGATTTCACTGTCATGTTAACATTGCTGTGTTTGACAGTCAATTTGCATATTTTCTATCATTTTCCTTGACACCAGTAAAAAGATGTCAGCCGTGTTATTCTCCTAAACCTGTACTCAGGACTTCAGCAATTGTGACACAAGATCACAAAATATTTGGGGAAGATTAGAAAAGTTCTAGAATTATGATTTAGTTCCAAAGAAAACACAGTAATTGATCCTGCCTAGTTATTATTCTCATTTTATAATTCAATATCACAAATAAAAACACACATTCCTAGACTTTCTGTCTGCCTTCAATCTTCATTTTTCCTAATGTGACCCAGGACCTTTGGCATCGGTGCAGGAGCGAAATTTTTTGGACCTTGAGGTCATCTAGGAAACCGACTACATTTGACTTTTTTCATGTTCACCATCAACAGTTCATGAATACTGTCATTTTCTGTGGCTCTGGGATGCTGACTATAGCACATTTCTTAACTCAAAAATAAAAAAAAGATCTACTGTAGCAAAAAAGCACAGTTAGAAGGGTAGAGCAAACACTTGGGAATGGAGAAGGCAGTCAGAGAATGGCCTGAGGGCACTGGGATTATCCACAAAAGAGGAGAGAAGGCAGACTGTTGAAGATGGTCAGAGAAATAAGGGACCACACAGTCACACCTGGAGCAAAGTAATGCCAGGGAAGTAGTCATGATTAATTCAAATCAGAATCCTCTTACACTCAGCCCTTCCAAATTTGTTACCTTTATCTTCATCCCCATACCTGCTACTCCTGCCCCTGTAACTACAGCCCTTGGATTTTTACCTGACAGAGCGTGTTTTCTCCCTCTCTCTCTCTCTCTCTCTCTCTCTCTCTCTCTCTCTCTCTCTCTCTCTCCCCCCTCCTCTATTTCCAGGACCTTACTTTATCCTAACATTTACTTCTCTTTTTGAGTGCATCTCATCTCATGTCTACTACCTCAGTGTTAACCTATGATACCAAATATCACCGGGGATATCTGAGGAGCCTCTTTCCTCTTCTTCTTTGAAACCAAGCTCCAGATAAACAGGATTAAGTGAAAATTTACTCTGTCCCATTTTATACTACCTCTGATGTTAGAATTACCTCCTAAAATGGCTCCTCTCTTGACTCCTTGTTCCCAGAATTCTGTACATGAAGTTAAGGCTATTGCTTCAGTGACTCATATTGAGCCTCTGACTCTTGCTCTTGGGTTGTAATCCTTTGCTTCAGGAAGTTTTCTGTCCTGCCTGATGTGGGAAACAATGGCAGATACAACTAAATTTCCTTATAATCTGCAGCCAGTGACAAATACTTGAGGCTGACACAGTAAAACGTTTCTCCGGCACTCCTAAGGTCTTCTTGTCAATGTTTTGCTAGAGGGATCTTGACAGTAGAGCTTGACAATAGTTAGGCCTCAGGTATCCTGTGAGTCTTCTTTAGCATATGAAAATCTCACTGGAAACTTCCTCTGGACTTTACCTCCCCCAACTACATAGTATAAAACCAGTCTCTCATGGTCCCGGGGCAGCTCTTCCTGACCATGGGTCCTGTCCCCGGGCTTCAATAAAATCACCTTTAAAATCACCTTTTTGCAGCAAAGACGTCTTCAAGAATTCTTTCTTGATCATCAGCTCCGGACCCAATGAACTCCACTATCACCCCAAAAACCTCATTACTGCCTATACATTAGAAAAACACTAGGAGAGCATTGAACAAACCAGCAAAACATAAACACATTAAAAAAATACAAATTCCTAGGCTCCATCCCAGATCAATGAAATCAGTCTCTGGGAGGTTAGAACAATTCCTGAGCAATTATAAAAGGCCTTCCAAGTCACCCTAGGGTATAAAAATGTGTGATAAACATGAGACTATGTAAGATAGAAGCCTAATTCCTTACCTCGATATAAAAAACCCTTGACCCTCTGGTTGCAATCAACTGACGTTTATTGAAAACACAAATTATTATGATCTCTTGAGTTCTATTACTTATTATACTCTTTTATACAGACCAACCTCCTGCTCCATCTGAACTTTTATCTGGAATCACACTTTTTCCTCTCATCTGGAGCTCAGCATGGGAATTAATAGCTTCCAGCCTTTGTATATACTTTTCACTTAGCCTGGAATGATCTTTTGACTCTTGGCTGTCTCATGGATTATTACTCATCCTTCAAGAATCCGGTCAAACATCAACTTCACTAGGCCAGGTTTTTTAGACCTTTCTAAATCTCCTGGCCTGCCTTGGCGTGTCATTCCTATTCTTCCTGGAACACTATCCATGCCACATAGTAACATGTCTATTTGCATATAAAAGTTATTTGAGTGCATGGACCTTTCATCTCTGTGCCCCTAACATACAGCAATGCACACATCATATAGTATTTTAGTGGATATTCTAGAATGAGTGACTAAAAGAATGAATTGCTACATTAGGAATAATTAATTTAAAAAGGAAGATATTTTACAGACATAGTGTGTTTACTAAGTGACAGGCATCCTACTAGGGACTTTATATACATTATTTCCCTCAGTTCTCAAAACCAAAAGAAAAAGGTAGGACTGATATCCTCATTTTACAACTCAGGAAACTTAAAGAGGTTGTCTCCCAGATAGTTTAATTCCCAAGGCCCCTACATCAGTATGACTTTATTCTTTCAAGCAATTTTTTTCCCGAGATAATGCTGTACACTACTAATATACAGCTTCATTGGTGGCTTCAGGAAAATCCTGAGAATACATTTATCCGAACAATATAGTGATCAACCAGCTCTGTCTCAAGACAGTATTGTTGATCTGGGAAACCCTCTCACTTAACTATACCTTTTTACTCAGCAAGACTTACTTCAAAGCCCTGGACTCACTGGGCCTATGAATCCTTCCCTATTATATCTTGGATTTTGACTAATTTCAATCTGACCTCTGCATTCAAAGACATGCTTTAATCTACTTGAACCCATAACCCCCCAAATCCCATATATATGTCTGCCATCAACCTGTGTCTTCTGAGAATCTGCTAAGTGTTGGCCTTCTTTACCACACTAAGTAATAAACTCAGTTTTGCTTGATCAATGTGTTATACTGGTGGTTATTTGGGGAAACTGACACTAATGAATGGCAATCAATGGCATGAATCTTTGCTAGATCTGGGTTTGTGAAAAATACCCTATACTGTCTCTGTTCATAAAATAAAGTAAGTTGGTAAAATTTCAATCATTCTTACAGTACTTGTTTCTTAAAACTATAGAACTGTTTCCCCAACACATTTATTTTTTTGTGTTTTGTTTTGTTTTGTTGTAGGATAAAAAAGGATCTGCAAGAAGGTTTTAAGTATACGTTGATAGGTGATAAAAAGGAAAGTTTCAATATGCATAGGTGAACTTCATCTTTTGTAAGTGTATGTAGGCTGAGGGCTGAGTGAGAGGAATAGATCAGTGTTAGGAGTGGTGAGTTCTTAGGAACATTGCTAGGATTTGCTTTTCTTTTGTACATTCGCTGTACTTATTGTTGCTTCTTATAGTATGCCACATTTTGAGGCTTTCTGGACAGAGAACCATATCTTCAAATAACTGCTAACACTGATTAGGTGTTTATTGTGCTTTACAAGTTGCTCGAGGATGTTTAGTTCTTAGTTTAGAGGAGTAAACTTGGAAGACATCCTACAGGGAGTTTTAAACTAATGGCTATGGAGTTTCTCTTAAAAGAAATTGAGAGAATTTTTGAAGAGTTAAATCTGGGGAGGGGCTTAATGAGATTTACATTCTGGAACCTCCCTTATATTGGTGAGAATGGATTGGGGGGTGGGGGGGGGAAAGGATGCAAGGAAATCAGTTGTAAGTTTGTCGAAATTGGGAAAAGACAGCCAATGTGAAAGTGCTTGCGTGTGTGTGTGTGTGTGTGTGCACGCGCGCGTGTGCGCATGCACGTGTGTATCTGTGTTTTACTGAGAACTAAAGATAGAAGGCCTGTCCCTATTCTCAGGTCAGAATTTTGAGGGTTATTTTGAGAACACTGTAGATAATACAGAAGAATTTAAGTTTCTTTGGTGTGTGTTGGACTGTTAAGGGGTTTGGACAGGGGGAGCAGCAGGAAAGAAGCAGAAGTGTGTGGGGAGACATTATCCTCAAACCAACCCGGTAAAGTGGACTAATCACTGTGACATAAAGGTGTAAGAAAGGAACCCACAGGATCGGAGCATAGATCATGATATAAGGCTTTAGCCTGAAGAAGACAGGTTAAGCAGCAAACTCTGGGAAGGGGAGTCAGGGAAATAAAAGATAAAAAATGCCTCTTTTTCACCAGATGATGCCCTACTTGTCCTCCAGTCTCCTGCTGGCAAGTTCACCATAACAAACCTTGATTATAGGCACACCTCATTTTATTATGCATCAATTTATTGCACTTGACAGATAGTACATTCATTACAATTTGAAAGTTTGTCACAACCTCACATCAAGCAAGTCTACAGGCACCCTTTTTCCAACAGCATTTTCTCACTTTACATTTCCATGTCACATTTGGGAATTCTTGCAATATTTCAAACTTTTTCATTATTATTATATTTGTTATGCTCGTCTGTGATCGGTGATTATGACTTACCAAAAGCTCACAGAGCGGCTAGCACTTCTTAGCATTAAAGTATTTTAATTAAGGTATGTACATTGTGCTATGATACACATAAGAGACTACAGTATAGTACATACATCACTTTTATATGAAATAAGAAACCAAAATATTCATTTAATTCACTTTATTGCAGCATCAGCTTTAATGGGTAGTCTGGAGGAACCCACAGTATCTTTCAGGTAGGCCTGTCCAGTTCTGCGTTCCCACAGCCCTCTGTGTTTCTTGGAATTTACCAGACCGTGTGGACTATTTCTTTACTAATCTGTCTCTCCCATTAGAAAAAGCTTAACGAATGAACAAGACTGTACTTCAACACTGCCCAGTACATAGCCCAACTGATGTTAGTTGAGTGACTACATAAATGAATGAACAAACAAAACAAGGAATAATGTGTAAATGGCCCTAAAGACTATATTGCTTTTTATTGTTGATTTCAAAAGAACCACGCCTCAGGTTTTACTCAGGTGTAAAAAGATTCTTTGTTCAACCAAATTTGGGAACTACTAGGTTAAACAGTTTTTTTTTTTAAAGAAAAAAATTTCCACATTTTTTCTTTATTCTTGAAGAACATATCAAAGAAGACTGTGTTGTTCAGTATGATAGCCACTATAAATTTTTTTTAATGTTTATTCATTTTTGAGAGAAAGAGAAACAGAAACAGAACGTGAGCAGGGGAGGGGCAGAGAGAGAGGGAGACCCAAAATCTGAAGCAGGCTCCAGGCTCTGAGCTGTCAGCACACAGCCCGACGCAAGGCTCAAACTCATGGACTGTTAGATCATGACCTGAGCCCAAATCGGTTACTTAATTGACTGAGCCACCTAGGAACCCCACAACATATTGCTGTTTAAATTAATTTATATGAGGGGTGCCTGGGTGGCTCAGTCGGTGAGTGTCCAACTTTGGCTCAGGTCATAATCTCAAGTTTGTGAGTTCAAGACCCACACTGGGCTCCCTGCTGTCATCGCAGAGTCCTCTTCGATATTCTATGCCCCTCTGTCTCTGCCCCTCCCGTGCTCCTGTTCTCGCTCTCTCAAAAATAAATAAACATTAAAGAAAAAATTTTAAAAAGTAAAGTAACTTTGAAAAAATAATTTAAATGGGTGCGCCTGGGCAGCTCAGTCGGTTGAGCGTCTGACTTCAGCTCAGGTCATGATCTCACGCTTCGTGGGTTTGAGTCCTGCGTTGGGCCCTGTGCTGATAGCTGGGAGCCTGGAGCCTGCTTCAGATTCTGTGTCTTCCTCTCTCTCTCTTCCCCTCCCCTGCTCACACTCTGTCAATCTCTCTCTCGAAAAATAAACATTAAAAAAAGTTTTAAAAACATAAATAAAAATTTAAAAAATAATAATTTAAATGAAATAAAAATAAAAATTCAGGGGCGCCTGAGTGGCTCAGTCGGTTACACGTCCGACTTTGGCTCAGGTCATGATCTCATGGTTTGTGAGTTCGGGCCCCATGTTGGGCTCTGTGCTGACAGCTCAGAGCCTGGAGCCTGCTTTGGATTCTGGATCTCCCTGTCTCTCTGTCCTCTCCCTCTTGTACTCTCTCTCTCTCAAAAATAAATAAGCATTAAAAAATTAATAAAATATAAATATTCAGTTATTCAGTTATACTAGCAATATCTCAAGTATTTAGTAGCCACATGTGTTTACTGGCTACTGTACTGGACAGCACAGATAAAGAATAATTCCTACATTACACAAAGTTCTATTGGATAGTGCTGACTGCATTGACCTGGAGATACTATTATCCCTGAAAACAATGGTTGGAAAGCCCTGTTCCTGAGATGGTTCTATTACAGGAATTTTAAGACTACACACTGCCATGCAACTCTGCAAAATTCTTTACTGTGTGATTCCTACTGATTACATTTAGACTAGAAATAAAGCAGGCAGTTGCTTTTAAAAGTTTAAAATTTAAACTTATTGAGTGCCTGTTATGTACAAAAAGTTTTTTATACTTAGAACTTTGTAAAAATAATGAGATAAAAGTAGACAAAGCAAAAATATGCAACAGCCACCATGAGCTAGTTTTAAAACCACTGTATACTGCTTTCATCTCGACTTTTAGCAATTTCTAATTGTGAAGAATCCCTTAGAAAGCAATTTTCCATACTCCATTTTACTGCAATCATTTGGATAGTCCTAGAAAGTTCATGGGGAAAAATAATAATTTAGGAAATGGAAATTGGATTTTTCAGTTGATTTTTTCAGACAATGAAAAATAAACTTAGAATAACGTCAAAGAAAAGGACTTTTATAAATTTAAATAAATAGGAATGACTGGAAAATATTTAAGTTGATCAAGATAAATATTTCTCCTGGCTATGCAGGAATAAATGCTGCAAGCTTTATTATGTGAGAGTGAGAATTCAAGATAACTTTTGAATTTACAAAGAAAATTTAGAAGAGGATTAGAAGTTACTTAAGAGGCAGCAATAAATTGTTTATTATCTGATTCTTCTGAGCTCTCTCGTTATTTTATCACATATATTTATTACGATTTGAAATGTTTTTTTCTTTTTGTGGTGTAATTTCTCAACTGAGTGCCTCTTGGGACAATGACATAAAATACTTAACATTGTCATGCTTCTTATTCATTGTTCTCCATTATGTTAATGTTCACATTCCAAAGACAATTATTTCCATTTATTCTTCTCCTTACTCCATTAGCCTTCCCCATGCTGTCTCATTAGTCACATTCCAGAAATGATTTTTTTGCCCTTTCTAAATCTCTCTTTTAATGTGTCTTTTTGTTGCTATATGCTTTGTTTAGTTTTCTGTTTTCAGTGTCTTTGATTCCTGCTTGTTCTATCAACTATTACAGGAGGAAAAAAAGTCACAATATAATTTTCAAACATGTGAAAATATTAACTTCATACAAATATGCAGTGAACACATGCTGGTGGTTTAGAGAGACCCAGAAGGATGACAGAGTTGGTTCTAAAAGAATACCAGAAACTGTTATGTATCATCAGTGATTCTGACTAAGATGGCCTTAGCATTTCCCTTAGCTTGACTAAAGTTTAGCCAGGTTTCTTCCTGATTATAGCATCCCACCTCCCACTTTCCTTTTCTTAGAGGAGTTACTTTAGGAAACTTGCAATTGTATATTTCTTCTCTGCCCCTTTGAGGTGTCACTCTTCTACAATCCAGGGATATCTTTCTCAAGCACTAGAAGCTATCTTTTTGAACTGTAATCATCAAGAAGGATAGCAGGCCTATCTCCAAGTCTCTGCAGCAGGGTAGGAGTCTGACTGATAAGCACCGATTAGCAAACACAGATAGCCCAGCGCATTAACCAACCATTCCCTGAATGTCTTTCACTAACTCACTCCAATGCTTAAAAGGTTCCCTGACTTTGGTTTCAACGGAGTTCAGTTCATTATTTAACCCCTTTTGCATTAGTCTTGAATGAAGTCTTCTTTCTGTTTTTAACAAGTGTCCAGTGCAATATCTCTGTGACAAAAGAAAAGGTGCTGGAACAAAAGTGCAAAGTTAGATACAAAATTGGCTAATGTCTTATAGGGCAATAAAAACCTGCGAGGTTTTCTTTTCTTCTGAAGAGAATTCATTTGTATGCCTCCCAGACAAAAATAATTTGCAACGTATCAGTTTGCTATAAGTTAACATCTCACTTTACAGAGCCTGAGATAACAACCCTCATGGTGGGTTTTAAAATAACTTAATTAACACTCTTACGGTTCCAGAAACATCTTGTCAAATAATGGTCAAGCAGTTTCAGCAAATTTTATTATTTGAATTATTTTTTCTAAAGTTTGAAAAGTGGTGGCTTTATTTCCTCTGGAAGTTTTCTAACACCATGTATTTAATCAGTTAGTTACTTGTCTATTTTCATCAATTTCCATATTTCATCAATGTTAACATGCACATTTTGCTCACATTTTATCAGCTCCAAAACTGGAATGTCTTTTACAATTGCTGTGATAAGAAAGCACTGTGTCATAGTTTATTGGTACAGATATCGACTGTGTCTCTTACAATATTTGGCATCTGAAATTCAGTGAAATGAGATAAGTGCCTGCAGAGAGAATTTATGAAGGTTGCTATCAAGGGAAAAAACGTACAAGTGATGACAAAGCTTTCTACTTATCAAAATAAACCTCCACAATTGTGGGTCCAGTTACTTCTAGTCCACATGATGACTTAAATTTGAGACACTTACACTGCCATTTTTGCACTGTGTATAGTTCCATCTTTGTTTGCAAACACACTTCCTATAGATTTTTTTCTCTGCTGCTATGGCTTTTCATATGTCCTATTTTGTTTCATTCATCTCCTTATTTCATCACAATGTATTTAAATTCATTAACCTGTTTGTATGTATAGTGATTATTTTCACGGTGATAATAAAAAAAATATAGAAAGCTTCCAAAGAAAATAAAACCATGTCTTCCCAAATTTCAGAAAAAAATAAAGGAAAAGAAAAATGAAATAACACACCTCAGCAGTATATCACAAGGTGTTTTCAAAACCTTCAGATAGTTAATTGAGTTACTTCAAAAGAGCATTAAAAAAAACACATGCAGAGGGTCATAGGCCAAACTGTATTTAAGAGAAGAGTTAACCAAATGGAGAGGGTAGGACAGAGACTGCAGACAGTCTGAACACCATAGGTACCATTCCAAAAGCAAGAAACGAGGAAGCATTAAGAAACTTTGGGTAGTTCTGTGTGATTGATGTGAAAGATGAGATAGTATGAAGTAGCAGCTACAGAGGCAATGGTAGAGAGACTCTCTGCTTTTACGGAGTTTGGATTTTACTTTGAAAAGTTGAGAAATTACTGAAGGCTTTTTAAGCAGGGAAGAAGAAGTTCAGATATATTTTACAAATATCACTTTACAAGCAATGAGGAATACAAATGTCTAATAGCTGGATTAGAAGTAATTAAACAAGTGGGGATTAACAAGAGATTAGATTAGCAACTAGTAATGGACGCTGGGGTCTGAAGTTCTGGTTCACCGCCAATATGGCATGAAAAGCATATGGATCCTCTGGCCTCTGGGTCTGCCATCACCTCAACCAAATGAGACATCTTCCTCAAAGAGATAGACTGAATTCATCATGTATGTCAGCCCTAGTTTCATAAATCGATGCCAGAATTGTGAGCATCCTTTCCACCAACACACATACACCTTTCTTGCACTAGCATCTCCAAAATGCTCTGACACATTCGTTCACTCACTCATTCATTCATTTACAGACAGTATCCATATATACCCTATGTCTCAAACTCTTTCAATGTAGCCCCTGGTATAATATCTCCATAATCCTGTAACTGTGCTAAATCCTCAGCATCTCCTTCTCTTCCTGGCATTAATCAAATAAAACCTGGCTCTTCTCTCTGATTATCACTTCCCCTGCAGCCATCTCAAGCGGTGCATATTTATTTTCTCACAGTCAGCACTTTGGAGACAGAAGCTGGGATTGCTGTTCTTGCTTTCTGTTGTGGCTCCCAAATAATAACTCATCTACTCTCCTCTCCAAAACCCTGCTCTTTTGAAATGTATGCCAGTTGCTTCCATAATCTTTACCTCTCTCTGCTGTCATTTTCCAACCTCATTTAAGGAAGATTTTAGCACCTGATTTAAATATTTCCTCTTCACACCAAGCTCTACCATCAACCTTGGTTCCTTCAAGATCTATGAGAATGGCAATCACAATACCACTTATGTTCATCAGGATAGACTATATTTCAAACGACCCCCAAATCTTAGTGGCTTTTAATAACAAAGGTTTATTTCTCACTCAAGCTGTCGTTATGCCACAGGTTGGTTGAGGGTTATGCTGTATCTCCTCACTCCAAGACTGAGATTTGATCAGTTAAATCATCACAGAGTCAGAATGATTATAATTTCACATAACACGATGCATCTTTCCTTTTTAACAGCAGTTATGATTTTACAGGTATTTTTCTGGCTCCTGATTGTGTTCCTTGATCTTTGCTCCGTAAGGCCTATGTGGGCAGAGGCTAGGTCTGCTTTTGCTAGTCTTAGATTCTTTGGTGATTAGCCCAGTGTTAGGCACATAATAGGTATGCAGTAAATATTCACTGAATTACATAATGGATAGAGGGATAAAGAGATAAATGGGTGCTGCGATGCAAATAATATTAATTAGAGACAGAGTGAGGAGAAGAAGAAAAGAGAGCAGAGGAAGGTTTTAGGGAAGAAGTAAAAAAAAAACTAGCCATTGAATAAGAGGTGCTCCTGGGAAATCCAAAAGTAGGTGACCTGTAGTTAGATTGAAGCTGAAGGGGAGAGTTGAGGGGGGACATACAAATTAGTAAATTATCAGGCTATAAGCATCAGGTGATTTAAAATGAATAAGGGCTTACATATGGCAATGATCACATTAATGGCTCCCTTGGATCCAGGCACCCAATGCAATGTCACTGTGTAGCTCCTCCCAACAAGACGCAATCTACTTTACTCCCCCTTGCATCTGGGCTGGCTTTGTGACTTGCTTTAGCCAACAGAATGTGATAGGAGAGACCGATTTTATCATCTGAGGCCGTGGTAGACTGGCCTATATACAGATAACCCCAAACATGTGGGAGATTCCAGGCAAAATGAAGAGAACGTCCTACTAACCTATAGTTCACAGCAGACACATGAGAGAGCCCAGTTGATCCAGAGACTCATGATCAATATCAAATGCTTATTGTTTTAACCCACTGGTTTTGAAGTGATATGTTATAAAATATAGCTTACTGATAAAGGAAAGATAAATACTACAAAAACAGTATTTAGAGAACCACTTAAATTTTGTGGCCTTCATTTTTTTTAATTACAGAAAATTTTAACCATATGCAAAAGCAGAGAACACTACATCACTCCCATATACCATCATCCAGTTTCAACAATTCTCAACACACTGCTGATTTAATTTCACTCCTATTCCTACCCATTGCCCTGACCACCACATAAATTCTTCAGAAGGAAATTCCTGACATTTATTATCTATTTTTTCAAAGTAATTTTAAGTACATATTTTGGAAACGACTACTTGAACACTTTGAGAAAGAAACCAACCCAATGCTCTGGTAAAAACTTGTTGAAGTGATTAAAAGATAGTTTCAAACAAATCCATTTAAATTAGTTCTTATATAAGCTTGAGCTTCAAGAACCAGAAATGAAAGAGAAAGCTGGAAAAGAAATATCTTCCTGATTGATAAAGGGGAAGAGTTAGCCCTGTGTATATTCACGTAGGGATCACAATATCTTTCTCCGTGAAAAGAGAAAATAAGAATCAAAACAGAGTTCCTACTCAACTGAAGAGAAGAAAGAATAGATCTAATGCTAATCAGACTGCCAGATGAGAGTCAAGGCATTCTTGGGGAAAAAAATCAAGAATAAAGTTTATTTACCATAAGATAATTTACACATATATTTAGGCGAGGGGGATATAACTCAATACCCTAGTTCTAATAACCTGAGGATTATCCCACAGGTAAGTGTCCCATAAGCATGTGCCTGTGAAGGAGGAAGAAATTTCTCAATAGCACAAAGAAAAGGCTTACTGAGACGGAAATAAAATCCACTTTTAACTCTTTTAAGCATATTTTTTTCCCAAAATATGTACATAGTTATTAAGTGATTTAGTCGACTGAAATGTTTTAACAAAGACTTTTTTGGGGGTCAAGAAATAAATTGTGTATTAAGTATGTACTAAATACAGATATTTTAACAAACTGCTATTGCTTAGTGGCAGTTGTCCAAACATAGCAAGGGAAAAATGAAACGTCTCTAACTAGATTCACTCATTCATTAGTAATAAACAACTTGATAGGTCCAGGGCCAAATCATGTGATGTGATTTCTAGTTTAAATTGAAAATTTTGTACCAGGCTTACTTACACTTTAGTTCATGTAAACTATACAAAGTTGCTTTGATATTTACTCCCACTTTTTTTTTTTCATGAGAACCTCTGAGAGATTAAGAATATCACCCAAGCTTCACACTGGTAGAAATTTGAAGGTCTAAGACCTACTGCATGTCATGTGGTTCCTAGCCAGTGGTTATACTGCTATAATAATACTTCCTTATAGTAGATACAATTATAAAGGGGCTTCATTATTGGTTTTACATATATACTGAATCTTTTGGTTGTTTAAAAAAAACATATTATACAGTATCTTCAACATCTATCTACTCCTCTTGAGATCTGGTCCAAGATGGCAATGCAGGAAGACCTGGAACTCCCCACCTCCAAAGAACACACCAAATTATACCTGTTGATAGAACAATTCCTCCTGAAGAAGAACTGAGGGCCAACTGAACAGCTACTACACAACACAAGACAGAATAACAAAAGAGAACAGCAAGAGAGACAAACATATGGTAGCAAAGAGAACCCTCAGCCCTGATGCTGCAAACTGCATTGGAAAGTGAGTGCCGAGCAACCAGCAGAAGATGCGTCTGTCTTTGAGCCTAGAGAAAAAGCTGCAGTTTAAAAGTAGCTACCATATAAAAGAGCTCATGCTAGAACAATGCCAAATGGTGGGGGTGGGTGCTGGAAGGCTTTCCAGGTAAGAAGGGTTGATAAACAGTCAGTGTACATTCCAGGTGCCCTAACTGGCTTGCCATCTCAGTGAACCCCAGGTCACTAGCCCACACAGTCCCAGCTGACCCACCAAAGTGGACACAGGGTGTGTACACAGGGACAGCCCCTGGCTGGTGCTTACTACAGCCCCAACCTTTGAACCAAGATGACACAGGTGCAAAGCACCCTGGAACAATCCAGACCCAGGCTCTCCAGCTTCACACAGTTTGCTAGGACACCCCCAGGGCAAAGCATTCTGAAACATTCTGGCTGACAACTGCTTTGGATATAGCTGCTGTGCCAGGATACCTCCTGCATGGAATGTCCCACGAACCCCTGACCCATGCTTGCGTCAGTTCCAGCCATCCCGCCAGGGCATTCCCTGTGCGTAGTGCCCAGAGCACTGCCACCTGCACTAGACTCGACTCCAGTCACCCAGCCAGGGCATTACCTGCACTGAGCACCTTGGGGTACCCTGGCTTGTACCTAAGCCAGCTTCAGCTGTCCTGGCAGGCCACCTTCAATGTGGACAGCCCCCAGGACAACACCAGCTTCCACCTGTTTCAGCTTCAGCGGTCCTGCCAAGGTAGCCTCAAGCACACAGAGTCCCAGGACAGCCTGGCCTGTTTCACTTCAGCTTCAGCTGTCCTAAAAGGGTACCTGCTCTGTGGAAATCCCCAGGACCCTCAGCCACAGTTCCAGCCAGCCAGGAAAAATCATCAAGTACACACAATCTACATAAGGGATGACCATCCACAAGACCAATTCTTCAAGTTTAGGAGAAGTAGTTGTTTCATCTAACCCACAGAAACAAACATAGAATGTCAAACCAAATGGGGAGACAGAGGCATACATTCGAAAAGAAAGAACAAGACAAAACCTCAGAAAAAGAACTACATAAAACAAAGATAAGCAAAATGCCTGATAAAGAATTTAACGTAATGACCATAAAGATGCTCACTGGGCTGGACAGAAAAGTGGAAGAACTCAGGGAGACTTCTCACAAAGAGATAGAGAATATTAAAAAGAACCAATGAAGGGCACCTGGGTGGCTTAGTCGGTTAAGCATCCAACTTCAACTCAGGTCATGATCTCATGGTTCGTGAGTTCAGGCCCTGCCTTGGGCTCTGTGCTGACAGCTCTGAACCTGGAGCCTGCTTCGGATTCTGTGTTTCCCTCTCTCTCTCTGCCCCTCCCCCACTCACGCTCTGCCTCTCTCTGTCTCTCAAAAATGAATAAACACTAAAAAAAATTAAGAAAAAAAGAACCAATGAGAGTTGAAGAATTTAACAGTGAAATAAAAAAATAACACCAGAAGGACTCAACAGTAGATTAGCAGATGAAGAACTTATCAGTGATCTGGAAGACAGGGTAATGGAAAGCATCTAAGTTGAACATGAAAAAGAGAAAGAATTTTTAAAATGAGTATGGGTTAAGGAATACCTTGTACAACATCAAACAAGCCTTCACATTACTGGGATGGCAGAAGAGAAAGAAAAGGGGTAGAAAACTTATCTGAAGAAATAATAGCTGAAAAATTTCCTAACCTAAAGAAGGAAATTGACCTCCAGAAGCACTGAGAGTTCCAAACAAGATGAACCAAGAAGGTCCACACCATGAGACATAATTAAAATTTCAAAGGTTAAAGATAGAGTAATTGATTGATTGATTGATTGATTGAACATGAGGGGGAAAGAAGCAGAGGGGGAGAGAAAGAAAAGATCCCATCACCCCGGGATCATGACCTGAGATGAAATCAACAGTTGGGTGCTCAACTAACTGAGTCACCCAGGCATCCCAAGAGAGAATTTCAAAAGCAGCAAGACAGAAGCAAAAAGTTACCAACAAAAGAAAACCTATAAATCTGTCAGGTGATTTTGCAGCAAAAACTTCACAAGCCAGAAGGGAGTAGCATGATATTGTTACAGCTCTGAAAAGGAAAACAAACAAACAAACAAACAAAAACTACAAGCAAGAATACATTATCATTCAGATTTGAATGACAGATAGTTTCCCAAACAGAAAAAAGGAATTTATCACCACTAAACCAGAATTAAAAGAAATGTTAAAGGGACTTCTTTAAGTGAAAAAGAAATGGCCATACAAGAAATTTAGGAGTAAAAAGATGTAAAATATGACAGCGTATACATAAAATGTGGAGGAGGGAGTAAAAAAAAGAAAGAAGTTTTTTTTTTTTTAAGAATGTGAATGAACTTAAATGGCCATCAAATTAATACAGACTGTTATATACTTAGGATATTATATATGAACCTCATGGTAACCACAAACCCAAAACTACAGAAATGCATCAATCAGAAAGAAAGAGAGCAAGAGAAGAAAGGATCAGAGAAAAACTACAAAAAAACCCAGAAAACAAATAACAAACTGGCAAGAAGTTTATACCTATCAATCATTACTTGAAACACAAATGGCCCAAATGCTCCAATCAAAACACATAAGGTGGTAGAATGGATAAAAACAAGATCCAACTATATGCTTTCCACAAGAGACTCATCTCAGACCTAAAGACACAGACAAACTAAAAGTGAAGAGATGGAGAAATATTTACCATGCAAATGGAAGCAAAAAAAAAGGTGAGGTAGCAATACTTGTATCAGACAAAACATATTTTAAAATAAATATTGTAATAAGTAACAAAGGAGTGTATTACGTAATGATAAAAGTATCACTCCAACAGAGCATATAATAGTTGTAAATATCTATGCACCAAACACTGAAACACCTAAATACATAAAGCAAATATTAATGCACAAAAAGAGAAATTGGTGGTAATGCAATAATAGCAAGGGACTTAACACTCACTTGCATCAATAGATAAATCGTCAAGACAGAAAATCAATAAGAAAACAGTGTCTCAGAATGAGCCATTAGACCAAATGGAAAAAAAAACAGATATATACAGAATCTTCTGTTCAAAAACAACACAATACACATTCTTTTCAAGTGCGCATGGAAGATTCTACAGAATACATCATATGCTGGGCCACAAAACAAGCCTCAATACATTTTTCTTTTAAATTTAAACTTATGTTAATTACATATAGTACAATACTGGTTTCAGGAGTAGAATTCAGTGATTCATTACTTACATACAACACCCAGGGCTCATCACAAGTGCCCTCCTCAATACCCATAACCCTTCTAGGCCATCTCCCACCCACCTCCATTCTAGAACACCTCTCACCCACCACCCATCCATCAACCCTCAGTTTGTTCTCTATCGTTAAGAGTTTCTTATTAGTTTCCCTGTCTCCTATTTTTTCCCCTTTCCATATATTCATCTATTTTGTTTCTTAAAATTCCACATATGAGTGAAATCACATGGTATTTGTCCTTCTCTGATTTATTTTGCTTATCACAATACATTCTATCTTCATCCACATTGTTGCAAAGAACACTGAAACCATACCATGCTTCTTTTCTGTCTATAAAGGTATGAAACTAGAAATCAATCACAAGAAAAAAAATGGAAAAAAAACACAAACACATGGAGGCTAAAGAAGATGATTCCAAAGAACCAATGGGTCAAGAAAAGCAGTCAAAGAAGAAATAAGAAACTGATGGAGACAAATGAAAATGAAAACAAAATGGTCCCAAATCTTTGGGACACAGCAAAACCAGTTCTAAAAGGGAAATATATAGTGATACAGGTATATCTTAAGAAACAAGAAAAAGCACAATAAAGCAAGCTAACTTTGAGGAAAAAAAAAAAAGAAAAAGTAAGGCCAAAGTTAGTGGGAGGAAGGAAATAATAAAGATCAGAGCAGAAATAAATGACATACAAACTAAATAACAATAGAAAAAAATCAATGAAACCAAGAGCTGGTTTCTTGAAAAGACAAAATTGACAAACCCTTAACCAGATTCACCGAGAAAGGACCCAAGTCAAAAAAATCAGAAATGAGAGACAAGTAACAAGTGACACCACATAAATGCAAAGGATTATAAGAGAATATTACAAAAAGTTATATGCCAACAAATTGGACAACCTAGAAGAAATGGATAAATTCCTAGAAACATACAACCTTCCAAAACTGAATCAGTAAGAAATAGAAAATCTGAACATAGCAATTACCAGTAACAAAATCGAATTGGTAATCCACAAAATTACCAAAAAAATAAAAGTTCAGGTGCAGACAGCTTCACAGATGAATTCTTCCAAACATGTGAAGAGTTGATATCTATTCTCCTCAAACTATTCAAAAAAATAGAAGATGAAGGAAAGCTTCCAAACACATTCTATGAGGCCAGCATTACCCTGATACCAAAAGCAGACAAAGACACTACAAAAACAAAACAAAACAAAAACTACAGGCCAATATCCCCGATGAACATAGATACAAAATAATCCTCAACTAAATATGACCAAACCCAATACACCAATACAATGAAAGGATCATTCATCATGATCAAAGGGGATTTATTCCAAGCATGCCTGAATAGTTTAATATTCACAAATCAATCAATGTGATATACCACATCAACAAAACAATGGATAAAAATCATAGAATCATCTCATTAGATGCAGAAAAGGCATCTGACAAAATTCAACATTCACTCATGATGAAAATGCTCAACAAAATGAGTTTAGAGGGAACATATTTCAACATAATAAAGGCCATAGATGAAAAATCTACAGTTAACAGCATATTGATTGTGAAAAACTGAAAGCTTTTCCTCTAAGATCAGAAACAAGACAAGGATGTCTACTCTCAGCACTTTTTTTCCAACATAATACAGAAGATCCTAGCTGTAGCAATCAGATTTTTTTAAAAAAAGTAACAGGCATCCATACTGGTAAAGAAGTTAAACTGTCACAATACACAGGTGGCATTATATTATACATAGAAAATGCTAAAGGTTCCACCAAAAAAGAACTACTACTAGTAATAGATGAATTAAGTAAAGGTGCAGGATACAAAATCAATAGGCAGAAATCAGTAGCATTTATATACACAAATAATGTAGCGAAAAGAAAGATTTTAAAAGCAACTCCATTTACCACTGTACCAAAAAGAATGAAATACCTAGGAATAAACTTAACCAAAGTGGTAAAAAACCTGAATTCTGCAACTATAAAACACTTATGAAAGAAATTAAAGATGACATAAACAAATGGAAAGATATTCCACGTCCAGAGATTGGAAAAATTAATATTGTTAATATGCCTCTACTACCCAAAGTAATCTACAGATTCAAAGAAATCTCTCTCAAAATACCAACAGCATTTTTCACAAAACTAGAACAAATAATACTAACATTTATATGCAACCAGAAAAGACCCCTAATAGCCAAAGCAATCTTGAGAAAGAAAAACAAGGCTGGAGGTATCACAATTAGATATTTCAAGATATATTACAAAGCTGTAGTAATCAAAATAGTTTATTACTGCCCAAAAAGTAGACACATAGATCAACAGATCAGAAGAGACAGCCAAGAAGTAAACCCACACTTATGTTGGCATTAATCTATGACAAAGGAGGCAAGAATATACAATGGGGAAAAGACAGTTTCTTCAACAAATGGTGCCGAGAAAGCGAGACAGCTACTAGTAAAAAAAAAAGAAAAAAAATGAAATTGGACCACTTTAAAACACCATACATGAAAAAAAAAACAAAAAACCTCAGAATGGATTAAAGACGTCAATGTGAAACCTGAGACCATAGAAATCCAAGAAGAGAGGACAGGCAGTAATTTCTCTACATCAACCATAGCATCACTTTTCTAGATATGGTTCCTAAGGCAAGGGGGAGAAAAAGCAAAAATAAACTAGTAGCACTACATCAAAATAAAAAACCTTGCACAGCAAAGAAAACTGTCAAGAAAACAAAAAGGCAACCAACTGAATGGGAGAAGATATTTGCAAATGATATATCTGATAATGGGTTAATATCCAAAATACATAAAGAACTTCCACAACTCAACACCAAAAAGAAAAAAAAACAATCTGATTAAGAAAATGGGTAGAGGACTTGAACAGACATTCTTCTAAAGAAGACATACACATGGCCAACAGACACATCAAAAAATGCTTAACATAAGTAATATATATATGTATATACATATATATATTAAATATTAAGTTAATTAAATATTACTCATCCACAAAAAGGGATGAGATCTTGCCATTCGCAGTAACACAGATGAACCTAGAGAATATTATGCTAAGTGAAATAAGTCAGACTGAGAAAGACAAATGCCATATGATTTTACTTATTTGTGGAATGTAAAGACAACACAAATGAATAAATAAATAGCAGAATCAGACCTATAAATACTAAGAACAAGCTGATGGTTGCTAGAAGGGTGGAGGGTAAGAGGATGGGCAGAATAGGTGAAGGGGAGTGAGAGATACAGGTTCCAGTTATGGAATGAGTAAGTCATGGGAATAAAAGGCACAACAAAGGGAATACAGTCAGTGACACTGTCATATCACATGCATGGTGACACATGATAGCTACACATGTGGTGAGCATCATATAATGTATAAACTTGTCAAATCACTATGCTGTACACGTTTAACTAATTTAACATTATGTGTCAATTATACTCAAAATTTTTTTTAAATCTATCTAATCTCTAGGAAGTCATCATTGATGATTCATTCCTAACAATGAATCCATAGTCAAATCCTATTAAAGTGATGACCTAGTAGTTCTCCTGGACTTCTCTAGATTCCCACTATTATGGCCTAAGTCCAGACCCTCAATGCATCCCATGTGATTAGCCCTGGTAGCTGACGATGCCAATACTACACCCATAGGGCAACCATATGAAGGCTGCTTCCTACAAACACCTGAAACCTTCAGTCTGAGGGCTTATGTCTGGCTCGGGACCAAGGTGAGTCTGCATGAAGGACTACCCAGAAATGCTGGAGAGATAATACTTCTAGAAGAAGCCCTTAACAAGGGACAAATGTAGAATTAGAGGAAAAATAACCCAGCTTCCTCTCCCCTTGGTTGTGATAACTCTGAGGGTGTGTCTACATTTTCTCCCAGAGTTTTCCAGAGGACCTAATTTCCAAAATTGCCCGCAGGAGTAAATGGCTTTATAATGAACATTTTAATAGTTTCCTTCTAGTCCCCATATCATTTCTCTGGTGATTCTTCCTGAGGGTCTGCTTCTTGGGGAATACAATCTATGACAACCCTGTAGTTGAGTGTTGCTCCAAACTCTCGGCCAATTTCTTAACACAAAGCTGCCGAATGAGCTCCCCAAAACTCAAATCTGATTTTGTTATCTATCTGCTTAAAGTCTTTCACTGGCTTCCTATATCTTTTAGTATAAAGTGTTACCTTTTTAGTTTTGTATCCAATATCATGAAATGATCCTTTCCTACTTCTATGGGTACATCTCAGAACACCTCACGTCATGGACACTTTACTCCAGTCATAGAAAATTAGAAGGCATGTGTAATGATTCTAGGCTTAGACTATTTTCCTATGATCTCCTCCAAACCTTGTTTTTCATCTAGCTAAGCTTTACTCCTGCATCAAAACTAAACACTTATATGTTAAAGAACCCTTTGTGGTTTTTTTTCTGAATCACGACTCATCTATATGTCCATTATACTCTGTTGCTTCCTCTCTCATCGCCTTTGTTATATTAGACATAAATTGTTGACTTAATTAGTTTTCTCCCTCAAAGACTATAAGCTTCTTCAGAAAATAAACTTTGGCTCTGATTCTTAGCCATCACCTGGCAAAGAAGAGCTCTCAGAAATAATTTATTAAATAATTTTCAGATGACTAAATACCCAGAGCAAATTTCTCTATGGCATTTAGACCATCCTGGATCAATGTCTCCATCTTCTAAGGAAAAACTAAAACTTCTGAGCGTGGGATCCTATTCACAGGTATTTCTGCAACCTATCTACAAGCTTCCTTTCTAACTTTTCATTCTGGCTAAATACATCTATTGTGCTTCCCTTCTCAAAGCACCTTTTCCCAAATCACCATGGCTGCCACTGAGCCATTTCCACTGTGTAAAAGAGAATGTCCTTTCCATTGCTCTGTCAAGAAAATTTCATCTCATACATGTTCAATGCATCCTGTTCTGTGTAGCCATCATGAATCTTTATGCTTGCAATTGCACTTTGTTATCAGATCTCTAACAGCATTTGCCATACAGTGATACAGATAATTGTTTGTGAGTCTGTCTTCCCTCGTTGACTGTGGTGTCTTCAGGCCAATTTGTGTCTTCTCCGTTTTTCTCTCTATCGTCAGACAAAAATGTGATGCTTAGTAAGGGTTTGATAAATCTTTGTTGAAAGTACAAATAAACACAACAGAATAGTATTCCAACTGAATTGCATATATTAAAATATGTATATGTGTGTTTAAGTATATATGCATGTCAGTTTGTATACTGTGTAAGTCATTTTAATGTTAGGTACTGACGAACAATCTGAACACGTATAGCCTGATATCTGAGGGTCAGCTACTACCAATGAATCAAATTTTCAAGAAAATAATAGACATCTTGTGGAAAAAAATATTTTTATGTCAGGAACAGAGAAAAGGTCAGAACTGTGGACATAAATCTCCTCTAATAGGAAAGTAATCCCAAAGGTAGTGATTAGAACCTGTAATGAAAAAAAAAAAACGCACTGAGTCCTTTATCATGTAATGGCACCAACAAAAACCATAATTCTTTTAAGATCAGAGGTCTAGTTACTGCTGAAAGCAAACAAGTCTACAGGCTTCACACTGAAACAAATGAGAGAATTCAGAGCTGCCAATTTTAAAGCCTTGTTAAACCAGTGAAGCCACAAACAACTCTTGCTGATGAGGAAATTATGGCAATTACCAAAACTGTCAAGGGAAAGGTATGACAATGTATAAAATTTCATGGCTTGACTTTAAGATCAGAAATTAATATTCATGACAAACATTGGAGTCAAGGACACAGAGCGGTGCACTCTAGAGTTAAAGGTCTTAAACTCTAATTTTAGAGAAGTCATTAGTACTGTTTAGACAAACAAAAATGTTGTTTCCTCCAGGGGGGCTATTAGGGTAAAGACAGAGCTGTCACATTCACCTAATTAATGAAAACAATATTCACTGATCAAAAAAGTTTGATATTTTTGAATTTTTACTTTGTAAACCAAAGCGTTTCAACAGACATCCACAAAAGCAATTTTCATTAGAAGTATAATTACTTGGAAATTCCAATTTAGGAACCAGAACAACATTTTCCTTCTTTTGTACAAGATGTCTACGTGGAGTTTCTACACCATGTCAACAAGGTTAACACACAGGCTGTTACTCTGCACACTATGGGTTTTCTTAATTAAGAACTTTTCAGAAGGTTGAATAATCTGCAGTACTCATTCATTTGAAGATCACAGCAGTGGAATCTGGAAGGCACCCCGCTATGACTTCACTTCCTATGATTTCATTTGAAAATTAAATTTAGCTGAAAAGGTAGTCTTTGTGAAAACATTAACTACAGAATACATTTTTAACATCAGTTAGAAGGAAGAGGTATCCTTTATATACAATCTTCTAATATTTTAAAAGGAGGTATGTAACTTGTACTCTTTCACTTTCAATCTACTGTGCCCTGGGTACTATGTCAGATGCCGGGTGCCCTGCATCAAAAAACTCTTTGTACATGCATGGCTTTATAAAGCACCTTGCTGTCCTTCAATCTGCATGGGATAGAACTCTCGTCTTGCAAGGATCACCAACGTCTGAATATAAATTCTCATATTTAATGTGGATAAAAAAGTTTTGCATGCACATTGAACTATCAGATTCCCGGCCCTTGTTTCCCCAGAAATTCTGATTCAATAGGTGGTTGGTGGGATCCAGGGATCTTCTTTGTGGTTGCTGTTAACTAGCGCCACTAGTGATTTTTCAATCTAATTATACATCAGACCATAATTTTAGAAACACTGAGCAGTGGTTTTCAAGTTTGTTTTTGCCACCATTGTCTTAGAAGAGCTTGGAAAAATGCTTTGAGTGATTTAGATTAACATTTATTATTTTGTAAATTTAAAGATGTTTATTTATTTGTTAATAAGAGGGAGAAAATATTAAATACTATAAGAACTAAGATAATTGTAAAAATATTTCAGCATGATTTAACAAACTAGGCTTTCACTGTTTGTTGGGGGTCATAGTGCACATCAAAGAAAACAAGTAAAATTTATCCCTGGATTTTATCAAATGCATCTTGAAAACACAATACTTCTATAAAACATTCCAATTACATTTATGCCAGTGTTGCTACTATGTACTGCTTTGGCTAATCTGAATTAAGAATATACCAGTTTGGATTAAGCTTCAATTTTGCCAGAATACTTTAAGACAGACAGGAGAGGAAGATCCCTGAATTTAAAAGACCTGATTTTTCAAACTAATATTTCAGATTATCTCTTTGTTTGGCAGCTAAGTCCTTTTTATATCCAGGGGCAATATATGATAGTGCAATTTGGGAAGGGAGAAAGGTGCGCCTTTCTTTTGTAAAATGACAAAAGTTCTATTCTGAGTTATCAGGCAATTTTAGACAAGAATTACATGCGGGAGTTAAGCTTCAGGAGATGAATTCCCTTCAAAGGACTTTGTGGTGCACCCTTTGGAAATTCTTTGTGTAACTCCAGAAATACTTGGATTTCAGTTGGAAGAACATAGCCTTTGAAGGTGAGCTATATACCAAGTGGGCTAGGTCAGCCTGGTAGGTGATTTCAAGACACCCAGTTCTTTTCCTTCTTAAGAGTCAGGGCACAACTAATTGTTGTATCAAAGACACTTTTCCAAAATGGACCTCCAGCTATAGGAGGAGCCTAGTCTGGCTTCATCCGCTGTTGTGCTCCTGATGGCTGGCCCAGTGACTGACTGGTTTATAGTAGGTGCTTAATAATCTGGAAAATACATTCAATTCACAATGAATACAGTATCAAAAATTACTAGCCAAATTAACGACAGCAACTTGATGTAACTGTAAAACTTCTTCAGTGAAAGAAATAGTGTTTTTGTTTGAATAAAAATTAATGGCTATTTTTACCACTTAGTAGATTGGTTTAAAGAGTCAAAGCCAAAAAGACAGCCTAAGCCTCAATATGTAGAATACATGGGGTAAAAATATGTTGTGAGATGGTTCAATAATTCTTCAAATACCAAAACCATCCAAAATGACTTGAAATAACTGTGTAAAAAACTTACTTATTTGAAGCAAAAAGAGGAAGGTCTGCCTGAAAACTCAAAAAATAAGTCAATTATAAAATATTTTTAATAGTTTATTCAGGAAAAATAGATAAATATAATTGTATATGTTTAAAAGTATATGGTGGGATGATTTGCTATATATGTACATGGTGAAATGATTACCAAGATCAAGATAATACATCCATCACCTAATTATAAAATCTTTTAAAGAAATAAATATTTATGAGTATCAGTGATTACGGAATCAGAGGATCTAGCTTGATTTTCACCCTTTCTAAATATTAGTTTTGTGGTTGAATATCCTTTCCATATCTATTTTACATGAATTCTAAGCTAAATAAGGCCTGTATATACATAACACAGTTTATAGCCTAGGAAACAGTCAACAGTGATGTGACATTACCATTTTCAAACAAAGGCTAAGATCCATATGTAGTTACTTAAAATTAAAAAACATTAAAATTTCATTCTTCAGTGGTACTAAGACCATGGAGTAACCTTGTGAAAAGAAGTCACATGCTGAGAATGGCAGGATATAAAGCAATGGAGCCTAGGCTTCGCCAAACCCTTGAACTATCGTACATAGTTCAGGAATGCCTACTTTAAAACTACTTTATATGAGGGAATAAACTCTCTTACTTAAGTCACTTTTCTATAATATAAAATATAACTAATTTTGTGATATTGCCTTGAAAAGATGATGTTTTCTTCTCCTTTTTTTTCTTTTTTGGCTTTATGAAAATATATTTTCCTGAAACCATTGGACTAGACTTCAAATATTACTCATTCACTCCACAACCTTGAGTCTTTTATAGGACTGTCTTTTATAACCTTCATGAGAGAAAATGGATAGCTCCAGATATATAATTGTGAGATATAATGAAATCAGTTAAATGCGTATTCAGTTACCTCTTTTAAGTTTTTGTTTTATAGCCTTGGATTCTATATCATGAAGCAGTTACTAAATGGAGAATTGCCTGAAAGCCAGAAACACAACTGTAAAAAAACGTGAATAAATCTAGGCCACAGCAAACTGATGAGAAAAGTCATACTGATTCTTCACCTAAGATTTATAGAATATGAATATAAGGAGTTTGTATGTATCTTGATCATGGCAAACTTGTGATCTGTTTATTTCTTAGGCGTTTGAGAAATTTTCTAGGAACCAGAATTTAAAATATTTGAAAGATCAGAGATTTTGCCAGTCAATTCCTCTTCGGAAACGTTGATGAGGGTATTTCTATAATTGGTTGTGAATGCGACCGAGAAACCGAGCAGAGGCAGCTACTGAGGGGAGGATATAAATGCTAGGGATAGGTATGGTGGTACTAAGAATATTAATATTTCTTAATTAATTCAAGATTTTAAAGAAGGTAGGTTTTGGAAACAAAAAAAATAGTAGACTGTCACAGAAACTTCTTACTTGGCATGTCTCTGGAGGCAAGGGAGATAAAAGCAAAACTGAACTATCGGGATCTCATCAAGATAAAAAGCTTCTGCACAGTGAAGGAAAATAATCAACAAAACAAAAAGGCAACTGACAGAGTGGGAGAAGATATTTGCAAATTACATACTGGATAAAGGGTCAGTATCCAAAATCTATAAAGAACTTACCAAATTCAACACCTGAAAAACAAATAATCCAGTGAAGAAATGGGCAGAAAATATGAATAGACACTTTTCCAAAGAAGACATCCAGATGGCAAACAGACACATGAAACAATACTCACCATGACTCATCATGAGGGAAATACAAATCAAAACCATAATTAGATACTACCTCATACCTGTCAGAATGGCTGAAATGAACAACTCAGGAAACAAAAGATGTTGGGGACGACAGGAAAGGGGAACGTTTTTGCAATGCAGGTGGGAATACAAATTGGTGCCACCCTGGAAAACAGTATGGAGGTTGGCCAAAAAATTAAAAATACAACTACCCTATGACCCAGCAATGGCATTACTAGATATTTATCCAAAGGATACAAAAATGCTGATTCACAGGGGTACATGTACCCTCATGTGTACAGCAGTATTATCAGCAATAGACAAACTATGGAAAGAACCCAAATGTCCATCAAAAGATGAATGGATAAAGAAGATGTGGTATGTGTATACAAAGGAATACTACTTGGTGATTAAAAAGAATGGAATCTTGCCATTTGCAACAACAGGGATTGAACTGGAGGGTATTATGCTAAGTGAAATAAGTCAGTCAGAGAAAGACAGATATCATATGATTTCACTCATACATGGAATTTGAGAAACTCAACAGATGAACAGAGGGGAAGGGAAGGAAAAATAAGATAAAAACAGAGACGGAGGCAAACCATAATTGACTCCTAAATACAGAGAACTGAGGGTTGCTGTAGGGGAGGTAGGTGGGGAGATGAGCTAAAAAGGTGATGGACACTAAGAAGGGCACGTTTTGGGATGAGCACTGGGTGCCATATGTAAGAGATCAATCACTGGGTTTTACTCCTGAAGCCAAGACTACATGGTAGGCTGACTAATTGAATAATAATAAAAAAGAGTATGTATCACTCGTTCAACAAATACTGATAGAGAGTTTACCAAGTATAAAACAAAAATAGGATATTGGGTCATTTCAATATATGTGGCAAAAATGCCTACTAATTGTCCCTCAATATCTATTTCCCCTTCTTCCTCAGCATAGCAGACGTTTTAGGTATGCCACTCAGAATTTCTTCACTAGCTTTTGTACCCATTCCCCAGCTGCTGTGGGTGTTGACTGGTCAAGGTTCACACCTCTACCCTCTTCCTGAGAATTGCCTTAGCATGACCAGAGCAACTTGGACAGAAATGACTGAACAATGCAGGTCTTGGACTCTCACTTCAAGGCAGAATAAATTCTGTGTTAAAATTTACATTCCATAGCTCCCTGTGGGATCAGGCTGAGGCTAGACTTTTGAAAACAAATCTTTGTCTGGCATTTTCCCTGTAGGTTTACTCCTGAGAGTACTCTCTCCATATTTCACTTGTACAAAAATTCCCATCTCAGGCTTTTCTTCTAGGGAAAAGAATTTAAGGTTCTTAGTAATACACCTTCTGTACTGTTATCAGGTACATGAGCACTAATAATAAAAACTACATATCTGAGCCACCACTACAGTGTGATGTAATTATGTGAACAAGCTCTGGCCTATGAGATGTAAGTATAAGGGATGTGAGTAACTGCTGGAATTTGTTCTTAAAGGTGCGAAGGATCATGTTCTTTCATTGTTCTTTCATTACATCTTGGTGCTTATAATAGCATGGATATGATGGCTAAAGATTCATCTTGGAAAATATCAAGGATGAGCACCATACTTCAGGGAGAACAAAGTAAAGCTACAGAAGAAACCTGAGGCCTAGATAATTATGCACATACCATATAAAGTCTGAACTTCAATTCAATTCTTTAAAGTCCTGTTATTTCCAAGATTCTTGTTATATATAAACACCTGTTCTCACCCTTATAGACACTAATGGTACAAAAGTAAATTGGCCCAATTGCTATGGAAAACAATATGGAGGTTCCTCAAAAAATTAAAAATAGATCTACCATGTGATCTAAAAATCCCATTTTTTGGGATATAATCAAGGAAAATGGAAACAGGATTTCCAAGAGATATCTGCATTCCCATGTTACTGCAGCATTATTCACAAAAGCCAAGACATGTTAAAAACCTAAATGCCCATAAGTGGATGAATGGATAAAAAAGAAGGGGGACATACACATACAATGGAACATTATACAGCTCCAAGAAAGGGGAATTTTCTGCCACTCATGGCAACATGGATGGACCTTGGGCACATTATGCTAAATAAGATAAGTAAGACAGAGAAAGACAAGTACTGTAAGATATCACTTATATGTGTGTGAAATCTAAAAAAGTCAAACTCAGAGTAAAATGGTGGTTACCAGGGGATGTGGGGTGGGGGATAGACTGATATCATTCAAGGGTACAAAGTTGTAGGGGAGAGTAAATAAGACATACAGATCTAATTAATGTATAGTGTATTGGATATAGACATCAATACTGTACTAGAGTTGTGTCATATGACAGAGGTGCTAAATATTGCTACAATATTATATTATAATATATATATATATCATGTTAACATATTGTACACTATAAATTTACACATTATATGTCAAATATATTCAATACAATTTTTAAATTAAAAAAATAGCCCATCCTCTAACTGTGACAACCGATCAAAAGATTTTTCTGTGTTCAGATCTCACTGGCCATATATGCATTATCTGAGATGCAAAGGTGAACAAAACATTTATTCTCTGCCTTTAAGAAGCTAATGGTCTACGGCGCAAAAGCAGCAATTTGAAAAGCAACTGGACCATACCTGACTAAGATTCAGTGGCTAATCTTAAAATGTCTGCTGGAAGCACAGGGGTCAGCTGGGACTTTCTCTGGGAATGTAAAGGATGGCAGGCACTATTTATGCATTCTCACTGCACCTTGCTAGTGCTGGAACTGGGAGGTGCCATTTATGCATTCCTTCTTTATTGCTGGAACCAGCCAACTTGCCCCACCCCCATGCTCTCCTGTGACCCTGCTCTCCTGCAGCCCTACTGCAGCCAGTAGGCTGCTCTTTCCCTGTATATTCCAAAAGCTCCACTGCAGCCAGCAAGACTGCTCACCCACAGGCTCTCCCACAATCCCACTTCAGTTGATGGCATTGCCCCAGTCCTGTACTTGCCTGTGGCTCTGTTGAAGCCAGCGGGCTTTCCCAGAACCCAGGCTCTTCTGGAGCCTGCTAAAGCCCAGGGGCACGTGAAGTCCACATAGGGGATACCCCATGAGAGCCTGGCTCTGGTGTTGAGGGAAGCCTATGTTTCTGGTCCCCATAAAAGTGAAACAATCAGAGAGACAATTCTTGGCAGGCTACTGTCACCAGGGCAGGGCACAGACAGCAGACTGCAACATACCCCATCTTCCTATGAAACAGGCCTTTTTACTCATCCTGGAGCTTCAGCTTGAGGGGCAGGCTTCAGGCTTACCACACATCTAGAGGCTAGTGAGGAGCGGTCAGGGAACACAGCCTAGGGGACACTATCATTGAGGTCTCCTTTGGCCTCACTACAGCTTGATGAGATTTCCCAAAAAGGAGCTTATACACTCATATGGAGCCCCATTCTTGCAACTGTTGCCCAGGGGAAACCTCCAGATCTCCTGGTCTGAAGACCAGCTGAGGTTGTGACTGTGGCCTCACAGGACTATACATATTTGCATAGCTTAAAAGATGCTGCCTGAAAGTATGCTGCCTGAAAGTCTAGGTTCTAATCAGCCCAAAACTAGGAGCTAAATAAGATTCTTAGCCTTGGATTACTGACAAGTCCTGGCATACCCTCAAGAATAAGGCATATCAAGAATAAATCAAGTGGTTTAAACAACCACAAAGGTATAAGAGACAACCAAGAACTAGGGCAATGTTGAACAATAAGGTTAATTGCCTATTACAAGGCCACTCTGTCAAGACTGAAAGAGGTAGCTGTTTCAGCTAATACTCAGAAACAAACACACAGAGTCAAGCAAAGTGAGGAAACATACAAATATGTTCTGAATGGAAGAAGAAGGAAAAAACCTCAAGAAAAAGACCTTAACTACATGGCAAGAAGTAACCTACTTGATAAAGAATTCAAAGCAATGGCCATAAAAATGCTCACCAAACTTAGAAAAAGAATGAATAAACAAAGTGAGAAGGTAAACAAAGAGAAAACATAAAAAAGTTTAAAACAGAAGTCAAAGAGCTGAAGAACCCCATAAATGAGCTGAAAGATACATTAGAAGATTTCAACAGCAGAATGGATGAAATACAAGTATGGGTCAGTGAGCCCAAAGATACTGCAATGGAACTCACCCAGACAGAGCAGCAAAAAGAAAAAAATAAGAATTTTTAAAAATGGACACAATGTAAGGGACCTCTAGAACAACATCAAAAGGAATAACATTTACATTATAAGGGTCCCAGAAGGAGAAGAGACAAAGGGGCAGAAAACTTACTTGAAGAAATAATGCCTGAAAATGTCCCTAACCCAGGGAAGAAAACAGACATTTGGGTCCAGGAAGCTAAGAGAGTTCCAAAGAAGATGAACCCAAAGAGAACGACATCAAAGCATATGATAGTTAAAATGTCAAAAGTTAAAGGAAAAAAAATAATCTTAAAAGCAGCAAGGAGAAAACACAAGTTTAGAAACAAGGGAACCCTCATAGGCTATCAGCAGATTTCCCGGCAGAAACTTTGTAGGCCAGAAAGTAGTATGGCATATTCAAACTTCTGAAAGGAAAAAAAAAAACCAAAAAACTTCCTACCACGAATGCTCCTTCCAGCAACATTATCATTCAGATCTGAAGAAGAGATAAAGAGTTTTTCAGACAAGCAACAGTTAAAAGAGTTTATCACCAATAAATTGGCCTTGCAAGATGTATTAAAGGGACTTCTCTAAGCTGAAAAGAAATGGCACTAATTAATAACAAGAAAACATAACAAAGCAAAAATCTCACTGGTAAAGGTAAATATATGGTACAGGTAGTAAATTCATCACTTATGAAGCTACTAAGAAGGTAAAAGACAAAAGGAGTGAAAGTAAGTAAAAATATAGTAATTACTTAAGGGGTACATAAAATAAAAAAATGTCAAAACTGACATAAAACAAGGGGAGGGAGTAAAAATGTACTTTTGGAATGTTCATATTTAAGTTGCTATCAACTTAAAGTAGACTGTTATATGCATAAGGTGACATACATGAATCTCACAGGAGTCACAAAGCAAAAATATACAGCAAATATGCACAGGAAAATGAGAAAGGAATCTAAACATAGCCAGGAGGTCATCAAACCACAAAGGAAAAGGTCGAGAGCAGGAAGGAAGAAAGAATAACCTCAAGTAGAGCCAGAAAACCATGAACAAGATGCCAATAAGTACATACCTATCAACAAGCATTTTTTAAATGATTTTTTTATTTCAGTGTGGTTGACAGACAATGTTACGTTAGTTTCAGGTGTACAACATAGTGATTTGACAAGTTTATACATTACGCTATGCTCAATACAAGTGTAGCTACTGTCTGTCACCTTACATTAGCTCTATATTGACTACTGAATATTACTGACAATATTCTTTGTGCCTTTTATTCCTGTGATTTAGTCATTCCATAACTGGAAGCTTGTATCTCCCACTCCAATTCACTCATTTTGCTCCTCTCCCCATCTCCCTCTCTCTGGTAACCATTAGTTTGTTCTCTTTATTTACAGGTCTGATTCTGCTTTAAATGTAAACACACTAAATTCTCTAACCAAAAGACACAGAGTGGCTGGAAGGATGATAATCAAGACACATCTACATGCTGCCAACAAGAGACTCACTTCAGAATAAGGACACACAAGACTGAGAGTGAAGGAATGGGAAAATATATTCCATGGAAATGAAAACAAAAAGAACACAAGCATAATAATACTCACAGCAGACAAAAAGACTTCAAAACAGATTGTGATAAAAGACAAAAAGGGGCACTACATAATGACAAAGGGGTCAATCTGTCAAAAAGATTTAACACTTATAAATATACATGCACTCAACATAGGAGCAACATTATATATAAAACGCAAATATTAACAGATCTAAAGGGAGAAACTGATAACAACACAATAATAGGAGGGCATTTTAATAACACACTTACAGCAATGAATGAATCATCCAGAGAAAGAAATCAATCGGAAAACACTGGTTTTAAATGACACATTAGACCAGAAGGACTTAATAGATAAATACAGAACATTCCACCCAAAAGCAGCGCAATACACGTTCTTCTCAAATGCACATGGGTCATTATCCAGGAGACATCACTGCTTAGGCCACAAAACAAGTCACAGTAAATTATACAAGACTGAAATCATATTAAGCATCTTTACCAACCACAATCATATAAAACTAGAAATCAATTACAAGAAGAAAACTGGAAAAACTACAAACACATGGAGATCAAAACATGTTACTGAACGACTACTGGGTCACAGAAGAAATCAAAGGAGAAATAAAAATAAATACCTAGAGACAAATTAAAGCAGAAATACAACATACTAGAATCTACGGAATGCAGCAAAATTGATTCTAAGAAGTAACTACATAGCAATACAGACCAATCTCAAGAAATAAGAGTAATCTCAAATAAACAATTTAACTTATAAAGGAACTAGATAAAGAAGAACAAATGAAGCCCAAAGGTACTACAAGGAATGAAATAATAATTAGATCAAAGTGGAAATAAATGAAATGGAGATTAAAAAGACAGTAGAAAATACCAGTTAAACTAAGAGGTGGCTCTTTGAAAAGATAAAGAAAATACCTTTAGCTAAACTCATCAAGAAAAAAAAGAGGGCTTAAATAAATAAAATTGGAAATGAAAGAGCAGTTACAGCTAATACCACAGAAACACAAAAGACCATAAGAGATCACTATGATGAATTACACACCAACAAATTAGGCAATCAAGAAGAAATGGAAAAATTCATAGAAATTTACAATCTTCCAAGACTAAATCATGAAGAAATAGAAAATATGAACAGATAAATTTCTAGTAAGTAGTTGAATCAATAATTAAAAACCTCCCAACAAACAAAAGTCCAGGACCAGACAGGGTCACTGGCGAATTCTACCAAACATTCAAAGATTTAATATCTATCCTTCTGAAAATCTTCAAAAAAATGAAAAGGAGGGAACACTTCCAAACTCATTTTAAGAGACCAACATTGCCCTGATACTGAACCAGACAAGGACACCACAAAAATAGAAAATTACAGGCCAATATTCCTGAAGAATATAGACACAAAAAATCTCAACAAAATATTAACAAACTCAATTCAACAATGCTTAAAAAATCATACGGCTTGATCAAATGGGATTTATTCTATGAATGCAAGGATGGTTCAACATCTTCAAATCAATATGATACACCACATTAACAAAATAAAGGATAAAAATCATATGACCATCTCAACAGATGCAGAAAAAGCATTTGACCAAACACAACATCCATTTATTATAAAACTTTCATCAAAGTGGGTGAAGAGGACACATACTGCAACCTAATAAGGGTCATATATGGCAAACCCACAGATAACATCATACTCAACTGTGAAAAGCTTAAAGCTTTTCCTCTAAGATCAGGAAGAAAACAAGGATGACAACTCTAGAACTTATATTCAACATAATACTGGGAGTTCTAACCACAGGAGTTAGTCAAAAAAAAAAAAAAAAAAAAAAAGACATCCAAACTGGAAACAAAGAAGTGAAACTGTCCTATTTGCAAATGACATGATACTATATATAGAAAATCCTAAAGACTACACCAAAAAACTGTTATAACTAATAAATGAATTCAGTAAAGTTCAACATACAAAATAAATATATAGAGATCCATTACATTTCTGTACACTGAAAACCAAAGAATGCAAAGCAAAATTAAGAAAACAATCCCATTTACAAATGCATCGAAAAGAATAAAATATATAGCAATAAATTTAACCAAGGAGATAAAAGACCTATACACTGAAAACGGTAACACATTGATGAGAGAAAGTGAAGAAGACACAAATGGATATTCAGTGCTCATGGATTTGAGATATCATCTCATACCTGTTAGAATGGCTATTATCAAAACGACAAAAAATAATAAGTGTTGGTGAAGATGTGGAGAAAAGGGAAGGCTGAGGTACTGTTGGTGGGAATGCAAATTAGTGCAGCCACTATGGAAAATAGTATGGAGGTTCCTCAAAAAACTAAAAGTAGAACTACCCATGTGATCCAGCAATTCCACTTCTGAGTATTTATCCAAAAAAATCCAAAAACACTAATTTGAAAAGATATATGAACCCCTAGGTTGAGTGCAGCATTATTCACCATAGCCAAGATATGGAAACAACCAAAGTGTCCATCGATAGATGAATGGGTAAAGAATTATGTGCTATCTATATAAAATGGGGCAATACTCAGCTATAGAAAAGAAAGTAATCTTGCCCTTTGTAACAACATGGATGGACCTTGAGGGCATTATGCTAAGTGAAATAAGTCAGAAAAAGACAAATACCATATGATTTCATTTATATGTGGAATCTAAGAACTAAAACAAAGCAAACTCTTAGGTACAGAGAAGAGACGGATGGTTATCAGAGGGGAAGAGATTGGGGAAGTGGTTAAAATGGGAGAAGGGGGTCATTTGACGGTGACACATGGTAACTAGACTTATTGTGGTGATCACTTCATATTGTATACAAAGATATAATCATTATGTTGCACACCTGAAATTAATGTTATATGTCAGTTTTCCCTCAATTTAAAAAGATAAGCTAATTGTGGAAAGGAGAATATATCTGAGCAAAGTATGCACTTTAGTTAAGTTTTTAAGAACAGACTAATGAGTAGACCAAGAGAGAACCTAGAAAGTACCCTAGACCCTTTTCCTTATTTATTCAAATGCATGTGGGGAAGCAATGATGTAATTATACAAATGGGTTTACTAGTGGAATGGCTTAAAGTCCAGGCATTTTTATTTTCAAGACCCTAAGAATTGTTGGTGAAAATGTTTAGGTTTGCATTGGAAAAACATTACGATGTGCCTCTTGCTATCTCTTTTCCTTTTATTTGTTTCTCATAACAATATTCAATCAGTTTCTCAACACCCCATCAAGTATCATCTATAGTGTAATTTTAACTCCCAAAAGTTACCTTGAATATTTTTCTTTCCTTGTTATTTCCACCATTAATACTCTAACCTTAGTCCCCATCACTCATGCCTCAATTATTATAAAGACTCCTTACCTGTTTTTCATGTTCCAGTTTCTCTAAACATTCAAACACTTGCTGCAAGGTAATTCAAGAGAAACGTTTTCATCTTTCTATTCCTGCTTGACACTTACATGCCATTTAAGACATAGCATCTGTTTTACATTCTTTATGGTCATCCTTCTCACCATTGTGTACAAAAACCCATTTTCCAACAAAACTTACCTACTCACACTATCAGGAATAGACTGTGTGTTTTTTCTTTGTTAATAACAGCAGCGGTTTTTGTTGTTGCCTTAACTATTTGCAGTTTATCTGGTATTTTCTAAAAAGGAGGTCAGCAAACTATAGCTGCACGCCAGATCCATCCTATCACCTGTTTTTGCAAATAAAGTTTTATTGGAATACAGCCACACCCATTTGTTTATATGTGCTGTCTACGGCTCTGTTTTGCTATAGCAGAGCTGAGTAGTTGCAATAAAGACTATATGACCTACAGAGACTAAATTTTTTTACCAAATGGCCCTTTACAGTAAAAAGCATGCCAATTCCTGCTCTAGATCATTATTTAATTTCTCTTGTACCAATCTTCATGAGACATTCCTAACAGAGAAAACTTTCTCCATTACACTTTCCCTAGCCATGTGTTTATTTTTCAAAGTACTGCTCAGATCACAGGTCTCTTATGAGCTCTTCTAAAAACAATCAGTCCCTTTATTGTTTTTTTACCACATTCACTGAAATTATTGTTCATATTTTTTACTTGGGAACCATATACAAAATTAGACTTAGAAAAAACCTTGAATAATCTTGGCTTCATATTTAACTTTTTCTCTTATCCTAAGCTTTGTTGATTAGTTGCTATTACCTTATTAGACCAATTTACTTTATCTTTACTTAGTGTACCAACATTAGCAGTTAGCTTTTCTTTGGGGAATATTTTTTACAAATAAAAAATAATGATTACAGTACAAAACCAAAACCACCAATGAAGTTCTGAGTTATCAGTGATCTGCATGCCTGGTGCATACTGTTTGCAATTTAAAAATTTCCTCATGATAATTACCAATTATATTATATCATGGACTTCCAGTAATGTTTGTAAATTATGATAAATGCACATGTTATATCCATGACTGTAAAGGGCTAATAGTGATCAATTTTAATTAAAAAGGAAAAAATAGAATACATTAGAACTCAAATTTAAATGGTATATACCTAATTATTTTACAAATGTATCTTTTTAACTGGCCTACTTATTCCATATTAACGCGGTACCTTTTTGAGAAAATTCGTAAGTCTCTATCTTCCCTGAAACATGACACCAGTGATTTCAGAGTTCTCTTTCTCTCTTAGAAAACTTGAAAAGATAAGACAAAGCCTTTCTTAATCCAGGGATCTAAGAAACCACCCCACCATCACTCAGCAGCAATGATTTCATCTTCTTAATAAAAAAAGGGAAAGAAATGGCTGTTATGGTAAAGACTAGTATTTCCTGGATGGTTAAAAAAATCAGTAAATTGAATAGGCAATTCACTGAGCTCTTGGCTTTTACTTCCAAACATTGTGTTTGTTGTTTCTGAAAAGAAAGCACTCAGAAAGAAGTCTGGCTAATTGTTGCCTTGTTCATAAACAGTTTGATCCTTTGGAGTACACTTTCATGTCTTAAACATGTAAAAAAGGATACACATAGGATTGGTTCTATGTGCATCTACAACTTCAGCATGATCTCCTCAAGCATTATCAGGAGTATGTAACTGGAAAATCTCTTTGAAGCCTGGTATGCCAAGAAACGTATGTTCCCACCAAAAGAGTAGAGAAACAGTGTGTGATGTTCAGTTCTAAAATTTCAATCTATCATCCGTAAGAGATTCTTTATCCAGACTTGAAACCTTATTTTAAGGATTTTTAGCCGTATTGGATTTTTTTTTTAAAGAACTAGCTTATGAAGGTTTGATTGCATTTTTTATCACCTATAAATTACAGCTGATATTCTCAAGGGTATGCTCTGGTTTCAATTAAGAGAGGTAGTTTAACAATTAGGAAACCAAGACTGTAAAACTACTTCAGGTCCTTAGAACACATATACATATGACCATTAAAATTTCTGCATAGGATATAAAACATTTATATGGACTCTGATTGCCCTGAGCAAATTATAAAGACTCCTTGGGGGTGTAAATGTTTAGGACTTTCTAAAATGATGATGACATTATTTATCCTTTGATCCAAGAATGACTTCATTTTTAAACAATAATCACATAACATAACTATTAAAATTATATTCTATCATACAGATTAAAATTAATGACTTAAATTATTTATACTATGGTATAGCAGTTACTTGTTATGGGTCTTTTAGGCTTACCATATTACTTTCAACTTTCACTTGGTGAAAGGGAGGTTATATTAGAGGGAAAGAATGAAATGAACCGTTGTACCAAAAATCATAATATAGGATAAACAGTTCAGAATTTAGGTTAGTTTCAGATAAGAGATGTCACAAAAAATAGAATTCTTTAATCCTCTCATGGAAAACTGTAGAAATCAGACAATGGTGCAATTTTGACTACAGCACTGTTTTCCACTAAGTATTCTAACAACACTAACCCCTAAGTGTGAAATAACACAAATTCTTTCAATCACTAACTTTTTCTGGGTGCCTTCTCTGTGACAAACACTAATTCAAATTGATTATGAGGGGGAAAACATACCAGCGATAAGAAGTTTGGGATACAGTGCATTCTCTGTCACCAAGAGAAGGTAGCTAAGAAGGTCTATGAGACATACCCAAAGACTAACTAGGCAAAGGCGTGTCTGCAAATGTTTAGCACATTGTCTTCCAGCACTCTGACTAGAACACCAACGGAGAAAGGCATTTGTCTTAAAGATATTTGTAGGTATGGCTACTGCTTAATGGAGTGGATTACAATAAAAGGCTCATAGCATTTTAAGGAACCATACTAGTTTATACTAAAAGATACAGATAAAGTTCAAATTGAAAGAGGTCTCTGGACCCTTTACTGTCTGTGAAAAAGAAGAACACGAGCTCAAGAGTCACAGAAAACCTCTCCCACAAGCAGAACTGGGCCCTAATCAAGAAACTGGTGATATGTGCCTACAACTGCTATGGGCCGATGACTTCTCTGTATCTCCCATTCTCCTGCCTCCATTTCAAATGGGACTATTTGGTTATTTTATCCCTCAATGACCACTGTATGTTGGGTGTGCAAGGGTTACATAAAATATCTTTGTAGCTCACAGAGCTACGGATCTGGAGGAGCCACTAAACTAGTTGCCCTCAGGGAACTAAGTATGAAGAACCTCTTTCACACACACAGTGATTTAGATAAGGAAATCTGGGGCTTGTAGCCTAACCCCTATGCCATAATAAGACTTTGAGGGTCTTAGGAATGGGTGAGTGTACATATGTACATATGTTTGTATCTACATAAGTACATATGTATGAGCATATGTAAAGGAGGCCAAAGGCAGACTGCTGGACTTTTATTTTGGTGGTCCCACCAGTGAATCACATACCTCATGGTGTTCAAGCACTTGTAAAGTCTCCTTGAATGTTAGCTCTAGAGTTGGTGACTAGGATGTTAGTAATCATGATGCAAGCAGATGCCTGATCAGTGGTTATACCTTCTGAGTCACCACATAAAAGGTCTAGCTATCCTGGTGGTGACACAGTGGGAAAGGCCACTTGAAGAAAGGGTGGCCCTGAGAATTCATGGAGAGACAGGCTCAGGCAACCCTCCATCCTAGTTCATTCCAGCCTCAAGGCAAAAACAGCAGAACCATCCATCCGGTAGGGTCCAGACCACCCTCCAAAATCACACACAAATTGAATGGTTGCCATTTTAAACCACTTAGTTTTTGGAGTCCCCCCTGTCCCCCCGCATTGCTAACTGAAACGATTGCCTATGGAGTAATTGAAGAAAGGTAAAAAGAATGGTAAATATATACTGGATTTCTTCAAAGAATAATTATGTATTATTCAAATAGGCAGTAAAAAAGTTATTTCAGATAAAGGGACAAAGAGTGGAAGAATAAGGAAAATTCATACTTTCATTTGCAAACAGCAAACAGGATGGTGAGAATATAGCACAAGGTGCCTACAGAGACAAACACCCAAGACGAGTCTGAATGAAAGGTTGAATGAAAGGTTGAAACTTGGCTTTTAAGGGACATGTATGCCAAACAAAGTCTTTGGACATCATTTTGCTGAGCAATAGGGCCCATCAAAGACATTTATGTATAGAAATGAAGTATCTCCATTGTAGACACTCTGCAGCAGTGTGGAGTAGTAACTAAAACAGAAAAAACCTAGAGGCAGAGAAACCACTTAAAGCACATTGCATTCATCTGGAGAGCTGAAAGTAGTATGCATAACAATAAACTCAAAAGACATTTTTAAGGTAGACCGGAGAGGTCCTGGTAACCACTTAAGGCAAGGTGAAGAAGATTAAGAAAACAAAGGTAAGTGCTAATTTCCCAGCTAGAGATCCTGGGAGGATGGTGATGGTATTTACAAAGAAAAGAAGGAAGAGGAAGCACCTTGAAGAGGAGATAGGTTCTTGAAGTAGGTATTGAAATAAATTTTGGCACACTGCCGAATTCAATGTGTCTCACGACAAACAAGAAGAAAGGACTATTAGGAAACTTCTAGTGCTTGTTAAAATTTTTGGAATCACTGAGTCATCCATAAATATGTTATAAGTGAAAATATTGAATAAATAAGATCAGGTACTATGATTCTCAAGCTGGCTACATAACAATCATCTGATGCCTGGATTTAACTGATCTGGAGTAGTACATAGAAATTAATAGTTTTTTTTTTTAATTAAGAGCTTTTAAAAGCTCCCCAGTTAATTTCAATAAGCAGCCAAAGCTGAAAACAAATGATGTAGAAGGATAAAGGGAAGAAGGTGTAAACAAAACTCTGGTAAACACCAGCATTCAAGAAAATTCCAAAGGAAGAGGATCCGAAGGAAATTTCCTGAGCTATCTATCAGAGAACTAAGAGCAGAAGTGAAAAAATCAGTGTTAAGGAAACCAAGCAAGGCCTGAGGATCTGGCAATTTGACGTTCTTTGGCCCTTGCAAGTGAAATTTTCATACCATAACAAAGAAGTCAAGCTGTCTTTTATCATCTCCACTCAACTATAAAACCCTTCCAATGAGTTTTTAGTTACTGTAATTTTCAGTTCCACAAATTCAATTTGTTTTTTTTTTTCATTTCTTTGCTGAAGTTTTCAATTTTTTTCATCTGTTTCAAGAGTTTTTTTTAGTTACTTGCTGAAATATTTTTATGATGGTTCCTTGGAAATCCTTGTTGGATAATTCTAACATCTGATTCATCTCAGTGTTAGTAACTGTTTTCGTTTCTCATTCATGTTGCAATTTTCATGACTCATCGTAAGACCAGTGAGAGTTTTTTTTTTATTATATTCTACACATTTTAGATATTATGAAAATTTGGATACTATTTAATCTTTTTTTAAAGCAGGCAATCCTCCTGCTGAAATGTAAGATGAGGACTGAAAGCTTATGTATGTTCAGCTACTTCCTCAGCAGTGCTCATACCTTCCAGGTGAAAGTGTGTCAGTGATTCACAATGTCTTGTTATCTCCAGTCGGGGAGTAAGCTCACTTCCTGCTGAATCCCACTGACAATACAGAAAGGATGATGGGAAAATGGACAGTAACTAACCCTATCTCTCACCACCTCAATCTGCCTTGTTTAAGGGAGAAACTTTCTTTCATCCCCACTGATCCCACGAAAAAGGGATGAAGTCTAGCAGTGACTAGTCCTGCCTCACAATGCCGCATGGATTCCTCATTACTGCCGGATGGGGGTGGAGGCTCAGGTTGCCACTGGATCCCAATGACATTACTCTTGCAGCAATGTATAATTCTAGCCTAATTTCACTAGGCAAAAGATCAAAGATCAGCCCCCCATTCAGATGTCTGACCCTACTTCAGGGGGATCATATCACTGCTGCCTGCTACTGCCAGGCAGGGGATGGAAAAGGCCAACACCTTGGAAGGCCCTGTCAACATCCTATTGTGGGGCAAGTGAAACAGGGTGGTCATGCCATTTCCTGAAGTCCTGAGGTCCCCAGACAATCCTTTTTCCCACCTTTCACAGACCTCCTATGCCTATTTGTTGTGTTATTTCCAGCCTTTTTAGTGGTAATGTGGAAGACTGGAAGGAACGGGACTACTTCAGCTGGGTGAAACTCCACTGTGCTCTATAATGTGATTACAGTATCTGTAACTCCTGCATGCTTATTTTCTCTGATGTAATCTACTACTGGAGGATAAAAACAATTTTTTTTACTGTTTGCAACCCTAGCATTAGCATATCAGTTAATGATCAATAGATGTGTGTTTTTGGGATGAATAAATGGATTTCTCCAAGTATGTGTACCTTATGATAAGATGCTTAACTTGTACTTTCAGTGAGAAAAGTTATCTAGTCTCTAAAGAGAACATCAAGACTTAGGCAAAGATGATGGGTATTAAGGAGGGCATTTGTGTTGAACACTGGGTGTTACATGTAGGTGGTGAACACTAAATTCTATTCCTGAAACCAATATTACACTATACATTAACTAACTAGAATTTAAATTAAAAATTTGAAAAATAAAAGGAAAAAAAAAGACTTGTGCAAAGGAACTAGATACTGGATAGAACACATTACAGGTATGTCATTTGAAAAAAAACATTTTCAGAAAGGAATTACACAAAACCAATGACATTTCTAACATTACTAAAAATGTACATTTTCAAAATGAAATTAAAAAGATACTATCACTTACAAACACACCAAAGAAAATGAAATACTTAGGTATAAATTTAACAAAATGTGTACAGAATTTGTATGCTGAAAACTACAAAACACTGATGAAGAAATCAAAAAAAGCAATCCTAAATAAATGGAGAGATCTACTGAGTTCATAGATTGGGAGATTCTACATTGTAAAGATAACAATTTTCCTCAAAGTGATTTATAGGTTTAATGCAATTCCTATCGATATTCCAGCCTTTTTTTTTTTTTTAAGACATAGACCATCTTATACTAAAACTTATTTTGAAAGGGACGGGCCCTACAATAGCTAGAACAATCTTGAAAAAGAAGGCTGCAGTAGGAGGAGTCACCCTACTTGATATTTAGTCCTACTAAATAGCTATACTAACCAAGACACAGAAGTACTGGCACAGGGCTAGACATACAGATCAAAGGTGTAGAAGAGAAATAAAAAAAACAGGACCACACAAACATGCCTAACTGATTTGGAATAAATATCCAAAGACTAGTCCTTGGAGGAAGCATACCTTTTTCAACCAAAGGTGCCAGAGAAACTGGACATCTATCCCAAAAGCTAAGCTTGACCTAAATAAGCTTTACACTTTACACAAACGTTAACTCAAAATGGATCACAAGCAAATGTCAAACAATAGAATTTCTGGCAGAAACATTAATTAAAAAAATAATAGAAAACCTTCAGGTAGAGAGGCAAAGAGTTCTTCACATCACAACTATGATCCATAAATGAAAAAACAATAAATTGAACATTAAAATTCAAAATTTTTGCTCTGTAAAAGATCCTGTTAAGAGGATGAAAAGATAAACTACAGATTGCCAGAAAATATTTGCAAACTACATTTCCAAAAAACGACTATTATCTAGAATATACAAAGAATTCTCAAAACTTAACAGTAAGAACACAAGTAATTCAATTAACGAATAGGCAAAAGACCTAACAGACATTTCACTGAAGAGGAGAGATAGCAAATCAGCACTTGAAAATGTGTTAAACATCATTAGCCATTAGAGAAACCACAATGAGATATCACAATACACTGATGGTTACAATAAAAAATAACGACAATACCAAATACTGCAAGGATGTGGAAAAACTGGATCACTCATATATTGCTGGTGGGGATGTAAAATGGTACTCTGGAAACTAGTTGGGCAGTTTCTGATATACCACACATGCAATGACCATCCAACCCAAATTCATTCTTGGGCATTTTTCAAAGAAAAATGACAACTTATGTTCACCAAAAAATGTACATGAATGTCCACAGAAGCTTTATTTTCAACAGACCCAAACTGGAAACAACCCAGAAGTCTTTCAATGACTGAATAAACACTGTGATAATGTTCCATGCCATGGAACAGTACTCAGCAATAAACAGGAACATATTATAGATACATGCAACAACCTGGATTGATTTCAAAGGGATTATGCTGAGTGAGCAATCCAATTCCAGAAGGTTATATAATACATGATTCTATTTAATAACATTTTTGAATTAAAAAATAGATATGGAGAAAAGATTACTGGTTGTCAAGGGATTGGGAATAATGGGGGAGAAAGGTAGATGGGAAAACGGGGGGGGGGATCCTTGAAGTGATGGCAATGTTCTGTAACTTGACTGTTTCAATGCCAAAACTCTGATTATGAGACTGTAACTATAGTTGTGTAAAATGTTACCAGTGACATAAGATAAGAGATTCATAGGATCTCTTTATGTATTTCTTGTAACTGAATATGAAACTGCAATTACTTCAAAAATACAAATTTTAGTAAAAAAAATAGGGTGCTAAACAACTTAGTACACTTCCATTTTGGGGAGGCATGAAAATACTCACATGTGCACTGATTAGCTCTGCTCATGAAACTGCCAATAGTGCACAACTGAAGAGGGGGGTTAAAAATTGGGGGTCAAGAGTATAAGAAAACTTAAGTTTTTTTTAACAAAATAAGTTCATTCTAAAGGAAATGAAAGGAAATTGTTGTACAACTGTCCTTCATTTACTCTTTCATGTAAGATCAAAACAAAAATTTTGGAAGGAGAAACTGAGGAAAAAGCCACAAAGCATGCAACAAAGAATTATGTGGCATTACTGTGTCCAGGATAGATACTAAGAGAAGGGAGTAGGAAAGCTCTTGCTTGTTATGCTGATGGTAACCTTAGGTGTTTCCATTATTTACACCATTTAACTGTACATATACAGGTGTAAATACAAATCAGCTGCACATGAAAAGCCTTGTTGTTAAACCTTTCTCATTGATAAATACTCGGAACACTTATCAGAAAGACTACGATGTCTGAGTACAAGCTAACATTTTCAAACACCTACAATTCCTTGCAAGTGGATTATTTAAAAAACCAATGGTGACAGTTTTGCCGCCTGACAGATAACAATGTGCCAAAATGTCAGCCTTGGGCTCCCTTCACGCCAACACCAAGCAATACTATTTAAATTGTCGTTTATAAAGATTTTGAGTACTACTTTCCAAATTGAAGAGGGAGCCATATCAATGCTAGCTTCAAATCAATTGGAATATTTGAATTCCAATAACAAAAGTATCTTCTTTCTGCAGTTTATCACTTTCTCTAGAATACTGCTTGCACATACAAAACTTTAAGGTGTTTGCCTTTTAGTTTCACCTTCCATATGGCAAATGTCACTATTTGTGCAACTTTTCAACCTTTCATTCATTACTTCAACTGTAAATTCAGGGACAGGTTAATGTAATTTCTCAGAGCACTGGGTCACATTATATATTTAAACACATCGAAGAAATGCAACTTCAGGGCTTTAAAAAGTCAGATTACTAATGTGAACGCATCATTATTTTCCCATCAACAATATATAATGAAATGAAGTGTTAGACTGTGGACATCCAGCTCAGTTCTAATCTCAGATAAATGAGGACACACATTTGCCTATCTTGAAGAATCACCTCTACATGCATGAACAGTCGGAAATAATGATTTATTTTAAAAAAGAAACAGTGAAATTAAATCAAATCACTATTAGTTAAGTGAGCAAAGTCAGTCCACAAAGTACTCTTTAATGGCACTAGTATGGCAATAATTTACCAATGCCACTAGAAAATCTCTACTTCTAATAAGAGATATGTTTGACCATAAAAGGATTGGTAGACCCCAAGGGAAAGAACAAATGCCAAAGGAATGAGGCATTTGTTCTTTTATAATCCACTCAACACTTTTCCCAAGCACAACTCCATTTGCATTCACTTATCTTTTCCAAAATGAACTTGAATCTATATGTTGTTAGGATCTAAAAAGACACATTTCTGTTTAACTTTTATGTGGCCTTGACCCATTTTAATGTCCTAACACACCCGCGGCCATGACTCAGCATAAAGGTAATTCTTCTAAGAGTAAGTGGGGGTGGAGGCAGGCATGATCCTCAAACAGAGTAGTGATAGCTGCAGATTAGAGTTTCAGAAGTGAAAGTCGAATTTGGATTTGAAAAGGACACTACGTGATTCTGAGCCTTCCTCCAAATTGAGAATCTATTGCATTAGACGTGGCTTTGTTTCTCTTAGCAAACCAACATGCAAAAAAAGACAAAGATTTAAACACACCCTCTATATGCCTGTACCCTGCCTTGCCAATGCTCTTATAGTCTAATGACATCCACAATCATTCATGCAGGGTGTGATTCACAATCCATGAAGGGCTAAATGCTTGAACTGAGATTTTTAACTACTAATGTGTTACATGGGTACTGTTTCAATGCATTATCATTAAGCAAACTACGTATGTCTCTTCCATAAGGAGACAAAGACGTATGGATGTGCAATGAGTTTCTGTGTGGATAAAGGCACAGGCTTTGTTATTAACTTTCCTTTGGCCCTGAGGGACCCAGGAAATTTTTGTATTGACCCAGCACTTTTAGTTAACAAAATGATCTGGAAGACAGCCTTATTATTCCCTAACATGGCAATGCTGCCTTTGTCTTGCAGTGCACATACACACATTTACCTAAATCATCTTTACAGATGTGTGTGAACCAGAGGTATCTGTGCTCTATTTGTCTGTGAAGGGCAATAACAAAATGTTACAACCCATTTAGCAATAAACTATGCATCCTTTCTGCAAGTCTTTGCTTACATTTTATGTGCAACATTTCACCTCGTCTATAAATTTTATTTCATAGTCTTTAGTAATTTCTGGCAACATAAGTAGATACCCAGATGGTATCTCTTTTCTCCATAAGCCAGAAATAATGTCTCAATATAAATTCCAATCCCATCTTTTTATGATTTAGGTTCTAAATTTGAGAAAGCAGCAACACACACAAATATTGAGACAAAACCTTTAGGTGAAAGGGATAGCAGCAAAACTTTAGTATAAGAAAGCAGCCTATGATTTATTGATTCAGCAATAATAGGATTAAAAGAATACCTGATGACACAGGCGTAAAGACCACTGTCCTGCAGTAGTGTTGGCCGGAACCAAATGGAGTCTTCTTCCTTGCTCATTCTACTTCCATCAAAGGCTATTGGCTCTTCAAAGTCTCCAGGGCCAGAGCTTTTGTACCACATCAAACTGAGTCCAGCACTTTGGGCCAGGGAGTAATTTGCTCTGATATAACCGTAAAAGAGGGCACATTTGATTCGAACAGGCTCTCCAACCAAAACTTGATATTTCTTGATATCGACAGACCAATCAGTGCATCCATCGGCTACAGTAAAAAGAGAGAGAAACAAAACAAAAACATTAGAGAAAAAAAGTGAAGCAATTAGTTCATTCACTCCCCGATTCATTCACCAAATATTGACTGGGCATCTCTACTGACCGGATTCTACTCTAGGCACAGAGGATGCAGCAATGGATACAACTCGGAAGGGCAGTGAAAAGTAATTTACCCAGCTAATAAGCAATATGTTCATCACTGTGCTTCTGCTGCTATTTATTCTTAGTTTATATCAGTGCAATTGACTCTAAATCCATTTTTTTTTTTTTTGCCTGTTCTTTGAAATTGGATCTGGCCCTTTGAAATATTTCTCCTTTGCTAACTGGCACTACAGCTTTGTTAGTAGAGGGTTCTGGAGAGACAGTGTCAGAGGAAAGGGTTTTGCTCCTTGATTTCAGCGTGCTTCTGTGGCAGGTTCTTGAAGTGTGGGAGGCTTCCCCAGCACCTGGCTCCCACTTCTCCAGTATCCAGCTCCTGCAGTGCACAGTAGTCAGCAGGTTGGATATTGTTGAACAGAGCCTCAGCCAAGACACTGTCCCATGAACAGCTTTCCCAGGTACCTCAGAACGTGAATCACTGACAAATTCCAGATGGCAAATTCTGCCATCATGGCACCTCAGTGATGTCTACCATTCAGTAAGCCATGTATTTTCCTAATAAGGTTTGGATCTCAGTTCTGAAGGTGGGAGGATGGAGGGCAGCTTTCCCTTGGATGTTCTCTCAGCCATAGGGGTAAAATGTCAGCAATCCCTCTAGTTTTTAGGGTTTTTCTTTTTTTTTTTTTCTTTTGCTATGGACTGAATGTTTATGCCCTAAAATTCACATGTTGAAGACTTAATCCCCAACGTGATCATATTTGGAGGTAGCGTCTTTGGGAGATAAGTATGTTTAGATGAGGTCATGAGGGCAGTGCCCTCATAAAGGGATCAGTGCTTTTATAAAGGACATCAGAGAGGTTCTCTCTCTCTCTCCATCTGGCTCTCCCTTCCTTCTTCCCTCCATTCCTTCCTCCATGGGATGGGGCTCACAGATAAGAGGCCATGTGGGCACACAGCAAGAGCGTGGCCAACTATAAGCCAGAAAGAGGGCCCTCAGCAGGAATCAAGTCAGCCAGCACCTTGGTCTTACACTTCTCAGCCTCCATAACTGTGAGAAATAGGCTATGGTAATTTAGTATGATAGACTGAGAAGACTAACACATCTTTCTTTCTTACTAGCCAGTCCTTCACTCCAGTGCCTTGTTACATTTAATACTTCCTTATATAAACTTTCCTTGTTAAATTTAGTGTGTGGTTTATCTCTTTGATTGGACACTCAATGACAAGATCATAAATAAACATTTTACAGGCAAATAAGGCAAAAAAGAAATGCAACAAAAGTAGGTCAAGTTCTGGTACTGGTTTCACAGCCAGACACAGAGGCAGACAGTCACTTTGCTCTGCTGGACACATCAAGGGAAGCGTAAAGTAGAAACCATGGTGAAAAATGTGGCTGATAGGGGTGGGGGCTTGTTGGGTTTTCTAGGTTTCCTGGGAGCACCACCATCCAAATGGTAACTTGACACCAGTTTTTCATCACACACACACAAAACAACAGGTCCCCACAGAACAGGTACATCCCCACTATCATCATCATAGAGAAATAGTGAATTTCTTGCTTAAAGAGTGCAGCTGTTGAATATTTAGTAAGTTAACCAATTTCACAGAACTCACCATATACAAATACTAAGCAAAATGGCAAAAAGCAAGAAAAGAGGGACCTCTAAGAGCAGTAACATCTGAATACTGCAAGAAGAATTTAACTTGCTACAGATTAAAGTGAGCGCAAACTGAAGGATCTGAGAATAGGATGAATAATGTAGGATTCAAGGGAAGGAAAATAAATCAAGATGAAAAGGACAGTGTACATTATTAGAGGAAAGAAGACACATCATCTATGGAGTTATCTACAGTTCTTTTCTTAAAAGAATATGTAACAACTAATGAGAACTTAGCTATGGTTGAGTTTACAAATTTTCATTTACCCTTCACAAAAATATCTATTAAGGCTTTTGAACTAACTGTTCTCTCTACAGAGAAGCTTTCTCACCAACTGCAAGGCTTCCTTCCTTCCTTCCTCCTCCAAATACCACCTCCTTTTAGAAGTCTTTCGTAATTATCGTCTGAAACATGAGCTTCCTACCCTGATCACTTATTCCAGGTTCTGCTCCAATATTTTTCATAGGCCTTAATACTATATTACATACGTACTATACTTTTTTTTTGTTTGCTTCAACTTTGTTTTTTTTTTTTTTGTTTGCTTCAACTCCCTGGTAGAATGTAAGCCCATTGAGGTCAGGGACTTTGTCCTTTTAACTCATGTCCTTAGCCTCAGTGCCTGGAACAATATCTGCTAACGAGCTCAACACACATTTACTGAATGAATGAATGAGTGGGTAAGTTAAAAACTAAATTTTACAACTGAAGACACTCAACACCAGCTAATAAATGTAAGTGCCAGAATTCCCACCCAGCTATGTCTGACCCTAGAATTCATTCTCCTTACCATCATAATACTGTGTTTCCTAATTAAGGTATTTTCAATTTCACAACGTTCTTTTATTTAATTTCAATTACCAAATTGTAGTCTAAGAGTGCTATCAAAGAGTTGTATTGGAGTAGTATTTAGTTAGAAGCTTGGTGGATATCAATGCCCAAGTTACCGCCATGATTCCTGTCAATGGCTGTAGTGGAGCTGGCACACCACGTTAATAGAATGACATAACTGTACACAAACAGAGATGTCAAGGCTATATGAATTATATGTGATATTTATCACCATTATTTTGTATATTTGTCCCACTGCACGAAACAAATAGTAGGTGGGATTTTATTTTAAACAGTTATAATTCTGGGGATGAGCATGAAATTATCATGTTTTACCACTACATGAATTATAATACAATTCTAGAATCATGTTATTGTAACTGAGGCCATCTGTCACAGAAGACACTGCTGCCAGTGAAAAAGGCTGAAACACCTTCAAGGTAGCAGTATAAACAGTGAGATAAAATTATTCAAATCCCCAAAGATTTGTAAGATAAACCAAAAATGCTTAAAGGTAAAAACAAAAATATTTGGTCTAGAGAATGCTAAAAAGTTAGTAGCAAATTAAATCAAGAGAATGGAGGTAGAGTTGCATTGGGGATAGAGATTTTAACACTATCAGAATATGCTTACTCAGAAAGCAGTTGAAAGAAAACCAAAAATATTATGGCAAATTAACATTATTCAGTACTTAACTATAAACCAGGAAAAGTTTCCAACAGTTGAGCATCAAAAGACAAGGAAAAGAAATGAAATAACAGCACCTTGGAATTCAGAGACACCTTATATTCATTGTAATATGGAAAGAGATTGTAGGATCTACGGCTTAGGAAGTTTTACTACCATTAAGCTAAATGTATGATCTTCAAAAATACAGTATAAAATTGCTAATATGTTTTAATACTTTTCAGGGGAGGATTGCAAATAATATGAAATAATTCAATATATTTTCAAATTATTTGGATAAACACATTTAAATAAATGATGGGCTTATGTCTTTTTTTCAATAATTAAAACATTTTATTAAATGACATAAGAGTTATATTTATTTTTTCTTCGTTAACATTTTGCCTCATTCACACACACTCACCCTGTCACTCTGTATTATAATTTTTTTCTTAGACCATGTGCAAGTAAGTTAGAGACATTTCACCCCTAAATATTTCAGTATGCATCCCCTTATGAATACATTTTTCTTATACAGCCACAAAACATTTTTTTAAATCTTGTGTAGCAGGACATCTCAAATCTTAAAAGAAAAAGTGATAATTTAAAACCTAACTCTTCATGACCAGAATAGCTACTGTTAGGTTCAGTTTTTCCTTACTTCAGCACACAAGCTCTGCTGGTTTGGAAACAATCATTCCAAAAGTATATTTCTAGACAATGTTAATTCCATTATATAAGTTAAAATTACCATTAAAATTATCATCAGGTAATTAGGTAGGCCAACAGTATGTAATCTGTTTTTTGTTTTTTCTGTCTTTCAGAATAAGACACCTTTCTATAAGACTTTCCCAGAAAGTTTACTATTAGTATTCTCATCCCTTGAAGAGAGGGTTCCATGGAAATACTCTAGTTCAATAACCCCTCTATAGTACATATTCCTTCATGGTCAATGGGACTTTACGAAGTCATAAAGTGGGAGCAGGAAGCACTATATTCATCCACTTTTGTTGCCACCCATAATGTTCTGGGAACTTACGTAAAGGCAGTGATGGAATTAAGATTCAGAACTAATTCCTTTACAAGGAGTTCATACTGATGTACCACTTCATGAACAAAGGCTACAAAGACTGGATAATATAAGTATATTCAAATGGGATAAGTATATTCAAATGGGATTAGGGGAAGTATTTTTAATTAAGTCACCATAACAAATATTTCCATGGTTACAAGCTTGAAGGCTGCATTCCCAAAAAAATGGAATATGAAAACAGAAGACTTTACTTATTAAAGGGCAAATTATATTCGTCTTCAAGTATCACTTGGATATGTACATTGGAATAATGACAAAATGATTAAGACATCTATAATAATGTAATAGATTCCCCAACCTGATCCCCTTTACTAAGCTGATGCACCTGTTCTCCAGCTACTTTGAGTGCTTCATGCTAACAGCTCACAGTTGTCTCCTTCTCTTGAAAATTACCCTGTATTGAGGAGGGCCACCTGTTGGGAAATTTACATCCCCTTGGGTGTGCCCAATGCCAACTGCCTGATGTGAGTATACAAAAGACTGCTCCTTTGCATCAAGTAGGGACAATCCTATAAGGAAGTTCATGCTCCAGAGCTCCTCTGTGTGTGTGGACCATGCCAAGACTACAGTTCACTGTGACCTGTCTCTTCAGCTCTTTCCCTTTTCCTATTCTGCTTCCCTCCCTCCCTTTTAGGATTTTCCTGAAGAGGATTCGCTCAATAAATTTTGCGCATCAAGACCCTGTTTGGGCTTTTTCTAGGAAAGTTGATCTAACATAGATTTACATGTTCATCTAGTGAGAACTACCTTCCTCCTAGTTTCAGTCCTAGGGGCTGGAGACATTATGACAGACAGACATAGCCTTTGTTTTCAAGAAGCTCACGGGCCAATAGGAGAGACTGACAAATTAAAAGCACACAGTGGAAATGCAATGATTAAGAAATGTACAGGGCCAGTCAGGAACATGTTCCATGGAAGGAAAACATTTGAGATGTCTGTCAGAAGTTAAGAAGCCAGCCACACAAGGACTAGGCAGACAGGTATTTATTTTGGAAGTACACACAAAAGTAAAGACAAAGGAATAACAGGTAGCAAATTCTGCAGGAATTTGTTTGCTACAAACAGCTTTGTGCTATAGAAACAAGTTTAAAGCAGAAAAAAAGCAAGAAATTAGAGGAAAAAAGTGAGCAAAGACAAATCATGGAGGTACTTTTATGAGCTGTAAATAAATGTTTGGCTTCATTGTGAAGGCAAAAGGGGAGATATTGAAGAGTTTTAACCAGCTATGTAATGGGGCCAGTCTAATAATTTTAGACACACTATGCTGGTTATATTTTTAGGTAGAGATATAAGATCTTAGCCAGGAGAGTGATGTTATTGAAGGTATGATGTTGGGCAGTGGTAGTAAAGAAGGGGAAATGGAGCAGACTCGTGAAAGATACAGGAGATTAGATTGGTAGGAGTGGGTGACTGAATACAAGCAGTCAGGGAGAGGAATAATGCTACTTTACCCAGCAACTCATACATTTTGTCATAGACTGAAATATCTTTCCCAATCAACAAAACAATCTACATAGTTTCTGTCAAGTGGTGGGATCCTTGAACTGTTTTTATAATTTCTTCATTTACAATTTTTAGGCAGTAAAAATGTAATAATCTGTCTTTAAAAAAGACTCAAAGACAGACCTAAAATGCATGTATTGTCACACTGGCATCATTTGTGTCTCTCCCTAGGATGCCTGGAAAAACCCAAAAATGAGACTTGAATTTATTTAAAGCAGTACAGGCCACACACATAAGCTATCACAGACACTGAACAAAAAGGTTGAGGCTAGATTTTAATTAGGCAAATTCTGTACTTTATCTGCCCTGGCTGCTATTCCTTCCATGTGTGGACTTCATAAACGAAAATTGGCAACGCTGGCGGAGATGCCCCCAAATTATCAGCATCAATCACAGCAACAAAGAACGACACAAGCTAACCTTTATAGCATGCACTGGTTCACACAACAATTTGTCCTCATCTCTGTTTTCCTGATTATATTTATCTGGGCTGGAATGTTCCCAGATTTTGGCCTGTAAAATATATGTACAGTGTAACAACTGTGAAAGAGCCTTTTCAAATACTTTGGAGAGATTTATGTGGGTGGTAAGAATTGATACTGCTCAAGAGATTCTGCCAATGATCAGAAATCCAATTTCTAGAATACCCTTTGTCTAGCAAAGCCTCGAAGTTATCATGTATCACTCTCTCAATGTAGGTCATTTTCAGGGGGGCACAGACCCTGGTCAGTTGTTATCACATTTCTTCTGAGATATGGTTCCCTCTTCATCACGGGAGCGCTGGTGCCAAAGCAAACAAGACCCTGTTAGTGTAGTTAACCCTCAATCCTATCTTAGCCTCCAAATTCTGGCAGATATTCCTGATACACGAAAACCCATGCATTGTATAGCATGTACTTGGTTAGGATTTATTTTTGTAAAGTATGTTTTCTCACGATTACAAAGAAGAAAAGGGAACCTATAAGAAAGTAAAAAGAGAATAATATTCATAATCTAGCCTTTTGCTTATTCAGTTTCTTTTCTCAGTTGAGATGATATATAAAATTTTGTATCATGATTTTTATTGAATATTTTACAATTGCATAATATTTCATAATAATGCCACATTAGAATTTACTTAACTCTTCTGCCGTTAATTGGCTGTCTTTCCCCGAGATTTGACAGTTCTAAATACTTCTGTGAAAAAACAACTTTATATACAATGTTCCACAAACTTGCCCTCCAAAAAGGAAAAAAAAAAAGTACTATTTCCTCGGGAAAGAATCTCATAAGTACAGTTGCTGGATCAAATTATACATTTTTAAGGTTTTATACTAAATTTTAAATAGATTTTTCAAAACTCTCCCCTAGCTTCCTCTTATAGTACCCATCTATACGGGCGCCTGGGTGGCTCATTCGGTTAAGCGTCTGACTTCGGCTCAGGTCACAATCTCGCGGTTCATGAGTTTGAGCCCTGCGTGGGGCTCAGTGCTGACAGCTTGGAGCCTGGCGCCTGCTTCGGATTCTGTGTCTCCTTTTCTCTCTGCCCCTCCCCAACTTGTGCTCTGTCTCTCTATGTCTCTCAAAAAATAAGTAAACATTAAAAAAATTATAATACCCATCTATAGAAGTGCCTATTTCACTACACATGCTAAGATTTCATTAGTTCTATGTACTGTTTCCTTAGCCGAACACCAAGGACAGTTTACGTATTTTTGTCTCAACTTATAAAAATAGAACATCAGTATAAATATCACTGTATAAATATCTGATAAGTGAATGGCAACATCTGCCACAGGAATGATTAATCAACACAAAGTCTCTGACTGGATCCAGTATACCTATTTTGCTCTATTTCAAACTCTTTTTACTCAACATCATAATTCAATGCATTCATTTTGGTAGTGTCTTTTTAATGAAAGACTGTGTTAACACAATTTTCCACTTCCTTTGGACCCACTCTACAGGGAAGCATCCCACAGGTGAGGAAACCAGTTAGGCTTGTACCTGGTATAAAGACAAAATAAGACTGTGAAGCTTCCTGAGGCCTGGTAAAGGGATATGTTGGCCAACTTGGGACCCTCTTTTGTTTAACCCTAGCAGTCCTTCATTTTGTAATCCCACTCTTCTCATTCCCTGGTCCATTACAGGGAATGGACATTCCCTGGTCCATTACAAATCATAGCGGTATTTTTTATTTACCCTTTCCTCACTGCTGTTGTTACCTTTTCCTTTATAGGATGACATCAGGAGTGACCAGTCCCTCTTTGAAATGCTGTCTAGAGTTATTGCTGATGACCCAACAACAAGCACATAATGACAATGACCCAGAAGTTGTCCATATCATCCAATAAGGGGAGAGAAGCCATCTTTGTGAACAACAATAAGGGGTTTATGTAAAGCCTGTATAAAATCAGTTTTCAATGTCAACAGCTGCTCAGAACCAACAGTCCTATTGCTGTGGGGTCACCAGGGATGCTGGAATATTTCTAGGTATCGAGAATCTAGAGTAGCTAGAGATATGATTTTTATCCTTCCTGGAGAAGAATATCATAGCCAAGCCCAAACAGCACATCATTGAGTTGGAATAGCAAACTGGCCTTGGTCTTCCCTGCACATATATTTTTCTTTGATAATCTAATATTTCTGTATATTTTTCCTGGTTGAATAAAACAAATCCCTTGTCCATGGCAAAAGAAATTTGTGTTTTTCTATTTTCAGAAAATAAAGAAGGAGAAATAGATTTCTGGGTTCTAGAGGAGAGTCAGCAACACCAACTCTTGGTTCCATTTCTTTGCATTCTTACATATGTTTGAGGAGTGATGTGCTTCTGACTAGCAGGGAGCCTTCTATAACTCAAGGTAAATATGTATTGAATATCTTTGCTCATAAGGTGACTATTTTATGATCAACAGGGACCCATAAGGTCCCCTGAATGCCTCTTGAACTATAATAGTAGCCCTTCCTAACCAGCCATGCTCCCCAAAGGGAGCACAAGGATAGATACATTTGCAAATGTAGTGCTTTTAGGTCTTACTGCTTCCATAAATCAATTCAATTTTACATTACTATGCCATGTTGCACTTCTTCCAGACTTTTGGACCTATTTCTGAGCTACCTCATCTGAACAGAATAAGAAAGAAATCAGTCTTGAGTTCAGTGAGGCCTTGGGAAGCTGACAGTTAACCTCTTTGTGCCTCAAGTTACATCAGTCATTCATTTATTCAGTACACACTGAAGGAAAGGAAGCACCCTAGGTGGTGGGGGTGAACAAAACAGAGTTCCAGCTCTCTCAGAGAAGACAGACAAGAATTATAGCAATATATGTGTTGGGAAGCAAAAATAAAGCATACTAACAGGCAAGAGTGTCTACAGTGCTCTTAATATAGTGGCCAGACAAGGGCTCTTTGAGGAGTTAACATTTGAGCAGACAATCAAGGGGGCAAATTTTGTGGGACATCAGGAATTGAGATGGGAATGCAGTGGATATGTTTAAAGAAGAGCAGAAAGGCTAGGATATCAGGAGGAAGTAAGTGGGAAAGAGAATGGCTAGACCATCCAGGGCCTTTCCTCATCTGGAAGAGGCAAAGAGTAATCATCATTTCCCAGAGACAAGGTAAAAACTAAGAAGAGAGCTACTCAATATGCAGTACCACTTGTTTTTGATGTTGGAGGAACTCCTTTGTACATTTTCTTGTCTCCTCTTGGCAGTGTCACTCTTCAGTGGCTGGTGTCTCATACATTCACATGGCCACACTCAAGTCTCCCTTAAACCATCGTTGCCATGTACATTAAACATTGCATCTTACTTTCCTAGCACAGTTGTAAGAAAGTACAATGCTTTATGCTTTCACAGCTCTCAAGGCTAGAGGTCAGGAAGGAAGGTATCAGCAGGGCCGGCTCCTCCTGGGTACTCTAAGGGAGCATCTGCTCGAGGTCCTTCTCTGAACTTCTGGTGACAGAGGGCAATCCTTAGAGCTCCTTGGCATGGAGATAAAACACTGCCAACACTGCCTTCATCTTTACACGACATTCTCTCTCTGTGTCTGTGTACTTCCTCCTTTTTATGACACAAATCATATTGGATTTAGGGGTCACCCTACTCCACTATGAACTTATTGTAATTCATTTCATCTACCAAGACTCTATTTCCAAATAAGTTTGCATTTTGAGACTCCAGGAAGAGCATGAATTTTAGGGGAACTCAGTACATATTTGAATTCAGGTTGATTACTGAATGAGCTTTCCTGGATAATCAAATTGGCTGGTAAAGAAAAGAGAGGCATATATATACTCCACATACAGATTTAAAACAAAACAATGCAATTCTTCTGAACATAATTTAACCAGAAAGGGCTCTGGGATCTGTATGTGACTCATTCACAATGAAAAAAACATTAGCTGTCATTCTCTGAATGGGCATGCTTAAAATGAAGATAGAGTTGGGAAATGCATGCAATGTATGGTGGTATACAGTCTCTAGACAAACCAGACCCAAGTTCAAATCCCAGTCACATCAAAGTCAAGCAAGTCACTGAAGCTCTCAGGGCCTTCATTTCTGTACACTGAAAAAGTACCTTGGGGGATTGTTCTAGCGTTGATACAGGAAATCTCACTGCACCCTAGACTTGTGTTTGTGCCTGCCACACGTCATGGAGGGAGTGAAGGATGGCAGTCCCCAGAAAACAACCATTTCTCAGGTAAATGGCAACGAAAACAGCTAGATGGTGAACTTGGACGGTTTGCTTTGTGTGACTCAACTGTACTAGCTGGGTCAACAGGTGGACTAGGGGTTCTGCAATCATCCTAGGCCGGTATAATTTAGGTCAAATCTTGAACTGACCCTCTAGGCTTGTTCAAACTCACCAATCGGTTTTCCTTGTGAAATATTCTGGCTTCACCTTTTTTAAGGCCCACACTTGCCTTTGGCCTGGGAAATACTCTTCAAAGAGCTTGTTCTTCCTTGCATGCCGAAATGTGATCACATTCTCAATGTTTTAGGGTAATTTTCTACATGCCATTTTCTGACAGTGAATCTGAAAGCCCCATCTCTCTGTGTTGGATATTATTCCTGCCTCACATGGAAGTAACTTCTGCTTAAGATTCATATTGTCTTTGAATCTTTATCTTTCTTTTCTTCATGTTTCAAAATGACACAAGAAAGTGCCTAACACAGTACCTGAAATATAGTGGATATTCTCTTTTCTGTTCTCACACAGGAGTAGAAAAAGCCCCACTGTTTGGGTGAACACAAGCTGACACACACTGTACTCAAGAAAATCTGGATTCTTTTTGTTGTTATTATTCTGAGCATAAGGAATTGATAGACATGTAATACCTTGATGCATATGGTTCATCTATTAAGGGTAGAGCACTCTCAACTTAAAGATTTTTTTAATTCTTTCAATTGTTTGTTTATTCTGGGTTCTCTATTTATTTTTTTTAAATTTTTTTAATTTATTTTTGACACAGAGAGAGACAGAGCATGAGCAGGGGAGGGGCAGAGAGAGAGGGAGACACAGAATCCGAAGCAGGCTCCAGGCTCTGAACTGTCAGCACAGAGAGTGATGCGGGGCTCAAACTCACAGACTGTGAGATCATGACCCAATCTGAAGTCAGACGCTTAACCAACTGAGCCACCCAGGGCCCCCTGGGTTCTCTATTTAACATACTTTATTAACATGAATCATATTGGTTTAATATTTGCTTACATGTATTTCATTCATCACTGAACTATTAATACTGTGAGAATTGAGACTTTATATTCATGCCTATCTCTATCTTTTTTTCTTTTTTATCCTTCTTTCTTCCCTCCTTCCTTTATTTCTTTGTATCTACCTACCATCTATCATCTGTCAGCTATCTGCCTATCATCATCCATCAACCTAAATTTATCTCTAATTCTATAATCCATAGGTATTTCCACTTCTGTATTTGCTTTACCATTGTGATCAACTGAATAAATGTTCACTTAAATTGGTATTGGGAATGTGTATCATTTATAACTATTGTTTCTAGGTATAATTAACCTTACTAATTTAGAAAACGTTAACACTATGCAATTTTCCTTCCTTTTGTAATAGTGCAAAGCAATACAATTTTTGACTCAGAACAATTTCATTCCATAGAACTAAACATAGTTCAGAACTCAGTAAATCCTTGTTGATTTATTAAAAACAATGCATTCTGTCTTACATTTATTAGGCATACTATTACACTATTAACTTAGGTCATCTGTATATTCACAAAATCCCTCTATTTGGACCACAACGTAGATAAGGATATGTGCATACAGAGATAGGACAACAAGTATTGCCAGTTTTAGGAATTTTATAGCTATGGGATGCTTTTTGGATGCTGGATTAAATATCAACATGATGAGCAACAAACCAAACATACAGTGATCACATTTAATCTCTTTCCCAATTTAGCTCCACAGGGAAAGGCTTCTTGGATGGCAGGACACCCACTCTGCAAATGATGCTTTAAAGAGAGTAATAAGGCTTAAGATACATATTTATTTTCATCTTGTTTATAAAATATAGCAGAAACGAATTCTATTTTTATTATTTTTTAAATTTTTAATGTTTATTTATTTTTGAGAGAGAGACAGAGCATGAGTGGAAGAGGGGCAGAGAGAGAGGGAGACACAGAATACAAAACAGGCTCCAGGCTCTGAGCTGTCAGCACAGAACTCAATGCGGGACCCGAACTCAGGGATCATGAGATCATGACCTGAGCTGAAGTTGGACACTTAAAACAAGTGAGCCATCCAGGCACTCCAGAATTCTATTTGTAAAGATGGCAAGTTATAAGAGGTCCTTAAAATTGAAAGCAATTCCAAATGGGCTATTGTTTGCAGCAATGAACAAATGAAACAACCACGCATTAGCATTCAAATCACCTATCGTGTGAGTTCACATATATATTGACTGCCTACTATGTGCAACTCACTGTTCTACATACAACAAAGAGCACTGAGACTAGTATTAACTTTGAAGAAATTATCTTCTGGTGAGGAAAGACATGTCAATAAGTATAAATAAGAAAAAGCAGAATGGAGACATTTCAACAGTAAAGAGAGCACTGCTAAGGAAACACAGAACAAGAGGTTTGTTCTATTTCAAGCCTGAACTCTTTTCCATTTTTTCACGTACATTAACGGAGAAGAAAAATCTGATAGGGAAGATAAAAAAGAATTTAGAAAGAGATGGAATTTGAATTGTGCTTCGAATCAAAACTTGTTAAAATGGAAAGAGAAAGTTTCAACTCAATGGGATATCCCTGTTAGGGCAATAAAGGGTAAGGTTCTGAGAGTGGTGTAATGGGATGGGGAGGAGAAGGGTCACTGGTGAAAATAAGATCAGAAAGGTGGGTGTGACAAGACATACCATGCCAAGAAACCTGAACTTAATCCGGTAGCCCAGTAGTTTATAAATTTCAGCATACGTTAGAATCATCTGAAAGAGTTGTTATAAGACAGATAGTTTGGCTCCACCATCAGAGTTCCAGATTCAGAAAAATGTTGCTTAGGAACTAAGAATGTGATTTCTAGAAAGCTCCTAGGTGATGGTTCTAAGACGATACTTGTGAGAACCACTACTCTAGTCAATGTAGATAGCAGGAAATATCTGGTAAGGAAGTAGTATCATCTGATCTATAGTTTAGGAAGATGGCACTAGCAAGGACAGATTCAAAGAACTCAGCTTAGAGCAAGGAGACCAATTAGAAAGTTCTTAAAATAGTAGAGGTGAAGAAAAGAAATGGGTAATGATATGAAAAAGAAATGTCAGGGAAATTATAGAGGTAGAATCAATAGGATGGAGAGATTAATCAGACAGGAGAAATGAAGAAGGAGTCAAGAATGGCTGCCATTTCAAACCAGGATTCCCAACAGGATTGTGACATCTTCAATGAAAATAGGGAGCAGAAGCAACTTTGAGGTTGAAGTTGGAAAGTATGGTTGGGGTAGAAGCCTCGCTTATTATCTTACAAATGGATTTTTTTTTTTTTGCCTTTATTACAGGTGTTTACAGCAGAATGCCATTGCTTGCATTGTCTGGTCAGTGCAACAAAAGTACATCTGTGTATCTTTTCCGTACTGTGAGCTCTGTTGGGCATTCAAATCTCAACGTCAGGGAAACATTCAAAAGAAATGGGAATGAAGACTGCTGTGTTTTAATATGCATTTGCTTTCATATTAATGATATCACAGATTTATTGTCTATTTGATTAACTCAGTGCAAGAATTATGGAGAAAATTACACAAAAGTGCACAATTTGTATACTGCTCAAGTAAATTTAAGTGAGAATTTTAAAAAAATATCAGAGCTAATTATTTTTTAGTGATGCTAAGTCTATTTTTATCACTGTAGAAGAGGTCTTATGATAATACCTAATAGGCTGTACACGTATTAGCTTTACACACAACTGTTTGGGTGTTCATCTACATTTATATGTGTAATCATGTATCTGTTATGATGGGGGTCTGTCCACACACTGCAATTTGTTCAGGGAATTACAAGCAAGTATCTGTGCACCGATTGCAGGATCTTTGTTTCTCATTTTTGTCATAGGTGTAAAGGTAACAGTTCATTTCAAATATTTAGAACCCCTTCATTTACATAGTGTTTTCATAAACACTATCAGACTTCTGCATTAAAAAGTGGAAAGAAATGCAGGGGCACCTGGGTGGCTGGGTCGGTTAAGCATCTGACTCTTTGACTCTTGATTTCGGCTCAGGTCATGATCTCACAGTCCTGAGATGGAGCCCCCACATTGCTCTCCTCCCAACTCCCACCCCTCGCTGTGTGTGGAGCCAGTTTAGGATTCTCTCTCCTTTCCTCCCTCCCTCCCTCTGCCACTCCCTTGCTTGCTGGCTTATGCGTTCTATCTCTGAAAAAAAAAAAAGTAACACATTCAGGAAAAAAATCATGGGGAATATTTTGTATCTTTTCTTTTCATGCTCATTTAAAGGGCCAAGAACAGGAAGAAAAAGTATACAAGGTTTCCTTGAACCTTAAACTAAACCTTCCAGAGGTTTTGTTGACATGCTCTCAGGCATTCTTTAAATAATCATGACAAGTAAAAATCTATGTTTACACAGTAGAGATTACACTGATTCAGACTTTGTTGTTTGGGCTTTGTTCTCCCCTGCCTTTAAGAGGGTATAGCCTGTGGGTGTGAAAATTTGTATACACGTTTTTGAGGGCTGATAAATTTGAGAAGATGCACTTACATAAAAAACTGTACCAGATAGTTATTAATATGAACATCTACTAAATTCAAAGCAAATTTAAGTGGTTACAATGTTACTTAGCAATTAAAAGTTTCTCAGTTGGGGTGCCTGGGTGGCTCAGTCAGTTTAAGCGTGTGACTTCAGCTCAGATCATGATCTCACAGTCCATGAGTTCGAGTCCCATGGCGTGCTCTGTGCTGATAGCTCAGAACCTGGAGCCTGCTTCGGATTCTGTCTCCGTCTCTCTCTGCCCCTCCACTGCTCACATTCTGTCTCTCTCTCTCAAAAATAAATTTTAAAAGTTAAAAAATTAAAAAAATACTAAATTTTTAAAAAATTTTCTCAGGTGCTGGTTTGAGATTATCTTCATAGTCTGTTTATTAATATGGATTAAACTTAAATCCAGAGGAATTTTCCGGCCTACCAGTTGCTACCTCATGATAACATTTAACACAGTAAGCTGCTATTATTTACAAACAAGTTGAGATTCTCAGAAATTGGCAGTTGGCTTGTTTCACGGTTAACTAGTAAATATCTTTGAAGATGAACATAGAACTTCTCATGGTTTGTCCAGCTCAGTATCCTTTCTTTGGATACAGTACCAAAAAGCCATAGCTAGATTTCTTTGTATACCCATCAAAGGTTAAGACCCTAGAACCCTGTTAATCACACCATGACCCTTTCCTTTAATATGTTTCAAACAGAAAATATTTGAGTTGGGAGGGGGAATGATTTTACAGTATTTAGTCTGAGCCAACTCTGCAGGGAGGCATTCACTGATTCACTATTTCAACAAATATTTACAGGGTATCTTCTATACCCTAGGCCCTACTAGGGCTAGGATAAAGCATCTGATAATCTTACTGCATATCACTTTGAGCAGGCTTCCCTTCTTCTCTAAACTTACAGGTTATGTTGTTCCCAGTGTATCGTTATGGACAAGAAGGGACACTGGTCTTAAACTTTATTTTTTTCAACCTGGTATTCATGGATATTTCAAAGCTAAAAAAAAAAAGCAGTGTTGTGGGTTCCTTTTCGTGATCATTCATTAAGGTGTTTTATTTTTAATACTTTGTCTTTTATTGTTCCCTAGTTTTCAAAGGCAAGTTCTTGTCTTTGTATTTGACAGCAAGGGCCACACTGGCCTATACAGAGACCCGCTTGGGTACCATGAAATTATGAGAAATAAATACGAACTGTGAAATGCATAAAGCTTATGCGTTCTCTTTCTTTATTTCCATTAATGTGCCATGAAATAGTCAATCACATATTCTTTTATTCTATAAATTGGAAAATACTGAATAATTCAACAGGTCTGAAATTTCAGAACTTCATTCAGTGGAGTAGCTGCAGTCCCTGATCTCTATTTTAATATGCTGCCAGTTATTGCAAGTCATAATAGCACAATACAGGGCCGAGATGAATATCACTCACTCAGTTGTTTCCTTGAATGGCTTTGGGGTATGAAGTAAACTATACTACATCACTTTCCTCATAATGAGATCGTTCTGCTGGATAAACACACTCCCCGCAGGCCCTACCTGCTGATAGGACCCACTGAACCAAATATTTAACACTTCACAGAGGCTCCTCCTTGCCATTCTTCAATACTGCATGCATCATTTTCAAGCGAAAATTTGATGCAAAGAAGTAGAAAATTGAGCTACTGACTCCTGGGTTCGTTGTTACAATCCGGCTTAGTAAGAAAGCCTCAACTCAATTTCTGGGTCCTGTGAGATAACAGAAGTTTCAAAGTTCCCACTAAGATTGTGCAAATCTAAATTCTCATTCTATCTGACCAATTTACACATGGAATTTGGTGAAACCAGTCCACCTGCGGAAACCATTGAAACAAAGCATGGAGTTAATAAAGTGCTTATTCATTTGCTTGAAATATTCACTGAAAAGATCGACTCACACAGAAAATGGTAACTTTTTTATTCCAGCATTTAAAAGATGACACCATTTTTGTAAAAGCACTTCTTTCACCATTAGCAAGAGGTCTCATGTGGGAGAAAAACAACACAGCTCAGAAAGAGTGCTTTGATAGTTTTCATGTGTAAGGATGTTAGAACACCAAGTATGGTTGAGTTGTACATATATATAATTTTTGCGTGTGTGCGTGGGGGAGGTTGTTGGTTTTGCCCCTATGTTTATTGTCATAATGTTAACAAACCTAGGGTCTTGCGGCTTTCTTTCATAAACTATACAACAGAATGGTGTCAAAAGCATGCTCTTTATAGTCAATAGTTCATGTACATTACTCTCATAATGGAACTACAATGCCATAAGTGCTGTCAGACAAACATGAACAGAGCGCTATGACAGTGTTAACTTTTCCTAGCTTAGTCAAAAAATGAGTTCATGGGGGCATGCAAGAGATGGGGCTTTGAGATTAATCATGAACTTAGTGATGACAATTCTAAGAAGCAAGAAAAGGCAAGCTAACAGTGTGAGTAGTGAACTGATGAGGTGCATGTGGAAAAGACAACGCACAGAGAGAGGCTTCAAAAAAAGCCTTAGGAAAGACCGAGAAATCCAAGAAACTCCCTAGAACTTAATTTGTGACTTCTTTTTAATTCTGAACCTAAACCCCATTCATCTTTTAAAAAACACTTTTTTTATTGTGTAAGTCATAATAACAAAACATTTTGTAAAGTAATTTGAGTGGGTTCTGAACTTTGCACCTAACAAAAGTCTCAGTAAATATTTTCATAATGGGATTGTACCACAAGAAGATTTCATTTTATGCATTATTCATTAACATTATGTAAATATAAATTATCTTTTCAATACAATTTATAAAAATTATTGTTAGTGGCTGCAAATATAGTCACACTATAAATGTATCATTACATATTATCAATATCTAATGTATCATTAGATATTTAATTTGTTTTAACTTTGATTTTAATATACAGTACCATGATCTATGTCATTTTATATGCATTTTCTTTGAATTTCTGATTTTGCCTTGAGCTTGAATATCTAAAGGAAGATTACTGGGTCAAAGGTTATCATATGTCATACCAAATTGTTTCCATAAGTTTAAGTCCATTTATATTCCTGTTTGCAGTGCATATGAGTATCCAGTTCACATCATCATAGCTACATGGACTATATTTCTACACCACTGCATTCTCCATTCAGTACCCAATCTACTCCTTCCATACGTGCTTATAAATCCACAAACAATGGTGGTCCTGATGAGATGTTCTCCAGTGCAAGTGTTTTTGTATACTTTTCCTTCAGTTTCCAAGTATACAGTGATGACTCTGAATCTAAATATTCATTTGTGCTCCTCTTTGGTGATTTTAAAAACTGCCATCCATTTATTAATCTTCATATGCCCTAAGTGCAGTGACTTTTTATTAATGGTGTTTGCTGAAGGAAACAGGGCTTGCTTTTTCATATACTGTCTTACTGTGTACCTCACCTCAATCTGACAGATCGTAACTAGTGATCTCTTCTAATACTATTAACCTTTTTTGCTCATTAAAACATCTTGATATCTATATTTCATTAGCATACATTGATAAACAACTTTTTAACCTTTTATTTATTTAATATTTATTTTGATATTTATTCATTTATCTTAAATACAATTTACTGTCAAATTGGCTTACATACAACACCCAATGCTTTAAATCTTTCAACTTACACATTCATAGGAAAAGAGAAACACAAAAAATGATTCCACATTTTCTCTTTTCCTGAGCATTTTCATATAACAGATAAATCTAAAACTTCACCAAAAGTCAAATCTTCAAAATTAAATGAATTCTTGTTCAAGAAAGGTGAATTAAAATCAGCTTATCACCCTATAATAATGGCAAATCAAAGTATTCGTGAATTAATATAATCTATAGGCTTTTAAAAAATGTTTATTTATTTTTGAGAGAGGGAGAGAGAGAGCGAGCAGGGGAGGGGCAGAGAGAGAGGGAGACACAGAATCAAAGCAAGCTCCAGGCTCTGAGCTGTCAGCACAGGGCCCAACATGGGGCCTGAACTCATGAACCACAAGATCATGACCTGAGCTGAAGTAGGACACGTAACCAACTGAGCCACCTAGGCACCCCATGAATTATATAATTTAAAGATAAGTCTTTATTTTAAATTCTGAAATCCATATATACTTGCAAATGCTAAATACGTCACTTATTATTTTGAATTCCATCACAGAAAATCTCTCCCGCGCCCTCTCCCCCCATATATACATATAAATACATATATATACATATATAGAGAGAGAGAGAACGAGAGAGAGAGAGAGAGAGAGAGAGCAAGAGAAAGCACACAAACTCACACAATATTCCATATCAAATTCAATGGCTTTACTTAAACAATTAACGTTGAGCATATAATCATGTGACAAAACCATGTGAATGCATTTGCTATGTGGTTTCCTCCTCACGGTTTCTAGCCTTACACCAGCCAAACATGCACAGTGAAAAAAGACAAGTAAGTAAATCCATGCATCACCATTCTCTTTCAACTTTGGGTCCCTAAAGTTGAAATTGGCTTTGTGCCAAGTTCAGCAGTACCTTCATTTCCTATTTTTTTCCTTAGAATTAACTTAAGAACTCCTACACTTCATCTATTTTTGTTCCTTTCTAATTGAGGGCAACTAAGAGATAGAACAATAGGGGCGTGTTTTGTGCACCAGGGATTTGAGTCCATGGTATATTCAAACTGGCTCTGGTTTGTTCTGAAAGGAAGGGAGCAGTAATTCCCCCAGAGTGATCTAGGGCTCTACTCCCAGCTCCCCTGTATCTCTGCACAGTTGTTCCAGGGAGGGACATGTAGTGTAAAGATATGAGCACTAACAAGTGCAATGAGTCTGGAATCAGTGGGTCCAAATGAGGCCAGTCTGAGAGTATACTATAAACAAGGTTCCCTCATGAGAAGTTCATGACTTCAGAAGTTTAAACTGTTTCGGTAATTCATGTCCACTAATGGCCTCTAATTAAGGCACAGCCTTTTAAATAAACTGATAGTTATGTGGAGCGTAAATAAGAAGATAATTCTTTAATGGACTGTTTTGTCCTAAAGACATTAGACATCCTCCTTGGTCCAAAGAGTCACATATATTGTTTATGTTTATTTCACATTCACTGAAACACATACATTCTATTGCAATCTTGAATTGAATCTCTTATTAAACTATATTTTAAACAAGCAAAAGAAATGGAGATAAACAGTATTTTTAAAGAAAACTACTAGGAACAATATCAATTTGATCTCCATGAAAACTTGTTCTTCATTCTCCAAAAAGATAAAACATGAACATTCAAAAACTTGGTTCTGTTATAGCTTCCCTTTGTGTATAAAATGAAGGCATTAAGATCCCTACTATACTTGCATGGATATTCAATCTGATTACAGTGTATCTCTAAGTTGTTTTCTCTGATATATAATCATAACTACATACTCTGTGCCTCTTTCATACTGTGGAAAGTCCTAGATACAGTGCCCTACTGTGCTAGTTGACTATTATAAAATGTCAAAGAACAATTTCTAAATTAATAGGAATTAAAAATAACAAAACCCCAAAATAAATGCAACACTTTGGGGTTGATCCACCCAACTTGGAGTGACTGATTTTAAAGGAAGATACTCTTTGCATATCTAGCACAAGGGACATGTCATATTTCAAAAAAATTACGGAATTGCAGTTCATTTCCAACTGAAGAGCTATGATTTACAGACACGTTAATTTATGCTTATTTAAACTTGTACGAAAAATTGAAAAGTATGCAGCTTAGACTCCATTTAATACATGGTAAACAATAGGTAGCAATAGTTCGACCACAGAAAATAAATGAAACCAAAAGTTAGTTCTTTGAAAAGATCAATAAAATTGATAACACTCTAGCAACGCTAACCAAGAAACAGAGTATGATAAAAACTACAGTGTAATCATTATCTAGACTGGTTCATGATTGATAAACAGGTACATGTACAGTAATTTAGAATCTAGTTCCTGAGAAGAGAACATATTTTTTCAATGATTAGGTCAATGTTATATTATAAAAATACATTGATATTTAAAAATTATATTTTATATAAAATAAATATAGTATAGTATATATTCACACTCTTTTTAGAGGTCTATTACAAAGTATCTACTAGAGCCAGAACAAAACAAGACACCCAAGTCTTGCCTTATCTCTTGTGCCCTCCCACCTCTAAGAATGCTCACGTGGAGGTAGAACTGTGACCAGTGTCTGTCTGTAACTCCAGATGGCTTCAGAACGCTGATACAAGAGTAGCTTCATTGAACGTCCCCCACTGCTTCACTACTGAAAAGGCGCATTAGTTACGAAAAATCCAGGTACATGAAAATACTAGTATTCATACTGCACAGACGTTGAAGAGAATATGCCATCCTCCACCAAGAAGTTCTTAAAAGAAGGAAATTCTGATTCCTACCTCCATTAAAATCACAGTAAGCTTAGAGGGGAAAAGAGCATGCTTTTGAATGAAGTACATTTTGGGGCCAATTTGTGCTGAGAATGTCAATATCAAATAGCATAATACACTAGAAGTAAAAAAATACCATGAGAAAAGGATAAAATGGAAATTTTATCATTTTCATGAATGTGTATAAAGAACTAGAGAACAAAGAGTATGTATTTACGTGTGTCTAAAGTAAACTTGGCCCATATGTAATGAATTACTTTAAAAGATTTTATTTTTTTTAATGTTTATTTTCAGACAGAGTGCACATGCACCACTATGTGCAGGGAAGGGGCAGAGAGAGAGAAAAGCAGAGACAGAATCCCAAGTAGGTTCTGCACTGTCAGAGCAGAGCCTGGTGCAGGGCTCGATCTCAGGAACCAAGAGATGATGACTTGATGACCTGAGCCAAAATCAAGGATTCAAATGCTCAACAGACCCAGGTGCCCCTACTGTAAAAGGTTTTAGAAACCGGGAACAGCATATTTTCCTACTCCTCCCTAATTGGGACACTAAAATATATCAGAACATTTTTAATTTGGAGATTCATAAGTTTCCCCCCCAAAAATGTGTTTTTTGTGAAGTTTTTGTAATGTTTTTGTAATGTTTTGTCATGTCTGTAAAATTTTGTAATGTTTTTGTAAAACATTGTCTGCTTTGACCTTGCTCTATGAGAGGGTGGGGGAAAATGAATAAGATTACAAACAAGATGGAACCAATACTCGTGAGCCAATTCTAGCGTAATTTTAAAAGCGACCAACTACTTACTCGCTGGGCCCTCACTCCCTCCTCCTCCAATGTTTTTTCTATCCCTAGCCTAATAGTGATGTTTGGATGTGATAAAGAGACTTAATGCCTTTTTACCTCAGGTGAAACTACAAACTTGACTTATCCCTGTAACATAAGCCTATAATTTGACTAGGGATTATTTTATTTCAATTCTGTACTTTGCACATCATGCCTGGATATGCTGAAGGACAGTCAGAGTCAGAGCAGACAAATATTTTAGGAGTAACCAAGCTTTGTGTTCTGGATTCTTTCCTTATTACTATGAGAGAATATCCTCACTATCCTCACTGAGAATTGTTTTTTTTTCAAAAAATTTATTTAAATTCCAGTTAGTTAACATAAAGTGTAATGTTAGCCAAGGATTATGTGAAAGACAACTGAGACACAAACATCTCTGCTTCTGTCTCTTCACAGTAACTGAGTATTGACTAGTTTCCTACTGCTGTATTCCCAGTTTATATTCACTAACATGATTGCAGCTGGGGCAAAATAACAAAGCTAATATGATTAGAAACAAAAGTGTAATATTCAATCCTTCCTTCCTTATTTGCTTCTTTCCACATGTAGAAAGAATAAAATATAATTTCTACCCCCAAAGAGCTCACTCTTTAATGGGAGGAATGAACACATAAACGGATAGCTGTAATACAAGATGATTTGTTACTAATGGTGACATGATATGGACAGAATATTTTGGGACCACTGATAACACAGGAAGGGTCAATGACATCTAATTTTACTATATGTTCCTGAGCATGTGGTAGAGAAAACTAAGATCTCTAAGTTGATGCTAAATTACTCATCATCACAAAATTATATTCAGAACCATTTCACCTTTTGATAAAAGGCGTCTGATTTCATTTTAATATAAGACTTAGACAATGTGATTTAGTTATTCTGAGAAAAAAGTTAACCTGGGTTATATTTCTGACTGCTCTAACTAATGAACCTGTTGGACATTGCATTGAGATTTTGAAGCAGTTATTTCCACAAATAATATATTAATGAAGGGAGAAAAACATGGGCTGTTTTTCAGAAACTCATGTGGATGGGAAAAGGTTCCACCTCTAATAATGAATACTAAGGAAGTTAAAACCATGAGGTTTCTGATGATGATGATGCTTTTGCCTATTAGTAACTGAAAACAGAATGACACTCAATGCAATAGAGACTGTGGTGAAAATGGCACAGTTTTACACTGAGGAGGTAATTACCTACTTATTTATATCATAATAGAATTTCATTTTTTCATTCACTCAACAAATATTTACTGAATTCTCATTAGGACAACAATAATAGTAACTACTATACTGAAAACCTATACTGTGACAAATGCTACACTAATAATTGTATATGAATAATTTCATCTAATTCTTAGAAAATCCTATATGTTAGGTCTTGTTATTATGTTCGTCTTATATTTGTACCCAAGGGTAGATGTTAACACACGTCAGAGCCAGGACACAAACCCAGACAATCTGAACCACTAAAAATACAAAGTGCCAGGCAACAGATTTAGAATATAAGATATATAGTGGTAAATAAACCTAACAGAGTAGTGACTTTCACAGAGTTATATCTAGTTGTGAAGAGAGATATTTATCAAGGAAACCAACAAAGGCATATGTAGTAATACTGAACAGTGAAAAAAGTACACCAAAAGAAGGAACAATACTCTGTGAGGTATGAATCACTACTTCATGTTAGGGAGTTGGGGAAGGCCTCTCTAAAAATGGAACATAAAAACTGACCACTGAAGGGTGAGAAGAAACCAGACAAGGAAAGTGCAGGAAGAAGAGCCTTGCAAACAGATGAAACAGCATGTGTAAGAAGGTTTGCTTGCTCTGTAGGTCTGGGAGTTAGAGTCATAGTTAGAGAGGTAGGCAATACGTAGATTATATTAAGAAGGTAGGCAATATGTAGATTATATTAAGAAATGTGGATTTTATTCTTGGTGCATGAGAAATCACTGCAATGAAGATTAACTTAAAACTTAAGGGCAGATTAGAATGGCAAGAAGTGGGCATATGGAAGAGGAAGAAAGTTGCAAGCCAGGTTTTGAATTGACCAACTGGGTGGATAATGGTAACATTTACTGGATTGAGGAGGTCTGAAAGAAGAGCGTATCAGCCAGGAAGATCAAGAATTTAGCTTAGGGCATGGAAGCGGTTGCAATCTTTTTGGAAAGTTAGAAACAAGCATTTGTAAACAGCCTAAAGGGTTATCTTTTGGCCTACAATTTAGCCTCAATAAATAATTCAAATACCAAGGATGCTATCTGTCCACAGATGATTGTAGTTAAAATTCCAAAGCAATCTGAAAGGCAACAATGGGGAATCATGAAAGGACATGCGTTCACAGCTATTAAGACCACACTTAGGAAAAGTCTTCAAGTTGGAGGAAAAGTTTACAGCACTTTAATGAACTAAACATTTATTTATTTATTATAATATACATATTTATTACGTGTTTTAACCGTTTATACACTTTTATTCCAACTATAAAAATCACCTGTATGCACGATGTAAGAATAGTTCTAATACCATACACACATACATACATGTAAACATAAACTAGGATGGTATAATATGATGTGTGATACTTTTCACCTTTGTTAAAATCTTTTAATCCTATGATTGTGTGAGTGTGTGTCTGTGTGTGTGTGTGTGTGTACACTTGCATGCATGAGCACACACACACACACACACACACACATTGTCTGATAGAACGTTCACTTTTGGGTGAGCACCGTGCATTTAGGTACCACTTTTTGTTCTTTCTCCAGGCTATACTCTTTCAATGCCATTCTTAGGTCAAAGGGTAATTGCACTTTCAACCTGCACACAGGATGAAAAATCAAGAAGTCTTAATTCTTAATTTAATGGTTACGTCCCGGCATGCCACAAGAGGATGAAGAACTAAACCCTGCATAGCCTGGATGGGAACCTTGTCAGCCTCCCCCCTCAGTTTTCGTAACCACACTCTGGCACACTAGGCTAGGATGGTGCTCACTCAGCCTCACCAATGCCAATACAGTCTGTCCAATTAGAGTCTCATCCTCAGTAAGTTCTTGAACCTTGATGTACATTGTAACCATTTGCTCATTTCTCTCTGTTCCCTATCATACTGTAAAACAAAATACCTGAGAATCTAAACCCCAGTTAGAATGAATTGGGACAAAAACATGGAAAATAAGAAAAGTCACTGTAATAATTACAACTGTCCACCAAAGTAACAGACTTTATATCTCAAGAGTTATGTCATATGGAACTACTCATGAGGATGCTAGATGAATAACTCCCATGGTTAGAAGATCAGAGCTATGGTTCCTGGACTTTGGAAATTCCAATGGTCACCAATTAAAAACAGAAGACTGGGAAGGTAGGCCAACGTGAGCCTGCCACTTTATATGGCCTTCTGTTTTTAAACAAACAAAATAAAGCAGCAATACAATCTCCATCTTCTGTCATTCTCAAATAGAGTCAATAGCATGTTAACATCAAAAGTGAATGTAAAACAATATCAGAATAAAACCATAGGCCTTTAAATTTAGCTTGATGGGAAAAAAAGTCACCATTGTCCTTCTTTGCCTTATATTCCCCCAAACCAGTTCAAAACAAACAAACAACAAACAAAAACACTGTCCAGAGCCAGTAGCAGTCAGAAGGCTGCAGAGTATTTGAGAACCACTCCATGGGTTTCTACAGGAGTTCTTTTGCCCCCAGTGGTAATAAGAACCCTACTGGCTTAGGTTTCTTGGGTAATTACCATATGGAAGACACTATTCAAAAATTTTACATTCATTAATAATCAAAACAATCACTGAAATGGAAAGGTAATTTTATACGCTCCATCTTCCAGGCGAAGAAACTGGAGTTTCAAGTCACAGTGCAAGAAAGCAGAGTACCACAGATGGAAACTGAGATCTAGCTGACTCAAAAATGCATACTTGAGAGAGAGGGAGACACAGAATTCCAAGCAGGCTCCAGGCTGTTAGTTGTCAGCACAGAGCCTGGTGCGGGGCTCAAACCCACAGACCGTGAGATCATGACCTGAGCCGAAGGCATACGCTTAACCGACTGAGCCACCCAGGTGCCTCCAAAATGCATACTTTTAACTCCAGACCTGTGACTTTTTATCTTTAACATAAATGTAACCTCTGTAAAAAACAGATGATTATATAACATCTTCTCTTCCCCTCATTTATTTCAGTTTCTGTATGATGTGATTAATGAAAATACGTCAACATCTCTATTTTGTTTCCTATTGTGTGTGTTGCTGTTTTCATGGATCAAGTAAGGAAACTAATTCTCCAAATGGAATATCCCAAAATTAGCATGGCAAACTGTTAATTTTTTAAAAATATTTCTTGGCAATGTAGTTGCATTAAATTTTAATTATAGCTTACTCAAAAATAGGCATTTCACTTCAGCACTTATTAATCAATATTTTACTGGCCCTCTTCATTACAAGTCCTCTAATGGAAAAAAAAACATGCAAAATGATCCATGATATCATGTGTAGGTTATGTTTCATACCTCAATTTACTATTTATTTCCCATAGTAATACAGCCAATATCTTAAGCATTTGACTATATTTTGACATAGATCATACGAGAATTTCCAGTAATGATACAATTTTGCAATTTGACTTTCTAATTATGAGTTTATCTAGCATCAGTTACATTTAAAATCATGATTAATCTTATATTATGCCTTCTTAAGACTTCTGAATTATGGATTTCCTGGAGCTGAAGACAAGAGCATTTAAGAAGAACTTCAGACTATTTGAGGTGCTTAAGTGGCTTAGTCAGTTAAGTGTGTGACTTTGGTCCAGGTCACAATCTCATGATTTGTGGGCTCAAGCCCCGCACTGGGCTCTGTGCTGACAGCTCAGAGCGTGGAGCCTGCTTTGGATTCTGTGACTCCGTCCCTCTCTGCCACTCCGCCTCTCATGCTCTGTCTCTCTCCGTCTCTCAAAAAATAAATAAATGTTAAAAAATTTTAAAAAAGAACTTCAAACTCTATAAAAATCTGTATCAATATGAATATATACTAAATACTTAAATGTAGATTTAGCACATAAGTTATAAATAACAGTAGCTTAAAGAAACATAATACTTATTTTATACTATATCAATGTTTTAACACTTTTTCTGCCTTAAATTTGACTACCAAATAAGGATACGGGAAGTCTTAATGCATGCTTTTTTTCAAACTTATTTCTTTTCACTCAAAATTAATATTTACTGATTATTCACTATGGAAACAAAAGAAATAGTTTTTAAAAATGAGCTCACAAAGTGTGGGATCTTTCGGAAAATAAAACTTGAGACAGAATTCACCATTGCAAGGTGGATTTGAGCTGTACTTGTTGTTAGAAATAGAAAAGGCTTATGCCATAAACCCCTTGAAGAGCTGCCAAATTAGGGTCATAGAAGTCTGAGCCTAAAACTGATAGCAAAGGAAATCCAATTTGAGTCTGACAAAGAGAAGCTGAGCTCTGGTATGTGTAGATGGTGGGGAGGGGAGACGCAAATCATTTGGTATTTACAATCGGTATGTTAGCGATGGTGTCAGGACATTAAGTAACTCCTTACTTTCCATTCCCGTACTTATTAAGTCCCATAGAAAAACTTAAAAGATGCCATTTGTACCATGATCAGCAGACTTAGTTCAATAAAAAAAAATGCCATCTGCAAATCTGACATCCACTTATACTATATCTTATAAGAGGAAGGAAACCCAAAGGGCACCCCTGGACTTGAATCCACATATGTTTATTATTTCTTCTTAATAGAGCCCATCAATGTTAACAGCTCTCTGTGGAGGAACGTTATTACAATTAGAGCACCTGATTAAAAACAGGGCGCATAGGAACAACTTAATTTCTAACAAAAAGTAACTTTGACTTTGTTATATTTGATGACTTAAGTCAGGTAAACCTTACAGTGATACCCAATTGCTAAAAATCAAATACCAGGGGGCCAGTGTGGATCCCAGCCTATACGAGCTAGCTGAACAATGCTGTATAAAATGAATTAAAATGTCAAGGATATTATAGGGATTTAAAACTAAAGCACCACACAGAGGAACATGAAGGTAAAATGATCTTAATTCTTGGAGTAAAGTTTTAACTTGTTTTCTTTATGAATTGAAAATTTGTTCAAGCTCTCTTGTTATTCAATATATACATATTTTTAAACAAAAACGTGGCACAGAGAAAATTCCTCTTAGGTCAACTATAAGCCAGCATATTGTCACTTGATGCAAGTCATGTGTACTTGGTATTACTAAAAGAATTTTTCCCCCTCAATTTGCTCTTCTGTATAAAGTGTTATCATTGAAAAGTGACATATGACAAGAGAACTCTTCCAAAATTGACCCTCAAATGATCTGGGAAAAGCCCAGTTCAAGGACTGAATTTAAATGCTGGGTACAATAAAGGCTTTCACAAGTGCTGTCAAAGGAATTTCTGTTCTATTAAAACAACTGAAGGATACATTGCTTTCTGGAAATATTTCCATCTTTCTCCATCACCATTAAGCATACTGCTCTCAAAAATAAATTCTCCCGGGACTAATTTTCCGTATACAAATTACAGCCGGAGAAGTTATAACAACATGTTATCATAAAATAAACCATGAAGCTCTCTGCAAAGGAATAGTAAGTCAGCATTCTAGCAGTGAAAAGTTGGCAGCGAAAAACGTATCCCCTGAGGAACTGTGTGAGAGATTTTGATGGGATTAAAACATGCTGCATGACATATGGTATATATTTTTAACACATATAATAGGAGAAATAAATTGGAAGAAGCATCTAAGCATTAATCCCCTAACTCCCACATCCGTTAGGGATTTATCTCTTTTAGTTTGTCATGGTAATGTAAGCATGAAAGGATCTTTCCTACCTTCTGGAATTCAACTTTAGAAAGGGAGATAAAATGTCACTATTATTTATCTGCATCCTTTAAGATGTTGTTTTGTGCAGAACAGAGAGATGTAAACAGATAAATGCAGCAACCTCAATGTGCAGGCTGTTCAAATGAAATCAGTTTTACTAATACTTCCTATTGGTGCTAATATCTTTCCATGCACTCGAATGATGTAGTGCATCATGCATCGGGGCAGACTCTGCCAAAAAAAAAAATGACTTTGGAATATGTTAGTGCCAACAATATATCTAGATAAATTGCAAATGCTTTTTAAAACATACTCTGCTTGCTCCTCTAAAAGGAGGGAAAGTTGAAAAAATAAATATGTGCTTTGCTCTGTGTTTTCAGAGTATTTCTGTAAGCAGTTCAGATTTCAGTTTGTAGGTTGCAGAAATGTTACACTCAGCCTCTTCTGAATTTATTACTCTCGTATTTCATTCTATTAATAACTTACATTAGTGGGAGCAGGTGAGGAAACAGGACTATTCTCCCAAATTTATCATTACGAGGACAACATGCACCATATATAAACCTTTGAACCTCTAAGGTCTCCTCGCTGTGAAATGGGGGTTTTGAAAAGTAGCTATCTCCTAGAATTACTTTCAAGATTAAATGAGTTAAGCCAAGCAAATATTTAGCATAATTTCTAGCATATTATAAGTCACCAATGAATCTTAACTGTCCTCACCGTTACCACATCAACACTACCACCATCACCACCACCATCTACACAAACAAAGCCTTGCAGAACCGAGCTTAATCCATGAGAAGTTCCCCCTGGATAAATAGCCCTGTACTCAACATACTGAAATATCTGTGATCAAACTTTACCACAGTGTTACAAGGTAGGCGTCAACTTCATCGTACAGATTGAAAAACTGAGGCTTTCGGACGAAAGGGTTGGGTGTGATTTAGTGAAATCAGTTCAGCAATCGATGTCCCTTCCTCTCTGATGTTGAGTCCTACCTGGGAGGCTGTGTCTTCCCTTTTAAATTCATCACCAGGCAGATCGAAACAGCATTTAGAAAAGCAGTCATAATAAAACTGTTGTCTGTTTTAGTTGATTTACTTGCTTCATTGTGCCCCAGATATAACTGCTGTCTACTATTTAACCAAAGACAGTTAAAAAATAAGCAGCCAGAAATTGTGCGTGAAAGGGGAAAATAATGTATTAATTCATTAGTTAATCAAACAATATATTCTTCAAGGAGGATTGTGCTGACTTGTAAAGCAAAATGTAGGAAGCTTTTAAAGGAGAAGGGATTAAACAAACTGAAGGTTCATGGAAGGAGGTGGATGGGTGATGGGTACTAAGGAGGGCACTTACTGTGATGAGCACTGGGTGTTATATGTGAGGAATCTACAAAATACTACTCCTGAAACTAATATTATACTATATGCGAACTAATTGGAATTTAAGTAAAAACTTGAAACAAAAAAAAAAAAAAAAGGAAAGTTTGGGGAAGAACACAAATAAAGGAGAAAGGATGAGAGGTCATGAAAATAATTAAAAGATTATTCCAGAAATTTTATCAAATTGATATGGGAGTAGGTAGGCTCAGAGTCATGTGAAACCCTTTCAAAGGTGACGAGTCAGTTTCTGGGACATTGTAGAAGCTTAATAAAAGTTTGGTGAAGATAGGAGGGGAAGGAGGGATGATTCAGTTAAGTGATTAAATGGGTCAGGAAGAAGAGAAAGAAGAAAATTTTCAAAATAAGCAACAAGGGGAACATAGAATTCTGCTCCAAACTAGGAAAACTGAAACTGAAAAAAAAAATCGCTTTAGAAGAACAGAATGAGTATTCTCTCTCTCTCTCTCTCTCTCTCTCTCTCTCTCATACACACCTTATTGAAAACGCAAAAGGTCAACCTCACTTCTTAATAAAAGCAGTGTTCTAACAACAAAAATATCTCCAATTTTTTTTTACCATTTTAAGAAATAATATTAAAGACAATATAGACTAAGAAATTATAATATTTTTACCAGTATTCTCCTTATGAAGAAAAACAAATGAAAATGGCCAAGGCAGACATAAATCAACAGATTCAATTTTGTTTTAAAGAACAATTCCCAGTTTCAGGCTTTTTCCTCAGACATGATATTTTAGATTAAAATATCAATTGCATCTTTTGTGGTTTCATAGCAGCATAATCTCTTGACTCCTGTCACCACTGAGCTGCCAACATCAATTTTATATTTATTTCAAGGTGACTTTGGAATATTTCATCTGTCTTATATATGGTTATTCTTTTTCCATTCAAATGTTTTGACTTGTTCCCCCATCTCATCATAGTAGCCCACCGTATAAATGCACATACCATGAACTGGAAAATTTCTTTCTTCTAGGAATATAATCTTATAACTCTCCTAGAGTTTTAAAACATTGAAAGCTTGTTTTCTCTCTGTTTCATGCTTGCTTGCTGTCTTTCTCCCTTCTTCCCTCCATCTCTTTCTTTCTCTCTCTCACACACATACATACACACAAATATTTCTACAGGCATATTCCATTTTGCAATGTATATGATAATCGCTTCATACAACATGTCTCTTATGTTTAAGTAATAAACATAAATGGTAGTTTAAATATATTAAGTTTTGAAAGATGGTGGTATTTGTTCTATTTATTCATTGTTTACTGAGAGAGGACTCTAGTATGTTTTCCCAGGAAATAGATCCACTATGAGTAGGTATCCTTTGTTCAGATTCACCTGAGTTTTTGATTCTCTGGTTGTTGAATTTATTTTTCTATACTGCCTCTGTGCTTATGGTAAACTCTGCATAAATACTCATCGATTTATCTCCTTCTGGTGCAAGCATGAGTGGGGGTGGGGGGGTGCAGAGCGCCGAGGGAGAAGGAATCTTAAGCAGGCTCCACACTCAGCACAGAGCCCAACGCAGGGCTCCATCCCACAACCTTGGGATCATGATCTGAACGAAATGAAGAGTTGGACACTCAACCGACGGAGCCACCCTTAGGCCCTTAGTACTTCTGTCCTTTTATATACAGACTCAACTCAATTATATATGCCCATTGTAGATGAGATTTTTATCAACTTACCTTTAAAATCACCCACTAAAGACATGCCCAACTGCTTTATATCAAACAATTCTAAATGTGATTTTCATTGATATTCTAGATTCAATAGGGTATTTGCACCCATTTACCTTTCACCTAAATGAATGCCACTTTTCAGGTCTCCTAAAGTATTGGCATCCCCACCCTGACCCCACCAAATCCACATCACTATTTAGTCCCTGATAAAGGTTCTAGTTACCCTCATCTGGATTTTCCAATCATCCATTTCCTGGTCTCTTCAGAGGACCCACTTACTATAATAGATATAAAATGATGGGCCCCAAATTTCCAATTTTATTGAACACCTTAATCACTTAACATCTTAGATTCTGGGGCTTTCGAATATTAGGATCCAATCTTCTCAGTGCTCTCAGTTTCCACATGTAAAATGGAAATAATAATTATACCAATTATACGTGGTTGTAGTCCTAACTGAATGAGGAGTTTGCGTAGATTGCTTGTATTGGTTCCTCCAATTAATAAGCACTTATGAGCTGCTATTATTAACTTCCTAATATTAATTATTTTGGGCTTCCTAACAGTTTTCATAGACTTATCTTTCATCATCTTTCATGTTACATCATCATGCCCCTACAATGTTTTGCTTTAATCTGTCATTTGACTTTTGTTATCTAAATCTTTCCTCAGTATGTTTCTTTTACAATTGTAATACTTTAGACTATTTTTAATGTGTTTGCCTAAATCACTATCCATTTAAGTTTTTTTTAAGTAAAGTTTTTTCAAGTGTTTGTTTGTTTAGAGAGCAAGCACATGGGAGAGGGGCAGAGAGAGAGAGAGAGAGAGAGAGAGAGAGAGAGAGAATTCCAAACAGCCTCTGCACTGTCAGTGCATAGCCCAATGCGGGGTTAGATCTCATGACCTTGAGATCAAGACTTGAGCCGAAATCAAGAGTCAGAAGCCCAACCAACTGAGCCATCTAGCCATCCCACTATCTATTTTTAAATTGTCAGGAATTTTTTAAAAATCTCACTACTTTGTCATCTAACATGACTGTTTTTATTATAAGGGCAATATTTTCCTCTTACTCATCTCTTCATGCAATCCACAGCTTTCTTTATTTCGAATTGGGTTTACACACTTTTATTAACATTAGGTAACTGTCTTTGTTAGTTTACTTTCTTGCTGTTTCCCAGAGAGGAAAGCTCTCTCAGTTGATGGATAATAATGGACATTATTTTTTAAATTACTTAAATTATGATTTCAGACAAGCAAATACAGTCTATGTCTGGTGACTGCAGTGTATTTTAACATGAAATAAGAAAGTATTTACCAGATCAATAAAAAACTGCATGAATCCCAATGTAAGAGTTTGCAAAATGACTTACAAAAGAGGCAGGGAATATAGAGATAATCAATACATTCCGTGAAGTAAGTTTCTTCTTGGAACATGAATAGTTTGTGATTTCTATTTAAAAAAAAAACAGTAGATTTTCTCTCTTGAATCTTAGCATTGAAATAAAAACACATCCATGTGTACAGGGTAAGTCATAAAGATTTCAATATGGTAGTGGATAATTTAAAAATGATGTAAGACTTTATAACTTGCAATCTTTTTCAAAACTGGATGAAATTACAGAGTCTCAAGTGTGGAAATTGGTTCAATTTAAAGAAAAGAAAAGAAACAGACTCATACATCTAGAGAACAAACTGGTGATTACCAGAGGGTGGTGGGTGGGGAGGATGGGTGAGACAGGTAAAGGGGATTAAGAGGTACAATCTTCCAATTATAAAATAAATAAGTCACCAGAATGAAAAGTACAGCATAAGGAATATAATTTAAAACATTGTAGTAACTTTGTATGGTGACAGATGATGACAGCACTGCGGTGAGCAATGACTAAGGTATAGAAATGTTGAATCACTATGTTGTACACCTGAAACTAATATAAAATTGTACGACAGCCATACTTTAATAGACACTTATTTTTTAAATTGAATAACCCAAACTATAAAAAATGAAAGGAAAGAAAAAAAGGGCATGTTTGACTGACAAAGAAGACAAAGAAGAGAAACGATTATTTTGTAATTTTAATTTCCTTAAATAATTGATAGTTTTGACTGCTTATTTATTTATTAACTTACAAACCTATTTATTTAACCAGTCCTATGTGGTTGCTATTTCCTTTTATGCCCTAGCCACTTGAAAACTCAGAGAGAAATCTGGTGCTCACCTATACAAACTGTATTTGCATTCTTGTACGCTATTTTTGCTTCAATCTTTTCTACATGGCCCTAGTTTTCTATTTTAACCACCATATTGCATACATGTAGTTTAAAGGAATCCATTCTCAAATAATTCCAGAATCACCAAAGATAGGCTTGACTTGTTCTACTTCTACCCTGTGTCTGTCTTCTCATCTTCTAGCATTTCCTTCTAAGTCACATCACTCTTTGGTGTTCCTCAAACACAAGGCATGCTTTCACTTCTGGCCTTTGCATTTGTTGCATCCTGACTGTAATTATCTGTCCTCCATACAGCTACATGGCTTGCCCCTCCATTTCCGTTAATTTTTCTGAAGAGCCAACTTATCAGAGGGGTCATCTTTGACATCCTGTAATATAACACAAAATCTATGTCTATCTAGATATATATGAATATGGACACATATATGTTAGATGTAAAATAAACACATCTGTCCCATCTCCACATATATACACGGTACTCGAATCTCCTATACGCTATTTTTCTTTATACAATTATCACTACCTACTTTAAGTTCCATTAGATTAGGCCTTTCTTTTGTGTTTGTTACTTTGCTCTACTCTATTAGCACTGCCTTGGACACAGAAGACACTCATTGAATATTTGTCAATTGTAAGAATAACTACATGGATAAACAAAAGAAACGGACTCTAAACACATGAAGTACATACACTGATTTATTATCGTAGAAGAAAACAATGCAAATTCAAAAATAGCAAATAGCCTAGTGCTTTGTCTTTCAAGACACAAATTAACATGAACTGAGTTGCAAAAGAGAGGTTATAAAATCCAATTTAATTTTGTCTCCTTCTATTTTAGCTTAATTTAACTTCCTTCCCAATTTTACTTGCCTGAACTTTGAATCATTCCAGAAAAGAAATGATCCAAAATAAATGTTTCCTGGTTTAGAATTAGCATGGTTGTTGGGAAAAATAATGCATTTCTCACAAGTGAGATGGGCCTGAGGTGGCTCACACCAAGCCAAATGCCAAGTAAAATGAAGGGATTCTCATTATAAGGCTTGTTTTGTCTGATGGGGGATTTTGGAGTCCTGCGATTCTGTAATAACATTATCTGTTAGAGGAGATTAGGCAAACGAGAGCCAATTAAACTGCTGGACAACAGCCAAGGTACCACTGCCGACACAAAGAGGAGTTTACTTGCAAGTATCAAAGGAAGTCTCTGATCTTGTCTGAACACCTTTCTTTTTCCTTGGGGAAAGCTTCTTATTTTTAATGATACAATGCAGAGAAACAAATCTTAATATTTTAGATGCAATGCAGCAAAAGGAATAAGAAAACGATACTTACACCCTGAAGTGATGATGAAATGGCCTCTTGTGTTATCTGAGGAGAAATCATTCTCTACTCTGGGGTCCAAATGCTAAAAGGGAATGAGGAGTCTCAAAAGCAAGGCTTTTTCAGCACTCAGTAAACTGGCCCTGTGAAATCTTATACACAAGCTATAGTTTGACAGTTTAAAGCTTTAATGCTTTCTTCATTTTTCCATAAAGTGAGGGGCACTGGTTTATGCCCATCCTACTCTTACACAAGTTCAGTGAGCTGGATATCACCAGGATGCTCATCAAATATCTCTCATGACTTAGCTAAATTTTGCTCCTATTTCTCAAGTGTGGTTTTCTTTACTTCTCCAACAAAGAGCAAAGAAGACAAAGTGATGTCCTTAAGTGATATGGTGAATGCAAGTGGCATATATGGTAGTGAAGTCCAACAAAAGAGAAAAATGTGATATTCTCAGGAGTAAGTTAGAGCTTGAGGTACTCTGAGGAGAAAATCGCATCAGCAGTTCTTATGTCCAGTTAGAGACTACGTATCTAAGTTATGTCACTTTGTGCATGATTTTCTAAGTTACTGTATAAAAATAATTACTTTAACACGTCAAGGAAAGAGAAATCACATAAAAGGATGTGTAAAATTTCCTATACAACATTTTACACTACCAATTAAAAAACACTGTGGTGTAAATTGGGTAATAAATGGGAATTCCTGTATCTTTAGTTCTTAGGCCTTTTCCTTATTTCACTCTTGGCATTTGGTACCTCAAGTTATACATACTTCTCAAAAATGCTCAGCATTAATGAGGAAAATGAGGCCACCGGGGCTTTCTAATTATAATGAAAATGTTCTCTCATATTCATATAAGATTTTGACTTGTTCTCCACTCTTTTCATACTCTGAAACCCATTTTTCACTGTTGTAATCTATAATTGCTATAGGAAATACATATTTTGATCTTCATTGTTCTGAGTACAGAATGTGAGACTGATTCATATATCGCTTAATAATTGGAAAATGGTTAAATAACTGAGGCGCTGATGTAAAAAAAATTTTAAAAGGTAACACAGAGTGCTGTCAGTGTTAATGGGATGTAAACGAGATACTGTAATGCATTATTGCATTTCTGGGTCACAAAATCCTCTCCAAAATCATTTAGGAATATTAATCAGATGAAAACTATCAACTGATCTCAGTTTGATGTCAAAATATCGGTGAAAAATTTTCTTCCTCCTCTTTTGTGTTCATTATTACCAGACTCCTAAGACAGTAAAAGTAATTCTACCTCATTGCACACTTGTATTCCCAGACAGAATATACTCTTACAATCCATGCTTTTCTCTAATCCCATTAGTTTTCAATTATTTTTTTGTAGTACTCCATACAATAAGATATAAAATACACAAGTTATGGAAGTATCTAAGTTGAAAAGTCTTTTGCCCATTGCAATATCTCCATCCAACCAGATCCCCCTTCTTAGAGGCAAGCTCCTTAACACACTTCAAATATAGTGTGACAGGCCACAGATATTCTATGATTATCACCGTGTGTGTGTGTGTGTGTGTGTGTGTGTGTGTGTGTATGAGCATGTTCTTTCCTCTAAGCAGCACATGACACCCATTTTTTTATATCCTCCATTTTTTTAATTTAACAATAAAACTTCAAGATCTTTCTACACTAACACATAGAGAAGTGTCTTTCTTCTTCATAGATGAATGGCGTCCATTGTGTGGATGAATTGTAATTTTCTCAAACACTTCTCTATTGAAGAATATCGAATTAATTTCCAATCTTACACAATTCAGAAAACAATGCATGTAGCCAAATACACACACATGACATATGGCATGGGTAAGTTTATCTGCAAGGTAAATTTGAAAATCACTGATTCAAGGAGTATGCACCAGTTTTGTCTTGATAGATACTGCTAAGTTGCTCTGCACACAGGCTTTATGAAACTATCATCAACACTGTGTGATCCCCTGATCTCTACATCCCTGCCATGTGTTAACTTCGTTAACCTGATGGGTGACATTTTTGGTTAAGATTTCTTTTATCACAAAGGAGGTGGGATATTTTCACACATTTATTTCAAAGCCAAGTGACTTTTCCTATGAATTTTTTATTCATATATGACCCTTTTTGTATTGAGGTGTTGGCTTTATTTGCAAGAGCTTTTTTTATGCTTTTATAATTGTCTGTGATAAGAGTCGTATGCAACTTGTTATTTGTGTCTGTCTTTTTCTTCTGTTAATTTACAGCAAATTTAAAGCATCTAGAACTATGCCACCTCTTCAGACCCTATCCTTGTTCCTCTACCTCTTCTCAACGTTATATACAATATAAAAGTACCTTTACTAGTTAGGGAGAAAGTGTCAAGAACCCTACCATATTACACTAACTGTTCAAAATACCACATCTAAACACACATGAGCTTACATGTCCTGTTTTTAATCTCTTCATGTCATTCTTGCCACCAAATATTTTCCTCTCCATGATGTCTAAATTAGACACCAAAGAAGATATTCTATATCCCATAAAATCATTTATTTTATGCTTTCCCAAAGCTTCCATTGTTTACTATGCTTACCTTTCACCACTACTGACTCTGTTTTGTGTTTCTCTCTTGGTTCTCTGTTTCTGTGTGTTATTAGAGTATGGTACTGTACTGTCCTTAATGTCTGTGTGACATGTCCCTGAGGCCAGTGAGTGCAGTCTCATTTGTGTAACAGTCCTTGAAATAATGAGATCCCACTGATTTTTCCCCCTTTTTCACAATCTATTCAATCAGACTAAAATAAATACATTAATGACTGTATCTGTTTTGTAGAAGTCCTTTTTTCCCAATTCCTAATATATTTTGTGGTATAGAATTCTGAAGAATTTAAAGTAGCCATATGTGATTTTAGAAAATTATATGTTATAGGAAATATCTATGCAGAGCTGATAAACTTAGAAAGCTAATTTGTATGTGCCCTGTAGGAAGAAATATACGAACCCAACTGAGGTATGATTATATCACTGGTTCTTGACTTGCTATTTCCTGTTTGATCTGAAAAAATGTTTTTCCCACATCTTTGAAATAGGGGTCCATTTTTGTGTTTCACCTTATTAAAAAAAACAGCTTGTCAAATTAGTTTAAGCATAGGCCTACTACTGAGCAAGACAATAAATGTATATGTACACATATATGCAAACACACACTAACCTGCCTGGGGCTAAACTTTCAGAACTCTCAAACTCTGAGACTTCAAAACAGTTGTTGTTAGGGATGGAGAAGCTGCAAACCTTTCCTCCTTCAGAACAATGAAGCATTCCCTTTGGATCCAAGCAAGAAACCAACAACATAGAAGAGAGAGCCATAAAAATAGTACCGCCCTGCTGTGATGATTGATTTCCCACTTGAAAGGAAGTGTATTCTCTGATGGGGTGATAATCTAGACATAAACCAGCTTTTTTTCAGAAAATTTGGAGTAGCAACAGAAAGAAGAAGAGGAAGGACAGAAAACTGAGGGAAAAGGCAAAAACTCCATGGCAATCATTCACAGCAGCCACATGGCTATTGTAAGAATCATCTAGTCAGCAGCCCAGGGAGCAGAGTGGTAAGGAGAGATAGGTCAGCTATTAGGGATGGGTGGGAAAGCAAAAGAGTCACCTGTACCTCATCAATGTGCCACCTGAGGCATAAGACATTCCTACTATATATGCGAATAGAGTTTGGGTGTTGCTAAATGTGAGTGCTGAGGTGGAGGCAAATTAACAACTTGCATTTGGCTCTAATGTCCCCGAGACACTGATGACTAAAGGCATTTGCACAAGGCCACATTCCATAAAAAGGGAAGAGATATTAACCGTTTTCATTCTTTACCTGCACCTACACTCAAGGACCAGCAGATCACAATAACTAACATGCAAAAATATCATGAAGAAGCACCAAGAGAGATTTGAGGAAGATATACTTTGAGGAAATATATCTTACAAGAATTCTATGGGGAATCAATTATATTTGAAGGTGTTCTTGTTACAATATATGAGGAATGCCAAGTTTCATTCATCTGTTGAAGACGGACGTTCCAGTCATTAGAGGAACTGCAGTAATTAGAGGAACTGCACTCAGGTGACTCATTCACCATGGAATCTGGATGGTGAACTTTTATAGCACACATGTAAGTGAATGGAGATACATATTCCTCAATATATAAAATGTGAATGCAAATGTATTTCAAATGCAAAAATAATCATTTAACACGTTTACAAATGTTTATTTGCTGACTTAAAACTTGACTTCTGAAATTTTATGCCACTTTTGATTTAGGGATGGAAGATGAGAAGCTTAGATTTTTAAAGGCATAAAATAAAATGTTTAAATCTTTTCTGAAGTGAGTTGAAGTCTCCAGATAGAGCGATTCTGCCATCAAAATCTGTTAACATCTAAAGAAAGTCTTTTCGATGAATTCAAGAATGCTAAGGACCAATGTCTTTTCTTTTTCTAAATAGTTACTTTGTTCAAGCACTACCAGACTCAAGTTTTGAAGATCTAACAGGGTCTATATAAAATTGCTTTCTAATTCATTTCACTTTCTGTGTCAAAGATTCACTAGACATATCCCAGAGATGTCAAATTTCAGCGCAAAGTCACTCTTGTGTTGGTTTCTATGGCAGCCAATTGCAAAAATTGTAAAACAGCTATCAACCTTCTATTCCAGTGTTGACTGCAGCATCAGTGTCAGGAAGATGGTATTTGTCTTGACAAGTCTCCATCTGAATATAATACATATAAGTTACACCCTTAAGTTGTAAGTCACCATAATGCCAGAAACAGTGGTACACATGGAGATGCACAATGTTGATAAGCATGTATGAGGAGGAGAGGAGAGAGGGGAGGTGAGGGAGACAAAAAAGGGAGAGGGATAGAGATGCTATTTCATAATTCAAGATTCTCTAAAACATAGAGATGCAATCCTTCTCTTTCTGAGAGTTTCAAAGAATAGGTATAAAAAGCTGAAACCATATCACTATTTGGTGAAAGGAGAGAGACTCGGTCCAATTCCTAAATGAGCGTCTGAATCAAAGGAGACTGCAGATCTCAGGAATAGATGTAGATCTTCAGAAGTAGACAAGAGACAGAATATTGGAATATTGAAAAATAAAGCTGAAGAGCAGCAGGAAAGGGAAAAAAAGTTGTAAATTTTTAAGCTAAAATCATATATTTAGAATATTAGTTACATATCTTTACTTCTATTCAGTCCATCAGTCAGACTCGTAAAAGACTGCAAGACTCAAGTCCTATATTTAATTGGTAGGGAGAGCCTAAACACAAAGGGTAGGGATGAACTCTACAATTTCTCCTCACTATCATGTGTGGGGAGATGATGAAAATCCTCAGGAACCTGTAAGATGTGAGCAAAAAGAGGCCACAGAGGATGACCAAGCAATGGGAAGTAATATTCCCCAGCTGGACCTGGAGAGGAGCTCTGCAGGCTCTTTTTTGATGACTGGGTTAGGAGATTCAGAGCAGTAGATACAAAGTGGGATTTCCACTCACATAGATCTGGAGGTAAATATCAACTCTGCTGCTTCCTTTGTGATCGTGGATACGTTGCTTACCTCTTCAAGTCTCATTTTCATCACCAATAAAATTAAGAAATGTGATTGGCCTTATGGGGCTGGTAGGAAAATTACGTGAGAAAAAATATGCAAGGCACCCAGCACAAAAGCTGGCCCCTATTAAATATGTAATGTATGAGAACTATTGTAATTAATACTATTTAGTATACTTTGAATCACACTATTTTATCACACAGGCTATGATTTGAATTATATTATCCTGCCAGCCCCTGGAACACTTGGTAAAGTCCTGTACATAGGATAAATGCTCAATCACTACATGTGAATGAACGACAATCTCAGTTAGAAAGAAAAGTCATATGCATAAATTGAAGATCCAAATAATAAACTGTTACTGCCATGTGATGGTAATAATAGAAGAATCCAGGTCCAACCTGGTAGTTTAACTTTTCTTATATCATTTAAATTCAGAGGAATTATAGCATGATTGACAACACAGGGCTTGGAACCAAACTGTGTGGGTTCATATCTCATCTTTACCATTGATTTAAAGTGTGAATTGGAGCATAGGCCCCCTACCTGTAAAACTGTAGTAGAAATAGAACCATTTCATAAAATTGCTGCGGTGATTAAGTTAGTTGATAAAAGCAAATGAGTAAAAGCACCTAGAATAGTGTTTGGCACTTATGAAGCAACACTGAAGTATTACTTCATTAAAATTAGTGATTGATGTTGAATGTTGCTAATACTTAGGCAAAAAAATATCCATTTTAATAGCATATGTAATCATACACAATTTAAGTATGAAAGGTTGAACATAACTAATGTGGGAAAGAGCGGATCAAGTCTCAGTCTTGACCCTAACTGGCTTCATGACTTTGAGCGAATCATGAAGCATCTCTGCATGTTCTCATCAGTTAAATGTGGGCATAAGGTAGATTTTGTTTGTAGCCCAGACAGTCTCTACTATGAAAAAGTTCTCTGATTTTTACTGCATTTTCTAGGATCATTTATCTTCCCTTGGGAGTGCAGCTTCAATTCTATAAAAGAAGTCAGTTGGAAAAAAAAAAAAGCTTACAGAGAATTTCACTTTGCTATCAAGTTTCTAGTATCAAGTCTATTCCATACACAATAAGGCAGAACTATAGTAAAACATCCTGATGCTATTTCTCTTCAAGACCCCTTCACATTTACCAATGCCATTGGAACTGGATTCAGAAAAGAGTAAAGTAGCAAGGAGATGTGTGATAGGGCCTTTTTAAGCTCTCAACATTTCCGTGAACTCTGTTTCTTATATTCAGAGTTGCAAGGTTTTTGTCATATCACATATACCTCCTGTATTTCCTATATTCAGCCCAAACCCTTTACTTCCATGAGCACCTCAGATGATGTGAAGCATATGGTAGCCACGTAAAACTGGGAGTGTAACACAACATCGCAGAAGCTTTGAATAATAGAAGACTTTGGTATTAATTCCATGTCAACTCATTTTTAAAATGAGGGAAATGAGGCAAAAAGTGTCCTTAAACTTGTTCAAAAGGATACAGATAATTAGAGATACAGCCAAGACCATAAACTCTTTCTTAGCCTAATCCACCATTTTTACCACTGTATCATGGTTCCTTTATGTAAATAAGTGCTTAGTTTAGCCCAAAAGGGTATTATTCCCTAAATCAGTTTGTTACCTCAGTCAATGTCATCCAACAGTATGTTTGCCTTAAGAACATAATTTAATGGCTCTACTACTCCTAATTGTGTAAGAATCATTCAAATTATCATAGCTTTTAACCACAAAATGCAAAAGCTGCCTGCACTGGACACAAAGTTTCACAAGTACTTAGTCTCTGCAACAAAGCCGAGTAAATAACGGATGACAGTGAGAGAGCTTGCTCCAAACCCTTATTTAGGAATTTAGAATTGGGCCTGAAAAACAGTACCACTTGTCAGAAAACAAAAAAATGTTTTCTTCATTTATGGGATATAGTGCCATGGAGATATTAGCAATGGTTAATGATTCACAGGAAAAAGTTTGGAGATCTTAGCTACTTTCTGACTTTGGTCTTTTTTAGAATCTGGAGTTACATTCTGGAATTTGCTTTACATATTAGTGTCACACAGAGCATTACTTTTAGTTGAGAAATATTCCATTATCTTGTACTTAAATCTCATAAGCTATATATGTATTTATTTTTATAAACACTTTTTAGTGCTCAGATTGATTCAAAGTATACACTGTATCTTTGGGTTGATTTCCTTTCATTATGAGTAAAAATCTAGTGCTAAAGTAAAAAACTAGAAAACAATGTACTCTACTGACATTTGTTTTTAAAGGCAGACTTCAGTAAAAAAGATATATTTACCTACCCACATAGTACTATCTAGCAGGTGGAATGATGTCCCCCTCGCAAAAGTGGTCTACATCCTGATCCCCAAAACCCGTGAATGTGCTGGATTACACAACAAAGGGGAATTAACATTGCAGATGGAACTAATATTGTTAATCATCTGACATTAAAATAAGAAGAGTACCCTGGATTATCCAGATGGGTCCAATATCATCATATGGGTCCTTAAATGTGGAAGAAGGAGGCCGAAGAATAGAATCACAAAGCGTTGCTTGCTAAAGAATGGTCAGAAGATGAAACACTGCTGGCTTTGAAGTCAGTGAAAGAGGGACGTGACCCTGGAATATGGACAGACTCCAAAAGTTGGAAAAGGCAAGAGATGGATTCTTCCTTAGAGCCTCCGGAAAGGAGTGCAGTTCTGCTGACAATTTGACCAGTGAGACCTGTGTCAGGTTTCAAACTCCAGAAGCATAAGATCATAAAATGGTATTGTTTTAAGCTACTAAGTTTTTGGGTTTTTTTGTTTTTTTAATACAACATTTATTGTCAAATTGGTTTCCATACAACACCCAGTGCTCATCCCAAGAGGTGCCCTCCTCAATGCCCATCACCCACTTTCCCCTCCCTCCCACCCCCCATCAGCCCTCAGTTTAGTCTCAGTTTTTAAGAGTCTCTTATGGTTTGGCTCCTCCCTCTCTGTTTGTAACTTTTTTCCCCCTTCCCCTCCCCCATGGTCTTCTGTTAAGTTTCTCAGGATCCACATAAGAGTGAAAACATAGGGTATCTGTCTTTCTCTGTATGACTTATTTCACTTAGCATAACACTCTCTAGTTCCATCCACATTGCTACAAAGGGCCCGATTTCATTCTTTCTCATTGCCACGTAGTATTCCATTGTGTATATAGACCACAACTTCTTTATCCATTCCTCAGTTGATGGACAGTTAGGCTCTTTCCATAATTTGGCTATTGTTGAAAGTGCTGCTATAATCATTGGGGTACACATGCCTCTATGCATCAGCACTCCTGTATCCCTTGGGTACATTCCTAGCAGTGCTATTGCTGGGTCATGGGGTAGATCTATTTTTAATTTTTGGAGGAACCTCCACACTGTTTTCCAGAGAGGCGGTACCAGTTTGCATCCCCACCAGCAGTGCAAGAGGGTTCCCGTTTCTCCACATCCTCTTCAGCATCTATAGTCTCCTGATTTGTTCATTTTAGCCACTCTGACTGGCGTGAGGTGATATTTCAGTGGGGTTTAGATTTGTATTTCCCTGATGAGGAGTGACGTTGAGCATCTTTTCATGTGCTCAACAAATTCCACACCTGAATAACAAATAATCCAGTGAATAAATGGGCAGAAGACATGAACAGACACTTCTCTAAAGAAGACATCCAGATGGCCAAGAAGCTGCTAAGTTTTAGAATAGAAACCTAATGCAAACTACTTATTTTTAAAATTACCACTAAACAGGAACCCATGGGGGAGGGGAAGGAAAAAAAAAAAGAGAGAGGTTAGAGTGGGAGAGAGCCAAAGCATAAGAGACTCTTAAAAACTGAGAACAAACTGAGGGCTGATGGGGGGTGGGCGGGAGGGGAGGTTGGGTGATGGGCATTGAAGAGGGCACCTTTTGGGATTAGCACTGGGTGTTGTATGGAAACCAATTTGACAATAAATTTCATATATTTAAAAAATAAATAAATAAATACATAAATAAATAAAATTACCACTAAAAACTAGAAATTGAATGTACTGTGATATTCAAGATCTTTTTGTTAAGAGACGATGATAGGGGCACCTGAGTGGCTCAGTCAGTTGAGCATCCCACTTCGGCTCAGGTCATGATCTTATGGTTCCTGAGTTCAGGCCGCACGTCAGGCTTGCTGCTGTCAGTGCAGAGCCCACTTAGGATCCTCTGTCACCTGCCTCTCTCTGTCCTGCTGCTGCACACGCTCTCTCTCTCAAAAAAAATAAACATCAAAAAAAGAGACAGTTATAATTTTAAAAAGGAATGTAATTTAGGTCTAACAATTCTCTATCACATAAGAAAGCAGGACTAATGACAAGGAAAATAACTATTCCTCCTTCTACAAAAGAGAGCCATGAAGAAAAATGTTTTGCTACCAATGTTTCTATTGTTCCTAGATGTAAAGGTATATATGCCACCTAAATCTTATTTTTTAAAGTTGTCAACTTTTTTAATGAAAGCTTTGTAAAATATAGAGAAATATGAAAAAGATAGTTTAAATTCAAATCTTAAATCCTCTTTAAATCATATTTTCCAGTACTAATTCAGTAGATATTAAGAGGTCATTGATAAGGAAAAGAGGGGATTATGATTTTTTTGGTTTTGCAAATGAATTTTGAGGTCCTATCTTCATAAAACTCTACTACTGAAGACAACCACATCTGCCTCTGCCTTCAGTGACATTTTGTTTTCTGGATTACACATGCTTACACCCACCCTCTACAGGTGATGATGCACCTGTCAACACATGTGATCTATTGATCAGTACAGGTGACTGTAGGTTCATGGTGAACAATTAGGAGTCACTGGAGATATCAATAAAATGATGTCTCTACCCTCCCAAACCCAATGGATGATCAACCTGGGTCTCAGTGATCTATAATGGCTACAAAGAAATCAACACAAGTTAAGGGCCAAGAAGCCATGTGAGAGGCTGTTGTCATGTAGGTCAAGATGGTGAGTCCCAGATTGACATGTGATTATAAAAACAGTAAAGAAAATATGGGCTTAAGAAATGGTATGCAGAAAGAAATGACACAATTGTGAGACTGAGGGCAAGCAGTGTCAAACAATGACAAAAATGTGTCAGTACGGCTGCCTCTAGGTAACTGGCCTTTGGAGCCAAAAGGCCAATCATCAGTAGGTAGTGTGGGGAGAACACATAGAAACTCTAAAGAATAAGAGTAAAGATGCTGAAAACATTGTATTACCTAAAACTGTCAACCAAAATCATCTGCTTTAATTTCCTGCACACCCGCTGCATGGTGTAACAATTCCAGGTGATATTTAGACACCCAGATAATCTACTTCTCCCACGTATGAGGAAACATTAGCAGAGAGGAAAGAAAGGCCATTTATAAACTCTGTCATCATCATTCAGCTTGAGAATAACAGAAGCAGGTGTGTAGGCCTTTCTCTAATACTCATGAGCAACAGGGATCTACTGTACTGAGAAAACACAGCTTGCTGCCAAATCTGGTGCACTCTTCCATTCTCAACAATAAGGAAGGCTCCACATCATAGCTATTGAGTTCATTCAGCTGTTCTCATATCATTTCCTCCACAGTCTTCCCGTAATTTCTATTGTGTCAACATGCAGAGAATTGATTACATTCTTTTTCAGTCCGTCTTTGAAACTTGCAATCAAATTATTCTAAGCAATTAAAAATGCATGAACATTTTCTTCCTTAGAAATACCTCTCCACATACCCCTCCTACCTCAACACTCTTGTCATCTCCTGCCCCACTCCCTTCAGAATTTTGCTACTGCTGGTTTAGAATATAATCCACTTAATGTATATACTCCATTGAAGCATCATGACCCACTGCCGGTACAACGTGTCTCACAAGAATTAACAATCATGAATCATGAAATCAGAGGTGATTTTAATAAAGACAGGTTATTGTGCAAAATAGTAATATTCTAGCCCCTTAGTGTGCAAACACTAAGGGCCCTGAATAAGTACGTACTACTCTTATTAGAAATTGTATACTGAAAAATTTTGTTTAGTTTTTTAATGTTTATTATTTTTCAGAGAGAGAGAGAGAGAGAGAGAGGGAGGGAGGGAGGAAGAGAGGGAGAGAGAGAGAGAGAGAACAAATAGAGGGCCAGGAACAGGAGACACAGAACCCGAAGCAGGCTCCAGTCTCTGAGCTGTCAGCACAGCACCCAATGTGGGGTTCAAACCCACAAACCGGGAGATCATGACGTGAGGTGAAGTCGGATGCTTAACCAACTGACCACCCAGGCACCCTGAATATATTTTCAATTCAAACTCATGTAATAACATTAATAAAATTACTTATAATTTTATATTTTCTGAGGATGTGCCATGTGCAAAGCATGGGGCAAAGCACACCGTGTTGTAACTACATACAAACTGGGGTTCCACTTTGACATATCAAGGTATACTCAGATCAAGGCTTCTGGAATTTTATAGCTAAGAACACTAACTATGCTGGCTGTAGTTTAATGACTGTGTGCTGTGTAATTAATTCTTTTTTCCCCATTAGCAGACCCTTGGGTATCTATAAACCTAACTTAAGTGCAAGAGGAATGAGTACTTTTTCTACAAGAATGACAGGACTCTATCTGGTAGGGTGACTGGTGGTTTATTAAATAAGCGGCAATTCTAAATTAGGTTATGCTGGTTTTGACAGTTTCTGCAAACTGACATTTTCATTTGCTCAGTTTCTTGGAACAACCCATCATGCAGATATATTACTTGTGGAAACCTCATAAAAACTCTGTTTTTCTCTGGGCTGTGAGCATGAATTTCTAATGAACTTGGCTCTAGGTGAAAGGCAAGTTCTCACCCATTACTGCAAGGGATGGTTTTATTTTACTGAATACCAATTTAGCAATATCAATGCAATACAGATGTCCTTATTTCTAATGTTGGATATATTGCTGTTGTGACCTTGAAATGGAAAAAAAGTTAAGAAACAGAATGGAAAGGATAAAAATCCTATGGAAGCTTGATATTTGCTGCTTGCACCTACAATTTATCTTTTTGGGCACGTCAGTGATGACTAGCACAAAATGCAGCCGTTCTAAGCTAACAGAGATAGAGCTCAATCATCTTGTTAAAGATCGCACAGCATGGTCAACACCCCCAACCCAATGTACAGTGTGACTACAGTAATCTTTAACATATTCTTGCTCAATAAAGTCACAGAAAAGTTATTTACTTTTAAGTCTGCAAACTGAAGTAGCATCTGAATATGTGCAAAGACGGACTACATTCACAAATACAGTTTTCTCGGTCAAACCTATTTTTCCACGCTGAAGTATTAGCATATTTCCATACAGAAGCATGTTTATTAGGATATAGTGACCCAAACAACTGAAAATTCACGAAGCTCTCAGTCAGCTGTTTTTGCTACAGAATGGAAGACAAATTATCTGACCAATATTTTCATTGATATCTGGTTGGTGCTGCTTAAACACATCGATAAAACACAGCAATCTGGCTGCTCAACATTATGTTCAACGAGGCACTGGAGATAATTCACCCATTGACTTCAACAGAATCTGGTGGAAAACACCTGGCTAAACCACAGATTCGGCCATAACTCTGGGAAGAAAGAGAGTACCAGTTTCCATATCAACCTCAGTTCCTTTAAGTCATAAGCTGCCTAGCACATGCACCTGCTTATGTTTTGAGATATTTTACCCAAACAACTGATGTAAGAATCACTACATTTGCCTTTTTATGAACTGCATCTAGGATGTATTCAATGGCTAGAAACAGAACTCATGATAGGATTTCATAGGTTGCTTTTTTTTTTTTTTCTTCTTTACAGGTTTGTGGTGTAAGAAGAGCAATTCTTTGCATGCGGTGCTCAAGAGCAACACAACTATTTCTAATACGATGAGAAAGTTTTCTTTGGGTTTTTAAAATGTTATGAAGAACATCCATTATAGCATCCTTGATAGTAAATGGCCTCACTGAACAATTTTTGGCTGTTGTTCAATATGACTGATTTGTGTAGAAAGAGAGTCAAGACATATTCTTGTGCTATATGTTACAATTGGCCCCATTCCATAGAGAGTCAAACATAGAGAGTCAAACTGTGACTGAGGCTGTGAAAAAACTTGCCATACAGCCCATTCAGAGCCTAAAACTGAAACAGTATTCGTGTCGTTTACTCTTCATCATGCTGCAAATGCAGGAAACACAGGAATGCTTGCTTCATGGCTGGAGGACAAGAGGGACATGTCGACAGCAGAGGGCCTTAAGTGTTATAACGATATCTAACGTTTTCTGAGGTAGTGCATAGGCCACTTTAAAAATACATTAAATGCACTATCTTACTTAACCTTCAAGCCAGACTTGAGTGGTAGTAATTACCATTCATCATGTTTCCTAAATGAAAAAACTGAGCTTTAGTGAGGTCATGCAACTTCCAAGAGGTCCCAAAGTAGGAAGTATGAGAGCTGGAATTTGAACCCAAGGTCTTTACCTCTAGAATCCACATACGAAAATACTTTATTCCATAGCCTTCTTATATCAGAAGGATGTTTCTCTGTATGTATGGGGGACCAGCAAACATTTTGGTGTGTTTAAAGGTGGATACATCATATTCAACCATTCTGTCCATCAGTCAATATTTGTAATCTGCATACAACATGCTAGGATTCTTCTAACAAAGTATTCTTCTAAGAAACATACAGTATGCTAGTATTCCTCTAGACAGATGGCTTTGGACAAGACAAATCCCCTACCTCACTGGGCTTACATTTTACTTTATTTTTAAAGGAGATGACTTTGGGTGCAGTATGTAAAGTTTTGTGGGGAGGGATGACACCAGAGAGCTTAGTTTGAAAGTTACTGCAATGATCCAAAGCACAAGCTAACGAGGACCTGTATTAGTTATTTATTGCTGCATAGCACATAACAAAAAATCTCATGGCATACAACAACATATAATTTATTATCTCACAGTTTCTGTGGTCAGGTATGGTTCCACTGGGACTCCTGCTCTGGGTCTCACAAGACTGCATCAAGGTGTTGGGCTGAGCTGCATTCTTTTATGGAGCTTGGGGCCTTTTCCAAGCTCAGATGGTTGTTGGCAGCAGTTAGTTCCCCATGATTGTAGATCTCTGTCTTCTTTCTGTCTACCAACCAGGCGGCACTCTCAGCCCCTAGAGACCACTTGGAGTTCCTTTCTACACGGCTCTCTCAAAACATGGCTGCTTAGTTAATGAAGGAGGACCTGTTTCCAGCAAGAGAATCTCTCTCTTGAGGAAGGGCCCAGTCCTCAGTTTAGAGGCATTCTCCTGATTAAGTCAGGCCCAACCAAGATCATCTCCATTTGGATTACTTCAAAATGAACTGATTTGGGACCTTAATTATGGTTGCAAAATTCTCTTCACTTTTGCCCATATAATGTAACTGAGTCAGGGAAGTGGCATTCAGTCTCTCCCCCACTCAGTGGGAGGGGATTATACAGGGCATGTACACCAGTGGGCAGGAATCTTTGAGAGGTCCTCTTAGAGGCTCCCTGCCTTCCACAGAATCCTCATTTTCCAGAATACCCAGAATGAATGATGCCAGATAGGTTTTAGAAGCAGAGCTAAGAGGGAAAAAGGGGGAAGGCAAATTAGAAAGAAGGATGATTAGAGAGAACTGGAATCTTTTCTTCCTGTGAGAACTGTAAAAACCTTTAATTAAAATATATGACTAAAGAGCATTAGTGCAAAGATAACTATTCGATCTGGGGCATGTTGACGTGTTATAAGAAATGTAAGGAAGGGATGTCCATCAGGCATCTGGAAGCCTGGATCCTGAAAGGGAAAGGGAAAAAAGGAGCCCTAGGGGACAAACCTGTAAATTACTTGAAGAGCAGAGTCAGCTATAAATGGGTGACATCCCGTGAGTTTGACTACAGCGAGAGAAATGACCCAACATAAGAGCATGATACATTGTAAGCTGTGATCAAATAATTTCAATTTAATTTAGACTTTCAAAATGCTTCTTATGAAAAGACACTAAAATTAAAATGTGAGCTTAGAAAAATGAAAATGAATGTCTTGGGCATCTTGCTCTCTTATTAACTTGTTCTTCTCTATGGGTAAAAGACAAACACTGTCATTCAAATGTCTAATTCATCTTTACTGCATGATGCAACTAACATGCACAAAATCAGGAAGATGTTTGAAGAGTATCTCATGACTGTGAATGATCTGGTAAGTAACATGATGTATAGTTTTGGCACTGCCCTAATCAGTCTAGTGCATTTATTATGGGCTGTTAAAAACTTCAAAGAATATAAAAATGGTTATGTATCTTAGACTGTGAATCCTTCACACTTTGTCTGTGTTCACTAATTGCATAAACTAAGTCCTCAAATCCCTCTTACATTCAAATTCAAAGAACATGTAGTGGGAATTTAAAATACATGTTTTACTTACTTGCAAATTTTTATGTCCTTATAAAGAGAATATGTATTTTGTTTCATGGAAAAAACATGTCTTATTTACCTCTTTATCCCTTTTACATAAAAGGATCAGGAATACGTAAAATACAGACTATTAATTATAAAATGATGAGAAATTATTTTTGAAACAAAAGCAAAAGCATAAAATATAAAAATCCATTAAAATTTAATCTATATTTCATGAAAATATAAAATAAAATGTATAAAAATACATATTTAATTTATATATCTATACTTAACTGCATATATATTTACATACCTATTCTAATAAAACTCATAAAGCAAAGAAAGACCTTAGAACAAGATACAACAGGTCTGTATGCTTATCCACTAGATGGCTCCCTTACAATTCCAACGTGTAATTTTGCTATTCTACGGAAAACTCAAAATTCACTTAAAATATACTTTGCCCAATCTTAACATTTGCTTCTAATGCCATCCACCGCAGCACTACTGAACCAGTGAGAGAAACTCAAACCATCTTTTGGTAAACGACAGGGATTATGCTTTGTACACCTTTATTATTTATCAAACAGTTAGAAAATGACTACTGGATATACAGTATTTCTTTTTTTTAAAAAAATTAATGTTTTTATTCATTTTTGAGAGACAGAGAGAGACAGACCGTGAGCGAGGGACGGGCAGAGAGAGAGGGAAACACAGAATCTGAAGCAGGCTCCAGGCTCTGAGCTATCAGTACACAGCCTGATGTGGGGCTTGAACTCACTAACCATGAGATCATGACCCGAGCTGAAGTCAGACAGATGCTTAACCAATTAAGCCACCCAGGCTCCCTGAGTATACAGTATTTCTAAACATTATATCAGTAGATACACTTAGGGGAGACACTTAGGGTACCTATGAACAATGTGGACTTCTGGTATCTGTCATATCTACCAGATCAGAATCACTAGGGGTGAGAGAGAACCAATACTCTGGATCCTTAACAACTTTATGCAAAAAGTTTGAAAATCACAGTATAAAAATTATACCTTGTAGGACAAATTTGGTTTTAACTGTGTGTGGACTACATGTACTGATTTAAAATGCTTGCCTACTTCAATTAATACTTTTACCGTTGACTCTAAGAAAGAAAAAACCACCACCAAAAGATTTGCTAAGAGATTAGAATCACACAGTCTTGGAGCTGTAAAGGATACCATATCCATTGGCTCTTAACCCTGGCTGCCCATTAGAATAACCTGGGGAGCTTTTAAAAACTGCCAATGCCTTAGTCCCACCTCCAGATATTGCTTTTTTAATTACTATAGGATGGGGGCTAGTTACCGGTATATTTCAAAAAGTTCCCCCAATGATTTTCATGTGCAGCAAGGGTTGAGAACTACTAATCCAGAAAAAAATCTCATTTTATATATAAAGAACTATGGTCATAAATAAGTTAAACATCTTGCCAGAAAATATGCAAGGTGTTGCCTAAGTTAGGACTAGAATCCAGGTCCTCTGACTTCTAGGACATTCTTCTCCTCACAATTCCTATTTATTCAGAAATGAGTGGAATCTTTTGTGTCCCAGCCCCGCAAAAAAAGCTCCAAGAATGATAACAGTACTCGCAGAAAAAAAAATTCAAATATTTGTAAAGATATTGCATATAGTTGATATCACACTGTAAAAAAAAATCTTGCCACATCATCCTTTCATTGCAACATTTGAGAAGAAAATTTAAGCCAAAGCCTTAAAAGTTCAGATCAGTGACATATGATGTGTTCACCACAAAGCAGTTGTCAATGGCTCTTGATATTGAATGAGAGATGGAAGAGAGGCATCCACTGGGCATACACAAAGCGAAGACTGAAAAGAAGGCAGACCTTGCCCAATATGAGTTAAGAGGACACCCAGGTACTAAGCACCTGTGATTAGCACTGGGTGTTGTATGTAAGTGACGAAACACTGAATTCTACTCTGAAACCAATATTGCACTGTATGTTAACTAGAATTTAAATATAAAAAAAGAGGACATCCAGGGGAGGTATTATCCTTTAACTGAAACAGATGCAAGTTCATTATAAAGCTACATAAAACACTTACAGAAACCACCTCAAAAACTAAAGAAAGGAGACACGAGAGCAGCTGACATACACCACAAGGCTTTGTTGTAAATAAAATCAATTTTATGGTTTCACTCAGCCCTTAATTTGCCAAAATGCTCAAACTAAAACCAATACACAAGCTTCAGCAAACTCAGCGGGGTGGGTGTTTTTTGTCAGAACTGGTTGCAAACTGCCAAGCAATATGGGATAAAAGCATTTCCACGGCTACACTCTCACCCACAGAGAAGATGTTCCTCATTTTGAAGGTCAGGCCATACATCACTGGCCCAATGTCAGGAAACATGCATCGCCTCCGCCTACACTGTGCTAGGTCAGTTAGAAAATAAACAAAAGCAACAGCACAGAGTGGCTACCCCCTCAACTGCTCCATCCCCCTTTGCAACCATTCCATCTGCAAAGGAGAAGCCAACGTGAAGAAGCCATGCAGCAAAATTCAAGTGTTTTGCTTAAAACACCAGTATTTCTAGTATCTCTCAGCAAATTACATTTTTTTCTCTGATAAATACAGGACGGACTGAACTGGCAATACTAGATGATTTACAGTAGAGCTTTTAAAATGTCACTGTAACTTTACAATGTTTTGCCCATATGTATTTCAGCTTGCCGTTGAGTCAGAGGCTTTCAGATTCCTTCTGCCACCAAAGGTTTCATATACTGATCATCGGTCATCAGGCGGATGGGGCTCCATCAGCCAGAGGGCTGATATCCCAGAAAATTCTAACTTCAAACTCCAGTCTCCAGCATTGCCTGTGAAGGATCACTGCTAAATTACAATTAAATCTCAGTGGTTGAAGAACGGCCTTTCCTACTGGCCAGTCACATCTCATTAACAATTTAGTATGAATCTCTTCACCAGATGAACTTATAGTCACATTTGAAAGACAGGGGGGGAAAAAAAACCCTGGCAGACCTGGAGATCCAGAAAAGAGTGGGATAGGGTTTTTCAAGTTTCCAACTGTGCAAAGGATTGTAGGAGGGCATGGAAATGAAGTCAGCTGACTGGTTGCCTAATAGACATCAATATACATAATTAAAAAAAACATAGAGCATCTAGAGGGACCATATGAAAGGGAGTGAGCTTGGAAGGTTTAGATATTATGGGGACAAGACAGCCTGGGAATGCTGAAGTTCCATTATCTAATTATAGGATTCAAAATAAACCTTCAAACAATATTAACCTGGGATATGCTCCAAAGCTCCAAATACCTCAATATAACGCAATCAGGTCCAAACACTTTCACATATATCTTCCCACTTTTTTTAATGTGTATTTATTTATTTTTGAGAGAGAAAGCGAGAGCATGCAAGCAAGGGAGGGACAGAGAGAGAGAGAGAGAGAGAGAGAGAGAGAATCCCAAGCAGGTTCTGCACTGTCATTGCAGAGCCCAATGCGTGGCCCAAACTCATGAAATGTGAGAACATGACCTGAGCTGAAATCAAGAGTCAGACACAACCGACTGAGCCACCCTGGAGTCCCTTTTCTAATTTTTTTTACATGTTTATTTATTTTGAGAAAGAGAAGAGAGCACATGCACAACTGGGGGGGAGGCAGAAAGAGAGCGAGAGCAAGAGAATCCCATGTAGGCTCTGCACTGTGGGCGCAGAGCCCAATGCAGGGCCTGAACCCACGAACCATGAGATCATGACCTGAGCCAAAATCAAGAGCCGGACACTTAGCCGCCAAGCCACCCAGGTGCTCCACATATTTTCTCATTTTTAGTAGCCAGCTTCATCCCATTTCCTTAACACAGACTTACAGGATATAAACATGCTTTGAAATCCATAGATGAGGCTGTCTTCATTTAAAATGAAGGTCTACCCTCTCAAAGACATTACAGCCAGGAACTTCATAACAAATCAATCTCACAAAGTCTAAATAGGTGAGTTATATGTCCACTATAAATTTCTTCTGATGGGTTGAGTCATTTAGCATGAAGGCAAAAAGGCTTGGAGCAACAATACAACATTATATTCAATGCCATGTCAGCCAGTGGCCATGGATGCTCAATAAATAGCAGTATGCTATGACTGATCATTTACCACAAACTTTGCAAGTACTGAAGATGTAATAAGCTAAGTCAGGAAAGAAAGGGAGTTTGGATTGCCTTTCTCCCACTAATATATAAAACACCCCAAATCACTCTACTATATTCTGAGATCCAGGCAGAAGTGGCTAATTTTTAAAATAATTTCTATAATTCAGAACAACTGTTCCTATGCTGAGAATCTATGTTGGCACTACAGGCAAGGCATGGATTTTCAAGACAGGGGGTAGCATGAACAGAAACAATGTGAGTGAGGACCAGACCTGGCAATATCCAGAGGAGACTTACTTAGCTACCTTTGTCTCTAACACCTCTATCACAAAAACAGAGACAGCCAAAGCCAGCACATGGACAACTCGACAGAATAAACAATCCAGCTTCTTCAATAAACTGGTCAAAAAAAAAAAAAAAAAGAGGGATGTAATGGTTACTTTTATGTGTCATTCGGGTTAAGGGATGCCCAGATAGCTAGGAAAACATTAATTCTGGGTCTGTTTGTGAGGGTGTTTCTGGAAGTGGTTAGCATTTGAATCAGTAGACAGAATTATGAAGATCTGCCCTCACCAATGTGGAGGGATGGTGGGTGAGTGCAGGGGCATCATCTACTCCATTGAGGGCCCAAACAGAGCAGAATGGCAGAGGAGGAACACGGTCCTACTCTCTTCTTGAGCTGGGAGTTATGGCTCCTCCTGCCCTCAAGCATTGGAGATCCTGGTTCTCCAGTCGTTAGAGTCCATCAGGCTTTCAGACTGAATTATACCACTGGCTTGCCTGGTTTTCCAGCTTGCAGACAGTACATTGGGGGACTTCCTGGCCTCCACCAGTGCAATAGCCCATTCCTATAGTAAATCTCCCCTTACATATATCCATGTATATCCTTATTGGCTCTATTTCTCCAGAGAACCCTCATATAAGAAGGGTATCTATAAGTTAAAAAAGACTTAAAAGATGTTTTAAAATCAAACAAGACTAAACTACACTGTTTAATGATGCATATTTGAGTGGCAAAACTATGAAGAAAAGGAAGGATGCAATTCTAAAAAGTCACTACCATTTATGCTTATACATGTTGGGGGGCATGAGGAGGATGCACGTGGAAGGTTTCGGGCGTGCCTTGCAAAGGTCTGTCTCTTGACTGTATTTGCCTTAATTAGTAATGAGGGCATTCATTAACTATAGATTTGTTGACATAAATATTTTCAGTATCTGTGTTACCTATGAAAACAAAAGAAATAATTTTGAAAAAATGAAAGTGGAGTCACACTACCTGGCTTAGGCCAAAACACTGGCACTTCCCATTTATGAGGCCTAAGTCATAATTTGGCCTCAGTTTTCTCATTTGTAAAATGTGGATGTTGATGATCCAAATGGTACCCAGTGAACAGGGTAATCATGAAGATGAGTAACTGTAAAGATTCTAGGACAACACATGGCAGAAAGAAGATGCTCTGTAGGTGTTCGCTGTTATTATAGGAAATGAATCTGTCCAAAAAGCAAGCAGGAGCAGCAAACTGAGGGATTAGGGGGAAATGACGAAAAGCGCTGCAAATGGATGAAGGTCTGGGTAATGTTCTGCACCACAAGTTCTCTCCTATTAAATTTTCAACTTGAATTATGCATTCCAGAAAGTGCTGTTTGCTGTACAGAAAAGAGAATCTATAATTTTACAATGAAAATCAATGGAAAACTGGAATTCACTTGATTGATTATCATTTTGCATCCCAAATCACTGGAACTTATCCATTTTATTGTCCAACGCAAACTGAAGAGGCAGCTCTCTGTTAAAAAAGGAGGTTGCCAAATTAAATGTCTTAGTCTGATTGAACCCCTCAAAAGTGCAAATTAAAATGTTAGGGATTTTTTGTTTGAATCCTTAAACTTGGATTAAGCTTTGAATGGATTAAAAACTCCATTCATGTAAAGCAAGTTTTTAAAAAATGTCACATTTTGGGCTTTTTAGCTTTTTTAAGAAAAGAGGGCAAAGCTTTTATAATCCTATTAATTCATTGATTTGTTTTCTTTAGCTTTAATTAATTGTGTTTTTTGACGTTTGGATTCGGTTATCATTATAAACTTTTAATTTTAGCAAGTAAAAGCTTGTTTTTTGAAGGCATTTCAGACCTCACTATTTTCTGTAGAAAATATGTTAATAAATTGCATTCTAGAATGTTGATTAATCCTAATAAGAATACTTTAAATTACCACATCACAGTGAATAGAATAAAAGCCAGTGTCCACACAGGTGACTCAAATGTCTTGAAAGTCCTTTGACTCGCATTAAAAAAATAATCTTCCATTCCCATGTAATTAGGAAAATGAGTTTATAATAACGTACTTTGGAGAATTCAGTTTTAAAAATATCCCCACAGTCTTTTGTTATTCTATCTCTAATGATTTTCTACAGTTTTGGCATATCCACTCTGGTTTAGGAAATTATTTAAGAAATTGACTTTCTCAGATAATAACTATTTGTAGAATTGAATTGTGCTTTTGCATTGTCACTGACCAAAACTGACTACAGTCTTCTCAATCCGTTCGTTACAAATGGATGATGTGACCTATTTGCTAGGGGACTAGAAGAAGTAATTAAAACGAAATATAACGCTGGAACTTCACTATGACACTATTTTACTTACATTGAAATGAGGTGAATGTCAAATGTGTCCTAAATCCTGGGACCCGACTTATTCCAAATTTCATGTCATGGGGACAGACTCTCAGGCATTTCTAGTAGGTCATCTACACAGACAATGGTATTGACCATTTCAAACCCACACTTCTATATATACTCTAGAAGCTAAAAAAATAAGTTAACATAAATCATCAGGGCTGAGGATTTCTCATGTATCGATGCAATAGTGCATGCCTGGGCTACTTCAGTGTGGTTTGCAGACCAGCAGCACTGACACCACCTTAGAGCTTATGAGAAATGCAGACTGACCAAGAGTGCTTTAAGGTTCCCCTCAACTTGATCAACCTTTAGAGTCCTGACCTCCTTCTCCTTAGGGCATTTACATTAGAAAACTCGTAAATTCTTTCTCTGCCCCGTTTGAGACATAAATCTTATAAAACCCAGGAAATGTCTTTTTACAAGGACCTGGAAGCCAAAATATAATCATCAAACCAGACAGGGCCCCTCTCTACTACTCTCTATGGGAGGGTAGGGGCCTAATTTTGATAAGGGACAAAGGGCCTGATCACATTACCTAACTTCCCTCCCCCAACGTCCTCCAGTACTTCTCCATTAGTTTACCCACGCATTTTAAAAATCCTCCCACCTTTTGTTTCAGTGGAGTTCAATCTCTCTCCCCTACTGCGATAGTTTTGAATAAAATCTTTGACTATTTAACTGGTTGTGGTGGATTTTTTCTAAGATTCTCAGTCCCCCCATCCTCCGCCCCCTCCCCCCACCACCCTCCACATTCTGAATCTTCATTTTAACAAGAATGCCAGGTATTTCCAGTCCCCAGTAATGGTTGCGAAGTTCTCTGAGCCTTACAGTCATCACTCCCTCCTGGAACTTAATAGGGGCACAGATACAAACAAAACCAACATGGGCATATCAAGTAAGCACCACCTAGTTCAACAACATAACAGTAAAAGCCATTTATATTTCAAGTACCTGATTATTTTGTTTTGTCTTCAACCAATGTTCTTTTTGAGTATAATATGAAATAGTCTGGGCTCTATGTATTTTTTTCTTTTTCTTTTTTAATAAAGTGCTTTCTATTACTAATTCAATTTTTTAAAGTTTTTATTTATTTTTTGAGGAAGACAGAGCGTGAGTGGGAGAGGGGCTGAGAGGGAGACACAGAATCCGAAGTGGGCTCCAGGCTCCCAGCTGTCTGCACAGAGCCCTACACGGGGCTTGAACCAATGAGCCGTGAGATCATGACCTGAACCGAAGTTGGACGCTTAACTGAGCCACCCAGGTGCCCCGTCTGGGCTCTTTTTCTGTTACTTGTTTTCAATTTAAAAATAAGTGAATGCTTTAAAGAAGGTATGTATGAACCAATCTATCACACCATTAAGGAAGAACACAACACCAAGGGTGCATAACCCTTTATCTACCAGATGCTAGGTGGTTGATTGTGTGTCCTAATGTTTCCTTTACTAACTGAACACATATTGACTGAGTGCCTCTTAGGTACCAGGCACTATTCTAGAGGCTTGGGATCATGAAGCAAAACAGTCATAAAATCCTGCCTTCATTGATCTTACAATCCTTAATCTTCCCAAGAATCTGCTGAAGCAGGTAGAGTATCACAGTTTTACCAGTGAGACTGCTAAGGCTCATAAAATTGGGGCAGACATAAGATTTGTATTAGGGCTTATGACCTCAGAATGAGTGCTATAATGTGTGTGTTGGGTGGCACATTTTTTCATATACCCTGAACAGTGGCAAAACTGAACTCTTGCGGGTGAATTCTCTATTGGAAATATGTCTTATTCTGGGTGGAAACGGTAAGTGACAGAACTATACTAAAACGGTAATGGACTTTTTAAGGCAACAGTGTTCCTTTGCTTGTGCTTGTACTTATATTTGTTTGGTGAATATATATATATATATATATATATATATATATATACACACATATATATATACACATATATATATATATACACATATATATATACACATATATATATACATATATATATACATGTATATATATATATACACACATATATATATATCTCAAGCTTCTATAATGTATATTTTATAGTTCACATAGATAAAGGAGTAAGGTACATGTACATGTATTTGCACGTATGAACATATATTACTCTTTTGGCATAATGACCATAATATATGTAATATATAATCCCTTGCTGTAGGGATTTTGAGTTTTCAAGATAAATGTTCTTCCTACATGATATCAGCCATGTCTTATTTATGAGACCTTCACAAGATAGATAAAAATGCACTGTCAGGATGATTCGTTCTCCTGAGCATTAGTATTCTGAGTCAAGTAGGTTTTGCCTTTATTTCATTTATCTTTGGAGGATTCGTTTGGCTACTTTAATCATCAAACTACAGTTAGCCAACTTAATTTTTGTTAACTATGTCACTGCATGATTATGCAAAATAAAAACTGGTAAAATTGGATAAATTTGCTACCTTATTTTTTACAAATGAAATATATGACTTTTATGTTCATCTATGTCAAAGAGTGATTCTCAACTCAAGTTGAACAGCACTAATACTAGATGGGTGATGGGTATTATTAAGGAGGGCACTGATGATGAGTACTGGGTGCTGTAAGTAAGTGATGGATCACTGAATTCTACTTCTGAAACCAATACTGCACTGAATAGTAACTAAAATTTTAAATAAAGAAAGAAATAAGTCAAATGATAAAAAAAATAAACAGCAATACTAATGCCCAAGCATCAACCCACACCAACTGGTGCAAGATACCTGGCAGTGGGGCCTAATGTGGGTTTATTTCAAAAGCTTCCTAATTTGGGGCACCTGACTGGCTCAGTCAGAAGAATGTGGGACTCTTGATCTCAGGGTTGTGAGTTCGAGCCTCACATTGGGTGGGTGGAGAAATTACTTACATAAATAAAACCTAAAAAATTAAAAAAAGAAAAAAGCAAGATCCGTCAGTGACTCTATGTGCACCCAGGGCTGAGAAACCCTCAATTAAATGCTGCGTTTCAACCTCTATTTTTCCTACATAGGATTTTAACTCATGAGTTTTTTAAAACGAGAACCTCAGAACATCTGAGTATTAGTTACATTATGTTAGATTTTTTTCCTGTTAATATTTGCATAGCTGTTTAATACTCAGAATGAGCTACCACATATTTCTACCACAATTAAACTGTGATGTGACATTTACAATTTGCACATAGCCACAAACGGTTCCCAGACTCCATCCTGTGACCAAGAGTGGCACACTCATTACTATAATGAAGGTATGTTGTAAAGACTCTGTATCAGAAAGGATTCAGCACTGTTCAAAATTTTAATCTGATTATTCCATTTCTCTGCTGTATTTAATTTGAATCACACCTATCATCCTTTAGAAGATCAGGTAAAACAAGAGTCTCCAAAAACTTACTAACATTTTGTGCAATTTTTAAAGCTATTTAGATGGGTTGGAGATGTAAATATCTTTCACTTCAGGCAGGTTTTTAATTGCAGAGAATTATGTCACTTCCAATGGCATAACATGAGTAGAAAAATGTATCAAATGCAAAAATAAAATAACTCTCTTGAAGATCCAATAATGTTTAAGTTTCAACCATGTGGGCAGTTTGTAGGGTAAGTTTCAAACATATCTTTTAATTAACTTAGTTGTCAATTTACACAGGACTAGAGCCATCATAAAATTGACTATAGTCTCTTTTAAAAATATGTTGTTTCAGAGTTCCTTCACACATAATTAAAGCAGAAAAAGAAACCACCAAGAATCAAAATAATCCTCGATTTTTAATCTTCCACAGAACTACCTCAATTCTCCTTTTATGCTGCTAAGGTCGAACTGAACAAATTTGAGTTTTTAATAAAATGAGGGCCCCCTTTTTACACCCAATTTAAGAATTTAATCTCTAGAACCCTAGTGGCAGATGAGAGAAATCAATTTACTATATGAAGAAAAACACTTCAATTCAAGTTTTCAACCTAAAACAAGGCCAGGCCATAAAGGATTAGAGGAAGGAAAAAAAAAAAAAAACTCTTCACACTAACTGTATCTTAGCAATAAATGAGAGGCACGATCTCATTTCCCTATCATCTCCATCAGTATTGTCAATTTTCAATTCTCCCACAGGCTTCCTACACTGTCACTTTTCCTCTTATTTTCTAAAGATTACTTTGCTACCAACTTCACTGAATTAATGGCGGCCTTCAGGCTAGACTGCTCCCAACTTTGACCACCCGAGCCGATAGGTAATAGCAAGTAGTGGTATGCTGCTGAACCAAAGTATTTTTCTGGATGAGTAGCAGGAAGTAAGGTGTGGAGAGATCAGCTGAGGCCAGATCAGAGAAGGTCTCAGGCTAAGATAATAAATTTGAACGTCATTTTGAAGAGATGAAGAGCTACTGAAACCTCTTATGCAGGCAAGTGCTCTGATCAGATTTCAGATTGTAGAAAGACTGCCCAGGCAGCCAAGTGGAGGACAGATCTGGAAGAAGGTCAAAATGAAAGTGGGAAGATCATTTAACAGACAACAGTGCAGTTAAGAAGGGACACAACTCAAAATGCAATTCAAGTGAGACCTCTACCTAGTCTACCAATCAAAGGTACTGAGGACAATCCTAGGACCCTGAGTTGACTTCTGGCCTAAGTGTTATCACACTCTACCATAATTATGTCTTCTTCTGCTGCTATTAGTAATATTCTCCCTTGCCAAATCAAAATCTCTCTAAGTGGCAGCCTCTTGTCTTTTCTATTGTTATCTCCAGGGCCTAGCACAGGACCTGGTACACTGTAGGTGTTTGAAAATATTTGTAGAATATTCATACTATCTATGAATAAATAAATAAAAGTGATTTAAATAATGTTTACCCTGTGTAGGGAAATAAATGCTTTGTCTAGATTTAAGTCTTGGATCTCTCAATGGCTAGTGGGGAGACTTTGGTCATTTTGCTCATTTCCCAGCATTCTCATCTGTTAATCAAGGGGTATGGGCTAGATCATTTCTAATATATGTTCTGACTCTCATATGCTTTAGGACTTAGTTTCCAATGAAAATGTGCCCCGCAACAGGCAATTATAAATTGTCATAGGCTGACTTAAAGACTGCATTTCATATAATCAACTGTCACCCACGTCCATTTTAATAGGTTCAAAATGATTTCATGTCTACTCAGAAATATTAGAAGTATGTGAGGTGACATACAGATGGAATGTCGAATCAATATTTCTCCCATATGAAATCCCAGATTGCTAAAATATGTACTTTTGTCGTTAAATGATTTATTTTTAAGTGACTAAAATGCAGGAATGTTAAAATTTTATAGTTTGATACCATTAGAATGACTACTGATGCTAAATCAAATTTTTCCTTAACATTTTTCAATATTCTTTGCCATGTTTGATATCAACACTGTTTCCTGAATAAAGATGAATAAACCAAGTTTAAAAAGTGAATACAGAGTTGTACATAATTGCTTTCTTTTACTAATGAAAACTTTTTGTATGAACTATTTTTATGATCTGCACTTTATTGTTAAGTAGTAGTCAACATCTTAGCTTTATGTTTCTGGGTTTTTAATACTTAAGACCACAAACACACTGAATATAGCAGCAGGACTTAATTGCTTAAATCCTGTTGCATAGTAACATCCAAATAATGCTTAAAGTATATCTCAACAAGATTTAATATAAAGAAGGGTTTTATTTTGTCATGCTTGGCTATGCCTTACCTAGGAGAAATCACTATTTTCTTTAAATATCTTAAGCTCCTGTGTTTTTCCAAAGACTAGTGAAATAAGCTAGCATAATCATTTATAAATGATAATGAAGACAGTGCACTATTTAAGGCAAACAATACAAAATAAAAATTATAGCCAGATGTATCCAGGTTAATATTCACATAAAAATTTACAATATCAAAAGGATTTTATTGGATAATAGTTCCTTCCATGTACAATCCAGCATGATCCTGCATTATAAAGCAAACTGCATATTTATTACACTTTCTCACGGTGCTCAAATGGTAGAAGAGACAAATGAGATTCATTTATGTACAAAGAAAAGCAACTATAATATTTTTACTTTGTATTTAAAGACTTTAACTATAAAATTATTGCAAAGTAAGTAATATTAATCATGCAGATTTTCAAAGCTGCATACAAGATATGAGGTGACACAAATTTATTTTTTAAATTCTCAGAGTTGTTTTGTTTGGCTTCCTTTGATTTTTGCTTCACTGGGCTTCAACTCTATTTTACATTCCATTAACTGGCTAGTGCACAATACAAGTGTGTGTGTGTGTGTGTGTGTGTGTCTGTCTGTCTCTGTGTGAAAAATGAGTAAATTCTGGGTATACATGATTTGTGTTTTCTAAGTTCAAGAGTTCAGTCAATAATTTCAATTTTCATGCAATCTCTCAGAGTAGCTCTTCAATATTTCCTTCTTTAACTTAGGTATAATTTTTCACTGCAAAGAAATCCATGAAAGTCAGATCATTTAAGACGAATGCCTGGCACCTACAAGGCATTTTATAAAGCACTTTGCCTAGAGTATCACGTTTTACCTTCATAAGGAAAAAATTAAGGTAATAAAATAGTACTAAACAATGACTAAATAAGTAGCAAAATGGGGACTCAAAGTACTTTTGGTATAAAGCACATGTAACTTCTGCTATAACACACTGCTTTTTGAGCACTGGACACATTATCTGGCAATATTTGGTGTTTAATAATGGCTTGTTTAATCAGAATCTGCAAGGCATTTACTAGGTACATAAGGCACTGATTTTCAAGCTATGAGTTACATCCATTAGTGGGGCATAAAATCAATTGATTTGGTCTTCACCCATATTTTATCAAAATTGAATAAATTAAACAATACCATGGTTTATTACAGGTTTGTTGGGAAGGGCAGTCTACATGGGCAACATCCATCTGTACAAGTCCTTGTTCATTGTGGCAAAGTGCAAGGCATAACCAACCCCTGTGTAGGCAATTAATTAGTTGAAAGTGGCCGAAACATGACTACCATGGAGCTGCTTATTCCTTGAGGCAGGGGACTATCCTGTTTGCTACAAAGGTGCTGAGTCTTGGCCCTAGTTTCCTCAACTGCAGTGTAATCAAATGGGTGTGTAGTCACCATTTTGGCCTATTATGTCACATCATGGTAATTGGGACAGAGGAACTAGTGCTACCATGCTTATTTTCCTGCTATTTGCTACACTATGAATATTAAACAGTCATGTTCTAACATACTGAATCACATTGTTCACTTTCAGTACCTACAGAATTGTGACAAGCCAGCCTCACATTTGCTTAGTCATGTCTTTTGGAGTCTTGTTACTTATTCCCATCCTCTTGAGATTGTGGTTCTTTCCTGAGAAGGTATTAAGAGTAAATGGTGGCTCAGGTAACTTATGTTTGAGTTGCAGGGGTGTGAGAGTGTGTGAGCTAAGCACTGCACAACTCCAGGGGACACCATTGACATCTTTAGCAGTCTAGTAAATGTGTCGAGATATCAAAAAAAAAAAAGTTTGAAAAACATTGCTTTAGAAAATACAAAGAAAAATGCATAAAGTATTGGTTGAGAGAATTCATATTTAAGGCTGAAATATTCCTCTCTAGTTGAGTTTAGGTGAGAATGTGGGATTTAGCCCATCCTTGAAGATGAAAGAAGGGACCAGGGGATAGCATTTAGTGTGGTCCAGGGTGAGAATAGACAAGACCATGCTCCAAAAACTTTCAGAAGATTGTATGAAAACACAGACACACAGACACACACACACACACACACACACACACACACACACACCAGTTTACAAAACATTAGTGAAAAACTAGCAACAACAAAAATGTTCGAAATCACGGGAAAAAATTGCAATATAATAAATAAAAAGCTGGTCACCATCTCTAAATTTTTAGGATTTAATTTGGCTCCTCCATATCGGAAAGTTTTCTCGTATCAAGAGGAAGCAGCCTTATGGAGTCATGGTGAAACTACTCAGTTATGTTTTTTTCCCTTATCATTTTCCCTAGATGTTCAAAGATCAGTAAGAATATTTTGCCCTTATACCAAACCCAAATAGTTTTTATCTTTACCTGACTGTCCTATTTACAATGTTCTGCTTCTCTGTATTTTATAGGATGAGACCATTTTTTAAAAAGTTATATCCATGATCTCATCTTTCTCCTCTATGTTTTATCATCATAATGACTCATGATTCAGAACTTATTCATCTAATGGTGTTTCATCGCTTGGTTACACAATTATATACCTATACATTATTTATTACACAGTTTCTATCTAATCTATCTACCTATACACACAATTTATAGCTATACAGATCTATATACATACGGAAGATAAATAATAAATAAATAATAACACTTCTCTAGAAAATCTTGACAGACTTCAGTATTTATATTTTTAATGATACATTCAGTAATATACAGTTTAAAAAGTTAGTTTACTGCTAAATTGCATAGTTATTGCTATTAAGTATCTTTTGTAATACGATTTCTTTAGAAAAATTTTGTTCCATTCTTCTAATAGAGTTATAGGATATCCATTTATACATTAAATGGGACAGACATAATTTACTCAATTATTTATATTAATTATTCATAATGAATGGAAATTTGGTTAAATTTTTTTAGATTGGACCACAGTTTAGAAAAGTAATGTTTTTAAATTTTTTTTCAAGTTTATTTATTTTTGGGGGGGAGGGGCAGAGAGAGAGGGAGAGAGAGAATCGTGCTGTCAGCTTGAAGCCTGACGTGGAGCTTGATCCCACAAACAGTAAGATCATGACCTGAGCTAATATTGAGAGTTGGATGCTTAACCAACTGAGCCACCCGGGCACCCCCAAAAATAATATATCTTACAGTTGAAAGCTAAGTTTGGTTTATAAATGATATTATATTGGATTTTCTTTCTTTGTGTCTTCCTTTACATTTTTTATGTTATTGTGGAATGATTTTTATTTGTCTTGGAGGTATCAATGACCCTTTTAATATCTGTGCTACAAACTGATCTACTTACAAACTTATGGATCCAATAAAAGATACTTTGAGTACAGAGGGACTACAGATCAACTATTTTTAAATTTTTATTATGATAAATTCAAATATACACAAAATTGGAGAGCATAGTATACTAAACCCCATGTGCCTATCACCCCACACCAATAATCATCAATATTTTTGCCAATTCTGTTTGACTTATTCCTTTTAACTTATTGTTTTCCTAGAGTATTTTAAAGTTAATCCCTGATCTTAGATCACTTCATCTCTAAATACTTCATTTTGCATCCCAAAGAGATATGCTCTTTAAAAATTTACCAAAATATAATTATTACACATAATGATATTGATAACAATTTTTATAACAATGAAGTATCAAGCCATGGTCAAATATAGCCTAGGTTTCAGTGTTTTCTTACTTTTTGATTTCTGAATCTTCACCCACACAAAATGCTCACATTTTTTATTTGGCTGACATGTAGAGACCATTTTATTTAATCCCTTTAATTTGTGCAACTTGAGGTGCAAGGAAGGTAATTGATTTACTTGATGTCGCTGGATTTTTCACTTTGTCTATTCATACCACAAATATTTACTCAGTATCTAACAAATACTGTTCTAGGTATTTGGGAATTATCTATAAACAAAAATGATAACGATTTCCGCCATTATGGAGCTATATTCCTGTTGGAGGAATGTAATATAAACATTAAAAGAAATCAAGCCAGTGTATATGTGATGATGATAAATGATACAGACCAAAGAAAATTATAGCAGAGCTGGGTACATGCTGTGGTGGGGAGGGATTAAATTGGCTTCATCAAGAAGCAGACATTCAAGTAAAGACTTAAGGTAAAGGACTTAATTTTAGGATATGTGTAAGGAGAGCTTCCAGAGGAGAGAGAACAGTGTCAATGTCCTAATACAAGCACATAAATACCTGTGTAATATTTCTGTCCCAAGTGGTTTGAATGCAGATGAAAATAATGGATGAGGTAAGAACTCTAGCTTTCTCTGAGTGAAATAGTAGCCATTGCAAGATCGGGCACTGCTTTGCTTTACAAGAAATGTCCTGGCTACTATTTGAAGGCGAGACAGCTGGATACATGGACAAGGAGCACTGATTTTCAGATAACTTGGGAGGCTGGTGCGTTCTTTAGGACAAAAGATAATAAACTAATGAAGGTGAGTAATTAGGTGATTAGAAATGATCTAATTCTGCATACATTTCAATATTTGAGCTGACTAATAAGAGGTGGGGTGAAAAAGAGGACAAACAAAACAAAACAAAACAAAACAAAACAAAACAAAACAAAGAAAAGAAAAAGAAGACAGAAGTCAGGGTAACACCAAAGCATCCAGCCTGAGCAAGCACAGGGTGAAGTTCTTAACTATTAAGAATTAGTTGTTACCTCCTTCAGGCTTGAGAGATTGAGTAAGAAATGGGATATCCACGTATGAAATTAACTAAAAGGGTTTAGGTTACAGCTGTAAATTTCAGGGCTCATCAACATGTGGATGTTTCATTTATGGTCAAGAGAATTTCTGAGAATACAAAAGTGTCTGCATAGAAATTAGCAGAAAGACCCAAGGCACAAAGGATGAAGTGCAGAGCATGCTGATACACAGAGATCAGGGAAACCAGGAAGGCAATAACAACTCCCATCACTATTACAATGATTCATTTCCTCTAAGATTTCATATTAAAATTCTCAATATTTGCTTGTTGAGAATGAGCCTCAGATGGATTAGGTGTTCCCTGCCTCTGAATCATCATTTTGCCCCTCAGTTCAGCATCATATAGGCTTTACTCCTTCTGGTTATACATTTTTCCTCACCACCTTGGCCATTTTTTCAGGGGCATTCTGATGTTTTTGCATCAAGTATAGGGACGTTTTGATCCCTCAAGTCACCGTGGTGGTAGAGAATTTAGAAGCTACTCCTCCTAATGTACCCTGAGAGGAGGGTCAGCTTATATCTTACCTTGCCCCTATTGTTGACAAAATTATTAGTAGGTTAAAAAATGCCCTCGAATTTATTTTTAAGCATGCTTATGGCAAGGTTTAAGCAACGGCACTAGCAAATAGAATGCCATCGATTCTTTGGAACACAGAAGGATTCATGTCTATAGCATTAAATGAATAATTTGGGAAGAAATGCTCACTCTAAACAAACTATTTATTGTTGTTCTGCTCAATTTTTGTCTTTACCTCTGCCCTGTAACCATCTCCATCCCAAACAGGTACTAAAGTTAGTTACACATATTTAAAGAGAAAAATGCAACATTCATTCATCAAAGATTTATGTGTCTTGTCTGTGTGTGTGTGTGTGTGTGTGTGTGTGCGCGAGCGCGCGTGTGCGTGGCAAGGCATCAGAAATAGAAAACCTATTATATATGGAATACAACTAATCTATTGCTCTCAGTTTACATTCTTCACCAATATAAATAGCTGCACAAGGAAAACAAGACAACAGATGGCATAAAAGCAGAGTGTGCACATACAAGTGCAAGGCTGGGATGTGGCAAAGCATTCAATGAATATCTGGTTTCCATAAAGAGCTAGAAAAAAACAATTTTTATATAGAGTCAAAAATAGTAGAAGTTTTTTTTTAATTAGTCACTTGGTATTTACTGAGTTCCTGCTATTTACCCAGAATTATTGTAAAGAACAAAGAAAGGACAGCTCTGAAGTCATGCCTGAAATAAAATTTTATCATCTGGCCTTGGAGAAAAGACAATCCTAACAACACAGTGTCACTCATCAACACTACACTCTTGGTGATAACATAATGAAATACATAATTTTCTGCAACTGTCTGAAGTTAGATCATTGTCGCTTATTTTATAAGGAAGGCAAATAATTAAAGAGTAAATTCAATGAACAGATGAAAATATCTAAAAGCACATTTAAAAAAGTTTTATTTAAATCCCAGTTAACATACAGTGTAATATGAGTTTCAGGTGTAGATTTAGGGATTCAGCACTTCCATACCTCGCCCAGTGCTCATCAGGACAAGTGCCCTCCATAATCCCCATCCCTCCACCCACTTCCCCTTTGGTAACCTTCAGTTCTCAATAATTAGGATTAACTGTTTCTTCCTTCCCTTCTTTTTTTTTTTTCATGCCTTTGCTTGTTTGGTTTCTTTAATTCCACATATGAGTGAAATCATATAGCATTTGTCTTTCTCTGACTTATTTCAGGAAAGAATAAAAGCACATTTAAATGATGTACTTTGAGTATCTGTTCCTCAAGAAATATCTAAAATATTACCAGATCAATGGGAAGATCTCTTTACTGTAAAAGTCAGACCTCTGACGGGTGCCCGGGTAGCTCAGTCTGTTAAACTAAGGTCATGATCTGCATGGTTGAGCCCTGCAATGGGTGTACTGACAGTGGAGCCTGCTTGGGATACTGCCTCCCTCTCTCTCTGCCCTTACCCTGCTTGCTCGCGCGCGCGCTCTCTCTCTCTCTCTCTCCCTCTCTCTCTCTCTCAGAAATAAATAAATATTAAAAAAAAGACCTCTGAGCTCAGAGTGACATCAAATACTATAAGAAGAGAATCACCAATTCTATTACACTAACTTCCCAAACTGCAACAGTAATTTCTCATGATCCATGACACTGCTAACAAACAAATTTAGAAATATTCTACTTATTTTCACCATTTTAATTCTGTGTCTTAGCTACAAAAGCAAATAATGGGTAAAATTAAATCATGATATTAAGTTGGACAGAATAAAGGAAACATACCAGAGCTAAAATCGAACCAATGTAAGAAAAGCCTACTTGGGGTTTGATGGAGAACACTGTTTAACTCTAAAGCATTAACTAAACACCAATTGTGCCTAACAAGACATCCAAGTAAGTGGAACCAGTTTTAATGTTGGTTGATTTTCACCTGCTAGGATTAAAATACACTCACTGCTAGTTTGATAATTCCTAGGATTTCAAATATGGGCCATTTAAAAAGTATGAAGCATGGTCCCTTCCTTTAGTACAACTGGGTAGACAAGGCAAGAATACATGAAATATTAAAAGAACCACGTGGATATGGTGACATAGGAGCCTAGGTGCTCTGCTGGAGGTAGTGTAGACAGCAGCAGCAATCTGCCTAGCCATCTGTTACCACTTAGTCGAATTAAGTATATACATACCCTTTGACACAGCAATTCTACAACTGGCATTTATCCCAGGGAAATTTTCACACAGGTCCGTAAGACGTATATACCAGGGTATTCATTATAGTGTGATTTGTAATGGTGGGAGTTGGAAACAACCAGATATCTGTCAATGAGAAAAGGGTAAAATGTGCTGGATACACAATCCTGGCCCTCAATGCAGATATGGACATATGTATTGTGCCTGTGTGAGAGCACCTAGCCAAGGGGTTGCCTGATGAAAAAAATGGAAATTAGCTTTTCTTAATTCTTATAAAAGTTCAGTACATACACACCATAGTTAGAAGGTATAGAGGAGATGTACACTTAGCAACAGTGCTTAGTGAAAAAAACATGAAAAATGAAATATTAAAAGCAAGTATTTTACAGAAATGATAATTCACAAACAAAACAATTCACATTTTTAACGAATACCATTAAAATAAAAAGATACACCTTAAACAACAATTGTACTGAGCTGAAGAGGGAGAACAGAATGTGAGCATGGGGATAAAAGGGAATATACACGTGCAGAGACACTGGAGAGACTAACATAGAATGGGTGTCATGGATAGTATGGTTACCTCAACCCACCGCATCTTAGAGGAAAGCAATGACAAAAATACAAAAATAAGACACCTTTCAGGCATTCCAACAACATGGTGGCCAGTCAAGAGTCTTGATTAGAAGGTAAGAGTATCAGGCTTTACCACTAGTTCCATTTCTTCCCCACTGCATAACTTTCTTAAATTATTCAACATTTCAGAGCCTCAGTGTTTTCATCTGTAAAACTGTAATGGGAACCAGGATGACTACTTTCTTCTAAAGCAGGAAGTGGACTAGAAAATATCTGGATGTCTAGCGTGAGATGACTACTATAAACCTTTCACTCCATCTGTAGATCCAGTAGAATTTTTAAGTATTCTTCTCCCATACAGTGAGAAGTACTACTGGAGAAAGATTAGCCAAGATTTTTAAACCTCTAACTAGTAGAACATACTTCAAAAAATCAATGGGTTCTTGCTCTTTGTGCAGAGCACTGTTTCCTAAAGCTCTGTTACTCAGTGCTGGATGCAGATTAGGTTTTTACTTTAAGGGTTTGGATTGAGTGAGTTTGGTGGAAGTCTTTTCACCAGTTCTGAGAGAGCTACTTGATCAGGGATTTGGAAACCTATCCATTACCCCGTTTACCCCATTTTCACCACTGATGCACCAGAATCAAGGCACAAGATTTCTCACCTCAATCTTATTTTCATGATTCTGCTCATATGTGTCTCATCCTTCAAAACCTATCATTACCACTCATGTTAGATATATATTTACTTTGTATCAGATGTAAACTAAGATAAAGCTTAATAGTCCTTGGAAAGGGAAGTAAAAGTCTCCCTTGCATTTCCAAAGGGGAAAAATGTGATTTTAAATCAGTTGAAAATAGATGGCTAGATCAATATTTACAAGTATGTATGTATTTACAGCATTCAAGTATGTATTCTCAAGCTGTTTTAACTGTTTTTAAAAATTATATTGTCCATGTGTTGCCGGGATGTTTTGCCTTAATATTAACATCTATACTCATTTGTAACATAATATGTTGGTAGTTTACTACTCTTTTTGGCATGAATTGTTGTCTTCATATGTCCATGATTTTTCAGTCTATGTCAAAGGTGTATGTATGTATAAATATAAACACAGATACAAATATAAATATAAATATATATGCCAAAATGCTGAAATAATGGCAAATATGGCGAGGGCATACTTTCTTAGATAAGCACTCATATGCCTCCAGGATATTCCATGTTATTTCAACATGGATATAAGGGTTCTCTTAAGAAACTAGACTAGAAATAATAAGAAAAAAAGATATTAGGATAATATATTTATCCATTGAACTATTCAGTGGCATTTCTCACCACAGCATTAGCCAGATGACATGGAATGCTACATAGTACAAGAAAATAAAAAATGATCATTGCTCTTTCTACTTTAATTGAGTTAGAAAGCAGACAAACATGGTCAAAGTTTAGATTTTTGACCCAGAGCATAGTTTTCAAACAGTTTAGACATTACATGACCTATTCATTTTGTCTTCATGACCCAGGAAATGGCAAAATGAAAAGCAAAGCAAACTTGTTCTTTTTACAGATACTTCAACTGCAATTATTTTTATTTATGTTATTTCTGGTAACTTGGAAACAATCTCTGTGATTCTAAATTTATTCTGGGGAATGGTTTATGCCATCTCTTGTTTCTTAGATTTTAGAAAATATAGAATACATTAAAATTTCCACTTTCAGAACAAAATTTGAAATTTAGCTAGATATTAACATTCCCTCTTTCAAAACTGAAAACAAGCAAAACTGCTACAAACACATATTTGGCGCAAGGGGATGAAGGGTAGGGGACATGAGGAATTTTCTCAGTTAAGATATTATCTGAATTTAGGAAAATATTTTAGATAAGGTAGTTTCTGATCTACCAATTATGTATCTATTAGGTTAAACGCATATAGGCCAACTGGAATAAAGTTTATCAGACCTTATGGCTTATAATTTATGTATTAACTCATCACTACTTTCACCTTATTTTTCTAATCATTATTCTTGTCAATTATTTTTAAGTGTTTATTTATTTTTTTGGGGGGGAGCATTAACAAGCACAAGAGCGGAGGCAGGGCAGAGAGGGTGAGAGGGAGTCCCAAGCAGGCTCTGAGCTGTCAGTGCAGAGCCCGACACAGGGCTGGATCTCACAAACTGTGAGATTATGACCTGAGCCAAAATCAAGACTCAGAGGCTTAACCGACTGAGCCACCCAGGCCCCCGTCCTGTCAATATTCACATCTATTTTTTTAATCTTCTTACCCCATATATGTTTAGAGAAATAGATCCATTTGTTTGGTAATAAAATAGGGTACAACTACATATATACATATGTACACCCTATTATTTTCTTCAGGGAGAAAGTATATTCTATTTACCTCTCAAAACTTTGGTAACATTAAAAGGAGATAATCCATGTAAAAATCTGTCCAATTATACTTTACTCAGAGGAAACAACATAATTACTGCCATTATTATTTCTCTAGATGGGGGACAAAATCATTACAGTTGAGTACTAAATGCAAATCTAACATCATTTGACACAAAGTTTGGAAATTGTATGCAATCAAGCTGTTCTGACCCCAAGATTAACACTGTCAAATTTATTTCTCTTCTTAAACTCTGCTCAACAACAATTTTCCTTTTTGTTTGAGAGAGAGAGAGAGAGAGAGCGAGAGAGAGTGAGAGCAAGTGAGCATGATCAGGGGAGATGGGTAGAGGGAGAGAGAGAAAGAATATCAAGCAGGGTCCACATTCAGCACATAGGCTGATGTGGGCTCCATCCCACGACCCTGGGATCATGACCTAAGCTGAAATCAAGAGTCAGACACTCAACTAACTGAGCCACCCTGGCACCACTTTGCTCAACAATAATTTAAAATAAACATTAGTCCAGATGTAGGTTATATATTTTCAAAAGGATACTCTCTCAGGTGATTTAACCATATTTCTTGACATAGTTCTTGTTAGCAAAAAAAAAAAAAAAATAAATATAACCCTGGAGGTTGACATAAGTGTTGGGAGAATATTAGGTAGAAATATCAATCATAGGAAATACTCCCAAACATGTTTTTTTCAAGCCTCTCATGACGTAAATTACTACAAAAGAGATTCTCACCTATTCTTCAAACATCCACAAAATTCATATTTAACTGATAAGTGTTCTACTTTTAAATATGACACATTTCAAGTAATTATCCTTTATACAGAGGAAATAACATAGAGAGGAAAATGGGCTATGATTAGCAAGTATACAGAACAAATGATGGAGGAAAATGAAAACAAAAATTTGAAATCGCTTATTGTCATCAGTTTTAAATAAATTAATGATATGGATCAGGTAATATCTGTCTCTACTTACAGTTACTCAATTTCAGTAATACCTAATAAAATTTATAGAAACTAACATTTATTGATTTCTTACCAGGCTATTATGCCAGATACTTGTATCATTTAATTTTTACAGTAACATTATACAAAAGCTATTATTCATCACAATGCCCATATTACAGATAAGGAAACTGGAGCTTTAACAGTTTACTCAACTTGACAAGACATACAACTGGTAAAAGGTGGAGTCAGTTTGTGAAACCATGTAGTCTGAATGTAGAATCCACTGCATCTACCATACAAAATGAAGTTGACAAAGCCATAAATAACATTAATACATATGGCCAGACGTGCATTGTAATTGCATATAATTGGGGAGAATATCAGAATATAAACAAATATTCTGGTGTAAATTCATACCATATGGCTTTAATTTAGATGTTTAAATTACAACTCTAAGACTGAAAGAGTAAAACATTTACAAAATTCTTATTCACAGGTACAAGCCATTACTTGTGGACAACTCTCCCAAAATCAGGGAACCAGATGACAAAGACTCTACTTGACCAAACATTAGTCAGGCTCTTCAGAGCAACCTTCTCAGTTAGGCCTTAACCTTAGCCTATACAAACTGCAAATTTCAGAACAAAGAATTTCATCCACACCCCAATCCCCATATGCTAAGAGATTCAAACAAGCATTAGTATCATTTCTAACACCTCTAAGCCACAACCCTAGAATGAAAACCCCACTCTCTTAAATTCCTGCCTGGGAAAGCTGAACACTGCTAAAAGAATCCACTCTTAGTTCCAACTAATAGTTGACCACAGGCTCCCACCCTCCCTTTTCTTAGAGCATTTACTTTAGCAAACTTGCAATTGTAAATCCTTTCTCTGCCTTCTTGAGATACATCTTCTACAATCCAAGAAATGTCTTTCAAAGACCTGTGGGCCATTTCTTTGAAATGTAATCATGAAGACAGTTAGGACCTTTTCTCCTAGTCTCTGAGGGAGGGTGGGAACCTAACTTTCATAAAGGACAATTAGCAAAAAATCAAGCGGCCTAATCACATGGGCTAAATCAAATCTCCCATCCCCAAATCCTGCAGTACTTTTCCTTATTTAGAAACCCTCCGTTCTTTTGTTTCAGTGGAGTGGAGCTCCATTCTATACTGAAGTCTCTCTCTCTCTCTCCTACTGTGTTAGGAGAAATCTACCATTTTGCTATTCTTAACATGTGTCCAGTGCAACTTTATTTTTTACAGGGGTAGGGTAATTTAAATAATCACATTTAATCCTAGGAACTTCATGAAAAGGAAATTGTAATCACTGTAACTAAAGTCAAAATAGTTTAATGCAAATTGAAGTGCCTATAAATATACCCAATAAAGAAAGAAAAGTGCAATCTTGACAATAGTTCCATGTCATTCAATATGCAAGATTTTTTTGTTAAATGTGTTATAGGAATAGAGGTTTCTCTAGAAGGAATTCTTTATGTTATGACTTTTAAAGAATACAAATTCTTATAAATAGATAATACAAACTGCTTTAAGAATGGACATATCATATTCTTACCAGAATAAGTGTTACAATGACTACAAAAATTGCCAAAGTTCTCAAAAATGCATATAACTGACTGTAGTGCCAATTATAGTTACCAAAATAAGTTTTATTTCAGAAATTTAAAAAAATATTTTCATTTCCAAAATAGGCACACAGAAAATATAAAACCAATAAACAAAAATGTATTTAAAAACTATGTATAAAACATGGATAATTATATTCGTAAAATAGTTAATAAGATATAAAGTTGATAAATAACGTAATGTTCTATATTGTGAGATGAAATAGGATTATTCAAGATACAATTAGAGACTAGCAATTGAAAACTGTCAGATAAAAAGGGACATTATTTTTATTTTTCCTTATTTTTCTTGCTCGTAATCAAATATCACACATCACAGAGTAGGTAAAAAAAAAAGAATGAAAAATCCCCATGTATTATATTACACAAGCAGTAAAGCTTTGATATTGTACAGTAATATTAATATGAGCTTAATAGTATGAATATGTAGTAATATGGGCTTACTTGCTTTTATGACAGAGAAAGCAATTTCTACAGCTCTAGATGTTATATCCTGCCCAGATACAGTATAAAAATGGCACTCTTAACACACACTGAATTTATAATAAACCATTATTTCATTGGGAAAAAAATGGGGTGCTTCACCTTGGTACTTGGAAACATTCAACTGTGGCAGTTTTCTCTCTACTTTTCTAAGTGATTTTGAATTAAGAAAAATAACCCGTTAACATTTCAGATGAACCAGTTCTAACAGTCATATATTCAAAGATGCTAAATAATGTATTATTATGAACAGTGATCATTTTAGATCATTTTAGAGTGAAAATTTACTGGTGTGTCATTTTTTCTGAGTGGAAATGTCTAAGACCCTAGATAGAAGGAGAGATGCTAAATGCAATCAAGTGGGGGCCTGCCAGAATGACAGAACCACCCTCTCCCAAGTTGATGGTTTTAGTCCTGCAGAGTCTCTGAACGGCTGTGCCAAGGATCACAATGGTAATGATAACATCCAGGCACTGCAAGCCATACAATTTTCTGGGACTGTTTTCTTTATTACAATAAAGAGCTGCTTCTTCAATTGTGACACTTTGTTTTTTCTAAATACACATTTTGTTCTCAGTCCTATAACACACAACTTAGGACTCAGAATGTTATTTCTTTAATCCAGAGACATATAAACTTACATTCATGTAGCAACAAGCTATACACATATCCAGAATAAATATACTTAATGCATATGGAGTAAAAAAAAAGTATTAATTGTGTTTGCTTCAACAAAGTTTTGAGAGTAAAACTTAAAACATAGGGTATAATAAATGAATTTTATGAAAGTCTTTCAAGATTCAGAAATAGTTTTTCTTCAATACAGATGGAACTTACTTCTAGTTTCTTTCATAACATCATTCCTTGTCTCTGCTTAGATTAGAAAAGATCAGGATATTGTTTATCATCTGGAGTACACTTTATTCTTTGAGGTAATTGGTAATTTCCTATCTTTACTAATGTCAAAAAGTGATTTAGCAATGAGAAAATATTCAAAAATAGAGAATATTTTGCAAAAAAAATATGATAGCATTATCTAAACAAAACCATTCATCACTGTGGAGTATTTTCTTCTGATGCTCTTTAATGCACATCTTAGTTTCAGTTATTTGTAGTCAAATTACTTGCACAATTTTATACCTTAATCTTTCTATTACTATATGACAAACATTATCCAATATTGCTATTTGATCTTCAGAAAAATATCTGTTAATTGCTAACAGTAGATGGGTATTTATTAGATTTTCATGAATAAGAGCCAAATGAACAATTGTAATTTACTTCATTGTTCAGTTATATAACAAATCCACGAAGTCCTCCTTAAGTCCACTCTCATGTAAACAAAAATGTTTCACTCTTTCCATACTTTCCTCATGGTCATAATTCAGTTCCCCATTTTCCTAATGCTTTTTTCCTGAATGCAGCCTACATTTCACATTTCTTTTAAACTATAAGCACAAGAATAGAACACAATTATCCTGGAGTGATAAAATAGTGTAAAAAAGAATAGTACCATAATTGCCCTTAGTCAATTTCAATGCTTATTAAAGTTTAATTTGCATAAGAACTGCCTAGGGAGGTTTTTTAAATGCAGATTTCTGGGCCCCTACCTTAGAGATTCTGTTTCCGTGAATCACTTCTTGGCTCTTGGAATGTACACTTAAACAACCTTCTATGTGACTGTGATGCCAATGGCCAGACTTCTAAAGCACTGACCTAGGTAATATATTTATATTAAAGGGGCCAACAATTGCCATTGCCTTTTTAACAGTCACATCAAACTGCTGACTTACAGTAAGCTTTCTGGTACATGAGATGCTAATTTTTTTTTTTTTCTGAATCCAGCTACATCTTCTTATTCTTTACTTGTGCAGTTAATTACTGTGGTCCAAGTATAGGACTCTGTGCATCCTTAATAAGTGTCATCTTGTTACACTGGCACTTCCTTCTAGTCTCAGAATATTTTGTAAATCTTCATTCTGTTACTTTATTTTAGATAATCCATAAATTTGATAACCATGCCTTCTATTTTTATCTAATTCACAGACCAAAATGTACCACAAGAACCAAAAGAAAAGCTGAAAGATAATCCTGTGTTTTCTAAATGCCTTCATTTTGTCCAGACTATTTTTAACTCAGAGAAATATTCTGTCATCTTTTGGATATTATTATTTACTTCTAGAAACACTAAAACAGTATTCCTCTGGTGTATTTGGGTTCAATGTACCTAGTAAAATTTTCTGGACACTTTATAATAATTTGGCTTCCATGGATATTTATTGAAAAACCTGTATTTTAACTTTTAAAATTTCTGCTTTATACCCTCTGATAGGATGGATTAAACAAATACACTTTCTGTGATGTTTCAGTTCCAAAATCTGTGAATTCTTGACCATTAAAGAATTAAAATATTAATACTCATAATATCATTTGATTATAAATTTCACTCATCAAATTTGCTTTAAACAGAAGAAATGTTTTAAATACCCATTTATGTTACGTTGATCTTAGAGTTGAATGGACTTGCATTATTAACATTTCATGGGGAAAAAGCAATGCAACCTCAAATCATCTCCCACCATGAACTATTCAGTAAGTTGTGAAACTCTCTTCTCATGGATTTCATGATGACATGTTTTTGTTTCAACACTAATTTTTTTCATCATTCCTTCTCTACTCTGGAATTCACTTACTTGGAACACTCCTGTATTTTAAAGACCCCAGGATTTCCTGATGCCAGGATTCTGTCCTTGATCCTTATATTATGTGTTCTGTATGTTCAAATTTCAAACAAGTAATACACTTTGATTATCCTTAAATTTATAACTATACTTGAGATTTACTTCTCAACTCTAAATCCTCACATTCAAATTTTTACTGGACTTTTCTATCTGAATGTACTTCAGGCACCTTAAACTCAGTAAGTCCCAAAGTCAATATGTTCTTTCTTCTCTTTTATTCCCCATTATTATCCTGATTCTCCAACTTCCATTAACCAATGGTATCGTAATTCAACTAGTAAACCATTCTAGTAACCTACAAATTAGTCTCAATTCCTCTCTTTCTCCCTATTCCTTACATCCAACTAGTCACAATGAGTATGTTGAATCTGTCTCCAATTTTGTTGGATTTAGCTCACCTTCTGACCTCACATTTTTGACTTGCAATATCTAAGGACTTCTTTATGAGCCTCTGTCTTCAGTTGCAGTTTCTTCCTTTATACCATCTCCAGAGTAATTACAGTGGGTATAAACTTAACTTTGCAAAAGTTATAACTTTCCTTTTGTTTTTCTACAACTAAATCAATATTCACTGGGCATCTGAACTTGAGACCCTGTCTCACCTCCCCCAGGCTTTCATTCACATTCCAAAAGGTTTAAATGGTGCCAAGCACAGTAAGTTTGCTTATTAAAAATCTTCTATCCACACTGGCATCTCATGAGACATTCTCATTGTATTCCGGTCTGAGGCTCTTGGCTCTTTGCAACTTCCTTTGAGTCCTCCTTATCCTCCTCATCTTCAGGTATCTTGACAACTAGGCCTAATCTGTACCACTCCCAGGCACAAAGGAATTAAGAATGATTACAGGCAGGGAGGTCAGGAAAAAACAGTGTCTTTCCTCTGTAAAAATTTCTACTGAAATGCTTCTATAAAGAACTATGGAAAAGCACTGTCAACTCTTTGTAAATAGTGTAACTTAACGATGGTTCAAATTGCCCATTTTTAAAATTAGAACATCATTCACATGCCATGTGATTCAGGAAACACTTTAAAGATCAACAGTCTTTCTAAGAATGGTTGCTGAGAAAAGGAAACTCACAGACACAGTTGGAGAGTGTAGAGATTTGGGGGATAATTTGTACCACTGGGTAGTTATGCATTCAACAAAACCAGGCTTGATTTTCATTACAGTCTGAGCTAACAGTGGGGTTTGGACCTGGGCAGCATGAAGTCACACATACTAATTTCTTTTTGCCCAGAAAGCTTGAGGTAAATCCCCAAACATAAACCAGACATGTAAAAATCTATGTAAAAAATGTCGTTCATTTTTCTTCTTTTGAAAAACTTTTTTAATGTTTACTTATTGATAAGAGGGGGGTGGGGGAAGGGCAGAGAAAGGAGACACAGAATCTGAAGCAGACTCCAGGTTCTGAGCTCCAAGCTATCAGCCCAGAGCCTGACGTGGGGATTGAACTCATGAACCCTGAGATCATGACCTGAACTAAAGTCAGACACTTAACCAACTGAGCCACCCAGGTACCCTGATGGGTTTTTTGTTTTTGTTGTTTTTTTCTTTATCAAGCCCTGGTTGCAGTAAGACATTTGCTTCTTTAGAAATAATTTCTACATTTTAAGTAGAAAGCAAGAATGATAAATTTAAGGCAACCTTCAGACTTGATCTAATATGTATTTTTTTCTAATGTCATTTAATAAAATAAATATAAATAACTCATTAAGTAAAACTCACTTTGAAGTACAGCTTTCTAAAAGTATAGAGTTAGGCATGCTGTTTAGACTACAACCTAAAGGGCCAAAGAGACTGAAGAGAGACAAGTTAAGAGAACAGATATGGCTCTAACCTCTAAGACTGTATCCTCTAACCTCTAAAACTGTATCTAAAGGAAAAAGATGAAGTTGGCTTAAGCAAGACTAGCATTTTATACTAGAGCCTGTTGTTCCATGATAAGGAATATATTCCTTTCCACAAACCACGAATTGATGTTTTAAGGTATATAAACTCAGTATCCGCAGGAAAAGAAAAGGGCCAGACCTAAGCAGTGAGTCATTGCTCAGCCCAGCAAGTGTGAAGTTCCCTGTCCTTCTAGTTAAAGTGGTAGAGGAAGACTGCACTGCTAATTAGAAGGGTAACTCTGATGTAATGTCATAAGGGTAAAGCAACCATGGTAGGTTAATGAGAAGCCTTCATCTAGTAATTATCAAGAGATTATCATGTCCTCCAACCTCCTCTACTGTCAGGCCCATAAACCAATATCATCCATAAGTATAAGATAGAATAAAAGATTTTATTTTTCATAAGTGTAGATTATGTTACTTGTATGCACTATCACCCGAGGCAGTTTTAAGTAAGAAAGCCACATAGAAAAATGTCATCACTTTACAAGAATGTGGATTTATCTGAATTTATATTTAAGTTAGCTCTCCAAAGGATATACTACTATATTATTAAATTACTGAGCTAGCCTAAGTCAGTTGTAGACTGCAGTTATTTATTACTAGAGGAAAACATTCTCTAGGGTAGCTCACTCAAGAAGGGCAAGGACATTATTTGTAAGTACTCCTACCTTATTTGTCCCTTAGTATTCTTCAAAGTGAAACATAGCCTGTAACCTCTAATTTGTGTATAAAAAAGCTTACATGAAGGCAATTTAAGTACTTTTGAAGGTGCTTAATACCTACTGATCTAGAAAGTTCTTGAGATAATCATGGCAGAGACATGGAATAAATCTGAACATTGTGTGAGTTTCATGCTATTGTGATGATGGTGCAGCATTGAAAAGTTTTATTAGAGGAAACTGGGTAGGCCATATTATTATGTAGGAAATTTAATAATCTGTTAAACTGATTCAGAGTATAAATTTATAGAGGAATCTGGATATTCAGGGATTCAGATATAGAATTAGATAAGTGAAAAAACATTTGACAATATTGGTGTACTTACTATATTGCAGAGATAGAGTAGTTAACACAAGTTCAGCCGTGGTTACGCTGCCACAATTCTCCCCTCAATGCCTAAAATAAAAGCCAGTTTCTTTGGGAAACTTTCCTGGGTCCCAGGAAATGAATGTCACTGATTCTTCTGTGGTCCTCCACAGCACTTCATCAGTGTCTCAATAATGGCATTGACTACTTTTTATCTTCTACTACAATCACTTGTATACAAGCCTTTTCTCTACCTCCGAAGTCTAGGGGTAAGTTCAGAACCTAGGTCTGAGTCTTCACTCTATCTCTGTCCTGACTCCCAGCATCTAAGAATCATGCCTTGTAGGTAGAGGATGCTGAATAAATACTTGTGGAAAGCATATATGAACAGGACTCAGGGACAATGAAGTTGAGTACTGTGTAAGAAGTCTTTTAATAGACACTGAGATAATTCTTACTGGCCTGGAAGGGCTCTGGATTTGGAATCAAGAGACCAGAACTAAGATACATCTTTGCTATTTGCTGACTATGTGGTTTCAGGCAAGTTAACTACAAACCAGCTATCTTGCCTATAAAACTGAGGTGACTGTGTGACTTACTCTCCACCATTGGTAGGTCTACTTCTATAGGCAAATGGATTAAAAACATTAATGATACTGCATTCAAATGACATGTAAGAAATATTTCCTCTGGGGCACCTGGGTGGCTCAGTCAGTTAAGCATCTGACTCCTGATTTCAACTAAGGTCATGATCTCACTGTTCATGAGTTCAAGCCCTGCATTGGGCTCCATGCTGGCAGTGCAGAGTCTGCTTGGGATTCTCTGTCTCCTTCTCTCTCTCTGGCCCTCCCCTACTCATTCATTCATTCATATTCTCTCTCTCTCTCTCTCTCTCTCTCTCACTCAAAATAAAGAAATAAACATTAAAAAAAGAAAACAAATATTTCCTCTGCTAAAAAAGAAAAAGACATATACAGACACTATCCTGAAAACCCTCTAAATACTGAATATTATACTAATTCTACAATTCTAAGTTCTAGTAATAAACATGATTACTGTAATATATATCTAAGTAATTCTTCCTTATTAAATACCAAGGCCTTTCAAAAAATTTTTATCTATCAAATATATGTTTTACATATTTTTATTTGAAACATATGTATTTGTTTTTCTATCATCCTGGAATGGAAAGTAAGCTACTTAGGGTATTTTATTCCTGATAAATACTACACCACCAATATCTGTAACAGTGCCAGGCACATGACAGGTACACATTAGATACTTGTAAGCGAATGAATGAATAAATTTGGATCTCAGGGTCCTATTTGCTTTAGTTAGGCCTTAAGTATAGGACTAATGTTTTAACCAATTGTAGAAATTTTCTCGTGTTAATGATTTAAAAAAATTGAAGTCCATAAAAACAGAAACACTAGCTTTTCTTAACAATGACATGAATATAAATGATGTTCTTCATGAAGAAATGAAACACTTATATAGCCAGATTTACTTTATTTTAAATAATCATAATAAAGTTTTTCTAATTTGTATATGGTATTTTTTTTCTTTCACAACGTGATTCATAATATTCCAGTCCAGTGGTTTGTAAAAACTGCGGCTTCAATCTATTTTAGTATATTTGACATTAATATTTTATGTAATATCCCAGGCCATTAGTTAAGTTTTAGCAATCCTATTGTGGAAAACAGCAAAATCTCTTAAGGAAAATAACAACTATGACTTTGGATATATGGAGGAAACTCTAAAATACTCAAAATGTAATGTTTTTAAAACCTTTTTTTAAATGTTTATTTATTTTAAGAGAGAGAGAGAGAGCATGTGTGCATGCGAGCGCAAGTAGGGGAGGGGCAGAGAGAAAGGGAGAGAGAAAATCCCAAGCAGGCTCCATGCTCAGCACACAGCCTGACACAGGGCTTGATCCCATGACACTGGGATCACAACCTGAGCCGATACCAAGAGTCAGACACTTAATGCTTAAATGACTGAGATACCCAGGTGCTCCCAATTTTTTTTACATAATTATAGAATCACAGGAACTTGTAAAAATAATACAAACAGGTCCTTGTACCCTTCAGTTTCCTTTAAAGGTAAAATCTAACATACTTCTAGTTTAATATCAAGACCATTGAAAATGGTATAATCTATAGACTTTATTTAAAGTTGTCCAGTTTTTACATGCACTCATGTGAGTGTGTGTGTGTGCGTGTGTATAATATTTTACAATCTCATTATAATTTCATGTAACCTCTATCACAATCAAGATACAGTCTGTGTGTATTCTATCATCACAAAGGAACTACCTCATATATAATTGCATCCCACTCCAACCTGCCCTTATCTTTTCACACACTACATTTATAGAAGAATTCTATATTTTAATTGGATCGTGAATTAATTCCACAGTGAAACAATTTTTTTTTGTAAATTCATGATATATGCCTGGAAAAAAGGGGTATTTTTTTTTCCTAAAAGGCTGTTGATTTTGTTTTCCTGCTGAAATTTTAAAGGAAAGAGTTATTATATGCTCTACTTTGTTACAGCCTCTATTGAAGAATATGATTTTATAAATTAAAGAAAATTTTATTTTAGAATATGGCAACACGGGAGTTCTTAGAATTCATGTTAAATTAAGACACCATGTATAACAGTAGCAGACTTTAACACCCTACTTACATGAATGAATAGATCATCCAGACAGAAAATCAATAAAGATGCAATGTCTGAATGACACATTAGACCAGACACACCTGACAGATATATACTGCACGTTTACCCCAAAATAACAGAATACACATTCTTTTCAAGTACACATGGAACATTCTCCAGGAGAGATCACATGATAGGCCATAAAAGAAGTCTCAATAAATTTAAGAAGACTGAAATCATATCGAGTATCTTTTCTAACCACAAAGTTATGAAACTAAAAATCATTACAAGAAAAAATTAAAAGAAGCAAAAACATTTGGAAGCTACCTAGCATGTTAATAAACAAGCAATGGGTCAATGAAGAATTCAAAGAAGAAATAGAAAAATACATGGAGACAAATGAAAATCGAAACACTAGTTCAAAATCTTTGGGACACAGCAAAAGCAGTTCTAAGAGGGAAGTTCATAGTGATACAGGCCTATCTCAAGAAAGAGAAGTCTCATATAAGGAATCTAGCCTTACACCTAAAGGAACTAACAAAGGAAGAACAAGCAAAGCCCAAAGTTAGTAAAAAGAAGGAAATAATAAAGATCAGAACGGAAATAAATGAAATAGAGAAAAAAACAATAAAAAAGGTCAATGAGACTAAGACAAACCTTTAGCCAGACTAATCAAGAAAAGACATGACTCAAAATCAGAAATGAAAAAGAAGATACAACCGACATCACAGAAATAAACAAAAAAAATTATAAGAGATTACTACAAAAAACTATAAACCAACAAACTGGACAACCTAAAAAAATGGATAAATTTCTAGAAATGTACCATCTTTCAAGAATGAATCAGGAAAAAAATTAAAAAAGGTAAAAAGACCAATTACTAGTAATGAAATTGAATCAGTAATCAAAAAAAGTCCTAATGGACTTAAAAGTTCAGGACCAGATGGCTTCACAGATGAATGCTACCAAATATTTAAAAAGGAATTGGGGTGCCTGGGTGGCTCAGTCGGTTGGGCATCTGACTTCAGCTCAGGTCATGATCTCACAGTTTGGTTCGTGAGTTTGAGCCTCACGTCCAGCTTTGTGCTGACAGCTCAGAACCTGGAGCCTGCTTCAGATTCTGTGTCTCCCTCTCTGCCTCTCCCCTACTAATGCTCTGTCTCTCTCCGTCTCTCAAAAATGAATCAACATTAAAAAAAAATTTAAAAATAATTAATAGCTATCCCTTGCAAACTTTTCTAAAAACCAGGAGGAAAAAGTGGTTCCAAATTCATTCTATGAGGCAAGAATTACCCTGATTCAAAAAAAAAAAAACAAAAAACAAAAAACAAAAACAAAAACAAAACCAGACAAAGACATTACAAAAAAACTACAGGTCACTATCTTTGAGGAACATAGATGCAAAAATCTTCAAGAGTATATTAGCAAGTTGAATTCAAGAATACATTAAATTGAATTAAATCCAATCAAGTAGATTCTTTTGTAAAGGATATATCCAGTAAGGGGTTAACATCCAAAGTATATAAAGAACTTATACAAGGCAACACCAAAAAATAAATAATTGATTTAAAAATGGACAGAGGACCTAAACAGACATTTTTCCAAAGACATACAGAGGGCAAACAGACACAAAAAAAGATGTTCTATATCACTAATTATCAGGGAAATGCAAATTGAAACCACAATGAGACATCACCTCATACCTGTCAGAATGGCTAGTAACAAAAAGACATGAATTAACTAGTGTTGGTGAAGATGTGGGGAAAAGGGAAAACTTGTGCACAGGGTGGGGATATAAATTGGTGCAGCTACTATGGAAAACAGTAGGTAGGTTCTTCAAGATATTAAAAACAGAAGTACTAGGCAATCCAGTAATTCCACTTCCAGCTGGAAATGAAAATGCTAATTTGAAAAGGTAAACACATACCTATGTTTACCACAGCATTATTTACAAAAGCCAAGATATGGAAGCAACCCAAGTGCCCAGTGATGGACGAATGGATAAAGAAGATGTGATATATAACCACAATGGAATTATTACTCAACCATAAAAAATAATAAAATCTTGCCATTCACAACAACATGGATGGATCTAAAGAACATTATTCCAAGTGAAAAAAGACAAATAAATACCACATAATATTACTTATATGTGGAATCTAAAAAACAAAACAAATGAACAAACAACAACAAAAGAGAAACAGATTCATGAATATAGAGAACTAGTGGTTGCCACAGGAAAGGTGGTGAAGGGATAGGCAAGAGAGATGAAGGGTATTAAGAAGTTATAAAATAATTCACTGAGATGAAGATTCCAGCACAGGGAACACAGCTAACAATATTTTAATAACATTGCATGGTTATAAATAGTAACTATACTTAGTGTAGTGAGCCTATCATAATGTATATAATTGTCAAATCACTATGTTGTACACTTGAAAATAATTATTTATGTCAACCAATTTCAATTAAAATTTAAACATTTTTGAAAAGACAACACAGTTTAATTATTAGCAATTTTAAAAATTAGTGGGAAATACTAATGTGTTTTCATTAACTTACATGTAAGTTTCTACTTTTCTTTTTTTTTAATTTTTTTATTGTTTATTTATTTTTGAGAGATAGAAAGAGAGGGAGAGAGAGAGGCAAACAGACAGAGGGCAAGTGGAGGAAGGGCAGAGAGAGAGGGAGACACAGAATGTGAAGCAGGCTCCAGGCTCTGAGCTGCCAGCACAGAGCCCGATGCAGGGCTCGAACCTAGGAACTGTAAGATCATGACCTGAGCTGAAGTCAGACGCTTAACCGACTGAGCCACTGAGGCACCCTTGTAAGTTTCTACTTTTTAAATGTCAACATCATTATGGTTGCTACATTTGTGATGAACATAGCATAACGTATAGAGTTGTCAAATCACTATGTTCTACACGTGAAATTCATGTAAAATTGTCAACTATATTTTAACAAAAAAAAGATGTCAATGACAAAAGGAAACATTCTAAAGAGAAAGTGTTTTTAACCATTAAAAAATATATCAAAACCACTGACAACTACAAAAAGCTACTATAAAATTGAAAATAAAAACTATTATTGATGATTACATAGCAAGGATTATTATAGCAAATTATAAACCAAAAAAGAAACAAGGAAAATTTATCTTCATTCAACCTTTCTTATAATTGCATAGTATACAATATTCATAAGCATGCTACCTAATATAAATTCTATCATGTGAATGTAGAATATTTAAAACAAAAATAATAATTCTCTGGTTATTTCTTGAATTAGGTATTTTACATTTAAATAGCTACTGCTCATTTTATAGGCATTTAACAGGTTAAACTTGTCTAAGTAATTTTCAGTACAAATGCTTTTCCTACTCATTTTATTTATGAGAAAAAATAAATAAAATGTTCTAACTATAATATAATATAATATGGTCACATACACATGCCATATACCCAATGGTTTTATGACACTGTGATCAAGGAAAAGATTCCTACACACATTTTTTTAATTCTTGCTTTTCTTAATACAATGGATTTACAGTATCATTAATGTTTTAATAGAATCAGACTTTATTTGGAATATATTATCATTGGAAGCATAGGAAAATTTCTTTTTTGTTTACTACATTTAGTTATTATTTTGAACCCCAAATATTAATCTTATAATATTTAATATTGAGAATACAATCATCCCTCAATTGATATAGATTAAGTATTTTCAATTAGTTTTCTAGTTTATACTTCTTTTAAGTACATTAAAATAGAAATGACAAAAACTAGTTAGTTGTAATAAAGATTTCAGAATCTAGGTAAATGCTCATCCATTAGAAAATCACTCCATATAGTAAATCAGTTCACTGGAAAGAAATTTTAGGTCCACCAGAATGCATTATAGGGAAGCCAAATGCCTTGTTTCAGTAAGTACGTGTTCTTTTTAAGAAATACCATAGAATACTAAAAAGTTATATAATGAGATTTAAAATTTAAGTTCCAGTTGAAGAAGGAGACATTTTCCATCTGTAAAGTCTCTAAACTACTTGTATACACGAGGGTGTAAAGGGGTAAGGAGTTGAAAGAAAGGGTTTTTGGAATCAATTATCTGTATATCTTGGCAAAATGCCCCCCTATGGAGTCATGGGAAATGTTTTCCTCTTCACTCTGAGTCAAGAGAAAACCTTCACCTTTCAGTTTGTGGAGAAAAGGATAATATACTGCTGTCTGATATGGAGCTGAGTAGACTGGCTAGCTGTGGAGTTATAGAGTTAAACAAATGAGAATTTGGTGTTGCGCCTCATTGGTCCCAAATTTTACTGGAACATCAATGGAACAGGGGTGAACCATGTATGATAACAAGTTGGAACAGGTTCATCTTAGGTCCTGGCCAAGAAGAATTTCTGAGAGACATAAACCTCAGGAAAAAGACTTGAGAAGACCTATGGAATACCTGGAAGCTGAGGGAGCAGACTGCAATGAGCTAAAATGGAGCTACTTCGACCAGTGAAAGAAATCACAGGTGAAAGGTTTCACTAGAGGGCAGGTAGGTGCTGTCTCTGAAGGAGCCTGTGGACCAGGACCAAAATACCGGTTAAGTAAACACTCTAATGCTCTCCTTATCTCTTTCTGCCCCCCACCCCCGGCCCCCGGAAATCTAATCATGAGGAATCCAAAACCAAGTTAGCATGATATACAAAAATGTATAAAAGTGCATGGCGGAGAAATAAAGAAGAAACCAAACCACAACTTCCAGTTTGCCACTGAGCCACAGTGGAGGCCTGGAGAGAAATGGAGAAGAATGCCATTATTTTAAAATAAGGTTAGGGGTGCCTGGGTGGCTCAGTTGGTTCGGCTCAGATCAGGATCTCTTATCTCCTGAGTTTGATAGCTGATAGCTCAGAGCCTGGAGCCTGCTTCAGATTCTGTGTCTCCCGTTCTCTTTGTCTGCCTCCCTCACGCTGTGTCTCTCCCTATCTCTCAAAAATGAATAAATGTTAAAAAAAATTTTTTTAAATAAGATTAGAGTTTTCATTATTATTGGCCACGCTAACTACTGAGAGGAGGCCCTTTTATCTTCTGAAAGTGTCCCAAAAGGTCATGAGATGTGTACTAAATTTCCTGAAGAACCTGAGGAACAAGAGCCCAATACTCTCAAAACAAGGGTAAGGTTGATTTGTGGTGGCATTACAGAAAGAGTACTTATTTATTTAATTCTTACAATTATTAAATCATTACCTTAATAGCTAATGTATACAATCATTAGTTATATAAATAAGCAAGAAAGTCAAATACATTTAACCTTCTTCAATCAGTGGAAACACAAATACATATCATATAGTTAATATAGGCAGAGCTTAGGGGCACCTGGGTGGCTCAGTCAGTTAAGCATCCGACTTTGCTCAGGGCATGAGCTCAGAGTACTTCCATGAGTTCCAGCCCAGAGCCAGGCTCTATGCTGACAGCTCAGAGCCTGGAGCCTGTTTTGGATTCTGTGTCTCCCTCTCTCTCTGCTCCCTCCCCTCTCCTGCTCTGTCTCTGTCTCTCAAAAATAAATAAACATTGAAAAAAATGTTTAAAAATATAGGCAGAGCTTATCAAATATAAGCATGGTTGACTCCAATCGCCATTCCCTTCACATGACTGCATATTGGAAAACACATACGTATCTTCTATTTTCCTTTGTTCTCATTCTGATGAAGGAAGTTTTGTAAAGAAGTTCATAAGAAGGTAGACTTATTTGACAAATAAAAAACAGAGACCATCTAAAATCAACTAAACCTGAAAAGGACCAAATGGGGGGAAAACTTCATAATTTCTCCCTTCTTGCAGCTTCTAGTTGTGTATCAGACCCACTGCAGTGATAACACTTCATAAGCAATAAAAACTCTTACATTTCAGGGAGAAAAATAGTGCTTTAAGAAACATGACCTGAAATACTGATTCAAATAGTGTATTTTTAACCCTGTTATAGTACTAAATAACTCTTTCAAATTTTAGGAAATTCTCACGCAATCCTATTTCTCATGCAATCCTATTCATTTCAGTTTTGTTCTAGATTTCTAGAAGATTTCTGTTTCACTCCCATAATTTCAGCATTTGTAGTCTAAAAATTATAGCTAATTAATTACTCTCTGTCCCTCCAGATTGACTAAAATTATTACAGAAAATGGGATTCAAAGTTTTTAATGTGCACTAGGGGAAAAAAATCACATTGGTGGTAATTATTGGTAATTAAATGCTTTTAAAATTAGGAAGATAAATATAGTACTATCCTGCCAGTCAAATTCCTCAGAGCCACCAAGGAAAAGAAATGCAGAGATTGCTTAATGGAATGGAAGTGTATTGTAAAGACACAGAGGAAATTCTGCAAGAGGAGAATGGTTCCAACCACAAGCACTGAGGCTATGAGCAAGCAAGCATGGCAGGCTGAAGGGAAAGCTACTCTACTTTCAACAAGACCTAGATGACCAGTCCCTTATTTAGCAATTACTGTGCATTTACAAAGAGAAGAATACGTATGGAAATCCCATTTAATTTGCTCTATTTAGCACTACACGTACAGGGCAGTTTAGACAACCTTTTTCAGAAATGTGCTCAGTACACATATGAATTTCTTCCAATTTCAGGCTGCTCAATATCCATATTCCTTTAGTGCAGCTACAGTTTCCCCTAAGGAAGCAAAATGGCATCGAAGTCAAAAAGTATGAGGAGAGGGAAATGAGGGGTGGGATGCGTTGGGGGCATGTTCCTAAGAAAGCATTTATGCAAATGAAAGGTGTTGGGTAACAATCTCCATAGGTCTGTCATATCTCTAGAAATCTTGCAAGCACAAGCACTTTGCCTCAGACTATCTTTTTAAAGATGTTTGTATATCAAATAGCCTTGGAAAATACAGTGTCTCCATCCAGAGCAATGGGCATGCATGCATACTGTCCAGTATGAAAGATACAGTTTCCCTAATCACACAGTTCCTTTCCTATAATACAACTCACTGTGCAACGAGGTGTCACCTCATCTATTTAATTTTTTTTAAATTTTTATCTATTTTTGAGAGACAGAGACACACACACATACACAGAGTGTGAGTGAGGAAGGGGCAGAGAGAGAGGGAGACACAGAATCCGAAGCAGGCTCCAGGCTCTGAGCGGTCAACACAGCCAGACGCCAGGCTTGAACTCACAAACTGTGGGATCATGACCTGACCCAAAGTCAGACGCTTAACCAAAGGAGCCACCCAGGTGCCCTGTCATCTTACCTTTACGTTGCACTGAGGGACATGGTGTTTAGAGAATTGCTACTGCCAGGAGTAATAAGGCCCTCAGTCTACGACCTCAAGGTCTATGTCTTCTGCCCGTAATTATGGTGGTCATTTTGTTAGCTTGCAAATATCAGCCTGGTCAAAATTTATCAGAATGGACAGAAGACTGTGAAGATGACTAAATGTTGGTTTTTTTTTTTTTTATAAAATATTCATTTACTATTCAATTGATAAGCCAAGGGCCATTCTGGACCTTACAGTTTACAATTTTGGAATAGCTACGTGTTTTGTTACTACAAAGAATAAGTTTCAAATTCTAAATCTAACATTTATTCATTGTCTCAACTTCCGTACCTCTGACACAGGTATTTTTTTAAAAAAATACACGTGGCAGTGTAGATCATGTACACAAATATCTAATATGGTGCTTGTCATATACAGGAATACCTTGTTTTATTGTGCTTTGTTTTATTGAGTTTTGCAGATATTACGCTTTTTACAAACTGAAGTTTTGTGGCAACCCTGTGTCAGGGAAGTCTATCAGATTTATTTTTCCCACAACATTTGCTCACTGTGTATTTCTATGTTATGTTTCGGTAATTCTTACAATGTTGAAAACTTTTTCATTATTATTATATTTGTTATGGTGATCTGTGGTTATGACTCACTGAAAACTCAGATTACAATGAACATTTTTAGCAATAAAGTATTTTAATTAAGGCATGTACATTGTTTTCTTAGGCATAACACTACTATACACCTAAGGGACTACAGCATAGTATAAACATAACTTTTATATGCTCTAGGAAGCCAAAATATTTATTTGACTCACTTTATTATGATATTTACTTTATTACAGTAGTGTGGAACTGAACCTACAATATCTCTGAGGCATCCTGGGCTCATCAAACAATAAGTAAATATGAAATTATAATTATTAGCAGTAACAGGAATATATATTAAGGATATGCATTAGATCCTATTGGTATATATCAGTTTGAACATGATTTTTCTTTTTCAGCTATCTATGGTAATGTAATGCCACAACTCTGGGAACAGGAATACAAACACAATTGTCTTTCCTCCTCCTTTCCTTATATTATCGTTTTCTTCCCTTTATGTTAGGCCATGTCTGCAAAAGGGTATCGTTTTTTGTTTGTTTGTTTTTGCCCAGGGTTTCCAAAACTAGGATGACCCCTTACTATTTTTACTATTCGAGAGTTCCTAGTCTTTGTTACAGACTAAACTAAATGGATTGCACTCATGGTGTCAAACTGTTTCCTGGAATCCCAAAATCTGATTTCTGCAAAAGCAATCACATTGGCCAGGCATTCTGTCCAAGCTGGTCACAAAGAAGCCTTCTGAGGCCAATTACATCATTTTTCATTCCAGGAGTTTCTTTTTTTAATGTGCTTTCAACTCTGCTGCATGTACCTAGCTGTTTAAACAATGGATACAATAATCATTCATTTTTATAGCATCACATTTTGTATGTGTCATAAATTTTTGTAATTGAAACAAAAATTTCCACATGTCAACTTGAAAATAAACCTTAAAAGTTTACTGCAAACGGTTATGAAAAAAGCCTATTGGCAGTGAGATTTTAAAGAGATGCAGGTGGCAAAAAATGCTAAAACTCACATTAGAGTGACCATTTGGACTAAAACTAAAAACTATTTATTGCATTAAGTACTCCCACTCTCCCTCTTCTCATTCATTTTATGCTCCTTGCCTCTCATACCTCTTTAATACCTTTGTCAAAATTACACCCATTCTTAGACACTTAAATAGAGCCTTTTCTTGCCACTATTACCTTAATATCTTAGTCCAGCTGGTAAATGAATATCATTTCTCCTTTCTTCACACACATGTCACACATGTTACCTTCTTAAAGAATTAACCATATTCTTCCTTTAACTAGTTCTAGATTTGTCATATCTCCCTTGGTTACTTTGTAAATCACCTTGATACCAAGGTTTGTTGTTTAATTATGTTTTATGACTTACAGTACCAAGGAATCAGTAGTATTCATGGAATGTCTCTAAGTGATATTATAAACAAAAAAGCCACAGGGATTCAGAACTAATAACAATGTCTACAACTAACCTGTATTGAGAATTTACTTTGACCCAGGCATTGTGTTAAATGCATACTTGCGTTTTCATTTGATATTTACAACTACCCTCTAAGATTAAAAATATTATTATTCCTATTTTAGAGTTAAAGACAGGAGGCTTAACACAGATAAAGAAGTCCCCCTAAGTTAATATAGCAAGTTAGGGATATCAGGTTAAGAGTCCATGCCATTAAGTTCATCTGTAAGAAATGAAAATATAAGAATACAGATATCATTAGAAATTTACCACCATGCGTACTTCAGAATAAGGCTCTAAGAAACGTTTCCACTCAATTAAATATTCTGTAATTTCATGAATGATAAATGCAAGCTTTTAGTCAGTGAGCCACTTGACAAAAGGCTGTTCTTATTCCCTTGACACCTAAAAATATAATATTAAAATCACAAATTACCCATGATTATTTTAAAAGTCTCATTAAAAGTGGTGAAGATGGTAGGTTCTACACATTGTGCAATTAACCCAAAGAACAATTAATTAGAGTTTCATGGAATAATAAAAATCATTATGGCTTATATAGACATTATGGCATCTTATACAGATGGCCAAAATTTTCTTCTATGACAAATCCAGTGTAGTAACAGGAAGTACCCTAGGTAATTCATGTTGATGTGAGAATATTACTTTATTTGCATTCTCACAAAGTGCTCATCTAGAAACTTAAAAAAAACAGTATTCACAGTATCTATGAAGACTATATAAATTAAATGGTATGTTAAGTGGTGACTGGCAGAAAATAAACCTTAGCCTAATAATAATTCAAATATCACTTCTTACAGCTTAAATCAAGGTATGATATTCATCACATGTGGGTTCAGATGAGCCTTTGTCACTTTAATTCATTCATCAAATCTTTATTAGGCACTACTACTCTCTGGGAAAACAAAGACTAGTAAAATACCATTCCTGTCAGTTAGGCATTGCATGGTCTACAAATAGGAAGTACAAGTGCAAGTAAGTCAGGATGATGACTTAATATATACTGGCTGAAATGGGTGACTAAAGAACATGGTCAGTTATTACTAGAGGGATAACATAAAGTTTCACTGAGCTAACATCCTAAAAACAATTGGAGTCCTGAAAACAGGGATTTTTTTTTTTCTTTAGGGAAGGGTATGAAAAGAAAGGAAAAAGGCGTCTCAGTCAGGAAAAGCTTAAGCAAAGAGACAGACACAATAATAATAATAAAAAAAAATAGTTCTCATGTTATGAGGATAACAGATTGGACCAAGGTGGCTGGGAAGATAATCCAGAACTAGATCATAAAAGGCTTTGTCAATGAGACTGCCATGCTTGCACTTTATTTCATAAAAATTTTGGAGACCTTGAGGTTGCTTAGGTAAAGGGATAACAGAATCAGATCTGTATTTGAGGAAAAAATACTCTGGTAACTGAAAAGGGTAGATTGGAGGTATAAGTATGTGAAGAATGGAGAGACATGTTAGAAATCTCTCCTGACCCAGATGGGAGATAATCAGGGTAAACTGAGGTAGCATTTATAGGTACTTAGAAGAGGGGAAAGACCAGGGACTATATTTCCACAATGGACATTTTAGACATATTTTATTTCTTTTTTGTTGTCATGTTGATTGGAAGGCAATACTGAGATTTAGTGGTTGGAAAATGTATTATTCTCCTCTTGCTGCTGTAACAACCATAAACTGACTGGATTAAAACCACACAAATTTATTCTCTCATAATTCGGGAGATCAGAAGCCTTAAATAGGTAGGTAGGGTGGCATTCCTTCTGGAGATTCTAGGGGAAAGTCTATTTGTTTACCTTTTCTACCTTCTACAGGCTGCCCACATTCTCTGCCTCATGATCCTGCATCTCTCTGACCTTTCCAATCACCACATCTCTCCGACTTTAATGCTCTTGCCTCTGTCTTATAAGGACCTCTGTATTACACTGGGCCTGCACTGCTAATGCAGGATAATCTCCACATCTCAAAATCCTTAATTTAATCATATCTACAATGTCTCTTATGCCATATGTAGTAATGTATTCGCAGGTTCTGGAGATGAGGACATAAACATCTTTGGGGGACGATTATTATGACTAGCACAGGACACACCTGTTAAAGTTTTATAATATGTAGGCCATTTCCAAATGGCAAAGCATTATCCTACAACTTGCATAACTTTGGAATGCTTCTTTAGACATTTTCAAAGGTGAAAAAATTGTTTTCAATTACATGAACCTAGAACTTATTCCATTCAAATATTAACAAAATGTGTTTTCGAAGTTTAATATATATTGATTTTCTTGCGATTCAACTATGTGAAATTCAAAGGAATATTTTTGTTTTGTTTTTCCTTCAATCTCACAAAGGCCTTTTCACCATTTTAGAAAATTACCTCACTTTGGCTCTGCCCGTTCTGAACTGACCAGTGTTACACACCAGTCTGCAAATCAACCAACACAAAACTTTTGGTTTTGGATATGACATAATGAGAAACTCCAAAAGGGGGTCTAAGCTTAAAGATGAGACATAAAATCAGGCTGCCAAATTCAGTTGCTCCATCTCTGGGCCTGGCTGAGCCTTGCTCTCTTCATGGCTGACTTCATTCTCATATTCTAAAAGCAGTGGCAGCTCTATTTTCACATCTCTTCAGTTTCAAATCTAGCTGGATTTCCTAGCACTAAACAAAAGAGGGAGGTAACTCCACTGATATTCACTGAAGGATTTAAAGCACATGCTCATCTCCAAATTCATCAGTGAGGCTTGGGGAATGACAATGTTGAGTAGCTTAGGCCAAGTTTAGGTCCATTCATGTCAGATCCAGGATCTAGCCACACCAGATACAAGAAATCACAATCAGGGGCACTGGTGGATTCTAGGAGGAAAATATGGTTACTATCACAGGAGGTGATGGATGCTGGAAAGGCCCATGTCTACTGCAGGGATTAAAAACTCAAAATCTGTCATTTAATATGTTTGGGATTTTAGAATTCAAAAGTGACTTATAAAAATGATGAAGAGCCTCGATACATTGTAAAAGTGAATGCAAGCTGTCTTTGGTTGTGCCTACCTTATATTAAGAGAACTTTAAAAGGAACATTTTGTTTGAAATCTGAAAAAGGGACATAAGCTGACTTAATGGTTAGATAAATATAATTGTCATTCTTTATTTTATGCAATCAATTCACTAGAAGATAAATGTCATAGGGGCAGATTTTGTTTTCATGTTTGCTTCATTGTTAAATCCCCTGACAGGAGTGTGTGACACATAGTAGGCATTCTATAGCTATTTCTTGATTGACTGAGTCAATAAATGCTTTGACCTAACTCTGTCTAAAATTTGCCCCATCAGGGGTGCCTGGGTGGCTCAGTCGGTTGAGTGTCTGACTTCAGCTCAGGTTGGAGCCCCGCATTGGGCTCTGTGCTGACAGCTCAGAGCCTGCAGCCTGCTTCAGATTCTGTCTCCCACTCTCTCTGCCCCTCTCCCACTTGTGCTCTGTCTCTAAAATAAATAAACATTAAAAAAATTTTTTTAAATAAAAAAAAAATAAATAAAATTTGCCTCATCAGTGAACATCAGCTGAAATGTCCAAGGTATTCAAAATACAAAGTACCTTTCAAAATGAAGAGTGACGGACTTAACATCTACATGTATTTTCAATAGTAATAATAATACCTCGAGCATTAGCATATACATAGTAATAGATTAAGATTCTGAGCTAAAATGTTCTTATACTCAAAACGTTCATGCTGAGCTATACAGAGACACAGCAGCATTATTTTACAAAAAGAAGCAGTGAGAACATAGTGTTAAATAGCTGATAGTAATTAGTAATTGTTATGAATACACTGTGCTAAGAGCCTTATAAGTATTTTATCATTTAATCTTCATCACAACTCTAGGATGGGACTGTTACCGCTTTCACTAAAGATGAGGAAACAAAGACTAAAAGATGTTAATTAGAAAACCAGAGAAGGGGAGAAGGAAGATGGTGGCAGAGGAAGAGGACCCTAGGGTTGTCTCACCCCACGAACATAACTAGATGATCATTAAATAATCCGTAATACCCCAGAAATCAAGCTAAAGACTGAATGAACAAACTCCAAAACTAGGGGGGAAAAGAGGCCACAGTGAAGAAGGAGGAAGTGTAAGGATGTGGTGCAGGGAAGAGATGGAGGAAAGGAAGGGTGCCGTGGTCGGGAAGAAGGGCAAGAGGGAGAGGAGGACACAGGAAAACACACGAGGAGAACATGTCCCCAGAGCCACTGGCTTGGAAAATGGGCTGCATTTTGTGAGCTCTTACAACCAGTGGGGCTTAAAGCCTGAAGTTTTATTTATTTATTTATTTATTTATTTATTTAATTTTTTTTTTTAACGTTTATTTATTTTTGAGACAGAGCATGAATGGGGGAGGGGCAGAGAAGAGAGGGAGACACAGAATCGGAAACAGGCTCCAGGCTCCGAGCCATCAGCCCAGAGCCCGACGCGGGGCTTAAACTCACAGACCGCGAGATCATGACCTGAGCCGAAGTCGGACGCTTAACTGACTGAGCCACCCAGGCGCCCCAAGCCTGAAGTTTTAAAAGGCAGTGGGCTCGGCTCAGACAAAGCTCACAGGGCAGTGCCCCGCTCCTGGAGAAAAGGCAGGCGAACAACCCAGGGGCATACAGCATGGAAACAGGTATCCGCAGAACGCCTGAGGCACACCGTGGGGGAGATTATTCTCTCCCCTGGGCCAGCATCCCTAGGAAGCAGTGTTCATAGGGATGCCTTTCAGGAAGACAGAGGCTGGCTGGAGCCGTTTCCTTCTCCTCCCCCTCAACATAAACACAGAGCTACCTGCGGGAAGCAGTGCAGCCCTGACACTGGCTGCTTCACTTGATTAGACCAAACTCCAACCCCCTGAGCTCTGGCACGACTGCCCTCCTTGGTCAAGTTTGCCTTGGTCTCAGTTCAGTGGGCCCCTCCACCAGAAGTCCAGCACAAACCCGTGCCCACATAACGTCTCCCAACCAGAAAGTTCTGCAGGGCCTCGGTTCCAGTGGAAGTACTATCAGGACTCATTTCACGAGCAGACCAGACAGAACACACCTACTTAAAACTCACCACACTTAGGCCAAGGACCAAACACTGCCCACAGTTGGCAGGGAGAGCCTGTGCAGATGAATGGCCTGAATGAGACACCAACTGGGACACAAAAGCAGAGCGCACACGGCACACACCAGAAGACATTCACTGAAGTGCCAGGCCCTGGGCATTACATGACTTCTTCTTCATGAGACCATTACTTTCAGAAGCAGGAGACACAAAAGACTTTTCTAACACACAGAAAAAAGCAGAGACTTAGAAGAAATACAAGGCAGAAGAATCTATCCAAAATAAAGAACAAGATGAGGCCACAGACAGACATCTAAGGAAAAACACATATAAGTAACATACCTGACAGAGAATTTAAAGCAACAACAGCAAGGATAGTCACTGGTCTTGAGAAAAGAAAAGGAAACATCAGGAAGACCCTAATCAAAAATATAAAAGAGTTTAAAAAGAATCAAAGAGAGATGAAGAATATAATAAATGAGATTGGAAACAGGCTTGATGCAATGAAAAGCAGGTTGGAAAAGGCCAAAGAACGAATTAATGACATAGAAGACAACATAATGTAAAATAATGCAGCTGAACAAAAGAGAGAAAGAGGACTTATGGAACATGAAAATAGACTTAGGGAACTTAGTGACCCCATCAAAAATAGTAACATTCATATTCTAGCAGTCCCAGAAGAAGAGAAAGAGAGAGGCGCAGAAAATTTATTTGAGGAAATAATACTGGAAAACATTCCTAATCTGGGGAAAGAAACAGACATCCAGGAGCCACAGAGAACTCCCATCAAAATCAACAAAAGCAGGCCAACACCAAGACATATTATAATTAAATTGGCATATTACAGTGATAAAGAAAAAAAAAAAAAAACCTTAAGCAGCAAGACAAAAGAAGTCCCTGACTTCCAAAGGAAGACCCCTAAGGCTAGCTGCTGATTTCTCACCAGACACTCAGCAAGCCAAGAGGGAGTGGCATGATATAGTCATTGTGATGAAAGGCAAAAGTCTTCAGCCAAGAATAGTCTATCCAGTAAGGCTATCTTTCAGAACAGAAGGAGAGATAGAGTTTCCCAGACAAATAAAAACTAAAGGAGTTCGTGACCACTAAGGCAGTCCTGCAAGAAATATTAAAGGAGACTCTGTGAGTGGAAAGACCAAAAGCGACAAAGACGGGAAAATATCAGACAAAATCTCCAAACAACAACAACAAAATAAGTAATAAAATACATATTATCGAAATACATATCTATCAATAATTACTTTGAATGCAAATGGACTAATGCTCCAATTAAAAGATATACGGTGTTAGAATGGATAAAAAAAAATAAGACCCATCTATATGCTGCCTAAAAAGAGAATCATTTTAGACCTAAAGACACCTGCAAATTGAAAGTGAGGGGATGGAGAAACATTTATCACACAAACGGATGTCAAAAGAAAGCCAGAATAGCAATACTGTATCAGACAAACTAGACTTTAAAACAGACTATAATAAGAGATAAAGAAGGGCACTATATCAGAATAAAGGGGACAATACAATAAGATCTAACAATTGTAAATATTTATGTATCCAACAAGAGAGTACCCAAATATATAAAACAATTAATAACCAGCATAAAGGAACTAACTGATAATAACATAATAATAATAGGGGGCTTTAACATCCCACTTATATCAATGGGCAGATCATCTAAACAGAAACTCAACAAGGAAACAATGGCTTTGAAAAATACACTGGACCAGACAGACTTATTAGATATGCTCAGAACATTCCATCTCTCCTAAAACAGAATACACATTCTTTTCAAGTGCACATGGGACAATCTCCAAAATAGATCACATATCAGGTCACAAACCATGCCTCAACAAATACAAAAAGATTGAAATCATGCCATGCATCTTTTCTGATCACAATGCCATGAAACTAGAAATCAACCACAAGAAAATATTTGGGAAGACTACAAATACATGAAGGTTAAACAACATGCTACCAAACAAGGAAAGGATCAACCAGGACATCAAAGGAAAAATAAAAAAAAAATACATGGAAACAAATGAAAATGAAAACACAAGGGTCATGAGGATGAAGGAGTGAACTTGTGATGAACGCCGGGTGTTGTATGTAAGGGTTAAATCACTAAATTGTACACGTGAAACTAATATTGCACTGTATGTTAACTAACTAGAATTTAAATAAAAAAATTAAAAAAAAGAAAACGGAAAGGACTCAAACAAATAAAACCACAAATGAGAAAGGAGAAATAACAACCAATACTGCAGAAACACAGTCATAAGAGACTATTATGAAAAACTATATGCCAACAAATAACACAATCTAGAAGAAAATGAAAAATTCCTAGACACATGTACACTACCAAAACTGAAAAAAGAAGAATTAGAAAACTTGAACAGAAACCAGCAAAGAAATGGAATCAGTAATCAAAAAATTCCCAAAAGGAGTACCTGAGTGGCTTAGTCAGTTAAGCATAGGACTCTTGATTTTGGCTCAGGTCATGATCTCACAGTTCACGAGTTTGAGCCCTACATTAGGCTCTGTGCTGTCACTGTGGAGTATTCCTGGGTTTCTCTCTCCCTCTCTCTACCCCTCCCCTGCTCGTGCTCTCTCTCCTTCTTTCAAAATAAATAAGTAAACTTCAAAAAATATTTCTTAAAAATCCCCCCCCCCCCAAAACAAAAGTCCAAGGCCACATGACTTCCCAGGCAAATTCCACCAAATATTTAAAGAATTAATACCTGTTCTTCTCAAACTAGTCTAAAAAACAGAAAGGAAGGAAAACTTCCAAATTCATTCCATTAGGCCAGCATTACCCTGATACCAAAACTAGACAAATCCTACACGAGAAAAGAGGCAGTAACATCTTTACCATCATCCAGAGCAACTTCTTTCTACATATGTCTTCTGAGGCAAGGGAAATAAAAGCAAAAATAAATCATAGGTACTTCATCAAAAGGAAAAGGTGCTTCACAGCAAAGGAAACAATCAACAAAACTAAAATGCAACCTATGGAATGGGAGAAGATATTTGCAAATGATACAGTGGACAAAGGGCTAGTATCCAAAATCTATAAGAAGCTTATCAAACTCAACACCCAAAATACAAATAAACCAATTAAAAAATGTCCAAAGGACACAAGCAGACATTTTTCCAAAGTAACCAACCAGATGGCCAAGAGACACATTAAAATATGCTCAATGTCAATCGTTATCAAGGAAATACAAATCAAAACCACAATGAGACACCACCACACTCCTGTAAGAATGGTTAAAATCAACTACACAAGAAATAACAGGAGTTGGTGAGGATGTGGAAAGTGGAGAATCCTCTTGCACTGTGGGTGGGAATGCAAACTGGTTGAGCCATTCTGGAATACAGTATGGAGGTTCCGTAAAAACTTAAAAATACAACTACCCTATGTTTTAGAAACTGCACAATTAGGTATTTACCCAAAGAATTAAAAAATACTAAGTCAAAGGGATAAATGCACCCCAGTGTTTACAGCAGCATTATCTATAATGCCAAATTACGGAAAAAGCCCATGTCCACTGAGTGATGAATGGATAAAGGAGTAACATACATATATATATATATATATATATATATATATATATATATACACATATAGATATATACACATATATATATACACATATATATACACATATAGATATATACACATATATATATATACACATATATATACACATATATGTACATATATATGTGTGTGTGTATATATATATATATATATACACACACATGTAGTATATATAATGAAATATTATTCAGCCATAAAAAATGGAATCTTGCCATTTGCAATGACATGGATGGAACTAGAAAGTATCACGCTAAGTGAAATAAGACACTCAGGGAAAGACAAATACCTTATGAATTCATTTATATGTAGAATTTAGGAAACAAAACAAACCAGCAAAGGGAAAAAGAGAGGGTGGGGGGGGGGGCAAACCAAGACACAGACTCTTAACTATAGAGAACAAAGTGATGGTGACGCGAGGGGAGGTGGGGGGGGGAATATATAAAATAGGTGATGGGGATTAAGGAGTGCACTCCGGACAAGCGCGGAGTGTTGTATGGAAGTGCTGAATCACTACAGTATACACCTGAAACTAATATTACATTGTATGTTAACAACTCAAGTTAAAAAAAAAAAAACTTAAAAATATGTTAATTAACCTCCTTCAGTCCACATGGTAGGAAGTGACAAAGCCAGATCCCATGTACTTAATCACCATGTAACCTTTTTAATGGAATTTTAAATAGCACACACAGTGGAACTATAATACAGAGAGGTTTTTTTTTCAAGTAATATTTACCCAAAGAAGGAAAAACAATGAAAACATGGACGCATTTTCCATGTGTCAAACATCTATTTTTTGGCTTCGTAGAAACAATTTGATATATACGCATGCACACTCAAGTGTGTGTGAGTCCATGTGCACCTACTTACATATACACGTTAAGATACGGGTATCTAAATCTGCATCATACTAAAATTCCAAGCAAAGTACAAGAAAGAAAATGTAATTGTATTGGGTAATGTGGATCAGCTAAGATAGAACACAAGATTTGAAAACAAGGACAAACAGCTTAATTGAGGTCCCACTGTGCCCTGAGAAGAGAAAACAACAATCTCTTTTTCTTGAAAAAATAGGGAATAAATAATACTGAAACCTTACGTCTCTCAAAGGGATGCAAGAGGATTAAAAATATTTAAAAATAAGCCTTAGATATATCTGCAGAGTTTCAGAGGTGCTTCATAGAAAACACTACCCTTTGTTGCTGAGTGTATTTCCTTTTTAAAAGACAGCAGCTCTTAATGCAATGACAACCATCGTTATATTTGAAGTTCCCTATTGTAACAAGGGCTATTGAATGAGATTTTTGACAAACAGCTTCAAATGCTAGGATTAGTAAAATCCTGAAAAAGAGTGACAGTAAGACGGCTAGAGAGAGAGAGAGGGAGAGAGAGAGAGAGAGAGAGGAAGAGAAAGGGAGAGTGGATTGTTTTGTTGTTGTTAACTTGATCAAAGCCTAAAGGAGATCATCTTTTTCTCTACTTTCGGGTATGAAACCCTGTTCTGGGGCACTAGTGTTCATGAGTGGATTACACAGCCGGCAGGTTCTCAAACTGTACTATCCAGATCAGTAGCAGCAGCCTAACCTGGGAACCTGATAGAAATATAAAATTCTGTACCCCACCCTGACCTACTGAAACAGAAACTCTTTTGTTTTAGTAAGCCCTCCAGGTTATTCTTGGGCACACAACAATTTGAGAAACACTCTTCTAGTCAGCAATGAGGTAGAAACATGATTCTCCTTTTACACAGACTATTAAGGACCCATTAATGAAAGCCAATAAGAAAATCCCATTCATATTTTGAGGTTGTTAAAAAGAGCAAAAAGCACAACAGATCCTACTGAAATTCAGCATGCATTCAAGAGTAACAATGATTACCAAAATCCAACTTAGAGCTCATTCCATGACTCACTCTCTTGCCTTCCTAAGAACCCTTGTAATTATATTAGCCCCTCCAAGATAATCAAATATAATCTATCTCAAATCTTTAATGTATCACATTTGCAAACTTTGGCCATGTAAGTTAATACACTTCAGATCTGGAGACCTGGACATATCTGAGGGGTCATTCATTACTCTCACTATCCCATTAACCATCCTAGAACATAAAAGATACAGAACTTATAATGGTTAGAAAGAGGAGTTTTTAAATAATATTAATTCAGTTAAAGAATACAACACTTTTATTTTAAATGTTGCATTTTGTGCAGATGTATTTATATGTGTAAACAGTGATTATTGTATTATAAGAAAAGCAGGGGCGCCTGTGTGGCTCAGTTGGTTGAGCGTCTGACCTCGGTTCGGGTCATGATCTCGCAATTCGTCAGTTTGAGCCCCAGGTTGGGATCTATGCTGACAGCTCAGAGCCTGGAGCCTATTTCAGATTCTGTGTCTCTCTCTCTCTCTGTCCCTCCCCCACTCACTCACTCACTCTCTCTCTCTCTCCCTCAAAAATAAAGATTAAAAAAATTTTTTTAAATCACATAAAATTATATAAAAAAGAAAAGCAAATATATTTCAGATGAAATTCACCACTTCTGTTCTGTAATAGAACAGAGCCATTGTGTGAATTTTTTGCAGTAAATAAGTCTATTCAACTGGAGACAGAACTAGAATGTTGGAAGAATTAGAATGTAACAGTGGTGAAGACAGTTTGTTAAGAGTATTTACTGTAATTCTTAATGTACTGAAATGATCAGGTAACTCAATAAATCTTCAAAAGGAGTCCGTGAAACAAGTGATTTAAAGCAAAACAACTTTGTTCTTTCTGAAAACAGAAATAAATAAAAAGAGAGGAAGGCATTCCTAACCCACCAGTCAGCAATACACACATAATGGAATGTTCTCTCATTGGCAGAACTTTTTTTTCTTCTCCACTGAAGCAGAATCCAGCTCAGTTGACTATACACAGTCATGACTCTTTTCAGGTGAGGGGAGATGCATACTTTTCAACACAGACCTGGTTTCTCTAGTGCCAGCCTTCAATTTAATTGTGAAGAGTAAAGATGCTGAAAAGACTGAGACACAAAGTATCAAGACAATTCTACACAAACTACAAGATGAAAATGTTGAGTCATTGTGGAGTCCTGAAATGGAATGCTTTTTGGTCTTCATCAACACCGTCTGAATCACTATCCAACCTCCTTCTGCTTGTCAGTGACACAAATCTGAAGGTATACATTGGTCAAATGCATTGATGACCTTGATAGAAGGAGAAAAACACAGTACAGCAGGAACTATGCATGTTCCTCATACAAAGGCTGCTTGCCACTAACAGAATTGTAGTGTCTTTGTTTGCAAGCCCAGAATGAACATCAGATTTAAGTATGGATCCTTTACCTAGTTAAACTACTGGAGAAAAATGAAAGATTCCTCTCTCAATAATTCCCATAAAAGTGTAAGACTCTTCCTTCTAATAAAGGGAAGAATTCATAATAAATACATTTAAAACACAGTTAAGGAATCCCTTTGAAGCTTCCTTTTTTCTTAGGTGTCAAACTTACTTATGGTAGACTAGTGGTTCCCCAAGTATGGTCCTTGGACCAGCAACATCAGCATCATCTCGGGACTGGCTCAAGAAACAAATTATCAGACTCTACCTCAGACCTCCTGAATCAGAAACTCCAGGTCTGGGGCCAGGCAAGTAGTGTATATGGAGCCCTCCACGTAATTCTGATGCAGTCTCAAGTTTCAGAACTACTAAAATAGTAAAGAAAAGCATTATGTGAGGCAATATACTCTTTCAACAAAAATTTTTAAACGTTCCCATTTCTACCTGGAATATATACTGGAATCTTATTAAAAGAAGCTGCTCAAATGTAGTTTCCAAATTCTAGCAACTATCATTTTTCTATTCCTCTCTCTGCAGGGGAAACTCCAGTGGGCAATATGTGGCATTTTCAATGATTGAATTGCATTTTACTTTTACTTGTAGCTACAAAGCTCAAGAAATAATAAATTTATTAAGCTCAGCCCACTCATAACTCATTTGGTTGGCTTTCCAAAGCCCTGGGATATATATTTTATATGACATATTGTGCTTAGCAGTAAGGCAGTGGAAAAAACAAACAAATCTGAATTTAAAACATAAATAAGTACGGACATGTCATTCTGACCAAAGGATCACCATCATTTAAAAAAAATAATTATCCTACAGCATTTTAAGCACAGCGTGACAAACCATATTAATTTTGAACATGAAGTCTTTACTTGGTACATAAGCTGAGATTCTTGGATTTTTTATGCCTCTGTACATTTAGTATAGAACTTCATGTACTGAATTTAGTAAATTCACCACGACTTACATAAATCAACCCTTATGCATTTTTTAAAAAGAGGGTTTTTTTTCTGTGTTTTACCAGAGCAAACATCCAGTATTATATATCATTAAGCCATATTTACTAGAAATCTACTTCTGAAGTTTAAATGATAGTAAATATTAAATAAAACCATCAACTGTTTTTCACCTTCCCATGTAAAGATGGTTATTATTTCTGACTGTAGCTCAGAAGCTTTCAATTGATAGGTGCTGTAACTTAACCAAGTCTTCATAAAGAAGCCAATTTAATCTAAATCTCAGACGTATTTTAAAATAAAACTAACCTATTTCATTATTCTTTTTGATATATTTTCCCCCATGGCTCTGAGTCACATCACAAGTTACTGGCTGCTGCCAACCATGCCAGAACCATTTAGTAAACATAGTGTATGTCGTTACAGTTCCAAATTTGCAGTGTGTCTCTTCACCAATGTACTCTCATAGCTTGAAAACGATAATCAAAGTAGCCTCACCCTACAGGCTGCTTCAGCAAATTTATGAGAATAGGGGCCTCTTAATCTCCATTAGCAATGATAAGGAAAGTACAATCAGATCAATCAAATATCAAACAGATCAGTCAAGAAAAGACTTCACTTAGGGTGGCTACTGGGCCATAAATATTTACATTTTCTGTTCCTTTCATAAAGCAGAACACTAGAAAACCACGGAGGGAGTAGCTCCTCATTCATTGTCATAAACAACAGAAATGTCCTGACATACTGATTCTGTTTAGTACATTAAGTGGATAATACTAGAAAATCACAAAAAGAATTCCTCAGAAGTGTGCATTCCTAAAACAAAGAGCTTTCTTGATAATATTTTTATCTGGATATTTATCGTTCTTATTTATTTTTTAATTTGTTGTTTTTGAACACAATGAATAATACTGATTTTTACCTAAAAACTGAGTAAAGCCCTCTGCACACCCACAGTCCTCTAGCACAGGTTTTTTGTTTGTTTGTTTTTTGTTTTTAAAGTGTGGTCCCTGGACTTCTTAAATCACAATGAGCAATATGCATTTAAAATATTCAGTGGACTATTATGTACACTGGAATTTGAGAACCATCACTCTATTGGGTTGAAAGTAACCTCAATCCAGTTTTCTTAGCTGAGCTCAAGACCTCTTTTGCCCTGCAAGGAATCTGAAATAGATGGAAAGACAACAATGTCCCTCCTCAGTTGATGGCCAAATAAGTGCATGTTCCCAAGTCAAATCCACCAATCCTTTCAATGCATCCCTACTTGGTCCTGATTCTCCATTGTTTAATGAGCTCCTCAAAGTTACCCAATAACTTTCCAATGACGACAATGATTTAACATGATTCAACTCTTTTGGCTTACTGCCATTCAATCACACAAGACTCATTGTTTTTTTCCGATAAGGGGTCGTACCCCCACAAGTTTTGCTGCACTGCTGTCAACACTACTGTATGGCATTAAAGTGCCAAATATGACCTGGACATATTTTCAGCATGTATTGGAACCACCTAAAGGGAAACAAGAATTTACATCTCTACAAAGTTCCCAGATGATTCTACTGCTGCTGGTACATGAAATACACTTTGAAAACCATTGCTTTAAGCAATGAGCTGAAAACCACAGATATAGTCTGGGCTCACACAACTCCCTTTGCAAACAAATTTTATAACTATTAAAGAAACTTTAAATTTAAAAACCTTTAGTCATACAGCTAACTTAACCTTTTGAAAAGAAAAGTGTAGTAATTTTCTTCATGCTAAAATTTAGGAACCACATGTACACTATTAAGGTGAATTTAGTCAAACCAATTGAATAGTTCAAAAACCTTGGGTTATTAAACACATCTTGAGGTTATTATTGGCAAAATGAGCCATTATTTTCAACTTGGTAAGAAACTTAAAACAACTTGAAAAGCACTATTTGAACACTATTTGAACATTCTCTCAGTTAAGAAGGACCTATTTTACCTACAAAAATCTCACAATAAACATTCAAAAACATGTGCTATGCTGAAAGCAAAATAGATGTTTTTTTTTCTTTCCTTCTATTTGCCGTTTGTAGTGACATTTAGAAACATAAACACGATATTCAGTTTACTCTCAGATAATTATTTTTCTATGTCTATACTCTTAACTTTGCATGCCTAATAAATTACTGATTGAACACTATCTTTCACAAATTTTAATCAGCTGTAACTCTATTTATGCATTTCATAATTCTCAATAGTGCTTACTTATAACTATAGGCCTTAAATTTATCCAGTTTTCAGAAATTTCATGTGTCATATGAAATGCTTTTTTTACTATTAATCATACTTACATAAAGTCCACTGAATGAATTTTAACTTAGAATTTTAAATTATCTAGGTATTGTGACTTCCTATTTTTTTCTTTATGAAATAATCATGACACCATCCCTACCACTTGCTGAGAAAGTAGTAAATCTCACATTCACTTTACATGAGAAAATATGAAGGCTCAGAGTAGTTCAAGTCATTCACACATACCTGCATTTGAATTCCAGGGTCCAGGCTCTTTGCAATTTGCCCTATGACTTCAATATAATGGGTACAATATTCAGTAACAGGAAGTAAACCACCGTCCACACAGAATTCAAATAGTGATCTTATTTTATTAAATGTAATTTCTCACCATTCACGTTATTACTCATATTTCTGTCCTTAAAGCATCTAGTACAACAGATGCAGGCATAGGATGCTTTTTGATAATAGCATTTCCCTGAAGTTACCTGAGTCCAAATAAAAATAAAATATATATTTCTACTACTAAAAGGAATGATGTGGTCATAATGACTTCCAAGAAATTTTACCAAAGGTTTGGAATGTTATACATTTCTCCTTCATAACTTACAGTGACTTTTCAATTTGATGTCTTAAATTTCTATAAACATTGTGTACTAATCACTTCTAACTATATGTTGCATATTCACTAATCGTATATCCCATTTTTCTGGTAAAGGATACTTCCGACCTATATAAAGTAATACAGGGAAGGGTTATATAACCCAAAATCATATAGTTATATTGAACCTCTAAACTGAAAAAGAGAAAATGCATTTGCAAGTCAGCTCAAATACCAGCCTTCAACTTTCCATGTACTCTTTGTCAAATCCCCATAGCAACCATAGAAAACATATCTATTCCCTGTCTTTCTGATGAATAATAAGATGCATAGGTGATGTCTAGTTTTTTTTCTTGTCAGATAAGAATGGTCTTGTGGGGCACTGCATGAGAAAACTCCAAGAAATACTGGCTGTTTTCAGATAGGCAAAGATTTGTCAGGAAGTGATTTCTATATGAACTGAACTTTAGAAATACTTTAGGAAGAGGGATTCTGCAATAAGTTGACCAGAAAAAGAAAAAAGATCATTTATGATACCTTAAAAATCACAAATACCCATGCGTGGATAAAAGTACAAATATCCATAATGTAAAATGTTTTATTTCCATCTAAGAAACAGCATCAGGCAATGATTTGTTGAATTATATGTAATCTGTATAAAACTGTGTTCTATTACTAACATTGGGGTACAAATTAAGCACATACCTTACAAAATTTCCATTTTAAAGTAACATAGTGACTTTAGGTTACATGGAAAACATGCTTAAACTGCAATCTGTTGGTATAAGAAAGACTCCCAGGAATAACTTATGTTGTTTCTTTTATAAACAAATATTATGACAAGGACAAAGTTTCAAAGTGACATTTGATTATTTAAATATAATTATTTTATCACATATTTTCTTCTCCCTTATTACTTCATTTAAATGTACAAAGTCCCATTAGTAAAACTTTGGGACCCTGATAATGTTTTCAAATTAATGATCCAATTTATTTACTCAGTTTCCAGATAACAGAGAGATTTGGTAATTATTTTCATTACACTTAAAGGAGGCAATAATGAATACTCTTTTAGAAACCATGGTTAAGAATAATTAAATTAGATCCTACCAGGTAGTTTGAAATTGCTTTTTTAACTAAATGACCATCTATTCTTTCAATATAGAGTCATTCAAGATTTATTTTTTCCTGATGAATTTTTCTGCCTTCTTTTTCACATGAGCCGTTTTGGCTTTAATCGTATTTAAGGAAGTTTTGAAATTTACAGAATTCAGGCAAATAAATAAAGCTGCTATAATATTATCACTGCCAGTAATTTTGTTGTTTTTTAAAACACAATGACACCACAAAACGAGAATAAGATAACTTCTATACTTGGGCAATGACTATAACTTAAGGCAATGCCTAAAGAATGCATTAAAAAATTAAAAAGAGAGAAAGAAAACAGCCACAGAAATATAAAACTAGCCAAAAACCACCCTTTGTTCAATATCTCAATTTAAAACACTAGAGGCAAATGTGGCATTTACATAAATTTGTACCATTACATCTAATAATCCATTTGGCTATTGGCCAGTAAGCTAATTTCTTGGTCTATTTCATTTTACTCTACTCTTGATAATGTAAGCAAGGTGGGGAGGTTGATGCTTAACTTTAAATGTCTTTTATTCATCCTATACTAAGTACTTAAAGCTGCTGGTATATATAGCATAGATTACAAAAGACACCAGAACAAAAATAAGAGTATCATGAGGTTACAATGCCATCAACTTTATTGTCTTTAATATGAAACCGCTATTGTGTTGCCCGCTACCCTTCACTTGGGAAAGAAAGTATGTGTGTGTGTATGTGTGTGTGTGTGTGTGTGTGTGTGTGTGTGTGTGTGTGTTTTAAAATAAATTATAACAGGCCAATTTTTGATTTATAGGGTAGAAATGCCAGTCAAAAGAAAAAAAGGCAATTTAAAAGACATGCCTGTCTCTGCTTATTAAATATAAAGTATATATAGATTAAACAATTCAAGCTGTTCTCCATCAGCAGTCTTCATACTTTTAATCATGTAATACTACTAGGTTAAAAAAAGAGAAAAAGAAAGGAAAGGAAAAGATGGGAAGAAATAGAAAATAAGAAAGAACACAGTGACTACATATTCTCTCCATTTATCTCCATATAAATTATTAACATGTAATATTCTATCAATATATTATGTAAAATATAAAGTAGGCACCAAAAATTTACATAATAAAATGAAGAGACATTCCATTATTTCATTAGTAATAAATTCCTTTTGGGTCCTTTGAAATTCAGAACACCATTTTGAAGATTACTCTCCTACAGTGTACTTATCAATCTCAAGTTCATCAAGTTGAGTTGGAAACTGAGCTTTGATAAGTAACATCTCAACAAAGATTAGTGAGAACTCGTCATGTTTCAAAATAATATGCCAGATTCTCATGGAACAGTGGGGAACAAAGGAGATGTGGCTTTATTTAGCATAAAGCTAAAAATAAATACAATGAACATTTATAATAAGTTACACAATTGATAATCCATGACTGTTGCTACAAAGCAGAAATGCACTGTGTTAGAAGGTATATAACAAGAAGTTTTGACTTAGTTTTTAAAGTGAGAAAAAAAGTAAAGTGAGAAAAAGCTTTCCTACCGAAGTGACATTAAATCTGAAAATGCATGCATACAAGGGAGACAAGTGGCCGAAGCAGTGCTAAGAAACTGGCAAAAAATATTCTGCAGATAAACAGCATGCGCAAAGGCCCTGAGATGACAAAGCCAAAGCAAATGCTTTAATGAAGTGTAGAATCTGTGAAAGCAAGAGGAAGAGGAGAGATGGATGGAGTGAAGATGGGAAAAAGAGAACAAGTCAGGCAGGGATCTGTTGGATATAATAGGAATTTGGGAGTAATGGAAAGTAAATGAATGATTATAAACAAGAGCGAGATAGGAACACATTTGTATTTTTAAAGCTTGAACTCTGAGTAAACAATGGACTGAACAGTACAAGAGCAGACACAGTTACATCTGCTCAGGTAATGGTGGTTTGAAGTAAGCTGTTGGTAGTGGAAACAAAGAAAAGTAGATCATGACAAGTGTGCTTGTGATGAGCACAGGACAATGTATGCAAGTGGTGAGTTACTATATTGTACTTCTGAAACTAATATAACACTGTATGTTAACTAACTGGAATTAAAATAAAAACTTTAAAAAAACCAGAGGAAAGTAGGGATTCAAAGCAGATTTAAGAGGCTCTGGGTTCTTCAACCCATTAAGATTACTTTATGACAGTAAGTAGGTAGAATTAAAGTCAATGATAAATTGCATGATAGCCTCCTTTGAAAATGGAATGAAATAGGTTGTGTAAAAGGTTGCCTCATTCAATCTGTTACTGCCAAGAATGAAGGCATTAAGAGAACCATGTGTACTAGCCTTGCATTATCTGTCATTATCCTGTGAAATGCCACACACTATGAGCATTAACACAAGTTATATTCTACATACCAATGACTGCCCTCCAGCACAAAAACTCATGAGAGTGTAAATTATAAGATGAACTTCAGAATTTGTATTTAGATCAACGAACTCTCAGGCTGAACCAAACAGTAAAAGTCCCATGCAGATTCAGTTATTTTTATATATAGATAATGTATAGTCATAAAATTTTGAACTGAAGTATCACATGAGTAAATATTACTCTTACTGACAAAGCTTAGAAAAATGAATCTGGAAACTTAGTAAATCTTTTGGAGCATCAATAAACTGGGAGGGTATCAAAAGATTTCAGTACAAATTTAAAACATATGGTGCAATATAGGAAGTGTTTTTTCAAAATACCTTTCACTTTTATCATAGATCCAATGAATGTTAACAATAAATCAGGCCTGAACATTAAACACAGATTTTCTGCTGGCCACAGGAATACTATAAAATCCTTTAATGATGTAATACAATATAAGAGAAAATCACTGTGCTGGGGATTTGGGAGATTTTCATTTTTACTCTATTTTTTTTTCAATAACTAGCTAAGTGACCACTGCAAAGTGACTTAATCATTTAAGATTTTGTTTTACCATCCCTACCACAAAAGGATTCAACTAGATGGTCTCCGAGGGTCTGTTCATGGCTGTGACTGTTGAAAATGTAAACATTTAAAGGATAAGCGAAAACTAATTTAAAACAGTGTGCTAGAATCCTGGGAAGTTTTGAAACAATCTAGCAGCATCAGTAATAACCTGATACAGAACCCAATCTGAACGTAAGACACTTTTCAATAAAAAACTATGGGTCAGCAGTTACTTCAAAGATTGATATCCTAATGAACTAACCACAGTTACAATCACAAGTCAGAGGTTGTGTATGCACAGTGCAGAATGAACTGATGGCTAGAATCCTTCAGCCAACTATATTTATGGTCACTGATAAAGATTCTCACATGATACTACTGAGGACAGTAACAAAATAGCCATTAAATAATTGAGTGTTTTTCCTAACACACATATACAACAATAATGGAGTCTAATGAGACCATTAAAAAAATAAAAATGGGAGTCATAGAAGGATGGTAGAAAAGTCTATGTGAGTAAAAAATGGTAAGTTGATTTGATGTAAAGAAATGTAACATTTAAACTAAACTATAAGGCAAAACACATTAATTATTGGTCTATAATAAATAAAATTTACAATGAGCCATTTTATTTCAAATTCACTGTGTAATATGAGGGCTACTTATAGTATTTGGACATGGACAAGTGAAATATTGATTGCATATTTTGGAGTGAATAAGGTTGGTCCTTATCTACCAAATAAAGAAAAGAGAATCTGGAAATGTCCATACTAAGGGCTAAGTCAACATTCATTCTTTCACTCACACACTTATTCATTTCAAGGAGAAATTTCTCTGTGCTGGCATCTGTTGTAGGTTCTGGGATAATTCACTCTTCATTCAAAAGTCAGTTTATTCAGCATCTGTGCTGGGATCTGGGGATACAAAATGAGTAAGCAAGAGTCTTGACTCTCAGGGAATCTACCGTCCAGTAGGAGACGGCAGACAGAAACACATGCAAGTCAGGTGAATGTGACAGTGTCTATGATTGATAGTATGTGTGGCATAAGGCAGGTCACAAAGAAATGGACAAACAGCAGAAGAGAGCTATAAGAATTGAGAACCTATAAAATGAAAATGCATTTCTCCCTGCCACCTCTAACCTCTTAATGCTTCAAAAATTTTAAAGATTTTTATGTGAACATTAATGTTTTTTTGCCTAGAGGCAGATGAACAGGAAGTGTTTGTTCAATATGGATAAAGCACTATTTACAATCACTGGGATGACTGGACCTGTTTTGACATACAATGCCAGGATATGTATTTCTTTCTGAAAATAACAACCAGAGAAGAAAAGAAACACATTCAAAGCCAGTTGTCCATTTATGGCATTTTGATTTCATTTTGTGAACTTTTCTACCAGAATTTTCCTATAAATCAACAATTTATGCATATGTATTCAAATTTATGAAAATTAAAACTTCCAAATTACTCAATAAACAGAAAAGGTCAGATTTCTCATTAGTTTCTCTCTGGATTTAATTTGTTATATATATTATGCCTTTGTTAGGTGGGTATTTCTCTTCTCAGGTTGATTCTGCCTCAACCATGTCCCTGAGTGTGATCTTCTCCTTCCTATTTTCACTGCCAGTGTCCCAGTACAGAGGCCTTATTACCTCTCACCTGCACCGCTGTAATTGCCTCCAGACTTATCTCTCTCCTTTCAGTCTCAGCCTGCTCCTATGCAGCCTATAAATTATTGTTATATGAATGTGATCATACTGCCTTCAGCTGGAATATCTTTAGAAGTGCCATATTAGGTACAACATCTCTTTTAGATGTGAAAGTCCTCTAAAGCCTTGCTATTCAATGTGTGGTTTGCATCAGCAACACCCAATGTCACTTGGAGTTTGTTAGAAATACAGACTCCCGGGCCCCAGCTCAAATCGCTAACTGATTTGCAGGCATGGTACATTTTGAGAAGCACTGCTCTAAAGTAATGTCAAGCTGCATTCCAATCTTTATTGCCCATTACCCCCTTTCTATGGCCCCAATATACAACTAAATTAGTCCTGAAACACCTTTCTAACTTTGAACTACAAGCGCCAACTTCAAATAGCACAGAGCACAGCATTCGGTTTTGGTGAACTTGTCTTATTAGCATTTTGTTACTTCATTGAAGGTAAACATTAACAGATTATTGATCTTTGTTTCTTTCAGTGGGACATTAGACAAAATGAGTTCCTACTCTCTGAGCGATATCCAAGATTTGATCAACTGGGCCATGAGAAAAAAATGTACAACTCCTTTTTCTATTTATTTTTATCCTACTCTTCTAATTCTCTGCATTATTTAGGTTTTTTAATGTGTATTCTATATTAGTATAGTCACTTATACAAATTCCTTGTTAAAAGACAAATACTCACCTATTCGGATACCCATTCAAAAAGATTGTGTCATATGTGGTCTGCAGGAAGTAGACAGGTATTTGTGAACTGAACTAAAACTTTACAACTGTCTCTACTACAGTATGAATAGGACTATTTAATGCAGGTTAGATATTTTAATTCACTCTTTAGTCAGACAAAAGTTTCCAAGTTTAGAGGGAAGTTGGAGCAAAGTATTAAAGAAAACATGAGCATTTGCACTTACTTATTAAATAAAAGGTAAGCCGCGAGATGTCCCTTAAAGTTCAACTGGGTAAGTCATCTGACCCCAGCAACGGGAACCATCTATTCAAAATATATTAGCTTTCCTATCAAGCAGTGGGAATATTATAATTTAAGACTGTTTTGTGGCTTATGATTCCTGTTTTGAACTAAGCCTTTCTGTAATTAAGAATACCTTTAGAATAAAGGTTCATTTTCTTACTATGGATTGGAGTTCTCCATACAGGACCTCCTCTCCTGCATCATGACTAGCTAGCTTACTCCTCCACTGCAATGCTGTACTTAAGCACCTTCACTGAGCTGATTAAGTTTTTCCTGAAGAGACTGTCTCTGCCCTCTCTTCTCCTTGGCTAGGTCTCCTGCTGTATGCCCACATTTTCATATAAAAAAGTATAGTATTTCTTTGTAAATTTCTGGTGAACTTTGAAATTTTTCCCACAGAGTAGAAGCTCTCTGAGGGCAGGCATTGTGTCTATCTTATTAAATGATTTTTTTAGTCCTTGGCATAGTGGTTGGCACATAGTAGGTGCTCTATAAACATTTGTTGAATAGATAAATGAACCAGTGAATCTAATCATTACAAGAGTTATACTGAAAATGTGGTCTCCTAGGTTAGCTTTAAGATTTATCTGTAAAATGAGATAATACTGATTTTACAGGCTTCTTTGATAATTATATTACATTAGGTATATAAATCATAGCTCAATGCTTGGGAATAATACACATTAAAAATGGTAGCTATTATTATTAGTATTATCATCATTATATTATTACTATCAGTTTAGTCAAATTAAAAAAAAAACCATTAAAATGCTTTAAAGAAGAAGTGAATGGAAAACAAAATTACAGGTCAAACATAAAAACCATCTATCAAGGTTAAATCAGAACAAAACTTCCATTATCTAATGAACAAATTTTACAAAAAAAATATTATTCATTAGACAAATGAGATTCAGTGTTCATATCAGAGTTACTTTTACCTCTACCCCAACATAAAAATGACAGTTTTGCTACGAACATATCCAAAAAAACTAAAATAGAAAAATGACTACATCCAAAGCCCAACACACACAAAAAATACACACAGTTCACCAAATTAATAAGTGATCTTTCAGAAAATGTAATATTCTACCATAAAAGGATATTCAGTCCCAAGAGCAATACTGTGATCATCTCCTTGAGAAAGACTTGTTTAAAGAGAAAAGAATGTTAATGTACTTAAAAATGGAATCTGGAAATCTGTCCTAGAGTGGATTTATGGAGAGCCTCACTGATGAGCTATGCCATGTAAATCTTATAAGTATGCTTGGCTACCCAGTTGATGTGCTATCCATTATAAAATGGCAGTTTTATTTCAGAAGTGTACGTCACTTTAGAAATTCGCAGACATTTCTGGACTGTCTGACCCCTGGCATATTAAATTATGAACACAATGACCTTTGATCTGGTAAATAATGCATCTTTTATATAACACGCTTAGTCACTATCTACCAAAAAATTATGTACACTGTGCCACAAGCTGTAGACTGAATACTGGTAGAGTAAAAGAAGAATTTTAATGTAAAATGAATTATAGAATGAAGACATGCCATGTGTCAACATGTCCCATGAAAAATGGCAATGTTCACATCATTGAAACAATGCTATATAACCGCTTTTACCAACTCCGGTTATAATTTTAGCAGTTAAGTAACTAAAACAGATAAACTTTTGATTGCCACCTCCTCTGTTACAGGTACTCTGGAAGCATTTTAACGTGTATCATTTACTTAAAATCCTGAGGATAAATCTGTGAGGGAGGCCTTTTTATTCTCCTGTTAGAAATGGGAAAATGCAGGGAGAGATTAAGTGACTTATCCACGACCTCAAAGATCATAGAGGATGGTGCTCATTCTCTGGGATGGCATCTTTGAGTTCAAAGAGCGATAGAAAAACAAAGCTTTTTAAAAGATATGTGCTGAGTGTAATGAGGTTCCTTAAAGTATAATTTAGAAGGTTTTTCTCCTATAAACACTGACAGCAAAAACTGCAGTATTCTTAAATATCATTACTAAATTAAAAGTGCATATTTTCTAAATGAGTCTCAATGCTGGCTAACTGATAAATGAGGTATCCCTAATGTAGTCAGCAATCAGAATAATTTTCTAGTGATTTGGGATTGACGCTGGGACACAAGGTATCCTTTCGTCTGTTTTCCTACAATAGACAAAGTGCAAATGTTTGTAGGAGCTATACCCGTGAGTCCATTAGGGTGGGGGTGGAGCGGGAGCAGAAATGCCTTTAAAAAGTGTAGCGGGGCGCCTGGGTGGCTCAGTCGGTTAAGCGTCCGACTTCAGCCAGGTCACGATCTCGCGGTCCGTGAGTTCGAGCCCCACGTCGGGCTCTGGGCTGATGGCTCAGAGCCTGGAGCCTGTTTCGGATTCTGTGTCTCCCTCTCTCTCTGCCCCTCCCCTGTTCATGCCCTGTCTCTCTCTGTGTCAAAAATAAATAAAATGTTAAAAAAAATTAAAAAATAAAAAGTGTAGCACCATTAATGAAAACACGAAAAAGTTCCTCAGGGTCATGCTAAATAACCCACGGATTCAGGGTGAGAGAAATTCCAGTCAAGAGCACAAATGTCCCACTTTTAATCCTTTATTCTCTCTTCTATCACATGGGACTCTGGTCATTATCATACTACATATTTTTCTTTCACAAAATAACTGAACAGATTACCCTTTTGACTTTCTTTTAACTTCTCATATTAAGCTACCAGAGGAACTAATTTTTTCTTAAAAAAATGCAATTTGATATATTATAATAATAACAATGATAGCTAACCTTTAATAAGCATTTACTACACTTAACACTGTGCTAAACTCTTCATGTGAATTCTGTCATGTAATCCTGACTGAATACTGTGAGGCAGGTAATAATGGTGTACTAATTTCTTTGAAAATTAGTCTGAGGTGTATTGCCCAAGATCATGTTATATCACCCATGTTATCAAAATGACCCAACCAAGTAACAATCCAGTAACAAAGGTGCACCATGTTATTCCCCATATTAACACTTTTTAACGTTCTCTGTATGAACATATTATTCTCCACATTAACATCTTTCTCCCTATCTTAACACAAGCAATATGGTTGTTTTTGTTTGATTCATTACAAACCCTAGTTATACACAACCAATCTGCAGAAATGGTATTGGGCACACAAATACAAACCTAATGATGTGTATAAACTGTATTTTTTTTTTACAGTTGGATAGCTTTGTCAGAATATTTCAGAACATTTGATGAATTATAAAAATAGAGAGTGGACACTGGAACTAGAGTATGTGTTTTCCTTGCTGTCAATTGCTTCTTCCACATGAACTGTCCTCTTATTCCTCTAACAAACTTGGTTTACTTGAAGTTCACACCATTAGACCCCATCACCTACCTTTCCTCAGCTACAGTCAGAAGCAGTTCTCTTTGTCATTTTCTCTCATTTAGTAAGAGTTCTAGAGCCTGAGTCACCATTCCTTTCACCCACTCCCATTTCAGTTATTTCAACATATGCAAAGAAGGTCCGTCTTACACTGTGGCCTCCCAGCTCTTGTATCTCCTCAACTCCAAGGAATTTTGCCTCCACCTCATCTCAGCCATCAACTTTTGGGGTTATACCCAAATCTTATCATCCTTAATAACAGAACTAATGCAAAAATCTACTTTTCAAGAACCCCACTCTAATTAATTTTTTTGAATAAAGGGTTACCAAAACCCTTTGATGTTTTGCATTTGAATTTGATATATGGTAAATTTTCTAGCTCTGATCATGTGTAAAAAGATGAAGGTGGTATGTCAAATATGTTATAATGCCTCGTGATCATGGTAAAAGTGAGTCCTGACTGGTAAAGCACATGTAGACTCAAATGAACTATAAATAAACTATAAGTCCCTGATCTGGACATCATAACTTTGGACTTCCCTGAGTGTGATGACTTGGAACTGGGCATGTTCTCGGATGCTATGACTGCAGATGTGATACAAGAAATAGACTATGAGGAATGAGGATTTTAAGGTTGGGTGATTCACATATGTACCCAGTATGACTTGTTCCATGGTATGAGAGGTGGGAAGAAGGGGTGGTTAAAATACACCACTCTGTGATAGCTCTGGGGACTGCTACATAGGCTGCTATGAGGATAATGCTCAAGGGAGAAGGACACTTGATGCTCCTTCCTGTTTTACTTTTTCTAGGTGAATATAATGCCAACTGTGGCCTATAGGGTAGACTTCCAAACCTTTGGTTTTAAGAAGATACCTCAACAGGTGTCCCAAATAGCCATCTTCTCCTTGACATCTCCTTCACTATTATACCTTCATTACAAAACATGCTTCAATTCAACAGGGTGCACTGTACTAGGCTCATGGAAAATTATAAACAGTGTAGCAGAGTGAAAAGAAATTATATACATTTTTGGAGTCAGACAGACCAGGGTTTGAGTTTTCCATTAGCCAAGAGCCCTTGGGCTTATATGCCTATCTTTTCTTAGCTCTGATTTCTCACTGTACAATTACATTAGTAACACATTTTTGGCAGTATTGCTGAGGGGAAAAGATGCATTAAATAAATAATAGCAAATCATAAATATATAATATTTATAATACATGAGATTTATATAAGTTATTTATATATAATTAATAATTTGTATGTGCTCATCACAGTAAATAGTAAATATTAGAAAAATAAAGCAAAAGTAATAACTCACAAAGAGGATAGAAATATAATAGATGTTCTAAAGTAGTAACTACTAACTTCATGTTAAAGTGAAGATGGAATATGAAAGCCTTGCTTGCAAGAGACTTCCAATCCACTTCTTTAAAAGCATGCATATTTGAAATTACTATATTCAAGTGATTCATATTTAAAGAAAAGACTCATGAGATGAATCATTATGCTAAATTCTAGTAAAATTTTCTGCATTTTTTTATAACTTGAAAATCAGCAAGTGGTGCCTGGGTGTCTGGGTTGGTTGAGTGTCCAACTCTTGATTTCACTTCATGTCAGGATCCCAGGGTCACAGGGACTGAGCCCCTTGTCGGGCCCTGTGATAAGCACAAGCCTGCTTAGAATTCTCTTTCTCTCCCTCTGCCCCTATCCCTCACTTTCTCTCTCTGTCTCTGTCCCTCTCTCTCAAAAATAAAATAAATAAAATAAAATAAAGAAGAACATCAGCACAAGTAAAGTCATCCACTTCTGAGTATTTTAGGTGGACATAATGTTGTATGAATGGTTTTCCAACAAAAAGCAGCTAATGAAGACAATGAATGCACCTGAGGGTTCCTACTAAATTGGGCTTTTAGCCAGTCCTGGAAGAATGGACTTAGAGACAGCAATAGAACTTTCACTACAGAGGATTCAAGTCAAAACACCAACAATGCCTCATTCAGTTAACTTCAACTCAACCAAAATTCTGAACTCTTTGTCAATTAAGAGTGGATTTTATTTTACACCCATATTTTTATGGCACGTCTCACCTCAGAAGATACTGCATTAATGTCAGGGTCACTGGAATAAAAATTTGTCTTCTCAAAATGACTATTTCAAAGATGAAAACACTAACATTACTGTTTAAGTTCTAATCTTTTTGGTTTAAGGACTTCGGTTTATCATTTTACAACCACACTTCTCCAGAGGGCAACTGGCAATATGCATTCTTCATAACATTAGAGGAAGGAAGAACAGGATAAACTATTATTAGCTTTCTGGGGGTTAATTTCCCAGATTAACTAGTAACAATTTTGATTCTAAGAAATAAAAAAAAAACTGGGTTAAGTCATGAACTGGGTTAAATCAAGTCATGAACAATGAATGACTGGGAGATAAGGACCCAGGTGAGCACCATAAGAAACACATGTGTGTAAGGCCTTGTGGAAAGAAGAAGTGTAAATAGAGATCACAGAAAATTAATCTCCTCTAATAGATGTGGATCACTAGCATGCAAGACCTGGTATGCACTATTTCTGACAAACAGCAACCATTTCCCAAGAAAAATAGAGCTTATGGGAGATGGCTTTCAAGTCTTCCCTCTAGGTATTCTGTAGTTTATCTTTTTTTCTTGTGTTCAGTTTACTTGTTTATCCTATGATTCAATTTCTGGATTATTGTGTAAGGTCAGTCTAATGATGAGGAGCATATCTAACATCCTTGAAATATTATTGGAACCAAGTACAAATGTGATATCCATACTCTATAACACATTTCTATTAGCTAAATGGCTTCCTTTGCTCAATGAGGTCAGTATAAGTATTTTTTTAAGTAATCTCTGTACCCAAGATGGGGCTCAAACTCATAATCAAGAGTCACACCCTGTTCAGACTGAACCAGCCAGGCACCCCTAAGTAATTTTCTTTAAAATCAGCTATGAGATGATGCAAATGACAAGTTTATTTTGGAAATGCTAAAAGTAGGCTCAGGTAGCAAAACATGAAGTATACACACAAAAGTTCTAATTTTCTAAATTAACTTTTCTCTTTCAAAATTAAATATACATATTGTTTTATGATACATGAGACTCCATTTGTTGAAACCATTAACCCAATCTCTAAGCATCAAGGACTTTTGAATTACATCTTCAATGTTTTACCAGATAAATTCAAATGAATATGATTACTTTATTGAGTTGGAGAGGGAAAGAATGAGACATCCCAAACGTGGTAAGCAGTACAATGGCCTCCCAAAGGTGTCCACATCCTAATCCCCCAAACCTGTAACTATGTTACTCTACATGACAAAGGGAATTAAAGTAGTAGATGAAACTGACTGTTGCTAATCATGAACTTTATAATGTGGAGTAAGCCTAGATTATGCAAGCGGGCCCAATGTAATTACAAAAGCTTTCAACTTACAACCTAAGGTGAAAAAGACTTAACCAGGTCGGTGCTGTCTTTGAAGACCGAATAATGCCAAAAGCCAAGAAATACAGGCAACCTCGAGAAGCTGGAAAAGGCAGGAAAACAGATTTTCCTCTAAAGCCTTCAGAAAAGAATGATGACATTATGATTTTAGCCCAGTGTGATCCATTTTGTACATCTGATTTCCAGAATTGTAAGATAATAAATGTGTTGTTTACGCCACTAAGTTTGTGGTAATTTACTATAGCAGTAATAGGAAACAGATACAAAGACCAAAGATTATTTTACTTCAAGAAGTACCTATTGTTAGGGCCCTGAGTGGCTCACTCAGTTAAGCATCTGACTCTTGATTTTGGCTCAGGTCATGATCTCACAGTAATAAGTTCCAGCCTCGCATCAGGCTTTCTGCTGACATCGTGGAGCCCACTTGGGATTCTCTCTCCCTCTCTCTCTGCCTCTCCCCTGCTTGCGCGCGCTCTCTCTCTCTCTCTCTCTCTCTCTCTCTCAAAATGAATAAATAACACTTAAAAAATATTTTTTTAAAAAAGGAGTACTGATTGTCAACTCCTCAAAATGTAAACCTATTTGAAAGTACAAATATTGTAACTGATCGAGTTAATAGCTATTATTCACTACCTATTAGGCATCAATTCCTAGAAACAAATCTAGTTAGTATGAAGTAATTTCAAAGAGTTACATATTTAGAATTTTTCTGCTTTCTTTAAACAATGACAAGTTCACAAGTTGGACAAGGAGTCCATCAACATTTGTTAAGCTTCTATTATATTGCTGTGTCAGTGGATAATATCAAGCTATGATATAAAGATAGAATATAATCACAAATGCCTACAACATGTGTCTTAAAAAATGGGTAACACCTGATTATATGGATTTGGAAGTAAAGGTGAAAACAGTATTCAAGAAAAGTGTAAGAAAAGCTATGAAGGTTGGAAGTCAAGAAAGGAGCTGGGAGTAGCCTCAGCTATCTTCCAACAGAAACATACATTAAGATTACTTTGGAAACAATATATAAGCTGGGGGAGCAGACATGGTCAGTGTCCCAGACACATTCTCGCGGCCAATACCTTTTCTGTGCACTCTGGCTCAACTTCCAACCATCACACCTAGTTCTTTGGCTCAAGGGCTTTCCCTGGCTGCCTGAGTGGCTCTATCTACTTGCAATATAAGCAGAGAGAGCCGAAGACTTAGAGTCTCTAGGGAATAACCCTAAGCCAGTGACTGATAGGAGCTGGTGCAGGAATGATACTCCTGTGACCCTTACACACAACAACTATGAGGCAGATGCTCTACAGTGGTTCCTGTGGTTCTCCATTTAGAAACTACAGCCATACACAGTGGTGACGTTCTGGATAATACACCCTTCACTGGCTGACTTACTTTCTTCTCATTTCCCCATTCTCAGACTAGGGTGACTGGGCATGATGTTCCAAATAAAGTACCAGAACCTGAAGCCTTGCTTGTTTGATGGTCTGCAAATGGGAGGTGCAAACTAAGACATTTGGAACACACAATTAAGGAATCCAAGCCAGGGTTGCCAGTGTAGAGCTTTGGCAACAATTACCAGAAGAGTTAGCCAGGTCAAAAACCACTCAGAAGAAGCAGGACTAAAAACAATGTGAAAGTAAAAGAGGAGGTGGCAACTTATTTCACATGAGGTGACAAATATGAATGATTCAACTTTGGTTTTAAGCCTGATGAGCTAGGTAGGATTTTGGAACCAATCACAAACAGAGCAAAATCAGAAAGGGAATTAGTTGGCAAGAGGCTACTGAATGTGATAGTCTGGATTGTTTTTAGCACTGGAGCTCCCATCCTGGGCATGGTTAGCACTTGGGTGTGTGGGATGATCTAGACTTTGGAGCCAGGGTGTTCCAGAATCAGATCCTTGGTTTTCTACTCATTAGATGTGCCGGCTAGGGAGACACTCAGAGATTATAAGCTTTACTTCCTCAAATGATATGATAAGAAAAATCTACCTGCATCTACTGAAAGCTCAGTATGATCATAGGACTCTAAGATGTTTATCACCACACAGAAAGGAAGGTCTGGATGCTTTATTGCCTATTAGTGTGATGATTCCCTTCATTCCCATCTTGATTTTCTTTCAGCACCACCACATAGATATATTTAAACAATCTGAAATTCTTCTTTTATATACGAGGAAGGTCAGTTTTTGATTTGTTACTATTATTTGTTACGATCTATCCTGTCTGCCTACTAATGTTTTTAAGCTCAAGCAGGACAATGAATAAGGATGCTCCTACTAAATTATATAATGCCATATCTCAGTATTCATTTTTTCAGAATGAAAATCCTTAGAGTAGTATCATGTCTATTTTGTGCAGTACTGTATTCCCAACACTTGGCACCATGCATGGCACAGAGGAGTGCCACAATTCATTGAAGTGTACTACTTTTTATTGCAATCTCCATACACATTCACAAAGTATTTTCTAATACTGATTTTGATTCTTTCAACCTTTCCAAACAGTAGGCAGGTAATGTATTACTATTCCTATTTTCATAGGGAAGGAGTATACGGTTAGGGACATTTAAAGGATATATCATAGGTCACCTATGTAGTTGGTGGTAGCACTGAGACTTCTTCAAAGAGGAATTCTGACTGTAAATCTGGCATTCATTCACTCACCACAGTATGCTTTCCTTTTAATACAAAGCCTTGTATATGTGCAAATGTGTACAAAATACATTAAAATCTATGACTCCCCAGGTTGTGTGATAATTTTAACCTCTGCATCTCCATCTTCTGGACAATTTTGTAGCTGAATTACCTAATACTGCAATAGTTGCACACTAGATTTCCAGATGTTTTCAAAGTTTGCATAACCCAGGTTTACACCTGCCTTTGCCATCAACAACTTGTGTGACCTTAACAAGTTACTTAACCTCTTTGGGTTTTTGCTTACAAAAAAAAAAAAAAAAAAGAAAGAAAAAGTGGGTGGGCTATGTGGTTGCTCAGTTCCCTTTCATTTGTGATTTTTCTTATCAGTCTATCTCTATCAGGTACGTCTATTTCCCTATTTCAAAGGATCTCTGGTCTACAATAAGTCCCAGGAGCACTTAGATGATATGATAGTTGATGACAGAGAATGTCTTTCTTATTTTCATGCTGTAGATTTTTTTTTGGAAAATTTATCAAATGCCAAAAAGAGTAGGTCATGAGACACATAATGTCACTCACCTTACCTCAACTGTTCCAAAGCACTGGTTTCTCATGTTTTACGACACAGAACTCATAGAGGGGATCCTAGGTACTTAAAGGATTCTGAAATCCACACTAGATAAATAACATGCATTAGTGTTTTTAAAACTTATGTTGATGATATAGTAACAAAGCATAAAATATTTTGTCATTATGCATTTCTTACTGTATGGCTACTACAAGTATAATTATCTTGTAGAGAGTCTACAAAATATTTTGATCATATAAATCAGCCATCATAGTTTTCTATCTTTTGGTTTAAATAAATCTTTAGTTCTGTTCCTAAGCTAAGGCAGTGAGAAAGAAAATACAGAGCCTAATGATTATGAAGCATGGCAGCATTTTAGAATGCTGGTAGGGATGGGAATGCAACAACTGTAAACATCTGGAATTATGGAGCTACCTTGAACTGCAGCCTGCTCTTTACACAGGCAAGTTAGATCCATACCTATCAGAATAAATATAACCACTCAAAAGGCCTCAGAAAGACATTAGCTTGGACTAAACTACATCCCAGTTATCCGCTGCATAATTGCCACCTCAGGTTATTACAAGAGGTTGACACCTCCTAATATTTCAGCTGAATCAAACTGACAGAGGGGAATATGATTGTTTAAAATGTATGTTTTTTGTTGCAAGTGAAGAAAGAATTCTGCAAAAAAAAGTAACAGTGTTTCCACAGATGCTGCAGAGAATATTCTTCAAAAATGAAGAACCATCTTTGTTTGATTCCTCTGAGGAACAGGTACATGAGAAATTAAAATTTTAAACCACTTAAATAATGAGTAAAACATCTTTGTTTAATGACTGATGTTTATTTTAATTCCAAATAAGTGACTTGACTGATTGTATCTTTGCCTACGAGAGTCTATCTTCACCTTGACAACAGAGGTGGCAACAGTGAGCTCATCTGAGAATACGCCACTCTTTGGTGACTGCGTATCATTGAAATACCCTCTTATTCTCATGTGAATAGAGGAAGATCAGTGATTCATAAACTCATAATTCGTCTACTAATAAACATGAACAGCCATCAAAACAATTAAAATAATTTGAAAATCTGGAGAGTCCTTGTATCTTCTAGAAACTCTATGTAATACATATATAGAATATATATGTAGATATATATACAATATATATGTAGATATGTATATATATGTACATATATATAGGATATATATGTAGAAACTATGTAATATTATACATAGAATATATATGTAGAATATATATGTAGATATATATAGATATGTAGATTTATATATAAATTACAAAATAGGATGCATATGCATATTTGAGTAAATATGTGTACTCATATACACTTAATAAACAAATTTAATATATACATGTATCAGAGACACAGATATACATACATGTATATAAATGTATATGCATGTAGATGCATGTGCGCACACGTGCGTGTGTGTATACTCTCTGTGAGACAAACTCAAATGGAAGAGCAACTGAATAATCGAATAGCATTATAAAAACGTCTTATAAAATTCTACCATCTGGTAATTCACAAAAGGTACCTTACATTTGTCATCTAACTTATCTTCACTGAATGTAAAAATAGTATTCCACTGTCTCTGGAAAGTTCTGCTCCACTGGCAGTGATCACATACTTTGAGACAGTTCTGTCACTGCCAAAGTATATATCAGTAACATTTAATATATATATTTTTTCTATGTTGGTAAGATTAATAAAAACACTAACTGGCCTCTATGAAAAAAATATTCTCTGAATGTGGTAGTGTAAAGTGAAAGGCTTTTGAATTTGCCTATGATCTACAGTTGTAGGATTCTGAAATAATAAAACAGCCAATGATTGATGAAGAATGTAGAGGTAGAATCAACTGTCAAGAAAGTATAACAATGATGAATTTGTCAACATTTTCTCCTTTTGTGGTAGACAGGGTACAACCATTACAAGTATAAATGTGAATTTCATCACGATTTTGGTCACTGTGGTAATACCACCCCAATCTTGGCAGCAAAACAGAGATAGACCTACATATGTAAACCTCAATCATCTAGTTTTTGCCACCCTCCCTTTTATATCTATCGATACTTGATTCAGAATAATCATGAGGTACAAATAAAACATAAATCTCTACCTGAAAATGCCCAAAAGATTTCAACTGCTGGTGTTGAGATGGGAATATGACTATAACCTACAACAGCCAATTTTGTTATTTTACAGACTCCACGGGCTGAGGACTGGTTCAGAAGAAAATGAAGGAGCCAGAAGAATTGTTGCCAATGTATTCTCATTCTGTATCTCCCACTCAGCAGAGGCAGCTTATGGAAAGGAATTGCCAGAACTTCAGCCTGAAGAAGCATAATGAAGAACTGTGCCAAACTTCCTTGGAACGGTTGTTTATCAGGGCTTATAACCCACCTTATAGAAAGCCATCTGAATTGGAAACAAACTTGAGTTTAATTTGGAACTAAGACCTAAGGCAGAACTGAACATCACAGCCTTGATTTGTTTCTTCTTAGTGTTGGGCCACTTCTGCAAAACAAGTTAAGCAACTTCTTCCAGTTGGTTATTTGCTCTACTGCTTCTAGAGGGTGGTGATGGCAGAATAAAAGTAAGATTAGAGGCTGCAAGTTATTTTTCTGTTTAAAGAAGAGAGCATAAGCCCTAATTTTCTGCTTAAAACACTGGACTATAAACTATGTGTTTTCATCTCTGTTCCCCACAAACCTACGAAATCCTAAAATGCATTGTATTCTTAGGTTTTAGATGGAGTAAATCAAAGGTATTCAAAATATTTTGTTCAATAAACACATTAATGAAAGCAGATGACCACAGGTAATATTTCCTATTAATTCATTCAATAAACATTGACTTATAATGTAGTATTGAGTGTAGAATCATTAACAAACAAACAAAAATTCTTGGTTCAATGGAGTTTAGATTCTAACTGGACAAGTGTGTAAGAGACAAAAAAAAAAAAAAAGCACAAATTATAGTCAGTGCGATGGTGGTCACTGCCGAAGAGAAAATGAGGGAAGGGATTAGAAACAGGTTTCAAATTTTAGATAGTGGACTGGAAATGCCTTACTTAGAAAGTGATTTGAGTTAAGACCTGAGGAGGTAAAGGAGTGAAACATAAAGATACTTGGAAGAGCACCTGAGCTGAGGGAACAGCAAGTGCCAAGGCTCAGAGGGAGGAATGCTCCTGAAAGGTCTGTGGAACAGCAACGGAGGCTGATACTGCTGAAAGACAGCAGAAAGTGGCTGAGCAGGAGTAGAAGAAATCAGGCCCGATCAAGACTTTGCAAAGGCTTGTAGATTCTTGTAACGTGATATTTGCAGTTTTTCTTGCAGTAATATTAGAGGCCTTTAAAAGATTTCGAGCACAGAAGTAACAAACATTAATCTCTGTTTTAACAGAATCAGCAACTGAGTTGAAAATGAATTGATGGGGAAAGAGGCAGAAGTTGGTAGTCAGGGCGCTTGCAATCATCAGGGAAAATACAATGAACTACTGAAGCTCTTGAGAAGTGGCCAGATTTTGGATCTGTTTTGAAGATAGCGACAATAGCATATCCTAACAGAATAAATGGTGGGTGAGAGACAAAGAAAAGCATCAAGAATTACTTTAAAGCTTTTGTCTTGCAGTAACTAAAAGGATAATGTTGCAATTCACTGAGATGGGGAAAGAAAGGTATGCTAGGTAGTTATGGAGGATGATCAAGAGTTTGGTCCAGTCCAGCAGGCAAATGGGTGTATGTGTCTGGTGTTCATGAGAGAAGTGTGAGCTGTAGATCTGTATTTGGGAGTCATAAATAGAGAGATGAAATTTAAAACTATGAAACTGAATGGAATCACCAACGTGGTAAGGTTAGATAGAAAAGCTATCTTTCTTCTGGCTCACTTCAGTGTTTAAAGAGGAACACAGAACACTGGATAACAGTAATCATTCACATTTCAACATACAAAGCTGTTTGCTTGAAAGCATCTGTTCTCACCAGAGGAAATACAGAATTTTGTGTAGAACCAAGAATTACAGATTGTGCAATGAGGTTACTTGTGGACTAGGGTAGTTTTCCTACTACTCTTAAATTTTTACACCCAAATTCCAACTTTCTATGCTCATAAGGCATCTTTAATGACCCTACTGCAAAAAACAAACACCCCCAAACCCCAGAAAACTTAAAATAGCTGTGCATAGTTGTTACTGACTTGGAGAAATACCCCAGAATATTTTAATAAAATCACTTCCTTAGCTCATTTCAGAAAAGCACAATTGCCCAGCTCAGCTTTTGTGACGCTGATGATGCTTATCTTTCCGTATCTCTTCAAAGTTTAAATTTCTATTTAGATTTCATTCATACTCATGGGAAAAAAATCAGGATGCCTTAGTCCTGGTGGTCAGTCTCATCAGTTCATTGTAACTGTGATTATTACCACTTTTACTAAGGCAGCCGAGTCATCTGATCGTCATTCAAATTTTTATTTTTTCTACCATTAAGGATAACTGCGGCTTGATATACTCGCAGTAAGTTAAATGTTTTTTTTTTTTTTTTTGCCATTTTCCATTTAGTTTGTTTTCATTTCTACTGCCACTCTCTCTTCTAGTATTTTGTAACTTGCTTCTGAATTATTGCTGTTTCTTCTCTAGTCTCTAGGATACTCATCTTGCCTCACTCCCATTTTCACTTCATACTGACATTAACTTTGTGAGACACAAAACTAATCATGTGGCCTGCTTGCTCAAAATCGTTTGATTACTTAAGACTGACTCTACAAAGAAGGTAAAAATGCCTTAATGTGGCATTAACAATTGATCACAACTGGATTAATGCTAGATTTATTTCCTTTTATTTATACACAAAACTGTAAGCATGACTCATTAGTCCCCATAATCATATAATGTACAGGTGTTCTCCCCAACCTACAAGCAAGAATTCTATTTTGCTCAACATTTTGTTTGTACGGGTTTTCTATATTCTGCAATCATGTGTCCCAAATTAAAATACTTCAATCATATCAGATAATGTGATTGCTCATGTCTTTCAGTGTCTGTGTTGTGATATCATGTAATTTTAGAGTTTAATAAATATGATGATCAGTGTTCTACAACACGTTTCCTTAAGATTAAAGAAGAAGTTTTCTCTATTTTTCTATCATATAAAGCACCTTGAAAGATGCCTTGCACAGTAGACACTGAGTGTGTGGACCTAACATGTTCCATAGAAGGTATAAACCTCTTCAAATAAAAATAAGATTTCATTTTTTTTCTGATTTCAGAGGTTGCAGTTTTATGTTTATTCTCCAGGTAAATATATTTTTTAGCTTCTCACTTAAAAATTTTTAGATTTACAGAAAACTTGCAAAAAGAGCAGAGAATTCCTATATGCCCTGTTTCCTCTAAAGTTAACATTTACATAACCACAGAATAATTATTTTTTATTTCATTTTTATTTGTTTAACTTTTTTGTAATGTTTATTCCTTTTTCAGAGACATACAGACAGAGCACAGGCAGGGGAGAAGCACAGAGAGAGGGAGACACAGAATCCAAAGCAGGCTCCAGGCTCTGAGCTGTCAGCATAGAGACTGACCCAGGGCTCAAACCCACGAACCATGAGATCATGACCTGAGGTGAAGTCGGACGCTTCGCCGACTGAGCCACCCAGGTGCCCCTAACCATAGAATAATTACTAAAACCAGAACATTACAGGTGATACAGTGACTGACAGATCTTGCTCAAATTTTACCAGATTTCCCCCTAAAGTTCTTTTCTGATTCAAGTCCAATGATCCAATATTGCATTAGTTGCCATGTCTTAGCACCCTCCATCTGCAATAATTCCACAGCTTTTCTTGGCCTTTACTGACCTTGAAACTTGTAACATATCCCTCAATCTGGATTTGTCTGATGTATTATAATGATTAGGTTGATGTTATGTGTTGTAGCAAGATTATCAAAGAAGTGAAGTGTTCTTCTAAATGCTTCATAGGATAGAGTCCAATCAGTTTTTCAGTTATTTTTTTATCTTAATAAAAGTTACATTTTAAAGAATAAGATTGGATAAGAGTACCATTTAAATCATCCTAAATTATTTAACCATTTGTAGAATCTTTAATCCAAATTGTCAAATACTATTCATTTATACTCTGTCAGAGACAAATGGAATACATATACAAATCAAAACCTTATTTACTTTGAGTTCTGTCCCAACTGAAAAGTGGCTTACAAGAGCAAGAAAAAATTTGACATTTACATTTTTAAACACAAAACAAAACCAAAAAAACCATAAAAAGTATGAGAAATAATCTCCCTTCACTATACAGATTCTCTTTGTGAAATACTAGCGTATCTCCTAATGCTTTTCTTAATTTATTAGTTACTGACTGTCTGCTGTCTTTCAGCATGCATATTTTATATTGACAATATATTCCAAACAAAGAAATTGGTCCTTTTTAGACAATATTTGCATATTAGAGATGAATTTGCTTCTTTAGAAAAATGGAATATTTACAAAAAGACCCCAAGGGTAACAAATACATAAATGAACAATGATTAATTGTACCACAGTTTTTCCCGAATATTGCATTTTTCACATAGCAGATACAATGCCCAAACTTTGCTCATTAACAAAGCACTATGTGGAAATCTTTGGCTCCTTACATATTTTCCCCTTCACAATTCCATTCCTCACTCACATAAAAGTAGAGTGGAGTGGGTTCAACAGAAAATAATGATAGAGCTACACCTTAATGGTAAGAATAAAAGTAAAAAGGTTTCAAAATATTTATTAAAACACCACCAAGAGTCAAACCGTTTTATTTTTCCCCAATGTCTCTTATAAAGAAATACAGAATCTTATCAATTGATTCTACCCTTAGGACTCATGTTTCTAAGTTTTATTGAGATTGCTTTGCAAATAGCCTTCGATTGCATCTGTTGAAAAATGTCTTTTGAGATCTGGCAATGGGATTAACAATGTTGCAACAAAACAGGCATGGAAATTTATATCTATCTATATGTATTTCATAATAGCTATTTGTATAGATATATACATAAATTAGTATCATATACATGTATATAAATCATAACAGTTTTATGTTTTATAAACTGAATATAAAGACCTTTTCATTACTTTTTAAAATTTTAAATGTATTTATTTAAATTCAAGTGAGTTAACATACAGTGTAGTATTGGTTTCAGGAGTAGAATTTAGTGATTCATCACTTACATAGAACACCCAGTGCTCATCCCAACAAGTGTCCTCCTTAATGCCCATCACCCATTTAGCCCATTTCCCCACACACCTCCACTCTAGCAACCCTCATTCTGTTAACTTTTAAGAGTCTCTTAACACCTTTTCACTCTTATGTTTCACTTAATCCACCCAGGTTGGGCAGATGTTATAAATAACAATAGTCTCTCAATAGGTGTCTGTGTCTTTTATATTCTTATCTGTAAAATGAGAATAATATTTTTTAAAGTGTCTGAGATATAGTAAATGCTCAATAAAAGTCATCTTTACTGACTTTACTATAGCATCTTTATTACTACCATCATTTAACAGGTTCTCACACAGAAACTACCCTGAAGTTTCCAAAACTCAGTGGTTGACAGTTTATCTAACTCACACTTTCTGCAAATTAGCCCTTATTTTATTCCTGAAATAAGCACTCAACAGTGAATGCATGTATACAGGTTTTACATATTTCACTGTACTGCTCACTGAAATGAGAGCATTTTAAATGTAGCATTTTATTCTTTGCTTCTTCCTGTTGTCTTGTGTATTATAGATGCTCCATAAAAATTTAGTAAATTAAGACCATCCTTACTATTGTTTATTAAGTTTCCACCTTAATGATTCCTTTTACACACATCAAAGTAAAGTTCATGGTACTACACCATAACTTATTCCAGGAAGGATTTTGGTGATAAGGTCAATTACATTACTTTTTTCAAGTCATGCCTAAGCACAAATTTTAAAATCCATTTCATTTCTCAGCCATTGTTCTTTTCCCTATGTCATCAAAACATCACGTCCAGATAGGGTTATTCCTTTACCCTGGGATCCAAGAAAGAAGAAGTCAAACAGACCATAGCCACAGAGGCCAGAGGGCATGTAACATGAGAGAGAAGTAAACCAATGCCATTAAAAGACACTGAATTTGGGGGGGGGGTCACATATTATCCAAGTTTAAGCAAAAACTGATGAACACAAACACCTTACATAAATCTATTCGATAGCATAAGGATAAGAAAAGACAAATCAAGGTAAAGGCAGAATCAAGATGAAACCATTAGATAAAGCCAGGAAGAAAAAGACAATGCAGAGTTGCAAAATACTGAGTTCTATTAAAAAATGACAATATTACTCTTCTAATACGTCTGCCCCAATTTTTACCATTTTTATTATTTTCCTCCTTAGTAATTCTGAGGCTATTCCTCTTCCCTTTCCACCTGCCATTCTTCACTCCTGGCTATTCTCATGCTCCGAAAAATATTCTCTGAGGGCAAGAAGATCCTTGAACGAGGACTTCCCCTGTCACACCAGCTTTTTTGAATGCCTTTGCTTTCCTCTCTTTCTTCATGCTGCAAATGGACTCCAGGGAAAAAAGGTGACCACGGAAATCCACCGCTGCTGGCTGTACTTCTAGCTGGTTTGCCCCTCTCTAGCTGGTTCCAAGAGATGGGCATTCAGGTTTACTTGGAAAAAACACAAGTCTCTTTCCAGAGTTCCTTTACACTGTCCTAAGAATGGAGCCAGTGAGTGCCAGACTGGAAAATGATCCTCCTCAATTTTGCATTGTGTTTATAAGGCATTATGTTTACACAATGCTGCTAGAAAAACTCCTACTGTTATTATTCCATATAGCCTTGATAAATTAAACACCAAAATAAGTGATGACATTAAAAATATTAAATATTAAGGGATGACATTTTACCATTTATTAATTCTCCTATAGTCTTGATATTTTTTAAATGTTAATCTGGTATTATCCAGTTACTGCAAGAAATTGATATAGTTTCACCTGGCTGTTATCTGTCAATTCTTCTATCTAAATATTTGCAGGTTATACTACAGTGCATTTTACCAACTGGACACTTATGTGGACCAGCAGGATCTAACCACTGACATGTACTTTTTCTAGTGAAATCACTAGTATCATTCTGACATCATGTACCAAAGGGTAACAAATTCTCTTCATATAAAATCAAAGGTAATTTGTAAAAGAGCTGCACCAGCTTTGGAAGTAATGATGTCTCCTTGAGGGCATGTTTTAATGTATGATAGTCATCTCAGGGAAAACCTGATAATTTGTGGGTATGGCTTTTTGTGTGTGTGTTTCAAAGTGTAAGGTAATGAGGCATGGAAGCACATGAAGGACAATAAGCATTTAAATTTGAAGAGTCAGATGTACAAATTAAAATTGCTACAGTGATTTTTATTGAAAAACTAAAAGTTCAAAGACATAACACTTCACGGTTGTTATATAGAGTTCTTGTTAGAAGGCAACAAAACATGAGAGTAATCTATCCAATATACTTTGTGTCAATTCTGGCACACTTAATTTTGAAGGGCAGAATGACTTATAAAAGGTCACAAATTCTACCAACATTATCATCATACATTTTAACTTTGAGCCTTGGCAAGCCAATGGCGGTTGCTTTTGCTAATCATGTATACAACATTTAATAAGCTGAATTATTTTCCAATGTAAAATTTTAGATATGTTAATTAACAAAAAAGAGTAAATGATCATTAAACAGAATAGATGCCTAAAGTTAAAATAACCTCACTTGAAACTAAAGGAAGTTCCAAGAGAAGAGGAAAGTAAGTACATAGATGTAATACCCATTCTGGAGAACCTGAGTGAAAAAAGAAAAAAAACCTCAACAAAATTTTAGAACAATTAAGCTTACTTCAGCTATGGTACCACTTGATAAGTGGTTTTCAAAGGGAAAAAAACTCTGTGGAGTGCTTTTATAGTTTTTACCCAGCCAAAGAGTAGTGGACACTATTTCCATTACTTAAATTCCACCACAAAGAATTATGCCTTAAGAATTACTGTATATGTCAGTTTTATAACATTTGTGCAAAGGACAAAAAAGGAACTTATTTGATATGTTTTGGCAATGAAACAACCCTCCACATCGGGTGTGTATGCAGGTGTGTGTAATTTTTTTTTGAAACAAAACAGAAACAATCTTAGTCTATCTGAGGCCAAGGTAAGCAGTAAACAGCCTTGAGTAGCCTAAAGGATTTTATAGCTGTGTGCAATTGACAGCGTGACTGTTATTATCACCTTGAAAATGAATTCACCAACTGCTTCTTCCACATACCTAGACTTAAGTATGTTCCTGCCTTCATAACATTAGAGATACTTACAGGTCAGTTCTGGTACAAGAGCCAGGTTCTTATGTTAAACACAAATATGTTGCATACCAGTTAGGTAATAATAGTCCAATTCCCCTACCCTCTCTTTGCCTCAGTTTTCTCCTAACGATACTCCCCTTGCCTATAGTTCCCAACATTATTATGTGTTTACTCTTATACCCTAGTCCTTGTACTAGGCATTTTCAACACAGTATCTTTATTGAATAATCAAAACAACTCCTTAAGGTCATTACTGATAGAAATCCCATCTGGCAGACAGAGAAACCAGGTTCAGTAACTTCTTCCAGATCAAAGAGCAAGTACTCTAATCAGGATTCCTATTTAGATGTCAAAATGAAGAGCCCACACAATTTAACTACCAAGTGATAGGATTATAGTGACAGTACTTAAGCAATTTAATTTTATTTTTTTACTAGAACTACATTATACAGCATAGAGAACGTTCTGCAAATGCCCTCCTCAGTTTGCTGCTGCAGGAAATTTAACATGTATAAAGAAGCACGCCACTTTCACAAAGCTAACAGAATGCTTAGAAGGAAAAGCAATTTGATTCAAATGTCCAGGGTTCTAGTCCAGCTATGGCATTAACTGATGTCCAACACTGTGAAAGTTTTACACAATTCATCTCAAAGTTCATTAGACATTTCAAGATTAGCATAAACTAATATGTTGGCATACTCTTTAGGGTCAGATTAGAAGAAAACCTGTAATGAACTGGCATTAACAGAAAACAAAAAAAAATAGGTTACAGTAGTCATGTCAAAGTAAATCAAATTCACATAAAGGTTCTTCTGATTTACAGCAAATATAGAGTACAGAGAAATATGTTAAACTACATCTCAGGAATGTAAACACTAAAAGTGACATTATGGTAAACTTTACAGGACAAACTACTTGATTATTCAACAAATAAACTGCAAGGAGACAAAAAAGATGCAGAGGGATTCTATATATTAAAAGGGACAAAATATAAATCAACCAATCACAATGCATGGAACCTTATTGGAACCTACCTTAAATTTGAAAATTGTAGATATATGATGATAGAAATTACTATTTTTACTTTAGGTCTGATCATCATTTAATCTTAATCATTAAATGTTAATAAAGAAGAAATATATATATATGTATGTGTATATATATATATATATATATATATATATATATATATATTCTTTTATCTATGTGTGAACTAATAGGATAGTGTCTGGGATTTGCTACAAAATGATACAAGAGTGGGAAAAGTAAGCAAGGGAAGAGGATGGCCATTTGCTGGTGATTCTGGTGACTGGTCAAGTGTGTAATAGGTATACTCGTTCATTATATCGTTCTTTATACATTTATGTATGTTTGAAATTCTCAATAATAATAAAAAATAGGGAGCAGAGAATTAGAAAAGCATTAGTGAACAAGCCTAATAGAGAGGCTCATTTAGGAAAATAGAGGTAGGGCAGGACTCACTGAGATCTTAAAGCAACTTTTCTGAGTCATGAGGGAAAGGAACATAGTCTTGGGTTTGCTATTAGATAGGCAGAAATAAGAATGTAAACTGAAGGTGGAAGTAGAGTGAACTGGCAAGACAAGCATGACTTTCCACAGACTTGTTTAGGAAAGAGAGAACAGTGAACTGTGGAGGGTTCTAAGGTGGGTAGAAAAAGAAGAACAATGATCTTATAGAACCTGGAGGATGCTTATTACCAATTAAAAGCAATGTATGTTGTGAACACAAATTTGCTATTTTTTAAGTGTTAAAAGTAAAGCATGGCACACCTTTTCGAGTGGCAAAAATCCAAAATGCTGATGATACCAAATGCTAGTATGTGGAACAGTACAAACTCTCATTTGTTGCTGGCTGGCACGCAAAATGGTACAGCCACTTTGCAAGACAATTTTGCATATTCTTACAAAGCCAAACATAATCTTACCATACAATCCAGCAATCACACTCCTAAGCATTTACCCAAATGAAATGAAAATGTATGTCTATAGAAAAACCTGCACACAAACGTCTATAGCAGTTTTATTCATAATTCCTAAAAGCTGGAAGCAACCAAGATGTCCTTCAATATGCAAATGGATAAAGTGGGGTCCATCCTTACAATGGAGTATTATTTAGTGATAAAAACAAATGAGCTGTCAAGCTATGAAAAGATATGGGGGAAATTTAAATATGTAAAGTGAAAGAGCCTGTCTGAAAAGGCAACAAAGTGTATGATTCAAACTATACGACATCTTCACAAAGGCTAACCTATACCGACTGTATAAGATGGGTGGCTGCCAGCAGGTGAGGGGGAATGGTTGAACATGGTGAAGCACTGGGGGGTTTTAGTACAGTGAAACTATTCTGTATGATAATGTGATGGGGGATACATGACATTATCCATTTCTCAAAACCCAAAGAACTGTACAACACAAAAATTGAACCCTAATGTAAACTGTAGGCTTTCGTTAATAATGTATCAATATGGGTTCATAAGCTGTGATAAATGTACCACACTAATGCAAGATGTTAAGAGGAGGAACTGTGGAGTAGAGGGAGAGGGAATATATAGGAACTCACAGCACTTACTCACACTTACGGTCTGCATTTGTCCAATTTTTCTGTTAACCCAATACTGCTCTAAAAAATAAAGTCTATTACTTTAAAAAAAAAAGAAAGAAAGAAAGAAAGAAAGAAAGAAAGCAAGCAAGCATAGTAACTGCTGAAATATGCAATCAGAACTGTTTGCTATCCAAGCTGATAATTCAAGACCTGAGGGAAAACTTAGTGATTTGTCACTTGTCTTCTTTCTCATGCTATGAGCCAGTGAACTGGGGCAGGAAAGCAACACTATGTATAAGGTTTCTCTTTGGAATTTTCATATTCCCCCCCCAGGAAGCGGGCACTGCTGTTGAGGATGGGTCACTTTCCAACCAACCACTCACCACTGCAGAAATAACTTTTAGAATCAGAATCACAACTTAAAAGTCTGGAATTCTCCAGACTGGAGAGATTTAAGTGTTTTGGGTAGAGAGATGCTCCTGGAGACTTTTATTCAGGGCAGTAAAGTGTGAAATTGCTAGTACCCGGTCAGCCTCCTATTAGGAATCTGACCTAGCAGGGAAGGAACGCTCACTATTTCACCAGAAAAGTTACCCTCAGAAATAAAGGTTATTTTATTATGAGGAGAAAGGGAGAGGCAGTGAGGACAGTTATGTGAAATCCACCCCAAAAGAATGCCCCAGGATCAGTAATTAGAGTATTTGTCTATTTTATGAATCTATCTATCCAATTACAGAAGAGCTAATTAATTTATACACATTCAAACTAATACTAAAATGTCAGGTTAAAAAAATGCATTCAGAAAAATAATTTTAATTGATAATAATAATGATGATGAAGGTGATGATAAAACAGATAATTATATCAAGACAAAGGAAAAAATGAGAGAATGAGCCAAGCCTGTACAATAACATTACATGGCTCTTGATCAAAGGAGATGAAAGGCTCAGCTTAGAGCTCTCCAGCCCCCACACTTAGAGGAAAGTAAGGCCAGTCAAATAATGTGCAGCACCCATGGGATAAAAACAAGCCAGCTCTTCAGAAGGAGCACAATATTATGAAGCACAGTGTTCATAATCCTTATCTGAAATCTCTGGGACCAAAATATGTTTCAAAAAGCAGACTTTCAGGATTCTGGAAATCAATACAGTATCTATATCAAATATTTCCAAAAATCTCTAGCAGGTCCCAGGGAAGAAGCCTAAATTTAAACATATTAATATTTCTGCATGTAAACATGTAAATATTGAACCTTCAAAGAATAATTAAGTTTAGCTCAAGCTACTCTCAAACTAACTTTAGCATCAGACTTATAGAAAGTATCGTTCTGAGAGATTTATGGATTTGGGGATTGCAGAAACGAGGGGGAGGGTAGTTTCTTGTACAGTCTCCCTTTAGTAAAGCCATCAAGCCTGAGGGAGTTCAGTAGAGCTCTACCACAGTGGCTGGAGGTCAAGGACGGTGAACTGATTGGACGGTTCATGCCCTCTGAGCTTCTACCTTGGGTAAATAATAAATCTTTTCTGTTAGAATGTCTATAGCAGTGGTTCTCAACCTTTAGTATATATCAAAATTGCCTGCACTGGATTAAGCTAGGGTCTGGGGTTTTTGAATTTTTATCAAGTTCCCCAGGTAACTGATAGTCACCAAATTTGAGGGCCACTGATCTAGAGGACGGGGAAGACTGCATATCCTTAGGGCCATCCCACCTAAATCTTATTATTAGAAACATCAAATTCAAGGTTTTATGGCAAGAAACGTCTCTGAAGTGCTAACAGTACTCTGCCTGACTGGATCAATGGAGAGGTTAAAACAGGCACCAGTTAGGTCTGCCTTCCCTCTTTAAAAATTTGAGAAACTTTAATAAGACAAAGAGTGAAAGACGTCCTTCCTGACACTTTACATGGGGACAGTCAGAGGTCTCACACTAAAACAAGTTAAAGACACACAGAAATAATCACATCTCCAAAATATTACACAAGACCCTTGATTAGTCTTCCCAGGATGGTCATCTCGTCCATACTGCCAGCATATACAGGCACATAAACTAGACAGTATGAGCTATTTGATGGCCTCTGTGAATTCAAATTCATTCGATAAAATGGAAAACTGTGTATATTTTCCTGTTACTAGAAAAATGGCTAGAAACTACCACTGAGATTTACTGTGCTGAGTTGGCACTGGGTAACTATATGTAACATGAAATGCAGCAGCACATCGCACAGCAGCTGAATATGCATGTACGACATTGCTTTCTTCTCAGCAGTGAATGATGGAAGCACAAATTCTGCTCCTAATCATCACAGACTCCAGTGGAAAGGTACATGTGACTAATCCCACACAATCCCCAATTACCGCCAAGATAGGGTAAATGTGACTTTAAAAGTTCACGTTATAAATGCTTTGACATGTTCAGAAAAAATGTATTTTAAAACACTAGTGGTCAAGTAAGTAATTTTTTAAAACTCTAGGTAAGCAAAGAAGTGAAGGGGAGCAAGGTGGAAGAGGGGAAGGAAATTAATACCCACTAAGCATCTGTGAAGAGTTCACTCTTCCAGATGTTGATGCCATTTTTGTAATAGGCTTCTCACTCATCTCCATTGAAAAGGGGAGGGTCTAGCAGATTTTGGTTCTTTATGATGGCAAGCACCAAATATAAGCAGAGACTCTGTACCTTACTGCAAGAGAGTGAATCGTGATCTAGATAGAATATTTACCGAACAGCAATGCCAAGTGGCACAATTAAAAGAAAAGCAGTATTTCATTATATAAACAGAAAACAGCCTGAAGTTCTGAGACTGCAGAATGTATGGCTACATGAACAATGACCTCCATGCTAGGCCAAACAGGAAATTTATAATATTTTGGCTATTAGTCAGTTGTTGGTAACTGACAAGGTCTTGACTCATTATCAGTCCTGGGCCACTAAGTCAAAGTAGACAAGTATGGATAAAGGGCAAATGCATGCAACAATTAAAAAAAAAATCCAACTAAAGACTAACATTCAAAATGAAATCATAAATGATGTCTGGAAAGTTTTAAATGCCAAAAAAAAAAAAGAGTTAACACTTTCTCCCTCTTGATATATCAGTATTTATGTATAAAAATCACAGGAATACATTGCTGTTTTGGGGGTAATTAGCATCTCTAAACATATTGTTTTTTCTTTAATATCTGCAAAACACAAAAGGCTACTGGGAGGGCAGTCTCCTAGTATGCCTCTAGTAAGAATGCCAGAGGTTGGAGTGGTTAGTACATTCTTCCTGAGGATTTTGCAAATGAATTCACTTTACTGCCACTTTACATCTGAATCTGGATTGTCAATGTATTTACTTTACAGATAGGATGGTTACTCTGCAAAGAATAGAAAAAAAATTCCCTTTCAAAGAAAAATAGAAAGCATGGGAGTTCTTTAGAAAATCATATTACTGCTAAACCTTGGCTTTTAAAAATCCTATATTATTTCTTCATATAGAGTTAATTTCCATTAATTGTGGAAAAGTTAGAAAATGAGAGAGAAGACGTCCACAACCTAGAAAATTTTATTATATTCTTTCAGTCATTCTCTCTTTATATCCCTCAATATAAAGATATAAAATCACAAGTATATGCATTTATATGTTATTTAAATATAATAAATTAGTAAATAAGTAACTGATACCTAAAACATTCATATAAAAGTATTTTACAAGAAAGTTAACTATATTACCCAAAATTCTGTAAATCACCTTAAATACTAAAGCAGAAAATGTCCCCACAAATAGCAGTTTTAAAATGCTAATTAATATGAAGACCATGGAACAGAGTCCATTGTTCTCCAGTAGTATCAAATATAAAACTAAACATTATCGTACATTTCTAGAATGTTGGTTCTACCAACCAAATTAAAATGGAGATTTAATCAGTGATGTATGGCATTTAAAAATTGTCTCATCCATTCATTTATTCAATATACTCATTAAAAAGCTATTTCTTAACTAATACTGTTCTAGGAAGTGGGGAAACAAATATGAGTAAGACAGTTTCCACCCTTCAGGAACTTGCAGTCAAGCGAGGGAGGCAGAGAAATGAGCAGAAAAATTATAATACAATGTGATAAGTTCTATGATAGCCCTAAGCAGGACAGAGCTGCTAAACCATCCATGAAAGTGGTATCAGCACAGAAGCTGATTCAACTAAATTAGAAAAGTAGTAAAGTCAACTGGGAAGTGTGAAGTGGGTTGGAGTGAGGTAAAAAAAAAAAAAAAAAAAAAAAAAAATTAGGCATGAGGGGCGCCTGGGTGCTCAGTTAGTTAAGTGACTGACTTCAGCTCTGCTCATGGTCTCTAGTCCTGGTCTCTCAGTTCCTAAGTTTGAGCCCCACCCCACAATGGGCTGTCTGCTGTCAGACTGGTGGAGCCTGCTTTGGACCTGCTTTAGATCATCTGTCTCCTTCTCTTGCTCCTCCCCTGTTTTTGCTGTCTCTCTCAAAAATAAACATACATTAAAAAAAAGATATTTGAAAATAAAGTTATATGACCTTATGTGCTAGGTCATGGGTGTGAGTCATATTTAAAGAGCCATGAGGCAATTATGCGCTCTCAGGGCTTTTCTGCAAGCACATAATGTTCGTTTGCCTTTGCTTAGTAATGGTATTTTTGACCACTCCCAGTCAATGTGTTGCTCCATTTCTCCAATGTATATTTACTATACTAGTTGTTACTTTTCCCTTACAACTATAATTAATTTGTGGTAAGATCATTCAAGACTATATGTTATGGACTGAGGATCTGTGTCTCTCAAAATGTATATGTTGAAGCCCTAATCTCCAATATGATGGTTATTAGGGGTGAGACTTTTGGGAGGCAATTAAATTTAGGTGAAGTCATAGGGTAGGGCTATCATGATGGGATTAAGTGCAAAAGAGGTTAGAGAGCCTACTCTCTTTCTTTCATGAGGACACAGCAAGGAAGAAGACAGGAGGAGGACTCTTTTCAGACAATGAATCTGCAGGCACTGATTTGGGACATCTTCCAGAACTGTGAGAAACAAGAGTCTCTTGTTTAACCCATATAGGCTGTGGTATTTTCTTACAGCAGCCCAAAGTAATTAAACCACAATACAAATAAATTCCTCATGAAATTTTTAAGATTCTTGACTGAAATAATCAAGTGGGATTTGACATATAAGTTCCAATTTGGCCATGTTAAATTTGAAAGCCGAAGGGATCTCTAAGGGGAGATGCACTGTAGCAGTTGTTAGACTGGACTGACACTCAAAAGAGAGATCAGAATTGTGATTTATTTTTGGAGTCCACAAAGACTGGTATACAGTGGAACAAACAGTAGTAATATGGTACTTTTGGGCATATTAGCACTAGAGAGATAGACAAGGGGATATATAAGGAGACAGAGGCATTTGCCAGAGCAATGATTCTCAAAGCGTGGTTCCTTGACTAGCAGCATGAGCCTCAGCTGTCTACTTGTAAGACCACATCTCATATCTACTGAACCAGAAAATCTGGGGATGGAGCCCAGCACTGTGTGTTTTCACAAGCCCTTCAGGTGATTTTCATGCCTCTAGGGTCTGAGGATCTTTAGACAATGATAATGATGAAGACACAGAAAAAACAGGTAGAGGAGGAAAACAAAACCAACACTACCACTATCATCACCTAACTGCAGAATAGTAAGTCTCATTTCCAAGTTGTTTTAAAAACACTGTTTATAAAAACCGGCATCTGCTTGAAAAATGAACCATTTGGATTACCCATGTTTTTTACCGTACAGTTCAACAGATGTTTGAATTACATATTAGAGATTAAGTTGATCTTAAAGAACCACAAACAGTAATTATGTACTGGCATGCATGACCAAATGTACAGCTTAACTATTACTCTTCATCCTTTAAAGAATCATTTTCCAGAATTACAAGTTGTTGGATATTTGTAATTTGCCTATTTAATGTGAGAAATGAATTATTCAGAGGTTCACACTATAGGTGAGGTACTATAAAATATAAATTTACTACTCGGTAGATACAAGCGATAACGTACTAATTATATTTTCAAAATGCTTCTAATTTAAATTCACAGGTGATTGATGTAGTAAGACAAATAGTAAGCACCGGAGATAATTTAATCAACAAATGACCCTGTGAAAGGTGATGAAGGTATAAATTTCATTCAATTTTATGTCACTGTTTCATTTCTAAATAGCTAATTTAGGTTCTGTTCAGAGGTGGACATTCAATTTGTTACTTGCATTCATTACAAACAAGTAACCACATTAAAAGGTCTCTTAAGGACCGTAAGCCATGTTTCACTATCTTTTGCTCTGAGTTCTTGACCAGCTATGAAATTTAACTTTTTCTGCATAGTTTAATAAGTGAAAGTGTAACTCCCAAGATGCCTTATGAAATTCTAATTATATTTAATGCTGCACATTATTGAGAATAAAAATTTTAAATGGGAAAAATTAATCATAGACTTTGTGAAAATGTTTTTAAGTTACGAAACCCAAGAGTAGTTACCATCAAACTTTTAATCACCTCTAGAAATTCTCTCTCTGCAAAAACATATTTTTGACTAAAATGGGCACTCAACTCACAAAGCCATATGCGCAAAAAAAACTGAATCTGAAATCATGCTATTTGCTCTTGACAGTCCATATCCATGTTACCATACTATAAACTTAGCTGTTCCTACAAGCAGCTGCTCTAACAACAAACTGAACATTTAATATATGCCAGGTATTCTGTGAAATGTATTAAATATATTATGTCCTTTAGTTCTTCTACCAATGCCAAGATGTAGGTAATATTATTCACATTGTACAGATGACATATTTGAGTAGTAAAAGGTTTAGGTAACTCCTAAAATCCAAATCCTAGCCACCTTGCTGTACTTGCCTCACTTAACTCCTTTCTGTCCCCACTTTTTTGAATAATCCAGAAATTTAATTAAAAGAATTCCATATACATTTCAGAAAGGTCTTTCTTACTGAGTACCTCTTTGTGTGATCCAATCCCTCTCTTCCCTTTCACTCCTTACCAAGCCATACACAGCAAAATAATGGCAGTCAGAACAAACACCCATGTCTCTGAACTCCTGGTGTTCTGTTCTGTAGAGTAAAACAACCATGGATGGCATAGCCCAAACTTGATCCCAAATAGCAAATGGTAAATAAGGGACTAGAATAAGGAGACACTTCCTAAATCTATCCACATGTATTTCTCATGCATATTTATCCTAAAAAGTATCACTAAATTCTTTCAAAATTCAGCGTAGCTTATATAATATTTGGTATAAAGAGTACCTTTATCATCTGTAGTTTACAACAGAATGTGTAATGTAACAATAATGAACACAACAAGCAATCCATTTTAACACATACATTAAGCTGGCCATGACTCTTTCTGGCAAAAGAAAAGGCTTTAAAAGTCAATTTTAAAAGTCATTTACTTAGATCAGCCTTTGTACTTTCTCTATATGAGGCTTTTAAGAAACGAAACCTACAAAGCTTGAAATTCTACCAATTAACTGCAGATTTTGGTAGGGGGTGGATCTAATCATCAAGTGTTAGAACAGCAGTCTGACTAATTTGACCTATGATTCTTGGAAATGGTGCAGAGGGCCATTTTATAAAAATATTCTACTCAGCCCAAGCTTCTTTAAAATTAAGACTGGTTTAAGAAAGCAAAGGAAGGACAGAGGAATTCATGATGGAAATACTAAAAGGTGTGAAGAATAAATTTGGTCATTTTTAAAGAAACATTATGAGAATTACATCCTCTTTGTCTTCTCTATTCCTCACCTTGTCTGTTGGAACTGTATGTGTGTGTGTGTGTGTATGTATATATATACACGTGTGTGTATGTATATATATATATATATACACACATATATATGTATATATGTGTATATACATACGTGTGTGTGTATGTATGTATGTGTGTGTGTGTGTGTGTGTATATATATATATATATATATATATATATATATATATAACTAGCCATTGATTCATTTTTTTCCCTTCCACAAAATGCTGTGCCTTGGGTTTGGTTTCAGAGATACTTTAGTGTGCATCACACTATTCCTGTCCCAATGTACCATTTGTGAGCAATTTACCCTTCACGCCTAATTATCAGTCAGTGCCAAATATATTACCAAAAATACTTGTCCATTTAATTTTATTCTACATTTCTCATTACTTTCTTATATTTTTATAGGCTCTGTACTTTTTTATGGAAATGATCTGTTATTCCTCTAGGGAAAAATGGTGACATGTGGCTTGTCAATTACACTGATGTTCCAGTTTCAAGGATTCATTTTGTAAGACTAACAATTTCAAGTTCCAATTCACTGGTCAACCTACAAAACCCTTCCCAGCACCTGTTGTCATTTTACCAATCCTTTTTAGTAGTTTTGTTGGATTTTGATTATGTGTGTGGCATACAAAGCTTGTTTTGCAGCTACAGAGTAATTAGAGTAAATTAGTTTTCACATGTCCTTAAAAAAATCAAAGTTGATTGTTAATGTCTTGCTAATCTTTCCTATGCATTTTACTTTTCCAGAAGGATTCTAATATAGCAAATGATACCCTACGATCCACAAGAGAAATAATGTTAATTGGTGACACAGACTTTTCTGACTAGAATAGGCTGGAGGGCAGGATCTATCACTCTCATTCTTGATAAGTGGATGAATTTGTAAATATCCTTTGGGATAATTCTCTTCCACATCTTGACTCAAGAATAAAATTCAACAAGAAATTATGAAATGCTAACATTAATATTTTATTATTTTACCATATATTTTAAGTATATATATTTTTATTTGTGTAGCTTTATCATTAACCCATAAATTAAAATTTCATACCAAGAAAGAAGTATCTTATTAATTAGAAAAAAATGGAACATTGTCTATCACAAATATCACACAAGCCACAAATTTGAGCCATATATGCAGTTTTTAAAAGGTCTCAGGGTCACAGAGGAAAAAGAAATAAGTGAAATTAATTTTAAAAATCTACGTATTTAGTGCAATATATCCCAAATATTACCATTTTGACATGTAACTAATATTAAAAATATAATAAAATGTTGTGCTTATTCTTCATATTAAGTCCTTAAAGTTCAGTCGCTTTTTCACATGTTTCAGTTCAGACTAGCCATATTTCAAGTGTTTAATCATCACATGTGGCAAATGGCTACTATACTAGACAGTACAGCTCAAAAAAAAACCGCTTAAATAATTTTAAAATGTATTACTTATATCACTTAAGAAAGCACCACATTTTCTCTTCCTTGCTTGACAGACTTGCTCTTCATTTGCATGTCCTAAGTAAAACTAATGCCTTAAAGACACAAGAAATAGTAATGAGCTATGCCAAGATTTTGAAATCACATCCATATACACTGGCCACAGCTTACCACAGAGTATGTCATAATGACATTTATTAGAGAAAAGTCTTAATCATGTTTTGCAGTTGAATATTTTCATATGTATCATGTGAATATTTATTTTATCAAACTTGATTTTTATTTGTTTACAAAGTTTCCCTCCAAACTAGTAAAAATTTCAAGGATCTTTCTTTTCTTTTTATGTTTCCTGAAGATAAAGCAAATCTAGAAATGTGCTATTCTATAGATTACATTATACATCTACATTTATAAACCTGAAATGTGAAACTACACGTGTACTCCCAATACTCCCTACTCTTCTATTTTCCATTGCCCCTTAGAAATTTCTAGTGCTTAGCTCAAGGGCATAGCTAGGCAGTAAGAAAAGAAAGCTCTTCCTAAGTAGGTACTTCAGCATAATGTCAGCACTAGGAACTATTTATTTCAGAAATGTGTTTCCAAGCATCGAGCCAGATCAAACACCAGGACGTTCTGCCACCAGGAGTCTCTTGCAATGATTCTACTTCATGTTTACCTTAATCCTGACGCCTTTTAGTCTTTTCACTGTTGCTAATTGTCACTTTTTTCTGCCTTTATTAATTTTAAAGTCATAGGTATTATCAAATATTAGTAAATAAATACTACAAAATGCTTTCTTAAAAATCTTGGATAATAGGGGGGCCTGAGTAGCTCAGTTGTTTGAGCGTCTGGCTCTTGATTTCGCTTCAGTTCATGATCCCAAGGTTGTAGGCTCAACTCATGCTGAGCACGAAGCCTGCTTGAGATTCTCTCTCTCTTTCCCTCTCTCTCTCTCTCTCCCTCCCTCTATCCCTCACCCCTGCTCAAGCTCTCTCAAAAATAAAAAAGATTCTTTTTTTGATAGAGCACATGCATGCACATACATGAGCGAGCGGAGGAGGGGGAGAGGGAGAGAGAGAATTTCAAGCAGGCTCCATGCCCAGCAAGGAGCTAGACATGGGGCTTGATCTCACGACAATGAGATCATGACCTGACCCGAAATCAAGAGTTGGATGCTCAACGAACTGAGCCTCCCAGGTGCCCTCAAAAATTCTCTTTCAACACACACACACACACACACACACACACACACACACACACACACACACACACTAAAATAGTTTGGATAATGGAAATATATAGTGGCTTCCCATTATACTCATGATGGAGAATATAAAAGCACCCAACTTATAACTAAGAGACAGCTCAAAAGTAAAAATTGTTTTCACCCAAGTATACCACTTATTAAGAGTATTTATGGTGGAATATTCATGGCAATTAACTCTTATAACTAGAAGATAATATTTCATCTAATCTGTTAATACAGGTTCACATCTTGAGTGATGCCTACTGCTTTTTTCATTAGAAATGGAGATTTTATTATATTAACAAAGACACATGAAGATATTAAATAAATGACATAAATGAGTTTAAATAATGATGACAACTTTCTGAACAAGTCACATTTCTACAACAATTTAAAGAACAATATTTCCATAATATTTATACTTATTGTGGACTCAATTAGAGCTTTGTAGAGAATTATTACATAAAAATATAGAGATAAGTGATTCAGTTAAATAATGAATGGAAACCCACCTCTCTGTTTTTTAATATTTACGTAATCAATTCCACAGGGTATTTTAAAGTACCAAATATCACAAGTATCAAAAAAGGAGCCATTAGAATTTTGATTCAATAGTATTGCATTGAATGTGTAGACTGCTTTGGGTAATATGGACATTTTAAGAGTATTGACTCTTCTGGGACACCTAGGTGGCTCTTTCGGTTAAATGTCTGACTTTAGCTTAGGTCATGATCTCATAGTTTGGGGGTTCGAGCCCTGCATCAGGCTCTGTGCTGACCACTCAGAGCCTCAAGCCTGCTTTAGACTCTCTGTCTCCCTCTCTCTCTGCCCCTCACCTGCTTGTACTGTCTGTCTCTCTGAAAAATAAATAAACATTAAAACAAATAACGTTAATTTTTCCAGTCCAGGAGCAGGGTATATCTTTCCATTTATTTGCATCTTCTTTGATTTCTTTCATCAGTGTCTTACAGTTTTCATTGTAGAGATCTTTCACCTTCTTGGTTAAATTTACTTCTAGATTTTTGTAAATGCAATTGTAAATGGAATTGTTTTCTAAATACTTCTGATAATTCATTGTTAGTGTACATAAATTCCACTAATCTCTGTATATTGATTTTGTATCTTGAAACTACTGAATTCATTTATTAGTTTTGACAGTTTTTTGCTGGACTCTTTAGCATTTTGAATATATAAAATTATGCCTTATGCAAATAGTGACAGTTTTACTTCTTCCTTTCCAATTTGGATGCCTGGCTGCTTGCTTGCTTGCTTGGTTGCTTGCTTTCTGTCTGTCTGTCTGTCTGCCTGCCTGCCTAATTTCTCTGATGAGGACTGCCAATAATATGTTGAATAAAAGTGGCTACAGTAGGGATCCTTGTCTTTCTTCTGATTTTACAGGAAATGTTTTGTCTCTCCACTGTTAAGCATGATATTAGCTGTGAGCCTAAAATGTGTGACCTTGTTTATGTTGAGGTATATTCCCTCTCTACCCACTTTGTTGAAAGGTTTTGTCATAAATGTATGTTGAATTCTGTCAAAGTCTTTTCAGGAGCTATTGAGAGGATCAAATGATTTTTATCTTTCATTTTGTTAAGCTGATATATCACAGTGACTGATTTGTAAATGTTGAACCATCCTTGCATTCTGGAATAATCTCACTTGATCACAGTATATGATCTTTTTAATGTATTGTTGAATTCAGATTGATAATATATATACATTTAAAAAAAATTTTTGCACATTTTTTCATCAGGGATATTGCCTGTAATTTTCTTTTCTTATGGTTTCCTTGGCTAGTTTTGGTATTTGGTAATGCTGTTCTTATGAGTTTGGAAGCATTATGTCCTCTTCTCTTTTTAAGAGTTTGAGAGGATTAGTATTAATTCTTTGAATATTGGATATTCACCTGTGAAGCCATCTGGTCCTAGACTTTCATTTGCTGAAAAGTTTTTGATTATTGATTTAGTCACCTGCTAGTAACTGGTCTATTCAGATTTTCTTCATGATTATTGAATGGAAGGTTTTATGTTTCTAGGAATTCTTCCACTTCTTTGTTGTCCAATTTGTTGATGTATAATTGTTCATAGTCTCTTACAATCCTTTGTATTTCTGTGGTATAAGTTATAACTCCTCCTCTTTCATTTTGATTTTACATACTTGAGCTTTTCTTCTTTTTTGGTGAATTTAGCTTGAGGTTTTTTAATTTTGTTTATCTTTTCAAAGAACCAGCTCTTAGTTTCATTGATCTTTTCTATTGTCTTTTTAGTTTCTACTTCATTTATTTCCCCTTTACTCTTTATTGTTTCCTTCATTCTACTAACTTTGGGCTTTGTTCTTCTTTTTCCAGTTCATTGAGGTATAAAGTAACTGAGATTTTCATTGTTTCTTGAGATAGGCCTAAATCTTTAGGAACTTCCCCCTTAGAACTGTTTTTGCTTACCCCATCAATTTTGGTATGTTGTGTTTCTATTTTCATTTTTCCCAAGGCACTTTTTTCTCTTTTTCCTCCTTTAAGAACTCATTGGTTGTTCAATGGCATATTGTTTAATCTCCACATATTTGGGACTTTTCCAGTTTTCTTCCTGTACTTGATTTCCAGTCTCATACCATTGTGGTCATAAAACATACCTGCTATAATTGCAATCTTCTTAAATTTATGAAGACTTACTTTGTGGCCTAACATATGATCTACCCTGGAGAATATTCCATGTTCCCTTGAGAAGAATATGTATTCTGCTGCTGTTGTATCAATTTTATGTATGTATTAACTCTATAAGGTCTAATGAATTTTTTAAGACCAATGTTTCTAAATTGATTTTCTGCCTGGATGATCTATCCATTGATGTAATGGGGTATTAAAGCCCTCTATGAATATTGTATTTCTATCTCTCCATTTAGGTCTCTTAATATTTGCTTTATATATTTAGGTATTCTATGTGAAGTATATAAGTATTTATAATTGTTATATCCTCTTATTGGATTGACCCTTTTATAGCTATGTCATGCTCTTCTTTGTTTCTTATTACAGTGTTTATTTTAAAGTCTATTTTGTCTGATATAACATTAGCTACTCTAGCTTTCCTTTGGTTTCCATTTTAATGTAACATATTTTTCTATCCCTTCATTTTCAGTATGTGTGTCCTTATATTTGAAGTGATTCTCTATAGAAGGCATATAGCTGGGTCTTGCTTTTTTATCTATTCAGCTACTCTATGTCCTCTGTTTAGAAAATTTAGTCCATTTACATTTAAAGCAATTACTGACAGGTATGTACTTAAAGCCAATTTGTTAATTGTTTGCTGGTTGTTTTTTACTTCCTTTCCTTGCTCTCTTCTCTGTGGTTCAATGTTTTCCTTACTATCATGTTTACATACTTTTCTTGCCTCTTTGTATCTAGTGTAGGCTATTGCTTTGTGGTCATCATGAGGTTTACAAAGAACAACCTATGTTTATAACAGTCTACATTGAGAGAAACTTAACTTTGAATACATTTTTAAAAATCTATATTTTTATTTCCATTTTGTTTTTGATGTTTCATTTTATATTTTCTGATTTTGTGTACCACTTAATTATTGTAGTTATACTTATTTTACTACATTTTTTAACCTTTAAACTAGCTTAATGTGTGATCAATAATTTAACATCTATTTCTTAAAAGGCTTGTTTAGTGATGATGAACTCCTTCAGCTTTTGCTTATCTGGAAACCTTTTTGCCTCTCCAACAATTAAAAAAAATTAACGTTTATTTATTTTTGAGAGACAAGAAAGAGACAGAGCATGAATGGGGGAGGAACACACAGAGAGGGAGACACAGAATCTGAAGTAGGCTCCAGGCTCCCAGCTGTCAGCACAGAGCCCAACACGGGGCTCAAACTCCTGAACCATGAGTTCAAGACCTCAGCAGAAGTCTGATACTTAACCGATTTAGCCACCCAGGCACCCCAGTGATAATTTTCTTGATGTGGCCATGGGGAATTAATACTGTTACTAATAAGATAATATACATTATTTAAAAGCTTACCTTGACTACCATGTGAAGAATGGACCATAATGGAACAAAAATAGGAAAGAGAGATACTAATTAGATTGGAGGCTAATGCAGTAGTTGAGACAAACACTGATACTGGTTAAGACAACATTTTAACAAAAGTAATGTTACAGTATCACCAGAATTGATGTACAATATGGAAATAATACCTACGGGAGTCACAAATATGTTGGGTATGTCAGTGAGTTACAATGAAATCAAAGATCAATCCCAGGTCTGGCCAGAAAGTAGAGGTATACTGTACTAACATTAACTGAGATGAAGAATGCTAGAGGAATACCAAGTTTGGGAAGTTAAGAAGCCATGATCCATTTTGGATACTTTAAGTTTGAGATGCTTATACAATACCCAAGATAATTTGATATATTACTACTGTAGGCCTCTACTAATCCCTACCTTTTGGTACTCATGACCTTGGGTGATCCTCTTCCTTTGAGTGTGGGATGGACCCAATGAATGGTTAATAATACAAAAGCGATGGGAGGTCACTTCTGAGATTAAATTACAAAATACTGATTTCCAATTTACTGGCACTCCCTCACTACTCACTTTGATAAAGCCAGGTGCCCTATTGAAAAGTCCACATGGCAAGAAATTGAGGGTGCCCCCCGGCCAACAGCCAGAGAAAAATTTGGTCCCACAACTTTTAAGGAGTTGAACCTTGCCAACTACCACTGAGGGAGCTTGGAAGCAGATCTTATCTCAAATGAACCCTGAGATGACTGCTACCCCAGCTAAAATCTTGACTGTAGCCTTGTGAGTGACTTTGAGCCAGAAGACCCAGCTAAGCCATGTCAAGATTCCTAATCCACAGAAACCATGAGATATGAAATGTTTCATTTTAACACACTAAGCTCTGGGTAATATTTTTATGTAGCAATAATGAATAAAGATGGGAAGGATGTGAGAGAAATCTGACCTGCAAATACACATTTAGATAGATTTTATTTTAAAAAACCCAAATGTAGTCAACATTTAAAAAGTAAGGGTACGATGCTTAACCAACTGAGCCATCCAGGTGCCCCCAGCTATATTTATGATTAAATATAAAATTTTGTTAATGGTCCCAAGGACTCAAATTTGGGTTTTTATAGTAGTTATGCTCTTATTTGTTTGGATTAACAAATGTACGTATTTAATGTACAGTGTTATATTAGTTTCAGGTGTACAATATAGTGAATCAACAAATCTATACATAATGCAGTGCTCATTACAATAAGTTTACTCTTAATCCCCTTCACCTATTTCACCCATCCCCCCCATCCATCTCCCTTCTGGTAACCACCATTTTGTTCTGTATATTTAAGAGGGTTTTTTTTTTGTCTCTTTTTTTTCTTTGTTTGTTTGTTTTGTTTCTTAAATTCCACATGAGTGAAATCATGTGGTATGTGTCTTTCTCTCACATGTATTTCACTTAGGATTATACTCTCTAGGCCATCCATGTTGTTGCAAATAGCAAGATTTCATTGTTTTTTATGGCTGAGTAATATTCTATTGTGTATGTGTACACACACACACACACACACACACACACACCCCACTTCTTTATCCATTCATCTATGGATGGACACTTGGACTGCTTCTATATCTTGGCTATTGTAAATAATGATGCTATAGACACAAGGACATATCTATCTTTTTGAATTAGTGTTTTCACTTTTGGGGGTAAATACCCTAGAGTGGAATTATTGGATCCTATGGTAATCGTAGCTCTAATTTTTTGAGTAACCTCCATACTGTTTTCCACAGTTGCTACACCACTTTGCATTCCCACCAACAGTGTATAAGTGTTCCTTTTTCTCCACATTCTCAACCCTTGTTCTTATGTTTTCTTCTATTTTAGCCATTCTTACATGTGTAAGGTGGTATCTCATGGTGGTTTTGATGTGATTTCCCTGATTATGAGTGATGCTGAGTATCTTTTCATGTATCTGTTGGCCATCTGTATGTCTTCTTCAGAAAAATCTGTTTAGGCCCTCTGACCATTTTTTATTGGATTAGTTGGGATTTTTGTCCTCAGTTATATAAGTTCTTTGTATATTTTGGATACTAACCCGTTTTCAGATATATCATTTGCAAATATCTTCTCCCATTCACTAGGTTGTTTTTTTGTTTTGTTGAGTGCTTCCTCTGCTGTGTGAAACTTTTGTGTTTTGATGCAGCCCCAAAAGATTATTTTTGCTTTTGATTCCTTGGCCTCAGGAAACATATATAGAAAAGTGTTGCTATGGCTGATGTCAAAGAAATTACTGCCTGTGCCCTATTCTAGATAATTTATGGTTTCTAGTCTCACATATAGGTCCTAAATCCATTTTTAATTTATTTGTGTGTGGTGTAAGAAAGTGGTCCAGTTTCTTTCTTCTGCATGTAGCTGTCCAGTTTTCCTAACACCATTTTTGAAGAGACTTTTTCCCATTGCATATTCTTGCCTCCTGTGTTGCAGATTAACTGGCAATACAATCATGGGTTAATTTCTGGGCTATTTATTTTGTCCCACTGAACTCTGCATCTATTTTTGTACCATTACTATATTGTTTTGATTACTACAGCTTTGTAGTATATCTTGAAATCTGGGATTGTGATACTTCCAGTTTTATTTTTTTCCAAGATTGCTTTGCTTATTCAGAGAACCTTTTGTGGTTCTATGCAAATTTTAGGATTATTTGTTCTACATCTGTGAAAACTGTTGTTGGTGATTGATAGGGCTTACATTAAATCTGTAGATTGCTTTGGGTAGTGTGGACATTTTAATGGCATTTGTTCTCCCAAGCCATGAGCCTAACACATGTGCTCTTAATACATAAATATAGTGCTCAGTGGCTTGTGATCTGTGTATTTTTTAAAAAACTTACGATGAACTAATTATAAAATATCACTTCATACAGGCTAGGCTATCATATGTGGATAATCAAAGCTAAAAGTACTTATTATATTACATTGCAAACCTAGGTCTACTTATATAAAATTTTTGAAAATTTCATAGTTTACTTCAAAGCTAATCCACTTTTAAAAAAATGAGAGACTCCATATCAAACATAACCTGTCCAAATAATGCTACCACCTGAGCATATTAAGTTTTGGTATTTGATAATATTATTCCAAACTGTATACAGTAGAATATAACTTGTTCTTACAACTTAACAGTATATTGTGATATATATATATATATATATATATGGATATATATACATATACATATATATCCATATATATGGATATATATGGATATATATACATATTCATATATATCCATATATACGTATATATGGATATATATCCATATATCCATATATATGGATATATATGGATATATATGGATATATATCCATATATATGGATATGTGGATATATATACATATACATATATATCCATATATATATACACATATATATCCATATATATCCATATATATCCATATATATATATGTATACGTATATATATCCATATATATATATATATACACACACATATATATATATATACACACATACATACACTCTTGGCTTACATGATTATTTTCTTATGATATAATGGCAGGAAGAAAAATTTGTGGATTATTTTAAATTCAGGAAATTAAATAGAGTTAGGAATTCTCAAAACTTCTGTATTTATGAATTTCAACTACTATAAAATCTGAATAGATTCTTCTCATTAGAGAGTGGATATTGCGGTGAGCATGCATGGGTTAGAATTTCAGCTCCAGAACTTCCTGGCTTTGTAATCAGAAGCACATGCTTTAACCTCTCTGTGTCCCTTTGTTTATCCCCCTTTCTATAACACAGGACTAAATGTATCTTCCACATAAGGTTATTTAAGTGTTTTGTACAATGATACCCATAAAACATTTTGATTAGAACTTGGCACTTAGTAAGGAATCAATAAATGTTTCTACTGTTATTATTATCAGTGTCTCATTGGTACTATATTTATGTAAGCACATAGAAAACATATTTTAGTCATTCAGTACTTACAAAGAAAATAAATATGCATGCAAATATGTTAGACTGAATAGGATGAATGTTTGTGCAGCACAAATTTTAGACTTTAGCTTATAATCTGAAAAACAGAACAAATTTTGGCATGATACCCCATCTTGCAGTTGTTGAAATGTGAGTCAATCTCTCGGTTGAAAGTAAGCCATTTACATGTGTCAATAAATGTCTTGCAAGTGAAATCACTTTCAATAACTACTGCAAGGTAGAGATAGAAAAATCCACCTGGAAAAAACTGCTTTGGGGACTTGAGAAGTCATCAAAAATAGGCATATTTAAGCGAACAACAAATAACAATCATGAGGGATCTGCTTTAAATGTTGGCTATTATGAGTGGTGAGGATGTGTTCTGAAAGCCAAAGATAAAAAGGGGCTACTAACATTTCAAATGAATTATAAAATAGTATACTAAGGACACCTCTTCAGTGTACTTACACACACATGTTTTCAAGTAAGAACCTTTTCTCTTCTTTTTTTTATCAACATTCATTTCTGTTTGGCCTTTCAAATTGTAAACGCCAACTGTTATTGATAGCAAGTTGCCATTTCTTAAGTAATGTTTTATCAGTGCTTGTTTTCTTTTCCTATATTTGCTGTACATTTAAAAATACATACTAAAAGTCGAAACATCTCCAAAGCTGATGCTTTATCTGTGCAATTTCACCAAGTAGTGTTTCTTATAGATATTGTTGGAAATTTTAAATCATATAACTTATCAATTCAGTAACTTTCAATTGCTTATCTGTCCTTCCCTCTGGATCTTATTTTTCAAACTCTTACCATTTAGTTCGCATTCACAAAATATTTGTTGAGTGCCCATTATGTATTAGACAGTATGCTCATCACATAGCTTATCTTTTCTATTTTAAATCAAAAGCCTCTTCTCTCAGCCTTGCTACAATCCTCTGCCACTGCATTATGAAATCTTGCTTGCATTTCAATGTTAATTACACAAGATTCATTCTCATATCAAGTCCTTACAGTTTTGTTTCCATCTCTTTTAAATCCAAACTTATCCTCTAAAAAACTCATTAATTACATTCTAATGACACAATCCCTCTTCCTTAATTCTAATTCTCTTCTTATTGCTTCTGCTTCATTTGATACTATGGAACGCTGTGTTCTTTTGAACCATTCTTCTTCACTAATACCACACCACCATGTCCTTAAATAGTTACATGAGATAATATGCATAGGAAATACCTAGGCCGGTACTACATAAAGTTGACATCCCACAAGAATGAACTCTCCCTGTCTTGAATTCTATACATCCAGGGCTGACTCTTCTTGTGAACAGTTTCTGTGGGGAATACCTGTGGCCAATCTTCCACAAAGCACTTTCATCTGACATATTCCCCTTCTCTCTGTTTCCAGTTATTACCTATATACATTTACCTCTGTAATGTCTATTTCTGCAGTCTTAATATCTCTCCCAAGTACTCTCTTGTATTTGGAACTCTGTGCTGATGATATCATTGGTACATGCCATAGGCACTGCTTTATCTTTCTTCTCAAAGCAGCTCTTCTCTCTGACTTTACTACTTGCTAGTATTTCTGCCAACCTTTTAATAATATGGGTTCAAATACCTCATCATTTTGTTTTCTTCACCACTTATGCCAAACTAGTTGTTAAATTCTACGTATTCTTCCACAGTGAATTTTACTTTTGATTATTACTCTCTGTCTTCTTAACCATCCCACTAGTTCAGCTGACTCTTTCAAATTGCTAGATTGTTGAAACAGCCTTTAATTTGTGTTTCTATTTTTCATCTTTTCTTCTCTGTGTTCTTTTTTTAACTGCACATGATTAGTCTCCTTAAAGTATCAGTTTGATTGTGTCTTTCCTGAGGTCAAATATGTCCATAATTCCTCCCTTCCTACTGGATAAAAATCTCAATTCTTAACCAAACATTCTGAAAATGGTACACAAAGAATGTGGTAAATATGTAAATGTGATCTACATTAAATTTATAATACAAACCTTTTGGTATAATATATAAAAGTGAAGATTAACACATACAAACTAGAATTAAACAATGGTAGTAAGACCAGATAAATTGAGAGGAAGGTGACTGATCATTAAGGATCTGACTTTGTTTGGGAGGATAAATTAAACAGTTGATTATTTTTTTAGCTTGTAAAATAATCTATAATAAAATTTTAAGGGTAACCACTAAAATAATATAGCACATAAATTCCAAAATGGAAGGGGGAAAATTAGAATAAGAATATAAGCCTTAACCACAAAAAAAGGCAATAAAGATGAAAAAAGCAAAGACAGAGCAAGTAAATAGCAGAAAGGATTATGCTACAAGTAAATTCAAGTATAAAGTTATAACAAATATACATGTAAATATGAGTGAACTAAACATTCTAGTTAAATGACAAATATGGTCAGACTGGATATCTATCTAGATACACATATTTTTAAATATTAACAATATAATGTTTAAAGATACAGACAGAGACATCCCTGGATATGAGAAGCAGAAAGCATGAGGATAAAATATAGAGAAAGACAGGCCAAGAAAATACAAATCAAAAGGAACCTCAGATAACTATGTAACAATGTATCACTCAAAAGGCATTTTAAACTAAAATGCACTATTAGCAATAAAAGGGGTCACTATATAATAATAGAACAATCAATCCTCCAAGCCAATAATACTAATATAAAATTTAAATGAATTACTTAAAATAGCTCCTATATATATATTATCCTATATATCCTATATATCCTATATATATATTATATATATTATATATATAAAATAGCTCCTATATATATTATATTATATTATATATTATATATATATTATGTATTATATATATATAATATATATAATATATATTATATATATATAAAGAAAAAAAAAGAGCCTGAAAGAATTACAGAAGAAATGGTAAAATCCATGAGCTTAGGAGATTTCAACACATTCACCAGAAAAATCCTATCAACCCAATTAACAAGGTTGATTGAATGAACATCTAAAAACCATACTCCCAGATGTGTCCCAACACATCTTCTTAAGCTCATATGAAATAGTTACACAAAGTTGACATGTACTATGCAACAAAGCAAATCTCAGCAAATTTCAAAAATTTGATACCAAAGAATACAATCAAGTCAGACAGAAATAACAAAAAGATAACTAGACAATACATTTGGATATTTAAAAACAATTCTAAATAATTCAAAGGAAAAAGAAGAAATTATAAGGGAATCCCAAAAATACTCAGAAGTAAATGAACAAAGTACCTGTACATAGAAGAACTTTTGCATTGTTAAAATTTACAGCAGAAATTAAGCTAAATACACTAAATACTGATCATCAGGAGTTAGAAAAACGACAACTAAATAAATCCTAATAAAATGTAAGGAAAACAATATAAGAATAATAAAAAGTTAATCGACAACATAGAAATAGCCAATATTTAGAGAAAAGTTTAATTTTAGAACCACATGAAAAATTGATCAGGAAGATAAAAAAAAAGGAAAGAGGCACACAAAAGGAATTTTAAAAGACAGTAAGAAAGCATGCCTATAAATGTGAAAGCTAAATGCATTAAACAAATTACGCGAAACTAAGAACCTATGAGAAATGATCTAAGAAAAAATGAAAAAAAAAACAACCTGAATAGTTCCTTAAACCCTAGTAAAATACCAGGAGTAGTTAAAGTATCTCCTTAAAGAAAACATGAAGCTCAAATGATGATATAGGTGGGTTTTATTAAACCTTTGAAGAACACATAATTTTAAACTTACAAAAACCTTCTAAGAAACAGAACATGGGAAAATATCAACCCCAAAATGAAACCAGTGTCATCTTGATACCAAAACTAAGTAGGACAGTATAAGAAAATCACAGGTCAATTTTTCTTAGGAAGAGATGGAAAAATCTAAATAAAATATAGGTAAACAGAATACTACAATGTATTACAACAGATACAATGCATTATAAACAAAATCTACAGCAAACATTATATTTGATGATGAAATGTCAAAATATCCCTTCAAAATTAGAAACAAATCAAGATTATCACCACTTTTACTTGGTTAGACAAGCAAATATCAAAATGAACAGGAAAATAAATCCTATCATGTATATATTACATGATATCCACATATAACCGACCCACCCCAAAACTGTGAATACAAATGCTGCCATTAATAATTCATCAAACCAAGATATCAAGATATAAGATTTATCTCCAAAAATCAATTACATGTTTATGTATTGGCAAAAGAAAACTAAATTTTAGAAAATGTGGTTTATAATATTAACAAAATAATATAATATTAACACAAATAAAATCCCTAGGAATAAATACAAAAAAGTGTAAGATTATTTTGAATAAGATTATAAAAGACAAGAAAGATATTTAAGCCTTTTTAAGTAGAAAGATACAATGCTAATGGATAATGAGTACACTCGTTATCTAAATATATTGATTCTTTCCAAACCAATCTGCAGATTCTATGCTTTCCAATTAAAATACCCAATTTTTCTTTGTAATATTTGACAAAGGGACAAATAATAGGTAAGACACACTGGAAGATCAAGAAGGTGGAGGCCCTTGCCCTATCAAACAGAAAGAGATCAATGCACAAACAGAAACCTGATATAACTGATATAGCTAACTGAAAACTACAAAAATCATACTCTTCCATAGAGTAGAGAGATGCCTCTGGGAAGCTCCTGTTCATCAGAGAACAATGTTGCTCAGCACCCTTTTCATTTATGTAGGGCTACACGACTAGTTTTGGCTAATGATATATGGGCTGTGATATCATTTTCTGACCGAAGTGTTTAAGAAGTTGGTGTGCCTTCTCTAGTCTTTTCTTCCTCAATCTGCCAGCTGGGTACAGATGACTACAATGTCCTAGTGGATGGTGACAGCACAACAGAAGAAAAATCCTGGTACTGTGAATTGTGAAGTGGAGGAAAACATTGGCTAAAACCAGTCACATTGTATTAGGACAGTGAAATTTGGGAGATGATGTTTTTTTTAAATTTAAATCCAAGTTAGTTAACATATAGTGTAATAATGGTTTCAGGAATAGAATTTAGTGATTCATCACTTACATATGACACTGAGTGCTCATCTCAACAAATACCCTCCTTAATGCCAATCACCTATTTAGCCTATCCCCTACCCAACATGCCTCCAGCAACCCTCAGTTTGTTCTCTGTATTTAAGAGTGTCTTATCGTTTGCCTCCCTCTCTGTTTTTACCACGTTTCCTTTCCTTCCCCTAGGTTCATCTGTTGTGTTTCTTAAATTCCACATTTGAGACAAATCCTATGATATTTATCTTTCTCTGGTTAATTGAGCTTAGCATAATACTCTCTAGCTCCATGCACATCATTGCAAATGGCAAGATTTCATTCTTTTTGATCACCGGGTATATCTCTTTGTATATATATACCGTCTCTTCTTTATCCATTCATTAGTCGATGGACATTTGGGGTCTTTCCATAATTTGGCTATTGTTCCTAGTGCTATAAACATCGGGGTGCATGTGCCACTTCGAATCAGCATTTTTGTATCCTGTGGATAAATTCCTAGTAGTGCAATTGCTGGGTTGTAGGGTAGCTCAATTTTTATTTATTTTTTAAGGTTTATTTATTTTTGAGACAGAGAGAGACACAGCATGAACGGGGGAGGGTCAGAGAGAGAGGGAGACACAGAATCCGAAACAGGCTCTGAGCTGTCAGCACAGAGCCCGACGCAGGGCTTGAACTCATGGACAGTGAGATCATGACCTGAGCCGAAGTCGGATGCTCAACTGACTGAGCCACCCAGGCGCCCCTGAATTTTTAATTTTTTGAGGAACCTTCATACTGTTCTCCAGAGTGGCTGCCTCAGTTTGCATTCCCGCCGAGAGTGAAAAGGGGTTCCTGTTCTCCGCATCCTTGCCAACATCGGTTGTTGCCTGAGTTGTTAATTTTATCCATTCTGACAGGTGTGAGGGGATACCTCATTGTAGTTTTGATTTCTATTTCCCTGATGATAAGTGATACTGAGCATCTTTTCACGTGGGAGATTATTTTCTACAGCACCTGGCTGTATTCTAAAACAGGTGATACTGGATAGGGGTTGCTACCGCAGTTCAGTGGGGAAAGAATAAATTATTTAACATAAAGTAGTGGGATAAAGGACTATTCACATAGGGAAAAAAAGAAAAGAAAAATAATTCTGTCACACCATTCAAAGACTCAATTCCTGTGGATTATAGGTTTAAAGGTGAAAAGGAAAATTTAAATCATTTTAAAAGAAAATGTTGGAGAATATGTGCATGATATTATGGTAGGGAAGAATTCTTTATACAAGACTCAAACACAACGATAAGTAAAGATTAACAAATATGACCACACTAAAATTAAGAGCTTCCAGTTCTAAAAATATATCATTAATAAGGTGAAAATATAACCTACAAACAGGGAGAATATATTTATCAACACAAAGCTGACAAAAATTATTATATAGAATATGAGGAGAGACAGTTGCCTCACACAAAAGAAGACAGGAGTGACAAATGTAAAAAGATATTCAAAATGACTGTTAATCAGCGAAATGTAAATTAAATAAGGCAACATTTTATTACAACTTTAGATAACACTAAGGGTTGGTAAAAATATGGAAAGAAGTGAACTTCTATACACTAATGGTTTTAGGGTTATTTGTGGACCATTCTGGAAATGAATATCATCTTGAAGTTCATACATCTACATCAGAATCCATCAATCTCATTCTCAGTCAGGGACTCTGAAGAAATTCTAGCTAGTGTGTGCCAGGAGATATATATATATATATATATATATATATATATATATATATAGATATATAGATATAGATATATAGATATATATATATATAAGAATTTGCATAAGAGTATTATTTGTTACAATAGAATCAGAGAGCAAGCCACCTCTCATCAACAAGACCATATCTACAAAGTGTCAAATGTTAATATCACAGACTCCTAAGTGGAATTCAAAGCGATGGAACCACAGCTGTATTTGTCAGTGTGGAGGAATCTCAGAGAAAATGATGAATTATGAGTTAGAAAAGATTACATGCAATATAACATTGATAGAGGGTTCAAAAACACACAAAAACTATTTGTGGATACATATGTATATAGTGAAACAATTTTTTTAGGGACAAGAATGATAATACAAAATTCAGAAGAGCACTTATCTTTGTGAGAGAGGGAAAGGATTAACATTTCATAGGAACACATGAGACTTAAAAATATTGGTACTATCCTGTAAGCTCGGTGGTAGTTACAGGTATGCTCGTTTTATTACTCTTTATATCCTATAAAGAAATATATATTTTTATGTACATAAAATATTATATAATAGGAATGTTTTTAAACTGAGTTATAAAATGACCGATGAAGCACACCATTTTAATTTTCAAAATATGTCCATGTATACAGAAAACATATAAGAAGGATATAATGTTAATAGTGGTTATCTCTGGAATGCAGGAAGATTTTAATTCCATATACAACACAAGAAATCAAACACAATACAATTCTCCTTAGTAAATAAAGACAGTATCAGATGAGGCCATCAGAATCCTGACAAGAGATAACAGAAGAAGGTATAACTAGAATAGCAGTAAAGGGAACTTGAGATCCTGGCAAAGAACTCAGGGCCTCACAGAAACTACACAGTAACGTCCCATGTGTGTGCTGCGTTCTGCCGTACTTAAAAAAAAAAAAAATGAACTCTGTTAAATCACTCCCAGAAAAACTCATTTTGAAGTATTCAACACTCCAAGTCAGCTCAGCATTACAATTTTAGCAATATTAAATCAAGGCCAAGTTGATTTGGCACCTCTGGAAGAACAGACACTAGGAAAATGTCTCGAAACCACCTTACAACACCTAAACCTAATCCAGTCTTTACAGCATTTTAGTGCAATGCTCTCTGAGGACCTGCTGCATAAAAAGCAGCTTATCAATGTTTAACAGACTTCAGTACAATGTTGAATATAGGATTACAAACAAATAGAATCACATGAGGTAAAATTGTGAAGTTCCAGGCCATTGGCAGCTAATTGAGGAGAGGGGAATGGGAGGAGATAATTTCTATATTTGGACCAACAAAAGTAAAAATAAAGACTCTTTAAAAATCAGAGCATACATATAAGATTTATGTCACAATATTCCTTAACCTCCTTTTAGAAAAGCATTCAAGAAAATGGCTCACCACTATTAAAAAGAGCCTAAGAGGAGCTCATCATTACATAGAGAAAGGCAGCAATATCAAGTACTTTGTTGTTGTTGTTGTTCAAGCCTAAATTCAAATGTAAAGAATTGTACCAAAGGCTTTTTTAAACAAAAGACTTCCGGCAATTCAGCAGAAGGGTACAGTGCCTGAGACAAATGCCTTGGGGCTTAGAAGATGCCTTAAGGTGCATCTTAGACAAAATGGAATATTCCTACTACAGTTCCATGAAACCTTAAAAGAATGAAAGGCAAAGATCTTCCAGGACAACTTCTTTTATATTTCTTTTCAGTCTAATCTAATACTGGAAATTATTTTTCCTTCTCATCAAAGCAAAATGAACTGCAGTTTTCTTCAAGCCAATGTTTCAACGTGTCATTTGACTCACTTAAAATGACGCTGAAGAAGACTGTGACAGAAATAAACTAGTACCATGGAACTAACTTTTTGGGGGAAAACTGTTAGCTAAATCAATTTAAGTACGAACTGGCACTCTGTACACAAAGAAAACACCTCCTGCAGCCCTTAAGAGATTGATATATAAGTCTACACACAATCTGGAATGGGTTCATTCAAAATCTATTAAAAATTCTATCAAAACTTTTGATGGTTCTCATGACAAGGTCAGATGTCCTAAAATAGATCAGTATTATTAAAAAGTGAAATATAGGAAACGAATACAGCTACAAATATCTTAGGTTAATGATTTAACTTTTTACATTAGAAAAACTATAAAAAGTGTTTCAGTGGGTAGAGTTATCTCCAGTGACCTCCTTCAAGTCTCATCTTCATGTTTGATACGTAGAATTTTACTTTCTACAAAGAAAGAACCAGAATGCTTTCTGAAATGACAAGGATTTATTTTCCCCTCAGTGACCTATCATATTCTTTCAAAAGGAAAGAAAAAAAAAAAAAAACTAGGTCACTTTTCAAAAACCGGGCTTTAACCTTTTAACTCTCTAATATACTCAAGGTACAGTTCTTGGCATTTATGGATATGTTCTTTCGTGAACTAATAAAAATATACTCTTTCCCCTCAAAGCTTCATATCTTCATTTTTTATGAAATGCAATTCATCACACACGTGCTTTTAGTTTACATATTCTAGTTTTTCCTAATGATTGGGAAATACGTTTACAAAATTCAAAATAGAATCCACAGAATGAAGAAAAAGATGTCTTGAGTTTGAAAACTGGCTCTAAATATCAACTGAAGTTTAACATATAGATGCAACTAAGTAATTCCTCTCTTACCTACTTACCAAATAGAATTACATACCTACGTTCACCTAAAAGTATCTACTAAATGCTCATATCATGAATGCTGATGACAGCATTATTAATACTATCTATAAAGTGGAAACTACTCAAACAGTGGAGTGTAGAGACCATTACAGTATCTTTCCCACCCTGTAACACTACACAGTAATGAGTACAGTCTTCAATTACATGTAATAAGGTACACAAATATCACAAGCATAATGTTGAACAAAAGAAGCCAGGCACAAAGAAGTACATTATGTATGATCCCATTTATAAAAGGTACAAAAATAAGAAAAATAACCTACACTGTCAGAAGTCTGAACAGAGGTTGCCTTTGGAGAGTAAGGACTACCACAGAGCAGAAAAGGGGGATTCTGAGTTAAAAGCTAATGCCCCAGGAGCGTTCCATTTGTGAAGAATCAGGAGCTGTCCATTTATGATATGTGTACCTTTGTAACAATGGAAACATCTACCCTCAGGCTACTTTTAAGTAAATGGCAACCATCTTCATGGTCTAAACTTCTGAGAATTGACGATTATGTGAGGCCAAAAGCATCCTAAAAGATACACGCACTCTGTGAAGGATCCACGCATTCAGGCAATGGCTAACATTTTAGCATTAAAGGTAAAACCATGAAATAAATTCAGTCTCATTCTGAGTGATAATGGATCCAGCAAAACAGCAAAGTTTCTTGAAGAAGACTGCTACATTTTCAAGTAGACTAGGAACAACCTTCCTCCTGTGGATCCTTAAAAAAGGAAGAGATAATCTTGTTATGTTGCTTTGTTTTAGAAAAGTGGGCAAAAGTTCAAGGTTGCTGCTGTTGTTCTTTTTAAAGTACATGCTGCTAAATCCTACTGAAACCTCTTTTGGATGGAAATGTTTTCTTTCTTTTCCTACTGATAACTATAAATTGAGTTGAAATGTCCCAATAAGGCAAGGAAAGTCTCTCAAATGCAAAGTGTTTTCAATGCAGATATCACAAGGAACATATGCCAAATCAAACAGCATCATAAAAGCCTGAATTCACTAAGAACATTCCAACTTGAAAAGTTTATTTTTAAAAAATGCTCTCAAGCCAAATGTAAGTTTGCATACATTAAATGCTTTCAGCAATAAGAGAAAGGGTTTTGTAATTCCAATGAGTGAGATCTTTGAGCTAACAGAGAACAAAAAATAATTTAAGATTCAAACACTTGCAAAGAGTCTAACTTCTTGGGAAATATTACAGATCACAGAAAAAAGATTATGTTACTATGGAAGAAAAAAAACGACTTACTCTTAAGATGAGAAAAATTCATTTAATGTTTGACTTGATTTACTAAATGTTCACATAAAAGACTACATTGTGAGCAATCAATTCAGTTTTCACCCAAGTTTGTAAAAGGAGGTACTCTGTTTGTTGGACAGAGAAGTAAAAAATGGAGTTGCATCCTTTTTATGGGACCCTAATAACCTTCCATGGGTAAAAAAATAACGTAGGCATAACTCAACTGTGGCAAATATATGTTTCAAACAAAAAAAAAAAATCAAAGACAAGGTGTTATAAGAAAAATAAGAAAATATGAAATAAAATTCTGTACAAACTATCAGTTGTTATTTTTAATTTAAAAAAATTTTTAAAGTTTATTTATTTATTTTGAGACACGGGAGGGTGAGAGGGGGGACAGAGGGGAGGAGCAGAGAGAATGAGAGAGAGAATCCTAAGCAGGCTCTGCACTGTGGGCATGGAGCCCCATGCAGGGCTCAAACTCAGGAATTGTGAGCTTGTAACCTGAGCCCAAAACAAGAGTCAGAGGCTTAACAGACTGAGCCACCCAGGCACCCCTGTTATTTTTAATTTTTGATAGATTTGTGAAGAACAGAGTAAACTGGAAAAACACAGAAGTGGAAATAACCATCTTTTTATCTCCACTTATGCTCAAATTTCTACTCTGCTAACCAATTAGTATAACAACATCATACTATATACATACATGGGGAAAGATTATTAATAATATATATTATTTTTAATTTCTGAAGTTTAAAGATGTATATTTTCACAAATCTTCATTGAATTACAGTGTATGATACTTTGTTATCTTCTCACAAATCAAGAAAAACAGTTAATCCTTCACTCGCTCTCTGTTTTTCAGTTATCTCCCCAGAATATTTTAGAAAAGCTAATTTCATTTTTATTAAGACCCTATTGTGTCCTTGTGGTAGAAAATGTAATCCCAAAAGAAACGCGTAGATGGAATCCCTCTTGTCCTCAAGAAACTTCCATATCAATGTGTGTGTGTACATGTGTGTATTGGCTGGGGGAGGTGAGAAGAGGATAGATCACCTATAGTTCAAAACTTCTAAAAAACTAGAGACTATCTTAAGAGTAGGATAAAATCATTTTCCCCCAATAGTTGAAATCACCTTGACAACGTACCCTCAATTCTTTATTTCTATAAATCCTATATATTCCACAAGGTCTGGCACACACTTCAAAAAGTATCTACTAGTGAATCAGTGAATGAATCAAGGAATTAATAAAGAAAGAATAGTGACAGAGACCTAAGAATGGACAGAAAAATTTAATGCGGAATCAGTTTAGTTCAAGTAATCTTATGTTAATCAAACGCATTCTAGGTCAAAGGTATCTATCTCTGTACAAGTAGAAAGACAAGGGCTTTTTGTGCCAATAGGAGAGTGTCTTTATGAATGTGAGGCTACCAGGGTATAGCAAGGGGAAGAAGAGTGACACCACACTACACTAGGTGCAGTCAGCTGGTGATGTTTAGGATTAAAAAAGTCCACAGTAGATCAAGTGAGCCTGAGAGGGGGGCATACAGGAGCATCATAAATGGATGCGTTGGAGGAGGATTAGTGAGAGCCAAAGTGAGCAGGTAAGAATTTCCTGAGATCGCACATCCATGACTGATCCAAGTCTGAGTGGTTACTGAGATGGAAATAGTGATAACCGAACTGTCACAGAGACAATGCAAAGACAGAAGCTACGAAATGTGACAAAAAGACTATGGAGGTTAAAAAAGAAGATCTCTCCAACTCTGTAAAGAAGGAGAAAAAACTGTATTTACTCTTTGTACTTTTTAATTTCTGGCAACTCCTGTGATTATCTGTAGCAGCAGAAACACCTCCGAGTATTTGCTAAGAGCAGTTTTTTCCAGGGTCTGTTCTAGGGACAATTTTTTCCCTGTCACCATGGCAACACTGCCAAAATAAATTATCTGTGTAAAGTTTCATTCCTTACTTCAAACACTTCAGTGGCAAAATACTAGATAAAGGGAATCATTATATTTAAATATATATGGATTTCCTTTTGTATAAAAACGCTTGATGCTGTTTAGAGGGTTTCATGTTGACTTTTTTCTTTGGTTCATAGAAAGACTAATTAAAGAGTACTAGAGTGGATATTTTGGATCAGTTACGCCAAAGGTATTCAGGACTGCTCTTCTCTATTGTTTTTCTTTATACAGAGGCTAAAAGCCGAACATTTACCTTCCTAGAATTTTTTGCAGCTACGCGTAGAGATATCCAATCTTTTGCCAGGAAGATGCAAGCAGAAATCTTTTCACTGGAATATCAGTAAAGATTTTTAGCATGGACAGACTTATCTAGCATTCACCACCACCATCCCCAGCCTTTTTGTTTCTTCTTTTACTATTTCCTTCATATCTTTTTGGAATGTGAACACAGTATCAAGCTTATTGCAGCAATTACGTGAACAGGAGGATGAACCCACAAACTAAAAAACAGTGGTACAGAAAGATGAAACAAACTTGAATTCTTAGTGGCACATCAGTGCTCAAATTCCTGCTTGTGGATTTCTTTTTATATGAGAAAAATATACCTTTATCTGCTTAAGCTATTGATAGGTTTTTTAATGCTTCCAGCTGAATACAATCCCAAAATTACCCATCTTATCTCTGAACTGGTATATATAGGGATGTGTATGACAAAATTTGTATTCTCAAGATGTGAAAATCTTATAATATTAAGAGATACTATTTATTGAGTGCTTAATTTTTATAATGCAATGTGTTAAGCAATTTACATAAATTACCCAACATAAACCTCAAACCAAAACTGTGAAACAGATGCTCTTTTATATCCACATTTTAAAGATGAGATCTTTGAAGTAGAGAAGGCTAATATGCCGTGCAACATCTTATAAACACCGAAGCCAGAGGAGAACTCAGAGAGTTGGACTCCAAAACTAAGGCTTTAACTACCATATTATAATAGGAAGAAGAGAAGCTCACACACAAATAGTTAAAAGGTTATAAAATAAAATGTATTAATAAAAATAATACATAAATGAAATGTTTTGAGGGTTTTAAAAATTATAAAGGGAGTGTAACTAATGGAGAAAGACTGCAATAAATGGAGATTACTGACTCTACTGTGACTGTTGAAAGAATACCAACATTGTAGTGATGAAAACTTGGCAGATAACTATGATTTGCTATTATGGTACAACTGTTTTTACTGCTAGTTCAAGTGATGAACCAAATTGTGCACTACCCATTAAAGGAAGCAGCACAACATGAAGTTTAGAAATTGAAGTTCTAGCATCAGATGGACTTAGGTTTAAATCTCAACTCTGCCAATGATTAGACTATGAAAGGTAGCTTCAGGTTCCTCTTCTGAAAATGGAGATTGTAACTTTGTTATCTAGTTGTGCTGATGTAAGCACCAAATAAGTTAACCTGCATAAAGTGTTTTTGCACCATGCCTCTCAAGTTGTCAAGTTTACATAATCACTACCTATAATAATGATAAACATATTGTTTTACCACCCAAACATAAACATAGTAAAATATATGGCCTGCATACTTTGAAGGATATAAATGAAGCTGAGCTTTTATCTGTCCCCTTACTCTATATACACGTGACAAATCTTAATGTTTTCAATATTTAATGATTAAAAATCTTCCTAGAATAACAGCTAATACCATGATAAAGTTTATTTTTTTAAGTTTTATTTATTGATTGATTGATTGATTGAGAGAGAGAGAGAGAGAGAGAGAGAAAGCACAAGCAGGTGAGAGAGAGGGAGAGAGAGAATCCCAGGCTAGTAGTGCAGAGTCCGATGTGGCGCCGGAACCCATGAACCATGAGAGCACAACCTGAGATGATATTGAGTTGGATGCTTACACAAGTAAGCCACCCAGGCACCCCAAGCTTTAAGAACATTATTAAAGGCTTAAGAAGATTATCTCTGCCCTTACAAAGCCTCCACTGTAAAAGAAAAAAGAAACTATATTCTTTTAGCCTTTTTCCCTGCAAATTGCAAATAATTAACACTGTTTTATAAACCTGTTTTTTAATGCTACTTTAGAATATGGAATGCATTCTACCACATTCCATCTCATACTTTCAGGTGTATTCCAATAACCTGGTGATCTTGGTAAACTGCACATTCTGATTCAAAGCCAGGGGCAGACCCTGATGTGTGTGTTTCCAGGAAGTCCTCAGGTGAAGGTCAAGCTGCTGGCCCTTGGACCATGCTTTGAGTAGCAAATCTCTAATAGGAAACTTAGCAATGAAAAGCTTAAGTGATGACCCACTGTAATAATTTTAAAGTGATGAATTCATACCAAAACTAAATAGGATATCCATGGAGAATACTTGTTTAAACTACAACAACAAAATTGTCGAGGACATAGGAATTAAGTGGAAAATACAAGAACAGGAAAAGCCAGAGGCAGTGGTGGCAGGAAATGTGGATGTGTAGCTGCATTCAAAGGGAATAAAGCAGAGGGTTACAAAAAAGGGCAAAAAGAACATAGGGCAAACAGAAAGAAGGGAAAGGCTAAAATAGTGTAGATTTAACTCTCATCCAGAGATAGTAAGAGCCTCACTAAGAACTAGTTGGACAATTGTGAAGTTCCATTACATCTTTCAAGCCTTTCTAACATTACAATTAAGTAGAAAAACGGTGTTCTTCCTAGTAAATTGGATATAGAGGTTTCCATTGCATTAGCTAGGCTTTTATAAATCCATACATAGTTATATCCCAGAGCAAAAGCATATCAACTCTGCCCAGCATCAAAAAGAGGAGTTTAGAAGTCAACAAGATAATTTAAAACCAGGCCATTCATCTCTAGCAGGTTTGCTGTATCTCTAAATTGTTCACCTCAGGTTTGAAACAGTTTAAGAACATGGTTAATCCCATAACATGATCAGTTCAAAGGCAACTGGGTATAAGAGATGGTGTATAATCAGTAGAGATTCAAAAAATAATGAAAATAGTGGGGTGGGGGTTGGAAACCAATTGCTACATATCTAGTTTTTTGGTGAAAGTGTTTTTGCTGTTATTTGCTGCAAGCCACAAGTTTAAGACCCATTCAATTTGTACAACACCAATGTTAGAGATAAGCTGAGATATGTGTATGTTAAGCTGTGCAGTAATTTCTGGAACCATCCTCTGAGTGTCATGGGATAGGATGCTTAACTTGAATCAAGTGAGTTTCGATGTAGATGAAAATCATCTGGAACTAAATACCCTATAAAATATAGACCAGTAAGGGAGAAATGGGGATGACTGGTCTTAACTACTGGAAGGACTAATTCATATTCATATTTGATGGAAACACATAAGGTGCTGAAAACTCTAACAATTCCCTGAATACCTTAGAAGTAGGAACAAATGGCCTTAGTAACAGATTTTTTTTCACTTGTTCCTAAGTGGAAAAGTTTTAATACTTGCTCCACGCTTTTAGAAAACAGACCTTCTCTTATGCATGTATTTAAGGTACTCAAACGTATCTATAGTTACTACAGTATAAAAATAAGAGTTCTTCTTTTAATACCAAGAGTCCATCTAATAATCCTATGGGTTTATCATAACTTTATAAAGAACAGCCAAAGTGAATGTGAAAAAAAGAAACACAAAACAAAGCAAGACCACCACCACAAACTCTGGCAGGCAGTGCAGGGTTATCTGGTTGATATTCTATTCCTCTTCTGCTTCCCATGACACATTTATGGTAATTAGTAAAGCAAAAGCATACTCAAAGTGTGGGTGTTCCAATACTTTTCCAATCTTAGGCATAAGTTATAAAGTGTATTACTGACACTCTGAATGAATAAACATATCAAAGTTACAAATAAAGATAAGCTTATTGACAAAGTTGATGCCTTAAATGAGTTGTTTGGTATTTAAGTTGTGCTGATTCCTCCTGACAAGGAAGCCATGAAATGGAAGGATGTGCCCTATCTTCCCTTTCCTTTTCTTTTTTTTTTTTCATCGAACCAATATTAGTCTAGAGTTGAATCTTTCTCACCATGGACACTCTTCTACTTGGTCTCTCAATAGACTCAAACAATTGTGAGATGACTGAAGTGTATGTTTTTGAAGTTGAATACTGAACTATCATTGCCCTTCAGCTCTTATAAAGGGCTATTGGATTAATCTCTTTCACTCTGCCACCTTGATAATTTTTATATATTACAATACAAAAAAAATGTTATATTACATATATTATATACACACATCTTACATATTTTTATTGTTCCAATCATTTACTTTCTTCAAGGAAGTATTTATTTTCAAGAAAGGAATATTTTGAATTTAATACTACCATCTGAATAATTATACCTCATAGAGTGAATTATTCTGGGTTTCCATCTAAATAATGCTTTTAATAATTGGCAACAGTCCTTAACTTTCCCCTAGGGACTGGCCATTATTTGAAGAAAAAAATTATATGAAGATGAGGTTCTTCACAGATAGCCCTATCTATAATGAAATTATGTTAATATACACAGACTAATTTTACAGCTACCTTGCTTGCACCAATATTCCCCCATGAGTAGACTTACATAAGCACCTGGGTTGTAAGAACAATGGCCATATTTGAAGGTGTTTCATTAAACGTTTTCTGTTTTTGTTTTCCAACTTGAAAAAAATCCCTTACCAGAGCACAAGGATATCAAGCAACTCCAGGACTGTTTCTTGTATAGTACTGCATTCAACACTATATTAATAAGCATTGTCTGGCACTCCAGTTTCTAACAGACAAATATTTTTCAAGTGAATTCTAAAAAGGATCACGGTGATTACCAAGGGGAATTAAACATTCAAAGAGCATTGATACCTCTTTAAATGTAAGAGAATTAAAGTTTCTGCTTATCAATCAATCAATACCATTTTGAAGTGATACAAAAAGGTGTATGAGGCATTTACATGCCAAATGAACAACCAAACTTTTATTAGACATGCCCAGGATTTTTAAATTTTATTTGTAATGCCATTTAAAACACAACAAAATCAGTTCTCAAGGAACTGTAAAAATTACAAAACATCCCACTTAAGTTCTTATGTCCAGGGGGTTCTTCAAAAAGATACTAAAAGCAATGGAAAAGGCACTATTGCCCTGAATTCAAATTACATCTAGAAGCTCACAGTATAAACCAATTCTTTTGGAAGGGGACCTTAGTCTTTGAGAAAACCGTAAGCAATTAATTTCTGTACAAAAGAGAAGAGTCACCAAATAATAATGCTCTATATATTTTCCATTCATGCATTACATACATAAATCTTGCCAGAATTCCATTCATTTTAAAACACATGTATTTATGGATCCTACCTTGCGCCAGGTACTATGATATGATGTGGGTTAGCGGGGTTGGTTCAGTCAGGGTGTTCTCAACCACGAAGCATTGGGAGGATCTTGTTGACTATGGCTGAGGTAGAGCTTAGAACATATGCTTTAAAAGCTGAACATTCTTGTGATTCACTTACTCAGCCAGTTTGGAAAACCACTGGATTATACCAATGCAAAACTACTAAGATAGGGTGTCTGGATTCAGACTACCATCAGTTAACTAATAGGATGAGAACTGCCTGCCTTACTGTAACTACAGCTGTTAACAAGCGTAGTCTAGTGAGAAAGTGAAGACTAACACTCTCCTAAAATTTAGGGAAAGAAAAGATAAACACATCTCTGAGAATAAAGAAATAAAACATTCACATCCTTCAAATAGAAAATAGCATAATATTTTTGCTGAAATATATGATTTCCATACCCTCTTGGGGAAACAATAATACTTTTTCTATTCTTAAATTAAAAAAAAGATAATAGCATGACCCATAAAAAATAAGGACTTAAAGAGGAATGAATATGAAATTCTCAACCAAGGTAAAGGAAATTGTTCCCTTAAAGCAAAACCATAAAAAAGAAATGGAGTTTTCACTTAAGTGAAATTAAAAATCAATTTAAACAGAGAAGGATATACACAAAAAAGCTTAAAAGTGGCTATCCCTAGGCAGCAAGATTAATAGTGATTTTATGTTTTTTTCTATTTTATCATAGGTGCATTTTCTAAAATTTCTTAAGTAAGTAGCCATTTCCCTTAAATAAAACAAGAAAATCTAGAAATGTAAAAGAAAACCAAAAGCTGTCAACTAAGTAAGAAACCACCAATGACACCATAATGCCATACTGGCTTCGTAGGCATTCACTGCAACTTTCAGAAATGAATTATGTATTTTACCATTTTAAGAGAATTCATTTGTCATATTTTAACATAAGCATGTAGAGATGTAGAGACATAAGTATATAAAATATGTACATTTGTAAGGAAGTCAAAGATTTTCCAGAAGACTCCTACATTTGGAACTGGTTTTACTGGTCAGTGTCCCTGAAGTGGCTCTGTGTACTCATGGTAAAAGAAATAATTTCCAAACTTAGTCAGATTAAAGTGTAGGTGCTTGGGCTATGGGGGGCGGGGGGAATGAAAGGAAAGACTGGACCAAGTGGAAGAGACAACAAAAAAGATTTAGAGAACTGTCATTATTTCTTTCTCTGGCTCCTCTAAATCACACTTATATATCCTTGACCAGACTCTGTGACATTGGATTTCCAGGGAGAAAGTTTGGGTGGATACTTGGTAATGATTCCTAAGAGTTGGGCTAGCCTGTATTCTGTTTCCTGGGGAGGAACCATAGGCCAGGCTTGAAGCCAGAGACCAGGTCTTCTAAGCATGAGGTAGAGTTGTAGCATGCACGATCTTGCCACTGTTCATCAAGGTTGCAAGTTTAGCTAAGAGATTTTGGTCAAATCACTGCATCTGTTTGATCCTCAGCTTGTTACCTACAAAATGGGAATAATAATAGTAGCCACATAAGAAGGTTGTAGTGAGGGTTAAATTACATAATAACTAATATGAGACATTTACCATAATGCCTGACACACAAGAAATGTTCCCTTCCAGAAAGTGATCATCCTGCATTATTCCAGCCAGCATCATAAGAACATGCCTTCCTAAAAGTCATATATTCAATACGCCAACAATTACTAATACCCAAAGTTACCTAATTGGCTTAGTTATTAAAATATCTGAACACTAATGAAAATATCCTATACAGTATGAAGATGTATAAACAACTTGTTCTGATTTTCTTTTAAGTATTTTCTAAGCAACATGGCAGTAATGAGTGGTTAATCCAGATTCTTTCCAAAGAGCAAATGGCTCTTCAAATAGTTTAACACAAATGCTTGACACAAAGGTTTGTTGAACCAAAGTCACTTACAACATGTGTAGGACCGATCTTAGTGTTGAACATTATTTTAAAAACTAGTTAAATGATTTTACCTTTTAACCCTTTCCTAGAACTTACATATGCAAGATGTGATTCTCAGCACTAGTTCACATTACAACTATAATATGGAAACTTCCTTTTTTACCAAGAACCTTATTTGAACATAACATGAATTAAACCAAATATGCCATTATTGCTGGCTAATGAAATATAGTTCAATTTTTCTTGCTGAAAACTGTCTCATTTTTGGTAAATCAGTTAGATGTGCAAGTGGTTTACTTATTATTATTAATTCAACAAAATTGTATTTTTCTTCAAATTTTAAAAATAATCTACTACTTAGGGAAATTCTGGTTTTGCATTTATAGAAGTATTATAAATCTTTCTTTCAAAATACATTTTAGTAAAAAATAAAGGTCATTTTTAAGAAAGATATTATGGGGGTGCCTAGGTGGTTCCATCAGCTAGGCCTCCGATTCTTGATTTCGGCTCAGGTCATGATCTCATGATTTATGGCATCGAGCATTACACCGGGCTCTGAGCTGACAGAGTGAAGCCTGCTTGGGATATTCTCTCTCTCTCTCTCCCTCTCTCTCTGTCTCCCCCCCCCGCCCCCCGCTTGCTCTCTCTCTCAAAATAAATTAATAAACGTTTTTAAATATTTTATGCTTTTTTTAAAAATTTTTAACGTTTATTTATTTTTTTGAGACATAGAGAGACAGAGCATGAACAGGTGAGGGTCAGAGACAGAGGGAGACACAGAATCCGAAACAGGCTCCAGGCTCTGAGCTGTCGGCACAGAGCGCAATGCAGGGCTCGAACTCACAGACCACGAGATCATGACCTGAGCTGGAGTCAGACGCTCAACCGACTCAGCCACCCAGGCGCCCCTAAATATTTTTTTTAAATAAAGAAAGATATTATGCATATAAAGCACAGGTAGTAATCAACATGGCACACATAAACAAGCTGGGGCTTAAAGCACTTCAGTTTCGAGCAATATGCTATTTTATATTTTTACTCAGGCAATCGAAACAATAAAATAGGTTCTTATTTTACAACTTCATAAACTTGATTTTTTATATAACTTTATTCTTCTTTCAAATGAGCCATGGTATTCAAATAAAGATGTTTTTTGGAACAGTCTTATTAGTGTAAAGGTTTTTTTTTAATATGAAATTTATTGTCAAATTGGTTTCCATACAACACCCAGTGCTCATCCCAAAAGGTGCCCTCCTCAATACCCATCACCCACCCTCCCCTCCCCTCCCACCCCCCATCAACCCTCAGTTTGTTCTCAGTTTTTAAGAGTCTCTTATGCTTTGGCTCCTCCCTCTCTAACCTCTTTTTTTTTTCTTCCCCTCCCCCACGGACCTCTGTTAAGTTTCTCAGGATCCACATAAGAGTGAAAACATATGGTATCTGTCTTTCTCTGTATGTCTTATTTCACTTAGCATCACACTCTCCAGTTCCATCCACGTTGCTACAAAAGGCCAGATTTCATTCTTTCTCATTGCCACGTAGTATTCCATTGTGGATATAAACCACAATGTCTTTATCCATTCATCAGTTGATAGTCATTTAGGCTCTTTCCATAATTTGGCTATTGTTGAGAGTGCTGCTATAAACATTGGGGTACAAGTGCCCCTATGCATCAGTACTCCTGTAGCCCTTGGATAAATTGCTAGCAGTGCTATTGCTGGGTCATAGGGTAGATCTATTTTTAATTTTTGTAGGAACCTCCACACTGTTTTCCAAAGTGGCTGCACTAGTGTAAATGTTTTAAATGACAACGACTTAGTCTTACTATCCACAAGTAAACACTTAGGTTGTATAGGAATAATTACTACAATTTGACAATCAATTAGCAAAATTACTCATCAGTAACAGTCAGTTGAAGTGCTACCTAGAACCCCCAAAATTAAACTGATCAAATTGATGAAAATGAGGGAAAAGGAGTTATTTACATTAACACGTTACTTTTTAGCACAGATTTTTCTATCTGCAATGATTTTTTAAAAACTACATCAAGTAAATCTAACTATCAACCTGTAATTAAATATAACATAATAATTCCTTGAACCAATTATTTTGTTACACAGTTTTTTACCATCTTTGAAGAAATCTGGGCAAACTGCATCTCAATTTTTAAAAAATGTTTATTTATTTATTTGGGGGGAGAGAGAGAGTATGATTGGGGGAGGGACAGAGAGAAAGGGAGACAGAGAATACCAAGCAGGCTCCACAGTGCCAGCACAGAGCTTGATAAATATTCAAGAACAAAAAGTAATGGGAACTGATTACTTCAATAACTTCTAGGTCCATTTTAGGTAGACAATTTTGACATCTTCAATGTTTTCAGGTTACTGTATTTCCGAGCCCCTTGGTATTAATATTATTTGAAATAATATATGCATACTCCCTGCGTATTTTGAGTCACATGTAAATATTAGGCATGCATTTATAATCTAGACTCTATCTTTCAGAATCATCTGATATTATAGGGCACATCTTTTGATAAGCTCTAAAGGCAAAGAAAGAAAGACAACCACAATCAATTGTTTTATTCTTTACTCAAAGCAGCCAAAATTTCGCTTTCACGAGCTGTGTTTTAATATCTGGATGTAGAACTGATTGAGCTCAACGGAGAGAAGTCCCTGTCCAGTGTGTTTTTCCTATGCTAAGTCTGCTTAGAAATCACAATAACTATGGGCAATAGGAGGTGTGGGAGACTTAATACCTAAGTAACATACTGAAAAAAGAGAGTGGCGTCTGTTCTGATAAAAACTAATCCTCCTGTGTGACAACTACTACTCCATATGTAGATAAAACCCAACTACTGTAAAAATAGGATAAGGAAGGCTCATGATCTAGCGTAGAGTGATTGACAACGTGTGTGAGTATATCCATATGCATTACATTTATACATGTACAGTATGTGCCTCATATATAGTTGCACATTCAAGAGTAAAGCATAGGCAACAGCATCTGTTCCTTTAATTAGCTTCTATTTACAGGTTCCAAACTCCTAAACTTTCTCGCCTTTTCAGACATTCCAAACAAGCTGTGGTCACTGCCATTCCTTGGAAGCCAATAGATGGCATTGTTGTATCAGGAAGCTCTGTCCTGCCTTCAAAACACAAGGTTTTCCAACATGATCCAGGTCTTTGTAAATTTCCCCAACATCTTTAAATAAATCGTTTGAAAATCCATATAAAGTTCTCAGCCTCTATGACTTTGACTTGCTTTTCCACTAAAAGTGGAGAGAAATTGGGTTATTTCCTTCCTGAGTTATGTAAAAGTCACAGGATCAAATCTTTCAACCTTCAACATATTCTAATTTTCCACCTTATTCTTTCCATTTTATTTAAACCCTAAGCACAATCTTTGTACCAGCTGTAGAGGAGAGTTCTGGCTTTCCACAGACTGGTTTCTGACTGAGAGAATGGCAGCCAATTCTATAATGCTGCAGGTCATTTAGACTCAGGGAAAAACCCATTTCTGTTGAATTAAATACAGTTATCTTTAACAGCAAATGTATGGTCAACGTTTTTGGTCATTTTTGCTTTAATGAAAGCAAAATATCTTTTTTTTCCTCCCTAGAGATGGAATCAGATTATATGAGTATGTAAGTTTCAAAAGTCATCAAACTTTTAAGAGGGTTGAATTCTCATTAATTAAATGTGGAAGTTTTCCTCTCAGTTTGAGCTTTATTAAAAAAGCATTTAAGGGCTTCTCCTACTTGAACTGCTTTCTTCCTCTGGGTATACTCTGGGGGACAGTTTGCAATAATCTAGGGTAGTGAGAGACAAAGAAAATATGAAGAAAGTGTACAGAATTAAAATATGTTTAACAAATCTGCTTATTTCTTCCAAGCCTTCAAACCAGCTTTAAGAAAATCATGTTTCAAACCATTTAGTTCCCTGATTAATAGGAGGTTTTGGTGAACAGTTAAAGAGCTGAAAGAGATAAAGAGGAAAAAAAAAACCAGAGGAATAAAGATACTGAGATATGCACCCCAGAATGTTAGAGAACGCAGTGTTGAGATCACGTGCAGGAAACTTAATTACAATAGTACATTCCTCACAGTGACTGTTTCTGATGCCACCTAGCTTCAAAACTTAAGGGACGCAAAGGCTTCCATTTTCCTTGGATGAAATGAGTAAGAAAAAGACCTCACCAAACAGAGCCACACAATTTTTTTGAGCATGCTCAAGTGAATCATACAGGTCTCTCCTCAAATTCCAGCACAGTAGTTCACTATTAACTTGGGGCAAAAGAGAGAATGCAGATAAGTAGAAAGCAGCAGCCCTTCATGTTTTTCTACTTTTAAGTAAAAAACAAAACAAAACAAAAAAAGAAACCTAATAATAACTATGAAGAATTCACTACAGGAGAAGATTTCAAATTTCAATTAAAACACACTTCTGAGTAACCCAAGCTAAGTCTACCTACCCTCAATCCAGTAGTGCTTTGTTCTACCTCTTTCCATAGCTTCTCTTTTGGCTGCGCCCTCCCCATGCAGAATAACATGGAAACATTAACCAGTTAAAACAAAATGATCCAAATGAGAACATTAATAAAATACAGGTGCATTTCTAGGACAAAAGGCATCAATATCAATTTGCTTATAGGTGAGACTGATCTCATTTTCTCCAGGGAACAAACATTTTTCCCCGACAACTAGTGAACACTGAAGCATGACGTGCTGAAGTCTGTAGAGTAACAGTAGTGACTAAAATTTTCAGGGCCATAGACTAAGATTACAAAGCAGGCTCTGTTATTTTTTCATAAGGATGTTCTACAACACTTTGTTGGATTAAATATAATTCTTTGGGAATTTATTTTCATTTCATGAGCAAAGCACTACGCATCACTTGGTAGTTATTTAAAAGCTACTTCTTTTGAAGATGATTATGAGTATTTCCTACAAAAGCCTAGTTTTTTTCTCAATGCAAATGTGCAACAAAAACCCCATTTACCTCCCCAGCCACTTTGGAATACACCCCAAGCCAGACCTATACAGTGAAAGCAAATAAACAACTGAATATTAACCACATAATTTAAAATAAAAAACATCTTTTTCTTGAATAATCTCAAATTGTCTCATTTTCCTAGAAAACTGTCACGACCTTTTGATAGCAGGGGATAAAATAGTGAGGCCAGTATATTTTTAGACAAACTATTACCAGGAAAGAGTGCTAAAGAGCTAAAAGCTTTTAGTGCTAAAAAGCAGACATAATCTGCATGCATTTTGATAGCTTTATGAAAGATCCAAGCAAGGAGAAAAAGTGCTATGCAAACTGTCTATACTTAAAAATAAGATCATCTGATGTAACAGGTCAATTACAAAGTGTGAAAATATATACTAGAGGGGAATAATTATGGACACACTGTGATGTTTTCTTAAATGTTACTCTAGATGTGTTGGTTTTGTTGTTGAATCACTTGTTATTCATAAGTCTATCAAAAACATAAGCTCAATACAAGAGAATGTGGCATTTGTTCATATTTTTATATAGCAATGAACCGTGGGTCTTGATCAATGTCAATTTACTTACTTATTTATTTATTTATTTAAATACTTATAATGTTTGTTTATTTTTGAGAGAGAGACAGAGTGCAAGTTGGGGAGGGGCACAGAGAGAGGAAGACACAGAAACCGAAGCAGGCTCCGGACACCTAGCTGTCAGCCCACAGCCCGAAGTGGGGCTCGGACTCACGAGCCAGGAGATCATGACGTGGGCTGAAGTCAGGTGCTGAACTGACTGAGGCACCCAGGTGCCCCTCCAATGTCAACTTATGATATAGTCTGTTACCATGTTTATACTTAGTTTAGATAAAATGGTGTCCTCTGTAATACCACAGAAATCATCTTGAATGACAACATTAGTTCATATTAATAATTTTTCTCTAAGATTCTTGAGACAGAGCACGCATTTAGAGGTCAACAACTTCTGCCATATAATCTGGAAACTTTATATCGTTGCCTTAACTACTTTTTGAGCTATCCACTACACTATTTAGTTAGTACTCTTTATGAATATTTTCATCTATTAAATTAAAATCTACTCCTCACAGTCCGTATTTCCAAGTGAGAGTAAGCTTTCAAACTACTTTGAATACTATAGCTTTTTCACTGCCGACCTGGTGAATGATAAGAACTATCATGTTTTCCCTAAATATTCTCTTTCTTGCCCCAGTTTATTTAACTATTCTTCACATGGCATGGAGTTGATGCTCTTCACCATTTATATCACTCTACCCAGGACATTCAGTACCTTGTCAATAAGTTTTTAGAACTTCAATGTCTCGTCTTGTAACAAGTGGCATCTGGTACCAAGACCATCAAGTTACAACTGGATTAGAGATCAAGGAGAACAATATTAAGAACCTTGAAAACATGGATTATGAACATACTGGGTGAGGATGAAAGGGAGAAGGATGAAATGGAGAAAGGAAGAAGCAAGCAAGACATCAAGTAGGAAAACACACCTGATATGGGTGTCACATCTTTGTTGAGACATTTCCCAGCGTTTGCTATTATCCAAAATATGAGCCTGATTCGACCTTCAGATCGCCAAATAAAAAGATTTAATATTGTCATATGGGTTTCCAACAGGGCTTCATAACTTACTCTTTGGACATCGGACTTCTTTTTTTCCCACTATTTTTTATAATCTGGTATAAGAGAAATGGATTGAGACAGCCATCGCTCAGGAGAAGTTAATCAGATGAGAATTGGGATGCTCACAATTTTGGAGCATAAAAACTAAGGCAACAAACCAAAAATATATTGCTGAACTTTGATTTTTCATGCTCCTGTGTTTATTCTTAAAGCAATTATTTTATAAATGAAATCAATTCACTAAGCAATTAGGAATATCGATATTGACTGAAAGTGACTTTTAACTACTGTGTAATTTGAGTTTAGACTACTAGAAAGTTAAGAAAGTCAGTAAATGCCTCCGGATAATGAAGGAATGGTGCACTGGTGGCTCCTGGGCCACATCAGGCTCAGTGACTGATGTGTTCTCTGGAGCCCATCTAACATTTTATCTTTAAAAAATTGTCCAACATTTAATCATTTGGAGGTTTCACTTGTCAAATACTTCATAACCTGGGGGTTTCACTTATGAATCCTTATTTCAGATTCTTTACAAATTTGGATGATCTGGTAACATTGGGACAGCATGGCTAGAGAGCCACAGTTGGCTGGAGTTTAGTTGCCACCTGGGGATGTGTTGTAAGCTGTCCAGTTTATCATCCATCCCCTCCAGGTTGCCATATTGTCTATCCACCCTTGTCATGCACTGTATTATACACATTACTATTTGGCCACTGTAGATATTTCAGTGATGTACACCATCAACACTTCTCAGTCTTTCTCTGGAACATTCAACGTTCACATTCCATGGGCACAGCCCAATTTTAACAACAACCATACACTTAACGACTGTGTGGCCTTGGGCAGGCAAAGTTCCCTGATCCTCAATTTCCCTAAATTCAAAACTGGCCTAATAATAGTACATATTTCAAAGAACATTTCATAGATGAAAAACTTGTAGAAAAATATCTAGCACACAGTAACCTCTACTGTGTCCGCTAATGTTCTTCTGTTTCCCTCCTCCTTGTTTTCTTCTCATTATCACATCCTCATCATCCTCACCACTGCTGCCAAAGCTCTTTAATAGGCACAACTGCCAGCTACAAATTTCCTCTAAGTTCTATAGAACATGATATTATACCTTGGTACATTATATGTTTATCTTACGGTAATTATGAAGAGGTATTATCATATTATAATTCTGTTACAATTCCATCAGTCTATTCTAATAGGATTCTATTATTTCACCCAAAAAGCTAAGCTTCTCAAGTGCAGGGTCCTTATTTATCTGTGTAACCCTTTAATTTAAGTGGAATCTCAATATATGCTTCTAGAAAGAATAAATGATCCCTTGCTTTCATCAGAACCCAGATAATGGTGCAAAATGTAGAAATAAGCTGTCATCATCTGTACTTCTTTTAATTCAATAAACTTAACTATTAGGACTCTCTACATTTTTTAAAGTTAATATACAAGTAAAAATTCTCACGTACAAATATTCTAAGATAACATTCTATCAGTTTAAACAGCCTTACACTAAATAAAATAGTCATTTTTTTGTTGCATTTAATTGCATATTTTCCAGAGCAGACTTCTTTATTTTGAAACCCAGGTCTAGTCACTTCTATAAAATGTGACTATGTGGTTACACATAGCCTAACAAGCTTTCTCACTGGTTGTTAAACTATTTTAACAGTTAGGTTAGCTTTATTTCATGATAAAAAATCATAACTCTATTCATTTGAGGACTGTTTCATCCTAGATTATGTTCTATAAATGAAAAAATACAGTAAGACAACTTGATTATAATTATATACCCTTTTCAATGGATTGACAGGTACAGGTTTTAAAGAGTATTATTTTCCCAGGGCTTGGGAGAACAGTGTGGGTAATGAAATGTGCAGTCATGCCCCAATTTCAGTGCTCTCATGCTGAAGTCAGCACATAATAGCTCAAACAGAGGCGAGTGCTGAGGTGCAAGCCTGTCAAAGGCTAAAGCAGGGATTATCTCAGCAATGCACCAGTCCCTTTGAAGAAGGCTCCCTTCAGTAGCTTTTCAAGCAGGGGCTTGGCTACCTGTTTCCCAATAATATGAGTCTGTCTGGTCTCTCTCTCTCTCTCTCTCTCTCTCTCTCTCTCTCTCTCTAAGACAGAAGCACTACTTTGGAAGGTGTTTTCCTGTTAACTCTCTTTCCTTTCATATAATCTTTGTCCATTATTTCTTGAAATAAATTCTTAGGCTGCTGTTATCTGAACCACTAATTACACTCTATATACATACCCACCACAGGACAGGGCTATCATTTTCTTTACCATTATCCTAGTATCGAACTCGCCAGATTGTTATCCATTAAGAACAATAAAAAACACCTAGTCCAAATCTTTCTTCCCATAGCTTACTGTAGTACCAGGAGAGCTGAAGGAGTCTTACTAAGTTCCCTTGGTTAATTGGTGGCAAGGGAAGGCCTCAAACTTTCCAGCACACCACACTAGCCACTAATGCATAGATAAGGAATGCTGAAAAAAACATGCCAAACAGGAAAACTCTGAATGTCCAGGTACATGCATCTATATTTAGCTTGGGCAGCCCTTCACTTTGATGCTGTCCATGGCTATGTTTAGGGATTTATTAAAGCACCATGATCTCCTAAGCATTATAACTGCATTCTAAATGGGTTTTCTAATTTGGTCAACCAAGATGGGATGCACTGGCTCTTTTGTTAACAGGGCTTGCTGATACAAGCCCTATTTGCTCAGGAAACTGCATCTTCTGGTCTTTAGAATCTTATTCCCTGGGATTTTCATGAGGTTAAATATGGATATGTGAATCACTACTACATACAAAAATAGATACAAGTTTTTTCAATAATGTTTGTACCAGTGCCAAACATTGTTTATGCTCCCCAAATACTTTCTAATTTCCTTTAATTGGTTTCCATGTAAGTAAGCCAATACAAACCAAACACCTTCCTGAAGAAAATGACACAGCAGCATTCACAAATATTAGAAGAGCGATTATATGATTGACATTTTCTTCCATATCTATAGAAGATTTAGCACTGTTAGCCACATAGAGATGGCTTAATACAAATGTCAATATAAATGTAATTTATATATTTATACATTACCTTTTTTATATATTAAAATACACATACTCAACAATATAATGAATATAATGATAAATATGTATCTTTATATATATTTTAAGATGGTAAAGAAGAAGAGTATGTATATTTTCTTTGTATTTAATTTAATCCCCATCAGTTGTGCTGAAACTGATAATCCAGATATTTATTCCTACAACCACACAGAAACATCACTAGGAGAACATTAGACAATCATACAGCTCTCTTTACAGCTGTGTGCTGACTCATGACACTTCCCACAATGTTGACATATGACAGAAAAGGATTCCAGGGGTAGGTAAATGCAAACTGGCCAACATTTCATGTTCCTTGGGCATTTGATTTGACCTGGGCAGATTCCAAAGACCCTCGGCAGCATGCCATGGAATGGATTGTAGAATGTTCAATTTAGGGTGTATGGTTGCCCCAAGTCAATGATTTGGTTTTAGGTCAGTGACAGGTAACAACTGAAATATGGTTGGTGTGCCCCAAAGGAACTTTTCATCAGAAGAGACTTTAACCCTACACTGTAAAAGTTTATTGGTTACGTGTTTTACTAGGTTAAACACAGCAAAAACTACTGCTGCTTCACTACAAATGTTCTCGTAGTTTTTTAAAGAAAAAAAAAGGTTATTTTTGATTTTCTGTACAATATCTGAGCCAGAACAAATGATTACAGAGTTATTCTATATGCATGAAGATGTTACAAATGGCCAAGATATTTTGGTTAAAAGTCAAAGGCTGCAGATTTTACCATTATTTCCAAATAACCTTCTGACAACGGGCTCATGAAAGGGCTCGAATTCAAAGTTATACATAGGGCTATGGTAATGTGAAATCAACATTTTATTTTTAGAGGATCATGTTAATGGCATAATAAGCCACAAAACATTATGAACACATTGATGACAGCACAGTAATCAACAGTTTAAAAGTTTGGCGAAGCTTATTATCCACAACAGATCTTCTGCCTCCTATTTGAACTCCCCAAAGGAGAGTTAAGACCTATCACCGTCAGTATAAGAACGCAATGGCATACCAGAACCACTTCTTACATGCTAAGAATACAAATGGAGGTTTGAAAATTTTCAGAGGCAGATGATACCTCTAAAATCAGAACTAAACAATCTGAAACCAGACAAATAATCTTTTCAATATGTGTCATTCTTAATTGCCACACCATTGTACATTCTCTGAAAAAGAACAATCAATGGCTCACAGAAATTAACAACTTCCTCTTAAAGAGTGAGCCATATTGATCAAAGAAAACAAAAAACTAACTTGTTTCTGATGTCCTTTCCTAGGGAGCAAAAGCCTGCTGGTCCCTAAACAATACAGATTGACTCTTAGAGAAATTAGAAAATATTCAGGCCAGAAACTATTTGAGCTCAAGAATGATAATTGAGGGGAAACAAAGTAGCCTTTGAATACAATATAAACCTATTTTTATTTTCTTCAGTGACTTTACTTTCACGTTTTTTGTGTGACGTTAAGTGAAAAGTAAGAACTTTCTGCATGCATTTCTATTAGAAACCACCTTTCCCTCCATCCTTCCTCCTTCAGATAGGAATGAACTCTTTATTTCATTCATAGATCAAAGCCCTTTACTCCTTCTTTGCTCTTAATGCGACTCCCCTTTTTCCAGGTGTTGATTTTATCACATCTAAACATTCTTTCTTGTATTATACACATGCTTCAATACTTACCATAGGAAACAAAAATGAAACCACACAATAAAAAACCTAAAGCAAAAAATAAACACCCTGAACATTACCCCTCTTTCCTTCACTATGGGACTTCTTAGAAGAATTGTTTAGGATTGTTTTACTGGCCTTATCACCTTCTCGGCAAAGTGTGTTTCAGTTACTGGCAAACCTTTACTGAACATACTCTCGGCAAAGTTGCTCATGACTTAATTTTCAACTCCAATAGACTCTTTCACATTCATCTTACTTGACTTCTGTGCAACACTTGCCCTTTTTAATAAGTACCTTCCTGAGTATCACTTTCTTTACATTTAGAAAAAAAACACACATTTTTTCATTTTCTTTTTGGCCATAACTATTCCTTCTCATTCTCCTCTTATGGTGCCTTTTCCACAGCCGGTCTCCCAAATATATATATGAATATCAATGGATATTTTTGCTTAATCTCCTTCTCAAATCATACATTCCCTAGACAACCAATAATTTCACTACTGCCTGTATGTCCATAATCTCCAATCCAGGTGTCCAACCCACACCTAATCTCCAAGCTTCCATGTATCCAATATCCATGTATCCAATTTCTTCTGAAATATGTTCACTGAAGATATGTGCTTCATTTATCTTTGTTGTCTCCAAATTTTGGCCGATCAATAGCACACTCTTGGCCTTGAATAAATATTAATTGAATGAACAGATGAATCATAGTTTCCTTTCTTCAGAAAGTTTGGATTCACATTAGAGCACTCATACCTCCTACGATGGACCCTGGCACAACAGGCAAAAAAGCACCCATGGCCCAGAAAAATCTCTGAGGATCCTACCAGTTTACTTTGACCATTCATCAACAAGTCTTCATGTATGTCATACCTGACCTTGGGTAATAATGATTTTTACTGTAGCAGTACTTCTTTGAAAATAAAAACAGAGTAAATCATTTTAAAATTCTGAGGTCTTTCTTATAAAAATACACTTTCAATTCACTTGAAAGGTCAAATTCATCCTCATTTTGGGGGGCAGTATAGTGATACCCCTCCTGAGCTGACACTTGCACAACTTCACAACAAGGAGCTGTTAAATGAGTAAATAACATGGCTTTTGAAATTATCATGATTGTACAAATTTACATAACAGACCATAGTATCTTCAAACAATTGTTACCATGATCATGTGAAATCGCACATATAGAGTTAGTGTATCCTTTAGTCACGAGCTATTTTTAATCTTCATGGTCTATACTCAGTATAAAATAAATATAATCTCTTATTTCTCCATGGAATTTTGATAGTAAATTGTTATGATGCATAAAATAACTTAATATTTAGAATCTGCACAGAATTAAATGTGTTTCCAACTAGATAATAGCTAATTGACGGACCACTAATTATATACCTTTTTCTGGCCTTCAAATCTAGGTCATGACCTCATGTGTTTTTCTGGGTAACCAAACTTATCTGGTTGTAAACATATGTAGTCAGGATTCCATTTGCAAGCATATGAAGTGGTAAGATACTCTCAAATGGCTGAAATACTAGGTAGTATCCTCAGTTCCCTTAACTTTTTAAAACCATGATGTACAAACCTCTCATCATGCTTATTGTTCATTATAATGAAGTTCTGCAAGTCTTATCTTGGGATGGATTTTCTTCTTTATTTATATGCATACTTTCTACATGGTACATCCTACTCCCAGCTCAGTCTCTTCCATGGATCATGGATTAGTCTACACCTCAAACTATATAGTATTCTTTCCTAGATTTGTTCTTTCTTAAAACTGCTCCAATAGTGTCTGTTGTCTACACACCAGCCATCAAAGTAGCCACCATACCCTATTAACATATTCTGCTTTGCTTCTCGCTATGTATTTCATCTCACTTGGTAGGTTTTCTTTTCATTTCTCAGGGGACTAATGTAAAAGTGTTCAAACTGGCCTTTTTCTCCACTAGCCTTTTCACTCAGCCAATTCCACACACTTCCACTAAAATGACCTAATTGTGCAGGTGGTCAAAATCCTCCAATGGTCCTCCATAATCCCTTAGGATACAGTTCAAATTCTTGAACATGGCTTTCAAAGCCATTCATTATTATCTCTATATTTACCATTGTATTAACTTATCTCAACACTTCTCCTTCCTGGAGTCAAGATGTCCAGAAAAAGTGTTTGCATATCCCCAACATATTACATCCTTACAAATTCTTCTCACATTACTTGGACTGTTCCGGCCTGCCCTGCTCCTCCATCATTAGCTGTATGGAATACTCACAGTAATCCTTCAGGATTCCCACATCCATGAACTTTTTTCAAATTCACAACACTGCTACAGGTGGTCATCTCTCCTTTTTTGTTTTTCATTTCCCTTTCATACACCTAAACAACCTAATTTACCACATTATAGTTTAACTATATATTTTTGTGTCTTCTCCCATGAAAATATGCTTCAAAGGAGAGAGAATCCTATTAATTTTGATATTTCTCATGACTAATGAAGTTTAAAATCTACAGCATGTACATAGTAATGTTTGTTAATGAATAAACAAATTAATGAATGAAAATCTATCAGAAAAAAATACAAAACAGAGTTAGATCTTCAAATATAAAATTGAGATTTCATAAAGGATGGGAGAAAAAAAGTTTTCTTTCCTGGTTGAAAATTATACGCAGTGAATTGAAAGAAAGGAAAATTGTCTGGCATAAGCTACAAAAATATAGGAGAATTTACCCCAGGAGAAATACTGAATTTGTGATAAGCATCAGATGGTTTTATGCCTAGATGGTAATAACAACTGTTTGGAGCTAGGTATACACTGAAATTCTCTTTTATCTTTCTGACTTTTTCTCCTGTGGTATATTGGTAGACTTTTGTACATAAAGGAGTGCAGTATAGAAAGGTGAAGAAGAAAATTAAGGAAAAGATTATCAGTAACATATAGTCTTAATGTCATACATTAAAATGAAGTCACAAAGAGAAACAGTGAATATGAAAGATTACATATTTTCTTTTGAAGATTAGGAAAGTAACACTTCTAAGCATTTCAGTATAATTTTTAATAAAGCAATCCCTTTACTCTTACGGTGCACTTTGTAGAAGGACTATTTTTTACAGAGGTAGTAGTCATGTTTTTCAGTGTATGAAATTACTTAGCAATTGTAACATTTATGTATGTTGGTTAAAATATATGAGATAGATGATTTCAAGGACACTCTATCAGAAATAATTTTTAAAATGCAAGATAATAAACGTAATGATCTTTTTATTTAGGTAGAGAGAAAGAGCCCTGAAATACACGCACACTTTGTTTTATTGAGCTTTGCTGTATTGAGCTTTGTAGGTATCAAATTGTTTACAAATTGAAAGTTTGTGTCAACCCTGCATCAAGCAGGTCTCTTGGTGCCATTTTCCAACAACATTTGCTCACTTTGTGTCTCAGTGTCACATTTTGGTGCCTCTCACAAAATTTCACACTTTTTAATTATTATTATATTTTTTTACAGTGATCTGTGATCAGTGATCTTTGGTGTTACTATTGTAATTGTTTAGGGCAGCACAAACCATATCCATATAACACCCGGAACTTAATAAATACATTTCATGTGCTCTAAGTGCTCTACCGACAGGCCAATCCCCCCATCTCTCTCTCTTTCCTCAGGAATCCCTATTTGCTGAGACTCAACAATGCTGGAATTAGGCCAATTAATAACCCTATATGGCCTCTAAATTTTCAAGTGAAAAGAAGAGTTGCATGTCTCTCACTTTAAATCAAAAGCTTAGTGAGAAAAGTAGGATAGGCTGAGAGTGAGACAGGCTGAAACCATGCCTCCCATGACAATTAGCCAAGTTGTGAGTGCATAGGAAGAGTTCTTAGGGGAAATTCAAAGTGTTGTTCCAGTGAACATACTAATGATAAGAAAGCAAAACAGCCTTCCTGTCGATATGGAGAAAGTTCGAGTGGTCTGGATAGAAGAGCAAAACCACCCCCAATATCTAATCCAGAGCTTTAGGCTCTAACTCTCAATTCTGTGAAGGCTAAGAGAGGTAAGGAAGCCACATAAGAAAAGTGTGAAGCCGCCAGAGGTTGCTTCATGAGATTTAAGGAGAAAGTTCTTCCCGTAACATGAGCACGCCAGGTGAAGCAGCACGTGATGATGGAGAAGCTGCGGCAGGTTACCCAGAAGATCTAGCTAAGAGCATTCGTGAAGGTGGCTGCACTAAACTATATTTTCAGTGTAGACAAAACAGCCTTATTTTAGAAGAAGATGCAATCTGGACTTTCATAGCTAAAGAAGAGAAATCAATGCCTAGATTCAAAACTTCTCAGGACAGGCTGACTATCCTGTCAGAGGCTAATGAAGCCGGTGAACTGAAATTGAAGCCAATGCTTCTTTACCATTCTGACAATCTCAGGGCCCTTAAGAATTATGCCGAATCTATTCTACCTGTGCTCTATAAATGAGACAACAAAACCAGGATGACAGCATATCTGTTTGAAACGTAGTGTACTAAATAATGTAAGACTCCTGTTGAGACCTACTCCTCAGAAGAAAAGACCCCTTTCAAAATATGACTGTGCACTGACAACAGACCTAATCACCCAAGAGTTCTGATGGAGATGGACAATGAGATTAATATTGCTTTCATGTCTGCTACCACAACATCCATTCTGCTTCTCATCGATCAAGGAGTTGTTTCAAGTTCCAAAACTCATTATTTACAAAATACATTTCATAAGTCTAGGGCTGCCATAGATAGTGATTCTACTAATGGAACTGGGGAAAGTCAACTGAAAATCTTCTGGATAGAATTCACCATTCTAGATACCAGTAGGAACACTCATGATTCATGGGACAAGCTCAAAATATCAACATGAATAGGAGTTTGGAAAAAGCTGATTCCAACCTTCATGGATGACTTTGGGAGGTTCAAGACTTCAGTGGAGGAAGTAACTGATGTTGGTGGAAATAGCAAGGCAACTAGAATTAGAAGCGAAGCTTGAAGATGTTATTGAATTTCTGTAATCTCGTGATAAAAGCTAAACAGATGAAGACTTGTTTTTTATGTCTGAGCAAAGAAAGTGGTTTCTTGAGATGGAATCTACCCCTGGTGAAGACACTAAGAAGATTGTTGAAATGACAACAAAGGACTTAGACTATTACATAAATTGAGCTGATAAAACAATGGCAGGTTTGAGAGGATTTACAATTCTGGAAGAAGTTCTACTCTGGGTAAAATGCTATCAAAGAGTATCAAATACAGAGCAATCGTTTGTGGAAGGAAGAGTCAATTAAAGTAGCAAACTTCAATGCAGTCTTATTTTAAGAAATGGTCACAGCCTGCCTGACCTTCAACAACCATCACCCTGATTAGTCAGCTGCCATCAAAATGGAAATAAGAACCTCCACCTACAGAAACATTATGACTTGCTGAAAGCTCAGTTAATGGCTAGCATTCTTTAACAATAAAGTATTTTAGTTAAGCTACATATATCGTTTTAGACATAACACTAGTGTACACTTCATAGACAATAGCATAATGTATACATTGTTTTTATGTGCACTGGGAAACAAAAAAAATTCATTTCACTTGCTTTACTGCAATATTCACTGTATTGCACTATTTGCTCTATTGTGCTATTTGCTATATTGCAATATTTGCACTCTGGTGCCTAGTATATGTATCTCAGATAGCCTTTCCTTCTATGCACCAGTCCAACTTGCCCAGCTCTAGGATAAGCACACTTCTTTGTTTTCTTCTTAACAAGAGTGGAACACATTTCAGTGACGACCCATGTATCCAAATATTCGGGCAATAGGCTCATTTATACTTCTTTTCTATGTAATAGTTGAGCAAGAACATTTCATCCTTGAGAAAATATTATTCTTATAATATTTTCAGGGTTGGTCTAAATTTGATGAGAAAATGGCAAGCCCATACCATAAATCCAACATTTACTAAAGTGTTTTTTTTCCATAGTTTTCTTCAACATCTTCTATTTAGAGCTAAAGAACATCTTATTCGAAAATAGACAGTTAAACACTACTTCATAAAAAATGCATCATTGCTCTTTCTCCACCAAAATAATTTTTGAGTGCAGTAGTTAATTAACACTTTCAATTAAATAGGTACATTTCTCTTATCTTCATTCTCGTTTGTGAGCTGTTTCTATTTAAGGTCCACATAACCTTCTGAAATACAGAAAGAGATTACTCAGTACCTTTACTGTCCAAGGGGGAAAGTGCTTTCCAAGTCTAAATATGTTTGGTTACAGAGAAACCTAACATTTGTGAGTCCCCACTAACTCACACATGAATTTCCCTAAAAAACCTGGCAGACTGATCATATAGCCCCAAAACGTAACAATTAGAAAGAAACAAAACATCATCCAAATCAATCTTCTCATTTTATATAGATAAAACCTAAATGTAGTGTTGTCTAAATCCTTACAGTTAAAGAGAACTATAACTCGGCCATTAATGGAAATAAAAAGCCTGATAACTCACAGAATCTACCAGATCATGTTAGCCTGGGTTCAAATCTCTGATGAGCCATCTGTTCTAAACAACTCTAGTTTTATTAGATTTATGTCAGGTTGATTGAGATTTAGTTTCAATGAGAAATTTAGAGCCTCTCTTCAATGATGAAATATAAATATGAGTGAATAATCAAGGTCACAGGTGAGAAGCAGCACATTGGAAATATTGTTAATAATGTAGATAAAATGTTTAGAGATAAACACCCAAAATGCTGCTTTTTGATTAACTACAGACTTCCTTGTGTATCATAAATAAAACTACACAGTCTAATTGTTTGAATCACAATGTAATTAAATTACAGTATTGTTGAACTCAATTTTAAATTATAAGAACAGCACATAGTTGTTAATGAAAACATACAAAATAAATCTAAAGAATAGCATATAAAAACAATACTCCCATCATCCAGGCCCATGTGTCTCTGTATGTGCTTTTATTTTTATAATCCTATCCAATTACGTTTAAAAAAAAGTGAATAGAGCTGAATATTGCCTATGAAACAATGTGAAACCTGGAGAAAAGTAGTAAATACGATTTTTTGGTTAAGATGCTTACAAATGAGTTTGGAGGAAAGATAAAAAGGAAAAAGAGAATACCAATACTTATAATGTCACTTCAAGGTATGTTCTATGGACACAACTCCCTAGTGAACCTACAGAAGGGAGCGCAGTATGGAAGGAGTCAGTTTCACTCAGGTGGGTGTAAGGCTAGGCTGTGAAGAAACAGATGGTGAATGGATGTCTTATCAGTAAACATTAATATGATAAACAAAGGAATGAGGAAGGAATACAGTTAGGAGTACATCCTAGACTGGCTGAAAGGAAAATAATACAGTATAATCATAGCATAGTGCTTTGAAGAATAATATGGCAACAGAATGCAAAATAGCCTGGTGTGTGAAAAGAAAAAAGAGTCAAGAGACATGTTAAAAAGTATCGCAAACAATCAAACCTAACAGACTTAGAGAGATTAATAAAATTTCTATAATTTCTATGATCTACTGATAAGTAATAAAATTAAGTTTTTTGAAAACTTAAAGTGTGATCTTTTTCTTTTTACTGGAGGCTTGTGGGAAGAAGACAGGAGACAGATACATGTGAGGGGGTGTGTGTGTATATATATATATATATACACACATATATATACACATATATATTTCCCCTACTTAAGCTTCAGGTGAGAAACAATATGTCCCATAAACTGTGAGAAGCAGTGAAGACATTTTTGTCACCATTTTGATCGCCAGGGGGAAACTGCTGTACAGGGTGACTGTGGAAACGCCAGAGCTTGTAACCGCATATGAAACAGACTGACATGATTCAGCGCAGAGATGACTCAGTTTGCCCTCGAGGCCTTCCTCAGCTACTGGGCCCAGTGTAAAGAGGGCCTGGTAACTTTACAATAGAGAAAAAGCCTATACTTGGAGGGAAAAAAGGAAGACAAGGCAGATACTTTTAGGGATGAGTTTACACTGGGTGAGGAAACCAGGGATATTTAGAAGGTCTTAACCAAACTGAGAGAATCTGGCCTCAGAATTTTACCAACTGTCAATTTCAATCAGCTGGCAGAACACCCACAGGATGGCTTCCTCCACCAAACCTCAAGAACCAGCCTAAGGTGAGGGGATCCATTGCCTCTGAACCACAGAGTGTCATGAAAGCCACTTCTCCATACTTGAGATGTTAGAGAGAAGTACAGGAATCTTCAATAAAAAAAGTCTTCAAATGAGCCTAAGTTAAAGCTAAAGGGACTGATTAAACTAAAGGATTAGAACAGATTTCGATCAGGTAAAATCAAAATCAGTTTACCTTATACCCAGAGCAGAGATAAAAACAGTTTGTAAGAATAAAGGATTCCACACCGCTCTCCTCAGTCAGGAGTGAAGCAGTAGTGATGTGAGACTGCATCACAACACCTGCAAGTACAGTTTTCCTTTCATGGTTAAGGCATGCTGGTATTATAAAGCAAAGATGGTAAGGGCCTAGAGAACAACTCTCTTTCCTTAATGAGGAGTCAGAGAATCCATGTAAGTGGGGAAAAGTTGGGTCCTTGAGTCAGGTAAAGTTCTATCACATGTTGTCCATAATAACTTCTTTAGTTAACTGCCCTGTTGTGGGTCACTGGATGGGAGTCATACACTGCAGCAGAAGTTGGCTGGTAATACAGAGACTACTGATGAACAGACGGACTCTCAAGTTGGTGAGACCTAGCGTCTGTATGTTTTAAGACAGTGGAAAGGAAAAGGGAAAGGAAAGACTTACAAAAATTGGTAAACGTACTTCCAGCAAACAAAACTGCAGAAAGAGCAAGCTAGCTTCCCTTCCTCGGTGTTACAGTTACCAAAAAGTGTGCCTAAAGTGCTAGGGGACCCACTGCATCTTTTCAGCTCTAACCACTAAACTGAAAATTTCACTTATCCACATCATCCATTCCATTTCTAGTATCGCTGCCTTATCCAGGGTTTCCTCTCCACTAACGTAGAATACTATGGGAACTTTCTAAATGGGATAAAAAGCTCCAGGCATTCCAACCGGATTATAAAGATTCCCCACAAGGGCTGGACCACAGTAGGTTTATGTAAGTGTGCAGGAACTGTACCCACACTCCCTTTCTTCACTCTTACCAGATACTGTTAACTGATTCCAATGTTCTTCCTCTCACAAGTATCAGCACTGCACACTATAAACCTTTAATGATTTATCAGATTTGGCACACATGATAAAAAATATTTACCATTTCTGGGCTGACACACAAGAGGCCTAAATCAATGTTCACTGAAGTAATGCAGAGACCCCAAAGTGGAATGGGAGGGATGCACAAGAGGGAGTTCTTGAAGACAGTTAGGAATAGGAAATCAGAAATAGAACATATAGCCAGTCGTTTCTAGACTTGATACCAACCCAAACCATCTGTCTAGCTAGATTATTTAGATTTAGCCTGTCTAGATCAAAGTTGATTCATATGACAGAAACTAGCAATTCCAGTGGAAGTAACAAACCATACACAGAGAAGAATTGAGATTAAAGAGTGTATTTAGCAGCATCTGCTTGTTTTGTGTTGATTATTTGCTTCAGGTTATACATTGTTAAAAATATAAAAAGATTGAGCATTCGATTTCAGCAGGGAAGAAGTTCTGTATCCTGTTCCATTTGAGGATACAGACAAAAGAGATTTTGGCAGAAATATAGTTCAGCAGTTGGAGAAATAAGCAAACATAAGCAATGGCATCTATCAATTCATGGGATTCTGAAGGTAGGGTCAACCACAGTGTCCTCCTCCCCACATCAGGACAAGTGGTAGGCCTAAGAATGAAGCTCAGACAATCAGATACTCCTCTGGAAATTTGGAGGGAAATGGTAAGAACACGGTTATCTTGATTAGAAGATTAGAATGTCCTAGAAAGACTATTCATAAAACTTTTACTGCATTTCCTAGACATATCCTTTTCCTGTTCATCCTTGAGGTCTGCGATAGACAGCAAACAACTCTATGACTGAACCAATGTCGTTCTCAATAAGATAGGCAGAGTCAGGTTCTCTTGCTTAGAATCCCAATACAAACACTAATAATACAAGTGAAGGACTCACTTAGGATTGAGACAGACTTCAACAGAATTACCATCCAGGAGTTCTCAAAATCTGAAAAGTTTTAGAACTTCTTTTCTAATTTCATGTACCTCAAATCTGTTTAGTACATGGTGATATAATTTTTAATTTTGTCATTCGTGTATACAATATAAAGTATATTTTAGGGACAGATACTGATCTCTGATTATATCTGGTATAAATAAGGAATATTCTCCACAAAGTTGTGGAAACCTAAGTTTCTGTGATATGTGGTTAGATAAGCAAATAAAGACAAGTAAAGCTTTGATTAACATTAAGCTATTATTAACTTCATGAGTCATTATTTTTTTAATATGAAATTAATTGTCAAATTGGTTTCCATACAACACCCAGTGCTCCTCCCAACAGGTGCCCTCCTCAATGCTCATCACCCACCCTCCCCTCCCTCCCACCCCCCATCAACCCTCAGTTTGTTCTCAGTTTTTAAGAGTCTCTTATGCTTTGGCTCCCTCTCTCCCTAACCTCTTTTTTTTGTTTTTTCTTGCCCCTCCCCCATGGACTTCTGTTAAGATTCTCAGGATCCACATAAGAGTGAAAACATATGGTATTTGTCTTTCTCTGTATGACTGATTTCACTTAGCATAACACTCTCCAGTTCCAACTACGTTGCTACAAAAGGCCAGATTTCATTCTTTCTCATTGCCACGTAGTATTCCATTGTGTATATAAACCACAGTTTCTTTGTCCATTTGCCAGTTGATGGACATTTAGGCTCTTTCCACAGTTTGGCTATTGTTGAGAGTGCTGCTATAAACATTGGGGTCCAAGTGCCCCTATGCATCAGTACTCCTGTATCCCTTGGGTAAATTCCTAGCACTGGTACTGCTGGGTCTTAGGGTAGGTCTATTTTTAATTTTTTGAGGAGCCTCCACACTGTTTTCCAGAGAGGCTGCACCAATTTGCATTCCCACCAACAGTGCCAGAGGGGTCCTGTTTCTCCACATCCTCTCCAGCATCTATAGTCTCCTGTTTTGTTCATTTTAACCACTCTGACTGGCGTGAGGTGGTATCTCAGTGTGGTTTTGATCTGTATTTCCCTGATGAGGAGCGACGTTGAGCATCTTTTCATGTGCCTGTTGGCCATCTGGATGTCTTCTTTAGAGAAGTGTCTATTCATGTTTTCTGCCCATTTCTTCACTGGGTTATTTGTTTTTCAGGTGTGGAGTTTGGTGAGCTCTTTATAGATTTTGGATACTAGCCCTTTGTCCGATATGTCATTTGCAAATATCTTTTCCCATTCCATTGGTTGCCTTTTACTTTTGTTGATTGTTTCCTTTGCTGTGCAGAAGTTTTTTTTTTATCCTCATGAGGTCCCATAGTTCATTTTTGCTTTGAATTCCCTTGCCTTTGGGGATGTGTCAAGTAAGAAATTGCTGTGGCTGAGGTCACAGAGGTTTTTTCCTGCTTTCTCCTCTCGGGTTTTGATGGTTTCCTGTCTCGCATTCAGGTCCTTTATCCATTTTGAGTTTGTTTTGTGAATGGTGTAAGAAAGTGGTCTAGTTTCATCCTTCTGCATGTTGCTGTCCAGTTGTCCCAGCACCATTTGTTAAAGAGACTGTCTTTTTTCCATTGGATATTCTTTCCTGCTTTGTCAAAGATGAGTTGGCCATACTTTTGTGGGTCCAATTCTGGAGTCTCTATTCTAGTCCATTAGTCTATGTGTGTATTTTTGTGCCAATACCATGCTGTCTTGATGATTACAGCTTTGTAGTAGAGGCTAAAGTCTGGGATTGTGATGCCTCCTGCCTTGGTCTTCTTCAAAATTACTTTGGCTATTCGGGGCCTTTTGTGGTTCCATACAAATTTTAGGATTGCTTGTTCTACCTTCAAGAAGAATGCTGGTGCAATTTTGATTGGGATTGCATTGAATGTGTAGATGGCTTTGAGTAGTATTAACATTTTAACAATATTTATTCTTCCAACCCGTGAGCATGGAATGTTTTTCCATTTCTTTATATCTTCTTCAATTTCCATCATAAGCTTTCTATAGTTTTCAGCATACAGATCTTTTACATCTTTGGTTAGGTTTATTCCTAAGTATTTTATGCTTCTTAGTGCAACTGTGAATGGGATCAGTTTCTTTATCTTTCTGTTGCTTCATTATTAGTATATAAGAATGCAACTGATTTCTATACATTGATTTTGTATCCTGCGACTTTGCTGAATTCATGTATCAGTTCTAGCAGACTTTTGGTGGCGTCTATTGGATTTTCCATGTACAATATCATGTCATCTGCAAAAAGTGAAAGCTTGACTTCATCTTTGCCAATTTTGATGCCTTTGATTTCCTTTTGGTGTCTGATTGCTGATGCTAGAACTTCCAACACTATGTTAAACAACAGCGGTGAGAGTGGATATCCCTGTCGTGTTCCTGATCTCAGGGAGAAAGCTCTCAGTTTTTCCCCATTGAGGATGATATTAGCTGTGGGCTTTTCATACATGGCTTTGATGATGTTTAAGTATGTTCCTTCTATCCCAACTTTCTCAAGGGTTTTTATTAAGAAAGGATGCTGAATTTTGTCAAATGCTTCTTCTGCATTAATTGACAGGATCATATGGTTCTTATCTTTTCTTTTATTAACGTGATGTATCACACTGATTGATTTGCGAATGTTGAACCAGCCCTGCATCCCAGGAAGGAATCCCACTTGATCATGGTGAATAATTCTTTTTATATGTTGTTGAATTCGATTTGCTAGTATCTTATTGAGAATCTTTGCATCCATATTCATCGGGGATATTGGCCTGTAGTTTTTGTTTTTTTTTTTACTGTGTCTCTTTCTGGTTTAGGAATCAAAGTAATGCTGGCTTCACAGAATGAGTCTGGAAGTTTTCCTCCCCTTTCTATTTTCTGGAATAGCTTGAGAAGGATAGGTATTATCTCTGCTTTAAACATCTGGTAGAACTCCCCTGGGAAGCCATCTGGTCCCGGACTCTTATTTGTTGGGAGATTTTTGATAACCGATTCAATTTATTCGCTGGTTATGGGTCTGTTCAAGCTTTCTACCTCTTCCTGTTTGAGTTTTGCAAGTGTGTGGGTGTTTAGAAATTTGTCCATTTCTTCCGGGTTGTCCAGTTTGTTGCCATATAATTTTTCATAGTATTCCCTGATAATTGCTTGTATTTCTGAGGGATTGCTTGTAATAATTCCATTTTAATTCATGATTTTATCTATTTGGGTCATCTCCCTTTTCTTTTCAAGAAGCATGGCTAGAGGTTTATCAATTTTATTTTTTCAAAAAACCAACTCTTGGTTTCATTGATCTGCTGTACAGTTTTTTTTTTGATTCTACATTGTTTATTTCTGCTCTGATCTTTATTATTTCTCTTCTTCTGCTGGGTTTGGGGTGTCTTTGCTGTTCTGCTTCTATTTCCTTTAGGTGTGCTGTTCGATTTTGTATTTGGGATTTTTCTTGTTTCTTGAGATAGGCCTGGATTGCAATGTATTTCCTTTCAGGACTGCCTTCGCTGCATCCCAAAGCATTTGGATTGTTGTATTTTCATTTGTTTCCATATATTTTTTAATTTCTTCTCTAATTGCCTGGTTCACCCATTCATTCTTTAGTAGGGTGTTCTTTAACCTCCATGCTTTTGGAGGTTTTCCAGACTTTTTCCTGTGGTTGATTTCAAGCTTCATCGCATTGTGGTCTGAAAGTATGCATGGTATGATCTCAATTCTTGTATACTTAGGAAGGGCTGTTTTGTGACCCAGTATGTGATCTATCTTGGAGAAGGTTCCATGTGCACTCGAGAAGAAAGTATATTCTGTTGCTTTGGGATGCAGAGTTCTAAATATATCTGTCAAGTCCATCTGATCCAATGTATCATTCAGGGCCCTTGTTTCTTTATTGATCCTGTGTCTAGATGATCTATCCATTGTTTTAAGTGGAGTATTAAAGTCCTCTGCAATTACCACATTCTTATCAATAAGGTTGCTTATGTTTATGATCAATTGTTTTATATATTTGAGGGCTCCCGTATTTGGCATATAGACATTTATAATTGTTAGCTCTTCCTGATGGATAGACCCTGTGATTATTATATAATGCCCTTCTTCATCTCTTGTTACAGCCTTTAATTTAAAGTCTAGTTTGTCTGATATAAGTATGGCTACTCCAGCTTTCTTTTGATTTCCAGTAGCATGACAGATAGTTCTCCATCCCCTCACTTTCAATCTGAAGGTGTCCTCAGGTCTAAAATGAGTCTCTTGTAGACAGCAAATAGATGGGTCTTGTTTTTTTATCCATTCTGATACCCTATGTCTTTTGGTTGGCACATTTAGTCCATTTACATTCAGTGTTATTATTGAAAGATATGGGTTTAGAGTCATCGTGATGTCCGTAGGTTTCATGCTTGTAGTGATGTCTCTCATACTTTGTCTCACAGGATCCCCCTTAGGACCTCTTGTAGGGCTGGTTTAGTGGTGATGAATTCCTTCGGTTTTTGTTTGTTTGGGAAGACCTTTATCTCCCCTTCTATTCTAAATGACAGACTTGCTGGATAAAGGATTCTTGACTGCATATTTTTTCTGTTTAGCACACTGAAGATATCGTGCCAATTCTTTCTGGCCGGCCAAGTTTCAAAAGAGAGATCAGTCACGAGTCTTATAGGTCTCCCTTTATATGTGACGGCACGTTTATCCCTAGCTGCTTTAAGAATTTTCTCTTTATCCTTGTATTTTGCCAGTTTCACTATGATATGTCGTGCAGAAGATCGATTCAAGTTACATCTGAAGGGAGTTCTCTGTGTCTCTTGGATTTCAATGCCTTTTTCCTTCCCCAGATCAGGGAAGTTCTAAGTTATGATTTCTTCAAGTACATCTTCAGCACCATTCTCTCTCTCTTCCTCCTCTGGAATCCCAATCATGTGTATATTATTTCGTTTTATTGCATCACTTAGTTCTCTAATTCTCCCCTCATACTCCTGGATTTTTGTATCTCTCTTTTTCTCAGCTTCCTCTTTTTCCATAATTTTATCTTCTAATTCACCTATTCTCTCCTCTGCCTCTTCAATCCGAGCTGTGGTCGCCTCCATTTTATTTTGCAGCTCATTTATAGCATTTTTTAGCTCCTCCTGTTTCTTAGTCCCTTGATCTCTGTAGCAATAGATTCTGTTCTGTCCTCTATACTTTTTTCAAGCCCAGCGATTAATTTTATGACTATTATTCTCAATTCATTTTCTGTTATATTGCTTAAATCATTTTTGATCAATTCATTAGCTGTCGCTACTTCCTGGAGTTTCTTTTGAGGAGAGTTCTTCCGTTTCATTATTTTGGATAGTCCCTGGAGTGGCGCAGAACTTCAGGGCACTTCCCCTGTGCTGTCTGGAGTAACTTGTGGTGGTGGGCAGGGCTGCAGTCAGACCTGATGTCTGTCCGCAGCCCACCGCTGGGGCCACAGTCAGACTGGTGTGTACCTTATCTTCCCCTCTCCCAGGGGTGGAACTCACTATGGAGTGGTATGGCCCCTGTCTGGGCTACTTACACACTGCCACGCTTGTATTCTGCTTCGATGGGATATGGCGTATTAGCTGAGGTGAATCTGCAAGGTGCGCAGGGGCGGGAGGGGCAGGCTCAGCTTGCTTTGCCTTCAGTGGTCCACTTCAGGAGGGGCCCTGTGGCACCAGGAGGGAGGCAGACCCGTCAGAGGGATGGATGCACAGAAGCACAGCATTAGGTGTTTGTGCGGTGCAAGCAAGTTCATGATGGGAACTGGTTCCCTTTAGGATTTTGTCTGGAAGATGGGAGAGGGAGATGGTGCTTCCCAGCACCTTTGCTCCCTGCTGCGCTGAGCTCTGTCGTGCGGGGCTCAACAACTCTCCCTCCTGTTGTCCTCTAGCCCTCCCACTCTCCGAGCAGAGCTGTTGACTTATAACATTCCAGATGTTAAGTCTCAATGGCTGGCAGAACTCATGCAGTCCGGCCCTTCCACTTTTGCAAGCCAGACTCGGGGACTCTGCCTTAATGGGCAGGCTGCCCCTCCACGGCCCCAGCTCCCTCCCGCCAGTCCGTGGAGTGTGCACCACCTCTCTGCCCTTCCCAACCTCTTCTGTGGACCTGTTGTCTATGCTTGGCTCCAGAGAATCCATTATGCTAGTCTTCTGATGGTTTTCTGGGTTATTTAGGCCGATGTGGGTGGAATCTAAATGATCAGAAGGATGTGGTGGGCCCAGTGTCCTCCTATGCCGCCATGTTCCCAGCCTCTCTCATGAGTCATTATTTTAAAACTTTTCCTATATTGAAATCATTGACAACATATTTCCACTAACTTTAAAAATTATCTACTATGTATTTTCTAGAGTATATTAAGTATCCAGCAAAAATATTAATAACCCCTAAGTGTTCACATGCCTTTTCATACTTCCTTCTACCAATCACATCCTCATTCTACTTTAAATGTACCAGAAAGGCCAGATTTATGTGACTACTTTTCACATTGGAACATGGTATCTTAGGCTTGAGGAAGTTACTGGGGAAATGGGAAGCAGGATCCAGGGGAATCGGTGCACAAAATAAATGTGAAAGCACCCCAAGGTCATGTAAGACAACTGATGTCCATCTGTGTTGGGTCCATGTTTAGTATTTTAGCCTCTCTTCCATTTGCTGGGCTGCCAACTTCTCAAGTATCAGAAGAGGGACGGTAGAAGGTGTTAATTAGGGTGCTGAGTTCTGCTGCTTCAAAGAAAATTATCAACACTCTAAAGCTTATACAGTAAAGAAAAAATTATGGGCCTAAAATCACAGTGTAAGCCAGGCACCAATCTACTCATTTGGAAACAATCTATATCATTTCAGTGCTTGTGACAATTAAAAGTAGGATGTCAAAATAAATGACGTCTTTTTTTGAGGGGGGGATTCTAACTGTCTTTAGGTTACTTGAAAATATAAAGAGAAGTGTGTTTTGTACTATTAAGCAGTAAAAATTATTTTCCTCAAAGATAACAGAAGAAATCATAAATATCAAGAGAATCCCATACACGACTAAGCTTCTAGGCATGGTTTATACCCTATGCACTCTAAAAACAGTAATTCCTGAATTGTAAGAGAAATGAACTGATATAGGACCAGATGGTCATGGGGTGATCTGGTCTTAAGCAATACAAGAGCTATTATCTCTAATAAAATTTCACTCTTACTTGTAAATCTACACACCCCATGTGTTAATTTGATGGCAACATCCACAACTGATGGTAGGGCTGTTATTGGTGATATTCAGGAAAAGAGAACAATTTTGAAAGCACTATCCATCATAGTAACAAGGTTAAGAAATGAAAATTAGTCACTGTAAAATAAAATACACGTAATGATAAAACATGACAGAAAATCACAGGTTTCCCTGAAAAAAATACCAATAATGGCAAAGAGGTGTGTGTGTGTGAGTGTGTGTGAGTGTGTGTGTGTGTTGTGCAAGAAAAATGTGAAGAAAGAAGGGCACGGTGGGTGAATGCGTTTAGTGTGCCATGTAGTAACCTTGGCAAAAAGCTGGAGCTGAAGACAGCAACAGAATGGACTAGCAAAAGGCATTGTAAATCATTTGTAAAAGATGTATATAAATCTCAACTACCAAATCAAGTTTTTGCCATATGTACACATCAATATATCTTTCTCATTAAATTACTTTGTTTGGAAGAAAAGAGATCACTTTAAAACAATCTACACATTAGGTTAAGTTCCCAGATACTTACCACTATCCTCTCATTATTAGGGCTGAAGATACACAAAATTAACTTTATTTCTTCTAAACGTACATTACATTATGTAGGTGGTACATAATACCATCAGTAAAAACATTTCAAAACATTTCACTATGTACTTCAATTTCTTCATTGCACTAAAATGCACAATTTCAGAGGCATCTGATCTATATTTCCCAAATTAGAATATGTTTCCCTTACCACATGGACATCATTAAAGCAATTTACCTGAGCTGGCTAAGCAAAGAAAGCTGGTGGCTGCTTTACTAGTTTCATAAAACAAGATGAAACATATTTGCTGGGGAACAGGGGAGATTAAGGAGGAAACACTCTTTTGCATGGAAGAGAAAAGGTGTCTTGAATCGAGCTATTTTGCCTAGCTCTGACCTACGCTGACACAAACCATTGCAACAGAATTTGAAGCACCATTGCCCTCCAATCATTCATGATGCAGCCAAAGTTACTATTCTAAAGACCTAAGTGACCACATCATTCCTACTGGTTAAAATCCTCTCTGACTTCTCTGTGTCTATGGAATGAAGTCCAAACTCTTTGAAATTATCCTTCTCCATCCCATTCACTGAACTTTCCGAATGCCTGGTGTTTTCAGCATCTCTTGAATAACGTAAGCATTCTCATTATTTTGTGCTTGTACATCTGTTGTTCTCTGTGTCAGAAATGGCCTTCTTACCTCTCACCATACCTGCAAAATCCTTCAGTGGCATTTATAAACAACCTCACACGACTTCTCCTTACTTTCTTCTTTGAAGCTTTCCTAGGCAGTCCCTGATTTTTGTGTTTATACAGTATTTGGGAAGTATCTCTGCAAAAGTACCTATGAATATTTACCCTAATGGTTTACTTTCATGGCTATCTCCTTCTTTCGGCTGAAGATATCATTTCTCACTTATTTCTGCATTCCAAACACCTGGGGCAATAGAAGGAGACTGGGTAAGAGCTACTCAATGAATAGCAGGAGGAAGAATGTTGTGCATAAAAGTTTGTCTCATTTCAGGTACTAAGTTGGAGATGAACACAAAACAATCTGAATTCCTAACAAATTATGTGAGAGACAGGAGTGAAGGATACAGGGAACTCAGCCATCACCAGTTTCACTGTTTAGTTTATCTACATTGATAAAAATAATTTTATGGGCCCTAGGCTAATAAAAACTATTATGTATCTCACAGAGAAGGTATTAAAAATATCTAGGGTTTAAGAAAATCCAATAAACTGAAATCACTGAATATGAGAGCAGTTAGAAAACTCTTTATTACTCAAAGCTATACTTCATTAAACAATAAGGTCTGTACCCTTCAATTTTCTATTGATTATGTCAAGCAGCTGAATGGATAATATTCAATTAATGGTTTCATGATACCTCATTTTTATTACCATGTTACACTTGTTATTATACATTAGGGATTATTATGACACATATGTATTATTATACATTAGGAATTGCTTAGCACTTTTTAAGAATGATCAATTACCTGTAATCCTCCTAACAGCCATATTAATACTTTCATTTTTAAAATGGGAAACTGAAGTTTGGAGTAACTTCTCCAAGTCTTTATCATGCAGTAGTGAAACAAGGATCCAACCCCAAGCAGTCTGATTCTAACATTATGCTATTTTCTAGGAGTGAAAGGAGATGAGGGGGAGAAAACTATATAAACAGTCGTACTTCCCAACGTGTGATCTGTATCATAAACACTGATATTTGCATTCATCTTAAATTCTAGCTCAGCTCTCAAGCGGTGTGAAACAAGCTAGTGGAACATTTCAATGATGACAGAGTTCCAGCTTAAAAATGAAGGAGTATTTTCTTTCACTTAACTTCAACAACCAAGTCCATATCCAATGGTGATTGAGAAGCTAGCATTTCCCCCTTTTCACCAAAACACTGTGTCTTGAGGGCTTACTATTTCTTAATCTGAGTCAAGGATGTTCAGAAAGTCTTGTTTTACTTTTCTTACTTGTAGCATGAAACATACAGCAATACTTAACACTTAGGTGTTTTTAATATTTATGCAAAAATGATTGTAAAAGGCCTTTACAATATGGCGTGGTGGGGTGCTTGGGTGGCTCAGTCAGTTAAACGTCTGATTCTTGATTTTGGCTCAGGCCATGATCTCAGGGTTTGTGAGATGGAGCCCTGCATCAGCTCTGCACTGATGGCATGGAGTCTGCGTGGGATTCTCGCTCACGCTATCTCTCTCTGCCCCCCCACCCACTCTCTAAGTAAATAAATTAAAAAAAAAAAAAAAGAAAAAATATGGAATGGAGGACTTCCACTTACAGAATGGCAATTTGAGGAGTTGTGTACTTCTCCCCAGGAAAGAACCATAACTCATAAAGATTATTAAAACACACGTACAAAAACAACCATTTAAGTTGTCCTCAGGGCATACAGCAAATTATCCTAAGGAGATACAGCAAATGAAGAAATATTTATTCAACAAACTCTACTAAATTGCAGTAAGAACAAGAAGCATCTGTGGGACTTGAGTAATTACCTAGTCCCTCCATCCCCCTTCCACATGTCAGCATAAAGATGTCAACTCAAATCTGAGCAGGTGTGGTCCTAGCTCCCAGTCAAGGGCTATGGTATCTTCCCCAGATCAGCAGGACACCAGCAATTCTCATCCCCTGCAGTTCCACAGTGCAGCGTTACACAGGCTAAATTCCTGAAGAGTGCAGCTGAGAAAAGAGGGATTCTCTTCCTCTGCTGACTCCCCCCACCCATAGGACAGAGGCTCTATTCCAGCTGTGACACGCTGACAACATTGGAGCTGGGCTCAGATTACCCTCCCCCCATGACATTCATAGGGCAGAGGTTCCATTCTGGGAGAGGTAAACTAAGAAAGCCCAGAGACTACAGACCCTCTCCAGCATACAGGTCATAAAGCAGGTGCCAGTCCATGAGAAGCAGCCTGTTTGTCCTGTGCCAGCACGGGAGCAGCAGCTCAGAGATTTTGCCCAAGGGCAGAATCAGTGAGACAGAACTGAAACATTCTTCAGAGAACTGACTTTATTTGAAATGGAGGAGAGGGAACTTGAAGCCTAAGAGTACTCTTGAAAACTATAGATATTTTGGTGGTAAGCATTGCCAGCAACAAGCTAAACCACAGGGTAGCTGGTTCATTGGAAAGAACCAGGAAAAGAGCTAAGAAGAGCCCTTCTGAGGTCAAGAAAAACTCAGACTTACCTCAAAAACTGACTTGCAAAGGAGCATGAGTTTAGATGAATCAGAATATAGAGTGATTTATACCTTCAGGTATCATCCAAAACAAAAGAGCAATTAGCAATTAATGGAGTCTAAAAACTGGGTCTAACACCAGCAAAGGCAGACATTTTAACAGAGACATCAGGGAAAGAGACAATGAGAGACTTCCTAAAACTGTCAACCCAGAGTGACTACTATCTGCCTAAAGCTTTACCCTCTGAGGAGAGGCATCAGGGGCTTCATACTGTGGGGTGGGAGAAATACACTTTATTAAAATACTTCAGTCAATCACAAAAGAAATAAACAAAAATGAACAACAATCCCCAGGGTGTGAGGGGTGTCACTATCCAGAGTTGCTATAACATATTCTCTGAAATGTCCAATTTGAAAAAAAAAAAATATAAGACATGCAAAGAAACAGGAAAATCTGTCCCATACACAGAAAGCTAAGTAGGAAACAGAAAATGCCTGTGGGAAGGACCAGATGTCAGATTTAACAAAGTACTCAAAGCAACCATTATAAATACGTTACCAACAAATAAGGGAAAACATGTTTAAAAAAATGAAGAAATACATGACGACAATGTTGCATCAAAAAAAGTTATCAATACAAAGATAGACATTAGTAAAAACAAATGAACATTCTGGAGTTAAGAATTACAGTAATTAAAATTTAAAAATTTGCTAGAGTGCCTCAAGGGTATATTTGAACTAGCAGAACAAAAAATCAGCGAACTTTAAATAGTTCAATAGAGAATATGCAATCAGAGGAAAAGAGAGAAAAAAGAATAAAGAAAAATTAATAAAGTCTTAGAATTGGGGCACCATTAAGCATACAATATACACGTAATGGAAATACCAGAAAGAGACGAAAGGAGTAGAAAACATATTCTCAAGGAAACAATAGCTGAAAACTTACCAAATTTGATTTAAAAAACACATGTATCTATTCATATAAGAAGCTCAACAAACTCGAAGCATGATAAACACAGAGACAATGATGCCCAAACACATTATAGGAAAAATTCTGAAAGACAGATTTTTGAAAGTAGCAAGAGGAAAATAACTTATCACTTAAAGGACACTCTAATCACATCAACAGTTCACATCGCAACAGAAACTATGGAGGCCAGAAGGCAGTGGGATAACATATTCAAACTGCTGACAGAAAGAAACTCTCAACCAAGAAACTTATATTCAGTTCAAAACATCTTTTGAAAATAAAGTTGAAGTAAAGACATTCTCAGACAAACAAAATCAGAGAAAATCTGTTGCTAGCAAAACCACCTTACAAAAAATACAAGAGGAAATTGTTCAGGCTGAAAGTAAGTGACTCCAGATGACAAGCCAAATTTCTCACAGAAAAAAATAAGGGCAACCATAAAAGTAATAACATAATTATAAAAGACAGTATAAAGGAAAATTCCCTCTCCTTTCTTAAAACTGATTTCAAGGCAATTGTAGAAAACATGCTATATAATTGTACTGTAAGACCTCATATATATACATATATATAATATATATTATATATTACATAATATATTTGACAATAATACAAAGCAGGTAGATGGGAGCAGAGCTGGAATAAGGAATAAGAAAATGGAATAAGAAAATGACACTAAAGGGTAAATTGTGCCTGTGGGAACAAATAATAAAGAGAATAAGAAATGGTAAGTAAGAAAGTTCATATAACAAACTCTATAAATATGTACTTTCTCTCCTTGCTTCTACCAGCTTCTTTAAAATACAGCATAGATTTACTGTCTGGCATAAACCTTAGCTCCCTCTCTGCTCTTTATAATAGACCCTCAGGGAGCAGAGAGTAAGAAAAGAGACAACCAGTCAAACCTTGGTAAAGGGTTATTAGAAGAAAATGCCTTCTTCCTCCTACTATTTCCTTGGAACAACATGCTAGAAAAATTCTTTCAGCCTTTTTCCTACCTCTAACTCAATATTTCTTGCAAGAGGAGAATGGAGAAATATGATTGGCAAGACGGTAAAATTCTGACCTTCAATGATCTGTATTTCATGACTGAGCAATTGGGGGGTTCTTCTCTCTGCTCTATTCTTGGGTTTGAGGCAATGATTCCCCACGCAGCTGGGTAAGTGTATGCCTTCCTCACACATTCATCTTCCTATGGATGGATTTCAAGGATCAATGGGGCAGGTTGTGGAAAGCCAGATTGTGGCAGTAGTTCCATAAGGAAAAACTGGTCCATGTAGTAATTTCAAGGTTTAGGAAAAATAGGTCCATGTAGTAATTTCAATGTTTACACAGTTAAAAAAAATTAACAGTACCTGAAATGCTATCCCCAACTATCTACTAAAATTCACACCAAAAAACCCACTGGATTTTAAAAACATAATAGAGCAAATGCCAAATTTAGGAAGAACTTTCATTACCTGAAGTATTTATTGAGTTAAATGGAAAGAATACAGTTTTGGAATATGCATGGTTTGCCCTCTAGAAAGCAACTACTAGGATACTGTCATAAATGTAAGGCTCCATTACCCTAGTATACATGGTATAAAGCACTGCACTAAGCACAATTTAGCCATTTACTCTCGTGGTTTAGAACTTCTACTGTCTTACTTCAATTTCTTTTTCCTTTTTTCCTTTTGTCTTTCTGTATTAGCGCCTCTCTTCCTACATTGATTCAAATATTCTAACTCACAGATCAAAATATAGTTGGGAAACAAAAGTGGATGGTTGATCATAAGCTATGCTCAGAAAGGTAGGCACTTCAGAAAAAGCACTGTAAGTATATACAGAAAGAAGAATCTAGAACAGTGCATAATGGGTATGTATAATTCCATGTGTAATACCTGTACAGAAAGTACAAAAATGTGTTAAATGGTTATAAATGTATTATTGAAATTTCTTAATGGATATATGTCTTCATTTATTATTCTATATAATACAGAATGCTCATCAGACCAGGTGTTAAGATTTCCAAATTGATTAGTGAAAGCACTTTATAGTTTGGTATAGTGTTTTACAGTTTCTAAAACACTTTCAGAATTATTGTTCAATGGTTCAGTTAGTATTGAATAGACATTTACCTATCGCATTATTATATTCTAACAATAAAAATGCTGTATTTATGGATACAATTCGAACTATGGGTTAGCTTTCCTCAGACACTAAATTAAACCCACATTTATCAAAAAGATGTTGCTGTCATAAAACATTTCATATAGACAATGTAAGGACTTGACTTATTTAACTCCATTATAAAACTCTAGAACACACTCTGAAAAAAGCCATTATTTTTCATTTCATCCTTGGTGAAAATAACCTTACATAATAACTGTGTGTTAAAAATAGTTAATGTTTATAAATAACTACTATCAAAATAATTTCAATGGTAATATTTAATATGCACAATATTTAAGAAATATTGATGACAGTACTGTGTAACCTATCTACAGAACATTCCATTTTAAAATACTTTAACATTTTGTAACATCTTATTTAATCTTCATGACAATCTGAGGAAATAAATAGTGAAGCATACATGGATTTGTTCAGGGTTAAAATATAAGGTGTTTCAGGAGGAAGAATTCTGAGAGATGGTAAGTTTCAAATGTGACCATCAGATTTGGTCTTGAAGGAGAGCAAAAGAGTATGTTTGTGGGGGCAAAGATGTGCATGCTTTCACTCTCTGATTCAATCATCTATTAAATCCTGAGAAATTAATTTGCATCATGAACTGTGCTTGTGCTATATTCCTTGCACTTTCAGAGAAGAAGAATTAAGATAGAGAGCTGAGGTGCATTTAAGGGGTAAATGGAAAAAAGGGAAACAGTAAAACAAAATAGAAGGTGAGGTTGGAGACTTGAGTGTGAGGTTCTGTTAAAGTCAAGGGAGGGCACAGGATGGAGAAAATACATTTTTCTTGTTATTTTTATTCTTCTATGGGGGATATTTAAACATGTTTAGGTAGTGACGAAAAAAGAGCCAGCTGGGAAGGAGAATTTGGAGATGGTCACCAGAGAGAATACCTCAATGTAAACTGGAGAAAGCATGCCAGAGGGGAGGAGATAGGACGAATGAGTATGTAAATCTGTGGAAGAAATGGTGACTTCTATTTCTTTTGATAAGTTGGTGGTAAAATTATCTGTTAATGATGAATGTGAGGGAGCAGTCTCAGAGGCCTCAAGAAAAAAAGAGGCTACTGAAATCTCCATGATAGAGAATGGGGATACGTCAGGAGGAAAATGCCAAACCTACAAAGGCTAACTGTAATGAGGACACACATGAAGGCAGTGACTACAGTTTACAGGGATATTAATCTTCATGGTTGTGCAGTTTCTTTGTGTCATTATTAAGCTGCCAGGGTATAGGCTTGGACCAGCAGATAAATTTATTTGGCTGTGGGTTTATGCAGATATGTACAAATTGACACAATGGGGGAAAGGGGCAACTTTGGAGAATATGTGTTTTGAAGTAGTTGTCCAAATGCAAAGATAACATAGAAGAAAAAAAAAGAACTATAGTCATTGTTAAAAGCTTTGCTGAATAAAGGCTACCACCAAGAGGTTAGTACACCAGAGCAACAAGGAAGAGGAGAGATGTCAAGAACGCAAAGCAGGATGGGCTGTTTATTGTATCCTGGTGGGAAAGAAACTGAAAGGGCAGTGAGTTAACCACAGCTTTTTATGCCATTGGAGGACAGGAAAAAATAACAGATATGCCCATTATCAGACAGCTTTAGAAGGCAAGGGCCGTAAAAAACCATTAATTCACAGGATGAATATTTTCAAGTATTCCCTAGTTATAAAGAATTGACTTCCCCTTCCTTGCATTGCCTTCTGGTTACCCACGCTGCAAGGTCCAAAAATGGATCGTGTGTTACTTCCTTCAGCAAGTTTGGTAAAGTAATTTTACTTCATATTACTATGAACAAAAAACTTGTATAGACTTTCATTAAGTTCAGATCTGAAAAATAATCTTTCAGTGTTACCTTTCTCTGAAATTACACACTGGGGCGCTTGGGTGGCTCAACCGGTTAAGTGTCTGACCTCGGCTCGGGTCATGATCTCATGGTTCACGTGTTCGAGCCCCGTGTCGGGCTCTGTGCTGACAGCTCAGAGCCTGGAGCCTGCTTCAGATTCTGTGTCTCCTTCTCTCTCTGCTCCTCCCCCACTCATGCTCTGTATCTACCTCTCTCAAGACTAAATAAACCTTTAAAAAAACATTTAAAATTACACACTTAATTATACTTTAGCATGACCAAAACATTACTGAAGTTTATTTCCAAATCTTAAAAGTATCTAGCATTTCTAAGTTCTCAAAAGTCCTCAACTGGTTTTCACATATTTATAATGTCAGCTTGTAAGTTTACTTTAACTAAATTTGGAAATTCTACATTATGTCGAAGTCTTCACATGATGAAAAAAAGATAGTTTTGGCACTGATTAATCAAGATATTTAAAAACATATTCAGTTTACTTTTATCTTCCCTTACATAATTATTTTACGTAATAATGAAAATGCTCTAATTCCTAAATTAGGCTTCACAAGAATATTTTTAAATGACTTCTTTTTTTCAAAAAATCTTATTCAAATGTTTATATGTTGTATATTATAGTGAAAAATTAAATAAAAACAAAAATAGTTTCATGATCTTAGATTCAACTCTTTAACCAAAATATTTTCAAAATATCTTTAATTTAAATTGTGTTTGCCTCAGCATTGTACCTGACGTTAAAAATACTAGAATGATATAACATCGGTCATGCAGACATTTATCATAGGTAACCGAAAATAAGTAAATTATCTATAAGCCACGTTTACAAAGAAAATGCACATTCTGGGTAAAGGTGATCAGATTGAAGACATGGTTTTGTAGTGTTGGTCCAACTATTTCAACGGAAATTACAAATATGAAGATGAAATGCTTTTTCCCAAAAATACTGGTTATAATTTTGCATCCCTCAGCCCATCCATATGATTGGAATTTATACTGAAATCAGTGATAAACGTTAAGTGATAAACGATGCCTGCACTTTTATTTCAAAACTACATAGCTTCTATTGACAGTCTAGAATGCAACTGCTTGTGAATTTATTTAAATCTACCCTTATAATATACTTCTTCAATTTAAAACAATTTGACAAACACTTGTGGAGTCTCTCCTTTGTAAAAGGCAATGTGTTTAATACTGGGGATAACAAAGTGAATAAAACCACTAGCCAGGGCACCACATTCTTTCACAATCTAGGATACGAAACCCCTGAGACAAAATTGTTCAAGATAGTAATTACACCAGAAGAAAAGGCAAAAAGCAGAGCGAACATAGGGAAGAATACAGACAATTGTGACTTTAAGAACTGGGGCACCTAAGCTGAAAAAACAATGAATATTGAATAATAAGAGGGAAGAGAAAAAGGGGAAAGGAGGAATTTCAGTCAGTAGCATATGTTGAATAATTGCGACATAGCATAGATTTATAATGAAAACAGAAGTGATTTAAAAATGAGGATTTTAAGGTTTCTCCCATTTCCCTGGCTTTGACAGATAATAGGTCTTGCTTACAGCATCAGCTTCTGAGCTTTTCTTTATTGTAAACAACAAAACAAAACCAAAAAAACCGAGTAATGAGAGAAGCAGAATGAATACTAAAGAAAACAAACAGGCTAAATATATTTACAAGTAAAATGTTAAGGAGGATAGAATAAAAAAGCAATGACTGGAGTTTCAGAGGTGGGAAAGGCTGCTGTGGAAGGGAGACTGATGTTGTCCTTCCAATCAATGTAAGACACTGGAGAGACACTGACCATGGGTAAGAATATTTAAGGGGCACCTGGGTGGCTCAGTCGGTTAAGCTTCTGACTCTTGATTTTGGCTCAGGTCCTGATCTCATGGTGTGTGAGTTCTAGCCCTGCGAGTTCCAGCCCAGCATCAAGCTCTGCACTGACAGGAAGAAGCCTGCTTGGGATTCTCTCTCTCCCTCTCTCTGACCCTCCCCATCTCTCTCTTTCAAAATAAATAACTAAACTTAAAATAAGAACATTTAATATGTCAGCTGTGAATTATAGTTAACTCTACCACCGTAGTGTTTCACTGTGAGAGAAATTAATTCTGAAATACTTTTATTGACCCTTTGAATATCAGACTATTTCCTCATACTTGGCATCATTAAAAGATTGGGTCTCATGGGGCCTGGTGATCATTTAGATTACACAAGACTGGAGGGGCTACAAAGGGGCATGAAAGAGAAAAGGAGGAACATGTGTGGGACAGATTATATAATTCTGAATGCCACTTAAAAATGTTACATTCTAGAGGCAACAGGAAATCATGAAAAATGTTTAAGCATATGACCACATATGTGTTTTATTTATTTTTTTAGTGTTTATTTTATTTTGAGCGAATGAGAGAACATGAGCAGGGGAGGGCCAGAGAGAGGGGAGGACAGAGAATCTCAAGCAGTCTCTGTGCTGTCAGCGCAAAGCCTGATGTGAGGCTGGACCCCACCAACCATATCATGACCTGAGCCAATATCCAGGAGTCAGATGCTTAACCAAATGAGCCAACCAGACGCCCCCAGGTATGTGCTTTAAAAAGAGAAATCAAGCAGCAGTGTGTAAGATACTACAGAAAAAAGAAAGATAATGAAACTCATGGAGGTAAATATTAGAAATAAAAGCTGATAATTCCAGATACATTTTGAAGATACAAACAGCTGGTTATAGCAGCAGGTAAGATTATCGAGTGACAAAGAAAGGAAAATAACAAAATGACTATTTCAGTTTCTCCAGCTGAGCACAGTTCATTGTGGAAAACCAAACATTACAAAATTATCTTAGGAAGTTATTAGCCATAAATCTATGAAAATATTACTCTGAAAATTGAGTATTTGTCCACTAGATCTTCCTCAAAACAAATCCATATTTCCTCACAAAGGCAATATAACAATTCCACCTGATTTTTTTTTTGCAACATTCCCTGACATGAAAAAGTGGAGTCTTTCTTGTGAAAAATTAAAGAGAAATAATAGTGCTTAGATTCAAGCTTGAATTTATAGATTGAAACCTTAAATCTAGATACCGATTTCAAAATATTCATTTCAGACTTTTAAAGTGGAAATGACATTGGCATGTAAGCTATCTGTATGTCTCAACTCCTCAGGTTTAGAATTCCTAACTTTTAAGAGGTTAAGACATAGCTCCTATCAGTCACAAAGGTCTCATTGCTATGACCAGTGAGGAAATTATTTCCCCTACTAGATACTCACAAATCGTTACTTTTGCATTCTTCCGTGCATTCATTTGTTCATTATTCTGAAAGACATTTAAGTGCTAATAGTTGACACCACTGTGGAGTGTTAGTCATCAAGAAGTCTAATGGTAATAGAAATACATGTGAATAAACAAGTACATGCAATTAATTATGTTAACAAATTAGAAGATGAGACTTGGTGCCCAATTAAAAGGTCAGTGGTGAATGGAAGGAAGGATAAGGATGAGGGTAAAAGAGTATTAAAATGTTCCCAATATTACTGAGGTTGGGAACTTCTTTAGCAAAGGGATCATGTGTTACATAGCTTCATAACTTTGGATACGTGTTTCTAACACTCAGGAAGCACTTGGCAAACAGTTCAATAACTAAATTTCTACCTTTCCCTCAGCAGACTATAAAGATCTTGAAAAGAACAAGTATGAATATATTTGGAATCTTTTACTGCACTTCTTAATATATATTTGCTAAATATAAGTAAAGCATATTTAAAAACTAGTGCATTTGGGGGTCTTCTTTCTTCTGATATTTTAGTTTACTCCCTTGACTTGTGAAATGACCAAAGTCGTATTGCTTTTTTTGGTATGTGTGATGAATGTCTTGATGTCCTCTCTTTATAGCTTTATGTTTTATGGTATTTATGTTTGCACATTTGTTTTATAAGCAGTTTATGCAAACAATATATTAACTATTTGTAAAACAAGAGATCAATGCATCTGAATGCAGTGTGCACTGGGCTGGCAAAAGATGATGTTTTATCATTTTTATGACATATTTCCCCTTGGTGTGCACTACTCCTGATCCAACCCTTCTATTTGCCTTATCTAGTCACTGAAAAGCTCTAACTATACTGTTTAGAAATAAAACAAAAAAAGAAAAATTGTTAAAATAATAGTAAAGCTTCTAAATAATCTTATGATTCAGTAACATAAGGATGAAACAATCAATGAATCAGGTAATTCATGAACAGCTCTCACTAAAGTCAGGATCAGGTAGAGGACCCCTTGGCAGGCGGATCTTTTTTTTTCTTTTTTTAAAAATTTTTTTAATGTTTATTTTATTTTTGAGAGAGAGACAGAGACAGAGAGAGTCAGAGCATGAGTGGGGGAGGGGCAGAGAAAGAGGGAGACACAGAATCTGAAGCAGGCTCCAGGCTTTAAGCTGTCAGCACAGAGCCTGACTCGGGGCTTGAACCCACAAGCTGTGAGATCATGACCTGAGCCAGAGTCGGATGCTCAACTAATTGAGCCACCCAGGTGCCCCAGCAGGCAGATCTAACCCTAGAGTCATTTCTGTCTCTCTCTCTCTCTCTCTCTCTCTCTCTCTCTCTCTCTCTCTCTCTCTCACACACACACACACACACACACACACACACACACACACACAATCCCTTCCTACTTCTACCTAGAATTATTCTGTCATGTACTACCTGGTATCTCAGCGAGGTATTTACCTTGCTCTTTAAAAAATATGCCAATAACTTTAGGCAAATTAAGGATTTCCAATGATTAAGTCAGTGGAATGACAGGTCTAACCCAAACCTTCCTCCCAGATTTAAATTGTGGACATGAATCTTATAATACAAAATAGAAGGACAGGGAGTTTAATGCACAGAGTACTTTGGCAGGCAGAACTGGACTGGATCAGTAGAATTAGATAGCTTAGGGAATTATGGACTAATATAAAGATCAACCCTAAGTCACAAAATGACTTGACTGCTATACTTACTAAAAATGAGGGTGTGTGTGTGTGTGTGTGTGTGTGTGTGTGTGTGTATGTGTGTATTCCTCTTTGAATATGCTTTATGAACTCAAAAATTACAGCTATAATAAAATGTGATAGGGTTCTTAACTACTCAAATTACCAATTGCTTATTCATTAGCAACCTCCTATCAATTCTGTAATTATATTACTTCATCTGCCTCCTCCTTCTTCCTTTTAAACAACTAGATTTTAGTTTGAATATGTAATTCTGTATGAGAAGTTCAAGTACTCTACCATTTTTTTTGCCTTTGAGATAAAACAACATTATCAAGTAACATTTAAACCACTTCTAGATTTCCACAAATAAGGAAAGTGGCTACCAACAGAGCCATTTGAAACTCAAGGGTACAGCATACTAAAATCAGAAATCAATTAAACTCCTTTGTTATACCCTATTAGTTTTTTTTTTAAATACTATGGATGCTGTTGGTGATGACAAGTGCTCATATAACCCTCCCAAATCCATGAGTAGGTACAGTGAGGTTTCATTTAGACTCTCCATGGTATGGTAACTACTATGTGGATTTTGGAAGCTGTTCCCATTAAAGACATAAACTCAATAGTATAAGTCTTACCAAATTAGGCAAAGGCATCCCAACATCATCCTGTCAACAGGATAATCGAGTTTCTTTATGCTTGATCTTTCAGTTGCAATCCCAGAAGTTCAAGTTCAAAAGCTTTATTGTCTTTCCCCAAAAAATGTTTGCTCAGCAAGCTTCAGGTAATACTCTACTATTTCCTCAAAGATTTTTTGCTTTTTCTTTCTACATTAAGCTCTATGAAAACTATATTTTTAGAAATGAATGAATCAGGTAGACATTTACAGAAATGATAGTTTATTATGAACCTGTTTTGCTCCCATTTTATTTATTCCACATGTTTTCGTATAGTGAAGCTATTGCAGTTAACATTTTGAGTGATGAGGAGATTGACAGGAAGTTCTAAAACACACAGAAAATTCTGTTGGCTGTAGAGTTAATATATAATAGTTGTTCTGTCTTTCCATAGGAAAATACACAGGTATATTGACCTAGAGCAAATATGTTTTCCAAGGAAAAAATCTGCATAAACCCATCACAGAGAAAAAGAAGAGTTAATCTAATCATCATTAACACAGAACAAAATGATGGTAGTCTTTCATCACTGGGTTGTAAAGTGAAAATTTCCCTGGAGAAATTTTCTCATAAGCAAAGTTTCTACCCTATCCCTGTTCTTCAAAGTGCTCCTTAGCACGAGCACGGATACAACTCTTTCACTTATCAGAATGTTCATGGACACAATTTCTTTTACTCAACAGTACCGAGAAATAAGACAGACCACAAGTAATATGCCAAGCCCTAAGAGAGTTGGGCCAATCAAAACTAAAGGAGCTATTGACTGCCTTTTTGACAGGGACACAAACTATGAGTCAAAGAGAGTCGCATTCTGCCTAGAAAGTGGAACAGCTGTAGGAGACATATGGAGCTGCTGTGGAAGAGAAGCTGCCTGGTTTGTGGAGTGAGACCCTAATCAAAGTGATTGATGCCAGATCAGATGCAGAAATTCCACAGACTCTCTTCTGAGGAGAGTCTCTTGGCAGATAAGTACAAAATGTTCTAATGAATGGGACAGACTGTATGTAGCACCTGAATGCCCCTAAAATAAATGTTAATTTTACTTGAATGCTATATTAGCCACAAATGACTTTTTTCTAGTACTAAATATAAAGCATAAAGATGATTTAAAATTGCCATAATCAGAAATGTATGTACAGAAGTGAAATTCATAATGCTGTCATCCAAATAGGCATTTCAATTAGAGATGAGACATTTTACCTAGGGATGGTTTAAGTGTACTTTCATACTTTTAACATTAATACTCTGGTCATTCTTCATCGACAGAACTTAGTAACTACAATGAAGAAGATAATAATAAACATAAATAGTAAGTCCTTGTCATATATCATAATGAGCTTAATTAACAAATATGTGTTTATGAAAGCTAAATAGAGAATGGGGTTTTGAGAATTATCAGGTAACACCAAATGTTGACTCGCAGTGTTTATTTTAAGTATCTGTTTGGCTTCTACTTCTACTCCTTAGAAGCTGACACTGGTGATACCCTCCAACTTTCTACTCAAATCTCAGCCATTCAAAACTATCCATCCAGCTAAAACTGCTTAATAAATGTGAATCAATAATAAAATTAGGCTAACAAAAGACAATCTGCTTCAAACTATCACAACTCATTCCCAAGACTCTGGGTTAGCCACTCCATTAGATTACATTGCTACACTTGCAGTCCATTAGTATAGATTATCAGAGACTAAAAAAATATATAAGCCCAGGAGACTTGACTAAACTGCATTAGGTAAAAATAAACTATAAATCAAAAGAAAAATGGATAAATGTGCTATGTGACTATCAAGATGAGATCATCATTTTTGTTTTAATCATCGGATCCTGAACAGATCTCAATAATGTGCCATCAATTTACTTAGACATAATAACCAAGAAATAAAATGAGAATCCTTAGGCAATTTAATTGTCCTAATGCTCATACAGCTGCCAGGATAGGAATTACCCCCTGGAACTAATTCTTGGAACTTCAGTTAAGGTTTTCAGACCGGCAGGTAACACTACTTATACTAATATGGTCATTTATGTAAATGAATCCCACTGGCTTTAAAGAGTTAAAGTGATAATTTCATCTGATTTATTTAAAAAAATGGAAAAACAAAACTTCCTACTCATGTGTATGGGACTCTGAAATACTCTCACAGCCTAAAAAGTAATAAGCAATTTTTTAAATGTTTTTAATGTTTATTTATTTTTGACAGAGAGAGACAGAGAGACAGAGACAGAGACAGAGCATGAGTGGGGGAGGGGCAGAGAGAAAGGGAGACACAGAATCTGAAACAGGTCCCAGGCTCTGAGCTGTCAGCACAGAGCCTGACGCGGGGCTCGAACTCACGGACAGTGAGATCATGACCTGAGCTGAAGTTGGACACTCAACCAACTGAACCACCCAGGCGCCCCAGTAATGAGCTATTTTTAAACTTCAGCATGATTAAACTTTCCTAACTACTAAGTAATATTTCCCTGTGTCTGATAATGAATAACATGCTCACACATGAAGAAAAATTACTGAGTGGAAGTAATGTACATTCTATTAACAGGTGATATAAACAGTTACTATTCTGTTAATACCAGTGTCCAGTACTACTCAAAGAAAATTAGAATAAACACTTACATATGAGATTTAAACTAAATCACCATTAGTGTTTTATTGATGTGAAGTGTTGTGGTAACTGCAAACTGCAGAACACACATGAAAATGCACAAATCACTATTGCTAATATCATACATATATATATATATATATATATATATACACACACACACATATATATATAGTCATATGACAAGATGTCTCATTTCATATCAGTCTGTGAATCGTGATCAACTGTAAATTGACCCAAATCTTCAATAACATTATCCCTAGCCATGAACTTGAAAAAAATGTACATATAAAAGCAATGATTCTGATTAGAGACTGATCAAAATCCCATTTCTAATGAGTTTATGCCAATATTGAAGCACCAGTGTCTACACACTCTAAGACAGCATCCAATACAGTAAACATCTCACTCAACAGAAAGTATGACAAAAAGCTTATCAATAGATTGCCTTGTGGGTAAGTAATAAAGTCTAGGCCAAACGGCAATACAGAGCATTCATATTCCTTGAGACAAAGTTCTTATTTATGTGAACTAAAGTAACTCCTTAAAACACCTAATTACTCAAGTGAGTTTATTCTAATTTGCCTAAGGTAAATCATTTTATGATTAAATCTATCTTAAAATAGACATGGGGAGTCATACGCATGCATCTAAATGAGAAGACCAATTTCCAGTAAGTTAAAAAGTCAATCTAATAGTGCAATGATTTATAAGCCACAAAGTATGTGTATACAAAAGCATGAGTCTTTAAAGTGTGTACCACGTCACTCTTGTTATTTTTATAACTTAAATCATGTAGGCAACGTAAAAACAATCATCCCCTTACACATTTTACTTGCTTTGAGAAATGTTAAAAAAACAAACATGAAAACTCTATTCTGTTGCTCAAAATAGACAAGGACATATCTTTATTTTCACACTCCTCTAGGCCATGTTTATTTCTCCTACTGAATGAAGTGGCTATTTTTAGCATAGCATACTCAATAGTATATTGTGAAAGAATGTCAGTATCATTCTAATACCATTATATGTTTTTTCAAGTTTTATTAAGAGTGCATTTCACAATGATGATTGAATCAAGTAATAGGAACATAGGTGTATTTTCAGTTCTAAGCCTTGCAGTACATCCATGATAATGTGAACTATAGGCTTTGTATACATTATAGAAGATACTTCAAAAAGGTATTTCTCTGCAGATTATCTTTTGTTATGTATAAAAAATAACTGGGGAGAAAATTCATAACTACTTGAACTTTCTATGAAAACACAGGGAAATAGGGGCACCTGGGTGGCTCAGTCGGTTAAGCCGCTGACTTTGGCTTGGGTCATGATCTCACACTATGTGAGTTCAAGCCCCACATCGGGCTCTGTGCTGACAGCTCAGAGCCTGGAGCCTGCTTCGGATTCTGTGTCTTCTTCTCTCTCTGCCCCTCTGCCTCTCATGCTGTCTCTCTCAAAAATAAATATTTTTTAAAAAAATTTTAAAAAGAAAACACAGGAAAATAATGTATTTTAATTCGTGTTTTGATTCCAAGCAAAAGCAAAAAAAAAAAAAAAACTCTTAGGAATAATTTAATGTAAAGCTAAAAACTGCCTCAGGATACACTTCCTACCTGGTAGAAGTAAGAAAATTGCTAATAGTTTGGATTGGGGGTTTGGGGAAAAGAGAAGAGTCAAGAATAACCCCCTAGGTTTTTGTTCTGAGTAGCTGAGGGAATGGAAGAATCTTCACTGACTTGCAGCAGACTATGGGAAAAGCAGAAAGATAAACATGCTTTATTTACTACAAACCATCAAAGACACAAAATAGAAGCCTTGTGAAAGATTAATAAAGGGAGTAGAATCACATTTAAAAGTGAACATGTATTTCCTTCCCCCTGAGATGGAAGGAATACAGAGGAATACAGGGCAAGAATCTAGAGAGTCTCATTCATTTACAGACATGGAATCCCAAGATCATTTTATACATATGTAATAAGAAATCCAAGGGCAAAAATAATGTTTCCCACTGCTTGGCACTACTAAGGGATATCTAAATATATGAAATGCTGTACAAGATTAGTTATTCACAACTACATGCATTATAGGCCACAGGTGTAGCATCATATGAATTGAAAAATCTGAATAAATCCAACTTACTGATCATTCCCAAGTGTTAAACACCAGCAGGAAGTCTGACTTCCAAATCTCTGAATGATGGCAGAGCTTTGCAATTATAACCATGTAACTTAATATCAGACAAACTTAGGACTTTAAAATTGAAAAGCACCATCAGCCCACCAATGTCAATATCCTACACAACGAGGACATCTGCTTCATGATCCCTGGCCAAACTAATTTCGATCTCCAACCTGGGTATTTTCTTATGGCTTATAAAGTTTACTTATCAATAATGTACCTCAAGAGGATCAATAGTCTCATAAATGAAAATGTTTTCTTTGACATATCTGAGAAATACTTTTTCAAGCATTATAGCCTTTTGGAAGACAATTCTATATTATTAACTGCAAAGTATTATCTAGAACATAGCCCCAAGGAAAGTACCTTGCTTGTAGTAGGAACTATTAGAGATTAGAAACAAAGATGTCCTGTCCTCTACAGTCCAAATCTGCATGAAAGAAGGAAATATGAAAGGAAAAAATGTTTATTTTATAACTTATAGGAGTATGAGAAGTAACAGGTACAAAATGCTTATTTGATCTAATCCTAGCTTGGCTTACTGAACTGCCTAATGATGTTGACTGAATCAATCAATACTAGTTTAAAAAGTAATGAAAGATTTTTGAATGGCTTCCCAACATTCTTGGAATCTCTAGAGTTGCCCCAGAGGCGAGTGGCTGCTTGGCTAACAATTAGGCCAAAGACCTAATAAATTAATTTACCATTTTGAAAAAATAAAAGATGGCCAATGTTGAGTTGATAACAGTATTGAGGAACAGCTTTTCATGTTTTTTTTAAATGAAATAAACACACTTCATAGCTATTTTATTTTCCCTCAATTCTTACTTCAGGAAAAGCCATCCACACTTTCATGCACATGCTAACCTATGAGACACTTTCCAGTGTGAGACAGAGAAATTACCATTTAACATTACTGGCACAGAAATTCTGGTATTGCGAAAAGCCAGAGTATGAACCTCCAAAGAACATGCATAAGCATATGTACAGACAGAGTCTTCTAAGCTAACACTGAAAATTATTTTCTAGAAATTCTAAAAGCTCATTTGGAAAATGGCCTTTTTTAATCGACGCCCAAACTTGCAGGAATAATCAGGGTATCCATCTTCTCTTCTATACATGAATTGCTTTGCAGAATTCCTACAACACTTTCTCCCTACAAACAAGACACCAAAAAAGAGTGCCAGATAAAGGGAACCTCCTTCAAGAAACAAGATAAAGGGAAGAATCAACAAAATCTACAATTTCATGCCTCTTTCAGGCTTACAGAACTGTGTGCAGGTAACAAAATAGACATAGCTGGCCTTCTGAAAAATAATGACAATACTAACAGTGAACATGTTCCAGAAACTTAATATACCCAGGTACTGCAGGAGGCATGACCGTATTTGGTAAGATAAATCATTATTACTGTTGATAAGATAAGTAATCTGAAACCATCAAATAGTAGAGAGATCTTAAGTAAGGATTCAAATCTAGGAATTCTGAATCAAAATAACACAGTGGCTATGAGTTCAGGGTTTAAAACCAGGCATTCTGAGTTCAAACTCAGGCCCTCAACTCAACTGTTCTCTGTACGTTACCCTATTTATAAAAGAGAATCACAATGTATTATTTTAATAGGTTGAGAAACGTGAATAAGTTACTAATATTCACAGTCTAATCATGGGAAGAATAGCAGAAAGACCCAATTTGAGGAACATTCTACGTAATACCCAATGAGTACTCTTCAAAAGTGTCATAGTCATGGAAAACAAGCAAAGACTAAAAAACAATCACTGATGAGAGGAGGTTAAGTAGACATGACAACTAAATGCAAGCTAATTCACATCCTGGATTGAATCCTGAAATGGAAAAAGGAAGTTAGTGAATAAACTGGTGAATCAAATGATGTCTGGAGTTTAGTTAACAGTAAGGTACCAAGGATAATTTCTTAGTTTCAACAAAATTTATGACAGTTGTGTAAGATATAAACACTGGGGGAAACTGGATGAAGAATATGTGACAACTCTCTGCACTGTATTTTCAACTTTGCTATCAAGCTACAATCAGTTCAAAATTTAAAGGTTATTTTTTAAAGTAAATCAGTTAAATTGATTAATATGTGACACAGAAGAGTGCCATGCACATAATAAATGAATAAATATTAGCTTTTAGTAGTTAGAAATAGTAATGTGCTAGACTCTGCACCCATGGCAGAGATGAAGATAAATATTGGAGGGGAAGGAGACAAGAAAGTAATTACAAAGGATCACGGGGATAAGCGTTGGCAATCTGCTGTCCTGCATCTGAAGGACTGAAAGTCAAATATGTGTAGGACAGAAAACAGTAAGGATAAAGTTCCCCATCTTCACTGTCCTATTGCACCACACCCTTCCTACTACATTTCTTACTCCAATTATCTACAAAGATACGCAGTCATACTCCCTTTGACTGCCATTAAAACTTAGGGGGAACTGTAAATTTTTTTTTATTATTGAAGTATAGTTGACATACAATGTCATCTTAGTCTCAGGTGCATAACATATTGACTCAACAAATCTATACACGAATCCGTGCTTACCATGATAAACGTAGCCACCATCTGTCACCAAACAAAATTATTACAATACTATTGATTATTTTCTCTAGGCTGTACTTTTCATCTCCATGATTTACTTATTTTATAAGTGGAAGTTTGTACCTCTTAATCCCCTTTATCTATTTTACCTACCCCCGCCACTCCCCTTCCTTGTGGCAACCACCAGTGTGTTCTCTGCATTTAAGAGTCTGTTTTTTTTTTTTTTTTGTTTGTTTGTTCATTAGTTTTGTTTTCTAAATTCTACATGTCAGTGAAATCATATGCTATTTGTCTTTCTCTGTCTGACGTATTTCACTTAGCATAATACCCTCGAGCTCTGTCCATGTTAGCCAAGATATGAAAAGATTCGTTTTGCTGTTAGCTAACTGAAAGTCAAATGTTTTAAAACTCTTGACAATGGAGAAGTTTAAAAGGCAAAATTTTGACTTGTTAGAAAGAAGAGAAAACTATACTAATGTTGGTGACTGTTTTTAATGTTTAAGAATATTTCAACTTTCTGTACAGAGCAAGCTGCTCTCAGTTAACCTGCCACAAGATAGGTCAATGAATGCTATGAAAAATGCATGAAAAAGACTGACAGCTTTGTGGGATAGATGCTATCCTCTGGAAAGGTGTGGCAGCACAAGCTTTATGTTTGTATGTAACAACTGAGATAGTGAACAGATCTTCACACATGCAGAAATCAGAAATGTAGTGACAGGTCTTGCAATGCACATGAGGCCTGACTCAGATTCCTAGAAGAGGATGTGTCATGAACACCCTGTATATCTTCACCCTTCAAAAAGGGGATCCATATTGAAAGTACAGAGCACTGAATAAGTATTTATTGAACAAATATCACATTTTATTTATTCTAAGACTCAAACCCTGAATCTATTTTAGTATCTCTAAGATCAAGATATAGCTTACAATCAAACATCATTGTTTAATTTAGCAACATTATTTTCTTCCTCCGTGGTCTGTACAAAAGAGATGCATTTTGAAATCGACTCATTTTACATTTGAAAAAAGTGGTGACAAACTCTTTATGCTTTTCATATGTAAGTTGGTACTATTATACTTAGCACTAATACAGAAACACTTAGGAGAAAATGATTGATGCAAATTATACTTGCGAATGACTTCCACTTTTGTCTTACACACAGAATTGGCTCCCTTCCCTACTTTTCCTCTCTACCTGAACATTAATTGAGCAGCAAAGTTGAAATTGGTATTATATATAATATTCAAGAAATACAATGAATACTCTATTTTCTTAACAAATAGGCTAAGTGGGTTGATAGTAAATAAAATATTTCTAGGATAAAATTGGAATCACATTGAGAAGCATATGTAAAAGCCTGGGAAAGACTCCCTGAGCACCAGGACACTAATATTCAACATCTGACACCAACATTCAGAGATTTGGGGTAATTATCGTTGAAATAAATCATTGATGAGTGGAATTTTTGGCATGGGATGCTAACAAAACATTTGGCTAGGAATTCTAGCACCTTCATGAAAAAAAAAAAACATCTGTAACTATTAGTAGGATGGTAGTTTTGATTCAAACTATAAAACTTAATTTGGATGGCCTGTTTTACCTGGACCCATGTAGTAAGTCAAACTACACCACCCATTTAAGTCATCTCTAATTTCTTTCTTTGTATAAAGAGACACTAATATAAGACAGACTCATCAACATGTGACAATAATATACACTAGAGGCTGATCACACACACACACACACACACACACACACACACACACACACACAGTTACATACCAACACACACAATTGCATGAGTCCCTCTCTAATAGAAAACACACTTTTCTTAAGGAATTGGTTAGAGGGACAACAGAGAATTGAATGGGGAAGTATGATACACAAATAGTTCCAGGACAAGGGTAGAATATGATAAATATATAAAAAGATGCAGGACACATAAGAGATTAGAAGAGGAAAAACAAAAGGGGATGTCCAGCTCAGTAAATGGAAGAAGTTTTAAGAAAAAGCCTGAATTTATCTTGAGCAGGTTAAAAGATGGGGGTCTTCATTAAGTTATTCAATCTTGAAGGTTACAGGTAGCATAAGGTGTTCACTGTTGACTGTGTCTCTAGTTCAAGAAGTATTAGCTAACTTTAGCCTTATTCCCAAAGTCCCCCTTCCCATCAGAGACTGTTAGCAACAAATGTCCTTGCCATTTGGAAAATTCTGGTAATAAATGCATCTGCAACTCTCAAGAGCTTCATCTTAACAGATCAAGACCAAATGAGAAGTTGTCATCCACGGCAGCATTTGACGACATGCTATCTGCGTTGTAATACTGCTACAGATGGTTAGTGTGTGTCTTTAGTCTAAAGTACAAGACATGCCAGTGAATATGTAAAAACCTGTGAGGTGGATTCATTAGTAGTAGTGGCAGTTGTGTGACATCATATTGTCATTTTTCAAATAGCTGTGGTATGGCTTGAAAAACTTCACTACAAAGCCCTTTTGCTTGTTTTGTTTCCCCCTGCCATTCTTCATTAACACATCATGTAGATATAGTCCTTTATATCGGATGAAACTTTTGATGGATTAAGAATGTATGTGAAGTGAAAGAGATTCTGGAAAACATACAACCAGTTTTTATTTTCTATCAAAGATATTAGCAACTGAATGACAACTACCAGAAGTCAGGTCATGTGGCTGGGTGGAAATGACACTGCAGTTACCACCACGTCATGTGGATTCGATTACAGACTCTGCCACACAGAAGGTTTATGTGCTTGGAACCCTGTTAGCTCTTCACTTCAATGGGTTTTGTAAACTGTAAAGTGACAGGTACTTTTTCCCCCCTTATCTCTAAAGGGCAGCAATTAACAAGACAGGATGATGGCTACGACTACTTCAGCCACTCAAGCCTGATGAGCCTGTGAATGAAAGTGAGTCATCTCTCTCTCACCAGCTCCTCCATTCCCTCTCCTCCATTTGAGGACAATCAAGATCACCGATGCTGTAATTTCCTTGCTCCGAAGGTGGTGCGGGGACAGAAAATCTGATGATCCCAACTTCCATGTGTGACAGAGCTGAACAAGGGTGAGGTCAGTCATTAGTTCTGGAACTGGAGGTGGGGAGCAGGGTTACTGGCTGATCCAACTCTGCCATCACTGTGCACAAAACTCAAATCTCAGTTCTGTGGTTATGTGATCCAGAATATGTGGCTTCTTAAAAGCTTGGTCTTGTCATATAGAAAATCAAGGGTCTCACTGGAGTCTTGTGAGAATTAAGTGACAAACTGCTTTGTCTGACATGTGATGAGCACTTATAAGCATGTTCTGCTGCTACTGCTGCTTCTACCTCTGTTCATACCTTAGTCCATAAATACATTACTTCAAAGATAAGACAGCAAATCAAATGACATGCCACTTGGGAACAAATTTTAAAAATCTCCATAGGAGTAACTGGATTTTAGGAATATGGTAGACTAATAGTATATAAGCATTGTGCTAAGAATCAGCCATTAAAAAATGGGAGGAATTCATCTGGCCTATGGTTTTGAAATATATTTGTATATGAATACATGCATGTAAAAGGAAAAGGAACTTAATAAAGAATAAAATTTTTACTTGGCAATCACACACTCTGCTAACAAAAGAACCCATATTAGTTTGTATTACTACATTTTCATTTACCCATTTAGTTACCATATTTTGAGAGCCTACAGTAAACTAAAAAGTGTAATGAATGCTGTACTGCGTGGTACGCCCACAGATCCAAGAGCTGAAGTACGCAAGTTAAAACAAAGCTTTAGCTTCTGTTTTTTATTGATATCTACTAAAATTGAATGTGGCAAAGGATTTGAGCCCCGTCTGTCCCACTACAATCTGGTCCACTGTGAAACTTAGAGCCAAATGAGGTGCCTTGAACCATTCAAATTCGATGGCCCGGTTTATCTACCATCATTCAACCCTTAACAATGAATGATAATTTCTGCCTCTTCTATTAAACTGCCTCTAGAGGGCAAGATAGTCCCAATCTATCAGGTATCTAAGTATTTTTTTTTTTTTCCATCACATCCACAAATCCACAAACAGCCTACAGCAAAGTGGAAAACCACCACATGTCCAACACAGTATAGGCAATCTTGTCATTCATGAGAAAAATAAAAAAATAAGAAATGTTCTAGCCAATCATTATAAAAGCAATACAGAGTAAGAGGTTTGCTGGTAACATTAGTTCACTTCTACTGCTAAACTTCCACTGTGAGCATTAACATGTCGCTAGGCTTGTTTTGATTTCATTGTCCCATTAACAAAAAATCTATTGTTGGGGCACGTGGGTGGCTCAATCGGTTAAGCGTCCGACTTCAGCTCAGGTCATGATCTCATCATTCATGATCTCATCAGCCCCGCATCAAGCTCTGTGCTGACAGCTCAGAACCTGAAGCCTCATTTAGATTCTGTGTGTGTGTGTGTGTGTGTGTGTGTGTGTGTGTGTGTGTGTCTCAAAAATAAACATTAAAAAAATAACAAAAATAATGTATTATGTGTGGATAATGCCAAATACTGCCTATGTGGCTTCCTCACATTCATTATGAAGATCAGTAAGACAATGCTGGACAGCACTGTCCATTACTTTGAAGAAATAAGACCTTTAAACACAAAAGAACATTTCTGATTTGCATACCATGGTCAGCTGATAGATTCCCTGTTATTGGCCATGTATTAATCTTGAAGGTTCAAAAAGAGCAATGAGATATTTCTGTTGTTTTTTTTTTTTAACTTGAAATAGGAAAAACACATCCTCAGTATCTTTTAAGTGGTTCCTGCAACAAAACTTACCTTCAAAGTCCTTAACAAAACAAAAAAGTTTTTTACAAAGTTCCATCTGGTTATTTTAATCAAAAAGCTTCCTCTAATTCAGCTTACACAACTGTCTTAACAATGTTGCACTGCTATAACCCAGGGGAGCTGTCAGCGGACACACTCCAAGCTCCAGAAAGATAACACTTAAAACATGATACCCTCTGAGCTCCCCTGAGATGAGCATCCAGCTTGACAGTTTACAAGACATTTGGGTTTGTTTCCTCTACTAACCCTGTCACAAAAACCAAGGGAAGACTGAAATTAAATAAATAAAAGACCTATTAAAGCCAAAGCACATCACTTTCAAAGTCTAGGTCTTAAGATCCCATTGGGTATTTTTACATTCATTTTCAATTAGCTATTTTTCCTTTAATGAATTTCAGGAACGTTCAGATTCACAGATTAGGCAGGTTAATGAAAGCCACTGGTGTTCTGGCAGAGCCATGTTTTCATGAGAAGGACATTTGGGGTGAAGTGGCAACTCATGCTCAAATGAAGAGGTGCCATATGGAAAGATTTTTAAAATATTGGTGAACTTCACCACCTCCCAGCATAGATGTTTGTCAGAGCTTTACACCCTTTATTAAACAGGTGAAAATTTTCAAGAAAACAGATGGACTAGGGGAAAAAAAATAAGTAGCAACATGATGCATTGACCTTTCAAGACATAGTTTGCTGGAATTGACTTGAAAGAAGAGCATATCTGGCCACACCCTTGGTAAGAAAGATCAATTACTCTGGACAGGAAAAAAGAATGGATCAAGTCTTAAAATGAAAATGAAATGGATTTTCAGAATACAGCAAAGGAAATTGAATTTATAGAGAAAAAGATAAAAGGGGTAAAAAGATTTAAAGCCAATATAAGGTGCTATGGCAGCTACAGAGAAATTAACTCATTTACACATCGTTACCAATAGCACTGATTTCCTAGAACTGCTTCCTTTTAATAGCATGACCCCAACTGAACTGCTTTAGGGAGAACAGGTGTGTGACACCCATACTTCTACTAGGTAGGAAATATATGCTAAGGCAACTTTTAGCTTTACATTAAATTAATCTTAAGAATTTTTTCTTTTTCTTTGTCTTTTTTTTTGCTATTACATGTAATCAAAACACCAATTAAAATATATTATTTCACCACATTTTCATAGGGAGTTCAAATGTGATGAATTTTCTCCCTAATTATTTTTATACCTAACAGTAAGATAATCTGCGGAGAAATACCTATTTTTAAGTGTCTTTAAATATATACAAATCTAGAAAGGGACAAGATAAAAGTCTTATGTTCCTTCTGTTGTTCCCCAGTTCAGTAAAAAATTTTCTATAATGGAAACCAATAATATCATAATTACACATATAATGATGGCTGAAAACATACTGGTCACTTTCCTAGGCACTTTATATACATGATCTCATTAAATCTTGAAAGTGGCCTATTCCCATGTTATAAACGGGAATCTGCAAAAAGAGAGTTTAAAATGTTGCCCAAAGTCATTGAACACATTTGCATTCAGCTTCAGAATCGATGGGAAAATGTCTTCAATGCTCTTTAGAGTTATTCTTAGAATGGAAATTCAAATGGGAATTATAGAACCGAGTCTAGTCACAGTTAAAACTTTTGTGTTCAAGAAGATTAGGTGTCTTCTTATAGAAACGAATGGAAGGACTCTTTTGAGAGGCATAGAAGACACCAAGTTGCACATGGTATTAGACTCCAAACCCACCGGGGTTTTTATGGAGTAAGAGCAGGCTGGAAATAATTAAATATAGTTCTTCTGCTCATGGAAGAAATGGGCATGTGGGTCTATGTTCTAAGCCCCAGTTATTACTGGTTAACTGGTGAAAGAAAAACTCTTATCTTTTGGGAGGAGGAGGATGAATCTCACATTCAATGGTTGAAACTACAAGCTGGCTTTCACTTCTAATACTGTCCCAGAAAGTCACTTTAGGCTCCAGCTAATAGTTTTACCCATCTACCTTGCCTCTCCTTCTTAGATATTATTGCGTAGAAATAAAACCAGATACCACTTGTGTCAGCTCACTGCCTTTATTTTTTTTTTAATTTTCAAGTTTTTATTTAAATTCTAGTCAGTTATATATAGTGTAATATTAGCTTCAGGAGTAGAATTTAGTAATTCATCACTTACATATAATACCCAATGCATATCACAAGTGCCCTCCTTAATACCCATCACCCATTTAACCCATTCCCGGTCTACCTCCCCTCCAGCAACTCTCAGTTTGTTCTCTACAGGTAAGTCTCTTTAATGGTTTACCTCCCTCTCTTTTTTTCCCTTTCCTCCAGGTCCATCTGTTTTCTTAAATTCCACTTATGAGTGAAATCATATGATATTTGTCTTTCTTTGATTTATTTTTCTTAGCATAATACTCTCTAGCTCCATCTATGTCTTTGTAAATGGCAAGATGTCATTCTTTTTTATGGCTGAGTAATATTTCACTGTATATATATATATATATATATATATATACACACACACACATGTGTGTATATATATGCGTATATATATACACATATACATATGTGTATATATACACACATACACATATATATACACATATACATATGTGTATGTATATATATATATATATATATATATATATATATATATACACACCACATCTCCTTTACCTATTTATCAGTCGATGGACATTTGGGCTCTTACTATAATTGGCTATTATTGTAATGCTGCTATAAACATCAGGGTCAGCTCACTGCATTTAAACAAGTAGGATATTATCCTTTTTTGACAGATGAGGCCAGAGGATCTCTGTATTTAGGTGAGTTACTTATTGAGACAACATTCTTAAACTCTATCCAAAACATAATGTTTTCATAAAACTGTTACCTATTTTGGTCGCACCTAATAGATGCTGAGTAAATGTGGAAGGAAGAACTGACACAGTGTGTAGGTTATTAGAATGCCCGTCACCTCTATCCCAGTGTTATTTCATCACCTTCAGCACATTCTCTTGTACTTATTGCTTATGCTATATTGTTTTTTTTTTCAGGAATGTTAATCAAGACAGAAGTGACAATGAATCCTGAAAGCACTTTAAAAGTACATATATTATTCTACTTCAACTGGATAATTTTCTGCTCAGTTGATTGTGAAAACTGAGACAAAGTGGACTGTAAGCCCCTTAGGGGCAGGCTGAATTTCTCGGATCTTTAATGCTATATTTGTGGGCACCACACACTGCCTAGCATAAGTAAAGCCCAGCAAATACTGATTAATGAAGGTTGGTACCTACATGTATAGAAAGAAGGGCAGATAGTGGCAATGAAGATGAGAGTAAATGCCTGCCAGGGGTATTTCCCACAAGATCTCAGGGAAAGCAGATTAGGGTTTAGGAAAGGTTTACAACTTTCACTGCATTATATGCCTTTTTCTAAGTGAAACAGAGTTTTTCCTCAGTATTCTAGTGTGCAGACATTCACTGGGCTGTATGAAGACAAACACAGTGACAACACTCACTAAAATATTTATGCTCTTTGAGGAAACACAGGAACACAGTTATCTCTAAGAAGGATTCATACACTCTGTGTTAGAATTCAGTCCAAATCTCACACTTGACTATCAAAGAGGAAAATTACTGTTACACTAGAAATGCTACACCACTGACAATATATTGAAACAAGAGCAAAACGCCCCCACTATGCCCACCATGCTTGAGTATTCATACTAACCAGTCATCTACAACATTTACAATTAACAAATAACCTAACAAATCACTGCCATTTACTGATGTGAGCCTGAGGGGAGACTCAGGTGGTTAGCTCCATTAGGACTTAGCAGATCTGATCTCAGTTACAGTGAGCTGACCCAGTTCCTGGTATCCACAGGCAGAGAGCTAATACCACTAAAGGTCCAGCATGAATACATCCCCCACCTCATCTCTCCATTTAAACTGATAAAAGATGTTTTCTTTTCTTCTTTTTTCTTTTCCAGGGATTTAATTATTGAAGGGGAGCAAATAAATTTTTATCAGTTTTCAAGGTAAAGCAAGTATCAGAGAATGCAGACGTAAATTTTGAATGCCAAGAAGATGCCTAAACCCTGGCTACACAGGGTCATCCCTGGACCAGCAGCATCACCACCAGGGAGCTCATTGGAAATGCACAATCTCAGACCCCACCTCAATCCAAACCTGTCCTCCCCACCCCTGCCTGCCCCCAATTAATCCTTATGCACATGTTTTGAGAAGCAGCTGGCTTAAGTAAGAGCACCCCTTTGGGTTCAGAGGGAACAGAAAAGAACCTTGGAAGACAGGCTGCCTAGTAGGCACCGATTCACTGAGCCAGTGCTTCCCCCTGCCCCAATATTTTATCAGAAGGTGTTTTTTTCAGGTTCTGCAATGACTTTCTTTGCCAAGGTGAAACTATCCTAAACTAAAAGACACATTCATATGTAAGAAGGAAAATATTTATCATTAGAAACTCACTTTTCCAAAAATACAACTATGTTTCATATATTTATTCTAGTGACTTTCCCAACTTGGGTGAAGATGAAGACTGCAATCACCTATAATGTTTTAAAAACTAATTCCTTAATATAGGCCCCTGCTTTGGAATATTCTAATTTGGTAACTGTGAGAGAGGACACAGATTTCTGTATTTTCAAAACTCCACAAAGAATTTTGATGTACAATTAGGATGAAGATTTACGGCTTTATTCTTTGGCTGTTAATATTCATGGGAGGTATGGTGGAAGGATGCCTCCTGAGGGATGCTAATCTGGAAATATCAATCTCTTCTTGATCTGGTCTTTGGCCAGCGTCCATTCGAATGGCCCTGAGGATTTTTTTTTCTTTGAGGATTATGATTTCTGGGGCATTTCTCTAAGTTCAAGATGCTCACAGCTCATCCTGCTTGAGTTGAGTTGCAGTCTCAGAAAGCATTCTGTTATAGACTGGAGGATTTACACTACTGAAAAACTATAGCAGGAAAGGGGGTAAAGAAGAGAAATAAAGAAGCGAGTTACTTCTTCAGCCTTTTCTGGGCAATGCCTGTCTCATAAGTGTCTGAGGAACTGGAAAGTGATCCCACTCCTTAATAAATAGGAAACATCAGCAGACTAAAAAATATCCACAAATTCCATTTTTTTAGGGAGAAGAAAACCATTCAAGAAGATGGCAGTATTCATCAGATGGAACTGACCAATTTAAAGTGCTTATTCTCAAGGGAGGAGGTGAGGAGGAAAGCCAGGTAGAGGACAGGGAAGTAGGGAAGTAGGGAACTAGGAAGGACTTCTCAAACTCCTGCGAGGAGGTTTTACGAGCAGCATGTTTGTTTGTTTGTTTGTTTGTTTGTTTGTTTGTTTCTAATAGATTTTCTGGATTCAAGGGCATCTCTGTTCCCTCAACACTCTGCATGCTTCCTTGACCAGAGAGAGCTGTTTACTGAACAACAGTCTGTTTACCATTTTACTATATAAGAAAATTGTGCAATCACAACTCAGGCAAAAGGACAAAGTGTAAGTGAAAAAACAAAGGTTATTTCTATAAAAAACAAGTTTTAAGTTTTGCAACAGCTGGATTAAAGTGAGTCACTACACATAAGTGAGGCCATAGAGGATTTCTATTTCTGTGTGGCTTATTTCACTTAGCATAATGTCTTCCACGGTGTCACAAATGGTAGGACTTCCTTCCTTTTTGGCGAATAATATTCGTACATGTGACAATTTCATTTTCTATTCATCTGTTGGTGAACATTTAGGTTGTTTCCAAGTTTGGTGACTGTGATTGAAGTTACAACTAACATGGGAGCACAAGTATCTTTGCAAGATTCTAATTTAAATTCCTTTGGATAAATACCCAGAAGTGGGATTGCTGGATCATACTGCTGAAAGAGTAACACATTTATGGTTTATTCCATTGTAATGAAAATGAAATTGGAAATTGGAAATGATGCATTAAGAAGTTTTTGCAAAAATGACTTAGAACCTCAATATAGAAACCAGTATTTAAGGGAAAAGGTCTTGGGCCTACATGAAAAGATTAATAAATTAATGTACTTCTGTTTTTATTAAATGTTTATTTCAAGTATATAATTTATTTTTATGATTTCCAGCTGTAGCCTAAAAGCCATTGGTCTTTATTATGTCAGATAAGTCAGCCCCACTCTGGAAAAAGCTTCCACAAGAGATTTTCAAGTTTTGTCCACTGTCACTCACCAAGAATGACACTAATGGGCTTCACTCTAGAAGCACCAAGCGTTGAGAGAGCATATTACTGATAAGAATGTGCTGGGTCATGGTATGGTATTGGGAAATAAAAAAAAAATGTTGAGAACCATTGATTTCAAGTCAAAAACCTGCTTAATTTTCAAATATTTTAAAATACTCCATTACTATTTATAGCACACCTAAATGGCCATATATGCAACTTACCATTTGATTAAGATATATGCCCAAGATACATGCTTTCTAGAGGCAGGTATTTATTTATGAGGACATATTTATGACAGCAGACTCAGCAAATTACAAAAGCCTGCAAAGACCGAGCATGAAAACGAAAAGGTTTTAATCTAAGCTTACACTTCATGCAAACGGAGAGCTCCAGATTAAAATGTTACTTTCCATAAATTGTCAGAAGAATCTCTCACCTACATTACTTCGACATGTGTGTACTTGACAGGCCATGAAGTCTCCAAGTATCTGAAACATTGCCCCTCTGAGAAAAAAGGCACCATGCAAAATGCTTTTTGCAGAGCGGCTCTGCCTGGATCATGTTGAATGTGAACAGAGAGAAGCTATCCTAGGGGCTGTCCTCCACTGACTGGACGTGGGCTGAATTTGTACACAAGCAAAAGGGAAGTCAGGGCACTAGAAGGCCAATTGCCTTTCTGAGATACCTTGATTTGAAATCTTGTTTACCAGAGGTATTCCATACTGGATCACAGAAAACTGACCCAATCATGTCTTCTTAATGGAAAGTGTCAGACATAGATGAACAATGAGAAGAGGGGTCACTTGAGCTCGTGTTATGTCCCAATAAGGCAGAGCTATAATTTCAAGTTCACTCTGACAGCTGATGTACATTCTTGTCTTAGAAAGACTATGCCTATCACAATCCTCAAGGTAAACTGTCTTAAAATTAAGTTGTACACTCCTCTTCGTGCAACCTATGTGTCATACCATTTATTATAACATCAACATTACCCTTCATTTTGAACACATATAAAATATAAATAAAAAAAACATAGTAACTGCTTTGCAGCCCACAGAAATCACTATGCAATTCAGGGGTGAACTGATTCCCAAAATAGAGAAGATTGTATAATTTTTTTTTACATGATTGCATTTCTAGTACAATGAAACTCACATGAAAGAAACTCCTAAGAAATTAAAAACAAGTAATAGAAAACTCCTGTGTTAATCCTCATCTAACGACTAACCTTTCCCACATCAAGTTTAAAAATCACAATAATTAAAACATATGAGCATATGAAAAACATAAAAATGAATTCACACTTAAATTATTAATCACATGTACAGTGGTAAATAAGGACTTAAGATCAGTGAACTATATATTTAATGAAGGAGTCATCTAATGATGGCCTGAAAGTGCTTTACCTGGTCATATTTATTTGTGCTCATACGCGAAGCATTGGATCTAAGCCATACTATAAAGCTGAAATAGAAAGGAATTCTAGTTACTGAGCCACTCAGCATCGTGCCTGAAAGGGAATATCCTCAACCAATATTATTTAGAAGAATTAACAGCAACAGCTATTATAAGATGATATATAGACTTTTATACTGAAGATTCTATAAAACCTTGCTGTAGCAGTTTCCCAGTTGTACTGCATATGTAACACATGTTCCTCAACAGGTATCACTAGATACTGTTTGCAAAGAGGGTTGTGTTCAAACACTTATAGGACATGCTGGATGCTATGAACATCCCTTAGAGTATCAGAACAAACATTAGCAAATTTAAAGTGCTAAGAAATTCTGCAGGCATTCATTCAACTTAACTGTACTGATTCTAGTTTTTCCTCAGATTGTTTGACCCCAGAATTATTTACCAAGAAATACTTATTAATATCTCTTGGAAAATTTATCTACTACATAGTTTGGTCCACTGCCAAAAAGACATTTGTCTTTAATTAAACTTTGGTCAATTAGATAAAAACATTCACATTACTGTAGGTAAGAAAACTAAGGAAATCATTAATTCCCAATGGTTACCCAAAGATTAAAATATAAATAAATGACTGCTATGTTTCTACCTTTATAGATTCCAAAATTTAATACACTAAAATTTGATGGAAAGGACTTTCCAACCTTGACAATATTTTCTAGTAGTTATTAAAAGATCTAAGAAAATCTACAAGTAAAAGCAAACTGTTTTAAATAACTCTGTCTTTAAATACAAAATAATTACAAGACTGCTTTCGTTTTGTGTACAGGTGGCTTGAAATGGCTTCAATTGCTCTGCTTTTGTGAGTTATTGAATGCACATTATTAAATATTTTAAATTATCTCAGAAAATTAGTGTTTCCGCCCTTTTCCTTAATTTTTACAGAATTACTTCTTTAAACTATAAGCAGAAAGATGACAAAAAGTTAGTCATCATCCCCATGATGTTTGTGAACACTGTTTAAACAGGAAAGGATAACAGTATGTGTTCTTTAAACATGATTTTTCTCAAGTGTAACCGGACAAGATTATGTCTTTTGACTAAATCGTGATCATCTTTCACAGCCACTTAGATGCCAAAGATGAAGTGTTGACAGCTTCTGTCTCAAGTTTTCTTGAAGCTAATCAGAGAGTTGATGCCAACTTGGCAGCATCAGTGCCCTGTTGGATAGGTGTTGAAAGTCTCCAAGTCTGGGTGAGAAAATTTGGTCTGGCAGCTGGGGGAATTTCTACAGAAAGCCATCAAACACAGAAAAAGAAGCTGCAGTTTGAACTGTTATAACAAAAACCTATCATTTAAACATGACAAGTATATTACAATAAATACTGGAATTTCCACCATGAACTGTTGGCATTCATGGATTTAATTTTCCAATGTTTAAGAACAATATTTGAAGGTTATGATGCAGTTAAATCCATTTGTCTTTTTCCAGTATGGCTTTCTTCCTGTATGGTTGTTTTTTTTTAAAGCATTTTTCCTCCATGATATAAGAATATTCATCCAAAGTTTTCACTACCATTTTTTAAAGCTTTAATTTTATATTTATATCTTTAATCCACCTAATGTTAATTCTGGTGTCTGATATATACATACATACATACATACGTAGTAGGGACCGAATTTTTTTCTTTCCAAATGGTAATATTTGTCCAAATGTCATCTGAAAACTAAACCTTTTATTTGCCTTATTTGAAATGAATCTTTTAAAGTGCTATATATGTATTCATTTATTTTAATTTTTTAAATGTTTATTAATTTTTGAGAGAGACAGAGCGTGAGCATGGGAGGGGCAGAGAAAGAGACACAGAATGTGAAGGAGGCTCCAGGCTCTGAGCTCCGAGCTGTCAGCACAGAGCCTGACGTGGGGCTCAAATGCATGAACCATTAGACTATACCCTGAGCCAAAGTAGGATGCTTAACCCCAGGAGTGCTGTATCTGTATTTAAACTTGTTTTAGTTTGTATACTCATTATTCTGCTTCATAGTTGTATATGATGTTTCTGTACCTACAACAATACCACCTTGAAATGTACTGTAGCTTTAATGTGTATTTTAATATTAGAATGTAAAATTGGTCATTTTGTTCTTAAAAAATTGAACACTTTGATGGATTTTTTTTTCTAGGCTATATTTTACACCACATGTTTGGAACTGGAATCACTGGTGAAGAAGTTCCTCTAATGAAAGCCTGGGCTTCAATAATTTTACCAGCAAACACTTAGAAAGTTTCCAGAAACAAAAAAAAAAAAAATCAAACCCAATGAAATTATTGGAAAGCACTAAAATGATGAACTCTCAACTTATTTTGAAAAACAAGCATAAATTTTATACTGAAAGGTGACATGAGAAACAGAGGAGTCTTATGTCAAAAATATTAAATAGAAATCTATTTAAAAAACTTGATAAAATCATCGTCTATTCCAAGGAAACAAAACAAAGAATACAGGTATCCATTTTTTATCAAATAAAGATAATATAAATACATCTTGCTTACAGAAAGACAAATATTGTATGATCTCACTTATATGTGGAATCAAACAAGGAGAACTACACAGAAATAGAGAATAAGAGAGTGATTACCAAGGGCTGAGGACTGGGCGGGAAATGGGGAAATGTTGGTCAAAGGGTACCGACTTCCAGTTATAAGATGGATAAGTTCTGGGTATTTAATGTAGAACATGGTAACTGTAGTTAACAATAATGTATTGTATTCTTGAAAACTACTAATAGAATAGATCTTAACTGTTCTTACCCACAAAAAAAAATAAAGGGTAATTTTATGACATGAGGGAGATATTAGCTAATGCTACGGTGGTAATCAGTTTGCAATATAAAAAATTTAGCCAATCAACACACTGTGCGCTTTAAAAACTTACACAATGTCATATGTCAATTATGTTTTTTAAAATAAATAAAACATCCTCCTTATAGTAAAAGTTAAAATAAGTAGCCACATTTTATGGCTCTTACTTAATATTGCTTTGGAAATCCCAGCTAATGACATAACACAAGAAAAAAAAGGTATATAAGTCCTGGGAACATGACTGCCTGTCTGAAAAAATATGAAATATGAACCCAAAATCAATTGGAATTAGAGAACTCAGTTCCAAAATAAAAATATTAAATCCATTTTCCTTTATATCAGCATTAGTAAACAAAAAGGAAAAATCCATAAATACCTAAAATCTAACTACAAATTTAACAAAATACGTTGAGAAAGAAAAGATGACATGAAAAAATAGAAAAATAGGCTAAATTTCAAGTGAGAAGAGTCAGTATTTTGAAGGGAAAGTTTTTCATTTTCATTTTTTAAGTTTATTTATTTTGAGACAGACAGACAGAGAGAGAGGGAAAAAATCCAAGCAGGGCAGGGGCAGAGAGGAGAGAAAGAATCCCAAGCAGGCTCCAAGCTGTCAGCAAAGAGCCTGAAGTGGGGCTATATCCCATGAACTGAGATCATGACATAAGCCAAAATCAAGAGTCGGACACCTAACTGACTGAGCCACCCAGGCCCCTGTAGAAGAGTCAGGATTTTGACATGTGTGTTCATTTTTGTCAAAAAGTGCTTTAGAGAAAAATATAAAAATTTGCTGAAGCTTCTGAAAGACCCTTCCTTGATTTATTCAGAATAAATTTACATTATTTTTGCAGGTATTTTCATTTCTTTTTATGTTGTACAGCCATTGGTCAATCCAATGGTCTCTATTGCATTTAATCCACCCTCCAGAATTTCTCTCCCTTCCTTTCTATTCTAAGTGGTACTGCCCTAGTTGAGCAACTAGCTTTCACACATGACCTCACCAGTAGGAGCTTTGGTATATCTTACATGTCCTGAGTTCAGAAGGTTAGTTTTGCATCTCCTTTGCCTAATCTCTATTTCACAGTCTTGCTAATATTCTGAATAACCCCATAAATGGGTTTCTATTTTCTCTTACACCTTGAATATATTCTACATTCCGCTAAGATAACTTTTCTAAGATACAGATCAGCTGATGTCATTGCCTTCATGAAAAATCATTAATGGTTCTCAAATGCCTATTGCACAGCATTGAAAGTCTTTGGGTTATCATTTGCTACTTTCTAATATCAAGATCCAATCCCCCTCTCAATCATATCCCCCTAAACTCTCTGTCTTGCATCTGTTCCCCAACCAAACTACTCTTTCTTTCTCCATGGTCATACTGTAACCATTCTTGAAGTCACAAACCAAATTCTTATCTGCTTTGTCAAATCCTACCTTATCCCAGTCTGAAATTAAAATCCTTCCTCCTCTACATTCTGATAACAATTTGTTTGCAAATCTACACTAGCATTTATTCTATTATTCCATTATAAAATATTCATTCTGTGTGGTTATTTGTGTACTGTATAAATGGTAAGGTCCTTCAGGGCAGAGCTCATGTAATATTTATATTTATGTTCCCTACTGCACCACAGGCATAGTATCTTGTATTTAGTAATCAGTAAATGTTTGATGAATTTATTAAAATTAGTAACTTTATGGAATACAAGGGGATACATATTACTTTCTTCAATTTAATTATATCTATCATTTTCAGATGTTCAGCATGTTCCACATAATATACTAAGCAACTTCCCTTTTATTCTCACACAGCTTGATAAAATAGGTATTATTAGCCTCATCTGTCACATGATATACTAAGTGCCTTACATTTCATTCCATTTGAATCTCATACAACTCTATGAAGGAGGTATTTAGTGGCTTCATTTTTCAGTTAACCAGGAGAGTGTATCTTGACCAAAGGTGTCAAGACTCCCAGTTCAAACCCAATTGAAACCCAATTCAATCTGACTCCAAGCTTATGTGTGAGTGAGTGTGAGTGTGTGTGTGAGCATGCAAACCAGTAGAAGAAAAATCTGAAGACCTAAGAATGAAGGAATGTGATCAAAGTTCGGAAGAAGTATGTACAGTATGGTATGTGCAAAATCTGTTACTGTGGAGTCATGAAGAGTCACAGAGAAAGAAAATGTCAAGGGGTCACTTTTTTTACGGAACAGGGCACTAAACTAGGGAATCAAGTGAGCAACGGTTCTGGGTCCATAAGAAAGATTCAGGCAAAATAGGTGAATTGTGTGGTATGTCAAATGTATCACAATACAGCTATCAACAAATAATTACTTGAGGAGCTCTTTTAAATGGAGATCTAAGTGTTCTACCTCATGGAATTCTGCTTAGGTAGATCTAGAGGACACAGGAATCCGCATTTGTAGAAATCACTTCTGGTTAATTCTGATGCAGCAGTTTAACTGCTCCCATTCTGAGTATCACTGGCACAGACATGTGAAAATGCAGAGACACTAAGCTTAGTTTTTCAGGTCATATACTACACATCTTCTGTGCTGCCATTTGTATTAAACAGTTCATGAATGTCACTCTCTGAAGTCAGGCAATGAACAACCTGTGTGGATGTGAGCAACACCCTATAAGAAGTACATGGTATGATGGGAAAAGTGAGAACTGACATTCCCTCAGTACCTGAAACCTTATCAACATCATTTAATGTTTGACATTATCACCTTGGTTGCATATATGAGGAAACTTACATTCAGAGAACTTTAATAATTTTTCCCACATTTCACAACTAGAAGTAATTCCTTCATTCGATTTATAAATAGCAACTCATGTCTACTATATGCCTGGCATCAAGGGAACTAAAAACAAGTAACTGAAGAAAACTTTATTTTTTTTTAATTTTTTTTTTAACATTTTTTTTATATTTGAGAGACAGAGTGTAAGCCAGGGGGGGAGGGGCAGAGAGAGAGAGACACACACAGAATCGGAAGCAGGCTCCAGGCTCTGAGCTGTCAGCACAGAGCCTGATGTGGGACTTGAGCTCATGAACTGTGAGATCATGACCTGAGCTGAAGTCTGATGTTTAACTGACTGAGCCACCCAAGACACCCTTGAAGAAAACTTTATTAAAGGAAAGGTATCACACAGAGAATTCCAGCCTCATAGTCTATATGGAATACAAGCTCAAGAAATCAATTGTGATCAGGTGTTACTTTGTAATGATACTAGAACCAGGAACATCATAAAAGAATCCATATGAATGTCTCACAGTACACTCTCACCAAAAATATCAACATCTTACAGCAATGACCAAGATAAATAACATTTCAATTTTTTAAAAGTATAACTTTTACTTTCACAGCAAATACTATGTGTCACATCCTTGATAAGAATTATAAGAAAGAACTCTGTACTTTTGATGCAACCTCAAAAGACCCCATTTGTAAATTAGGACAGCCTTGTAAATGGTTAGATAAAAATCACAAGGCTATTAAAGCATTCATTTTCACTAAAAGCCTAATTGACCCACAGTGACCACTCTTTTCTGTCTTCCTGGGAGAAGATATTGCCTTCTCCTCCACTTATTCTTTATGTCATTAAGTGAACATAGTATCTCCTCCCCCCAACACACACAAAAATGATCTTCTAAAGATATACAATGCCACTGGCTTATTATGGTAGCTTTTAAGAATACTTAAAAGATTTCTTGATTTGGAGTAAAATTGGCAGTGACTGTGCTGAATCACTTCTCTGAAATGGTTAAGAGAATTAGAAAGGCAAAATAAGCAATTTAATTCTTATATGAAAGGGGTGCTATATATCATAAAAAAATAAGAGAGCGTAGCTGTGCTTTAGCTTCCTAAGCTTTATAGTGTTTTCCTGCTTTCATAAAGAATATGCGGGTACCTTCATTGAAAGTAAACCATTAATAATCAAGATATAAAGAAATACATGAATATACTCTACAAGCTCAGAAAAGGACATCAAGAAGTATTATTCTTGCAAAACCAAAGTAAAATAATTATGAGTTTTACATATATCATTTAAAAACCTAGCACTTAGCAAAAAAGGCATTCAAGATAATAAAAAGGGAAAAAATTATAATGGCACAAGTGAGAATGAATTTAAGATGGTCTGTTACCCAGAAGTACCCAAGTCTCACTTTCAATCTCATCAGTACTTTGATATAATATTCAACTTGTCTTTGGCCTTCTCACAAACTCTGCTTTTCTTCTGAACACACAGTAGCATATTTTTGCTCTTTAAATAGGAGTATTTCAAGATCTCAGTGAATTATCATTAAGCTCTATCTGTTGTCTTTGCCAAAGCTCTTTATCACCAAATCACCACATGCAATGTTTATATTCAATCTACCTGGTAAGAGTTTCAGAAGTGAACATGTCAAATATCAATGTTCTGTTTGACTTTTTGCCCTGTCCTTGCCAAAAAAAAATAACACGACAAAGGCAAAAATACAAAATATTTTTAACACCTTACAATGGAAAAAGTCAAATGTACACAAAAAGAGATAAAGGAGGGGCGCCTGGATGGCTCAGCTGGTTAAGCATCCAACTTCAGCTCAGGTCATGATTTCACTGTTCGTGGCTTCAAGCACCATGTCGGACTCTGGGCTGACAGTTCAGAGTCTGGAACCTGCTTCCAATTCTATGTCTCCCTCTTTCTCTGTCCCTCCCTCCATTCCCTCCCTCCGCTCTCAAAAATAAATAAACATTAAAAAAAAATAGAGAAAGGAGTGAAATGAGCAACCATGTACCTATCACATGGCTTCATAAAATAACCTAATAACAATTTTGCCTCTCCATTCCTATTCACCCTCCCCTCATATTATTATTCACTCTCCCCTCTTGCCTCATACAATTGCTCTCTCACGCGCACATTCTTTCTCTGTCTGTCCACACACACACACACATATATATATATACACACATCTTTTATTCATAAACTACTTCAGTTTACATTTCTAAAAATTAAGAAGCTATTTAAAAAATTCTTAATCTTTATTTTTGAGAGAGACAGACAGAGTGTGAGTGGGGGAGGGGCAGAGAGACAGGGAGACAAAGAATCCGAAGCAGGCTCCAGGCTCTGAGCTGTCAGCACAGAGCCCTACACGGGGCTTGAACTCACGAACTGCGAGATTATGACCTGAGCCGAAGTCGGACACTTAACCGACTGAGCCATCCAGGCACCCCAAGAGGCTATTTTTAAACATAACCATTATACAATTATCTCACCTAAAAATACATAATGAATATAACCAAATACCATATATGAGCAAAACAAACCAAAAAATCTCAAATATTTGTTGATATTTATAATCTATAATAATTACATTTACATGAATAAAATTACAGTACTGTAATTTTAGATAAGCTGTGAAAAACAAGCCTTGCTGGGGATTAATGCCTTTTAGAATTTGATACAGAAAAAATTATCATATCTGATGATCAAATCATTTCAGTAGTCACACTACCTATCATTTGATTCAAGTATTTAAAGTTAAGAGTACTGGAGCTATCAATAACATTAGAGCATAGGTTTAACCAAAAATGACAGAGGATGAAAAATTAATCAGGAAACTAAGACCCAAATATGTTCATAGATCCTTCTAAGCCTCCATTTATCCATTTCCAACTCTTCCTTCCCTTGGTAAAGTGAACATTAAAAATTAGTTCATGAATTTCCAGTGATTTTTCTAATAAGTTTGGATTTAACTTCAACAGATATTTATCACTTTTAGGAGAGCAAGTTCTGTACTTTAGGCTACTTACTGACTTTCCACATTTCTACATGTAAAATAGAAATGAGTAATTTACCATGCCCCATTTACAGGGATGTTGAAAAGTTCACATAAAATCAGCATCTATGTAAGGAGGTATGCATAACTCACATAACTATTATTCCATGATTTAGAAGAACTTCCCCAAAATGCAAATTAGAAACTAATGTAACTGAATAGCTTTTCATATTTATCTTTATTCCTAGGCATCACGGTGTAATGAAAAATAGATTGAATTACGAGTGTATTTTCTATTATCAAAGCACACAGAGAATTTTTATTTTGATTTTAGTAGTAATTTATTCTAATGTGGCCTGACCTCAAGGGTACTGCTGGGTTGTTCTATTTGTAATTGTCCAGTGTTTCAACGTTGAGACACTACACTTTCAATTCATGCTTTCAGGAATTATTCCATCCTTGGGCTGGCAACACACACTATAGAGTAAATTAAGGTTCTTTTTATAGGTGCTCACAGTCTAGTGGCAAAGACAAATAAATCGATTATTATAATGGAATTCATTGTGGCCTATGATGGGTGTTGGAAGAACGTGTCATGAGTCAACTGAGGAGACACATCTATATCTGAAAGGGAGGAGGACTGGGGGGAGCAATCCCTGAGATTTCTCATAGAGGGCAATGCTTGAGTTGAATTTTGAAAAACATGGAGAAGTTAGCAAACTGAAGATAGAATAAGGGACAAAGGCATAGTGAGAATGAAAATGGCAAGTGACAAAATGGTAACAAGTTGAGGCAAAATGAGGACACAATGTAAAGGTCCATTTATTCGGATGTGGCCTAAAGCAGAAATCTTTTCTTTGAGTGCTGATATATCCTCAAGCATCTAGAACAATGCCTAAGACATAGCAGGAACTCAATAAACATTCAGTGATCAAGTGCATGTCAAGTTAATGTGTTTGTAGTTTATTTCCCAAACAAAAGAAGAGCCACTGAATACCATGAACACCGGATTAACACAATCATATTTAAGATACCAAAAGATCACCCTGGCAGCAATGTGAAAACATTCACAAGCTGAGCCAGGCTAAAAGCTGAAAAACCAAGGAGAAGGCTATGTAGTTGTTAGAACACATAATCAGGGCTAACGACCCACAATTCCACTCTTATGTATACACTCAAGAAAAAGGAAAATATAGGTCCATAATTCTACATGTATGTTCAAAGTAGCATTATTCATAACAGCCCACAACGAGAAACACAAATGAATTTCAACTGATAAATAAAATTCTGTGCATCCACATAAGGCAATATTCAGCAAGAAAATCAATCAAGAACTGATACATGCACTTCTCGGCCTTTTGGCTAAGATTAAGTGAAGAACTGATTGATACATGCTACCACAGGGAATTTTGTAAAGACATGACCCTACGTGAAAGAATCCAGACACAAAAGGCCACATGATGCATTATTCCATCTATGTCAAATGTCCAGAAAAAGTAAATCCATACAGACAGAATGTAGATGGGTGGTTGCCTAGGGCTCAGCAAGGAGAAAAGGGAAGGGGATTCAGTGTGACTCCTAATTGTGTACAGTGTTTCTTGTAGGAAGAACAAAATTGCTCTAAGATTCGGTTGTGATGATGATGGCACAACCCTGTGCCTATATCAAAAATCAACAAATTGTACACTTTAAATGGGTGAATTGTATGCTATGTGAATTATATCACAATAAAACTGTTGACAATGGGGGGAAGGGAAGAGGGAGAGAATGAATATGAATCAAAGCAAAAAGGTAGAAATGGGTAGAGAATGACAAGTAGGTATTGATGTTAAGGATGCTATGGAACTAAATGGGACATTTATTCCCATTCATGTTAGGAAATATATAAGCTGAAGACACTGCTTTCTGAAATAGGAAGAGATAACTGCGGTTTACTAAGCAGTTACTATATTGCAGGCCTTGTTTCAAATGCTTTACTTTATTACTCCCTTTAATATTCACATTAACCCATTACGGTTATGCCTATCTCACAGGTCATGAAACTGAAACACAGAGAAGTTAAGTAACTTGCCTATCATCACACATCTATATAGTGTCAGGGCCATAATCTGAACCAAAGCAGTACTACAAGATTCTACCTATCGGGTTCTGTGTAAAAAGAAATTAATTGCTTATCACATCTCTAAAAAATAAATGTGGGATTTCATGAAAGTAGATACTTCATTCCTAACTCAAGTGCTTTAAAAATCTAAAGATATTCCTTGAGCAAATGCTCTGAGAGGCAGTGCTATCCACTGCATAACAGCTGACATTTCTGAGCCAGGCACACTTGGGTACAAATCCAACTTCTATGACTTATTAGCAGTGTGGTCTTAAGAAGGGCATTTAATTTAACTGTATGATAATACGTAATTCATAGTGTTCTGCAGTAGATTACGTAAATTAACATACACTATCTGACACCAGCATAAACTCAATGAATAGTGATTTATTATTATTTGGGCAATCAACCTTTGTATCTTCTGGAATATAACTATTTTCATGGTTAGGCTTCTGATTTGCTAATTCTTTGAGGGCAACTTTTTACTGAAGTTCTGGATAAACAGAGTACATTGCTAATGTACTGATTTTAACTAAAATCCTATAAAGAAGAAATCTAATCCACTGAATTTTGTAGGATTATCTGATGAACACAAAGTACTATCATATCCAGGTTAAATTTGAACATTCACCTAATTAATATAGATAAGTCAAAGATTCTCCACAGAAAAGTATCAAGACATTAAGAGGTGATTTAAGTAAAATAACAGATGCTATAAATGCAATTCCATTTTACATCCACTATAAGTAATACCTCTCTTTTGCATAACACATCAGTGACAGCATCTAAAATTAAAATAACTGTTTAAAGGTTCTAAAGAAAGCTTTTCAAGATCCAAGTTTTATATTTGTCTAGAAAAAAAAGAGTTGGATATTCTGTTATTTCCTATTTGCAAATGCATAAAGCAATCACTTTAGAAAATGAACACTTGGTTAAATTTATAGCTGGTGTGTTCTCATTTAGACTAATCTATGCTGGCTCAGCTTAACTACGGCATTGTCAGTGCCTGTCTTGCTAAGCACACCCAGCAAATTTCACAATGGCCAACATCGTAATAATGCATTATATATATTTTCCAAATATTATAATGTAACTGCAAATTTTATAGAAAGAGAACAAGAGGAGAAAATTTAAAAAGGAGAAAGATGCAATAAAGATGAATTTCCATTAACAACCAGGCACCCGAACATTGACATGGTTACTTATTTCTTCACTTGCAGATTAATGACAGTGTTTACCCCCTTGATATTGACAAGGACATAATACATCTTGACAAATGATTAAAGAGGCTGCACGAGAGTTTATTTCCTGGTAGTGTCAACTGCTCTTGCTATGGCATGATGTGAAAAGCTTGCATCAGCGGCAATTTTTAGTAACACCCTTCTGTGGGGTTCTCTTACAACTTTATAAAACGAATGTGATAAATTGATTATGCTAACAAGTGTGGGCTGCAATGAGTGGTTTACTGGAGACTGTAGCTAGTTTCTAAATTAAAAGAATGATGACAATGCTAAACATTAAAATCAATAGTTGTTTAATATTCCTATCAAGCCTAAAGGTTTGTGATAAAGAGTTAAAGATAACCTATTTTGTCTTGTAATACTTGTTTAAACAAGACTGCTACTTTAAATTACTTCTCAACGAGGAAACAAGTAATCAAATGAGGTGGAGACTTGGGTGCTAGGTAAGAAAGAAAAATAGCACCTTTAAGAATAAGCCCTTTAAAAAGGAAATTTGATTTTTGTTTTTAACTTCAACATGGAATTTCTCAGCTAATCACCCACTATTTAGGAATCTGATAACTAGCAATAAACAATGATAAACTTTGAATATTGGTGTGACACATCAGCATTTCAAGAATATTTAGGCAGTATTCAGAACTAAAAAAGAATTTCAAAAGAATTTTTTTTCTCAATGTTCACATTTTATTCTGCATTCCTGCATCCTGATCAGTTGAATCCTGTATTTTTCTGGTGCACATAATGACTTGCATTGAAGTAGTCTTTCTATCAATCAAGAAATCTACTTACCTATTGAATAAAGCTTTGGGCACACCAAATGTAAAGTTAGAGTAGGAATGATAAGTCAAAGTATTCAGGTAAAAGTGAGAGAACAGACAGGGACTAGAAGGAGGCAAAGACTAGGGAGGGATAGACACTGCAAAACTGAGGACACAGAGATAGTCACAAGTGTCTTGAGAATGGAGAGGGGGCTTGAATGAAGAAGAAGAAATGTGCAGAGGAGAAAATCTGTAGCTCTGGATCACAGACACTTTAAAGACTGAGAGAATGGAAAGAACCAGTGAAGGAGCAGGTAGAGGATGGAATGCAGACAAAGTATCAGGAGATTACAAGGTTAGAAAGCCCAAAAAGGAGTCCAAGATGTAGACAAAGGGATGATTAACCATCTCTATACCTTTGCCTGAATTTAAGGGAAATGAAGATTGATAAAATGCCACTAGATTGATAATAAGGAGATCACGGCATTTCAAAAGTACAGTTTAACGAATAATTGTCAACAATGAGTTAAGGAGTGGGCACATATTGAAAATACATAGGAACAATTGTAGACACAATTCTGGAATTTTCCACCCTGAAAGGAAGGAAAGGAAATCTGGAAACATATGAAAGGTTCAAATGAAACATGTTGGCTGTTGCTGCACAAAATAGAAAAACAATCCCCTGATTTTAGCCAGAGACAATGAAGGTACTGAGTTAACATATTATAAAATTCTAAATGAGAGAGAAAAGGGAGTGATCCAGGGAAGAATCAAAGAAGATGAAAGCACAACGTGGGAAAGGGAAAAGCGTACCTGTCTGTAATAGAAATGCTGGTAGCATAAGTGCACTTCACAGTGTGTAATAAAGTGTTTTTAAATGTTAGTATGTATACCTTTTATTAAAAAAAGGTATTTACTTTATGTGTTATTTATTCTATGATTTAACGCAGATTCACCAAGAATACTGAATGGGATGAATACAAAAGACGAATACAGAATTACTAACAATGGAAATGTCATCAACTTGTGACATGTTTCCTACAGATATGACACCAATGAAGTCCCACCTTTTATCAGTAAATTCTACCCAAAAATGGATCGATATGTGAATTTAACTTCCAACTACAGGTTAAAATGGAAAATGGAGAATAATGGCATTTTGGATGGATGACCTCTAAATTATACAAATTAACAAATGAAATGTTCAGAAACTTGGGTGAACTTTCATTCTGACTTCCCAGGAGAACTAAAAATAGGTTAAATAAGATTCCTGTACATTTAAAGGAAGACTGACTTGATATTAGAAAAGTAGTATTAAACATTTCTCCTCTTCCAGAGCCCTCCTGTATTCTCAGTTCTTCTCCTTTATCATCCACATTTCTTAAGAGCAATTGCACATCCACACCTATTGCCTTATTCCTCCTCCTCTCTTATTTCACTAGTCATCCTTAAAATTTGATCTACTGAGGTCACCTAGGCCCTCCTACTCACCAAATCTAATGGACACATTTCAGTTTTTACCTTACTGAATTTATCTCTGATTCTGAAATATCAACCATTCTATCTTTCCTGAAATTCTTCCATTTGTTTCCTTGAGATCACACTGATTTTAAAACAAGAATGTGCCAAGAATCCTTACTAAAATTAGTTGTTTTTCATTCTTTATTTGAACATTCTGGTACTGTTCTTCCTTCTCTGACCCCTTAAATGTTCTTCTCACTTGACCTAAAACTCTAGGTGATTGTATCTAACATCATGGTTTTAGCCATCAATGACATCAATAATATCCCATTAAGGACACAGGAAACATGAATGAAAATTCCCTCTGAAATACATCAGCACCTCTGGTAGCCTAGCCTTTAAAACTATAATCTTCCACATATTAGATTCTAATATCCCACTCCCGGAATGAGATCAACAGGCAAGAGTGATGCTACTATTAAGATTTGGTTGTACTTCTGCAATGTGTGGAGACAGAAAAATTGGGGGAATCATTAAAACTCTAGACATATTTTACAAAATTTATATCTACGGAGTAGGCCAACAACCAGTTCAAGTACAAGTGTATGTTACACATCCCTCAAACTCTCTAAAGCTAAAAGCAACACCACTCACTCCCAGTTTCACCCCTACTCCCTCCCTACAATTATCTCCTTCTCTGGTGCCTTCCATCATACTGGTAGCATAATCATTTACCCAGTCACCAAAGCAAGAAACTTGAGACTTTTCTTTACACACCCCTAACTCTAAGTTCTTTGTTACTTCTTTTATGACAGCTATTTTTGAGTTACAAACCACACACCATAAAATTACTCACTGTGCAATTCAGTGTTTTTTAGTATATTCACAATGTTGTGCAATAATCTCGAAGTACTAAATTCCAGAACCTTTTTATTATTCCCAGAAGAAACCCTGCACCCATTAGCAGTCTCACTCAATTCCCTACTCCCTTCAGCACCTGACAACCACTATTCCACATTCTGTCTCTACAGATTTGGGGCCAACGTGTGGTTTTTGGTGCTTCGGTCCTTTTTTAAAGTAATTATTTTTAGAGTCCAAATTCCCATCTCCATCCCTGCTTCTCTGCACTATTCTGATGATTTCCTAATATATCCTATGATATATAGCCAGTAGATTCATCTAAAGTAAATCTGACCAGATTACTCCTCTGCTTAAAGCCTCTCAGTAGTTAACAATCACCTACAGATAAAGTGTAAGCTTTTTATTATCGCCCAACATTTACTCCATAATCTGACCCCTAACTCCCCTGTCTCCATTGCCATCAAATGTCTCCATGCTTCAGGTTTTACCAACGATCAATTACTAATAGTTCCCTGCAACCACAATGCTGCTCTTCCCCTCTTGGCCTCTGCTCAGGTCCATTCATCTCAGAATGTTGTTTTCACTTGGCCAACGTTCCCTTGTCTTTTAAGACCTAGCCTCTGATTACTCACGATCCTTTTCCTTTATTCCATAGGAGCAGATGCTCTTCCTGAATACTTCCATAATATTCCATGATTAAAGAATTTACCACATTATTTTATAATTATCTGCCTACATGTCTCTTGCCCCCAGTATAATTTAAGGTCTTTGGGAGGACAACACCAACATAGTCATTGCCACTTTCCAAGGTCTCTGTAGAATTCTTAGAATATGGTAGGCCTTCCAAAAAGTATTTTCAAATGCATAAATTAATGAGTGCATCAATTAACATATAAAGGCACTGAGGAATGATTAATTGAATGATCTTAAGAATTACTGGGCATACTGTGAAAAACTGGTCTGGTACATGAGTAATAAAACAAAAGACACAGATCAGTTACTGGAGAAAACTAGTGAAACAATTAGAATATAAATTTGGAAATTAGCACATTGTGAGCTTTTTTAATCAAAAAATTTCAATGCAAGCATACATAATCATGAATTGCAAATGGTGAGAGGGGGAAATTATACTGAAAGTGAGTCAGATTCAGTGATTTACAAGATCATGCAAATCCAGATTCCATAATTTTATTATGTAACAGTAATAAATGACACATCCAAGTAGATGCAGACAAAACTGAAGTGAGAAAATTGAATGTAATGAATATCCAGGAAAATTACTAATTCAGATAATCAACAGGGTCAGTATTAGAAGAAGGTCTAACATATTTTTTAAGTATACTGACTGTTCAAAAATTGAGCTACACACCTACCATCATTAACATGATCATAGTATAGATCTTTCAAATAATATTATGCCAGAGAAACCTGCAACTCTGTATGAATACTACATTTCCTCAAGCATCCAATATTATCCATTATATGCATACAATGGTGGTCATCCTTAATAAACAGATTGAGATTTTCTTTAAAGTTTGGCTTTTTGGTTACACTTATTACCTTTTTTTTTTAATTTCCCAACATAGACTTAAGTTTCCTTCACTTCAAAATCCACCATGGCTATGGTGACACTCTAGAATATCCTAATAAAGCCTTGAAGCTGGCTTTGCAAAACTCTGATGTGACGGAATACAAAGCAGAGGTATTAAAACCTTATAAAATAAAGTCCCATGTTACTAGTTCCTAAAGGCTAAAGAATAAACTTTTTTTTCTTTAATCAAGGTAAAATTACTACAGAACATAATAATTTGACATCTGTAATGCACTACAGAGTGATCACTACCAAAAATATAGTTACCATCCATCCCATACAATTGATTCCCTTCACCCTTTTCACCTACCTCCCAATCTCCTTTCCCCTTTTGTAACAATCAATATGTTCTCTGTACCAGTTTGGTTTTGTATCATTTTCTTGTTCATTTGTTTTGTTTTTTTACAGTCTAGAGAATGAGTGAAATCATACTGTATTTTCCTTTGTCCATTTGACTTATTTCACAGAGGAAATACCCTCAAGGTTCGTCCATGCTGTAATGCATGGCAAGACTTCGTTATTCTTCATGGCTGAGTAATATTTCATTGTGTGTGTACACTTGCACCCGTGCACACACACACATACACACCATATCCTCTTTATCCATTTATCTATTGAGGAAAAGGTTATTTCCATATTTTGGCTACTGTAAATGATGCTCATAAGTTTGTATTTTAAATATTGCAATGAACGTATGAGTGTATCTTTTTGAATGAGTGTTTTCAAATTCTTCAGATAAGCACCCAGAAGTGTATAACTGGATCATATGGTAAATCTGTTCTTAATTTTTTGAGGAACCTCCATACTGTTTTCCATAGTGGCTGCACCAATTTATATTCCCACCAACAGAGTATGAGTATTCCCTTTTCCCCACATCTTCACCAACATTAGTTATTTCTTGCCTTTGAATAACAGGCATTTCCAACACATGTGAGGTTATATTTCACTGTGGTTTTATTTACATTTCCTTAATAATTAGGGATATTAAACATCTTTTCATGTGCCTGTTGGCCACGTGTTTGTCTTCTTTGGAAAAATGTCTACTCAATTCCTCTGCCCTTATCTTAATATATATATATATGTGTATGTGTGTGTGTGTGTGTGTGTGTGTGTGTGTATATGTGTGTGTATATATATACACATACATATATATACAAATATATACTTTTTATATTTTAAATAATAATATATTATTTAAGTAAAGTTGACACACAATGTAACATTAGTTTCAGGTGTGCAACATAGTAATTCAACAATTCTATATGTTATTCTATGCTCACCACAAGCGTAGCTACCATCTGTCGCCATACAACACTATTACTGTAACACTAACTAGAGTCTCTGTACTGTACCTTTTATTCATGTGACTTATTCATTCCATAACTGCCCATTTTAATTGACTTATCAGGTTTTTGGCTGTTGACTTGTAGGAGTTCTTTATATATTTGGGGGATTAATCCCTTACTGGATATGTGATTTGCAAATATCTTCTCCCATTCAGTAGGTTGGCTTTTTGTTCTGAAGATGGTTTCCCTTGCTATGAAGAAGCTTTTTTAGTTTGATGTAGTCCCATTAGTTTATTTTTATTTTCTTTGCCTTTGGAGTGATATCCATTCCATATGGACTGATGGACTGATGTCAAGGAGCTTACCACTTTATTTCTAGGAATTTAGGGCTTCAAGTCCTACATTCAAGTCTTTAATCCAGTTTAAGTTAATTTTTATATATAAGATAAGTAGTCTAGTTTAATTCGTCTGCATGAGCCTGTTCATTTTTCCCAGGACAATTTTTTTAAGAGACTGTCCTTTCTCCAATGTATGTTCTCAACTCCTTTGTAAGAAATTAACTGTATTTATGTGTGTGGGCTTATTTCTGGGATCTCAACTCTGTTCCAATGACCTGTGTATCTGCTTTCATGCCAACACCATACTGTTTTGATTACTATAACTCTGTAGTATTGTTTGAAATCAGGCAGCATGAGATCTCCAGCTTTGTTCTTCTTCCTCAATAATAGCTTTGGCATTTTGGGATCTTCTGTGGTTCCATAAAAATTTCAGAAACATTTGTTCTCACTCTGTGAAAAATGCCATTGGAATTGTGGTAGAAAGAACTATTTTCTTGCATTCACTGAGGTCCTGTTTTTGCACTGGTGATATTTTCATGATTAAAGGTTTTTGAGAGATACACATTTCCTATAAGCAGTCTACACAAGCAGATTGTGAGCCCACAAATCCATATTCAAGTAATTTGTCAATGAAACATGCAACTTGCAGTGATTCACCACTCATTCAGAAAGCTTCTTCCATGTTTTCTTTATTCCTAACATGTCCTGGTACAACTGAATAATATATATTTGTTTTATTCTTCAATTTGCTTTTAACAGACTCACACTGAATCGTATCATTTGGTCACAATTTATACAGACTAGTCATATTCACTCAATTCCAAAGCTCAAAATAAAGGACAAAATAAAGCACTGATTTACTATCAAATATAACCTATAATCACAACATTTAAAAAAAGTAAAATGTAATACTTTTCCTTATTTCCAATTAACCCTTCATTTTTGTACAATGAACATATGATTCTAGGAAACACATTACTTTGACACCTACTGAAAATACACATATATGTATTTGTGTATGTGAATATGTACATATATGTTATTCTGTTTAAAAGCATTTACTAAATATCACAAGTGAATAAAACTCTGCTTAAACCTTGAGATATATTACAGAGTTACTATTCTGAGGCTATAATAACACACACACACACACACACACACACACACACACACACACACACACAATGCTTTTTGAATGCTTGGTAGGTAAAAATCTCCATAGCAAATGATACACTGACATGCAGAAAGGAGAGTTCATTATCCAAAACGTGTATTTTGTTTCCTTTTTGAATGAATATATATATTCATATATTTGTATATATGTAACTTCTTACTTTGCCTAGAAATCCAATGTACAATGATATTTACAATAAGATGCTTAATTTTTAATTATATACCTGAAGGATATTCTAGAGTAACAAATGTTGCTAAATGTTAAGGAAAAATACTAAATTTATTTATGGTCTTTTAGCCCATGTGATCCCATTGGGCCAAATATGTTCCTTTGAAAAAATAACTATAATGTAATAATGTGGCACATATTCAATTATTCTATGTTACTGCTTACTTTGCAAACACACCCGATGGAATAGCCAAAGCCACTAGAAGTTCCCCAGGAACTTGCCACCTTTTTGCAAAGAGAATGGGATGCCTCTACCTCTATGTTCCCCATGAACCCTCTAGTATAGACTGTACTGTTTATCTAACACTTTATACCGTGAGCTCTTCAAGACCAGGGACCACACTTTAGGCCCTTTGATCTTCCCAGCAAAGGAAATAGGCTGTGAATATGTATGGAATTAAGAAATGGTAATGGATGAATAGATCACAATCTATTGAGAGTGTACACTTATCATAAGCCACTGTGTATTACTATCAACTCTCTCCACATATAACGACCACAAAGTAATACAATGTCTGAGAACTGTAGGACTGTTCTATACAGATTTGTATACCTTTTTCACCTAGCACACTAACTTGTTGTTTGGCAAATAGTCAACTTTAATTAGAGATGTGTAAAGTTTAGGAGTACTAAAAGTACAAAACACAAAATTTCTTATTGTTTCAATGACTTTTTTAGAACATACTCCCTTGTTCTATTTTCTTCTGTGTTACAGTGGAGAAATTTTACCCCCAAAAGGATTAGGCCTTTGATACACCTGGCTCTGGTTTCCAAGATGAGTTTCATTCTGAATATATTTCTTGTCCTTTCTCTGGAGGATGGATTTGAGACACCTTATGGGTACACTGGATACTGCTCTGTCTTGAAACCTCAGGAGTATTTCCCAAATAGACTACAAGTCCTTTGGTATCAGTACAGATTTATGTCTAATATAAGGTCTTTCTTAGTAGTCATCTTTAATTATCCTATTGAGAAATTTTCTTCTAACTTTTCTTTCGATTGTACCACTATGGCATGAAGCAACATTAGTAGGGCACTTCTATAGTACAGTTCACATTTTAAACACAATTTTATACAATTTACTGTGATATTTAGAAAGTGTTTTCAAATAGAGTAATATGACCAGTATGTAATTCAGAATAAAATCTCCAATGTCATGCTGGCCTCTGAAACTCAGGAGACTTATTTATAAGATAACATTATTATATCATGAAGTTAAAATAATAGAAACCATTAAATTCTTTTAGAATTCATATTGGATTATCAATATGCAATTCCTCAGAATAATAAAGACTTCAGGCAGTCAGACACTGATCTGAGATTGTGAGCTGTAGTTTAGAATCAAACAAAGCATTTTATTTAGAGTTCAAAACTCACAAAGCCTTGTGAACAGGTCAAGCAGACTTTAATATAGTACATCTGCTCCTGTGGTTGCTCCATTTTTTTAAAGATAAAATGTCATTCAAACAGTGTTTTCCCTATTCCCACATGAGTTCTTACACTATTCAGAAAACTCATGGAGAGAAAGATTATTTATTCATGAAAGCAGGGTTTCTTTGGTCATTCTAGATTTGATTGACATTAGCAGCAACTATGTCTGACTCCAATGATTTAAATATTCATTGTAGCATAATCATGGCATTTAAATATCGAAATATAGATGTTTCAAAGTAATTCTCATTTTTTAAAAAATGTAGCCTATTTTACATAGATGACCTAACATAATGATAAAGCATTACATTTCTGATAACTTTATCATGTGGCAGACTAAAATACAGAATATTTAGAATTCTGTTAAAACATTCCACCAATATTGCTTAGGTTATTAACCAATTTTATGTGAAAACTGATAAACAAATAAGGAAGTGACTCCTTACAATAACAGTATGCATATGCCTCCCTTTGAATTAATTAACTCTTCCTATAATTACATGCATAAATTAAAATTTTATGACTGGATCACCGTATATAAAATCAAAGATAATTCAATTACTCTTGGAAACTACTTTTTTTTTTTAAACCGCCCTCCTCTCCAAAGAACAGCAGTATAGATGTAGGTGTGGGGATGGGAGTGTACACACACAAATAAATATTTCCACGGAGCTTCCAGAAATCTGTACAAAACAGACACAACACACTCAAAAAATGCTGTAATGTAAAATATCACCCTCTGTAGTTTATAATTTTTTACTGGGCATAAATAACCTTTGACATATTGTTGGACATCATTTGACAGTGAACCTAAGCTGAAGTTTAGATTTTAGTGAGAAAGCTCCAAGTGAACTTCCTATTAAAAGTAAGCAATAAAACAACCCTAAAAAATGTTAAAATTCTACATTAATTTAGGTTATGGAAGAAATCTATTTTTGAAAATAGCTTTGTTGACTTATAACTGACATACAAATATAAGTGCCATACATTTTTAATGGGTAGAACTTGATATATTTTAGTGTACATGTACATCCAGGAAACCATTCTACAAAAAAATAATGAACAAATCCATTATACTCCCAAGTTTCCTCAAGCCCTTTTGTAATCTGTCCATTTCCATCTACCTCCACTGTTCTTAAATAACCACTAACCTGTCGTCTTTCACTATAGATTAGTTTTCATTTTCTAGCATTTCTTATGAATGCAATCATACAGTGCATACTCTTTTATTATTTGGCTTCTTTCAGTCAACATGACCATATTGGTATTCACTCATGTTGTTGCGTATATTAATAGTTCACTCCCCTTATTACTGAGTTGTATGACAGTGTATGGCTAAAACACCATTTTGAAAAACAATTCACCTGTTCATAAACATTTCATGTTTCCTGTTTTTAGCTACTGCAAACAAAGCTGCTGTGCTCATTGTGTACAGCTTTGCATGTACGTGTTGTTCCATTTCTCATGGGTAAACACCCAGGAGTTGAAGGTGGGTCATATGGTAAGTGTATTTTTCAATTCCAAAGAAGCTAACAACTGGTTTCTCACATGGCTGTACTATTTTACATCCCGTCAGCAGTTGGTCTCTACAACCTATGTGTTCATTTAGTCAGACAGCACACGCATGACCTGTATGTACATGTATTAAGAGAGAAACATCCTTTCTCTTTGCAATGTATACTATATATGGAAAGGTCCATTTTATAGGAACTGGAACATAAATTGACTATTCTAAATAATTATGCAAGTGGATTTTTTCTTCCCTCTTACAAGTAAGAGATAAAGAAAAGTACAAAAATAAGAACAATTAACATTTATTGAGTGCTTACCATGTACCTGCCCTTATTCAAGTGTTGAGTATACATTACATCATATAAATAATTAGAATAACCCTATGATGATAGGTGCTAAAATGGAATCCATCTTTTTTTAAGTTTTTTTATTTATTTTGAGAGAAAGGAAGAGAGTGAGAAAGAGAGAGAGAGGAGGGGAGGGGCCAAGCAAGATGGAGAAAGAATCCCAAGCAGGCTCCATGCTGTCAGTGCAGAGCCTGACTCAGGGCTCAGTCTGACAAACCATGAGATCATGACCTGAGTTGAAATTAAGTGTCAAATGCTTAAGTGACTGAGCCACCCAAGCACCCCCAGAATCCATCTTATAGATGAGGAAACTGCAGGAATCAGTAAGTTGTCATGACCACAAAACTAAGAGGCAGAGCCAGGCTTTGAACCTGGCAGTCTGAGCCAATGGTTTCAGCTCTTAATCACAATATACTCCTTCCCATAATGTACACATCACTAAGTAGTTGTAATTTATATTACAAAGCTATGAACTATCCCTCAGATTATTGCATGCCTTTGGTCAATTTCCAAAGTATAGAAGTCATTCTTTTTGTCAATTCTTTACAGCTTTATTTTTACTTTTTTGGGGAAAAGAACTGTTGATCTTCATAGTCAACCAGAGCCAGACATCTTGTGTCCAGCAATATATTTTTGAACAGCCACTTAATTGTAACATTAGGTTATTATTTTAAATTTATTTTTTGTAATAATATTTCTTAATGAAAACATGTTAAGCATCAATCTCATACTCCATACTCAGATTATAAACTGCTAAACACTTCTGATCTTTGTGTACCTGTAAGTTTTTTCACATGTAAAGTAGACATAACCCTAATATTTAATTTAGTATTACTAGCAGCAGGGAATAATTATCTAATGCCTTCTCTCCAATAATCACAGCAAAATTCAAATTTCCTTTTTGTACTAATTACTTTTCCAGTTTATAACCATTTATTCTATTAGAAAATTTGTCAGAAATTTTGATTATGTTAAAGAGCGTACAACTCACAAATGTGGAATCTAATCCCTAAATCTTTACCTGAAAGATATTTACGAGTATAATTCTTTAGTAAAACATACATCAATTGCTATATACAGAGTCAAATTCCAAATTTTGAACTAAGCAACTCAAAACATTTCATAAAGCAGAAAAATGAATGGTCTTCCTTTAATACCACTCCTCGATGATTTGAAACACATTTTATTATGATTAAAATTGAATATAGGCATTTTATAAATATGTAAAAATAAAGTTCCAATGTATTTGGAATTGAACCTCAACTGTCATGAAGATTTTCAGAGCCAATTAGAAGTACATTCCAGGTATTTTCCTGTATCTAGAAAACAAACAACATAATTGAACTGGGAAATTTGATGAGGGTTTAATGTAAAAAATAAAATACTAATGTTGTCAAGAAAAAACAAAGGGATGGAGCAGACATCAAAACACAGACACAGAGGGCAAGTTGGGTAAAGAGGGCTTTCTCAGGGGGGATGTGATTTTTTTTTTTATGTGATCACCAGTTTACTTCAAAAAACCATCTTGCAGAGAGAAAGCCAGAAAAATAAATAACTCCCACTCAGTTTTCTCCCTGTCACTGATCTCCCTTTGGTGTTCTCCACTGGTTACATACACCTGCGAGATAGAGGACACAGATCCCCTGATGCATTGCTTACAGGTCCCCTTCTCAGGGCACAGAGTCTACTGGAGAAGGGTATAGATGTACCTGGGGGTACAAACTGCATATATCTGTGATACTGCCTTTGAGCTCATAGTTGAAACATGAAATTAATCTCTTTTTTCCACATACATGTTTGCAAGCAAGATTTATTTAAGTGTACTGTAATAAATTCATTTGTTAAATTACAGTCCATTCACAATACTTTATTTTAGTAAATTAAATTTTCTAAAAGGCTAATGCCAAGACATATGACTGAGTGTTTCCAATGTTTTTTACCTTGGTGTAAATGCGGACATTAGAAACAGAAGGGGAAATATGATGCTAAAAAGCATCCTAAAGTACTATCTGGCCCCTTATTTTGATTTTCCCATGCTTATTTTAGTGGCATATTTCAAACATTTTAATTATGACATGTCTGTATTCACAAACATGGACACTCCAAATGGGAGAAAATGTGGACCATTTTTTTCCCCTAAGTATTTGGTTTTAAAGGTAGTAACTACAGAATAAGGTTCAAACATCTTTCATGCTGCTATAAGAGTGAATGTCAACATGGACCACTCTGTATCTATAAATGAAAACTCTAGAGTTATAGAATTGCTTCCTGCAAATGCTTTTATGAAATTCTCAACATGCTAAGTTTACTTTTTAAAAAGAAGTGATAAAACATGACACAAAAGATGGATTTTAGAAGGCCGTGAAGGAAAATATACTCATCCTTGCCAGTATTAGTTTAAAAACACCTAATTCCAATCTCATGTTTTATACTAATATATAGTGTATGCCTTTAGTTTCATGTTAACGAATGTAATATGTATGTATGTCTATTGCATTTTATACTGTTGGAAGTTTATCACATTTGTTTTGTAACATTTCTTATCTTTGGCAAACTTGAGGGAAATTTTTACTATCCTGTTTTTACAAAATCATGCAAAACCCCAACAAAAATGCAGTGGTAAACAGGTAACTTAAGTCTTCATTTGTACATAATTAGTCCTAAAATGGTTTATTCTACCAAATTTCTTAACCCCATGCTATTCACAATTTTTAAGTTGTTTTTCTCCCTATTAATAGTTCAAAAACTATATTTAAAATGAATCTTAATAATTTACAGTTCAATACACTATCAAGTGGTCTATTTGCTATGTCCTTCAACAAGTTCAAAATGCTTTGGTAAGACTTGGACCACATCCTCATGTGTTCACTGCCTGAGAAAATCAGTTTTCCCCAGCTAAAGTCATTCTAAGATACCAAGTATATTTTACAGGCCAAGTCCTTTACCTGCTCTGGCTAATTTTTAGCATTTGTAGCATATCCCACACTACATTTTTTTTCTTGTTCTACTTCATTAGCACATACATTTTTTCTATAAAAACTTTGATTTTTAATGTCTGCTATCATTTTCATAATCTATCAAAATATTTAATGAATGTATGCAACTAAATTTTCAAAGATGCTACTGTTTATTTATTCTATTTATTTATTAAACCAACAATACCTTACATATTTAACACAGGAATTTCTTCTGGAGTACACAGTTTTGTTTTTTCCCATTTCCCAAATTACTAAGTATTAGAAGACCTGTGATCTATATATTACTGTCACATTAGCATATAAGTAATCAGCTTACTGTCAGGTATATTCCCATTTTCAATTAACTGCACACAGTAACATGTACTGAACCTGTGGAACTGAAGAAAATCACTATAGTTGCAATCCATACTGGACTTCATACAAACATATTGACCCAAATTTGAGAAAAACCTAGATCATTTATTTTTATTTATTTTTATTATTTTTGTCTTCAGAGAGAGAGAGAAAGGAGGGGTAGAGGGAAAGACAGAATTTTTAAGCAGGCTCCACACTCAGTGTGGAGCCCATGCAGGGCTTGATCTCAAGACCCTGAGATCATGACCTGAGCCAAAATCTAGAGTCAGACACTTAACCAAATGAGCCACACAGGCACTGTGAAATCAATTCCATTTAAAAGCATTTCCCCATTATGTCTGTGACATGCCATTTAACAAGTCCTGGAAAATTAACCCTTAGACATCAACCTGACTGGCTTCCCTGTCACCTTTCATCCACATCCTATCAAACACAATTTCCGGGATGCCTGGGTGGCTCAGTTGTTAAGCATCAGAATTTGGCTCAGGTAATCATCATGCATTCATGGGTTGAAGCCCTGCACTGGGCTCTGTGCTGACAGTTCAGAGCCTGGAGCATTCTTGGGATTCTGTGTCTCCCTCTCTATATGCCCCTCCCCGACTCATGTTCTGTCTCTCTTTCTCTCTCAAAAATTAATAAAAAATTTTAAAAAATAAAAAAAACAATTTCCACCAATTGCATGGTCTAAATGTCTTTCAAATGTGTCCTCATCACTGCAAGCATATAATCCTACCCCTGTTTAAATTCTTGTTCAAAGTTCTTTCTGCCTGCAAGCATTCACCACCTTGGTGTCCCTCCCTCAATTCAAATCTCTCAGGGTTTCAGAGTCCCTGAGCAAATGAAGCACAAATTTCTTAGTGAATTAGGCTTGATGATATGACTCCTACCTACCTTTTCATCTATAGATCCACACTCTATATATCCGCTTGTACACTGAAGAGCCTATGTTATTTCCCACTTCCACAGTTTCTGCAGAGTGCTTTATGCTGGAAATGGCTTTCCTCACCTCCGTATTTGCCTGAAAAATTTCTTTTATACACAAAAATTTTACATAAACAATCCCATGGGAGAGGACTACTCTCTTCCTCTTACCACCTAGAACAGTATTTAGTTACATATTTTCCTTCAGGCAAGGTCCATTTTTTCCCCTTTTTGTCTCCAGTGGCGAAAACATTTCTTTGTACATTGTACCCAATCAATCATTATCACAATGAATTCTTCATGAGAATGTAAAAATAATATGTGTGTTCATACACAGAGGATAAGTGGTTTAACTTCTTAATTTTCAAGTAATTATTTCACGATGAGCAACAGCAGCTTAAGCTGGTAATTTTTTTTAACAGTGTTGTCACCAGTAAAAAACATGTGGCAGTTATGTGATCTTTGTGGTAGTTTTAATGAGTATTCCAACTATACAATTCATCTTTTACCAACACAATTTTCTTCAGGTATTTCAAATGGAACATATCACCTTATCCTGTTTTCTTTCAGATTTCTCCAATAATATTTAATTAAAGAAATAAGACTATTAAAAAATTCTTAAGTTAACATAATAGTATATTTAAAAAGCCAATGGTATTCAACAATTTCTCCATTTCATTTTCAAAATTTCAGTTTTTTGAAATATAACATACAGACAAATCCATACATTGTAAGCTGAATGAATTATCACACCATGAACATGCCTGTATAACCATCAACCAGGTCAGCAAATAGAATATTACCAGTGCTTATAAGCACCCCTGTGCTCCCTGCCAATCACTACTCCCTCCCACTTTCCAGCAGTAATTACTATCTTAATTTTTAAGCTCCTAGATTTGAACTTTATAACTTTATATAAATAGAATTATACAGTAAGTCCTCCTTTGTGTCTCACTTCATCCATGTTATGGCACACAGTTATAATATCATCATTTTCATTTCCAAATAGTTCCTCACTGTGTGACCACAGTTTCTTTTTTTTATTTTTTGCAATATATGAAATTTATTGTCAAATTGGTTTCCATACAACACCCAGTGCTCATCCCCAAAGGTGCCCTCCTCAATACCCATCACCCACCCTCCCCTCCTTCCCACCCCCCATCAACCCTCAGTTTGTTCTCAGTTTTTAAGAGTCTCTTATGCTTTGGCTCTCTCCCACTCTAACCTCTTTTTTTTTTCCTTCCCCTCCTCCATGGGTTTCTGTTAAGTTTCTCAGGATCCACATAAGAGTGAAAACATATGGTATCTGTCTTTCTCTGTATGGCTTATTTCACTTAGCATCACACTCTCCAGTTCCATCCACGTTGCTACAAAGGGCCATATTTCATTCTTTCTCATTGCCACATAGTACTTCATTGTGTATATAAACCACAATTTCTTTATCAATTCATCAGTTGATGGACATTTAGGCTCTTTCCATAATTTGGCTATTGTTGAGAGTGCTGCTATAAACATTGGGGTACACGTGCCCCTATGCATCAGTACTGCTGTATCCCTTGGGTGAATTTACCACAGTTTCTTACCCATTTTACTGTTGATGAACATTCACATGGTTTCAGTTTGGTAATCTGAAGAATGATGCTGCTAAAGGCCTTGTAATATCTGATGATCTTGGAAATACTACTGCTGTTTTAATATCTCATGATCACAGAAAACCACTGCCATTAATGCTACTTTAAATAAGTTCTATGCCAAGGAGTTTCCCTATGGCTCTTTCCAGATCTCATGTGCAGAGAACCTATTTCTTGTCTTCTAAAATGAGGGCAACTTAAGTATCAGAGAGAAGTGAAAAACTCTAAGTAGGATTTTCCAAAAAATGTTTTTGGATTATAATAAAATTTGATATATTTTATTATTTTATTATGTTATATCAAATTTCCTTTATAAGTTATGCTTTATTTTCCAGAGCATGTAATGCATATTATGTGGAGTAAGTGACATTGTTCATAAGGAGAAAGCCTTCTGGAGTAAATGAACATTAATGAACGTCTCACCTGAGAAATGTGGAAAGGTGAAGGTTACAGAAGAGTGCAGGAGGCTAAGAGGCACAGCTCCTGTGATGCACAGCACAGATTCTATGACAAGCTAGAGACATCTGAAGGGGGGATGGGAAAAGAATGCAAAGACCACATGGAGATCAACCTCTACAAAAAGGCATTGAGCAACAACTATTTATCAAACATCACACTAGGTCCTAGGAATACTGGGAAATAGTTTTCTTTTTGAAAAAAAAATTACAATCCACTAGGAAGACAAACTTGTAAAAAGAGAATTACCACAAAATGGGATAATTGCTCTCGTTATGAGAGAGATAATCAATGTCTGTAAGACTAGTTCAAAAGAAGAAATGATGAATACCTGAAAAGCTCTGTTCATCTGAATTTTCTGGCCTGATGGAATAGCATGCTGTATTTTGAGTGGTATGCCACTGGCAAGGAAAATTAGGATAGAAAATCTTTTTGTAGAATAAAAGAAAATGATCAGAGTCCGTAATATAGACTAGCTTTCAAAAATGACTCAATTCTGTTCTGCAAACAGTTCTTGAACACCTGTCGTGTGTCAGGCATATAGATAAGTGTAGGCACACAAAGGTAAACAAGACACAGGATCTGCTTACCAAGGAGCTTAGAACTGCGTAGGAGAGAGTCAGGAAGCAAGGCAGCAGAAATACAGGGTCATACTACTGCCAGGCATGTATGGGGGCTTCTAGGATGGGGACGAGAAAAACAGAGTGTAACATGCAAAATAAAAACATGGGATGTGAATGGAAATCCCTATTAGCTTCACCAGACTGTGTCTTTCTGCCACGGCGATGCCTAATCCTTTCTCTAGTCAAAAGAACACTCCATAATGGGAAAGACACTGAGCGGCATCCTGCACAAATCCCAGTAGGGGTTTGGAGATTAATCCTCCCCCCACCCCCCACCCCCCGCCACTCCTTGATGATATCATAGGGAGATTCAGGTAACGTTCTTTCTTTGGTCAATGCAGCGCTCCCAGTACCAGTGTGAACCACACACTAATTTGTGAAATCTGCTTGCAGCAAGCAGCAGACTCCAAATTTTCAATGGCTTGTAAGGAAGAGAATTTTCAAAGCACTCTGGAGGAACTGGGGGATGCTGTGGCATTGCTGAAGTTTAGAGTTAGTGGTTCAGTTCCTCAAGGCTGCAAAATGACCTGGTTTGAATTACATCTGACAAGGCATTGAATACCAATTGTGTAAACAGCAGGGTAACAACCTGTAGCAAGAATTAAGATAAGCTAAAAGTTCTGTTTTCCCTGACTAAGGAGGCTAAGATAGGATTGGTGTTATAGAGTAAACACCTTATAAGTAGAGTTTAGGAGAAGGGAAGACCTGCAAAAAAGACAAGAGTGTTATTACTAAGTGAGGATAGTCTGAGGAGGATGAGGCAAAAAGATGCTTTTTAAAATATATCTTGAAGGAAATAGATGTTGAGTTTGAGAAGGAGCAGGCCTCCATATTAAGGATACCAGAAGACAGAAAACGTACAAGCCTGGACACGAGATCAGAATAGAGACATGAAAAGAAACCAGTAGGATTAAAATAAAGCACACGAGTAAATAAAGGGGCTTCAAGACCTTGAGATGGCAGGGAGGGTCTGGAGTCTGTCATACTCAGGGATGAGAATAACATAAACATGAGGTGGCATGGACATTATAAACAGAGGAAAGGAAAAATCCCTGAAAAACGATCACAAAGGAATCTACAGTCGTGAATGATGGAATCTATGTGAAGAAAAAAAATAAGAGGCAGGATTAAATAGAGTTAGGGTTTGATGCTGGGTTATCCAAAAAATAAAAGAAGAAGAAAATAGACTCGTGTGTGTGTGTGGGGGGGTGTGTGTGTGTGTGTGTGTAGGTGTGTGTGGGGGGGTGAGTGCTCGCACACGTGTCTGGCGGCAGGAGGGTGGGAGGAGAAGAAGAAAGGGAAGGCGTGGAAAATGTTTTAAGGTATGTCCGTGTAAGGTGGGGAGATGATTTTTCCCCTTTCCTTTCTTTCCAACTGTAGAGAACTCATAATCATGAACATGTCGTGCTATAGAGCTCCAACAGCCTGTTTCTTTCTACGTGGCTGAAGAGTCAAGTTCATTATGTCTGTAGGGACTTGGAAAGCTCACAAATAACAGTGGTCATTAATCACGCTGGCTAAATTCCTGAGCTAGAGACAGGAAGGTATGGAAAAGTGCAAAATTCGAGGCTTTCCCTAATGTTATTTTAACTTATTTTCTGACAGATAAGTTCAGCCTCGCGTTTACACTCTGTTGTTGAAAGGAGGGCTGGAATACCACCTGCTTTGTCTTCCACACCATAAATCTCAACAGCACAGGACACTGCATGTTTCACACACAACAGCAAAGATACAGCATAGCCATTAACGTTCCCCTTAGTTGGTTATAAAGTAAAATAGACCCATTCTTTACAGAAACACTTACGTATCTGTTCAGATAAATATTCCTCTAGCTGCAATAAAGAGTATTATTTTAAGTCCAAGATCATTTCTGCATAAACATTAAGTGTAAATTTAAAATCCATATGATGGGACTGCAAAAGTAACACTTTTAAGGCAACAGTTAATTACATTTAAACATCACATAAACAAAGTGAATGTTCTTCTTCCCTCCCTCTCGCCCTCTAAACATCAAACAATTAAATGCAGGGTTCTCATTACTAAGTTGATGGAGATTTAAGATGACATATTGGAAAAGGAGAATTGTAGCTGTCAAATGACCAAAGCTAGCAGAAATAAGTCTCCTTTGCAATCCTTTTAAATCTAGGAATTGTGTTGAAGTTCTCTTTCTCTTTTGGAAGAGTGCCACTTTTTCCCTGAATAGTCTCAGTTGTTAGATTTCTGATGCTGAACAGAAAAAGCCTAAGAGGTGAAAACTTTTTTTAAGGCAATTAAGCCATAATGAGCTGAAAAAAAATAACATTGGCTCATTTGTGTTTTTTGTCAACTTGGTGCAACAGAACTGGTAAAACTTATCTAAGTACAACAGACTTGCAAACACCCAATCCAGGGAGCACACTTGCCTGGGAAAAGCCTTACTTGGACAAGCCCAGCTGCACTGAGGAAAAAGGGGATTTTTCTGCCATGAAAACTTTTCTACTGCAGAGACCAGTTGCTTTAGCCAAAGTAATCATAAAGTCTGGAGAATGGTCTGCACACCATCTGGCTCCTTCCAATGTCTTGGAGACTCCTTCAAAACTGGCTTTAAAAGGGAATATTTTCCCTTGCATACCAGGTGTATTTACTATTGCCTAGAATAAATCTGGTTGGTGTGGGGGTGGAGGGTGAGGGATTGGAATCTTGGAAGGGATTCAATTTTTCAGAAATAGACTGAGAAACCTCAAATTGTTAGGATAACCAAGATCTTGGTTTTGCCACCACTTCCTTCTCAGTTGAATACTCACTGTACATATCTGTAGTTACCCATTTGCAAATAAAATGAACTATCCCACTCTCTTGCTTGGCTCAGTCCCCTCTTTATCATTTATTTAGTATTCTGCATAAATTAAGCTTGATAGGATGCCAATAAGACGATTTCCTCTTTTTGAAAGTACACTAGAATAAATGATAAACCTAAGAGGGGACAGAATTTCCATTAGATATCCTAAGTCTCATCTTGAAACACATTCCATTTAAATTGTGGAAACATAAAGTTCCACTTACCACTGAGAAACTTTAAGTCAAAAGTTATCAATATATCAGCATTTAAAGGCATCTTACTAATAAGCACATCCTTGTGAACGAATGTGGAGTAGTAACTTTTTCTCTACTCTTTTCTTCAAGATTATGATTTTAGAAAGATCCTCTTCAAAGCACTCCCTGGTAGTTTATAACCAAAAAAATTCATACCCTATAAAGTAATGTTACACCATAAATGCTTCTGTCTTTAAAATATTTCTTCACATGTGTTTTTCAGACATGGAAGTTCTCAGAGAGAAGGCTGTGAAAGTGTTCGCTTTTTGTACACTTTCTCCCACACTATCCTGAACATACAGGTACCCAACCTAAATGTTCTGCAGTCATAAAGAGTCCTCTTTGCAAAATGGGTAAGCCCAGGATCACTGGCAAATATATTTAAACGGACAGCATGGAGTGGTTGAGTTTTTCATGTAGTACATTCATGATTAACTTAAGACTTAGTCTCTTCACCATTATAACTCAATAAATGAATAGATGGCCCAAATTAAAAATAGGCAACAGATTTTAATGCACATTTCTCCAAGAAGATATAAGAATGGCCAGCAATCACATGGAAAGATGTTCAAAATCATTAATATCAAGGAAATGAAAATCAAAACCACAATGAGATACCACTTCATACCCCTTATGACTGCTATCATCAAGTAATGAAAATTTCTGGAACTAGATAACAGTAATGGCTGCACAACACTGAATATACTTTATGCCACTGAGTTGTATACTTTAAAATGGTTAAAATGGGAAATTTTATGCTATATGTATTTTACCACACAACAAAAGACATATAATAACAACTGCTGGTGAGGTTATAGAGAAATCAGAATAATAACACATTGCTGTTTGAAATATAAAATGGTGCAGCCACTTTTGGAAAAGTCTGGCAGTTCCTCAAAAGGTTAAATACAGAGTTACCATATGACCCAGCAATTCCACTCCTAGTAATATACCCAAGAGAATTGAAAACAAATATCCACACAAAAACTTGTCCAAAATTGTCCATAGCAGCATTTTCCAGAAAAGCCCACTGTGGAAACAAACCAAATAAAAATCAACTGATGAATGGATTAATAACGTATGGTATATATCCATACAATGAATGGACTATTACTCGGTAAAAAACATAACAAGAGAAGTACTGATACATGTTTCAACATAGGTGAATCTTAAAAGCATTATGTTAAGTAACAGAAGCCTGTAACAAAGGACAACATACTGGATGTTTCCACTGATACTAGTGTCTAGAACAGGCATATCCACAGACACAGAAAGGAGACTCACAGTTGCATATAGCTAAAGGACAAAGGCTTGTGAGGGGAACTAAGGAGTGACTGCTAATGGCTACAGAGTTTCTTCTGAGGATAATTAAAACACTCCAAAATTGATTGTGCTGATGGTTGCACAACTCTGTGAATGTATAAAAACTACTTAATTTTACATTTTAAATGGCTGAATTATATGGTACGCGGGTTATATCCCACTAAAGATGTTATTTTAGAAAGCGAACCAGGCTTTTTCTGGTTGGCAGAAGTTGATAAGTGTTGGGTAGGAGTTTATGTCAACAAAAAGGAAGCTTTGGGGGAATGCATCTGTTATACTGATATTCCCCAAAGTTAGCTCTCTACATCTCCCCTCTAGTCGACAGTCTTTCTTTTTGCCCCTGCATACTTTACATACTATTGACCTGAGGGGGAAAAAAAAGACCAAGGTAGGAGAACAGGAAACAGCAAGTACATTAAAGAAAATTGATAGTACGAGAATCATTTGGTTCACAATGAAATGTTCTAGAAGGAGAGCCTCAGATACAACATTTTCAGAGTGTGAAAAGGGGGTATCAAGATCAGGTTATTTATGAGTTTGTCTCTCTTTCTGAATCCCTATGCTAATGACCTGACAGCAATGATATGAATATTAAATCAAGGATCCTAAGTGGAAACCTCAGAGAAGAAACTTAATCCCTTGATCAATGCCCAGCAAACACTATGGAAGTACTTTCACTTAACTTCCCTTCCTTCTATCTCTTCTAAGTTAATATACAAATGCTTTAAGAAATGATTCCTGCCCAAAAGTGGAGTTAGTAATCCTGTCCTTTTCCCCAACTCTTAGATGTCTAAGCCTCTTTATTTGTAAAAAATTAAGAATAATCTTTCCTGTTAAAGATAGACTGATAGACCTAAGAAGAAAACAGGTTTCCTTTTTATAAAGCATATTATCATTGAAGTGTTAAAATACATTCACCTTTATATATGTATATGGCATTATTTTTATTTTCAAAGTAATTAGTATAAACATAAAATAGCTGGTGTTATTGCCTCCTTGCATTTGATAGGAAAACAGAGAACATAAAATGCCTCCATAACTATCTCAGGTTGCATTCCCAGGCATAAATCTGTTCTCACATGCCATTTAGAGTGTTTAGTACAAATTTCCAATCAGGGACTTCAAAGATAATCCAGGTTAACATGGCACAGCCTTACCAATATCTTTTTTTCACCACATAATAACATAAACTAGAAATAATCTTATGTTTAGTCTTTCACGTTCTATAAAAATAAGAGCTTCTAAAGACATACAATTTGCTTTAAGAAATAAAAAAAAAGTCCCCTACTACTTTCATTCTCTTAGAAGAGAGTAACATTTTAATTAAATTTTCCACATGCTTAAATCTCCATTCTTTTAATAATGTTAATATAATTAAGCTGCATTTGATCTTCTAGATTCTTGTTTTGAAATAAAATTATTCCAAACCAAATTCTCCTAAGAATTAAGAAAATCTTTCTTCAATGCATTTAAACCTAACAAGACCTTGCTCTTGTATATTAAGATCTTTGCAACAACAACAAAAACAAAGCTATGTGAAATATAACTGCTATTTCTGTACAGCAATATATGGTACTCAAAGATCTGGTCCTCTCACTTGATCTCTGATTTCTTATTGTCTACTTACTACTCACTGGCATCTCCACTTTGAAGTCTAATGGGCATACCAAACTTAACAAGTCCAAGGTAACCCCTGAACATGTCCACAACGCAATCCCACTCTTCCCATCATCTTCTCCATACCAATAAATGGCTGCAATCTTCATTTGATGTAACAAGATGGTATTCATCCAACTATTTGTAAATAAAGTGACTATAAGTAGATTAAGTTAAAAATTTAGAAAAAATAAACTATGTTACCCACATACCATACGTTGAAATACTTTTTCTTAAGTTGTCTGGTACATCTCTACTAAAATATACTAGAATGTCAACCCCATTAGGACAGAAATTTTTGGTCTGCTTTGTTCAGTGGTATATCTCCAGGGATTAAAAACTGTCTGGTACAAAGCGGTCACTCCACAAATAATTATTAAATAAAATTAATAAATTTATTAAACAAATTACATACAGATATCAAAATTAATAAAGCAAATTAAGAATATATGTTATCATTATTGTCTTTAATATACCTCGCCATTTCATATTTTATAAAATGCATTCAATTAAAAATTTCACAGTAAATAAGAGAATACCCAAGTGAGTTAATAACCAATATGGCATTCATCAGGCTAAATTTATCACTGAAGCTACTAATCACAAATACTCATAAAAATATTATGAATTGTCTGTTTATATTTACTTTAATAATGAGCTCATAAAATTAATCAACTGTCATTACTTGTCAACCTCCTAATTCAATCTTTGCCTTCTCAGTAAGTATCACCGGCATCAATCCAATAGCTTGGTCCTGAAATTTAAGTCACACTTGATCAGCAAGCCTTGTTCATTAGAACTGCACATTCTACTATCACCTATCTGCTCACAGCTCTTACCAGAACTACCATCATGCCAGACTTAGCCACCACCATTTTCTTCTGGACAATGGCAACCCCCTCTGCTGGTCACTGCACTCACATCAGCTCTGCCTCCCAGCCCATCTTCCACACAAGAGCATGAATACTTTTTCTTACAATATAGACTAGCTCCCAGAAGTCCACTGGTTCTACTGCTTAAAACCTTTCTTTTTGCTCTTAGAGTTGCTCTTATTACTTTTCTAAACTTTCCTTTGCAAATATTTTCATACTTATGGAGAAACTGCAAATGTAAGACAGAGATCCCGCTGTATAATCTTTACCCAATTTCCCCAAATGTTAAGGTCTTACATAATCACAGTATAATTTTCAAATCAAGGACATTATCAAGAAAAGGATACTATTAACTAACTGGATGCAAAGGTTACTGGTCTGGTAATCACACTTCGAGCGCTACTGCTCTAGTCACATTGGACAAATATCAGATACTTTAAAAGGCAACCTCATTCCAGACTCGGCGCCTTCGCACTAGCTTTACCCTCTCTTTCAAACATTCCTTCCCACATCTTGGCACAAGTGGCTCTTTTAGTCATTCAGGTCCCTAGGAGAAAGGATTCCTGGCCACCTAGTACAAAGTAATTTCCATGATTTATTTTCACCATAGCATTTTACTACCACTTGGTATTTCCCCATGTACATATTTTATTATCCATATTTCCATACTAGAATTTGAACTTCATGAGAAGTGGGACTTTGTTGTTTCTTGTTCCTGACAATATCCCCAACATTCCAAAGTATACATGCCCGTAGTAGGCCTTCAATAAATATTTGTTGATTGTATAGATTTACCAAGGAACACTAAATCAAAGTGAAAAATTATAAAACCAACTGTTACTTCTCACGTTACAGTTTTCAAATCATTCCTATATAATTATGATCTAATGTAGAAAAATGGAAAAATTACTAACTTAAGGGCCACATAAGCTTGATTTCATTTCCTAGCACCCTCACTAACTAGTTTTAAGGTGTTAAGTGTTTAAAGTGTTAAGCATTGAAGTGTTAGTTTTCTCACATGGTATTCAAATTCTAAATCATCCAGTCAGTAAGCATTAACACAAGAATTCAACCTATGTTTCACTGAAAACGTTCCAAGTTGTATACCACCAAATTCGAACGTAAGCCCACGAAGTCAATAATTGTGTCTCTTTTACTACTTACATAATTACTAGTGCTACGATAGCATCTCCCACAGAAGAGACACTCAATAAGTAATTTTTAAATAAAAGGTAAACGATACTAGTGATTCATATGGTGTGTATCTATCATATGAGGGTCCACATATTCCACATTTTCATTTATTAAAATGTATTATTATCCTTCAACATAAAATTCTATCTCAGTATTCTTATTAACAATGTTTTGTTCTTAAATGTTATGCTATCCACATAGATTTATGTCTCTATATCACTCTTGAAAACAAAAAAACTTCAGTTCAATATTGTCCTAGTCTTTGCAAAAATAATTAACTTTGGTCAAAATATTTTCATTTGATTATTTCCCTCGAATTTTTGGATTTCTAAAATCTCCATACATGGCATTTGAGAAAGACCTAACAGGAGATACACCCCTGATACCATGGGATTTTCATACTTTATTTTTCATGAAATCAAAGGTTGAATTTTAATAACATACAAGGTCAAAAGAACAATAACTCCCTCTCACTATGTATCATTCCTTGATGCAGTTTTAAACTATCTTAAAGGGATTTAGTTACATTTTTAAAATACTCTATCCCAATTTTATCTGATATGCGAAGAGTTCTCAGACTTTTGAAATTCCTGATGGTCATGTTTTAGTGTTTAAAGTTTTAACACTTACTGGGAAGCAAGCTAAAAAGTATGAGAATTTTGTGCATGTTCTCATCCGTAAAAACAAGCACACACACAAGCATAGACTAAGTGGTTTCTGTTTTGACATGTGTTTCTATCTCCTTAAAAGACTCCCATAACAAATAGAAAAAGAGAAGAGTTAATATCTAGAACAGAATCATGGTGGAATGTAGGTTGATATAACAGCAAACAAACTATGTATTTCTAATTTCTCTGAGTAAGACTCCATGATCAGAGCATTTGTATGTCAGGATGTATGTGTCCACACACATTAAGTTAGCCATCTCTTTTTCCAAATTATAACTTGTATCCCAAATTATATGACAAGTTAGAGCTGTGACCTTCACATCTTACTGATATTCTGGTGTTTAAAATCATGGAAGAAAAAAATCCCTATTCCAAAGGCCTCCTAAGAGTCGATATGAAAAGACTCCAAAATAAAACCATTCTATATATTCGTATCATCTCTATTAGGTGAAACACATAAGAGTGCTCAGATTTGGTGTTCTGATCCTACATTTGGAGTCATCAAAAGGTCTGTCCTGGTCTCATGTATCTTTGCAGTTGGGGGACGCTGCATGTGGAAACACCCATCCTCAATGGATGTTCCTGGCAGAGTGGGTGGCCTCAGTTTCCACCTATGTTGTTTCTCCTCTAGCAACTTCATGGCATGTATCTCATTAGCCTCACTCTTACACATGGGTCAAAAGTGAGCAACAGGGGGAAAAAGTGGGAAACTTAAGCTTGAGATAACAGGCTGAAAATAAACACTGAATACTTGTATGTTTCACTGAAATAGAGAACTATTTAGTATGTCAAAGGATTTTAGATTAATTCACATTCAATGTAGATATCTCCTATCCAGATCTATGAAACCTTACTTACCAATGATATTATTCCTGATTTAGCTTTAAGAAACTTCTGAAATGTAATACAACAAGGTATGCTTATTCCAGATATGATCTCAAAGGGAAGCTAGAGGATTTGGCTCAGAAATGGTACAGACTGCAGCTAACACTAATGAAGTTTCAATACAATGCCCAAAGCAGATTAAGACTATGTTCACCCCAGAATGAAACAAATAATCATTTGGAGAGCAGGGGTGCTGACTGGTGGCTGATTTTTTGTGTTTTATGTCAGAAAAACAATTCTTTAAGATTTTTACCTCTGTTTGGTTGCTCTGCTGTAGGTTCAACATCTTATAATTCAGAATATAAGGAGGAATATCAGAAAAGACATCTGCTTGTTATAAGAATTTAGCAAATCACTGAGTGTCATGAAAATACTGGAAACTACATGTGTTTTACCCAACAACCATTGTTTTCTGTCTCAACTGTTTAACGTAAGTACCTTGAAATGTTTTTTACCACCAACTGTATTAGAATAAAGTTGAACAATACACTCATGACACATTTTAAGAAAATTTGTTTTACAAATATAAATTTATTTTCCCAAAATAATTACTACACAAATAAATGATGGACATTTCTAGAAGGAATAAACATTGACTATTCTATATTTTCTCTTCACATGGAAATCTTGGTGAAATTACCTAAGAAGAGAAATGTTATTAGTTGTGTTTACAACTTTGTCTTCATAGACATTTAGAATTTATATAATTGCGTGATACAAAATTGAAATATCACAGTCAGTACTCTACAGCAGGAATTTCACTGAACTTTGTACATGTATCAGCATATGAGTATCAGTATAAGTCATTACAAAGACTATTAAGTTACCTTAACATTGCATCCTGAACACAAATTAACACCTGACCTGTTTTTCACAATTTTATTTTCTTCAGTGTGGTAAGGTAGCTTGTTCTTATATTAATAATTAAATGACTTTTTCAAGTTTATTTTATGCCTTTTGTGATCTTAATGGAATAACAACAGAATGAAAGCTCTAGATAATTTAAGAGTAATGAGCAGATAATGGACACGATATAAAGAAAGTGAAAAGCACATGGCTTCCATTACAGCTAATAAGAGATGTACTGGCTGAGAGCCATAGAAACAGTCCACAAAATCTTGGCCTTGCAACCAGCCATTCCACTGGCCATAATTCTGTGAACAGTTGTGATGGCTCTATCCCAGTGCATCTCTCTTTTAGCTATATAAGTCAGTGATAAATCCCAAACAATAATGAAACATGTCCTTATAAGAATGATCTCAGTCTTTGAATAAAACCTGTAATCCAAAATCAAACCTAAAGCACACACACATTGGGGTCAAACTGCAATAAAACACTTCTGAATGTCCTGAACAAGTGGAGTTTCCCGTATATACATTTTGGATACCTTCTGAAACTTTCCTTCTTTTATAACTGTTACAACGTGAAGTGATATTTACATATGCACCCTAAGCACAGGAAAACACTCATCAATAAATTTGAGAGACTATAACCATTTGTGCTATAATAAATAATACGATCTCTTTCAATTTTTAAAAGCATCTTCCATATGAATTTATACACACTAACATTCCAAAATGAACATGTGAAATACAGAGATCTGGCTTTGGCAGTGTCCATTCTTCAAGTGCAGACTAGTTAAAAATACAGCAAACCACAGGTGCTCTGGGACTTGCCCCCATCAAGGTCTACTGATCCCCAGTGTACTAGCAGCTCTTTCCACTAAACATCTAGCAATGACAGATATATAGGCGATAGGTGAGAAATGTGCCCTGAAGTGGCTGCAGCTTCATGTATACTCCCATGCCCCCAAGCTGTGAAATTCTCCAGCCTGCTTGCAGGAGGTCCTGAAGGAGATATATGTAGGGGACAGAGAGAATGCCAGATGGCTGTTTGTGAGAAAATCTGGGACCAGGGCAGTCAGCCAAAAACAGTGGACTGAATAAAAAGGATGATCACCAACAATATACCCTCCCCAACCAACACAAATGAATGGAAGGAAGATGAATTCAGGACTCTCTTCCTCACATAGGTGAAAATCCTTCATGCAATTTTTCATTCATGTGTGCAATAAATAACACAAGGGTTATAAAAATTAAAAAGGATTTGTACTGTGCTCATTTATCTTGGTATCGTTTTCTTTTGCTTCACTGGGGGAAAAAAAGGCAGCCCATTGACAAGGAGAGTGTAGGCAAACTTACAAATAAAGTGTTTCAAAAATTTTAATTATATCACCAGAAGCAGATAAGAATGCTTCAAGGAACTACTTTCGACTCGATTTGTAAGTAAGAGGGGTGTTTGCATTGTATTGATTGTTACTATACGCCTTTATCACTTTTATTGTTTGCTGCAGTATAGCCCTTTGAAGGTCTGCCAAACCACTGCGGCTTGCTCAAAAGCAGGGCTGAATTTTAATTAAGCCAAGCCAAATAGACACAGAACAGTTGAACTTGATTAGACCACTTGTCCTGATGCACACACAGAGGGCATTCAACACACTTACTCTAGTAAGTGACAAACTCAGTTCATACATTTGGTGAAATTATCAAGATAAAAACCATCATTTGTCAACATACTCCTACGTCCGACTTCTGCTTGTCTGTTTTCATACAATAAGCCACCAAGGAGAGCTGAGACAAAAGATAGCCACTGAGGATACAGGTGCCATAATATCCTAATAACAATAATATTCTATACTCCCTGGGAAGAAGCACTATATGAGTTTAGTAATTCGGATTCAATAGCATTGTTCAGGTACAGAAATCATTGTGTGCGGGTACGTGCTTGTGTGTGTCTGTGTGTGTGTGTGTGTGTGTGTGTGTGTGTGTGTGTGTGTGATTTTCTTTTCAAGTATTTCAACCTGAAAAAAAAAATCACCACAGCATTTAGCCCAGATAAGGGAACAGGTGGGATGTGAGAATTTCATGAATTTTTATTTTTGATATCTCAGGAAGAACAAAGCATCCAGGTTTTTGGCTTGAGCCGCAGAACTGTGGTAAAAAGTGTTCCCACAGTAACTTCGGAAATCAGCCAGAGAACTTGATGTAAGTAACCTCTGGAATATTCTCTAAAACGACTTTCCTATAGGCTTTCAGAATCTTAGATAAAACCACACCTTCCCTAAAGGTGGGAAATGATCCTAGGTAGTGTTTCAAAATTAAATGTACAAAGATGAAAAGAGAGATCCTAAAATATGAATAAGCTATTATTTCTTAAGCAATCAGTGAAAATTCAAAGATAGGTCTAAAAGTTAAACAGAACTTTGTATACACATCAAAGTACAAATACATTGTAAAGAGTAGCTCTTCCTTTGATAAACTCATATCACTAAGTCTTTAAAAGAATTTTGCACTTTACTTCCCAACATCCTAATACCCATTAACTATACTTAATCGTAAAAAAAATAATCCCACCCTTGGGATTAGCAAAACAAAAAATTAGTAAATTTCTAAATATAAATGGGTGCCTTTTCTGTGCAGAAAACCAAATTGGGTTTTAAAAAGAAAACAAAATCTCAAGTTCTTATCCTTGACAACAGCAAGTAAAAATTAGCATATTTCAACTACTCCTTTGTCTGCTGTAATTTTACTCTTTATTCCTATGTGAACAAAGCACAAAAACAGTTTGGTGCTGATTCACCTGAAACTCCTGATAAATATACTTTTGAATCACTGGCTAGAAAAAAAACATAGACTTTGAAACCACATCATTCTGACTTTGAATCCTATCCATGTGATTTCCTAGCTAAATTATGGCTCTTGAAGTTACTTAGCTCCCATTTGATAGTTACAGAATGGGAAGAAATAACACCTTGGGAACAAATATAACAAACATTCCATTTCATTTCCACACAATTAATTTTTAAATGTTTTTAATGTGCAAAAGTTGAAGACGACTCTCATGATAGCAAGCAGTTTTCCATTCCATGAGACCTAGTTTATTTTTTAAAAATATTCAGATCTTAACTTTTAGGCACAATTTTGATAATCCTGCAATACTGGCATGTTGTACATACTCTTTTGATTTTGTTATTTTTATTTCCAATAGAGCCCACTATCTACCACTTTATACCTAGTATGTTTAGATACACCTAAGGGTAATGCAATACATACGATTCAATGGATCTATCCTTCTCATCCATAACAGCCTTTCATTTTTCAATTTCTACTCACTTTCATGAAATAAATGAATGACTTTTTAAAAATACAAATTACTGCACTGGTAGTGCTCCTTAGGCAAAGAAGGAAACATTACTCAAACGCAATTGTTGTTTGACATTCATCAACTTCATGGAATAACCTGAAGTCTTATTTCACATGTGTGATTCAAAAGGTCAGACAGTTGCTTACAAAAGTCTATTTTTGGATGTTAATATCTAATATATAAGAAGATAGTTCCTGGGATGCCTGGGTGGCTCAGTCGGCTAAGCATCCAACTTCAGCTCAGGTCATGATCTCACAATCCGTGAGTTCAAACCCCGTGTCAGGCTCTGTGCTGAAAGCTCAGAGCCTGGAGCCTGCTTCGGATTCTGTGTCTCCCTCTCTCTCTGCCCCTCCCCTGGTCATAGTCTGTCTCTGTCAAAAATAAATGAAAACATTAAAAAAAATTTTTAAAAAACCATCTGTGCTAAAAAAAAATAAATAAAAGAAGATAATTCCTAAGTCAAATCTACAAAACATTAAGGAAAATCTCTGTGCACATGTGTTATTCTGTATCGTATGTAAGACTTAGTTTCTAATGCCTGTGCATTAGTATAACATCCGTGTCCTGCTACAATTTATTATTCTACCCTATTCATTCCTCCATTACATAGATCACAGGTAGCAATTTTATATTTATGTTATGGGCTTTGTTGTTTTCTCTGTCCCTCCTTTATAGCTTGAAGGCTGCATATGGGGGTCGATGTTTTTATCAGCAATATATAATTTTTTTTTAACCATGATTAACACACATTCAAAGCTCAACAGGCATTTGTTGAATGAATCCCAAATGAAGAAAACTTAAAATGTAAAGGATAAACTCTTCATTCTGGGAAGAAGGAAGTCATCTGTTTTGTTTTGCTTTGTTTTGTTTTGGCTTTCCCCCAGCTAATTAATTTCATCTACAATGTAATTTGCTCATTGGTTTAAATCACATCCAGTGTATATATATACATTATTTAAATTTTAATTAGACCAAAGAAGTGGATGAAACCTTGAGATATTATTCTTGCCTTGAGGTGCTGCTACTATTTGAAGCATTCAGTACACATTAGTTTTTCTGAAAACTGGAGGTCTCATGAAATTCAGACTAGAAACAGTCTTGCCTATAGGGTAGAAAAAGGGTGATATCCATAAGTGATCCTAACATATAACCCAAAGTTAGACTTGGCAAATATTTCTTCTTATGGAAGATAGCAAATTATGAACTTGAAATTACCACCTGCCTCAACTTCTTTCAGGGATGAGGATTTTGTGCGCAGTATTCTTGGTCAAGTGTCTGTTGATATGTTGGTTGGAATGATGGGTCTAAAGAAAAGCCGGGATGAGGAGGGCCAGTGAAAGATGGGAGCAGGAGTGATATGAAAAAAAGATCAGTTGTAAGGAGTCTTTGAAATGGAAATGAGAACAGAGCACTGAAGTGTAAGAGGTCTTCAAACAAAGGAATGAGAGGACCTTAAATATTTCATCCACTTAACAAAAAAATTAGTAAATATCAAAATTGCCTCTCAAAGTTTTGTTTTGTTTTGTTTTCTGCTTACAGTTAAACGTAGGATTTGTTTTTCTTTGCAGTGTGCCAGTAGCCTGAGAATGACCACAAAGTAACCTGGTCTTGTGAGTTACAATTTTAAGGGTAGTTGAGAAGTCTCTAGAGTCTTACTCTTCTCTCTAATATGGTAGCCAAGAACCAAATGTGGCTTTTTAAAATTAATAACAGTTCAAATTAAAAAGTCAGTCTCAGGTCAGTTGCATTAAACCACATTTCAAGTACACAATAGCCACATGTGGCTGGTGACTTCCCTGTTGGAAAGCAGAGATACAGCATATTTCCATCATTGTAGAAAATTATATTAGACAACACTGTCCTAGAACTTTCTTGGGCATTTGTCACACACAGGCTATTCAAATGCTCTTGGACTCATTAGTGGCATAAAATACTCTAAAAACAATATTTTATCATTATTTAGTCTATTTCAACTAGTAAATATAAACTATTAACGATGATGCATTTCAGGGTAGTAAGGTCCAGAGATCTCAGAGTTGTATCTAGTTTTGTTGTTGACATTTTTATCATACAGATTTCTGTAAGGTAATTCCTTCCCTGTATTACTTGGCTACATTACTATTTCAGAATTATATTTTTTAATCTGTAAAATAATCATAAGACTTAAAAAACTTATAGTCAAAACTATCCAGTGAATAAGATAAATATCAAGAAAATAATAACTACATTTTATGTCATGATTTTTTTTGCTTACATTACAATAATATAATATGGAAGTAAAATGCAGTACTGATTAAAATAAAAACAGACAAATAAATAGGGTGGCTCAGTCGTTAAGCATCTAACTTTGGCTCAGGTCACGATTCAGTTTCCTGAGTTTGAGTCCTACATCAGGTAAGCTTGAGCCGTGCTTCAGGTGAGCACAAGCCCCACTTTGGGCGAGCACAAGCCCCTCTTTGGGCAAGTCCCACTTCTTTCTCTCTCTCTCCCTCTGCCCCTCGCTCACTTATGCGCTCTCTCTCTCTCAAAAAAAAAAATACAGATGAACAAAAATGCCCTGAAAAGATAAACCCCAAGGTGAGTCAGTATGAAGTGGAAACTCCTAAATATGGCTGGGACAGGAGGAAGTACATTGCTCCTAGGCTAATGCTAATCCTTAATAAATCATAAGTCATGAGGGAAGAGAACCCAGGAAGACATGGTGTAGATTAGTGCCATTGTTAGAGGAATATCAAAAGTAGAAAGGGGTGGTGATGAACATTTGGATAACTTTAATAGTGTTTTACACACAGAAGAGGAAGTTGCCAACAGAGTTGGGAAAGAGTGAAGGATAAGAATGCCAAGTCCCCCTTTGAGTACTCTGTTGTCTATGTACAAAAGGGAGAAAATTCCCACGTGAATAAGTAGCAGAAGGATAATTAGACAGATTTTAGTCTGAGAGCCACCCTGTCTGCCTAAGTAATTTAAATAATTCTAATGTGGACAGGAAGATGGGAGCTTTAGCAAAGTAAATAACAGTCAAGGATTCATCTAAACAAATGATATGTATGTTTATTTCATATATGGAGAGAGTACTTAAAATATTTGAAACATATTTACATTATAGCTAATAGTTGCATTCATGCTCTATATTGTTAAAATGTATGGCTCTCTACTTAAGTATGATACTGAAATGTTTAAAACCTTTGAACAAAAGTAACTAAGAAGCAGAAAAGTTGATGACACCCAAGTTTAGTAGAAGAAGTACCTGACCCTGTGGTTAGATCTTTGTACTTCATTAGATCTTACAATCCCAGGTACCTAACTTAATGTACTGGTGCCTCTATTTGTCTTTAGGCAACTGTGAAATGTATCACAAAAGAAAAAACACAACTTTGAGAGTACTAATTTAAACTAAAGCATATCAGAGGGGAGGTGGGTGAGGGGATGTGGGAAATAGGTGAAGAGGATTAAGAGTAAACTTATCATGATGGGCACTGATTAATGATGTATAGAATTGTTGAATCACTACATTATTGTACACCTAAAACTAATAGAACACTCTATGTTAACTATACTGGAAGTAAAATAAAAAATACTTAATATAAATGAATGAATGAATGAATGAATGAATGAATACATACTCTTAATTGGTTAGAAGCTTCCATAAAAGAAAAGTACTGCATGCTAACAGCATGGTGTTATATTGTGATTACTGAAGAAAAACCGTAAGAATAATGATATTTAATGAGTGCTTCCAGTATTCTAAGTGCTTTACATGTAATGACTCTGTTAATCCTCACAACTCCATAAGGGAGGCAACTATGATTATCCCTATATTATAAATAAGGAAATTGTAAGACTGAAGCAAAGTTTTGATTTCAGTGCTCATGGGTTGATTCCCAAAGAGCTTTCTCACAAATTATTACAGCAGGCTTCCTAGAGGATCTAATGAAAAGCATAAATACCAACAAAGAGTTAGACAGCACTATTAGAAAACTAGAAATCTAAGTAGGCAATGGATACACAGCCTCTTCGCCAAACTTGTATCTGGAGCAAAGAAACTGAAAGAGAAACCAGACACCCTCTCTATGACAATCAGGTTTTGCTCAACTGATCAGTTCTTGAGAAAAATAGAGAAGAGCCCTCAAATTAGTGGGATACTTGCATTATCCCTCAGTTCTTTTTAGAGGCTAATGTACTGTGAGCTTTCAGCAACTGTTTACTGCATAGACACAAATAGGATGGGATAAGAAAGGAACAGGAGCTAGGAGGAAATTCAAAAGCAGTCCATGGGAAAACAGTTTGGGGAGTGAAGCAGGTGAAAGAGAGATGGGGCTATGCGATGCAGACAGCACTACTGTTGGGCCTCAAACAATCAGTAGAGTTTGAAGAAATGGAAAAAAATTTAACAGGTGAGTTAGGATACTTCAAGATTCGTGAAGAGCATACAAACAAGGAAGAAGGTTCAGGTTTTCCTTTGGTCCTTTTCTAACAGCACTGAACACTGACTCTGGGTCAGGTCCTATTCCACCGCAGGGAAGAAGAAAGATCTACGTTCTCATTACATTTAGCAGGGGAGTATCAAGAAAAAACTGTAAGGAAGAGGAAAGGAAGTACAGTATAGACCATCATACAACATGGACATCTTGCTAAGGAATGTAAGAGAGGCACATATGGTTTTCATTATCTTGTCAACTAGATGTTAAGGGCCTTGAGGGAGGAATCATGTTCTTAAACATATTAAATGGTTTAATAATGTTTTTTTTTGCATACAGCTAGTAATCAGCAAATCATTAACTGAGAAGCAGTATAACAGAAAAAGTATTAGCTTATGAGTCTTGGAATAGAACTACTTCAATTTCTTTGTTAAAAAGCAAAAACAAACAAACAAAAAAAAAACAAAAGAAAAAGGAGATGGTTAGATTATTTCAGTATTCTTTTCAGATGTATTCATTAAAAATCCATGATTTGAACTGTCAATTGTTTACCATCACTGTTAAAAAGGAGTTCTCCTTTGAGGGACATGGCATGTAAATGAAACGTGTACCTGACCTCTTGTCAAGGCTACTAGAAGCCCAGCTCATTCCACCTGAAACACTGGGCCAAGCACAGAGTTTTATCAGATTTCAGATACCTTATCCTTGAGGATTAGCAGCTCTATGGGGTGAGGTGGAAATAAGGCATGTGTATGATGTAGAAAAACAAGAAGAAAAGAAACTACCTAGGTGACTCAGTTATGCACCTGTCCTGAATCCAACTACAAACCCCCCTCTTGACAGAAAACTCTTGCTATGGAGTATTTCACATAACAAGTCAAATCTACAAACCAAACACAGTCATTATAAATGGGCCATGAGGTTGAGGATGCGAGGAGTGAGATTCATGATCTCTATCCTAGGAAAGTCCAACTGTAGGTTTCAGGTGTTGATAATGCACTTCTGTGAAAAATCTCATTTCAGAAATGAGATTAATATAGGTAGGATACTTTAAATAGAGAACATAGCACTATGTGGATATAATAAACTTTACACACTAACAAACTTTTGACCTGGTACATAAATATGACTGCCTAAGCCTGGTCTGTAGCATTTAGTGGAACAAGAGTATGATTGGCATTAATCCATAAAGATGTGCTTTATGAATTCATCCATAAAGATGTAAAGAAACATCAATTTAAAGAGGTAAGAAAACTGGAGTGGCAGAGATATTGGTTTGTTCATGTGAAATAGCCTGTGTAAAGGACTCAAGATGGGAGAAGAGAATTCCCTCCAAGTGACAGAGTCATTATATCTCAATGAATCAGTCATTGCTCTCATGGGAATGGAGACGATTTGCATGTTGAGTGACTAATGTGGAGAGAGGTAGTAATTCATACTGAATCTTAGCTCACAGGCTCTGCTCTTTCAAACACAGGAAGATGAACAGTTGTAGTGTATACCTCAAGTATTCACGATGTTCTAATGCAATATAATTTCAGGAATGATCGGAAAACATCCGTCAGTCAGTTCTGCTGAACTTGGAATACAGAACTCTACTGCAGGGAATCATTTACCATTTGATGTGGTGGATTAAGGGCTTTAGGTATTTTCAACTTTAGAAATACTTAATAGGTTTTTTATCAACACACTGCATTTTCCCCATAACATGTTGCACTAACTAAGGAGAAAACAAAACCAACCTCCATCACAACAAACTTGTTACCCAGGAGATTGAAATACATATCCAATGTGCTGGTAATTTTTTGACTTCCTGTTTTCAGAAACATAATTATTTTCTTTTTGCTTTAGGATTGCTGATTTTGTTTTCAGATTAAGGCTAATGTTAAAAGCAAGACCAAGATAAACAAACGTATTCTCCATGGAGAGTAATTTTATTACTATTACTGGACCAACCCTGTAGCCAAGAGGTATATTCTTTCAAGGAGAAAAATTGTCTCTACCCAAAAAATGCCTGAATATTCTATGTTTAAGTGTAAAAACCAATGATTACACAATTACCATTATAAACTACCGAATCACTAATAGCTAGCATAAAATAGGGCAAAAAGGAAACTTCTAATACCTGGCTAATGTGCAACTATCCTGAATGAGGTACAAGATAACTCATGTTGTCACACTGTTCAAAATGTCTCAAGAGGAAACAGTCCCCATCAAATGAGGACAATGAGTAACTATCAATTGAGTATGATGTTCTCTTATTCCCTGACAATTTCAACTTCCTGCCTCATAGTCACTATTTCCAATATATGATTCTTGTCATAATTTATAATACTTTCAATATTCATTAAAAACAACTGTCTTATCATTTTGCCCTAGTAATTCACTTTACTCCTTGAATCCAGAAATCTTGTTCTCTACCCTAACTTGGCCACTTGGCCCCATGGTAATTCCCTACACTGTGTCATAGGCTCATCTTTAAGTATTGCACTTTCTAACTGCACCTAAGTTTCCAGCTGATTCTGTCTAGTACCCCTATTTCAACAATTCTTGGATGTCACCACACCCTGCAATCCATTCATTCTATTGGCTTTTCACCATCTCTCATGCCCTTTGTCTCATTTCTCTTCCTATCAAGTATAAACTCCATGATTTATCATTATAATCATTTTATTGCATACACCCTCAAGTCCCCTTGCCCACTCTCACTTCTGATACTCACCTAATAAATGTGAAACCCCAGAAAGAGCCAACCCTCCATTCATTCCTTGCTCAATCTCACAATGTTGAATCTTCTGGAGGAAAAAATGTAATTATTCTGACTAGTCTCGTTTTAAATTCATGGCTACTAACTTTAAGTTATCTCTCAGCATAACCCAGCAATCTTACTATATTTCTTAGTTGACACCTTCTCCTGTACTCCTAGATCAGTGGTTCTCAAATTTACCTACATAGTAATTTTTAAGAAGTGTTAAAGACAGGCATCACCCCAGGATTCTGAGTTAATTGGTCATGGCTGTAAATTTAGGCTTGGGAATTTTTAAAGGCTCCCTGAGGTAATTCTAATGTGAAGCTAAATTCAAGAAACCCCTTCTTCGTGACTATTTTATTGTCTTCTTCCTCAAACCACCAACAGCACCTTCCCCATTTTCAGTTGAGGACACTGCTTCTCATTTATCTGAGAAAAGTGAGGCAAGCAGAAGAAAATTGCTCCTGAGTCTCTATCACCATAACTTCCCCCATGCCTGAACCAGTACCCAACACTGTGGGTCACCAGTGTGTGTTCCCATTATAGGCCATGTCTCATGTGCTCTAGATTCCATTCCTTCTTGCCAACACAAGGACGTGGCTCCAGCAGTTAGCCCCACTCTCTCCTGCATTACTAATTTCTCCCTCTCTTCTTGATCATTTCCATAAGCATGCTATGCTATTCCCTACCCATCTTAAAAACAGCCTCTCTTAACTCTACTTTGAACCCACAGTATATAGCTCCATTTCTTTGTTCCCCTTAAAAGTGAAACTTAAAAAAATCTAGCAGTTGTTACTACGTCCAATTCCTATCCTCAATTCTCTCTTGACCCAAGTATTTCTTTCATTTAGGCTTTCATTCCCTGAAACTGATATTGTCAAGGTCACTAAAGGCTAGCAGATATCAGCAGTATTTGATACAACCAATAATTCCTTCCTCCTTGAAACACTTCATTTGGCTTCTTAAACAGGAATCTGCAAACTATAGCTTGTAGACCAAATCATGTCTGCTACCTCTTTTTGTAAACAGAGTTTTAGTGGAACATGGTCATGTTTCTTTTGCTTACCTGTTATCTGGGGCTGCTTCTGCTAAAATAGCAGAGCTGTGTAGTTGCAAGAGACCTTTTGGCTGGTGAAGCTTAAATATGGACTGTTTGGCCCTTTACAGAAGTATTTCGCTAAGGATCCCTTCTCCTATACGTATTCCTCCTAGAGTTTTTCCCACCTCAGTTAATGACAACTATCTTCTCAAATGTTCAAGCCAAAATTTCTGTATTATTCCTTGAATCTTTCTTTTCTTTTAACCCATACATATAACCTCTCAGCAAACTGTCTGATCTTTAAAATATATTCACACCCCTAATGCTTCTCATAACCTTCAGGGCCACCACCCTGGATGAAGCCATCATCCTTTCTTGCCTAAACTACTTAATGGATTCATAACGGGCCTCCCTGTTCTCTCCCCTGTACCTCTACTCAACCTTACAAACCACCATACCTCAGTTTATTCTCAACATAAAGCCAAGGTTATACTTTCAAAATATTAAGTCAGATAATGTTATGCTGTTTTCAAAATGTTCTACTCACTTCCTCTTTTAGTCATATTAACTAACATTCCTGTAACCTATAAGATCTTACATGATTTTTCTGACTTTATATCTATTCCTTAACCATCCTTCATTTTTATCCAGCCACTTTGATCTCCCAGCTCTTCCTTGAACATGCCAGGTATGTTCATTCCTCATAGCCTTAGCACTGTTATTACCTTTGCCCCAGATGCTCTTCCATGAGTCTTCCTCATCTCTAGTCCTTATCTCCTTCCAGTCTTTCTCAAGTATCACCTACTCAGGAAAGTCTTCCATATCCACCCTACCTAAAACTGCAACCTCCTTCCAAAACTTCCATATCCTACCTTACTGCTTTATCTTTTTCCAAAGCATTTATCACCATTTAAGATACATTTTACATATTATTTAGATCTGTTTACATTAGTATATGACCTCCATGAGGGTAAAATTGTTGTATACTTTGTTTATTGTTGAATCCCTAGTGGTAAGAAGGCACTTAATAGGCCTTCATGAATATATATTGACTGAATAAAGACAATCAATTGGAAAGTTATTCAATTTTTCTTCCTTATCTTTCTATTTTCCTTCAGCAAATTCCCCAAAACACTCATATCCTAAGTCTTTTGAGCTCAATTCAAATATTTATTGATCTCAAATTTGTGCCAGGTTTTGGGCCAGAATGGAGTAATGCCAAAATAATTTAGATCAATGCCATTTAATGTGACAGGACAACTAAAGTATCATGAAGTCCAGGGAATGTTCAATCTAGACAGTTCAAAAAAGGCTCCACAGAAGGGGCAGCCTTTTATTTATCGTCTTCAAAGACAACCTAAGATTTCCCAGAACAATCGGGAAACTGATTATCACAGAAAATGCACCAGTATGAAATAAATATTAAGCACAATACTTTTTATTATTATTTTAGAGAGAGTGTGCAAGTAGGAGAGAGTGGCAGAGGGAGAGAGAGAATCTCAAGCAGGCTCCACGCTCTGTGTGGAGCCCAACATGGGGCTCTGGCTTGATTCTATGACACTGGGATCAGGACCTAATAAACCTTTGAAATCAAGAGTTGGGACATTCAGCCGACTGAGCCACCAAGGTGCCCCAAGATTAACCACAATACTTCTAGAGAACTGAATCACTCCATGAGTTCAGAAAGGGAAACAAGTGGTAGGCCATAAAACTGAAGAGTTGAGCATTGGCTACATGACAAGATAACTTATTTTAAAAATTTAAGGTATGAGGACATAATTTTCTTGAATACAAATTAACTGCACATTTATGGTTAAATATTTATAAATAAAAGGTACTTTGAGTTTATACAGAAAACTTTTACATTCCACTCAATGTGCATTTAAAATGCGTAAGCACATTCCACGTATTTATTTACCTACATTTATATCTACACAAACACTTAGACCAGTAGTGCCACCTATATCTCCTTATACTCCTCTCCATATAAAGATAGCATATTCATATTGTATTATATAAAGAAGCTGATCATTCTCCAATTTTAAACTAGCCAACAATCAGGGAGGACAGACATAAAGCACCAGCGTAAGTATGCCTGATTTGCAGGAATGAGCTGCCACTTACAACTCAAATTGCATAGACCAAGTCCCTTAATCCCTCTGTGTATTAGTCTCTTCATTTGAAAAACAAGAAAAATAACACCATTCCTCACAGAAATTGCTCTAAGGATGGAAGGAGTTAATGAAAAATTCCATTAAAATATAAATGCTATAAAAATGATAGTAGTTGTAGTAGCAGCAGCACAAAAGGAAACATTAATTCATGACTTACAATGATCAGATTTTGATAGTTTTCTTTACCTAAAACCCAAAGTACAGTTCAGTTTGTCTAACTGTGTCAAAAAAAATCAAGAAAGATATATATACATGGAAAACATCACAGTAATGACTATGTTTGTCTCCCATTTATTAATATGACAAATATTTATTGAAAACTGCCCTTAATAAGTACTCTAAACTTAATGTTTATCCAGTGCTATATACTATTCTACGTATAAAATACCTCATTTAATCATCACAATGTCTCTTTAGAATAAATACTCTTCTATTTACATTTTAGATATGTCAAAATTAAGTTCAGAGAGTTCCAGTAACTTACAGGTATCACACAACCAGCATGTGTAAAAGCCAGAAGTCCCATTCAGCTCTGACTCTAATGCCAATATCTGTAACCACATCACACTAATTTATACTGAGCACATGGCCCTTTCTACAGGCCTATGGTAGGCCTCAAGAAATTTGTGTTTAAGTGCAAAGTGGTTAACTCACTGATTACAGCACAACCATAAAACAAATATGAATCCTCTCCAAAGAGGTCTCCTTTAACTTTTCAAAATTAACATTTGCTTTCTTTGTTCCCTGGGACACAATAAACCGAAGGATACACTGTGCACTTCTCAAAAACAGGGCAAGCACTTGGTTCATCTTAGCGAAATAATCTGCATAAAGTAGACACACAATATATTCCTTTAATTAATAAATCAGAGGGTAGTCATAACCCAGATAAATGAATTTTTTTTAAGTGTTAGTTGCTAAAATCAGTTCAAAGCAAAAAATCTGAGCTGACAGGATCTACAAAATTACAGAGAAACATTCAATTTACAAGTTGAATATTTGTAAGAAAACGTGTATAATTTTCAAAAATGAGCCAAAGATAGAACTAGCATCAACATAGCAGAACAGAACAACAACAACAACAACAACAACAAAACTAATGAAGAACCACAAGTCCAGCCTTAAGACTGTATACCTAATCAGAAAAGATCCAATAAAGCATATCTGGTCTACCCAAGGCCAGAATTAAGGTGTTCTTTGTAACTAACATGATGAGTTGTAGTGGGAAAAATTGTAAATAGATAGCTGTAGTGTTTGTCCAGAAATAAATCTTAGCAATAACCAATTCTCCACTATTCCAACACAAGCAAAACAGCACTATTACTTAACATGAATATACTTCTGGTTTAATTTTCTAAACTGTTTTACAAATCAAAGTGGTGTATATTTTGTAATGCAATTGTCCAAGTATATTGAGGTGAGATGGGTACAGAATTGACTCATTCAGCAAGCATTTATGAACATGTACAAAGGTACAGTCATTGTGTTGTGCAAGAAAAAGTAGGAAGGTAAGTGCTCTGTCCTCAGGAAGTAACTTATGAATTCATAAATGAGCAACTAAAATAAAATGGGATGGGTACAGCAATAGAAGTATGAACCGTATGATCTGGAAACACTGCAGGAGTAGAGGACAAACTCAATAGGTTGAAAGAGATTTTAGAGGAGAAGAGACATTTGAACAGAATCTTGATGAATAAGCAGATGTTATCTAAATGAGAAATAAATACAGACAAAGGAAACGCCAATAGCAGGAAGGACATGACCAATGGGAAAAGGATAATAGATTTAAATCATGGTGGGTTGGTAATCTGTGTATAAAGTGTACAAGGAGGTGAAAGAAGAGGGTAATTAATCTACAAAGGTTGAATGTGTCAAATTTAAACAAAACTATGTTGGAATGGAAAATGCCTGTGCTCTGCAGTAACAGGACATGTGTTGAATTCCAGTTCTGTTCCTTACACCTGCTCTTTTGACTTGAAAGATACTTTTCTGTGTATCAAATTCCTGTTCAGCAAAGCAAGAGATAACAATACCCCATCTACAAAGGATGTTGTGGGAGTTGAAGACAATTATGTTATGTGTCCATTAATGTAAGTTTCTTAATAAATGATAATTATAATAATCAGGTGCTTTAAATCCAAGGTGAAAAATTTTAGATCGCATTGGGTAGATAATGGAGAGGTCAGACTATTTTTAAACAAGGACACAGTAATTAATGATGGACTGAAGAAAATGACAGAGAAGCCAATAGAAAGATTATTACAACAGTTCAGGTGAAAATATAGGTGGCTTTGAAATACACAAGATGTGATGACTGATTAGATATAAAGTTATAAAGGTGATTATATGGATTATGGTTTCTGGAAATAAATGGAAACCTTAAGCTGTAATGGTTAAAGTGCTTATATATACATACACATATATGTATTCATTTGAGAGACAAAAGAGAGAGAGAGAGAGAGAGAGAGAGAAAGAGATCTTTGTTTTCTGTCTATGCCTATGTTGGCAGCCATGCATGTGACACACCTTCTGTCCTCAAATACAGATAGGTCCAATTTCCATTCTTGAATACACATAGGTCCAATCAATTTCTATGCTTACACTTGCAATTCTCCTTACTTTCCTCTTCAAACATATACATTTTCACTTACGTCTCATTGATCATGCTGCCAAATCCTAGGCATTTTTCTTTGAAGCTTAAATGATTAATGAATTCTTCCAAGACTAATGAGCTAATGTAAGAGATATACAGTGTTGCTCAATAATTTGGTTCTCTACCCATGTATTAGTAAGAAAACACAGCCATGCACTGATTATTGCTAATGATACCATGTTGCCTCAGCACCTGTAGTCTTCGTCTTGTGCTTGTAGGTCATTGATATTTATAGATTATCTGCTAGAGATTACAAAGAAGAACCTTGAGTGGCAATGGCAGCACACTTTCTTTGACTCCATGGATTGCTCTCATCAAGAATTCTGAACCTGTTTCACCAAAAACATGTGTCCTTTTTTTGTACATGTATTTAACACTATGGGAAAAATCACTCAGAATTTTCTAACTGCTTTGTCTATTATAAAACTCCATAAATAACTAATAGGTGAAGATGGGGCAGGAGGACAACATCCTGACTTCCCAAGATGGTTATGCCTTGGTAGAAGGATAGACCTCTGCACCTGGCAGTTGCTAGTTACTGAGAAGCTTGTTAAACAGGCAATCCATCACTTCAGGTAAGAAAACAACTTAAACCTATGTCTCAAGGGATTTTTCAAAATCAGGGAAAGCAGTGTGGCTTAACCATATTGAAAATTCCATACTTCTCTTTACATTTTTATTTTATGTATGTGTGACTGGATATGCAAGGTAGTTGAGTATGCATACCACATATAAATATTCTACATGTACTTTTTTAGACGGGTGTTACATGGCTGAAATACAAATAGGATGGCTGGAAGGGATGAAAATGGTATATATAAATAGTTTTGATAAAATATGGTAGGATTAAATGGGGGTTTTTTAAGGATAAATCTTTGAGAAAGTTATTTTAAGAGTTTATAACTTCAGTGCTACCTACTGTTGCTTTTTATTTCACATCCATTAACTTATAAAAGCAAAATGGTATTTTAATTATTGATATTCAAATTTATTTATATTTAAAGATTAAAAAGTTACAAACTCGTGAACCACAGAAGAATAGGTAGAATACCAACAGACAAAACCAGAACGTTTATCTTCTAGTATAAATGACATAACTCATACACACTATTCACTCTTTCTTGAATACATTACTGTTTGTTGAATAAAGTAACTAGCTGTTCTTGGTATACAAATTTGGATAATGTCTAAATTCTAATAAAGGAATTAAACCTGCTGACATAGTTTAAATTTTTATGTTAGTAGACAAAACTAAGTTGTTAAAGACTAATGAAAATACATAAGCAAAACCATTGTGTTTTCGAAGTCCCAAATATACAGTGCTACATATAAAATGCGTACTCCTGGATGCCTGAGAATAAAATATCTCCGTTTTATATAGAAATTAACACTAAACGAGAAAAAAAGCTCACACTACCACTGTGACAGTCTAATAGCTCTAATTTTCTCATCTGCCTTACCAAGGCCAGCAAAGATTATAAACCTAACAAACATCACCCTAAAAATTGAAGTACATGAACAGATGGGATTAAGAAATCAGTATGTGGCTATTGAAGCATTGTGTTCAAAATCTTCTAAAACTGGACAAAAAATGCCTACATCAAATAAAAGAGTTTCTGTATAAGGGCAAACTAGCTTGTAACAATGCCTTGAAATTCAATATTTTGCCTGAATAACTCAATTTACATCTCCAAGTCTCTTGAGATCAAGACTACAAAGCATGTAACTTTAAGAAGAAAATTTAGGAAGCCAGGTTGAGAAATAGCATGATTTAATGGTATAGGAAAAGTTCCAGAATACCAAAATTAATTTCAAACACACATTTTCTCTATGGGTTTTGGTAAGTAACTGAAACCCAAGGTTGGAAATCTCTTTTAAATGAATTAATAAAGAAATCTAAAAATACACCAGCTTCATATCCAGCAGTATCAAGTTGAAGGCAGGTTGGAAACTATGTTTTAGACTTCCTCCTTACAATATTATATATTCTCAGTTATTGGCTTGGTCATATAGTATATGGCCTTGATACAAAAGCCTAAGTATGTTTGTTGGATGGATGAATGATGGATGCAATGTCCTAAAGACACATATAAAGAAGAAAACAAAAATATGTGTTTAATCACTGTTACTGGTTTGGTATTCTCTTTCCAAACTCCTGTCTGTGTGTCTGTCTGTCGTTCTTTTTGTGTGTGTCCAACTGGGTGTGGATGTGTGTGTGTGTGTGTGTGTGTGTGTGTGTTCGTGTGTGTGCTCACGTGCACATGTGTGGGTGCACACACAGATTTGCTTAACATCTGTAGAATTTTGATTCTTGTATTTTTCATGTAAAATTGAATTTTGAACATTGCCTCCATAGTCAGTATATACTTGAATTTTATTTTCCTTTTACATAATGTTTAACTCCTAATATATTATGGAAATACTGTGATTTAATAACTATATCAGTTTGTTATTTTATATTCTCCTTATAAATGTATTTTTTTATTTTATACTCTTGGCAATTCTGTCAACATGGAGCTTATTATCCCCTCTTTCAACTTAGGCCAAAAGAGGCTCAGGGACATTAATGCCTGCCTAAGGTCACAGATTCAAGAAATGGCAGGATCAGAACTTCCACACAATGAGTAATAAACATTAAGTAACTCAAGATTTACATTTCCGAACTTCTACAAACTTGTTACACCTGGTACTGCTTTGTATTTGAATTCCCCCATATTAGAAGTAAACTACATGTCATTACCTAACTAATACTTCTATACAGTAATAATTAACTAATGACTTATGGAACTAATGGCTCTTGGCTAATGGTTGTCAGTATTCTAAGTACATCCAAAATCATCTAAGCGATCAAAAAAAGGCCAATAATCTGTAAGTATACATGAGGTTTTATTTTAAAAAAAATCTTTGCCTAGGGGTACCTGGGGGCTCATTCAGTTAAGTGTTTCACTGGCTCCTGTCATGATCTCACAGTTGGGGAGTTCAAGCCCTGCACTGGGCTCTGTGCTGACATCTCAGAGCCTGGAGCCTGCTTCAGATTCTATGTCTCCCTCTCTCTCTGCCCCTCCCCCACTAACACGTTGTCTCTCTCTCCTTCAAAAATAGATAGATAGATAGATAGATAGATAGATAGATAAAATCTTTGCCTAAAAGACATTCAAAATTACATTTTAGATACTTCTGTAAGGAAGAAATTCCCTATTGTTTGCATGAGCATGCCATCTGGCCCCAGTGCCCTTAGCAAAACCTGAAAAAGGAATGCAGGAAGCCACTTACAGTAACTGAGGGCAGACACACCACAGGGGCTAAAGGCACCTGACACTCTCCCCCAGGCACAAAATCTCTGTTTCTTCAATATTTACTTTTTCCTTTTTAAAAATTAAGATGTAAGCACAGATGGCTTTTACTCCCCTTAGGGTTTATTTGAAATAACCTTTTAAATGGAGAATTTTTTTTCTCTTCAATACAAGTTTATTGAATATTTCTTGCTTGTTAGATTTAACCTGCGCATACCTCCACTGTAGCACTCTCAATTATATATGCCAATATCTAGCCAGACAATTAGTGATGTTCAACAAGCAGTTAGAAATTAGGCTGTGGAACTCAGGAATGGCTTAAACTAGTTGCATGCATATCAACTGCTCATAGTGAAACGATGAAAATAGATCATTGTCCCCAAGCAGTGTGCCTAGAAAAATGAGAATTTAAAGACAAAGGCCTGGGAGAAGGTTTGTAATTTAAGGGAGAAGAAAAAAATTATTTATCTATTGGAAGCACAAAGTTTTCAAAATGGCTTATTTTTCTCATTGGCCAAAGAGATTAGGTTAAATACTTTTGACTTACTACATATAAGGGTAAAGAAGAAAAGAAACCTAGTACATACCAGATTTGACAGTGAGTATCTCTGAGACTGAGTGAGGAATAGGAGACTTAAAAAATGGATTCTGGACATTAATGCTGCTACATTGGAGGACATATTTTATACGCTATCAATGATACATCGTTGGGCCACGTCAAGTGGGATGGAGAAAATGATGTGTGCAATGGAAACCTCATATATTTTGAGTGACAAAAGTCACATACTATCCAAATGTTGATGGAAGTGGCCAAAAGTGATCACTGTTTGGTCACTGCTTTTGCCTAGTTTTTTGCCCGTTGGCCATTGTGCTATATCAAAGCGACAATTAAGTTCCAAGCCAAAAGGTGCTATTTGCAAACAAAATAAAGCTGACAAAAATTGGACAGCTCTTGAAGTGGCCACTTATTATGGAAAACCATTCAGAAAACTTCTAGTAAGCTATCATCAGTACACTTTAATTATCAACACTTTTGTTGTGATACCTAAATGGATTATAGGTAAAGCAAGAAGAAATCATACTTAATAAGAAATATCACTAACAATAGAGAAAGAAATAAACTGTTTCCCTCAATTTGGCTGTAATTTTTCCAGCAAACATTTTATGTACGTGTTCACATTAAAATTTACATGACACTAGAACCAAATACTTGAACAGTCTTTTAGTATTCAACATCTGCAGTTATATCAGCATAACTTTTGGGTTTGCTTAATTGATGCACTATACCATGACACTAATACAAAAGACTGCCCAAAAAAGGCTTTAAAATCATACTGTTACACAGACTCAAACCTACACAGGAGGACAGGAAGAGCTGGCATAGAATCAGCATTTTGAAAGGCCACATAGGAAGCCAAAGCATTTACGATTAGAAGGCACATGAATTGTTCACGAAATAACAGTGTTCTGCCTTCCAGCACCCAAGTTTGGCACATTCTCTGTCTCACTTTTTCCCAGGTGTAGATGACATGTGAACACCTCAAAGTAATATCTTCTCTAAAACCCTTGTTCTCTGAGTTAATTGGAAGAAGAGTAAATAAGAGCAAGAATAGTAAATTTAGTTCATATGTAACTAATAAATAAAGAATATCCATTTATGTTGCGAAAAAACAAAGTATAATCATTTCATTTTCCAGAAAAGGACAAAAACACCATTTACCAAGCGAAATGCCAAGAATCCAGTTTGTTATAACAAGCATTACAAGTTTCATCGGAAGCCTAATTATTAAGTAGCTGGTTTTGTTCTAAACTGAGATCCATGTGTTTATATATTTGACAAAAAAGAAAACTCATCTTAATTACCTTAATATTTACTTAGTATTTGTCCTATTTTTCCTAAACTGGGATCCATGTGTTTATCTACTGGACAAACAAGAAAACTCATCTTAATTACCTTGATAATTTATTTAATATCTATCCCATTATGGAGCCCCACCACCTATGTCACTGCAAAGAATCTCATGGGTTCTGCAGGTCTTTTTAGTACATGCCTAACATAATGCACCAAGAATAAAAGGCACAGAATAAATGTGTATCCAATGAATGGTTATGAAAAAATATTATTTTTACATCATTCATCATAAAAAATTGCATTTCTAATGGTACTCTATATAATAGATGTCTTTTGTAAATAACTTCATGATATAAAGGAAAACACAGTATCACCAGGACAATTGCTAAGAGCACAAAGATTGTTTTATTATTTTTATTGTGTTAGCACTCACATTCCTGACAGACAAATATTGCCACCTAGGCCCATGTGAAAGTTACACTGAAATCAATGTGAATCCTATAGGCAGAGAGCTAGAGGATTTAAAATGAAATCAAGTGCAAACCTCTCTGGTGTTATGCCAGTTCAATGAATTGTGAAGTTTTGAAGCTGTCCTTAGAGACTATAAATTAATTCCTAAGGATTATCTTCCCCGCTAGGTAAAAGGCAAAACTAAAATTGAGGGAGGAAAAAAACTTTGTTCAATTAAGTTAATTGCTTTATGCAAAAGGCATTTTTTTTCACACTTCAGACTTGTTGCCTGGCTTCTGAGAGAAAAAAGGCTCAGTTTCCTTCCTTCCACAGGCTCAACATGTTCTTAAATAAATGATCCAACTGGAACCTGCCTGAAATTCCGTATCTCAAAATGCAGGTGTTGACTTCAGGGTATTACATATGAAAACAAAACAAAACAAAGGACTGATATTCACATTAATAGGCATCTCATTCAGTCAAGTTAAATTCTATTAAATCGGCTGTTTAAACAAGAATTTTGAAGTTCTTTCTCAACTAGAATTATGAGGCATGAAAGTTTCTAAGTATGAATGTAAAAGAAATGGTTCCCTTCTACTTTGCCTATTTCTTAATGGACTTTGAATTCTGAGTTTTTGTGAGAATATGAGCTCGAGTGTTAGTGGCTTGCTTTAAAAAAAACAAAAAACCAAAAAAAAAACCTTCTCTTGTAATTCTACACAAATAGTGCAAATAGCCAAGAACAATAAACACAAGCTGTCTTGTGACGAGCACCAAGCCAAGGTGTACATTCTAGGAAGAGTAAAAAGGAAAACACACACTAAAAAACACACACCAAACCAAAACAAAACAAAGGGGTGTCTGGATGACTCAGTCAGTTAAGCCTCTGACTTCAGCTCAAGTCATGATCTAGGGATTCATGAATTAGAGCCCAGGTTTGGCTCCAGGCTGACAGCTCAGAGCCTGGAGCCTGTTTTGGATTCTGTGTCTCCCTGTCTCTCTGCCCCTGCCCTGCTCTGTCTCTGTCTCTCTCAAAAACAAATAAATACTTAAAAAGTAAAAAAATAAAATAAAATAAAAACAAGAACAAAAACAAAACCAAACCACCATAGCAAAACCATCAATGGGACCCTCACCCCAAACCTTAGAGAAAAAGCACACTTGCAGAAATTACTTCAAGACTACTTGGTAGCTTAATAGCTTGTGAGAGAAGATCTACACCCCACAGAAGCAGAAATTTTTAAGATGCTTAAATGCAGCAAAAAGAAATCCAGGAAAAAATGAAATGGAAAAATTAAAGTCACACTATAAGCTCGAACAAGCAAACCTATACTACATAAACTACGACAATCTCTTATAAAAGTAATTCGGCAATATCTAGAAACAAAGACGTACCCACCCTTCGCCCAAGAAAGTTGGCTACTAGAAACTTATCCCACAGCTTAACTCCCAGCAGTATGCAAAAATCTGTGTTAATGTAGGTGCACCAGAGTATGGTTCATAGTAACAAAATATATACAGAAACCAACCATTCAAGAGGAAAGGAATAGCTAATAAAGTCATTAGATGAAAAATCTATCCGCTGCATGGAACACTATGCAGCATACAAAGAAAAGTTGGAAATCTATATGTGCAGAGATAAACCTCTATTTTTCTATGAAAAACAAGTCGCAGAACAGAATGTTGTGCAAATAAGTAAGGACATATGTGTTCATATGCCTACATAATTTACGGAAGAATAGACAGACAAGTCTCAACCCTTTATTCCTAGGAAGAAAAGTGGTGTCAGCAGGTGGGGTTACCCTTTAGAATGGCTTTTTCTGACTATGCTCCATTCTGTACTGTAGAATTTTTTAACCGCTAGCACTTACTTACAAAATGAAAAATAGTATTAGAAGTACTATCAATGTTTTCTTTATATTTAAATAGGCACTCATGAAAAGTTTTCCTAGATATATTATTAGGGCACAATAACAAGACAGAAAAATAAGTAAAATATAATTTATGTAGAGTATATGTGTCCGTATATATGCCCAAGTACACAGAGAAAACTTTACAGAACTCTACATAAGAAAATTATCATAAATTGTGAAAGGAGTAAGATTGTGCCAGAAGGTATGGTAGGGTATATAGCGTGAGGTGAAGCAGGCTGTGACTCCTGCATTTTATTTTGCTATACGTTTCTATTTTGAAATTTTTATTATAAGAGACATGAATTCCTGCAGTATTTTTGTAATTCTGAAAAATAAAATTAAAGATAGAACTGATATATAGGAATGATTTAAGTTTCCAAAGCAGAGAAGAAAAAACTTGGTCAAGAAATAAGAGAGATGTAACAATGCGAATATATGGAAATGTATGGTTAAAAAGGTTACAATAAATTTTAGGTTATGTGTATTTATTTTATCACATTTAAAATTGAAAATTTTAAATAAGAAGTAAGAGAAGATGATAAAAATGATGCACAGGAAAATGAAGCAACCTAAGGACTGCCAAGGCTTTGGAATGACAAAATGACATACTACTGAATACTTTCCAAGAAAGTAAAAGGATCTCAACAGGTAAATTTAAGGTTTCTCCATTATCCAGAACAAGGGTCTACAAAGGCAGATGAGTACACTCCTCGAAGTGTTACTGATCAATCCCTTGCAGTACAGGAAGAAAATACCAGAAGTTCTATTTTTATTTCTTTCTCAGTTTCTTGTATATACATTTATTAATTTCTACATAATATTTAAATATATAAGATGAAAAATGTACATAATTCATACATGAATCTACATACCTTGCAAGCATGATGAAAAAGATTATGTGCTATACTTGAAGATGGCCTTTTTCAAGCAACATTTATGAGAGGCAACTACAAATGGAAATATTCTGGCTAGATACGTAGAAGAAAAAGAAAAGCAAAAACAAAAACTTGTAGCCAGGAAAAACAAGGCACATGCAAACAAATAAAAATAGAAATTGTCCTCATTTTCTTCTGCAACATTAAAAGTCAAATACCATGGAAGAAGTACCCACAGATTTTTTTTCAGAGAAAACTGTTACAACTCAATAAGTGTACTACCAGCCATGAAATTACAGAAGAGGAATATATGTTCTAATTTATAGCACCTTAGGAAAGAGATTACCCATGTATTTTTGTTGTGTACACTACCTGAAAAAATACTCCAAATACCTGAGGATATTATCAGAATGATGGATCAAAAAATGCCACATTGTAAAGAGTTGATAGCACCTAATGAAGCCAAGAAACAATATGTATAAAGTTAAAATCAAATGTAGTCCTTGGGAGAAAAAATTAACCAAAAGTCTCAATATCAGAATCTAGGTCTTAAATGCTAAATTTCACTAGCCAAAACTTAGAAAGGAAGTATTGAGGACAAAGGAAAATTATCTTAAATGCAGTGGTACTGTCTGGAGAAAGAACAGCTAACAAGGGGCGCCTGGGTGGCTCACTCGGTTGAGCATCTGACCTAGGCTCAGGTCATGATCTCGCAGCTCGTGAGTTTGAGCCCCACATGGGGCTCTGTGCTGACAGCTCAGAGCCTGGAGCCTGCTTCAGATTCTGTGTCTGCCCCTCTCTCTGCCCCTCTCCAGCTCCCAATCTGTCTCTCTCTCAAAGATAAACGTTAAAAATTTTGAAAAAAAAAAAAAAAAGAAAAGTTATAGATAAGAAAAACTCGAGTTTTGTTTAAATGCCAAAAAAACCTTCATCATCATTAAGGACTATATTCACAATTTTTAAGTATATTATAAATCAAAACATTGTTAGATAACTTTATACTAAGCTTGGTCATTCCAATGCTTATGTTTTCCAATATAGAAGTGGGTTTTGGCATCAAAAATGGGATTATAACCTTTAAAAAAGAACATAGTCATCATAGAAAATATTTGAGGCTCTTAAATTTCAGAAAAGAAGAAATATTTACATGATGCCTTTTCAAAACTGTTTTCCTTTTTTCTCCCAGGGTTAAGTCTGGAGGGCTAAATACTAATACACAGTATTAGTGTCCACAGGATTTGGACAGTTTATGCTTTCTTCAAGAGTAACATTTGTATTAAAACAGAAATATAGGATAAAAAAAACTAGTTTATGCTTTGGCTAAAGCAAATGTCTGTATGAACAGAAATGTTCATAGCATTTTCTCAAAAAACCTGAAATTGTATCTATCTAGATCACTGGTTCTCAAAAGGTGGTGATTTTATTTCCCATGGGATACCTGCAATATATGGAGACATTTTCATTTGTCACAAATAGATGCCAGGGATGCTAATAAGCAGCTTACAATGCACAAGACAGCTCTCCAAAACAAGTAATTACCAGGCTCACGATACAAGTAGAGCTGAAGTCATGCAACCCTGATCTAGATGGATGGATAGAATTTCACAATTTTCTCTCTCTACAATACACATGTGGGTGCGAGCATGCGGGAATTACTCACAAATTGATATACTTTGGGAAAAGCCATTTATTATTATTCAAGTTACGGCAATAAAATGGTACCTACACTTATTAAATATAACTACATTGTTATTTTATTCCTATCAGCATTGCCTATTAAGCTATCCACAAATGTAGAAAGGGAATAAAAAGTATGATAACTTTGGATTTTACATGGCCCCAAAAGATTTAGGTTACAAATAAGCTGGGGCTCAAAATGGAAGTCAAAATGGTACCACGCTACATAATGTTACCTTAATTTCAAAATGAGGCATTTAAGAGGTGCGTGTGTAGTTCAGTCAATTAAGCATTCAATTCTTGATTTTGGCTCAGGTCATGATCGCAAGGTTCATGAGTTCGAGCCCTACATCAGGCTCTGCGCTAACAATGCGGAGCCTGCTTAGGATTCTCTCTTTATCCCTCTTTCTCTGCCTCTCTCTCTCTCAGAATAAATAAATAAAACTTTAACAAATGAAGCATTTAAGTAAAACCTTAAAACATAAGTAAAATTGAGATTTGGGATATCTAAATAGCACTAGGAACAAAAGCAAAAAGATATGGAAACTGTACAACAAGCAGTAGGAATATAGAACACTCAATAGTTCAGTTGGTTAGAAACCAAAGCAGGTAAACACTTGTAGAATCCGGAGACCAGGGGCTCCTGGGGGACTCAGTCAGTTCAGCGCAGAGCCTGCTTCAGATGCTCTGTCCCCCCTCCCTTCTCCTCCCCTGTGTTCTCTCTCTCTCTCAAAAATAAACATTTAAAAAAAAAAAAAGAAGAGGCCAAAAATTTTTAAAGGGCTTTAAATATTGATATAAATTAGACTTACACTTCAAACTATTTAAATACTGGGCCAAAACAACTACAAATAATTTGGGGATCGGGGTTCCTGGGTGGCTCAGTCAGTTGAGTGTCCAACTTCGGCTCAGGTCATGATCTCGGGGTTGGTGGGTTTTAGCCCCATGTCAGGCTCTGTGCTGACAGCTCAGAGCCTGGAGCCTGCTTCAACCATGCTCATGCTTTGTCTCTCTCTCAATAATAAATAAACGTTAAGAAAAAAAAATTTTTTTAAACAAATAATTTAGGGATCAATGCAAAGTGGTTTGGACAATAAAAACAGCCACAGAAAAAAGTTCCTCAAATTTCATTTACAGTTACCTACTACCTTTATGTACGTTTGATTTTCAGCTACTGTTATTGTAGTGTGTACACAATGCTATATGGTCCCTATGACAATAACAGTAGTACCAAATGAACATGTACAAGGAGGGGGTTCACTTTAATTTTAGGGGACAGAAACTCTTCCCCATTTCCCATAAAATGCAGAAAATCAAACTAATGATTCAGAAATTTAGGAAATGATAGAGCAAATGAATAATTTTTAATATTAAAAATAAACTCTAGAGGATAGATTCCAATGATCCAATGTATACATCAAAGAATTGTTTCTGCAGAAGTATCAAATGTTTCTCTAATAAATAAATACATAAATAATACCAGAAAAATAATTTCTCATGGATATATGACAGGTACCCTGGATTTGATTTCAGACAAAGTAAAACATAAAAACAAGCCAACAATCATATCAAGAGAAAGGTACATTCTATTATAAACATTTCTAAAATAAAAGATCTTAATACGTACAGGAAGTAAATGTTAATGTCCTTAATATATAAATAAATCTTATAAATCAAGAAAAAAGCAAGTAATGTATAAAGAACATAAACCTGAATTTTACCTTAGGGAAACACATTGCCATTAAATGTGAAAAAAAAATGGTAAAATTCAAATGAACTACTAATCATGTGATTAGAAATTATAACAAAATACTATTTTTTATCTGCCAAATTGACAATGGCTAAAATAATATTGGTGGTAAGAGGATGAAATACTCTGCTATGAAATTAGGGAGTGTAGAAAGGTGCAATCTTTTTCAAAAGCTATTTGACAAGAATTAAGGATATTAACTACATTAAGGTATTCATTTCCTTTCATAATTAGGGATTCATGCAAAGATTTATATCTGAGGATACTCATCACATTATTATTTCTAATAAGGACAATAATAAAACATGCATTACTAAGATGAAAGACTATGCACCATTATAAACAAAGTTCTTAAAATATTAAACAATACTAAAGAAAGCCTACTGTTGTGTAACAAAGAGCAAGATATCAATGGTTTGCATTAAATCATCCAAATTTCACTTTTTAAAAAGATAAAAAGAAACATTCATGGAACAAGATTTAGAAAGACACACCAAAAATGTCAAAATTGGAAATCTCACAGTAGTAACATTATAAACAATTTTAATTCTTTGTCCTTACTCTTCCATTTCAAAAACGATGGTACATTCCTTTATAGGTACGATATTCTGATTGTCATGTTTCTCTATAAACATCAATACAGTTTAATTTTTTTAACAGCCGAAAATATTTAACCTCTGACTTTTTCCTCTGTAACAACAACAAAAAAAAAGACAATAGTAAACATTTATGTTGCCATTTTATTACTAGGAAGACTTTTTCTTAACCATTTTCCTCCATCACCCTAGAACCTGATGCTGTCTCTCCCCTACTACTCATCAATTCCTCTTCTTTCTTTTTTTTTAATGTTTATTTACTCATTTAGAGAGACAGAGAGAAGAGAGAGAGAGAGAGAGAGAGAGAGAATCCCAAGCAGGCTGCATGCTGTAAGCACAGAGCCCAACGCAGGGCTCAATCTCATGATTGTGAGATTATGACCTGATCAAAAATCAACAGTCGGATTACTTAACCTACTGAGCCACCCAGGCACCCCCCCCTTTTTTTAATTCTTTATTTCTAAGGCACAAGACAGAGACAGTATGTAGCTTAATTCCTCAGTATGTACTTGGAACCATATTCATAGACTTTTGCAAGAAGTTATTACCCAGGAGTTTCTATACATTCAGGTTTTTAATAACACCCGTAAGAAAAGAAATTTTCTTTACGCACAGCCTCAGAAAAAATTGCCAAATTCACATTCTACAAAAAGTGATCAGAGATAAAATCAATGATATATTAAAAAAAGGATTAATGGGTTACAGATAGTTTTGTAGAAAAGAAATAAGAATGAGCAATGAAACCAGTAAAAGACACAGGAATATATAAAATATATGCAACCAATGATTATATATTTAACAAAAATAAATATAAAATAAAAACTAAAAGTTAATCACATTTAAAAAAAAACAGGAATTAAAATTAAAAAAGTATTGAAACCTCATTTCATTTTTAGTGAAATGCCAGGTGGGAAACAATAACCAATTTAATATTAATTTAACTATACAAAACTGTCATTCTTACAGATAAAAACCAATGGAATGTTAGCAATTTCAAATGATTGAATCCAATTGTTCAGAAGAACTTGATTTTTAGATAAATGCCTAAGATGTGTGAAGTAGTTTGATAAAAATCCAAAGTAAATGTAAAACAAGTTGACTATTTTCCAAACTATCATAAAGAAAAAAGAAAAAACACAGTATGTCAAGAAAAATAAAAACAGCACAAAGTTTTAAGTTAAGGTTAAAGTATCTGGATTCATTGTCCTCATCTCTCTATGGCCATATATGAAGGGACCACAGCAATTACAGATATCTTTCATTATCTCAATATAATCCATTCCTGTCATGTGCTGGATGGAAACTTTGGATTTCCAAAGTGTAGTAGGAGTCTACACTTCATTATTTTAAATAATAAAAACAATAATGCCTACCCAGACCACCCAAAATCCCCAAATGATTTTCCAAATATCATAAAAGCTCTGAACACCTACATAACAATTAACAAAGAATTTCTCCATAATATAGAACATTTAAAAATGAATTATATACTTAACATGATGAATAAGCTAATCATGTAAAATGTTAATGCATTCATTAATATTTATGAGTGGCATACAATAACAAAACGCATTTTCATTGCAATGAAGATATACTCTAATGTAAACAAACCAAGAACATACATAAATGTAAGGTAAATGAGGTCGTGTGAACAGTCATGCTTATGTCTTTATGGCATTTCTTTCTGTTTTATCACTTTCAACTTTTTATGCATAGTTTTAGGCTTCTTAAACCTTACTTTTCTCCTAATCTTTTCATTGTCTTTGAAGACATTTTCTGTTAATAATATGGGAAAAGGTGACAATGAGATTGTACATGTTAGTGTAAGCATGACATGTTACCCTACTGGTGAATCGCTGAGATATTGTTGCTGACACAGTATACTCTTGCTTCTGGACTAGTGAATAACAAATAGTTTTTCTGAAATGTGAGTGAGAATGTATTATAGCAAATTACTGATCCAGATTCAGAGTATTTTTGAAAATCATTGTAATGAAAACTCAAAGACATTTCAGATAGCAATGGAGATCTTTTCTTTAAAAAATAGAAATTTAATTATACTCAAATGCGTAATTTAAGCATTCACAGAAACATATCATAATTTAGAAGACCGACTTTTTAAGAAAGACATAATACTTGAGAAAAATAAAGGTGGAGCACTTCAGTCACCCAGAGAACCATAAAATCTCAGAAAGAGAAAAAAATTACAAATTATACACGTCTCTCTCCCTTTTAGGCTGAAAAGGTAAAATGATACTTGAAACGGCAAAAAAAATGAACATAACTGGATATCAAACCCCTGGTTTTCTGACTCCATGCCAGTGTTCATAAATCTTATATAAAAGAAACTATACACAACTATTTCTATACTTCCAAGTGCTTGAATTTTCAGGGGATTTAATATAAGAAGAATGAAATTCAACTTTTATACTATGTCAATTGTATTTGTCTGGTTATGAGCATTTGACAGCTATCAGTGATTGATAACTTGGAATTCTATAGATAATCAAAATATTTGAGTTAACCGAGTACTCTATATAAAATGCACTACATGGAAGTAACCAAATTATTTCAAGTGTTAAATGTAATAGCAAAACTTCACTTGACATAATTGAATCTCTCCTTTATGTTTCATGAAATACTTTCAGATACCGAGATAATTTAATGTTAATTACTTTAAATATTGGTTTATTTAATGCACAGATGTGTGGAAACTGTCAGTTGACAGGCAGTTGCCTTGGAAGAACTCAAAATGCATGTATTTTCTGAGGATGCACTTTCAAAATAACTACCTTTAAATGATGTGCCATTACAAACAAACATTTTTTCTGAGGCACCTGGGTGGCTCAGTCAGTTAAGCGTCTGACACTTGATTTCAGCTCAGCTAATGATCTCATGGTCATGGGATGGAACCCAGGGTCAGGCTTCAAGTTAACAGCACAGAGCCAGCTTGGCATTCTCTCTCTCCCTCTCTCTCTGCTCCTCCCCCGCTCACGTGTGTGTGTACACAAGAGCTCGTGCGCACGCTCTCTCTCTCTCTCAAAATAAACAAAACTTAAAAAATAGTGTTTTTTTTCTAGAATTGAAGGAAAATTTGTCCTCCTTTAGTATACACAGCACTCATTCATGAAGGTGGACTCATGTTAGTATGTTTTTGTAATGAATACAAAAAACTCAGGACAGCTTCACTTCCAGCATTGGCTTTTCTCCCTGACACCTGTCCCAACTCCCTCTTTTACTTGTTCTTACCTCATGTGTGTATTCCTGTAAGATACCTGAAATCTTTTCAGGAGGAAGACAGAAGTAAAAATGAAGAGTCAAGCAAGCAGTAAAAATCTTTCATGAATGCACATTTTCTTTGTTCTAAGTTCAAAAATATCTAGTGCTCTAAGTAAGCTATCTTATTACAAATAAAATAATACATAATAGTTTGGTCATCTCAATGTTCATATATCTGCATGTCATACCAACTTATAAGCTTAAATCCTATTTATTCTCCCAGGGAAATCTATTAAAACATGACTGGGTATCTGATTAGATAAAATTATTGTAACAAATTATTATAAGATTTTTAATATACCTGAAATTTTACACATAAAAGTTTAATTGAATAGATTTGGATTTTCCTGGTATTACTCATAATATGTAAACATCATCAATTTCACATAACTGGCTGCTACATTCCATATTCAAGAGTCCATAGTGAATACAAATGAGCATTACTGAACAATTCAATCTGCCTATAGTTTTTTTTTGAAGTATTAAAATAGTACTTCAATTTTTTTAAAGAAAAGGAAAACCCACTAAATGGACCAAGTTGTTAAGAAATTAAATCACAGTAATGGTTCAGCATTATTATATAATATTCATAATTCTTTTTTTTTTTAAAGAATCTTCCCAGTTCTTAATTTTTTTGATGTTTGCTTATTCTTGAGACAGAGACAGAGCGTGAACAGGGGAGGGGCAGAAAGAGAGGGAGACACAGAATCTGAAGCAGGCTTCAGGCTCTGAGCTGTCAGCACAGAGCCTGATGTTGGGCTTGAACTTACGAACCTCGAGATCATGACCTGAGTTAAAGTCGGATGCTCAGCCAACTGAGCCACCCAGGCGCCCCTTTTATTCATAATTCTTACAAAATTATATCCAATATCATTATGACCCTTGTTTTATCCTGCTACAAACACATTTCTGCATATATTCCTATTAATAAACAAAAGCCAAAAACAAAATAGAAACAGATGTCATCATATCAAATATTGGCCTTTATCATTTTAGAAATAATGCCAACTGTATTTTATCATAAGAATGTGAACCCTACATGTTTCCTTGAACAGAATTTTCCTTTTTATTCAAAGATGATCATAGTAAAAAATGGTTTTGTTTTCAAGTCAAATGTGTCAATATTAGTTTCTTCATTTCTAGTGACATTAAGCAGATTGTAATCCCTAATATGCAACCTGTATTTTTTCCAACTGGAAATAATTTTTAAATAACTTCCTAAAATTACTATATTAGCTGAGAACATTTGTATTATGTATTTCCAATTATCTTCTTGGTGGTTAATGGAAGAAGTCTGACCTATGTGTCTGAAGGAAGATCATTTTTTAGTGTTTTAAGTGGATTAGCAAGGCTAAAAAAACTTCACATCGTTACGTTAAGTATCTCTTCGTGTGCATATATAACCCTGTAATTCTTAAACTTAAATTTTGAAACTGTCCACTAAGTATTCTAAATTTCAGATTTCCTTCAATTCTTTGCTTTTGAAGACCAATTAATATCCAAGATATTCACCAATTTATTAAATGCCAGATTTAAACAAAAATATAAATACTTGGAAAAGTGTTCTAGCTTAAAATAATTCTTCAACAGACTAATATTTAAAATGAATGTTTTTAGTTTTTATAAGCAGTCTCAATGCAAATGGAGACAAATAAAAACTTGTTAGGGGGCACTCTCTATGTTCTATTTTATGCAGCTATATTACAGCCCTTATGTACAGGTGTTCTTGAACTGGACTCCCTGGTCTGAGTGGGCTTCCTGGCTCTAATACCTTATAACACTGAGAAAGTTATTTAATCTGTACCTCATTTTATTCACTTTTAAGATGGAAATAATAACAGTACCTACCTCATGGAGTTGTTTTGAATATCCAATCAGATAATGCATGAAAATTCTTAAAATAATGCTTGGCTCAAAGAACAAACTTAAGAAACATTGGCTATTATTATTTCATTTTATATCTTTCCAGTCTTCAGTTGTAGAAGATAATTAAGTTACATTTAGGCAATCTGAATTAAGACACAGTTTATCTTCCTTTCCTTCTAGGTCTTATACCATCAAAAAACATGCAGATTTTACTTTAGGAAAAAAAAAGGAACTTAAATAATAGAGATTATATTCATAATAAAAATACACAGGCTTAAAGATAACTTTTTATTTCAATTTTCATTATGTCAACACAGGTGAAAAATTTTTGTTTACTTGCTATAAGTACAAAATAAGTATGTCCTAATAATGTATTGGTATTTAACTAGTTAATTATTTTAATTAAATATTATTTTTGAGTAACAAATTTAACAACTTGACATTGCTATATTATTTCCTAAATTAACTATTCTTACATACTTGAGGTTTTTTCTGAATATTTGAAGTTTAACATGTACAAGCAAATATTAATGATATTGATAATGATTAATGATACTGATCATCAAGTAATATTCGAGTAGGGTTAGCAATGATAGTAATATTACAAGGAAGACAGAGTTGTAAAATTATGTTTCTAAGACAAAATTTGAGGAAAGATATATAAACACACTAAAAACCATACTAGCCATAACATACATGCTGTATTAATCCTCCAGTTTCTGAGGGGCCATTTAAATTCCACCACAATATGAAAATGACTGCATTATATGAATGAGAATATTATATGCAATCTTTCATGCTTTTCTCCCAATTCTAGATATAACTGAAATTATGAGAGGATAAATAAGTTGCCCACAGGTAGAGAGTAAGTAAGTAGTGTAACTGGGATCCAGTCTCAAATTTCCCTGGTACCAATTCTGTTCCTCTCAACACCGTTACTGCCTCACAACATCTCATATAATAAATGTCATTAAAGCCATCAGCAGAATTTGCTTTATTTTGCTATGGCAGCTGGTATACTTTCTCTTCTCTCCTGATAAAAACTTATTTCACTGTATTTCTCCTTTAATCATCTAGCCTGCTAGAGCTAAGATGCTCAATTATTGTAGTGTTTTGATCAATCACACTTAGGTACTTTTTCAGTAGCCCTAGAAAGTATAGCAAGACAATTTAATTGAGACGTGGTGCAAGTGATCAAAGTAGAATCTCAGTTTCTGAAATCTACCCCAATATTCACTACAATGAGAGTAAGTAGCTATCAACTCTAACCCTTAAATATCCAAGTGCATTAAATCTGAGTAAGTTTTTACTCAGACATTGGGATAACATTTAATACTTACAATTATCAACAGTAGTCATAAGATGTTGGTATTCTATACAACACAAATGTTGAAACAGTGATTTTTCTCTAACACAATAATTGTAAGTTTGTTAGTCACTGCAAAAATTTTTCTTTAAAGAGCCAGAGAGTAAGCATTTTCAGCTTTGCAGGTTATATGGTCTATCAACTCTATTGTAGCCTGAAAGCTATCACAGACAATATGTCAACCAATGAGCATGGCTGTGTTACAATAAAACTTTAATTACAAAAACAGGCTGAGGGGAAGACTAGACCTCAGGCCGTAATTTGCCAGTTCCTAGCATCCTACCAGGTATACCACTATTACTCCGCTAATACTTTGCTGACGGTCTACATACCTTGATATAAACAATGAATGAAAACACACAGGTTTCTTCATGTTAATCAGAGAAATCTCCTTTTTCCACATAATATTTTTTTTAAAAGTTTAGTTATTTTGAGAGCAAGATCAAGTGGGGGAGAGGGGCAAAGAGAGATAGAGAAGATTCCAAACAGGCCCCACACTGTCACCCCAGAGCCCAATGTGGGGCTCAAACTCACCAACTGCAAGATCATGACCTGAGCCGAAATCAAGAGTTGGACACTTAACTGAGTCATGCAACTGCTCCTCCAATTATTCTTTTTGAAGGAATTATCTCTGAAGAAGTTTCAGGCAGGAAAGCTATATACAATATAACCCAAATGAAGGATTTTTTCTTAAAAAGGCCATCTTGGAGACCACATGTCACAGTGTTGTTTAATTGTGTACATTCTTTTTTTTAATTTTTTTTAACGTTTATTTATTTTTGAGACACAGAGAGACAGAGCATGAACAGGGGAGGGGCAGAGACAGAGGGAGACACAGAATCTGAAATGGGCTCCAGGCTCTGAGCTGTCAGCACAGAGCCCGACACGAGGCTCGAACTCACGGACCGTGAGATCATGACCTGAGCTGAAGTCGGACGCTTAACCGACTGAGCCACCCAGGTGCCCCATAATTGTGTTCATTCTTAACCCAAAGAACTCTGGGATTCAATAAAGATCTATTCACCAAAACCTATTAAAGACTAATTATTTCATTCAAATACATATTAGTAATAATGATAACAATAGCAACTTCCCTTTAGATATGTGTTGAATGTTCACTACTTTATTGTTTAAGAATGCTTAATGTTGTAGCTGCTTTACATGTATTATCTCAAATTCTGGTAACAGTTGAGGTAGACTACTATTTAATTCTTTTTTAAATGAGGAAATTAAACTTCAGTACCATGACCAAGGCCACATAGCAGGTAAGTGCCAGAGTTCAATTCCACATCTCGATTACTAATTGCTGCCTTCTATCTACATAGTGTCCAATCCTCTTTGTTTCCTAAACACTGGGGAAGAGGACTCTGGGTCCAGATCAGGCCAGGAACAGTGGGTTTTTCCCAGAGGCCAGAGGGAGAATATGCCTGAGGGAAAGAGTCAAAAAAAAAAAAAAGTCACCCACTCTAAGATATGAGGGGTAAGTGAGCAGAATGAAGCTCACGTACTCATAATTAGGATCTTCATTAATTTTAGAAGAATTAAATGGAAAAAGTAAATCCACTAAATAATTTTAAAAACTTTTAAAAAATGACATACTGAATCACAACAGAATTTCTCATTCTCATTTTAACCTTAGGCGGCCATTATAAATTCTATAGGTGGCTGTATGCCATAATAGTTAACTGCTAGTTAGTCAAAAGTCATACTTCTATAGATCAGTCTTCTGCAGTTAATTAAAGGCTGATTAACTCAGTCTATTAATTATTTCATGCCTGATAGGTCTCATAAGAATCATGGTGGTGAAGGAAACACTCAGCCAGTTTAATCTTGTAGCCATGTTCACCTGCTAGAAGGTACTTCTATTTCCCATTTCCAAAGCCTATGCTATCCTTCGATTTCCAGGAGAAATGCTACATTCCTCAGGAAGCAGTCCCTGAGCATCAACAACAAATGTATTTTTTCCACATTCATCACAGTTTTCTTAGAACCACTTGTGTGCCTGCTTTATAGTGCTGCTAAAAAATAAGTTTTAGGAGAGATTTCTGTGGAAATGGATCATGTTAATCTCTTCTTTATCACTCTCACAGCACCTAACATAATGTTAGCCATACAATAGACTTTCATTAAGTGGAGAGGCTAGTATACCCCTTGGTATGTAAGTCAACTCTCATGGAAAATTAAACTTTAACACCCAGCTCCCCAAACCTCCATAAACTCTTGCATACACACACACACACACACACACACACACACACACACACACACACACACTTAGCATTCCTATAGCACTCCACTCACACAAACTTCTTTTGTGTTTCTGACATATTAAACGGGCCACAAGGTAAATTCATCCAATCAAAGGTATCCAACTATGCATTGTAGAAAGAAAAATGGAACACCTTAACCACCTTGGTTCTGATTCATGTTTACCTGGCTTGCAATTCTACATATAACTTTGCTAAAGGCTGTGAGTACTTATTAGCATTCATTATTTTTGTTTTACTGTTCCTTAGTGTTCAAAATTGTTAAATGGATAAGATAATTGGCACTGACATAATACTCACTGAACTCTTTAGGAGGAAACAGACAATGTGATAAATATAAGTAAACCACCCTGTGCTTTTTATTAAGTGTTATCATGCCCATGTCCTTAATCAAACGTTGCAGATCATTAAAATATATGGACATTGCCTTCAAAAGTATACGAAATCGTAAAAAATTAAGAGTGAAGACCCTCTCTTAATCATGTTTAAGTCTCTACTCTAGCACAATGCCATGAACATAATGGGGAACCAAAAAACAGTGTTTGGGTTGAAATGGGAAAATCTGTTAGATACCTAATATTCCATAAAAACAATACTCTGAAGATTAAGTTGATTCTCCTTAATAATTATGGTTAACCCAAATGATTACAAGGTACCACACACTCTTCCAAGTGGTTTATACAGGTCATCTCACAATATTTTCTCATATTTTAATTCCCACAACAACAGCTGTGGAAGGTAAAGCACTGAGGAAACACATAATTTTCTCATAAATGCATACTTAATAAGTAGTAGAGCTAAGATATCAAATGATGCATCATCATTTCAGACACCATACTTTATTTTTTTATAAAGAGGCTGTTTTTCAGCAGTGTTTTTTTAAATGTTTGTTTATTTGTTTTGAGGGGGTGAAGGAGGGGCAGAGAGAGGAGAGAGAGAGAATCCCAAGCATGCTCCACACTGCCAGTGTGGAGCCCAATGTGGGGCTCAAACTCATGAACCATGAAATCATGACCTGAGATGAGATCAAGAATCAGATGCTTAACTGATGGAGCCACCCTGGCACCCCCAGAGACCATACTTTAAATCAGTATACATTCCTACTCTACCTTAAACACTTTAATAAACGCAATGAATTTTGCTTAATAAGGTAAATTATTAAATATACAAATAGTGAAAAGATAGCACCAAATGACAATGTTGCAGATCCATTTCATCAAATCAATCTTTAGAAATATGAGTACATCTTTTACAACAGGTATAGATTAATTATTTAATTTTAAACCTGATCTACTATTTAGACTCATGTAAACTGTCTGTGGATCAGATTAACTCTATACTTCATATTTTATCAAATCAAATAGTATGCCATCTATGTTTATATTGCACTGCATCAGGTATTCATAAGCACTCTTCATTTAAATATATTAAGACATTATTATAATTTCTTTTTCTACTTACTGGACAAATATATGCATTTAAATGCCTGAAAACTATGTATGTATTCCAATATATAGTAAACATGGGAAACTAGTACATAAATGTGTGTACATAGGCATATACCTTATACATATTCTTTTCAATATTCTGTAACTAGGATCCAATACTTCTAGAGCCTACATAACCAACTAACTAAAGTGAATTCCATGAAAAGCCAGTGATAAGCAAGGGAGCTCTACAAACACATACATTATCAATGGCACAGAGAGACCTTACTAAAAATGATTACCTCTATCCTTTTAATAGTTACTGTATGTTAGTGACAGATTAATCTCACTTTTTGCACTTTATTGTCCTGAACAACAGCTTATAATGCTCACTACCAAATTCAAAGTCATCAAAGCAACACTCATACTATTTCTTTAGCTGACCGCACCTTAATCTTCCGTATCCCACTCCCTGCCAAACAAAGTCTCAGTTCCAATCATTTGAAACTTCCTTCAAGAAAGATTCTATTTGCTGTAATGAGTTTAAAAAAAAATGATTCTAATTATCAACCCTTTCATTATCAATTAGATGTCATGTAATGTATCTGAGCAATACAGAGAGAAACGGATTCAACTGGCTAAGAAAAAAAAGTACTTCTACCATTTTTAACTTTTAAGTCAAACTCAAAACTTATGCATGTGAAACCATCAAACAATGTAGTGATCTATAGAAGTATGTTTTAGGAAGATTGAATATGTAAAGCAGAAAACAAATGTTAAAGTAGCTTTCTTAAGCGTTTTACTCAGTTCTGTCCTTTCTAAAACAGTGTACAATGTTCAATTAACTTTTTGTTAATGACACTGAACATCAGAGGAATTTACAGGTCACTTTTTCTATAGTCTCATGAGATCCTTTGTTATGTTTTCATTACATTGTTTTTCATTTGGTGCATAAAAATATCTGATATGAGGAGACCACGTAAGGAAAAAATACCCATTTTCAGAAAACATAAATATTATTAGTGTTTTTCTTATATTCAATGGAAATCTGTGCTTCTTTCAGCTTTGGCCCCTTTATTCCTAATTCTTCGTCCACACTGAACGAGTTTCCTCTCTCATCTGATGCCTCCAAGTCATTATAAAACTTTGGTCTTTAATTATGAACATTGTTTTGCTACCTAATGTTTCATACTGCTATTTTATGGCCCAGTTCCCACTATGGGAACTTTGCTACGGTCAATCTTTTTTGTTTATGCAGACATAAAAAAAAGATAACCAGGCATATTGGAATTTCATGTGAAATTAGAAGACAGCCAACAACTGAGGGGCTGCTTCTGAGAAGTTAAAAAGGGGCTTCTGTGACACTTTATTTGTGAATTTTCAAGATCTTCTTGGTTTCAAGATCTTCAAAACCGTTACACTTTTTTGTTTTTGTTTTTGTTTTATTACAAAGAAAAAGAGGGTAAGCAGAGGGGAGGGGCAGAAGGAGAGAGAGAATTTTAATCAGGCTCCATGCTCAGTGCAGAGGCCAACGTAGGGCTCCACCCCATGACCCTGGGATCATGATGTGAGTCAAAATCGAGTTGACTACTCAACTGACTGAGCCACCCAGACGCACCAAAACTGGTGAAATTTTAATTATTTATAAAATTTCCTGGAATAAACTTTTACACATAGTCTCTATATATGCATTTAGGTTTATGGTATATATTTCACACCTGTATAAGAAATATTATAATACATTATGTTCTATTTCTTTTCTTTACAATCAAGGATAAAGAAAACAAAAGATCAAGTAAACCAGCCTTCAATTAGATTAAATTCTCTCTAGAAAATTCCTCTGAAATACTTGTCTGGACATATTGAACACTGCTAATAAAGAGCAGGCTACCATTTCCCCTGGCAATTCATTAAGGCTTTGAGAGTACCATATTTAATCTCAACATAAGAAATCCTCATCTGGCATCTTATCCTCTTCCCCATCCTCTGTTTCTATTTTACTCTCTTTATAACATTTTTTTCTCCTTTTCTACATGATAGTCCTTCAAATTTTGCAGACTCAAGTATTTAATATCTCAACCAAGAAGAGAGGCCACTAGTATTCTAATTTAATTAGATTTGTTAAAGACCTATTCTATGTAAGTTTATGGAGTAAGTACTCTCTAGAAACTAAAGCTTTATAAAGCATGGATTTCCCTAAGGAATTTATAATCTAGTAGAGATAAAGGAATTCTATGCAAATAACAGAATCACTCTCTTAAGGATGAGCAGAAAGCATGTGATATATATATGAGGGCTGAATGGAGCCAAATTAAATAATATGGTTACCTCTGTAGAAAACGTTAGTAAGCTTTCATTTAAAAATTTTTAACATTATCTTCCTGAGGGGCTTTAGTCATTTCTGTCCCTTCTTAAATGGTGATGTTGAGGTGTACATCTGTTTGATCACTACAGAGCATAGGTCTCTTCTACAGTCCATTAGATGGAACCAAATGAAATAGAGCTAGATTAGACTGAAGTGCCAAAAAATTGGTACCAAAATGTATTTTCAAAAGACACCAAATGGTCTCTTCATAACTTTTTTTTATTTTTTATTTTTTTAAAATTTACATCCAAATTAGTTAGTGTATAGTGCAACGATGATTTCAGGTGTAGATTCCTTAGTGCCCCTTACCCATTTAGCCCATTCCCCCTCCCACAACCCCTCCAGTAACCCTCAGTTTGTTCTCCATATTTATGAGTCTCTTCTGTTTTGTCCTCCTCCCTGTTTTTATATTATTTGTGTTTCCCTTCCCTTATGCTCATCTGTTGTGTCTCTTAAAGTCCTCATATGAGTGAAGTCATATGATTTTTGTCTTTCTCTAATTTCACTTAGCATAATATCCGCCAGTTGCATCCATGTAGTTGCAAAGTGCAAGATCTCATTCTTTTTGATTGCCGAGGAATACTCCATTGTGTGTGTGTATGTGTGTGTGTGTGTGTGTGTGTGTGTGTGTGTGTGTGTATGTATGTGTGTATATATATATATATATATATATATATATATATATATATACACACCACATCTTCTTTATCCATTCATCCATCGATGGACATTTGGGCTCTTTCCATACTTTGGCTATTGTGGATAGTGCTGCTATAAACATGGGGTGCATGTGTCCCTTTGAAACAGTACACCTGTATCACCTGGATAAATGCCTAGTAGTGCAATTTCTGGGTCATAGGCTAGTTCTATTTTTAGTTTTTTGAGGAACCTCCATACTGTTTGCCAGAGTGGCTGCACTGGCCTGCATTCCCATCCTGCCTCATATATTTCTTAAAATTTAAAATTTACCAGTTTCATCTAAATCTAAGTAGCCATCTGGTAAGGATTTTAAAACGAGCGATAAGCCAAAAACAAAACACCTACCTCTACCCTTTGAAAATGCTGAGTATTCCCCAGAGAACCTTACAAAGTGCCCTGTACAAATATGCCTATTTATCGATTATTAAGACGAGCATACATCTAAGACTGCTTATTGGGAGATGAAGTTCACTGATGCTTTATTTCATATCAGAATGGTATTCCAAATATTTTTCCTTTTTAAAGCTAGTCAAACTATTAATACTTTAAATATCTGGTTTGGTCACTACCATAACTATTATGAAATAATAATATGAAGAAAAAAAGAACCAAAAGTAAAAATTATACTGGCTTATCTTTTTTGAGTAGGGAAAAATCAGTTCGTGCTCATGCTCAACTCAATTATCCATTCATGAATTAAGGCATTTACATCATCTGCAGATACATCCCAAAAGTAATGTGTAGGATTTAACTGATATTTATCTGCTCCTCCAAATGGCAGAGTAAGAGCCAAAGGCAAGCACACCACACAATCAAATGTGACTGGCAGAGACAGCATTATCTTGGCTGCGACTTTCCATTTCCCCAAGCAGGGCATAATATAATCAACAGGTTATTTCTTTCCTTAGAGATTTCTAAAACATTTAAGCCAACCACATCTTATTTGTCTAGAATGACACATAATGACATCTTCTAAAACTTCCAAAAAGGAAATCATCTCTGATATTGCAGGGTGGCAACAGTTTTATGAGATAAGAAGACCATATTCCAAACTGTTCATAAGGAAAGGAAAACTTAAGAGAATGGTAAAAAGAGAAAAAAAAAACGTATAAATAGGCTTTAATCAATAAATCATTTTTATTTCAACAGTTAAAAGAAATCAGTTCAAATGAGTTTCAAGATCCTTTGGCCAAATGCTACTCAATATTTTTGGTCTCATAAATACATGCCTTCTTTGCTCTTATTACTAAACTTCACAATAATTTACTGTTTCTCATTTTATCCTTATGAGAACAGTACCTTGAAAACCACATAAAATGAACATTCCAACTGGTTTCGTATTTTCTGCAGAGCTGAGGAGAAGGTAATAACAGGTATTTATATAAATCTAATTTTCTTTGCATTTGGTGAGCATATTTATCTTTTTCTATTATTTCTGTATGCACATATTAAATATGAAAATTTGTTTTATGACTTTTTATCATGCATGTTGAATTCATGGTGTGAAGCTGCACCTGCTCTAAAGAAGAAGACACAAGTAAAAGAGCACATACATGTATAATAAAATCTCAATTTTTTATATGTTAATTCATCAGTGGGAATCTGAGTACCATACTGCTATTTGATAAGGCTGTGATACAGCAGCATGGAATCTGAGGTCTGTCACTACATGTCTAAATTTGCCTTTGTTACAGAGCAAATTTCTCTGATAGCAAAATTCAGTGTTATTTTATGTTAAAGGAAGCAAGAAAAGCAGTGCTAATTTACTCTAAAATAAATTATTTCCACATTTCGGAGATCTTTAAATGTAAGGTGGCAAGTGATCCTAAAATCCATGAAATACGTTGTGCCCTCGGTAGCCTAAGAAACTTGTATGATTTTATTCCAGAGTGCAGGATAGCATATGAACACCGAAAAAGATTCTAAGAATGGAAGAAATGCTTTCTCTCCTGTTCCTGCCTCTGTCACTAATTTTTCAGATATAGGAGAGAATAACTACCAATATCATCCAACATGGCAGTCACATTACCCACATTGTGTTCTTAGATCATTTTCATTTTCTACCTTATGGTAGTTTCTATACTCAAGTGGGCAGGAGAGTAAAATCCAGTCAGTTTCACAACCTAAAAATTAGGGCAAATAATGGATTTTACTTTATGTCTAGATATGACATAGCCATACATCATGACAAATAACATTTGGGGACTTTCAGCATGTAATACAGGTTTCTGTGCTCTTTGGTGTGAGAAAGGAACTGAGAGTAATTATTTAATAGAAGCAGCAACACAAAGAGCCACTGGTCATTTACTCTTTTCACAGAATAAATTTTTATGCAGATATATACATAAATGTATTTCCAAAGGCATGATAATAAATGATAAAAAAGAAAACTGGAAATTCTCAATATATTTCTTATTGACAAAATTTATCATCATCCTTACACAGGATATAGCATAATGACAAGGTCAGACAACAGGGCAAAGATCAATAGTGTTAGAGCCAATAAGAAAAGATAAAAACAACTATAAAACAATGTCACAGGCAGAGCTTCAGGGAAGAATGTCTGAAAAACTTAATTTGGCAAATTCTCTGCAAATTTGTATTAAGACTATCATTTCGTGTGTTCTTATGGCCTAAATAGTCAAAGCAGCATGCAATGATATGAAGAATATGATGTCATCACATGATTGTGTAACTTAAAGGAAAATGAATTCATGTGATGCCAACTTTTTACTGTGAAGGGAGAAAACTAACATTCAAAGAACTTAAATCCGCATCACTCATTTTAATGCACAAAGCTTGCAGCATAGCCAAAGTCTAAACCAGTGTTTCTTACCTAAGTTCTCCTGTCTCTCAATCAAAAGCATTACCATAATATGATACATGTGCCTGTGCAGGCACCTGCACGCACGTGCGTACGTGCACACGCGCGCACACACACACACACACAGACACACAGAGTTATTTTATTGTAACATTATATTCAGGAACATCCAAAACAGGCATTTCCAATACATACTGTTAGAGGTATGATGATCAAAGAGTAGCCTGTTATCTCTTTTGGGAGCCTGAGAATGCTCTCTACACTATTTTTTCTCATAGAGGAAATGATCTAAAACACCTCATGTCTTCAAATACATAAGAAAATTAAAAAATACAGTGTGAAAAAAATTATAGAAGTTACAGAATGCTCAATTAGGCATAAACCATAGAGAATATCAATGACAATGTTATCATTTGTATAGGTGAAGAGGCTGTGGCTCAATGGTTTAGGGACTTTCTCACAGTAACTCAAATAGTTCACAGTAAATCAATGCAGGTGCCCTACATTTGGCTAATTATAAACATACTGGGCAAGTGTATGCAAGATGCACTTTCTTGCAGACAAAGGCCAAGCAGTTTCAACTTTTACATCCTGCTTCTATATCTGCAAACAACCCCAACCTGCATGTTAGACTCTCTTGAATAGTCAAACACACAATACCACCACCGCTCATACTCGGTCTCAGATTCATTCAGAAGAATGTAACAAAGGAGGACAGCAGGCTAGCAGAGCAGTATTAAGCATTCTTCTCCAGTAAAAGCCTCTTCAAAAGTCCACACTCCAGAGTCCATACAGTCATCCATGGGGTATTCTCTGTGACTCTCCAGAAGAAAGCCAATGTCCATACTGTCCAGGTATGGGAGTCTCCCTGGCTTCAAAGTCTCATGTCATGTAAAAGCCAGTATCTCCTGGAACAGCGCCATGGCAGAGCTGCCAGTTTTGAAAGTCAAAACACTCAGAAAATCCCAAAGTTACTGCCATCCCAAAAGCCATTTAAAGTTCTCCCAGTCCTGACAAAACTTACCTATCATTGATCATTTTTAATATAATCAATGTTGTCTTCTAGTATACTTGGCATAGTATACTAGAAAACTTTGCATACAAGAAAAGTTTGTCAGGTTTCCAGGGCAATCCAGGTTTCTAGGTCAAAGTGTCATGCTTAAGAGTTTATTTTTAACTTCCCAATGCATCCTCACAGCTGTTAAAGAAATAAGAGCTCTTTGAGTCTTTCTGTTCAAGCTGAAGATGGCATATTTTTCTAAAACAGTTCTGTTTGTAGTTTCTGAACACCTATTTATTTACTCATCTCCTATTAAAAGTTATTCAGTGACTAAAATGTTTCTGGCACAACTATTATTGCAGAGGAAACACAATGAAACATCTCTGCTCTCATACATCTTGTATTGTAGAAGAGTGGGAAAGACACAAAAAAACTAATAAACAAATTATATAATATGCTCAAAAGTGACAAAATACTAAGGAGAAAAATAAACTATGGGCGTGATATAATGTGTTCTTGGTATTGGGAGGGGACATTGCAATTTTAAATAAGGTGGTATGGTTTTTCTTCACTATGACTTTTGAACAAAGACTTTAAATAGATGAGTTAGAAAGCCACAGGGATACCTATGGAAGAATATTCCAGACAGAACAAAGAGCCTTACAAAGGCCATGAAATAAAAGTGTGCTTGAATTCAAGGAACTATAAGGAAGTCAGTGTGGTTAAAACAAAAATAGCTACAAAAAGAGTAGCAAGATGAGGTCAGAGAGGCAACCTATTATCCTGAAATTGTCCTCCTAACTTTATAGTACAGGTTGATTGTCAATTTTCCTCTCTTCTGGCCTTTGATGCAAACTTCCACTTTTGAGCATGAAAAATTTTCAATGAGAGACATGAAACTCCAATATAGGAGAAACAAAACCACAGTTGGCAAGTAGAAAACACATGTATAGTTATAGATCATGATCACTCTCCCCAATCCTCTGGTTATCAGAGGATGTAAGGAAAAAGTTTTAATTTAATTACAAGTTTATCCTTTATCATGTAATTAGTATTAAAACTATTAAACAAGCAAAAAAAATGTCAAGCAAGCAACAAAGAATGATATTTTGGCTTCTGAGATCAAACAAACTCAAAGCACAAAAATCAGGAATGAAAGAGTGCTTTCATTCATTACTACTGATCTTACAAAAATTAAAAAGGATTATAAGGAGTACTATAAACACTAATATGCCAATAAATTAAATGAATTATGCAATAAAAATTTTTAGAATGATATAAACTACCAAAATTTAAGACACACTGAAAACTATAACAATTGTGAAAAAATTAAAGAACTAAATAAATGAAAAAACATTCTATGTTCATAGATCAGAAGACTTAATACTGTTAAGATGATAATACTCCCAAAATTGTTGTACACAGTCAATGAAATCCCTATCAAAATTCCAGGGGCCTTTTTTCCCAACAGAAATGGAAACAAATGAACCTAAAATTTGTATGGAATTGAAAAGAAACCTGAATAGCCAAAACAATATTGAAAAAAAAAGAGATTTAAAAACTCACACTCTCCAATTTTTAAAACTATAGTAATTAAAACAGTGTGCTACTGACATAAGCAAAGACATACACATCAATTATTAGAAGTGAGACTCTAGAAATAAACCCTTATATTTATGGCCAACTAATTTTTGAACAAAGGTATCAGGCAGCTCAAAGTGGGAAAGAATAGTTTTTACAACAAATGGTACTGGGGCAACTGGATATCCAAAGTCAGAAAAACGAACCTAACATCATATACAAAATTTAACTCAAAATGGATGAAAGAGCTAAATTAAAAGCTAAAATTAAAACAAAACTTAAAAAAATATAGGGGTAAATGTGACTTGTATTAGACAATGAAGTCTTACTATATATAATGCTAAAATTATAAGCAATAAAATAACAATAAATTAGATTCCATCAAAATTTAAAACTTTTGTACTTCAAAGGACATCATTAATAAAATGAAAAGACAACACACAGAACTGTTGAAAATACTTTCCAATCATACATATAAGGGACTTGTATAGAGAATATAAAAAGAATATATACAAATTAATGATAAAAGGACAACCCAATTTAACAAAGTGTAAAGCATATGAATATACATTTCTTTTAAGAAAATACACAAATGGCCAATAAATACATGAAATAAAGTTCAACATCATTAGCATTAGATCAACATTAGCATTAGATCAACATCAATCATCTCATTGAATCAGAGAAATGCAAAGCAAAACCACAATGAGATAGATACAACTTCACATCCACTAGATGGCTATAATAAAAAAAAAAAACAGATAATAAGTGCTGGTGAAGAAGGCAGAAAAACTGGAATCCTCATACGTAACACAGTGGCAAGTAAAATAGTACAACCATTTTAGAAAAGTTTAACAGTTAAATATAGTTATTATATGACTAAGAAATTCTACTCCTAAGTATATACTCAAGATAAATGAAAACATACATCCACACAAGAAGTTGTAAATGACTGTTCATAGCAGCATTATAATCGTCAGAAAGTAGAAAAACAACCCAAATTAAAATCATTTGGTACACTAATAAAAGTGGTATATCCATTCAGTGGAATATTACTCAGCAATAAAGCAGAATGAAGTATTGATACATGCTTCAACATGGATGGACTTCAAAAACAATGTGCTGGAAGAATTCAGTCACATCACTTATCACGATACCATTACAGATATTGGGGAGAATAGGCAAATATATAAAAACAAAGATTGCTAGTTGCCTAGTAATGGGGGCTGTTGGGGACAGAATGGAGGGTGAACTATTACTAGATACACTGTTTCTTTCTGTGGTGATAAAAATATTGTGAAAGTGATTATGGTGATAGACTATAACTCTGTGAATATACACTTTAAGTGAGTGAAATGTATGGTATGTAAAATATATTTCAATGAAGCAGTTACCAGAAAAAAAGTTTCTTAATGTGAAGGAAGAAAAATGTCCATAACAACAAAGCAGATTAAGATTTCATGAATAGTTCTAGATATGAGGTAATGTACTATGTTCAGAATACCAAGGAGATTAATTTTTCAATGGGGTTTGATAGTGATTCATATATACTTACAAGATTTCACTCCGTCAAATCTATTTTACTGTAGAATTCTCTTTAAATGATGGAAGAAAACAAATCTACTTACTGATTACCAGCTATATTCAATTACAAATTCATAAAGCTGGTGGAAGGTACTCTCTAACACTGCCACTACAGGGTTTCAGAAAACTGAACATTCAGATAGATACCATGGTGGCCATTAAGCTTTAATAGGAGAGAAACTCCAGTGAAGAAAAGCCCAAAGGCTTGGCTCTCCAAGCTCTATCTATATAGTAAGGGGTCTGGGACTGTAAAAACAAACCAATGAAAATTACGATGTGTAAATACAAGCTGAAAATCCACTGAAAGTTCTACCAAGTCCTTGATCTAATACATGATGAAGTTAATAGCATATGATGAATGCACATTTAAAAAAAAGGTGCTAGCTCATGGAAAATAAATACCATTCTTGGAATTAACCAATTAACTCTCTGAATTAATTTATCCAACAAATCATGTAAAAGGCATATGGTTTAAGTGTATGAGCAAAAAGGAGGTACCTGAATGAAGCATTTATGAGTAAAAGTTTAGGAGCAGAATTACATAAGAAAGGTCAGCATTACCTTTAGAATTTAAAAGAACATTAGCACTTTCAAAATAAAAATGTCCATATAAAATATTTTAAGTATTATAACAAATTAGTCTATATAGAATATTTTAAATATTATAAGAAAATAATTCAAATATGTATGCTGTTATTTGGGAGATGAATTTACCCTTTTTACTTCTTTCCCACTGTCTTTTTCTTAATGATTGTTTTTTTTTTCTACTTTACCTGTTAGCATCACAAATAAGCTGAAATGCAAGAAATTGTAGTTATATACTCAGTGGTAAAAGTAAGAAAAATGTAAGTCTAAAGAGCTCTTTCTCAAGGGACTCATGAAGACATTTTTCTTTTACTACACTGCTTTATATTTAGGTAAAGTGTTTCTTTATTACTAATATTGAAGAGCTAACAGAACAAAAGCAAAATATTACTTCTCCAAAACCCTAGTACTTGAATTTGAAGATGTATTTATACCTATCAATTAAGATGCAGAAGAACACATTTCTTTCCAGTAGAATAGGAAGGATCAAGAAAATTCTTAAATTATAAAATTTTCTGTATTAAAGTACAAGCAGATTATCAGACCTATTATTTTAAAGAGAAGGGATTCTTTAGAACTGAGACAGTAGGTAAGGAGCCTTTGAAGAAAGATATTTGCAAATAAGAACAAAAGACTACAATGATTTTAATGTGATGAATACAAATAAAAGTATGTAACTTATATATTTCACTAGAACTTCTTAATTTGTGTATCCACTGCATGAAAATAGGACTTAGGGTCTATCTATATGAAAATATATTATAAAAATTACTATTCAAAAGTAAAGTACTAAATATTTTCAGCAAGTCTCTCTCTCTAGGTATAATTGCCTCACATATGCAAATCCAACTGTCTATTAAATATAAAACTGATAAAATTGTTTGAAATATAAGTTTGAGTGGCTATCATTTGACAGGAAATTAAATATTGAATAACAATTTAATTACAATTTAATTATTTTCAATTAACCAAATACTTTTCCAAATAAAATTTCTAAGTTCAACTTAATAATTTATACATCATTGGCTAATTAATTATAACTAACTTAAAACAGTGTGGTTAAATTCTTCCTTTTAATAGCTATTGAAATATTACCAAACATTACCTAAAAGTTATATTTTATATTTATTGTTATTAATGTGATGTGGAGGAAAATATTTTAATAATTTAAAAGTAAGTAATTTATACATACTAGGAACTGTGTTCGTAATAAACCCCAAAAACTGACTTTAAAAAGTAATGTAAATTACCAATATTTTCATACATAGCACTTACTGCCTAGTTGAATTGAATATTTTTCCCATAGTTTTATTCTTCAGAGCTAAAAGAACTCAACTTTCAAACTCTCTGACAAGACAAGGCTCCATCATGGTGGCAGAAGTGAAATAAAATGCCCAAGGTTCTGAGACTTGGTTAGAATGAACTGTAAATGAAACACTGTTAAAAAAAAAAAAAAAGTGATGGAGTAATAATGCATACTCTTTCCTTCATTGCTTTTATACTAGCCAAGTTTAAACAATTAATCTAAATAATTACAGTTCCTATACACCATCATTCATTTATTTGCATATAAATTTTCAAAAACCCTAACCTACCAAAATATCCAATGTTACAGCACAGCTTATAAACAGTACTTCCATGTAAACCCTAATGCCCTCCTCAATTAACTTTGGTAGTAGAAATTCATAGTAAAGATTTTAATTTACATTCAAGAGATTTCATTATTTTTCTTATACTTAGAGATTAATTTCTTAGTATGGGTTAAAGCTGATTTTTACCTTAAATCATTTTTCAAGTTTTTATTTAAATTCCAGTTTGTTAACATACAGTGTAATATTAGTTTCAGGTGTAGAATTTAGTGATCCACCACTTATATACAACACCCAGGGCTCATCACAACAAGTGCCCTCCTTAATGCCCATCACCTATTTAACCCATTCCACCTAGGAGAAATGTAAAGACTAAAGTATTGATGTAATGCTTAAGTCAAAGTAGCACTATATACTGAATACATACAGTGTAAAAACCAACCCTGTAAGTCGTACAACTAAATCAGTCTCATCATTTTATAAAAAGAAAAGATTTATTTATTCAGACTGAATACTTCTTGACAAATACTTTTTACAAGTGATTACTTCGTGTTATTTTTTTTAATTGCTGGTAGTTGTGGTCTCCAGCTCCCATTTAGGTAAGGGGCTGAGTATCAGAATGACTGTTAACATAATAATATGGGTAGAAAGCTTATATGAGCTTAGCCTTCTAGACAATTTCCATAAACTATGGAAAATAACTGGTAAAATGGACAGATGGCCTAGTGTGGAGCTAAGCCATCCACACAATACTGACTCACCTTCCTTATTTAAGCTTTTGATAAGATACCACCTCAAGAATACAAATTAACATTGTTCCTTAAAAAAAAAAAAGGCACTTCCTGTTTTTTTTCCCCTCTGGATAGGATTAAGGTGAATGAAAACAAATTAAACCAAAATACTCCTCCTTATTTCCATTTTGTTGCACTGAAACACAGAAGAAAAGGCTATGAAGTTAGGATGTAAGAAGTCCTCTTTGAACAAAACAGCAATATTAGGAGGGCGGGATTGTTCTATAAATTCTTCATATTAATCATAAGAATGATTTACTACCTATTTTGAAACAAACACATCGAAATCACATGAACCAGATGAGCTTCAAAAACAAAAATCTGTATATCAGCAAATGTGAAAATCATTCCTTGGGCTTGAATTCTGAATGGGTTGTTTTTTTCTTGGTGGCAGAGATGGAACATATTATTCACTGCTGTCCAATGAAGAAAGACAGCTACTAAATAATCATCAGGCTGTCTGGCTGCCTTGTGATACTTGTTTCTCAGAACAGTCACATATACCAAGTGGGATGTGTTATAATTCTGATTCCAGAAATTCGTTACTGCCATGGTGACTGCAGTAAAGGATGAAGAGGAGAGGGAGGTGATATAATGGAAACAACCACATTCAGGTCCTAATATAAAATTTTCTCATCATCAGTGTTTGAGTCCGTGAAATGTCAATCAGATTGAGGATCTCTGGTAGCCTCAGAATCTCCAAGTTAGCTATCACCTGGCACTTTAACACCAAGAGAGCAGCTTATATTGATTTCATGCTTCAGACATTCATTTATTCAAAGAATTAAAATTCTGGGACAGGCAAAGCTGTAAACACTGGGACAGAATCGAGATTATTTTTACAGATGAACATAAATAATAAACCTGTAAACAAGTAAAATAAAGATTGTACAGGGTGTAAATTCCCCACCAACAACTATCATAAAGTGAAACAATTCAGAGTGAATAGTGGCTACTTTAATTTGGTCAGCAAATTTCTGAGAAACTATCTTTAATCTAAAAATTTGGAAAACAAAAGGAAGCCCACATTAAAATTATCTGGTGTAGGAACATTTCATGCAGGTGAATAGCCGGTGCAGAAAGACTCCAAGGCAAAAGAAAGCTAGGCCTAAGACTACAACGAATTGGGAAACATAATTATGTGAGGTAAAAAGCTAGGCAAGGGCCAGATAAGGAAGAATCAATAAGTTGATTTCATCTGTAGGGAAGAGAAGAGAAATTTAATGGTAGGGTTCTACAAAACCCTACACTTGAGTAAAGTGTACAATTCTACAGAAGTAGAAGGACTTTATAGGAAGCAACTATAATAGTCTAGGTAAGAAACAAGGGGGGAATAAGGTACTGATCATGAAGAAATGGAGAAGGGAAGAGAGATGGGATATGTGAGGTAGAAGAGACAAGACTGACTGACTGACAGATTAAACATCAAGTTTATAAAAGCATATATAAATGTGACATTAGCCCCTAGGCCATAATGTTGCCATACTGAGGTGGGGAGCCTAGAAAGGAAGCACATTAAGTTGGCTTCTTTGTCATTTATTTGGGGAGGGCTATTGGATAAAATCAAGCTGTCTGCTTAGATTATGTAAATAAAGTCTGAGATTCATCTCAGATATACTCCCGATGGGTTTGTGAAGTAGTGCTATTTAAGAAATAAATTTTGAGTTCAAGAGACAAGATAAAATGAATCATAAAAAATTGTCAGTAGCAATTGCATGTAGCTGTCTTTTAAAGCCATTAGATTGGATCAGTTAATCTGGAACAAGTATTAAGCTAGGACCCATACTAACATTTGAAGGTTAAGAAATGATGAGAAAAATAGACTCAGAAGAGGACTCAGAGACTCAGAAGAAAAAGAGACTCTCAGAAGAGACATGGCCATTGGAGTTAGCAATAAAATGGTCATGTGACCTTAGGAAGGAAAGAAGGAATGAACAAACAATGGGAGGGAGGGAGGGAGGGAGGGAGGGAGGGAGGGAGGGAGGGAGGGAGGAAGGAAGGAAGGAAGGAAGGAAGGAAGGAAGGAAGGAAGGAAGGAAACAACAAAACTGTCTTTGAGAGGAAGGCAGACTTAACGAACCGTATTAAAGAGAAATTATGAGGTAAATAACTGCAATATAAACTATTTATAATTCCTTCAAGAGTGTTAGTGTGTGTCTGTGTGTGTGCATGTATCAAAAGTTTAGCAAACTGCTTCATGGAATTGGTGCCTTGGTATTCATTTTGTTTGGCCAAAAGGCCTGCATGGATCTTAAAATGACACTTGCTTCTTCAGGTAAGCATATGCCCTAGACAGTGATCTACCAAGTCATAATCAAATTTGAGTTCCTTATATGACTTGCTTAACATCCCTTGGGACCAACACTCTCCCCTGTCTCTCAGCCCTTATGTTCCCCTTAAAAAAGACCCCTTTGGGACTTACCCAAATCATGCTTCTGGTCTGATTTGGCCAATCTGGCCCTAGTCCAGGAACCTCAAAGCACTGTACCCATAGACCCTAATTAAGGCATTTGTCCCAGGCCCTACCTCCAGATCTGTCCACATTCAGCCTTAATCTTCCCCATGTGGTCCCCTCAAGGCATACCCTGTACTTCCTCCAGCACCCATGAGTAATAAACTTCTCTAGTTTAATTTCTCTTATGTTCTACTATTGAGACAAGGGTCACCATCCAGCACCCTGTGCCCCACCTTTAACAGTAATTTAACTGGGGTGCTTGGGTGGCTCAATTGGTTGAGCATCCAACTCTTGATTTTGGCTCAGGTCATGATCCCAGAGTTATGGCATTAAGCTCTGCATTGGGTGTTGTGCTGAGCTTGGAACCTGCTTAAGATTCTTTCTCTCTCCCTCTTCCTCTGCTCCTTTCCCTGTGTGCACTCTCTAAAATTAAAAAAATAAAATAAAAAACCCCCAACAATTTTACAAAGATTTAAGTGTGGGGTAAGTTTGGGTGTGGTAAGAAGAATAGAAAATCAAAGTAATACCTAGGAAACAAAAAATGATCCAAAGAGTTTACTTATTTTTTTTTTTATGTTAGTAGATACCAAAATGTGTTTTAGAAACCAAAAAATCGATAGTTAAAAAGGAGAGGGATAATTTCAGGAGAAAATGCATGAGTAAGGTGAGAGGAAATGAAATCCAGAGTCCAAGAGGAAAGGCTGGATTTGAAATAAGAAGAGATGAATGTCAACCGTTAGGTCAAGAATTAGATTTAGAAGGGGCTCCTGGGTGGCTGAGTCAGTTAAACATCTGACTTTGGCTCAGGTCATGATCTCACAGTCCGTGAGTGTGAGACCTGCACAGGGCTCTGTGCTAACAGCTCAGATACTGGAACCTACTTCAGATTCTGTGTCTCCCTCTCTCTCTCTGCCCCTTCCCCATTCACAGTCTGTCTGTCTCTCTGTCTCTCAAAAAAATAAATAAATAAACATTAAAAACTTACAAAAAAAAGAATTAGATTTAGAACCAGATGACTTGGTAGATGCGCAGTTACATGGATGAGGGAAGTCAGGTATGATAACTATTTTTCTCAATGAATTAAGAAGCAAGGTTAGTCATGTGGCAAGTGGGGAACTACTGTGGGAGAGCTGTTTGAAGAGAGAAGGTGTAAAATCATTTTGGAAATAAGAGAGAGAAATGGAATAGGATGCCTGGGGATGTTGAGTGCTCATGTGAGAATTGTAGGTTTGAATTTAGAGTGAAATCAATGATATTTAGCTACCTGCAGGCAGGTGTTGAGATCGATTGTTATAACCAAGCCTGTAAACCACAATTTAAGGAATAATTTCAGAAGAAAAACAGTTGATTTTTCATCAGACTCTTACAGGGGGGTTTTCTCCAGGTGATGACCACCTTTTCTTAAAGGACAATGAATGTACAGTATCTGCACCTGTAAATGCTATTCAAGAGTGCTCTTTTTTAAAATTTAATTGAGGGGTGCCTGAGTGGCTCAGTTCGTTAAGCGTCTGACTTCAGCTCAGGTCATGATTTAAAGGTTCGTGAGTTCAAGCCCCACATGGGGCTCTGCGTGGACAGCTCAGAGCCTGGAGCCTGCTTAGGATTTTATGTCTCCCTCTCTCTCTCTGCCCCTCTCCTGCTCCCTCATTCTCTCTCTCTCAATTAAATAAACATTAAAAAAAAAACTAAAAGAGCCCCCAATTATGCACATTTGGTTTCAAAAAATAAAAATATAAAAATATTGACTATGTTTAAGAAAACCAACATCTAAAATATTAAACTGATTGCTCTGAAAGATGACCTGGTTCCCAAAAAGCTTCTGTAACCCTCCCAACAATGTGGTGTTGTTTTCAGAAGTCAAAGCTTTAAAGAAAATGGAGATATCCTGGGATAAGCACTAACTATAGTAATGGAAATGTCTTTTTGTGCCTTTCAATACAGTAGCCACCAGGCACATAGGGCTATTGAGCACCTGAATGTAACTAATGAGACAGATGAAGTGAATTGTCTATTTCATTTAATTACAATCAATTTACATTTAAATATAAATAGCCTCAGGTAGCTAATGGCTACCTTACTAACAATTAAGCTCTAGAATCACCTATTCATCTCTCATTCACCACTAGGTATTTGATAGTTATTTGAAAAGAAAAGAGTTTGAACATCCAAAGATCTGCAAAATAGTGTTCCATTGGATCTTTAAGTTTAGCTTGGTTGTTTTAAAACTGGTAGGTTTGATAATTAATTACCATACCAGGCTGTACACATACAAATACCATAAATACTCAGATGATTTGCAAGATTTTCTATGCTAATTTCAACTACTGGCAATTTTAACATTATAAATTACAAATGCACACTAAAGCCTGATTCTCCACTCCCTCACCCATCTTAAGACTATAAAGTGATACACGCTGAGAAGTGGCATCAAGAACCCACAGAAATATCTGGCAAAAAGAGATGACTCTGGTGGATAGTATTGTCCTGCACCACGAAGGACTTAGCCCTCCAAATTATAAATACATAACTTTATGTAATTATAGTGTCATTAGAGAATTTTAAATGTCAAATGTATTAATCAAATGTATTAATCTGTTTTAAATTTGGTATTAAAATTAATATTTAAACATTAACGCTTCCTTCCAGCTATTAAGTCATATGGAAATTTTATGCCATAGTAACACTTAGAAATGCAACCAAAATTAAAGCATTTGGTGCACTTGAAAATTACCTTTCTTGTTCATATCAACTGTGTAAATGTTTCTATAATGTACATAATGGAATGAAAAAAAATTCCTCCCAACAGGTGATCTATTAAAAGCCAAAATGGCACAAATAATCTGTAGCAATAGTGGTGTAACAAAAACCCAGCTAATATCAGTATAAAGGAAATCAGAAAAGGAAATGGCTTGGAGAATTTTCACATGCCTTTGCTTCTTTCAAATTAAAAGTAGTCTATTTCCCTCAGGTAAATATTCCAATAGTATACATGACATACTTTTCCATTTACATTTTTAGGTTCTTCTTGTTGAAATCTTTGTACTCCTAACATGTATCTGATCTCCTACCATAGGGTGTTTCACAAGACAGCCATATAAGTCTTGCCTTTACAAATTTAGAAGATCTCTTTTGTTTTCAGGATCCATATTTGGACATACATTCTTTGGAAATTTTCTAGAAAAGCTCCCCATACAGGCAAAGCACCAAAACTATGTTTATCAGTCTAGCAGCCCAGGGTCTCTGGCTAACCTCTGGCAAAACTGCATGACTCCCATAATGCCGTATGTCATTCAGCATTCATAAGTAGAAAAAAAGTGGTTCACAAGTATTTGTGTTCACATATACTCTTGATTAGATGTGTTAATCATTTTTGTAGTGACATTCAAATTTATCTTAAGAGGTACTGAATTGTTTCATAAACTCTCTCAATTAACAGATACTAAAATTTAACATGGGTAGTCTTTTTTAAACATTAAAATGGAGTCCTTATATTTAAAAAAAAAACTTTGGTAAGCCAAATGATCTACCACAGATTGCTTCTGAAATGTTGGCATAGCAAATGTGACTAATGCCAAACCCCAGTTTGTTGTTGCTAATGTTGTTTCTAGTGAGGGAGCTATGAATTGAAGTCTTGTATGTATGAGTCACTGGAAGAAGATAAAGGTTCAAATAGAGATCTCACCTCAAAGAGCAAGGATAGGAAAAGTGCTAGATGTTAACTTTGCTTGCTGGACTATTGTATAACTTTTTTAGAGTAACTCTACCTAACGCTATCATGGCTATGAAGTGATCGTACCATTTAGAAGTTTAATCCAATTACTATCTTCAAACAATGAAGTTCAAGCCATTTAATGAATATCAAGATTTTACTAACTATACCTTTATATTGGTTATTCATGATTCAATGGGAATTTACTTATAAATCTAAAGTTAAAACCGGTTGTTTACAGCGTTCCAACTGAAAATCTTATCAAATATAGCTAAGGATGTCTAAAGCATTATGGAAATTGTTCAGTAACAAGTGGTAGGTAATGACTCCATTAACAACGAAAAATAAACAACAATGCATCTTTAAACTTAATGTGTAGCATGATATCTTAAATGCCCAACAACAAAAGTTCTATTTTTCTACTTAATTTAAAAAATCATTATTTACATGATTTTGAGACAACAAAAAACAGTAAATTTTGTGAACATAAACTCTGAAAAATGAATATTTACAGTATTTTAATAATCTTTACATAATTATAATTCAAGCAGGTTTTAAGCTTTCCCATCATTTTTTTAAATTTGAGTATAGTTGACACACAATTTTACACTAGTGTTAGGTATACAAAATAGTGATTCTACAGGTTTATGCATTATTCTATGTTCATTGCAAATGGACCATCTGCCCTGTTATACCACCATTGCTTATGCTGTGCCTTTTACTCCCATGACTTATTCATTCCATTACTGGAAGCCTGTGTCTCCCACTCCTCTTCATCCATTCTGCCCAATCGCCCACACCCGCCCACCTTTTTTCTGGCAGCCATCAGCTTATTCTCTGTATTTATAGGTCTGATTCTGTTTTTATTTAGATTCCATTTATGAATGAAATTATATGGCATTTGTCTTTCTCTGACCTATCTCACTTAGCCTAATACCATCTAGGTCCACCCATACTGTCCCAAATGACACAAGTTCATCCACTGTTATGGCTGTGTAATATTCCAGTGTGTGTGTATGTGTGTATGTGTACATTCCATATCTTCCTCATTCACTCTTTCCTTACATTTTATTATAAAAATTTTCAAACCCATACAAAAGTTAGAAGAATTGTAAACACCCATATACCTACCATATAGACTGTATAATTAACATCATACTTGCTTTAGCACATTTATGTATATCTATCTAGTCATCCTTCTATCCATCCATCACTACATTTTACTTAGGTGGAAGTTTCAGACATCAGTACTCTTCACCCTTAAGTATTTTAGCATAATGTATCATTAACTAAAGTTCATGCTTTTTATGATATGTTTACATGTAAACTTTTCACACAACCAAATGCACAAATCTTAAGCGTAGCATTCCATGAATTCTGACAATATAGTATGATTTTTATTCATTGGCATTCAGATGTCATTTAAATCAAAGTGAAAGCTGGAAATTAATAATGCTATGTTATCAATCTGTTATTTTTACTCCTTTAGTAATCTAAATGTTCCCATAGAAAGTAAATTTAATGTCAACCTTTTAATTTAACAGTTTTACGGGTCACATTTACCATGGAATACTTAAAATATATATAATAACCATGAGAAGTAATCTCAATGTCTAATTACAATTTATATTTTTCAAGTGTCATGGATTTAAACCCCAGTAAAATATACTAGAATAAACTTTCCAAGCACAGGTATCAGGGTTAATCAAAAATACAGTCTTCTTATATATTAGGTGGTATCAATTTAGTCATTCAAGAAAGGACTTCAATTATTTGATAACAGTCTTCTATGGTTTTCCAACTCTTAAGAACTAATCCAAATGATAGTGTTACTAAAACTTTAGGGAGCAAAGAGGTAAGAAGGTTTCAAATAATTGCTGACCAAATTTTATTTTTAAACATTCCAAAGGACTATTAAAAAATGACCCAATTCTGAAGTAAATCAAGCATGTATTATACCTTGTAAAAGAAGTAGGATTCTGTAATTGAAAACAGTGACAAATATTTTAAATTTAAGCAAAAAAAAAAAGATTTTATGTAAGTTCTTTACTTTGAGCATTGGCACGGTTAGTGCTATAGGCTGAAGATAGAAGCTTCCTGTTTTGCCTCTTTTTAGGAAGAAATGCACATAGGAATTTCACATTCCATGACTACATTGCCCAAATAACAAGCCCTCAGTTTGTCACCAACGGAGACGTACGACCATTTTGCTGTTGAAGTCTGGCACTAGCTTTTTGAAATGTATAAATCACATTATTGATTTTGATTGTCTGAACTCTACTAGCGAAAGTGAAACTTAACAACCTGGTTTCAAACTATTTGTTGTACAAGAACCTGAGGTTGTGAGGGCATGTAAGTTACTGAAAAGAGTATCTCCTCAGGTAAGAACACAATGATCTCCCCATCTACCTGACTTCTCAGAGTGTTTTTCTTCTGTTATAGGGCTAGAAAGTTACCTCGGTCCCGTATCTTAAAAACACATAGGGCTTTTACAGTTTTGCTAACAAATTAAATATGTACAGAATAATTGCCACGTACACAGTATTGCACTGAATAGGAAAGGGAATATAAAAATGTTTTAGGGGCCACATTTTAGACAGGGTCAAATGCATTTCTATAAAAATGCAAGGAAGTACAAATATATGCAAAGATGGAAGAAGTATAAATGAATGAAGGTTAAATGCCTTCACAAAAGATTCAGGGATTTCACATTGTATTTATACACAAGTAGTACTTAAAATTGAACCCAATTTGCATCTAATGAAATCTTAAGATGTAAAGAGACTCAATTCATATTTCAGAGTCTAAGCACATTTAAATTAACACATTTTTAATGAATACAGATTTTTTTATAAATTCCTTTAAAATACAGATTTTTTTTTAAATTTTACATATCCTAAGGCTAGCTACCAACCTGTGAAGAAAAATGCTATACATCCCTTGCGTAACATTACAATCTCTCGCCCATGTGAACTATGAAAGTGGGGGAAAAGGTGAGGGGGGGAAACAACTTCTTGTTTCCTCTTAGTCACTGACCATTCTATTCAAATCTAAGGCACGTTTTCTTCACAGAAAATCAATTAACATGATAATAAAATAAGAATCTCCCAAATATAAGCACATAGTTCACTCCCAACCAAGTTTTTTGCCTTAGGAAACCTGTTCATTTGTGTTAGTTGAGCCCAATTTGATTCTTCAAAGGATCAAATGCCTGCAGTTTCCACACAAATCAGTTATCTCTTTTCAACAATGCCAGCAGCGTGTCTTTAGTTTTGACTTCATAAAGTCAACCAAAGGATTAACTGAAAAGAATTAAACCCACAGGGTGAATCCACATATGCCGCAAGCAAAACACTTTGCCAGGAGCGAGCAGGATAATGTTTTCACTTAACCAGAAAGCTGGCCTTCCTTTTTTCCCCAAACTGCTTCTAGATAGTTTAGATTTCAGTGTTAGCTTGTTCCTAGGACACATGGATTCCTTGAACTAGCTGGCGACAGCAAGGTGGTTTTTAGTGAGAAATAGTGGGGGGAAATGAGTGGGGGGAGGAAGAGAATGGAAGAAAAGAAAAAGGGCAAAACTCCCAGTGATTTAGAAACCTGTCAGTTAAACCTTGCAAGATCTCAGAATTCTCTGATTCTTAACAATCACCTTTTGTTTTTTTATGTTAATATTTTGAAATTAAGGCTGCATTTTGTAATTAATATCTCCCATCTAATGTGATGATCATTTCCTTCAAAATTAGGGTTTCAATGGTGGCACAATCAAATTAAAGAACTGTGGGTATTCACATTTTTTAAATGACAGTCTGTCTTAACTCCATGGACTTTACAAACTGTAGTTCTACTCCTTTTCCTTTTAGCCTTGTTTCTAGGATGAATCCACATAACCTTTAGTTGTGTAGAGAGGAAGCTTTTAGGTCCTCTCTTCACATTCTAGTCTCAGTCCCACACTCATTGTACTTTGGCCTTCTTTCCTCCCCCCCCCCCCCCAACCCATCTTCTTACCTGCTCCTCTCAAGAAGGCAGCATCCCTATTCTTATTGGTCAGAATTTGACATGAGGAAAAAAGGGTTATCACCGAAATGGGTTAGCCTCTCTGAAGTAAGGCCAGGGGATTTCTCTTCCTTAAACACATAAAGGCAATACCTCTGAGTATAAAAAATCATGGAGAAACTGCTAAGGATGACAGCTGCCTATTCACTATTTGTGCTTGATAACCATAAGCCACGGCTGGCCATTTGTCTTCAATTAATGGGAAGGCAGCGGAAGTCCTTACGTTATGCTCAGGAATAGTTGCTTGCTCTTGACTGAGCTACCGTTAACCAAGTTTTCATTCTGGTAGATACTGGATGACTGCAAGACATTAATAAATCAAGTGCTTTGGTCATCATGTGTCAGCTCTGTGTATAATAAGTTTTGAAGGAAAAATGGGAACTTTTAGCCTAGAACCACAACATCCAGAACTATGAAAGCTACATGTGTAGTAGGACTTTTTTTTTTTTTTTTTGCTACTGCTGCTGCTGCCAGAAGAAAGGATTTTATAGACATTTATAGCTCTGGGTAAGAAAAAATAGTACTTTTCAGGCTGAATGATGTCCAAAAAACAATAGTGTTACTTCCTTATTAAGAATAACTCCACTGCAAATTACCACATCACTGGAGCATCCTAGAAAGATTTGGAGGACCAATATAGGTCACATGAAACGTTCAAAATCAACCCACAACTATATAGAAAAAAGCTGGTTTTACATCTTAACAGAGTACCCTATCTTAATGCCATTCAAATATGATTTGCATCTTAAAATACAGGTGTTGAGGAAGCTGATGAAATTATTCACAAAGTAGTTCTATGAAAAAGGCTGATTCACATTAGATTGTATACTGAAAGTAGGAAAAACACATTAATGATATATGAATATAAACAAAGAACTAGCTAACTAGCTAACTAAATAAATAGGTCTAAAGGTCTGATTCAAAGAGAAATGACAGGCGTATTAGGTACACAAAATAGACTGCCAAAGAGTTCTCTGATCCTGTGCAGATACACCGCATCTACAAAAAGATCAGACCTTAGTATTAAAGGATCTTTTTGTTTTCTCTCTTTATACTGGAAGTCTTTTTATTTTAACAATTTATTGCTTGATAATCCATTATTGTAAGACAGACATAATTAAATTATCACATGTAAATATATAATGCTACCCAATCAAAGACAAGTATAAATTTGATATATTTTTTGAGTCGAAAATCTAAAAGGCATTTTTGCCCAATACATTCATATGACCACTTATTTATTTGAAAAAATTTTACCATTTATTTATGTTTGAGACACACACACACACACACACACACACACACACACACACAGAGTGTTACTGGGGAAGGATCAGAGAGAGAGGGACACACCGAATCCGAAGCAGGCTCCAGGCTCTCAACTGTCAGCACAGAGCCCGAGGCGGGGCTGGAACTCACAGACTGTGACCTGAGAGGAAGTCAGACGCTTAACCAAATGAGATACCCAGACACCCCTCATATGACCATTTAGATAAACAATAATTTGTGTTGTAGACTTTAAGCATATTTGTAAGCTATAGTATCCTTTTTTGACATCTTTTTTAAATTTGAATTATTTGTGCATCTGTCACTTAGTGAATGCTTACTGTGGTTCAGCCATTATTCTAAGGGCTTTTCATAGATGGCTTTATATAAACAACTTTACTAGGTCCATGTTATTACTGCCTTTTCCAGATGACTAAAGCGAGGTTCAAAAAGGATAGATACCTTACTCAAGTTCAAATGACTGAAAAAGTGGCATAGTCAGAATTCGAACATAATTTTGATTCCAAAGTCTGTTCTTACCTGAGAATATGATGTTTATTTTATGGAGTAAGAGGCATTTTCAAAGATAAGATACATACTTTTAATTCTATATTTGTAAACTATGACTACAGACAGTAGTTGGGTTTCATATACTCACACAAAAAGCATAGTAGCACTGAGTGAAATTATCAGTCAGAATATAATGCTTTATGAAATAAGTTAATAAGGGTTGAAACATTGAATGTTCGATGAAATACATTTCCTAAAGGCAACAGACATTAACAGCTGTTCAAGTATTGTTAATGTCCCTTTCGGCAAGTATATCACTCCCTCAGTTATTGAAGCACATGTGATGTTCCTGTAGTATCTTTCATCTCATTTACACCAAGAGAGAGGAAATAAGTATTCTTGGACATCAGCAAAAATAGCCTAACTCTATCCCCATGAAGATTCTTGCCTCATATTCACTAGTTAGTAGCTACAGTTTATTTTCTAGAAATAAAAATAATAAGTTCATTTATTTTGAGAGAGAAAGAGAGCATGTGAGTGGGAGAGGGACAGAGTGAAAGAGAGAGAGAGAAATAAAAGCAGGTTCTACACCATGAGTGCAGAACCCAATGCAAGCCTCGAACTCATGAGCTGTGAGATCATGACATGAGCCAAAATTAGGAGTTGGAGGCTTAACCCACTAAGCCACCTAAGTGCCCCTAAAAATAAAAAAAAAATTAAATGTTAATTTCCTTCTTGACACATTTCAGTGGCTTCCCATTGTACTTAGAGATCCAAAAAGTTGAACACTTTCTACAAGGCTTTACATGGTCTCCAACCTATGTACAGACCAATCTCTCCTTCCTGAGCCAGGCTTGAGTCCTACTAGCTTTTCCTTTTGTTGCCTTCTCAACCCAGGGCTTTTGATCAGGTCTCCTCTTCTCCTTTACCAGTAATGCTCCAACCTTAAGTCTTTACCTAGCAAACATCTATTTAGCATCAAGTCTCTGTTTTTCCGTTAAAAGAAGTTTGCTTGATCCTTGATAATTCCTTGGAAACACTGATTAAAGGTTAATGACCCCTGTTTACACTTTCATAATATGTGGCACCTTTCCTTCACAGAGCCTACAAGACTAGGAGATGAAGAGGATATGATCAGCCTTTCAGCTAGTTCAGAGTTGTCCCAGTAAAGTAACAAATATTTTAATCTCCTTACTCTGTAAATTATCTTGAAAGGTTAAACCTGCATGAGAGTATTAGGCCTATTTATTCAAATTCCCAAATGTTCCTGGTAGCATGCATTTCACATAAAAATTTGTTCATTTTGTTTAATTTTCTATTTCATCGGTTTGGCCACTGTCCTTATCTTTCTGAGTAAATGCCTTTGGTCCTCTAATTTTTTCTTCAATATGATTTTTGTGAGAATTATTAGTCAAAAGACTTTACGTTATCAGTATTAAAAGGGGATATTCAACATAATAAGACATAGTGACTAATACTATTTGCTGAAAGAAGAAAACCACTCATGGAAAAAGTGGCATTTGCCAGAAGTGACAGCTTGTCAAATTGACTGTCAATATGTTTAAAGAAAATATTCCTATAAAAAGGAAGTCATGAGGAACAACAACAGCAAAACAGGAATCATTTTTGAAAGTCAAATTCTTTCAGTGCCCTCAAACAGATGGAACTCAACTCTCCCATTTAAAAAGTAATCTCAAATTTAAAATATGTACATTTAATTAAATGTGGGTAACCAACTCTAGAAAAGAATAATCTAAATGAAAAAAAAATACATCTTAAACAGTTAAGTCACTTCTGGAGATGGACTTGTGATGATGATTTCATAACACTGTGAGTGCACTTAATATCATAAAATTATACACGCAAAATGGGAAAAAAGACAAATTTTAAGTTACATATATCATACAACAATTTTTTAAAATAAATAAAGTCAATAACTCTTTATAATCACATATCTGTTTGGAACCACACAGGCAGAGATTTCCAAGCCAGGTGCAAACTATGGTACTTGGCCTCAATAAATTACAAGTAGGCACCGGGTTTAAACTGAACTAAAATTCAAAACTTACAATATTGTTGGCCCCAAACTGTTACAAATCATGTATCACATCACAAAGGATTTCATTTGATTTTAAGATAAACCAAATGGGAATCTCCAAAATTATGATTTAATATTGAACACAATGCTAAATGAGTTGTGTCAACATTTTTCCTTGCTACAATATCTTCAAAGAAAGTTGGTTCATATGAAGCTGATTTTCTTTTAAAGATACAGTAGAAATACAGCTTTATATGATCTTTTCTGGAGCAAGCAAAAAAAAATACATGTCATTAATAATGCATCCTCCCTCAGGCAATGAAGAGAGTCTTGTTCAAGTTAAAATACATTCTGATGAAGTTATGATCCTGGCCTCATGCTTCAATACTGAAGTACTGTCATTCCATACAAGAAAAAATAATGGTGTTTATCAGAGATGACTTAAGGAAAAGGGGTTTTTCAGTAAGGAAAACAAACCCCAAATCTAATGCATTAGATTGGTTGGTGGACCTGTGGACTCAGTATACACTGGGAGCCGCTTAAAGAAAAATTATTTCAGATCTAAATTATACTTAATAAATGTTCCCTGGAATATAAAATAGAGCTTAAAACACCTAACAACACAGATTAAAAAATATAGTGATCTCGCTCATGAATATCAAACAAGACTGATCTTTAAAATTACTTACAGATATATGACACTCATCTAAGTAATGCATCATATGGGCTTTAAAGCCTTGCTATGCCAGGTATCATGTACTCACCACCTACATGAGCATTATCTAATAATTTGGTTGAAATGCAAAGGGCTCAGTTCTCGCCACAGGTTGACTGAATCACAGCCCCAAAACATGCTCCCCAGATGCTTCCTACACAAATTAAAGTTTGAGATACACATCTCCAACACAGTTCTAAAGAACATCTACAGAGCATCCATCATAGACTGTTAAGAACTTGAGAATAAAGAGCTGTCCTTACCTGAAGCACTAGAGGTAGTCTCTACCTCCAGACTTGGGGTTCACTGGTTCCTGACAATATTAAACCCAGATGAAGATGTGGCCCTGGCTAATGCTGAACTTGTTACTATTCCTTTTAAGTGCACATTAATATACTATTAATTTACAACTTCCTGGATGGTGACATAAACCTTGAAAATAAAAAGCCAGTGTCCCAGCAAGAACTGAGCTTTGGTGTTTTTATTTTATTTTATTTTATTTTATTTTATTTTATTTTATTTTAATGTTTATTTTTTGAGAGAGAAAGAGTGAGCTAGAGAGCAAGCACCCAAGTGGGGCAGAGGCAGAGAGAGGGGGACAGAGGATCCAAAGTGGGGTCTGCTCTGACAGCAGCGAACCCAATGTAGGGCTCGAACCTGTAAACTGTGAGATCATGACCTAAGCCAAAGTGGGATGCTCAACCAACTGAGCCACCCAGTTGCCCCAAGAACTGAGTTCTGTAAAACAGTGACCCTGTTCCTTGGAGCCATTTGCCTCATTAGGAATACTGGAGGGTCAACATGTATACTGCATCTGTCACATGCTCTGTGGTTATTCTAGATTCATATTCTTGAGTGCGAATAAGTATAAACTTATGTGATTTAACAGTGAGTGATAGTGGAGAAGAAAAGTGATCCCTTCCATTCTAACCATCAGCCCATCAAAACACTGTATCCTTGGGGTGCCTGGCTCAGTTGGTTGACTGTTCCACTCTTGATTTTGGCTCCAGTCATAATCTCACAGTTCATGAGATTGAGCCCCAAGTCAAGCTCTGCACTAACAGGACAGGGCAGAGCCTGCTTAAGATGCTCTCTCTCTTTCTCTCTCTCTCTTTCTCCCTCTCTCCCTCTCTCTCTGCCCCTACCCTGCACACCTGCTCTCTCCCTCCCTCTCAAAATAAATATAAACAGAAAAAAAATTTTAAACACTATAGCCTCTTTAATTTTTTTTTAATGTTCATTTATTTTTGAGAGAGGGACAGAGAGAGAGTGTGAGCAGGGGAGAGGCAGAGAGAGAGAGAGAGAGAGAGAGAGAGAATCCGAAGCAGGCTCCAGGCTCCAAGGTGTCAGCACAGAGCCCGACGTGAGGCTTCAACTCACAAACCATGAGATCATGACCTGAGCTGAAGTCTGCCACTTAACTGACTGAGCCACCCAGGCACGCCTTAAACCCTATATCCTCTTAAAAGTTGCTGAGAGTACATTTTAAACATCTATCTCACTGCAAAAACAAAGAGTTAACTATATGAGGTGATGAATGTCTTCATTTATTGTCGTGACGTAGGTAAACATTTTACATGAAAATGTCTATCAAATCATCACACTGTACATGTTAAATATATGCAATTATGTGTCAATTATTCCTCAATAAAGTAAAAATATAGAAAACAGAAATATTAAACTATAAATGCACATGAAGCAAAGATGTTTCTAATAATAGAAGTTGTATATATGAATAAGTAAATAAATAAATGTGCTCACACTCTGTGGTGCATGGAATATACTATGTAAAGTAACACCTATAAAATATTTTGTAATAATATCAGAATTCTGTTATATCCAAGGGCCATTATTTCAGTGAAAGAACATATTCAGTACATGTGCTGTATTTAATAACTTTCTAAAGACTAATGAAAGAGAATGATACTCTTTATTATATGTGAATAGCTGCAGTGTTATTTCTTTTAAGGATGTGTTTGTGACACTGTTGAATGGAAACAGTATATAGACTCAAATGAATAAAAGATGTTTTTAATAATTATATAGTTTTTATACATCTAAATATGATTTTTCAATAAAAGAATGTTTTTACCAAAAAAACACCCCACTATATCCTCTTGATTTGTACTTAAGGTTTTCATTCTATTGATAAGTGATTTCACTTAGTTCTTTATTAACTACTTGAAATTAATAACTATCTGTATTCTCTTTTTCTTTTTCACTGTTCATAAGTTATGCTAGTTTTAGCATCACTACCCAAGTTGAAAAAATGAATATATTGACCAACAAATGTTTGGAATATATCACTCTAATCCTACTGTTGAGTGCTTACAGTGTGCTGAATTGCTATTACCACCTACTGTCTCATGTATTCATCAAAAACTTATAAGAGTCAAAACTCTTGGGGCGCCTGGGTGGCGCAGTCGGTTAAGCGTCCGACTTCAGCCAGGTCACGATCTCGCGGTCCGTGAGTTCGAGCCCCGCGTCAGGCTCTGGGCTGATGGCTCAGAGCCTGGAGCCTGTTTCCGATTCTGTGTCTCCCTCTCTCTTTGCCCCTCCCCCGTTCATGCTCTGTCTCTCTCTGTCCCAAAAATAAATAAACGTTGAAAAAAAAAATTTAAAAAAAAAGAGTCAAAACTCTTTTATAGATGAGAAGTGTGATTTATAGAAACAAGCAGAGGCCCTAGTAAACATTGTTAAGTCTCCGATGTTTATTAGCTTAGTTACCTCATTTTTCAAACAGGGACAATGGTAGATTACTTCCAACATTGCTGGGAAAATTAAACAGCTCACATATGCAAAGAATTTGCAACAGTACTTAGGATATTATAAGAATTCAAAACATACTATGTTTAAGCTACTCATCTAAGGAAGCATCTTTACAACTGGAGCCAGGATGCAAAGCAAAGTTTGCTGGATTTTGGAGCCTGAGGGCTGACAATTACACTGGATTGCCTACACTTTCACTAACTCTTCCTAAAATAATACAATACCAGAGAGCTTAAAAAAACAAAAGAAGAATACATTTTTCACTGTAAAGCCTAGACCTTCGTATGCCTTTTGTTCATATACCTAAATTTGTGACAAACGAGACAGAAGAAACAAATAGTCAAGTTGCTAAGTGATTAACTTTTATTAATGAAAAGTTCCTGATGTAAATATTTTCATAGAATATATGAAGAATATTTCTTGCTGAGCTAACATATGGTTGCTGGCAGGCACCAACATCGAGATCATCTATATCAACCTTGTTTAGCTAGAGTGAAATAATAATATCCAATATTTGCATAGTATTTTATCATTTCAAAATGTTCAAATAACAACTTGTGATATTGCTGGTATAGGTATTTGTCTCCCTATTAAGTAGATGAATACATGAAGGTTTAAACATTGAAGTTCATCTGAAAGTTTGAAGTAACATAGTGAGATTCTGAAGCAATTCATTTCTGATTTTATTTACCAAAGTTCGCTCTGACAAGAAGCAATAACATATAAAGTTGGTGGAATTATTTAAGACTATTGGGAAAATAGGTGATTTAATAATAATGAGACTTAAGATCATCTAAATTATTCAATGGCACATGGCTATCAACATTGTATATCTTTTAAACGATTTAGGACTCTACATTTCCTGGTATTTGCACTTCATTTTCCTTTTTTCCTATGTTCATTATCTAAGTTTTATGAAGAAAGGGACCACGGTCCCATCACTCACCTTTAAGTACTGACCAAGCACAGTGCCTAAGTATTTGCTGACATCCCACTGAGTTTCCTAGGTGTTCATTCAACATATCAAAAAATGTAGAAACATTTCTATTTTTTTAGCTGTCTGATCACTGAAAATCATCTCATTCAAATTACCCTAGTTATTTTTCTATTTTGGAGTATTCTGGGTATAAAAATTCAAAGTAGTACTGTTAAGTTCTCTTTGGTATATACCACAGTATAGTATTAGGAAAAACTGTAACAATAACATTCTAAATGCTCACAAAAGTAACTAAAATTCCCTTTTTCATAAAACAAAACTGTTAAGTCTTTTCATCTATAAAATAGTGATAAATGACTTAAGTCATAGATCTTAAACTAGTCTGTACCATTTCATCACATGTTCCATGAGTTGTTTGATAGGAATAAATATTCCCATCTTTCTATGCCAGTAGTTATAGTGTCCTTACCAAATTTCATAACAAGTACTTATTACTCTATATTCAGCTTATCACTAGGCATTATACAAGTATATAAATATTTGTACTAAATGCATGCAAGCTCTAAAGGGAAAACTTGCCAAAGTGGTAGGTATTTAGATAGTTGTGTGAGGCCTGGGTCCTATAGGAAAGCAGGGGAGGGGGAAGATGTTAGGCTGGAGACATCCAAGATGTCCAATTAGTTCTCAGATGGTCAAGTGGAATTTTAATATGGAAGCAAGGGGATACGCATGCACCCCAGTGGACTTTCTCAAGAGATGCTAGGTATTAAGTAAAGCAAAACAATTTCATGCTGCTACACTCCAAGAAGGAAGGAGCTCACTTTCTGGGCCAGCTGTGTGAAAGGTCAAAGTCCTGTCCTGGCAGAGCTCCACAACAAGCCTCATCAAATCAGACAGACTCAAGATGGTGGATGCCATGACAGGAAACCACTGTCCAAATAAGGAAGAAACAGTACTGCAAACCCAGCTTCCTGACCCAAGGAACCCAGCTTCCTGCCCCTTAGTCAACAAAAACCCTAGGACCAGTTCTGTTGATGCACTTAAGCCTCTCCCAAACTGCTAAGTCACTTCTCTTGTAAATGTACTCAAGAAACTCTGCTAGCTTGTGCTTTCTGGTCTCTTGCCTGAATTCTACCCTGCAAAAATACTAAGGACTGAATCTGTAATATCCAGGAAGTAATCCCATCAATTTGAACAGATACACCATGCTATACACTAAAACTGAAATATCTTTCCAAAGCATCACACTATTAAGCATGAAACTATGGGATACAATATAAAATTACATGTGTAAATCAAAAATGCAAATATTCAGTCTAGACTGGTCAGAGCCAATACTCTAGAGCTACAGCTCAAGAAATTACAATGAAAGACAAAATCATTGCACATGTTCCTTTCTCATACTTTCATTTTCTCTGATGTGAAATAATCACCTCCAATATACTCAATGATTGATGATTTTAATATACTACACAATTATCCTTACAGTCAATTTTCATTTATTAAGTCCCTTTTCTCATCTTCTTGGATCATTTCATTGCTCATTAGGGCCTCCCAATGGAAGACAAACCCACAATATCAGAATTGGCATCTTATACACAGCTATTTTTAAAGGCTTTGAGTTATCTGTCACCACAAAAAAAAATTCAACTAAATAAATAAAATAGAAATAAAAATGAGAAATTTACTTTTATTTTTTTCAAGTTTTTATTTAAATTCCAGTTAGTTACCATACAGCACAGTATTAGTTTCAGGTGTAGAATTTATAAATTTGCTTTTAATATAAAAAGAATAAAATAATCACAAGACGTTTTTAATGAAAACATTCTGGGTTTTCATTCTATTACTTATGATTCTTATTTTTTCAACTCTACCTACAAAAATAAATTCCTAAGTCTGGGTTGTAACATCCTTCATGTATTCCATGGCTATTATTAATCTAAAGAATTAAGATTTAGCAAGATAAGTTTTCATACACATTCAGGGTTTTTTTTAATATAAAAACTTGATACGAAAACAGTCAATTTGCAACTTCAGTATCACTCTAAAACTCTGCCTCAAAATTATGACCACTTGCTGAATATCCATAAATTTGTTTTAACTTCTCAAACATATACATCCACATGCACACACAAGTATAATTACTTATACACATATTACTATATTGCGTGTGTGTGTGTGTGTGTGTGTGTGTGTGTGGCTTCTATCATTTACCTTAGCATCTCATCCTAATGTGGCATAATGGAGCCAGCATAAAATTCTTAATCACATCCAAACTCTGACACTTCCTGTGTGACTTTAGGCATGTTTCTTAATCTCTGAAAGCCTTATCTTCCCTAATAGTTACAATGGAAGAATAATACTGAATTGGTACACAGATCAGAAAAACATATGCAGTGTCTAGTATAGTATCAAACAAAAAGCAAATTCTCAAGTGGAAATTTGTTATTATTGCTGCTATTCCTCCTCAAACATGTTCTTCCTCTTGACTTGTCTTTTCTTGCATAATGTCATTACCATTATTAATCTCCCTTGACTTGAAACCTTGACAATATCTTGGATAATCCCCTCCCATACCCAATCAGAGTGCTAAGAATTCTTTCTTGGAATATATCATGAATCCATTCCCAATGCCACAGTCTCTTGTGTCATGGTTGCCATATCATATTCTGATAGGCTACTTCATTCCAGGCTTGCTACACTCAAAGCTGTCTACACATACAATCTGACATGAGATCTACTTTGCTTTTGTCAATCAAATGTTATAAATTCTTCTTGGCCCTATACTTACCAAGGAAAAAAATTTTAATGAACAAAAATCCCCCAAATAAATCAAAGTCCATGATTTGAATCTCATATACCTCCTAATCTCACTTTTTCCATCTCTTCCTTCATCTTAAAAAAAAAAAAACATTTATTGATTAGAAAGTATGTTCAGAGTAGTGTTCCTGGGCATAGGGATACATACATCAACACTGTACTCATGGCCTATACCCATGGGCAGGCAGCTTTCTTCTAGTAATAATTAACACCATTAAACAACTAATCTTTAATTTTAGATGTGATAAGTACTAGTAAGAAAAGTATACTTTAGGCCCTGACCTTATCTGAGAATCTGGAAATTCTTCCCTGAGGGAATGATATTTGAAATAAAATTTAAACATGGATAAAATAAAGGGGGAATTATGGAACAAAGAGAAATTCTATCAGAGAAAATAGCACAGCATGTGGGACCCACAAACCATATGCTACAAGCCTACTAATTTATTGATGTATACAAAATCTGTATTTTTCTGCTCCCAAAATTTGTGCCTATTTTCTTTTCACCTGGATTATTAATGAAACTGAAGACAATGATATGTCACCCAAATCACTTCCAGGAAAATTGCTTCATTTATAGAAGTCTTTATGAAATAAAATACTTTCCTGAAAAGCATTTTTCAACCACATAAACAAAAGACAATTTGATTTCATAGTATGAACTATGGTACTAAACTGAAAAATCAGGCTGTACTGTAGTGGAAATATTACGGATTCATGGTATTCTTCTCTTAAGGACCTTCTACTTCATTTCAAATATTCATCACCTAGTTTTAGTACAACATTCATTCAATTCAAAATCCATTTGCATTTTCTTTGCTAAAAAAGTAATCACCCATTACTATTCTGTACTGGCTTTAGGAAATTGTTGGTGTATATCTTGTCAAGAGATTGAGCATCAGTAAGTAACTTTGATATCTAAAATTGCTTTTAGAAAGACATTTTTAATACCATCCGATTACCCTTTCCAATGAATTCTGCTACCTTTATCAAAATAAAACTATATTTTCCATTGCCAAGATGACAAAAACAAGACAGATTATGTTTAAAAACAAGAGTGTATGTGTTTTTTTTAACGTAGCCACACTCCATCTATTAACCATTGGACAATGATGAATTAGGGTCACACAAAAGCACACTTAAGAGGCAACCATTGTCATCTATCTTAGAATTTCCAGGGTCAAGCAGTTTTACAAGACAAGTGAAGTATAGTAAGACTCATTCAAAAAGCTTTCAGAAATATTTTCACTTTTTAAATGAACATTACTTTTTTAAAATGAGACAAAAGTGCTTATTAACATTGATGATTATTTCTGCCTTTTTGAAACTCTTTCCTGCTTCTGGGACCCAGTACTCTAAATGCTTTGTATAAAAATATCACCATTCTTTTTTCTATATATGCAGTAGGAATTTAATATTTGTTGACCTATAAAATAAGAGGAGTGAAACAGACCCTAAGATCCCATATATTACTAACTTACAAAGTTTTATTTTGTTTTTGTGTTGTGTTTTTTTTTTAATTTGGTTGAAATCCTAACAGCAACCCTAAGGGATGTATGTTCAGAGACGTTGAAAAGGCAAAAGGTGTCAGTGATTCATAGATCAAAAGAAGAAAATCCCTTGAAGGAGGGAGATTTGGAGTTTTTGAGAGAAAGGCTTGATTTCAAGTCAGAGAGCCAAGAGCATTAAGCTCAAATAACAGCATTCTGAATTGTCTTTCTAAATGATTACTATGTGATTCATACATTCTCAGACTTTACAGAATTAAGAGATAATTAGGAGTGTTTATTTATTTTAAATAAGAACATTTGTTTGTAGTTGATGTACAGTTGACAGAACTGAGCGAGGATACTAGCCTGGTTAAAATAAAATACTCCAAATTGTTCAAGTCATCACATCTCATTAGTATCTCATCCTGATATGAATTAGTATCTCATCCTGATATGAATTTTAAGAAACAGTCACACAAGGTACACCTGGGTGGCTCAGTCGGTTAAGCGTCCAACTTCGGCTCAGGTCATGATCTTGCAGTTGAGGGGTTCGAGTCCCACATGGGGCTCTGTGCTGACACCTCAGAGCTTGGAGCCTGCTTCAGATTCTCTGTCTCCCTCGTTCTCTGTCCCTCCCCTACTTGTACTCTGTCTCTCTCACTCTCAAAAATAAACAAACACTAAAAGAAAGCAAAAAAAAAAAAAAAAAAGAATGAGTCACACAAAAAGACACCAAGACAGAGGTTATACGGGCTTCAAAAAAATACTTTTATTTTGGGGTGCCTGGGTGGCTCAGTCGGTTAAGCATCGGACTTCGGCTCAGGTCATGATCTTATGGCTCGTGGGTTCAAGCCCCACATTTGGCTCTGTGCCAATAGCTCAGAGCCTGGAGCCTGCTTTGGATTCTGTGTCTCCCTCTCTCTCTGCCCCTTCCCTGCTTGCACTGTCTCTCTCTCTTTCTCTCTCTCTCTCTCAAAAATAAACATTAATAGTAATAATAATAATAAATATACAATATAATATACACATAATATATATTACATAAGGTATATACATATAATAAACTTGAATACAAATGATTGTATTTTATAAAATATAAGCATGAATGGTAAGTAAAAACAGTACCAATCATTTTTAAAATATTCCTGGATAACAAAGTTTTCCAGAAATTCATTATCTTCCTAAAAGATTTGATTCACTTTTTGAATGAATTTCAGAATCAAGTTAGATACAATGCTTAAAATATTAAAACATTCATAAAGGGAAGAAAGTGATTAAATGAAACCCTCTAAGATTACAAAAGTGACAGAAATTGGCTAAAAACTGTCAGGAAGCAATGCCGTATGAATGTTTTCATGTTTCTACATGGATAGAGCTTTGTGAGAAAAGAAAACTGGAAGCTCACAAAAAAGCTTCCCGAAGAGACCTGCACACACCTCCCTGCAGTCATTAATTTATATTCCAAGCAGTAATAAGCCAAAATTCAGGATTTTCTTTCACCTCTTGTCCTCAAAGAACAAATGCAGTAAGTAGAAAATAGTTTTAACATAAATATTAACCCAAGAGTGTCAATAATTATTTTCAGGGTGAATGGTCTAAATACACCAATTAAAAGACAGGGACTCTGAGATAAAAAAAAGAAGACCCAACTATATTTTGTCTACAATAAATATACAGACTTAGATAGATTACAAGGAATGGAGAATAACAAACATACCATGTGAGCACTAATATTTTAGAAAAATGTGACAGCTATATTAATTTCAGGAAAAGTAGACTTCAGAATAAGAAAATTACCAGGGATAAAAAAGGATACCACATAGTGATAAAAAGAATAAATTCTCCAATACATGACAATCCTAAACGTGCATGCACCTAAAAAGAAAGTGTCAAAACACAAGAGGTAAAAATGATAGAACTGAAAGAAGAAATTTAAAAAATCCACTACTGAAGTTAATGAATTCATTTAAATAATTGATACACAAAGCAAACGGAAAATCAGTATGTATAAAGTTGATCTGAATAGCACCATTGATTAACGTGACCTATCTGACATTTATGGAATACTCCATCAAACAAGGAAATACATATTCTTCTCAAGCTCATCTCAAGTATTCACCAATATAAACCACATCCTGGGCCATAAAACAGTGCTCAACATTAAAAACATGTAAAAAATCTTATGTACTGTATTTTCAGATGACAATGGAATTGAACTAAAAACCAGTAATGAAAAGGTAGCATGAAAATAACGAAATATTTGAAAACTAAACAACACAGTTCTAAATAAAGCATGGGTCAAAGAGAAGTCTTAAGCATTTTTTAAATGTTTTCAACTAAATGAAAATTTAACAAAATTTATGGGATGTAGCAGAAGCACCTATGCTTAGAGGGAAATTTATAGCACAAGGTACCTGTATTAAAGAAGAGGAAGATCTAAAAACTGATAACCTAAGCTTCTACCATAGGAAAATAGAGGAACAAGAGTAATTTACACCTAGAGTAAATAGAAAAATAAAATAATAAAATTCAGAGCAGAAATCAATGAAAATGGAAAAAGGAAAAATAACACCAAAAGCTGCTTCTCTGAGAACATCAATAAAATTGATAAACTGTGAGCCAGGCCAACAAAGAAAACACAAGAGAACACACCAATTACCACACAAAAAATGAAACAAGGTTCTTAACTACTGATCCCACAGACTTAAAAAGATAATAAAGGAATACAATAAACCATTATCTGCCCAATAATCTGCCCAATAATAAATTATACGAAGTGGATCAATTCCTTAAAGGACACAAACTACCTAAATTCATACAAGGAGAAATAGATAATCTAAATACGTCTATAGCTATTTAAAATTGTAATTATTAACAACCTTCCAACAACAAAGCACAAGGTCCTAATGGTTTCAGCAGTGAATTCCACCAAACATTTAAGGAAGAAATGTTATAAAGCATCAGAAAACAGAAGCAAAGGAATTATTTCCTAACTCATTCTATAAGGCCACCAAAACCAGATAGAGATCACAACAAAGATTAACTAGACATCCATATCTCTCATAAGGTATATGTCCAAATCTTTAATGAACTAGCAGCAAATCAAATACAACCATGCATAAAAAATAACATACTATGAACAAATGAGATTTATCCCAGGCATACAGTACTATTTAAACATTTAAATATGAATGTATTCCACCACATCAAAAGGCTAAAGAAGAAAACTCTTATGATTACATTAGGTGTCACAGAAAAAGCCTGTGACAAAATCCAACACTCTTTCATGACGAAAAGGCTCAGAAAATTTGGAATAGAGGAGGACTTCCTGGACATGATAAAGGATATCTACAAAAAGTCTGCAGCTAACATCTTAGTTAATGGTGAGAAAATGGATACTTTCCGCAAAGCACCATCAAAGCTATTTTCAGAACTAAGGTTGATGTTTGCAACCGAAGAAAAACAACTCATTTCACTCCCTGAACATTTCCATTTTAGTTTCGCCTTTCTGGTTTACTTTAACTAACATTGATCGTCAAACAAAAAGAATATTAATCTAATTTGTGGTGGATATATTCAACTTATATTATGTACCTATTAAACTCAAAGCTCCAGAATATGGTGTGACTATTTGTCTTAGTCTTTTGCTACATAACACATACTTAACAAATAAAAAAATTAACAGTGAAAGACTGCAAATCATAATTTCTTCACTAGTTTACATCAAATTCTTCATCTAAATAGACTGCACAAATATTTGAAGCATAATTAATTAATTTTTATAAAACTATTCTGGTAGGTGGGGAAATAACTAATATTTTATCCATTTCCAAGTTGTTCTTTACATATAACATGCAATTTGGATTTCAGAATTTATAGCAGTATCGAAACTGTAAATATTCTTAATATAATTACACATTTTGGTAGTTATTACAGAAAGGCATGTCCTTTCAAAGTATTCTAATTCGAAAGTACAAAAGGTGGACAATGGAATCCACTCAGAATGTACGCTCCCACTCCCATGCCAAATGTAGGAAAATCACTGTTAAACAATTGGTAGATTTTTCTACCACATATTTACACAAAGGAGAATCATTGTGATTCGTTTAGTTCTGTTTTGTCGGAAATTCTCTTGAAAAAAAATTCAGTATTAATGCACTTTATGTTTAACATAAATACTATATTCAAAAGCTCACTGATATGAAGGTTGTCCCCAACAAACATAAATCACTAATTCTACACTACTTTTTAATTGTTAACTAGAAGCCCTTTTTTTTCATCATTGTTTAGATAACGAGATCCAAACACTTTCAAACTATAGATCAGTGATGGTAATTATAATGTTGAGAAACTGATACTTTGTAACTGATTTTTAAAGATCTTTTGAAATCCATTACTTTTCAGTAACAATCAGATGTGTTTATCTCACAAACTCTTGAAGAAGAAAGTAATAGAAGAGAAATGATCTGAAACTAAAAGAAAAAAACAAACTTCAAAGAAGTAATGTATACTTCAAAGGAAATCAAAAGAGAATCTTAAGGCAACGCACTATAAAAAAGTCCCTATTTGTCTATTCCATTCCTCAGAAACAACTTTAATTCCCTAAATTACAAAAGATGATTTTACTTAAATGAGAAATATTAAAGGTCTGATTTCAATGTATGCATACATGATCAAATATTATGGCAAAACTGAAATATCAGATACCTAACATATATATTAGGTATTTCTCTATTATATATAATCTATTTTAAATATATACAAATGTATGCTTATTTTCCTTTTTTCCCCCTCTATAGATCTTCTGGATTTAATGTAAACAATAACACAATGGGTTTACACCTTGCATTGTGTCAACCTTTTGAGAATTAGATTTGGTGATAAAATGTTAATAAAAGATATCAGAGATATGTAGAAATTTTAGAGCTATAACAATCTTTATAGTTTTAACAAACACCCTCATTTTATAAACAAGAAAACTGAAGCTAAGAACTGTGACTTTCCAAAGAACATAGAAATAGGTTTCTATGTTCTTTATGTTTTTTTAGATAAAGCAACCTCCTTTATGTAAATATTTAAATTTTCACTAATTTCTAATGCTAAAGAATGTGGTAAGGATTACAGTACTGTACTGGTTACACAGCTTAGGCGTGTCACATTCACAACCACCTTCTCTACTCAGTGACAAAGGGGCTGACTCTGATACCTGAAGCTCAAATAAGCACCCACTGTGAAAACCACAGTTACAAATAACAGCAATAATTCTGAACTCCACACAAAGTGTTACGTACACTGCTCCAAGTAAAAATGTTGGAAATTATCATTGGCAAATCCAGAGCAATTCTCATAGTATATTTTTCTATTTCAACCGCTCATAAACTGTGTGGCCTTGGGTTTACCTGTGTTCAATTCACTTTATGTATTTAAGATTATTAAATGAGTTAATTTTTATAAATTTCTTACATTAGTACTGGATATATAGTAATAGCACAGTAAGCACTATTATTATCATTGTTGTGATGATTATGATGATGCTTGAATTTAATAGCAAGATAGTAAATCCTTTTATTCTACATCATCAATGGAACTTTGTGTAAAAACAAACTATAGGTCTATTTTGTGTGTGTGACAGAGAAGGAAATGGATGTGTGTGTGTGCATATATATATTTATATTTTAATTTTCTTCATAAATGGTTTACATACAAAAAACAAAGAAATGTGATTTTCAAAATACATTTATGTATGTGTTATATGTACATTTTATATGTTACCCATAGAATACATTTATTTAAGTAACTCATAATAAATACCAATGTTAAGATATTTGATTAGGCTTTGTCTTAATCACTTCTAAAAATAAAATCTGTAATATGACACATAAACATAACTTACTTCAATTGATTAAGCCACTGTCATGTACATCAAGGGAGAAGAAAAAGTGCATATTTAGGAAAGAAAGCCAAGAAAAGAATTTTGTCTAGATCTTCTTAAATACCACATACAGAAGGTATAAGGGCTTTGAGGACCTATGTTAGGTATCAATGACAATCGGCTTGTGTTTCAAGTTTGTGACTAAACCTGACCTAGCTATTTGGTATTTAATTTAAAGAGGTATAGCAGAGATATTTCCTTTTATTCATGAAATAAATATAATAGGGAATTTCTAGATTTAAGCTATGAGTAATAGAAGTGCTACCTATTCGCAATTTTTCTTAAGTCTTGAAGGGTATATAAACCACACACTATTACCAAATTATTAAATGATAAAAGAAAAAACAATGGTAGAAATTGTTATCTGCTAGACAGTCTCCATCTGCATGTCTCACAACAAATATCAGAGTAATGGAAGAACTACTATTATCTGGAGGTTCCTTTAAGTTCCTTCTGGGGGAAACCCATGGGTTGAGGATGAGGCATGGAATTTCTGAGCTAAGTAATGGGAGGCAGCAGAAATCCTAATGATCACTTGGTAGCAAGAAGACAGTGTCATGATGTGACAAAATGAAAGAGAAAGGTGAGGTTGTATAATCTAGACAATGAGAAAAAGACACGGGACTAGGGGAAAGGAGAGAGTTAATTTTTGTAGTGACAAGAATGTCAAACTTCAGGAAGTGCTTAACAAGGCTTTTTGGGGAACTTTCAGCATATTATGATGTAATCTATACAAAAAATACACATTAAGATTACTGGATATGCTTGTTTCTTGAATGTTGTGTATAGTGTTGGACTATGTGGAGCCATGGCTTATTCCTGGATTATATATAAATTAACCCCAAGTACTTTCACAGTTAAAGGAAATTCTTCAAAGTTGAACTCATCTTACAAAGTTTTGCAAAAATGGCCTGTGATCTATGCATGAGGGGCTGAGTAATATTTTGGAAATGGGAATGGAAACTGTCATCCTATTCATGAAGAATTCTGTTAATAAAAACATAGTGAAATGTCACATAGTGAATCTGCCCAAATGTATTATATTCCCAAGTTTCATAAATGTAGTGTTAACAATTGTGAATCCGAAAGGCTGGCTGTTGCCATTTCTTAAAGAGCTTTGAATTTCAGCCATCAGAATTTAAGATGCTGGGTAAGGGAGCCTCACAAAACAGCTGTTCCTTAACTCCAATGGTAATATTCAGGAAGGTTTTAAGTAAAGCAGAAATTAAGACAGAAAGATTTAATAACACAGTCAACACTACAAGCAAAAAGAATTAAATGTCCCAACAGGATGATAAAGTTAAGTGAAAAGCAAAATAGAAACAATCTGAAATATCGTCTTTCAGAACTGCTATCAAATATTTATATCAATGATATATATTAATGCCATTTGAAGTGACATGATGATAAATTTTGAAAAATTAACAGTAAAACCAGGCAAAATTAAGTTCTATTAAATTAACTATTCTGTTATTGTATTATTTATTTTCACCTAAAAATTTTCATTCTGTGGTATAAAACCACTGATGTCTATTAAATAGTACCCTAGAATATGGTTCCACGTTAGTGTCCAGATTTAGCATGTAAATCCACAACTTATCTTTTTTTGAACTTCATTTCTTTTTACCTTCATTTAGAAGAAATCATGAAGGTTTCATACACAAACTACGGTCCACTGTTTGGCTACTCACCATACCTTCATGAGACTTTTATAATTTTCAATTGTACCAAAGTTAGAAACAGTGAAAGACATTAAAGCCCAATTCAAGAGTCATGTTATTATACATCTCAGTTTGAACACACACAGGTTAGATTGGCTGCTAAGGGTCAAAGACATCAGCACACAGACACCAAATTGTTCTGTTGTTTAGCAAAAATAAAAGGTAAAGGAAAGAACAATGACATTTACATTTTCACATTTAAGTCTCCTTTCAAGCACTCAGAAACCAATTCCAATCTGTATGCCATCTAATGTTAGCATCTTTAGAGACTTTTTCTTTCTCACAAATTTCAAGGAAACAGATTCTCGAAGAATCTGTTAAAAAGAATCTTTTCAAAGAAGTGTTAACTGGCACTGATTTGATACAGGGATCCCTTTTCATTTTCATTTAAGTTTCTATAAAAAATGAGCAAATACTTTTCTGTAATAACTGTTCAGATTTCAAAGAATTGACAAATAACAGAAAAATTCATTCAAATAGATTCTAAATAAATAATGTACCAAACTCTAGACCTAAACCACAACTTAAATACCCTTAAAAAGTAGACAAAATGGAAAGTGTTTTTAAATAAACTAATCACAATAAAGAAAGTATTTTATTTCAAATACCTAGGACATTATAATTTAAAGAAGTTATGCCCAATTCTTGAATTTCTTTCTATTTGTGACAGGGAAGCCAAAATATATTAACCCTGAAGTTTATTATTTTTTGTTTTGTTTAAACAAAATTCATAGGAACAAGGGGGTTCACAATGGTGGCATAGAAAAATCCTCAATTTACCTCCACCCACAGACACAACAAATCTACAACTACACATGAAATATCTCCCTCTGAAAGGGACCTGAAAAATGAAGGAAGAGAGCATTACCATCAAAGGATAAAAGGCCACCAAGATGGTAAAGAAGGAGAGACACAAACTCCCCAGGGGAGGAAAAGAAACAACAACCCAGCTGTGGCAATTAACAATGGGGGGGTGGATATCAAAGGTAATGGTCCTTTTCCCTAAGGGGAAGGGGATTCGAGCTCCACATCAGTCACCCTAACCCTTAGATCCTGAATAGGAGAGATGAGCCCCCCCAAAAATGGGCTTTGAAAATCAACAAGGATTATGATGAGAAAAACCAAACAACTGTAGAGAATGGAAAATCTGCTCCCGAAGGGCTCATGCAGACTCAGTTGACCAGAAACCAGTACAAAAACATCATTTTGAACAGTACAGAGAAGATAAAGAAGACCCATTTACTGACTTTAAAGTACCTGCCAAAGAGGCAATAAACAGGACACTCCCTGGGTACTGACACAATGGTGGAAGGTAATTTTGTGGTGTGAATTTACCTTATTAATATCAGCACTGGTGGGTGACTTTTGGCAATTCTCCCTCTAATCTGCTAGCAACAGTGGGAATGTCAGCCCAAAGACCCACCCAAGAACATGCTGCAGCAGTCAGGGAGGTGCCTGAGGCTGGGCTAGAGGCAGGCTTTGCCACCAACATGCCCCAGCAGTGCCAGATGCACCCGGAAGCAAGACCAGGGGCCAACGCCCATCCACCAAGGCACCAAAAGCTATAACCCTGTGACAACAGGAAGGTGCACAGAGCACACATAGGGGACATTCTGAGAGTATGTAGCTTTGGGGATAGAGGAGGCCATGATTCTGGGGTCCATAGGACATTCCCTACATAAGAAGAGGGAGAGAGGTAGTTACCTTACCTAAAATATTTTTAGAAAAATACACAAACTCAGGGAGTTAGGCAAAATTAATAAGCAATAGGAAGCAATAGAAAAATATGTTCTGAACCAAAGAATAAGACAGACCTATAGAAAAAGAACTAAACAAAATGGAGATAAATTAACCATCTGATAAAGAGTTCAAAGTAATGGTCAGAAAGATGCTCCACCAATGCGGGAGAAGAAATGAAGAATACAATGAGAGCTTCAACAGAGACAAAATATTAAAAAGTACTGAAAAAGAAGTTAAAACTCAACTGAAATATATACTAATGGGGTTCAAAAGCAGAATGGATAAGGTAGAAAAATGAATCAGTGAGCTGAAAGACAAAACAATGGAACTCACCCAGACACAGCAGCAAAATGTAACAAAAATATTTTTAAAAGGTGAAGACACTTTAATGGACCTCTATGACAACATCAAATGGAGTAACATTCATATCATAGGAATTCCAGAAGGAGAAGGGAGATACGGCTAGAAAAATTATTTCAAAAAATAATGGCTGAAAAATTCCCTAATCTGGAAAAGGAATCAGACATCCGGGTTCAAGAACCCAAGAAAATTCCAAGATGAAACCAAAGAGATCACATTATAATTCAATTATTAAAATTAAGGATAAAGACAGAATCCTAAAAGTAGCAAGACAAAAATAACTTGTCACATACAAGGAAAATCCCATAAAGCTATTAGCACACTTTCAACAGCAACTTTACCAGCACAAAGGAGAAGGAAGACATATACAAAGTGCTGAAAGAAAAAAGCTACAAAAATTCTCTACCAATCAATAATGTCATTCAGAATTGAAGGACAAATCAATAGCTTTATAGATAGATAAAGGCTGAAGCAGTTCATCTCCACTAAACTGGCCCTATAAGAAGTGTGAAAGGAAATTCTTTAACCCAAAGAAAAATGGCACTAAATAATAGTAAGAAAACCTAAAAAAGTAAAAATCTCCATAGAAAAGGTAAATATATAACAGAGCCGGTAGATCAATCCTTTATAAAGCAAGCATAAAGGTTAAAAGAAAAAGTAGTAAAATTACAATAAATAATTAGGAAAAGCAAAACAGAAGATTTAAAATGTGTCATCAGAAATATAAAACGTGAGGGGAGGAGAGTTAAAAGGTAAAGCTTTGAAATGTGTTTAAAACTAAGTTGCTATTAACTTATAACAGAGTAATATTTACATACGATATTTTATGTGAACCTCATGAAAATCACAGAAATAAAACATAGAGTAAACACCCAAGAGAAAATGAGAAATGAATCTAAAACAAAACACTAAATTGAGGCATCAAACCACAAGGGAAAAAAAAGAAGGACAGAGAAGAAGCACAAAAACAGCCAGAAAATAATTAGCAAAATGGCAACAACTATATACTTACCAATAATTACTATAAAAGTAAATAGACTACATTTGCCAATCAAAAGACACAGAGACTGAATAGACTTAAAAAAATAAGACCCATATACATGCTGTGTACAAGAAACACACTTCGGAAATAAGGATACACACAGACTGAAAGTGAAGGGATGAAAAAAGATATTCCACACAAATGGAAATGAAAAGAGGAGAAACTTACATCAAGCAAAATAGACTGTAAAACAAAGACTATAATAAAATACAAACAAAGGCATTATATGATAAAGTTTCCAATCCAGCAAAAAGATATAAAGTTGATAAATATATAGGCACCCAACATAGGAGTACCAACATATATAAAGCAAGTGTAAGCATATCTAAAGTGAAAATTGACAAGAATAAAATATGATACAATTTTAATATTCCACTTTCAATTAATGGATAGATCATCCAGATAAAAATATTAATAAAGAAATATTGACCTTAAGTGACACACAAGACCTAAAAGACTTAATAGATATATATAGAATATTCCATTGAAAAGCAGCACAATAAACATTCTTCTCAAGTACTTATGGAACATTCTCCAAGATAGATTGCATGTTAGACCACAGTAGAAATATTAATAAATTCAAGAAAACAAAAACCAAACCGAGCATCTTTTCCAAACCGAATGGTGTGAAACTAGAAATTAATTACATGAAGAAAACAGGGGGAAAAAACAAAAATACTGATATTAAATAACACACTACTGAACAAGAAAGGGACATGAAAAAAAGAGATAAAAAAATACCAGAGACAAATGATAACAGAAAGATGACATACCAAAATCTAAAGGGTTCAGCAAATACCATTCTATGAGGGAAATTTATACCGATACAAGTGTACCTGTAGAAACAGCAAAAACCTCAAATAAACAAACTGACTTTTTATCTAAAGGGTTAGGGGTGCTAAGCTCTTGTGCCGTTGAAAGTCCACATGTATCTTTTTTTTTTTTCTTAACGTTTATTTATCTTTGAGAGAGAGAGACAGAGACAGAGCCCAAGTGGGCGAGGGGCAGAGAGAGAGAGAGGGAGACACAGAATCGGAAGCAGGCTCCAGGCTCTGAGCTGTCAGCACAGAGCTAGACACAGGGCTCAAACTCAGGAACCGTGAGATCATGACCTGAGCTGAAGTCAGACGCTTAATTGACTGAGGCACCCGGGCACCCCCAATCCACATTTAACTCTTGACTACCCAAAAATTTAACTACTAATACTCTACCGCTGACCAGAAGCCTTACCAATAAGTCAATTAACACATTTTCTGTGATATGTACTATATAACACTACCATAAAGAACTCTAGAAAAAGAATATGTTAAGAAAATCACAAGGAAGAGAAAATACATTTACAGTACCATATCGTATTTATATAAAAAAAAATCCATGTGTAAGTGGACTGGCACAGTTCAAATTTGTGTTCTTCAAGGGTCAAGTGTAAATACAATTACAAATCAAACAGGAGCAGTGGTAAGTAGGAGCAAAAAAATACAAAAAATCATGAGGTTATTCTGAACAATTATCAACCAACAATTTGGACGACCTAGAAAAACTGCATAAATTCCTAGAAACATGCAATCTTCCAAGACTGAGTCATGAAGAAACAGAAAATATGAATATAGATTATGAATAAAGAGATTGAAACAGTAATTAATAATTGCCCAAAATACCAAAGCCCAAAATCAGACAGCTTCAGTGGTAAATTCTACCAAACATTCAAAGATATAATACTTGTTGATCTCAAACTCTTCCACAACATTAAAGCAGAAGAAAAGCTTCCTAATTCATTTTACAAGGCCAGCATTTCTGATAAAAAAAAAAGGAAAGAATATTACAGGTCAATATCTTTAATGAACATAGATGCAAAAATCCTCAACAAAATATTAACTGAATCCACAGATACATTTAAGGGCCAATACGCAATAATCAAATAGGATTCATTCCAGGTATGCAAGGATGTTTCAAAGACTGAAAATCATTCAGTGTGATACATCACATTAACAAAATGAAAAATAAAACCACAAGATCATTTCAGCAGATGGAAAAATGCATTTGACAAATGTCAACATCCATTTATGATAAAAATTCTCCATAAAGAAAACATGGAGTAGACATCAAGATAATGAAGGCTATATATAACAATCCTATAGCTAAGAACAAGACTAAGATGTACACTCTCATCACTTTTATTCAACATAGTATTGGCTACCCTAGCCAAAGAAATTAGGCCAGAAAAAGAAATATAAGGCATCCTGATTGTAAAGGAAGAAGTAAAACTGTCATTATTTGCAGATGACACGTTACTATATGTAGACAATTCTAAGGAATCCACCACAAAAAATATTTGAATAAATAAATCCAGTAAAACTACAAGATATAAAATCAATATACTGAAATCTGTTACATGAATTGGAGGAATTAATGTTGTTAAAATGCCCATTCTACCCAAGCAAAGTACAGGTTCAATGCAATACCTATCAAAATTCTCACAGAATTTTTCACATAAATTTAAAAGCATCCTAAAATTTGTATGAAACCCGAAAAAGTACTGAATAGCCAAAGCAACCTTGATAAAGAATAACAAATCTGGAGGTATCATGGTCTCTGGTTTCAAACTATACTACAAAGCTACAGTAATCAAAACATATGGTATTTATACAAAAACAGACATGTACATCAATGAAAGAGAACTGAGAGCACAGAAATAAAGCCACAAATATATGGATAATTAATCTTTGACACTGGAGCCCAGAATATACAATGGATAAAGAACAGTCCCTTAAATAGGGTTTGGAAAACTAAACAGCCACATGCAAAAGAATCAAACTAGACCACTACGTTACGCTATACAAAAATTAACTCAAAATGGATTAAAGACTGGAATATAATAGCTACACTATAAAATTCACAAAAGAAAACATAGGTGGCCGACTCAATGATGTCAATTTTAGTGATATATTTCTGTATCTGAATCCAAAGGCAAGCAAAACAAAACCAAAACTAAAAAAAAAAAGTGAGATCAAACTAAAAACCTTCTGCAAAGTAAAGAAAATCGTAATTAAATGAAAAGACAACCTAGTGAATAGAAGATATTTGAAAACAAATATTCGCTAAGAAGTTAATATCCAAAATACCTACGAAACTCCTACAACTCAAAAACAAACAAAAATGAATGACTTGATAAAAAGTGAGCTGAGTAGATATTTCTCCAAAGAAGACATAGAGATAGCCAACGCACATATAAAAAGATGTTCAACACTAATTATTAGGGAAATGCAAATCAAAACCATAATGAAATATCATTGAATGCTTGTAGAATGGCTATTACCCAAATAAAAACAAGAAATAAGTGTTGAGGAGGATATAGAGAAAGGGAACCCTCCTACATACAATGGTAGCAGTGCTGTAACTTGGTACAATATAAACATTCCTCAAAAAATTAATAAAATAATTGCCCATGGTTCAGCCAATTCCATTCCTGGGTACTTATCTGAAAAATATGAAAACATTAATTCAAACCAATATATCCACCCCAGTGTTTACTGTAGCATGATTACCAATAGCCAAGATATGGAAACAATCTACATGTCCAGTGACAAATGAATGGATACAGAGGATGTGGTACACTTACACAATGAAACATTACTTAGCCATAAAAAGCACACAATCTTGACATTTATGACAATATGGACAGATCTTGAAAGTACTATGCTAAATGAAGTCAGACAAAGAAAGATAAATACTGCATGATTTCACATATACATGAAATTAAAAAAGAAATAAGTGGGGTGCATGGGTAGCTCAGTTGGTTAAGTGTTCAACTCCTGATTTTGGCTAACATCATGATCTTATGGTTTATGGGATTGAGCCCCACATTGGGGTCTATGCTGACAGTGTGGAGACTGCTTGGGATTCTCTCCTTCCCTCTCTCCCTCTGTCCTTTGGCTGCTTGCACTGTCTTTTTCTGTCTCAAAATAAATAAATGAACTTAAAAAAAAAGTAACACAAAAACAAACTCATAGATACAGAGAAGAGACTAGGAGTTACCAGAGGAGGAGGAGGAGGTAAGGAAAGAGCAAAATGGGTGAAGGGGATCAAGTGCATGGTGATGGGTAAGTGACTTGTGATAATGATCACTTTGCAGTGCATACAGATATTAATCATTAAATTATATACTTAAAAACATATAATAAAGATGGTTATTATGCTGTCACCTGCAACTAAAATATTTAAGTAAACAAAGGTGTTTAAAATAAAAAGGGAAAATATTTCCCCTCTTACTCTCCTTTGCTCACACTTCAGAAACAATCACTCCTTTAAAGAAATCAATTACTAGCTCATTCTATTATAGATTTCTTTTGGTTGAAAACATGGGTAGTACCTTCAAAATGTACTGAAGGTGAGAATTTACTGTTTTTCTGGAACCTATAATTTCCTCTTTGTCTCTAAGATCAACCATCTTAGTCATATTATTTTTATATTACTGAGATATATATCATTTAATGTCTTATTTATTTTTGAGAAGGGGGGCATCAGGGGGAAGGGTCAGAGAGAGAGGGAGACACAAAATCCGAACCAGGTTCCAGGCTCTGAGTTGTCAGCATAGAGCCCACCGTGGGGTTCAAACTTGTGAACTGCAAGATCATGACCTAAGCTGAAGTCAGATGCTCAACCAACTGAGCCACCCTGGCAGCCTGAGATATATATTATGTGTGTGTGTGTGTGTGTGTGTGTGTGTGTGAGAGAGAGAGAGAGAGAGAGAGAGAGAGAGAGAGAGAGATGGGGGGGTGCAGAGAAAGAGGGAGACAGAGGATCTGAAGAGGGCTCTGCGCTGAGAGCAGCGAGACCAACATGGGGCTCGAACTCACAAACCGTGAGATCATGACCTGAGCCGAAGTTGGATGTGTAACCAACTGAGTAACACAGGCACCCCATAACTTTTAAGTCTTCCAAATACTGTGCACAGATTATTTTAAAACTCTACAATAAGGGCATTTATTGTCTTACTATTATGTGTCTATCAGCAAATTGTATAAGTAAACCCATAAAGCCAGGAATATAAAATGTTACAACAAACCATTGGTATATGAGGAAATGTTCTCAGAATCAAGATCCATAATAGAAATTTCCATTTTTAAACTGTATTTTATTTATTTATTTTGAGAGAGAGGGCGAGAGAGAATCCCAAGCAGGCTCCACACTGTCACCACAGAGCCTGACATGGAGCTGGAACCCACGAGCCATGAGAACATGAACTGAGCCAAAATCAGGAGTCAGATGTTTAATTGACTGAGCCACCGAGGTGCCACAGAACTTTCAGTTTTTAAATTGTCTCTTTATCTCCAGTTAATAACCAACTGACACTATTTTCTTGATTCTCAGCTCATCTTCATTATTGAGTAAAACTAACAAAATAAAAATTTTAATTAGAAGACTGGATAATAGACTGGACAAAGGTAGGTAATGTGAGTGATAATTTAAAAACATATTTCCACAAGTTAAAGCAAAAAAGGCAACAAACATAAAAACTAAAAGGCTAGTAAAGAGACGCAGAAAATAAATAAGGAGGTCCAACAGTCATTTATGAAAATGAACAATACAGGCAACACAGAAGAGAAAATAATTAGATAATTTTTTTAAATCCCTCAATAAAGAAAATCAAGAACTTACAGACAAATTATTGACTTGATGGAGAATAAAGAACATAGTAAGGATAAATTCAAAACTTAAAAAAATTTCCATCTAAAAAATAAGAATAGTGAGCAACTTGTTAAAAGAACAAAGTGAAGAAAATAAAACTCTTTATAAAGAAACAAGATTCAAATATCTCGTCATTAATCCCAGACCCTAGGAGACTGAGGAAATAAAGGAGAACCTCATAAGCATCATTGATTTTGTACTGAGTTCATGATCTACCCAAAGTACCAATCATTCATGAGGCTAGCGTACTATTTTTATAGGGAAGGACACAGTTTAATACTTACAGAATCATGAGGTTGATTTTTACCAGAAAATAACAACTGCAGTAACAAATACAGATTACATGTATTAATATGAAAAACAATGTTTTATCTAGCATTTATAGAATATATTCTGAGATGTCAGGATTTTACATTATTGTAGCAATAATTTTGTTAAAACACAGTTGTAGGCTGTCTGAATATGCATCATACCACAAACTGGCAGCTTATTGAGTGTTTACCTGCATAGAATCTAAAGCCATTCTGCCGGACTATTGGATTCAAGCGGCAACACCACTTACGAGTTTCTCTCTGCATCAGTTTTCACAGCTATAAAAGGGACCTAGCATGTAGTACATGGCATAAAATAGTTTGTTACCAAGGTAACTGTTACCATTATTTTTGACTCTGACAAGTATACAACATTGTGTAATAAAATTGTTAAAATGGCAAGAAAAAAATTTTAAGTTAGAAATTGAATTTCTGTATTTTAATTTTTAAATAAGTTTTTTTTGCCTGTCAATAAAAATATTCAAACAATCTATTTTAGGAACTTGTACAGTTTGGGGAGCATATTTGATAGTAAGGTTCATACTATTCTCCTCTCGGCAAACCAATTTTCTTTGGATACCAGGTGAGTCAGGCCTCACTACTAAATCTCCAATATTAGATGCTCAACAGATGATGAATGGGTAAATGAAGAAATCCTAGCAGGTGTTGATTACCAAATGTATTTGCAGGCTTACTGGCACTGTGACAACTTATTCTTTGTACTGTAAAAGGGATCCAGTAGATTTATTATGTGATATATAAAAGTCAATATCCTTGCAATAAGTACTTCACTCTTTTCACTAAAAGACCATTGTTTTTCACTCATAAGAAAGAAAAAGACAGTGAATAGTCATTAGATAGATGTGGTAAAACTGGTTGATCAAGTGATTCTAATTTAAAAATCCAAATCTTGCCTCAGAAGATCAGATATATAACTCCGAAGAGAAGGCAAACTGAGACAACCAATGTTTACAAGTGAAAACAGAAGCCAGGCATAAATATCCATTTCTCTAAAATCTCTTAATTCTTAGATTATATAAAACTAAAAGTTATATACTTACATTCTATTTATTAAGCCCCTTACAGATATACCTTCCACAACCAGAAATGAGTATGGTATTCACAGACTTTGTCAAGGATTAGTATCAAAAGTGGTCATTATCATAGGCTGAAAAATGTCCACCCCACCCCCTCAAAAAGACAGGCCTATTTCTTAATTCCTGAAATCTGTGTATGTGTTAGTTTATGTGACAAAGGGAAATTAAGGTAGAAGATGGTATTAAGATTACCCATCAGGTGAATTTTAAGTAGGGAGATTATCCTGGAATTGGAAGGTAAAACGAGTATGATCACAGTGGTCCATAAAAACAGAAGATGGAGGCAGAGAGAACCAATAAAAATGGCAAAGAGATGGGGTACCTGGGTGGCTCAGTCAGTTAAGCGACTGACTTCAGCCCAGGTCATGATCTCATGGTTTGTGAGTTTGAGTCCCTCATGGGGCTCTGCACTGACAGAGCCTGGTTGGGATTCTCTCGCACTTTCTTCCCCTCCGTGACTTGCACTTTCTCTCTCTCTCTCAAAATAAATAAATAAACTTAAAAAAATGGAAAAGTGATAAGGACCAGGCTGATGTTGCAGACTTTGAAGATGGAAGAAAAAGACAAGAAGCCAAATATGCAAACTACAGAAACCAAAGAAGACAAGAAAACAGATTCTCCCTAGAGCCTGGAGAAACAACTCAGCCTTCTTATATCCTGATTTTAGCCCAGTGAGACCCATTTTGGACTTTGGATGTCTACAACTGTAAGATGATAAACTTGTATTTAGGCTACAAAATCTGATGCATTTAGTTATAGCAGCAAGGGGAAACTAATACAGATTTTGGTAAGTGAAAGTAGGATGCTGATTTAATAAATACCTAAAAGTCTGAAATTGGGCAATGGGCAGAGGTTAGAATTTTATGGACCATAATAGAAAAAAGTCTACCATTTGTTATTTTTTAAACATTGTGAATTAGGTCATTCTATTTTTCTTATTAATTACCCTAAATCATTAAACTTTAATTTTAAAAGATAGATTTTTCTCTCTCCTAACAAACTAGTATACATTTTTTATGTTTACATACTAAGAGCTATCTATGTTTTTCTTTTTATGATGTTTGCCAAGGGGTGCCTGGGTGGCTCAGTCGGTTAAGCGTCCGACTTTGGCTCAGGTCATGATCTTACGGTCCATAAGTTCGAGCTCCGCGTCAGGCTCTGTGCTGACAGCTCAGAGCCTGGAGCCTGTTTCCGATTCTGTGTCTCCCTCTCTCTCTGCCCCTCCTCTGTTCATGCTCTGTCTCTGTCTCAAAAATAAATAAACGTTAAAAAAAATCTTATGATGTTTGCCAAAAAGCTCATAGTTATAATTTTATTCACCTAGAGTAGCCATCTTTAGACTTGATTTTATAAAAAAAACTATGTTCTCTTTCCATTAGACAGCTTTTGTTTTATCCTTAATTTAATGGCCCTATTATATACTTGGTCATTTATATGTAAATCACTAAAAATCTTTGTTGGAAGTAGGAAGGCAGGAAAACTAACACATTCAGCACCTACACTCTGCTTCAGAAACAGTCATTAAAATGTCTCTGCATAACAGCTATTATTCTCAGTCTACTGAAGAGAAAGCCTCTACAAAGGCTCAGTACCTCACCAGTGGTTGCCCTCTCCAAGGCATTTGCACCAGGACTGCGTGCCTTCCATTAACAGCCATTACTGAAATCACACAAACCACCCAGTGTTGCTGAAGATAAAATGTGGATAGAGGTTAACTAGTATTCAAGGAAAACTCTATTTCCCCTGTATCAGCTCAGAATTACTCATTAACAGTCATGTGAAGATTTTCTCATTCTTACTGCCATGTAGAAATTCCCAAATTTAAAGGGGAAAGATTACCAGATCACTCTGAAATTAGAACAGTATTCAGTCTCTAGACAGCCTATAACTCTCTTCTCTGATATCTACCACCTATACAATGAGCCATCAACAAGCCAAACCCCTCTCCATAGTTGACAAGCGTAAGAACTGAACACCTGGTCCCAATGTAGCTCCACAGTCATCTTTGTTGGGAATTAAAAATTCAGCCTTAGTGATGCTACTTAACTATCTTCACTCTTTAAGTTGACCTAATAGGATGTGGTCTCAGCAGTAGAGAAGTTATTGTCTGCCACTAAGTGGGAGCAGTAAAGAAAAGCAGTCCAGAGTTGCATTCTGAGATGTAGTTAGAACGCATTTTCAAGTGCTTGTTAAGTAGTTGTCTATCCCCTGGCTGGTCAAAATATAGTCCCAGGATCACTATCAGCAGCATCACTTCCAAGCTTTGTAGAAAAGCAGACCCCCCGCCCCCCTACCCCAGGTCCCAGTACTAAACCCGAATCTGCATTTTAAAAAGCACTTCAGGTGATTATTTTTCACATTTGAAAAATAGGCGTTGAGCTGGGAAAACAGAATATTCATTCCCATGTAAAATGATGAAGAGAGACCTCTTCCTCACACCATAAAAAATTACATCAAAGTGAATCATAGACTTAAATACAACAGCTAAAACTATAAAACTCTTAGAAACAATATTCCTGTGACTTTGAGTGTGGCAGTCTTCTTAGTTATGACCTAAAAGCACAGGAGAAAAAAAGTGCATACACTGGCCTTCATCAAAACTAAAAATTCTTGTGCTTCAGAGACCACCACCCAGATAATGAAAAAAGAACCCAGAGAATGGGGAAATAGTTTTAAATCGTGTATTTAAGGGACTTTTATCTAGAATACATACAGAACTCTTACAATTCAACAAGAACACAAATAATCCAATCTAAAAACGGCCAAAGCTTATGAATAGACACGTCTCCAGAAAGGATATACAAATGGCCAATGAGTACATGAAAACTTATTCAACATTCTTACCCAGTAGAGAGATGTAAATTACAACCATAATGGCATACCATTTCATACTCATTAAGATGACTATGACCAAAGACAGCAACAAGTGCTGGCAAGAACCTGAAGAAATTAGAACATTCACATAACGCCAGTGGAATGAAAAATAGTGTAGCTTCTTTGGAAAAGTGGCAGCTCCTCCACAAGTTAAAGAGTTAGTCTATAACCTAGAATTCTACTCCTAGGTATAAACTCAAGCACAAAAAACATATCTCCACACAAAAACTTGCACGTGAATGTTCAAAGCAGCAGGGTCATTCACAATACCCAAAACAAAAATTGAAGACCCAGATGTTCATTAAATGATGACAAAATAAATAAAATGTGCTCTTATCCATATGACAAAATATTTTTCCACAATAAAAAGGAATGAAGTACCTAGGATATATTTTATGCTAAGTTAAAGAAGCCAGTCACAAAAGATAAGGTATGAATCCATTTACATGAAATACCAAGATTAGGCAAATCCATAGTGACAGAAAGCAGAAGAATGGTTTCCAGAGGTAGAGAGGTGGGGAGAAAGAAACTGACTACTGATGTGTTTCTCTTCTGGGTAAATATTCTAAAATTATTTGTGGTGACGGTAGCACAACTCTCTGAATATACTAAAAATCGCTGATTTGTACACTGTAAAATGCTGAATGGTACAATATGTGAATTACAGGTTACATTTTTTAATACATCAAATCTTTCTTGTTCCATGATGTAGATGCAATGCCTGGCCTAGGCACACAGTTTAATAAACCCTTATTGAATAAACACATGAATGAATGAAATCAAGAGACCAAGGAGCCACTGAAAGTAGATCCAAAGTTCTGCCTTAGTTCCTGACAGCATTCCTATTACATATTCTCTCCTTTATTAATCCTGCCTATGATTGCTAACTTTGGATTCCACAGGATAACCCAATAACCTATCACAATAATGAATTTTTGTGAAGCATTTTTAAAATTTTACGTTTATTTATTTTTGAGAGAAAGAGACACAGAGAGAGTGGAGGAAGGGCAGAGAGAGAGGGAGACATAGTATCTGAAGCAGGCTCTAGGCTCTGAACTGTCAGCACAGATTTCGACATGGGGCTCAAACCCAAGAGTGGTGAGGTCATGACCTGAGCTGAAGTCTGACGCTTAACTGACTGAACCACCCAGGTGCCCCTGTGAAGCATTTTTGAAATAGTTATTCATGTATGCCACCTAAAGCTACTTAACCTAGACAAGTACAATATTCCTAATGAGTACTACGTGCAGAGAAGTGCTTCTGTATTTCATAGAGGCCTGCTGTCAACTAGGAACACAAATATCTTCACTTGTCTTCATATATTATTATTTACAAAATGAAAGTGCATCATTCATTCATAAACCAGCTACCAAAGTGCTTGCCATAAGAATACAATGACTGCTGCTTCACTGACTGACAAGAGTTCTTGGACTAAAACTGATAGGAATAATTTTCACCTTAACTAACATCTCTGATGAGGGTCTTCATTACAGAGTAACTAAAGTGGTTAAATATAAACTATTCAATGGTTTATCACTTATTCAGTCATGGTCCAATAACATGACCTGGTACCAAATATAATGTCAAAATAAAGGTGTTCATAATTGTTAAGCTAATGAGAAATCTTATTTGCTTTAACAAGGCCACACAGGGTAAGTAAAAGAAGAAAGATTGCCCGGCATAAAAAAATAAATGCAACCTTATTATAGGACTTCAAATCAATAACGGACAATTATTCTCTATGATTTTCCTTTGTGCTTCAATATTTGAAAATTTTAAATATAATGAATCACTTTCTAAATCTAAATTTAAGATATTAAGTAAAATGAATTATTCTAAATTGACAATTACCTATTTCTCTCTTGAAACTCAATTGAATTTAATATCCACCAAAAAAAAAAGTTGCAGATAGGTTATTGAGGAACAAAGTGGTAATAAACAGCTCTGAAATCAAGCACACTATTTAACAATACATGATCCAAAACAAAATTTATCCTAAAAATGCCTTTCAAGTCCTACTCAATTCAAAACTGTGGGCAAGTGTTTACACACCAAAGAACTTAAATATTTAAGCTAAGGTGTTTGTTCCAAACTGAATGAGGATTCCATGGCTTTTTAAGATTTTCTTTTATCTGTGTTCCCTCATCACTTACTATTAAAGCCTAATAATCAAACAAGGCAAACAAAAAAGGCAAGTTCTCTTCAAGCAACTATCAGAGTTTATAGAGATTAGGAGGAAAACAAAACACCCATAAACTAAATTCAAGTATTATGGCATTGGAAATGGATTCCCAGTGTAACCTGTTCTATTTAAGAAAATACAGAGGATTTATAGCAGTGAGAAAGGAGTATAATAGATGATGATAAAAGACTTCTTTTAGTAATGAAGGGTCTAACCTAAGAAAAAAAATCAGACATCACAAGATATTGTATATGCCCTGCAGGAAAGATTCCTTATAATGCCTCCTTTAGAAAGGTGAACAAAGAGGGTGAATCTATTAGGAAGGGTAAGAGAAACTGAAGCCAAGTATGAAAAGCCCCTAAAGAAATTATTAAATTTTTTTGAGAGATGATTTCTCCCTTAGGCAACTTGATTAACAACTTGAAAGATGTTGAAAAGAGGAAATGAGTGAAAAAATAGTATCTTCAGGAAAAAAGTGCTTCATTCCAAATAGTACCAAGTAGTTAATTTCTAGCCTAAGCTCTCAAGTTCAGATGAAAATGTTTCACTTGCAAATACCAGTTTCTTCATGCAGATATTGAATCTGGGCCACAAATGCAAATATTTTAGCATTAATAATATCATTATTAAAAATTCTGTTTCTATATTGCTAAAACACTTATTCACCTTAAGTTTGTATATGTGGAATCTCCAACATATCTTCTCACTTTAATGTAGTTTTGTCTTATGCCTATGAAATATTGGAACTTATGAAAATATGCCTTTTATGCAAATACAAATTCAAATATACATTCTATTATATATAGGCAAAAATAAATGCTAATAATGTATTATTAGTATTACACTAAGAATATAGTTTTTAATATCATGTTATTTAACTTAGGAAAATTCACACACTGCCTTTTTCTTTATAATCAAAAATCCTCAAGTTAATAGAAATAACTTTTTTTAAAACCTAAATGTCTTCATGTAAATATAGTATAAAAAGGCACTGAGCATACACAGTTGTTGCTACTTATAAAATATGATTGTATTTGTCAAACGGTCAATAAAATGAATACTGTTTGGGAAATAGGTAAGAAAAGATCTGTCTTTGTTAACTGTTGTCAGTTCTGGTTACCTTTCCATGACAACATAATCACTACCACATAAAAGTCTCATCTGAAAAAAGGAAAATCAAGTTCTAGTTAGATTGTAACACAATAGAAATATCTAATGTTATATTATCAGAGAAACATCAGTAAGTGTTTCAAACAAAACTGAATTTCCTAGCAAGAAATCACTAGACTGTTTTTAAAAAAGATTTTTGCACAATGGGAAACATACACGAATGACTTGGGTCTGTATTATCACCAAACTTCCTTTCTCCACAACTCCAACATTGTTCCTCCATTCATAATGGAATACTGCAGAAAGAGTACATGTTCTCATTGTGTTGCACTTACTTTGGCAAGTTAACGTGCATTGTGCATTGTTTTCTGTACTTACTGTCCTCTGTATTACACCAATACCATACGGGGCAGGGCATTCATAGGTAATTAGTAGCAGACACATTTCTCACTTATCTCCTTTCTCTAACTGTTATGGTTAAGTGGAGTAAAAGCCAGATGACCAGAAACTTTTGGGCTAAGGTGCTATCTGGCTAAGTGACAAACTTTTGAAAGATATCATTATGATTACATTGTTTTTATGCTTTTCACCAGTGTGTGGCCAATTAAGATGAAACCACTCATTGAACAGGATCCTTAGGCATAACAAACCAAGTCACTTCATCACAATTGAGACCAGAACCTCCCTATCAATCCCCTACCTATTTTACAAGTCTCCTGCATCACATGTTACTATTCAATATGGATATTCTTTCTTTTCCTACTTACTACCTCCAAATTAAGTAGAATTCAGATAAACAGCATCTCACTATTGAATCAGCAGAATATTTACTTATTTTTAAATTACTGATACAAAGGCAACAGGAAACTTATTTATGCTCCATGTTAAACATCAATATTTTTACTTACTGATAATAAAATTAGTTTAATAGTCATGAAAATCATTATAATAATTAGAAGACTGTTCAACTTGGGTTTCTTAACACATTTTTGAATTTCCTGGATAGGCAGTTATTTGATAATAAATAGAATTTAACAATGGAATATCATATGTCACTAATAATGAATAAGCTAGAGCTATACTTATTAGCTTGAACAAATTTCACAAGTACATGAAGCCAAACAAAAGTATGTTGCAGAATATATATTTTATCATAGCACTTACACAACGTTAAAAACTGCAAAACAATACTGCATATTATTTAGGGATACACACCTGTATTTTTTTTAAAAAATACTAACAAATCCATGAAATGATAAACACCTATATCAGGATGGTAACTATCTCTGGGGGAGAATAGAGATAATTCAGGAAGGGACACAGAGAAGGGAATTTAACTGTTTTTGCAATATTTTATTACCTAAGCTGGGTGATGTTAACTGTGCTTAAGTATGCCCTAAATACTGCACGATCAATTATTCAAAACCTAGTAAGTGTTTTGAAGTCATACCCTTCAAATTAAACATGCTAATCATTACAAATCAACCCATGCTACTCCTCATTGAAAGTTTTTTTTTCCATTAATGACCTACATAAATATTTGTTAACTAAGTAAGATCACACAAATTTAAAATCTTGTCTAAAATCTGACAGAACTAGGGCGCCTAGGTGGCTCAGTCAGTTGAACATCCGACTTCAGCTCAAGTCATGATCTCGCAGTTTGTGGGTTCGAACCCCACATTGGGCTCTGTGCTGACAGCTCAGAGCCTGAAGCCTGCTTTGGATTCTGTATCTTCCTCTCCCTCCCCCCTTCCCCTGCTCATACTCTGTCTCTCTCTCTCTCTAAAAAATAAACATTAAAAAATTTAAATTTGGCAGAACTATAAAACAGCACTAGAACTTTTTTAACCCTGTATATATTAGAGATATTACCTAAGAGATGCTCTTATTAAAGCAACATTGTTTTGTTCAAGGGTCAAATGTAATGTTACAATTTAAAAAAATATTTAGGTTTTTAAGCCTTTTAAAATTAGCAAAGTGATTATGTTTTATCTGTAGCTCAACAGTAGGAATATCAAACTCATATTACAATGGCTGTAAGAGTCAAACAAATAACACAAATGAGTCACATAGGCAACATGTAATGATGGAGTGAAGGGACTAGGGGAAGGTAGAAACGTTTTTTCTTTTCATCCTCACTCCAACTATAAGAAAAACTTGTTAAACTCCTTGAAATGGCCAAAAAGTTTACTGTGTATGCTCTTAATGTATGTCTCTCTGTCATACCTGTTTGTCATTGTTATTTTAACACAGTGTTCTATTAGTCTCAGGTGTACAATATAGTTATTCAACACTTCCCTACATCAACCAGGGCTCTTCATAGCAAGTGTGCTCCTTAATCCCCATCTCCTACTTAAGCATCCCCCCACCCACCTCCCTTCTGAAAACCAAGAATTTCTTTTCTGTAATTAAGAGCCTGTTGATTTGTCTCTCCCATTCTTTTTTTTCTTCCTTTGCTCATTTGTTTCTTAAATTCCACATGAATGAAATCATACGGTATTTGACTTTCTTGAACTTATTGTACTAAGCATAACACTCTCTAGCTCCATCCACATTGTTGCAAATATTAAAATTTCATTCTTTTTTGAGCCAAATATTCTGTGTGTATGTATGTGTGTGTGTGTGTGTGTGTATATGCATATATATCTCACATTTTTTTAAGTTTTTTTAATATGAAATTTATTGTCAAATTGGTTTCATAAAACACCCAGTGCTCATTCCAAAAGGTGCCTCCTCAATACCCATCACCCACCCTCCCCTCCTTCCCACCCTCTATCAACCCTCAGTTTGTTCTCAGTTTTTAAGAGTCTCTTCTGTTTTCGTTCCCTCCCTCTCTAACCTTTTTTTTTTCTTCCCCTCCCCCATGGTCTTCTGTTAAGTTTCTCAGGATCCACATGAGTACAAACATATGGTATCTGTCTTTCTCTGTATGGCTTATTTCACTTAGCATAACACTCTCCAGTTCCATCCAAGTTGCTACAAAAGGTCAGATTTCATTCTTTCTCATTCCCACGTAGTATTCCATTGTGTATATAAACAACAATGTCTTTATCCATTCATCAGCTGATGGACATTTAGGCTTTTTCCATAATTTGGCTATTGTTGAAAGTGCTGCTATAAACATTGGGGTACAAGTGCCCTTATGCATCAGTACTCCTGTATCCCTTGGGTAAATTCCTAGCAGTGTGACTGCTGGGTCATAGGGTAGGTCTATTTTTAATTTTTGGAGGACCCTCCACACTGTTTCCCAGAGCGGCTGCACCAGTTTGCATTCCCACCAACAGTGCAAGAGGGTTCCCGTTTCTCCACATCCTCGCCAGCATCTATAGTCTCCCATTTTGTTCATTTTAGCCACTCTGACTGACATGAGGTGGTATCTCAGTGTGGTTTTGATTTGTATTTCCCTGATGAGGAGCGACATTGAGCATCTTTTCATGTGCCTGTGGGCCATCTGGATGTCTTCTTTAGAGAAGTGTCTATTCATGTTTTCTGCCCATTTCTTCACTGGGTTATTTGTTTTTTGGGTGTGGAGTTTGGTGAGCTCTTTCTAGATTTTGGATACTAGCCCTTTGTCCGATATGTCATTTGCAAATATCTTTTCCCATTCCGTTGGTTGTCTTTTAGTTTTGTTGATTGTTTCCTTTGCAGTGAAGAAGCTTTTTATCTTCCTGAGGTCCCAATAGTTCATTTTTGCTTTGAATTCCCTTGCCTTTGGGGATGTGTCAAGTAAGAAATTGCTGTGGCTGAGGTCAGAGAGGTTTTTTTCCTGATTTCTCCTCTAGGGTTTTGATGGTTTCTTGTCCCACATTCAGGTCCTTCATCCATTTTGAGTTTATTTTTGTGAATGGCATAAGAAAGTGGTCTAGTTTCATTCTTCTGCATGTTGCTGCCCAGTTGTCCCAGCACCATTTGTTAAAGAGACTGTCTTTTTTCCATTGGATATTCTTTCCTGCTTTGTCAAAGATGAGTTGGCCATACGTTTGTGGGTCTAGTTCTGGAGTTTCAATTCTATTCCATTGGTCTATGTGTCTGTTTTTGTGCCAATACCATGCTGTCTTGATGATTACAGCTTTGTAGTAGAGGCTAAAGTCTGGGATTGTGATGCCTCCTGCCTTGGTCTTCTTCTTCAAAATTACTTTGGCTATTCAGGGTATTTTGTGGTTCCATGCAAATTTTAGGATTGCTGGTTCTAGCTTCAAGAAGCATGCTGGTGCAATTTTGATTGGGATTGCATTGAATGTGTAGATAGCTTTGGGTAGTATTGACATTTTAACAATATTTATTCTTCCAATCCATAAGCATGGAATGTTTTTCCATTTCTTTATATCTTCTTCAATTTCCATCATAAGCTTTCTATAGTTTTCAGCCTACAGATCTTTTACATCTTCGGTTAGGTTTATTCCTAGGTATTTTATGCTTCTTGGTGCAACTGTGAATGGGACCAGTTTCTTTATTTGTCTTTCTGTTGCTTCATTAGTAGTGTATAAGAATGCAACTGATTTCTGTACATTGATTTTGTATCCTGCGACTTTACTGAATTCATGTATCAGTTCTAGCAGACTTTTGGTGGAGTCTATCAGGTTTTCCATGTATAATATCATGTCATCTGGAAAAAGTGAAAGCTTGACTTCATCTTTGCCAATTTTGATGCCTTTGATTTCCTTTTGGTGTCTGATTGCTGATGCTAGAACTTCCAACACTATGTTAAACAACAGCGGTGAGAGTGGATATCCCTGTCGTGTTCCTGATCTCAGGGAGAAAGCTCTCAGTTTTTCCCCATTGAGGATGATATTAGCTGTGGGCTTTTCATAAATGGCTTTGATGATGTTTAAGTATGTTCCTTCTATCCCGACTTTCTCGGGGGTTTTTATTAAGAAAGGATGCTGAATTTTGTCAAATGCTTTTTCTGCATCGATTGAGAGGATCATATGGTTCTTATCTTTTCTTTTATTAACTTGATGTATCACACTGATTGATTTGCGAATGTTGAACCAGCCCTGCATCCCAGGAAGGAATCCCACTTGATCACGGTGAATAATTCTTTTTATATGCTGTTGAATTCGATTTGCTAGTACCTTATTGAGAATCTTTGCATCCATATTCATCAGGGATATTGACCTGTAGTTCTCTTTTTTTTTCTGGGTCTCTGTCTGGTATAGGAATCAAAGTAATGCTGGCTTCATAGAATGAGTCTGGAAGTTTTCCTTCCCTTTCTATTTTTTGGAATAGCTTGAGAAGGATACGTATTATCTCCGCTTTAATGAAGGTATAATCTCTGCTTCCCTGGGGTAGAATTCCCCAGGGAAGCCATCTGGTCCTGGATTCTTATTTCTTGGGAGATTTTTGATAACTGATTCAATTTCTTCGCTGGTTATGGGTCTGTTCAAGCTTTCTATTTCTTTCTGTTTGAGTTTTGCAAGTGTGTGGGTGTTTAGGAAGTTATCCATTTCTTCCAGGTTGTCCAGTTTGTTGCCATATAATTTTCATATCCCCTGATAATTGGTTGTATTTCTGAGGAATTGGTTGTAATAATTCCATTATCATTCATGATTTTATCTATTTGGGTCATCTCCCTTTTCTTTTCGAGAAGCATGGCTAGAGGTTTATCAATTTTGTTTATTTTTTCAAAAAACCAACTCTTGGTTTCATTGATCTGCTCTACAGTTTTTTTTAGATTCTATATTGTTTATTTCTGCTCTGATCTTTATTATTTCTCTTCTTCTGCTGGATTTAGGCTGTCTTTGCTGTTCTGCTTCTATTTCCTTTAGGTGTGCTGTTAGATTTTTTATTTGGAATTTTTCTTGTTTCTTGAGATAGGCCTGGATTGCAATGTATTTTCCTCCCAGGACTGCCTTCACTGCCTCCCAATGTGTTTGGATTGTTAAATTTTCATTTTCCTTTGTTTCCATATATATCTTAATTTCTTCTCTAATTGTCTGGTTGACCCATTCATTCTTTAGTAGGGTGTACTTTAACCTCCATGCTTTTGGAGGTTTTCCAGACTTTTTCCTGTGGTTGATTTCAAGCTTCATCGCATTGTGGTCTGAAAGTATGTATGGTATGATCTCAATTCTTGTATACTTAGGAAGGGATGTTTTGTGACCCAGTATGTGATCTATCTTGGAGAATGTTCCACGTGCACTCGAGAAGAAAGTATATTCTGTTGCTTTTGGAGTTCTAAATATATCTGTCAAGTCCATCTGATCCAATGTATCATTCAGGGCCCTTGTCTCTTTATTGATCTTGTGTCTAGATGATCTATCCATTACTGTAAGTGGAGTATTAAAGTCCCCTGCAATTACCACATTCTTATCAATAAGGTTGCTTATGTTTATGATCAATTGTTTTATATATTTGAGGGCTCCCGTATTTGGCACATAAGACATTTATAATTGTCAGCTTTTCCTGATGGATAGACCCTGTAATTATTATATAATGCTCTTCTTCATCTCTTGTTACAGCCTTTAAAGTCTAATTTGTCTAATATAAGTATGGCTACTCCAGCTCTCTTTAGACTTCCAGTAGCATGATAGATAGTTCTCCATCCCCTCACTTTCAATCTGAAGGTGTCCTCAGGTCTAAAATGAGTCTCTTGTAGACAACAAATAGATGGGTCTTGGTTTTTTTTTTTTAATCCATTCTGATACCCAATGTCTTTTGGTTGGAGCATTTACTCCATTTACATTCAGTGTTATTATAGAAAGATATGGGTTTAGAGTCATCATGATGTTTGTAGGTTTCATGATTGTAGTGATGTCTCTAGTACCTTGTCTCACAGGATCCCCCTTAGGATCTCTTGTAGGGCTGGTTTAGTGGTGACGAATTCCCTCAGTTTTTGTTTGTTTGGGAAGACCTTTGTCTCCTTCTATTCTAAATGACAGACTTGCTGGATAAAGGATTCTTGGCTGCATATTTTTTCTGTTCATCACATTGAAGATTTCCTGCCATTCCTTTCTGGCCTGCCAAGTTTCAGTAGATAAATCTGTCACTAGTCTTATGGGTCTCCCTTTATATTTTAGAGCATGTTTATCCCTAGCTGCTTTAAGAATTTTCTCTTTATCCTTGTATTTTGCCAGTTTCACTATGATATGTCATGCAGAAGATCGATTCAAGTTACTTCTGAAGGGGGTTCTCTGTGCCTCTTGGATTTCAATGCCTTTTTCCTTACCCAGGTCAGGGAAGCTCTCAGCTATGATGTGTTCAAGTACACCTTCAGCCCCTTTCTCTCTCTCTTCCTCTTCTGGAATTCCTATTATACGGATATTGTTCCTTTTGATCGCATCACTTAGTTCTCTAATTTTCCCCTCATACTTCTGGATTTTTTTATCTCTCTTTTTCTCAGCTTCCTCTTTTTCCATAATTTTATCTTCTAATTCACCTATTCTCTCCTCTGCCTCTTCAATGGGTGCTGTGGTCGCCTCCATTTATTTTGCACTTCATTTATAGCATTTTTTAGCTCCTCCTGACTATTTCTTAGCTCCTTGATCTCTGTAGCAAAAGATTCTCTGTTGTCTTCTATATTTTCAAGCCCAGCGATTAATTTTATGACTATTATTCTAAATTCTTGTTCCGTTATATTGCTTAAATCGTTTTTGATCAATTCGTTTGCTGTTGCTACTTCCTGGAGTTTCTTTTGAGGAGAATTCTTCTGTTTCGTCATTTTGGATAGTCCCTGGGGTGGTGCGGAACTGCAGGGCACTTCCCCTGTGGTGTCTGGAGTAACTTGTGTTGGTGGGCGGGGCCACAGTCAGAACCAATGTCTGTCCCCAGCCCACTGCTGGGGCCACAGTCAGACTGGTGTGTACCTTATCTTCCCCTCTCCCAGGAGCGGGACTCACTGTGGAGTGATGTTGCCCCTGTCTGGACTACTTGCACACTGCCAGGCTTGTGGTGCTGCTTTGGTGGGATCTGCCTATCAGCCAGGGTGGATCTGCAAGGTGCACAGGGGTGGGAGGGGCAGGCTCAGCTCGCTTTGCTGTTGGTGTTCCCCTGCGGGAGGGGCCCTGCAAGCACCAGGAGGGAGGCCGACCTGTTGGAGGGATGGATCCACAGAAGCACAGTGTTGGGTGTTTGTGCAGTGCAACCAAGTTTGGTGAACTGATTCCCTTTGAGATTTCGGCTGGGGGATGGGAGAGGGAGATGGTGCTGGCTGGCACCTTTGTTCCCCGCGGCACTGAGCTCTGTCTTCCGGGGCTCAACACCTCTCCCTCCCAGTGTCCTCTCGCCCTCCTGCTCTCCAGCAGAGCTGTTGACATATAACATTCCAGATGTTAAGTCCCACTGGCTGTCAGAACTCACACAGTCCAGCCCCTTGCAAGCCAGATTCGGGGGCTCTGCCTTGCTGGGCGGGCTGCCCCTCCACCGCCCAGGCTCCCTCCCGCCAGTCTGTGTAGTGCGTACCGCCTCTCCGCCCTTCCTACCCTCTTCTGTGGGCCTCTTGTCTACGCTTGGCTCTGGAGAATCTGTTCTGCTAGTCTTCTGCTGGTTTTCTGGGTTATTTAGGCAGGTGTGGGTGGAATCTAAGTGACCAGCAGGACAAGGTGAGCCCAGCGTCCTCCTATGCCATCATCTTTTTCCAAATCACTCTCACATCTTCTTTATCCATTCATCAATCCATGGACACTTGGGATGCTTCCATACCTTGTGTATTGAAAATCGTGCTGCTTCTAAAAACATAGGGATGCAAGTATCCCTTGGAATGATTTTTTATGTATTCTTTGGGTAGATACTCAGTAGTGGGACTGTGGATCATGCGGCAGTTCTATTTTTAACTTTTTGAGGAACCTCCATACTGTTTTCCACAGTGACTCTACCAGTTTGTGCTCACACCAACAATGCACAAGGGTTCCTCTTTATCCACATCCTCGCCAACACCTGTTGTTTCTTGTGTTGTTGAGTTTAGCCATTCTGACAGGTGTAGTTTTGAGTTGCATTTCTCTGATGGTAAGTGACGATGAAAATCTTTTCATGTGTCCGTTGGCCATCTGTATGTCTTCTTTGGAGAAATGTCTGTTCGTGTATTCTGCCTATTGTTTTTAATTGGATGATTTCATTTGGGGGTGCTGAGTGTTCTAAGATCTTTATATATTTTGGATATTAACCTTTTATCAGATAAGTCACTTGCAAATAACTTCTCCCATTCATTAGGTTGCCATTTAGTTGTGTTGTTTCCTTCACTGTGGAGAAGCTTTATATTTTGATACAATTGTCATAGTTTATTTTTGCTTTTGTTTCCCTTGCCTCCGGGGACCAATGTGGAAAGATGTTACTATGGCCAATGTTGGGGAAATTACCGCCTGTGTTCTCTTCTAGGATTTTTATGGTTTCAGGTATCACATTTAGGTCTTTCATCCATTTTGAATGAATTTTTGTGTATGGTGTAAAAAGTGGTCCAGTTTCATTCTTGTGCATGTTGCTCTCCAGTCTTCCCATCACCATTTGTTGAAGACACTGTCTTTACCCATTGTATATTCTTTCCTGCTTTACTGAATATTAATTGACTCTACAGTTGTAAATTTCTTTCTGGGTTTACTATTCTGTTCTACTGATCTGTGTGTCTATTTTTCTGCCAGTCCATGCTGTTTTGATTCCTACAGCTTTGTAATTTAACTTGAAATCTGAAATTAATGACGCCTGAAGCTTTGGTTTGCTTTTTCAAGATTGTTTTGGCAATTTGGAGTCTTTTATTCTGTACAAATTTTAGGATTGTTTGTTCTCATTTTGTGAAAAATGTTTGGTATTTTCATAGGCAGTCTTTTAAATGTTTATATTGCTTTGGGTAGTACAGACATTTTCACAGTATTTTTCCTTCCAAATGGTCTTTTCATTTCTTTGAGCCATCTTCAATTTCTTTGATCAGTGCTTAAGTTTTCACACTACAGGGTCTTTGACATCTTTGGTTAGGTTTATTCCTAGCTATCTTGTTATTTTGGGGGTAACTGTAAACAAGACTGTTTTCTTAATTTCTCTTTCTGCTGCTTCATTACTGGTTTATAGAAATTCAACAGATTGCTGTACAATGATATTGTATCCTGCAGCTTTACTGAATTTGTTTATCAGTTTTAACAGTTTTTTGGAGCAGTCTTTTGGGTTTTCTATATACACAATCATGTCATCTGCAAATAGTGAAAGTTTTATTTCTTCCTTATAGATCCGAATGCCTTTTATTTCCTTTTGTTGTCTGATTGCTATGGGTAGGACTTCCAGTGTTGTCTTGAATAAACATTATGACAGTAGATATCCCTGTCTTGTTCCTGACCTTAGAGAAAAAGCTCTCAATTTTTTTATCCCATTAACGATGTTAACTGTGGGTTTTTGCATACATGGCCTTTATTGAGGTTCGTTTCCTCCAAACCTGCTTTGTTGAAACTTTATGTCTATGAATGGATGTTACACTTTGTCAAATGCTTTTTCTGCCTCTATTAATGTGGTCATATGGTTCTTATCCTTTCTCTTACTGATGAGATGTATCATGTTAACTGATGTGTCAATGTTGTACCACCTTTGCAATCCAGGAATAAATCTCACTTGATCGTGGTGAATAATTCTTTTAGTGTGTTGTTGGCGCGGGGGGGACCTCAGCTCAGGTCGTGATCTCAATGCTTGTGGGTTCATGCCCGGTCGGGCTCTGTGCTGAAAAGCTTGGAGCCTGGAGCCTGCTTTGGATTCTGAGTCTCTGGGTCTTTCTGCCCCTCCCTGCTCACTCTGTCACTCTCTCTCTCTCAAAAATAAACAAATAAACATTTTAAAAAATTAATGTGTTGTTCAATTTGGTGCCATAGTATTTTGTTAAGGATTTGTGAATCTATATGCATAAGAGATAATTCCCTGTAGTTCTCTTTTTCATGGAGTTTTGTTTTGGTTTCTGTTTTTGTTTAGTTTTTTTAGAATGTACTCTCTTTATTTGATAAGCATAATATTTTAAATTTAATTAGACATAATACTCTGTTAGTTAAGAACAGCCCTAAACAGTGTCATCAATCTTCAGTATATGTTAATGAATATTGTTTTACATGTAGGTGTCAAAATAAAATGCCTAATATGAAAATAAAATCAAATTTTTAATGTATCTTTCTGTAACAACAGAAGGTAGACCTGGACAAACTATAAAATTATATTTAATAGGAAGAAATCAGTTTTTGTTTTGGAGCAGAGAATGTCTCATGGAATTTTGGACAATATATTTAAGCCATAGATATCAATGTATCTATTTTAAGATTATGTACCTGGTAGCTTATTACTGTTAAATTTGACAGACATTATAAAATTAGTATCTTGATTAAAATCATTTTTCATTATAGATAAGAAATAAAATGCCCATAATATTTGGATTTTAGAATAATAGTATTAGTAAAAGACATTGACCAGTAGAGGGAGACAAATTCTAACTTCACCTATAGTTTTTGGGTTTTTTTTTTTTTCAATTCTACTATAATTAGCATAAGTGGACTCTTAATTCCCTTCACCTATTTTACCCATACACCCACCTACCTTTATCTGGTTTTGGTACCCATGTAATGCTGACCTCACAGAATTATTCTGGAAATTCTCCTTCCTGTTCTATTTTCTGGAATAGTTTAAGAAGACAGGATATTAACTCTTCTTCAAATATTTGGTAGACATCACCTGTGAAACCATCTTGGCCTGGACTTTTGTCTTTTTGAAGTTTTTTGATTAATGACTCAATTTCTTTGCTAGTAATCAATCTGTTCAAATTTTCTATTTCCTCCAATTTAAGTTTTGGTAGTTTGTAGGTTTCTGGGAATTAATCCATTTCCTCTAGGTTGTCCAATTGGTTGGCATACAGTTTTTCATACTATTTACTTATGATTGTTTGTACTTCCATAGTGTTGGTTGTTATTTTGCCTCATTTGTGATTTTGTGTCTGTTTTCTTATTTTCTTGAGAATTCTAGCTAGACATTTATAAATTTTACTGATTATTTTCAAACAAGCAGCTCCTGGCAGCACTGATCTGTTCTGTTGCTTTTTTAGTCTTCATTTCATTTATTTCTGCTCTAATGCTTATTATCTCCTTCCTTTTTCCAACTCGTTTAGCTACAAGTTTAAGTTTTGAGATTTTTCTTGCTTCTTGACATAAGCTTGTATTGCTATAAATGTCCCTTTTAGAACCGCTTTTGCTGCATCCAAAGGCTTGAGACCAGCGTGTTTTCATTTTCACTTGTTTCCATGTACTCTTTTATTTCTTCTTTTATATTCTGGTTGACCCATTCATTGTTTAGTAGCATGTTATTCTGCCTGCTTGTATTTGTGGTCTTTCCAGATTTTGTCTGGTGACTGACATCTTGTTTCATATTGTTGTGGTCAGAACAGATGCTTAGTATGACTTTGACCTTCTTGAATATATTGAGGCTTGTTTTGTGTCCCAGTATGTGATATATTTTGGAGAATGTTCCATGTGCACCCAAAAAGAATGTGTATTCTGCTGTTCTAGGATGAAATGTTCTGAATATATTAAATCCATCTGGTCCAGTGTATCACTCAAAGCCATTGTTTCCTTGTTTTCTGTTTAGATGACCTGTTCATTGATACAAGGATGAATGCTAAAGTCCTGTACTATTACTGTGTTTTTATCAATTAGTTCCTTTATGTTTGTTATTAACTGTTTTATGTACTTGGGTGCTCCCATGTAGGGTGGATTAGTATTCCTAATTGTTATGTTTTCTGGTTGGCTTGTCCTCTTTATTATTATATAGTGTCCTCCTTTGTCTTTTGTTACAGTCCTTGTTTTAAAGTCTGTTTTCTCTGATGTTAAGTATTGCTACTCCAGCTTTCTTTTGACATTCATTTGCATGACAGATGTTGCTCCATTCCCTCACTTTCAATTTGCAGGTGTCTTTAGGTCTAAAATGAGTCTTCTGTAGGCAGCCTATAGATGAATCTTGATGTTTTAATCCATTCTGTCACCCTATGTCTTTTCATTGGAGCATTGAGTCCATCTGCCATTAAAGTAATTATTTATAGTTATATATTTATTGTTATTTGGTGATTTGTGGTGTTTCTGAAGATTTTCTCTGATCCTTACTTGTCTTTCCTTCGTGGTTTCCTAATTTTCTTTAGTGATATATTTGGATTTCTTTCTCTTTAATCTTTGCATGTTTTCTAGTTGTTTTTCATATCTTGTTAATGTTAGGTTTGTATATATCCTGTTCTGCATATAGCAGTCTGTATTAAGTTGATGGTTGTTTAAGTTTGAACCCATTCTTTACTCCTCTCTTCCCATGTTTTACATTTATGTTGTTATATTTTACGCTCTTTTGTGAGTTCACAGATGGATTTTTTACAGAAATATTCATGTGTACTGCTTTTGACTTTTTTACCTTTATACTTTCATTTTTAGTCTCTCCATTCAAAGAGCCCCCTTTAATATTTCTTGCCAGGCTGGTTTAGGGGTCATAAATTTCTTAGTTTTTGTTTGTCTGGGAAACTCTTGATCTCTCCTTCTATTCTGAATGATAGCCTTGCTGGACAGAGTATTCTTGCCTGTAGATTTTTCCCATTCAGCATTGAATACATCATGTCACTGATTTCTGATGTGCAAAGTTTCTGCTGAAAAGTCCCCTGCTAGCCTTACAGGTATTCCCTTGTATGTGTTACTGTCCTTTGTTCTGCTGCTTTTAAATTTTTTTCTTTATTACTGTATTTTGCCAATTTAATTACAGTATGTCTTGGTGTAGATCTGCTTTTGTTGATTTTGTTGGGGATTCTCCAGGCATCCTAGATCTACTTAACTGTTTCCTTCCCCAGATTAGGGAAATTTTCACCTATTATTTCTTCCAATAAATTTTCTGCCCTCTTTTCTGTCTCTCCTTAGAATCCTGTAATACAAATATTGTGAAGTCACTGAATTCTCTATTTTCATTTTGCTTTTTTTTATCTCCTCCCTTCTGCTTGATCACTTTCTATTACTCTGTCTTCTACATCATTAATTCATGCCTCTGCTTCTTCTGCACTTTTCATTATCTTTATTTCACCACTCTAAGTTGTAGACAACTGAGTATCATTCAGAAGATTCTTGTCCATTGAAATATAAATGAACAGTACCTCCTGGTGATGTAATTGATTACTGTCCCATACATAATGAGGAATTGTGTGTCTATTTCTAAATTCATTTCCAAGTTCCTAATTGGCTTTATCTAGGTTTTTGTATTTTGTCGATTTTCTTTGTAAACAGTTGTAAAAATTTACTGGTTTCCTCATTTATTAGTGAGCTAAATAAAATTTTTAACCCTATTCTTTTTTTTACGTTCATGAGAATCATGATTTTATCTTTTAAAAAAAATTATTCTTTTTAATGAAATCTACATACCAATTGGCAAATAGATCACATTAGGACAAGTTCACACAAGAATTTTGGGGAGGTTAATTGAAATGTGACAGGTGTGAAATGCCTCTACTTTATTAAATAATTTATAAAAATGATATATTGTGTCCTTTATCTGCCATCCAGCTCCAGTTTGAATAAAATAGTAATGTATATTTTTATAATTACTCATAGCAAGCTACATCAAACAATGCATGTTTATTAGTAAGCAATGCCAAAATTAAAGACATTATTTATAAAAGCAGGAGATCAGGCAAAAGAAGCTCAAAAAATACTCTCTAATACAGATATTTTGGGATTATGTGCTATTTTTCCCTGCACGTTTCGTGAATCAGAGGATGAAGATACATGGTCTATGCCATTCTACTTAGAGATTAAGACTGTTAAGTTTAATCATCTTCATTTATATCAATAAGGAATAAACTTGGCTTTGCTTGAGCAACAGGTTATTTAGGTAGTATTTTTCAGAAGTCATAATTCAACATTATTTTCAAATGTAAAGGTTCAAGTTCAATGCCTTAAAACCAATCAACCCCCTAACTATAGAATAATTTAGTAAATGAGTATATTTTTATAAATTTTTATATTATATAGTTTTCATATGTTTATTGTTTTCTGATATTGTTTCTATATTCTGATGTTATATAGTTTTCTCTATGATTATTTTCTGGTATGACTAATAGTCCTATTTCTGGATGATACTGTCTGGCTCTTTCAATTACATATTCATTTAGGTTTTCAGTTTACCCTTCAAATTTCAAATCTAGCTTCCCCCAATATCGCATTTCCTGAATCATTTAAATCACTATTAATGAAGTACAAAGTATCTTTATTTTATATTGATAAAAGCTCTCAGTTACACAAAAGTCTTAAGAATTGTTATTTGAAATCTATTTGGTTTCCAAGGAATCCTACTATATTTATATTACTATATGAAGTACAAAAAATGAAACGTAACATTTTGCTTTAAATGATCTTAAGTTTTGGATTAAAATTTTCAAATAAATTTTTGTTTACTGAAATGTTCTTGAAATCATTATTTGTAAAGCATTCTTTCAAAAGTTTTCCTTTTTGACTTATTAAATGCAAACGTAAATAGTTCAAAACTATTTACGTGTAAGATAGTTACAAAGTTTCCAATAGAACAACCTAGTAAACATTCTTTGAAGTCAGCTTTGCCATTAGTACTATCTCCAAGTTTCATTCTTTAGATTTGCTCAGTCCATTATGTGGCCATTTATATCTACTTAAATTTAAATTAAATTACATCAATCCAATTTTTCAAATGCAAAAGCCAACTGTCAAGTGTTTTACAGCTAAATAGTTTGTGATTACTCTATTGCACACTATAGATGGAAAGTATTTCCATCATTGCAAAAAGTCCTATTGAATAGAGTCATATTATATCACTCGCTATTAAAAATTTCTATCTTTAAAAAGATCAAACAGGGATGCCTGGGTGGCTCAGTCAGTTAAGTGTCCGACTTCGGCTCAGGTCATGATCTCACGGTCCATGAGTTAGAGCCCCAGGTCGGGCTCTGTGCTGACAGCTCAGAGCCTGGAGCCTGCTTCAGATTCTGTGTTTCCCTCTCTCTCTGACCCTCCCCCATTCATGCTCTGTCTCTGTCTCAAAAATAAATAGACATTAAAAAGATCAAACAAAAGCCAATTATTTTCACTATAAATACCTGTTTTGTCCATTATTTCTTCGAATCAGCTCTTGGCCCTTTATCTTTATTTTCTCCTTCTGAGACTCCCATAATTTATATATTAGTCCACTTGATGGTGTCCAGTAACTTTGTTAGGCTCTCTTCATTCTTTTTTCTCCTGTGACTTCATGATTTTAAATGAGCTATTTTTTTTAAATTTTTTTAACATGTATTTATTTTTGAGACAGAGAGAGACAGAGCATGAACGGGGGAGGGTCAGAGAGAGAGGGAGACACAGAATCTGAAACAGGCTCCAGGCTCTGAGCAGTCAGCACAGAGCCCCATGCGGGGCCTGAACTCAGGGACCGCGAGGTCATGACCTGAGCCGAAGTCGGACGCTCAACCGACCGAGCCACCCAGACGCCCCTAAATGAGCTATTTTTAATTTCACTGATCTTTTCTTCTGCTTGGTTAAGTCTGTTCTTGAACAAATCTAGTAACTTTTTCAATTTAATCACTGTATACTTCAACTCTAGAATTTCCATTTGGTTCTTTTTTATAGTTTCTTTTTGTTGATATTCATTTTATTTATGCAACATTTTCTTAATTACCTTTAATGTTGTCTCTTTTCTCTTTCAGGAAATTGAGCATCTCTAAGATGGTTATTGTCAATTGTTTCTCAGGTATTTCATAGCTCTCTCTTTCCCTAGAGCCAATTCCTAGAGATTAATTTGATTCCTTCAATTGGGACCATGATTCTTTGTTTCTTTGATGCCTATGATCTTTCAGTGAGATGTGGGCACCTGAAAAAAACAAATACCTTACCCAGGCTTTAGATACTGGGTTCCTACAAGGGAAAACCTTCACCAATCAGCCTGATAAAGAGTTTAGGGGCCTCACAAACCTTTTCTGAGGACATATCTTCTTCGGGCTTATACATCTAATTTCCTCAAGAGGTTTTCCCGTTTCTACTCAGGAGACTGTAATCTCTCACTCCTCCTGTATCTTTCTGCAGTACTATAGTCTCAATGGTGCTGTAATAAGCCATGGTGCTCATTTTTCTTCTGAGCAGCCCAATTTGATGTCCACATTGCTGTTCCTATAAGCACTCCTAGTCAGGTGAGACAAAACCAGTCCTTCAGGCAGCCTGCCAAAAAGCCAGAAAAATGGATGCATGTTCTACTCTTCTTTTGCACTAGGTAAGCAAAAGCCAGGAGTTGGCAATTTCCTCCCAATCACGCCACACTATGCCAGAGAGGGGATGGGCTAGGGCATGCAAAATGCCAAGATTTTCCTATCCATTTAGATGACACTCTCCTTGGCTTTGTGCTCACTTGGTATACTACAACCTCTTAACTAGTTTTTCAAGTTTTCACAAAGGCAATTTTGTCCATATATTGTTTAGGCATTCACTCTATGGATAAACAATGACCAAAGGCTTCCATTTTCTCCATATCCCTGAATTTTAATAATTGTAAACATTAAGTAAAAGTAATGTTTTATATTCAATTAGTAAACCTGAAACATTTCAGAACAATATATTCATATAGAATGAACACAAAAACACATGACTTTTTAAAAAATTTTTTAAGTTTCTTTATTTTGAGACACAGAGAGAGAGAGTTGGGGTCGGGGGGCAGGGGACATAGAAAGAGGGAAAGAGCAACCCGAGCAGGCTCCACACGTTCAGTGTGGAGCCACTGATGTGGGGCTCAAACCCACAAACTGTGACATCATGACCTGAGCTGAAATTGAGAGATGGAAGCTTGACTGAGCTAACCAGGCACCCCAAATCATAGCTTTTTCTTAAATGAAACTAGTCTAAACTAATCTCATATGCCAAAGGTTTAGATAAATTTAAACTAGTGTCATATGCCAAACATTTACCTAAATTGTATGTAAACTTAAAAATTTTAAATATTTCAAGTCAATTTCTGTAAACATACTTTCTTTTTTAGTACCAAGTATTAGAAATTCAATTTCTTTAATTTACAGGAATTTGTTTGTATTTACACAGCCACTTGTTAATTTCTAAGCCAATCAGTATACAGTTCCTTTAAGAGATTTTATAGTCTAATTTGGCAATACCATCCAGAAGAAACTATTTTACATTCACACAATGAAAAGACCTTTCAAAATTGTGGACATGTAAATTTACAGACATACAGGGAATGTTTGTAACTTCAACTCTAAAATTTTAGCCTTGACTCAAGCATAAAGAGAAATATAAAACTCCCCAGTCTAGATAACCACTCTCTTGTGGCCATGAAATTCCTAACTGATTTGAACTCAAACTAGAAAAATAGACATCAAAACAAACAAACAAAAAAACTCTGTCATCTTGCACCAATAGAGATAAGGTCTCTATAAACCATTAATGCATTTACAGACCTCATCAAATGATAAGGCTTTGAAGTCAAATTACAAACCAGTATTGCCAGTGATAGGGAATAACTTGGCTAAAGGGTTAGATGATAAAAAAAAAAAAATTCCAACCACTCCTGCCAATAATGAGAAATGATGTACTGGCCAAAACCAAACCAAAACACAAAATTAGTAGAACAGAAAATAAAAACAAGAAAAACAGTGTTAACAAATTTCTGAGCCACTAAGGATTCACCTTTGGAACCCAAGAAAAATAACATTTAAATTGCAGATGAGGTGCCCTTCTCTGCTGAGGGGATTTACCTTGCTCTGGTAGGTGAATCCATCAGGCATCTTTTGGAAGACCTCCAAAACTTTTAAAAGGTAATTTTCATAAAAATAACATAATGACTAATACAGATATAAAATAAAAATGAACACATTAAAAATTGTATTTGTTGTCATTAAATGAGGAAAACAAACGGGTTATCACTGATTCAAAGGAAAAATGGAAAATCACAAATTTCTATGGAGTATGTGAACTGAATTGCAAATGGAGGCAAAATTGGGAGGGAAGTCAGTAGAAACTCCATGAAACAAGACAATTTACTTAAATTTGTACAAATAGCTCAGAGACAATAAAAGGTCTGAAGCATGTGCTAATTGTGAAAATGCACACTTTTCCCCTGAAACACACATCTTCCTCCCACCAAAATTTATTTGCAAACCAAATAAAATAGAAAACAGAACCTATGTTACAGAAATTGTGGTTTACAAGGGAAGCAGTATTGAATTCCAGAATAATGAATGACACAAAGATTAATTCTGCCCCCTGGAGCTAGTATTAAATTCAGAGATTTTTTTAAAAGTTTGCATTTATTTCCTTTTATATTTTCAAAGCACTGATAAAAATAAAGTACTCTTCTTTTGCTAGATAGCTATTTGTCAGTTCAGAATAAGAAAATTTTCAACAATTAGGGCTATTCAAAAATGGCATGACTGCCCCTGGAGTGAAATTCCCAACACTAAAGATATTCAAACGGTGCTCAAATGACTAGTTACTAAGAATGTCTTACAAGGGAATTCCCACACTATGGGGGAGGCTGGATTCCATGACCTTTAAGTTCCCTTGCAATTCTAAACTCTACAGTTAGATACTAGCTAGCTAGTCTAATAACACCTATTACTCTCCTTAAAAACAATTCAGATTAAAGTCCTGGTCACCTTTTAATTTTCACTTCATTTTTTAATTGAAACAGTTCCAAATCATACACTGACAATGGCAATTTCTAAGTTCTGGATACAATATGCTCATTCGTACATGAATTGAAAAATTTTAAATCCTGCTATAAGTGTCTGTTAGCAGACTGCAGAGACAAGTTTCTCAGCATGATCCCACAGCATGGTCCAAAGGAAAGGAATAGAGCCTGCCATAATGTTTAAAATGAAGAGAATCAAAGCAGTGCATTCCTTAATAGTCATGCTTGTAAAGATTTCAGTCTTACAGTCCTCTTCATACACATCTTCCTCTCACCTAATTTCTGTCTCTCAGAACATAAAATACATATCTGAAATTGTACACAGAATTTTTCTTTGCCTTAATGTTAAATTCAATACTATTATTAAAGACTGGGTGTCTTTTTCTTGAATATGTACTCTACAGCCTACAAGTTTGACCTATATAATATGGAAACCCAAGTTTGAATTCGAGAGCAAACACTAAATCCCTATGACATATTGGGACTCTCTAAGCCCCCATTTCCATATCTGGAAAATGGATAATCATTCATACCACAAAAGATGATAGTGAAGTAAGCATGTGAAGTGCTCAGTCAAGTGCCAGGCCATCACCAAATGGTATCTATTATTGTATGAGAATCAGCTAGATCTGATTGCTTTATAGGGTCAATGATGAATTTTATCTGAGCCCCATGACTCCGCAAACCAGAGATGGTTAAATAAATTTCCCTACCCTTTGTGTTCTGAAAGTTCACTGCCTTCCCCATATGACTTAGACTCACAGGTATCCCAACTTGTCTACCTATGACAAAGCTTGAAACAGACCCTTCAAATTCCCATTCTTTGCTTAATAATTGATTACTTGAAACGTTTGTACCCACTGACCAATGTGGATAACATATCTACTACCATGGCTAGAAGAGACTTAACTAAATCTCTCCTTCTCCAAGGCCTCTGAATTTTGACACACGTTCAGCGTGAGCCACCATACAAGTATTTCTTAGAAGTTGCTCCAGAGCACTGACTATCCTTAGGGAAAAACATTCCCTAATCAACTATATGATCATGAGATCATGCCACCTTTTCATCCTGCTTTGCCCACACCCGGCTTCTTTTCTAGCCTTGTTCACTGTTCCCTATAAAAGATCTTACCTACCTGACCATGGAAATGCTTATAGATCTCATGGTTGGAGCATTCTCCCTATAGTAATAATCACTCTTATAATAATCCTTGTGAATGAAATCTATCCTCACCTACATCCAGATTTACTTATATTTGACAATACCAACATTATTCGGCTTAATTACTATTTAATTCCATTAAATACTCCTCTACATAAATTGAAGAATCTCTTAAAGCAAATAAAAATGTATATTTACTGACAGTCTTTCACAGCATGTGTATTTATTACACTGAACTATGGACATCAGAATGATATTCAGTCTTAAACACTTTGAAAAAGACATGCCTGCAACTGGTAGCCTTAAAAAGGATGAAGCAAATGTCCTTTAAAGAAAGAAAAGAACAAACTTATTATCACATGGGCTTCTGTAATTAGTAGCTTCATAACTGGAATTTCCAATGCTCTTTCTCTCTTTCTCTCTAGGAATCATTTTAATCCTGCTTTCTGGACTCAAAATATGATTTTATAAAGCATGTTTCATGCTTGATTATCCTGTTTTGAAGAAAGAGATTAGAGCAGGCATATCTATTGTCAGTTACAACTTTTCCCCCCATTATTTTGGTAAATCCTAAATCAGGGTAACTATGTTAATGGGATCCATACACACTTAGTATGACCTTGTGTAGAATACATATATTCCCTTCTCACTTGACTTATAAACCAGAATATGAAATATATAGAGATGGAAAGGATTCCCAAACAAATCTACGAACTATTAATAACTTCAATATTTTTTTCACATAAGAGAACCAGAAATACTGCAAAAATGGATTCTGTTTAACTACATGGATGGTCTTATTCTTGGAATATGTTAAAAAATGCAATTTGGTTACCCGTTACAGGAAATATGTTCAAAATAAAGTTTCTCTTACACAACACGTCAGGATTCAGGACGGCAGTTCTCATTTCTGGTTGCCCATGAGAATGACCTAGTGATATTAAAAATATGGATGCTCAGGCTTCCCCCTAAACCTCCTTAAATGGAAATTCTGAAAGTCAGGGTCAGGAATTTATGTTAAAATACAGAAATCTTGCCAGGTGATTTTGTTGCACTCTCAAGATTAGGCAAGACACAAAGTCACAAAGTTTTCCTTGCCTGTGGTAATCAACAGAACTAGGTTACTATATTTTTTAGAGATACCTGCACTTTTCCTGCCTTAAACAGGATTCTCTCTTTCTCAAAAATAATGATGCATAGTTGGTCTGCTCTCCACACTCAAACTGTGAAAAACAGATCACAATCAAAAAAATAAAATCAGTTTCAGGCGTACGGAAGGACCGGCACAATTAATACCAATCTTATAGAAAATCTTGATTTAGTAGTTGGACTGGGTTTTACATGATCATTTTTTGCCCCAAGAATAAAATGAGTACACCTTTCATTCAATATGAATTAGATTAGGCATGGATACACAAAACGACTACAGCTTTCCGGTTCTGCTCCTGCCAATACTCAATTCAGTTCTGACCACAGTGGCATTATCCTTGTTTGCAAAGCCACAGCTGCCAGCTTACGGTGAGTGGAGGGAATCAGGTCAAATGTGACCTGAGAATTGTCAGTTCTAGGGTTAATCATGTTGTTTGCCATGGTGGGATGACTGGACCTCTGCTCTGACAGTTAATTTGTTCCCCAGATGTGGTAGAGATTCTGTCTAATGCCCTTCTAAGGCTGGTTCTTTTCCCCTTCTAGCCACAAGGGACAATTCTATTTCTTTGCCACCTCTTCACTGGTAGGATAACGAGAATAATTGTGGTCAAAGAGTTGAGAACAAAAGCAGTGCGGGTCACTTCTGGACCACAACACTTAACTGGAAGATTTGCCAGCACTCTCCTTCCTCCTGCCGCAGAAACCAGCAGCACTCCAGTTGGTGGAGTCTTTACCAGGCCCAAGTCTTAGTGAGGACAATATGCAGCACAGCTCCCATCCTTCATCTCCCTCCTAAAATGGACAAATGGCCAAAAGCAAAAACAAACACTTCTTTGGTTCTTTAGTTTCAGCCCACTGCTATTTGGGAATTTTTTTCTTACTGCAAATACGAAGTCAGGTTGGTAGAAACCCATTACCCGATGCAAAGTTATCAGGGGCACGTGTATCTACCTTTGGAGCATTCACCTTTAGTTTTTTTTTTTTTGAAGGGTGGGAAGAGATATTGATTAACTCTCCAGAGGCAGTCTACCTCCAAAATCTAAAAGTCAATGCTAAAGGAAGGACCTGAAATTAATCATGTATGCCTAATCATGAGTTAAAGCCAATGTGTTTTTCTAGCCACATATTATATTTTATGCATTATTCATAATTTTAATCAACCATATTCCTATGATCTTCCACGATTAGTAAGTATTAGAAATTGTCTTTTAGGTTGAATGAAATTCTCAACTGCTGAAAATCCACAATCATTAATCTGTGGGAATACCACCATCTCCTTTCCCTATTACTCCCTAATCAAAGCATACACCCTTCAATAAGTTGTGAAATCAACATGGTTCCTTCTGATTACATGCTAAGAATTTTGGTGTGATGTTTGGATATAGGAAAGACTTCTATCTAGATAACCTCAATCAAAACTGATTACTGTTCTGAATTCTCCCTATTCTTTCCTGAGAGGTATGTGAAAAGCAAATTTAACACAAGCCAACAGAATCCTATTTACTGCTAATTCATGCCAACTTGGAAATAAAACCAAGAACATCTTAAATCTAAATCAAAGCATGCAATGAGAAAACACAAAGTACCACTTGTACTGCCAGCTTCCTTTTAATAACACCATGTTCATTATAAGGATGCTGGTTCATTGAAAAATATTGCAGTGGATGCAAACATTATTGCAAGTGTGACTTACACATTAAACATGTGTTTCTCAATAGTCACTCAATTTTGGCACAAAATAGTTAATTCGCAATAACCTATGTGTATATGATTGCCAATCAGATAATCCACGTTTCAGAAGTTTCTCTAATTCATCATCATTTGCACAAAGTGAAACAGGCATTTGCAACATTATTACAGCCATGAAGATTATCACTTAAAAAAGTAACACTTGTAGAGGCACCAGATGGCTCAGTCGGTTAAACATCCTACTTCAGCTCAGGTCATGGTCTCATGGTTCATGGGTTTGAGCCCCAGAGCAGGCTCGGAGCCTGCAGCTGGCTGCAGATTCTGTGTCTCCCTCTCTCTCTCTCTCTCTGGAACCCCCAACCCCCCGCCACTTGTACTCTGTCTCTCTCTCTCAAAGATAAATGTTAAAAAATTTTTAAAATCCAGAACTAATACCTGTAGAATTCTAATTTCTTTCTATATTTTAAATATCAGGATGTGAATAAACATTATGGAGGATACTTCAGACTTTATTCTACTTTCGTTAAAGATTTTTTCATGAGTATTTTTAGGTTCATGCAAAACTGAGAAGGTAAAAGATTTCCCACAAAACCCCTGCACCCACATATGTATCATCTCCCCCCATTAGCATTCTAACTCATCAGAGTGGTAAACTTTTCACAACTGATGAACCTACACCAACACATCTTAATCATCCAGATTTCACAGCTTACATCGTGGTTCAGTCTTGGTGTTATACATTCTATAGATTTGGACCAAGGTATAATGCCGTATCTACTATTATAGAATCATGCATAGTATTTTCACTGCTCTACAAACCCTCTGTGCTCTGTCTAATCATCCCTCACCCCAACTCAATCCCTGGTAACCAATGACTTCTATTTTTGTCTCCATAGGTTTGCTTTTACAGAATGTCCTGTCATTGGAAACATAAAGTATGTACCCTTTTCAGACTGGCTTATTTCACTTAGTAATAGACATTTAAGTTTCCTCCATGACTTTTCATGGCTTCATAGCTCACTTCTTTTTTTAGTGCTAAATAATATTCCATTGTCTGGATGTACCAATTTATTAAGCCATTAGCCTAATGAAGGACATTTTGGTTGCTTCCAGGCTTTGGCAATTATAAAACCACTAATATACCTCCATGTACAGAGTTTGTGTGGACAGAAATTTTCAACTCCTTTGGGTAAATACCAAGGAGTGAGACAGCTGGATCTTATGTTAAGAGTATATTTAGTTCCATAAGAAAGCACTAAACTGTCTTCCAAAGTAGCTGTACCATTTTACATTCCCACCAGCAAATGAATGAAACTTCCTGTTGCTCCATATGCTCACCAGTATTTGGTGGTGTCAGTGTTTTGGATTTTGGCCATGCTAATGGGTTTGTAATGGTAGCTCATTGTAATATGCATTATACCATTATATATGAGGTGGAACATTTTTTTCACACCATTTTTTACCATGTATGTATCTTCTTTGGTAAAATGTCTCTTCAGGTCTTAAATCCTTTTTTTTTTTTTTTGAGTTGTTTGCTTTCTTACTGTTGAGTTTTGAGAGTTCTTCCTAAATTTTGCATAACAGTCCATTATCAGATGTATCTTTTTCAAATAGTTTCTCTCAGTTTAAGGTTTATCTTTTCACTCTCCTGATATTGCCTTTTGCAGAGCAGATTTTTATTTTAATAAGTCCAGCTTATCAATTATTTCTTTCATGGATTGTGCCTTCAGGGTTTTAACTAAAAAGTCAGCACCATACCCAATGTCTCTGATGTTTTCTCCTATGTTACCCTCCAGAAATTTTATAAGGATTTTGTTAGAGGTTTAATTGGTTTTTATTTTTTATTTATTTTTGACAAAAAATTATACATAAGGTGTACAACATGACGTTCTGATACATGTAAACATTCTGAAATAATTATCAGATTCAAACTAACAAATCCAACACCTCACACAGTTACCATTTTTTTCTGTGCAGTGAGAACATTTGACATCTACTCTCAGCAAAATTCATGTGTGCAATATATTTGTATTAATTATAGTCATCATGCTGGTCATGTTGTAACTCAAGGTTTGTACCTTTTGATTAGTATTTCCATTTTTCCCCTTTACCTCCAACTTTTGGTAACTACTATTTTAATTTTAATGTTACTATGAGTTTGACTTTTGTTTCTTAAGATTACATATGTGAGATAAAACCAGTTTTCTCTGTGTCTGGCTTATTGCACTCAGCTTGGTGTCTGCGTGGTTCTGAATATTATACATAAACACACACACACACACACACACACACACACACACATACATACTCTTTTATCCATTCATTGTCAAAGGACACTTGGATCGCTTCAGTATTTTGGCTGCTATCAATAATGCTACAATGAATATGGGAATGCAGATATCGCTCTTTGCAACCGTGATTGTATTTAGGAATTTTAGAATTTTGGGTTCAATGTTCAGGTATGTGATCTATTTTGAATTAATTTTTGCGAAGTGTATAAGGCCTGTGTCTAGGTTTACTATGCATGTGGATGTTCAGGTATTCCACAATCATTTGTTAAAAAGTCTATCTTTGCTCCATGATAATATAGTATTTTAAATATTTTAGTTACATGTTGAACATAAAATTATTCACATTTCATGGATACTGATGACTTCATTTAAAATAGAATAAAATATTTACATAAAGTCAATGGAATAAGGCTTTGAACATAAAATCTCAAACACTTATTGGCATGTGTTGACAACCAGGCACTCCAAATACATTACTGATCTACCGTATCACTTGGCCTATCAATTCTTGAGTTCCTCTCCCTCCTATTTTAAGATATTGTGATTTATTTTTTCTCCTTATGCCATGTTACTTGTTTTGTCCTTTTTCTCATAAGGAAGAGCAATAATTAAACAATGGAGAAGTAAATGTCCAGATGGAGTAGAAAGAGGCCAACAGACCAAATAAGTTCCAAGCTGCAGTCTTCAAATCTAATGTCTGCACAACTTTAAGATTATCTTCAATATTCTTAATAATGGCAGTAGAGGTGCCTGGGTGTCTCCATTGGTTAAGCGTCCAACTCTAGACTATGGCTCAGGTCATGATCTCATAGTTCATATGATCAAGCCCCATGTCAGGCTCTGCACTGACAGGATGGAGCCCACTTAGGATTCTCTCTCTCCCCATTTCTCTCTCTACTCCTCCCCCTCTTGTTCTCTCTTTCTCTCATTCTCTCTCTATCAAGATAAACATTTATTTTTTTTTAAATACTGGTATTAGATATCAATAACTGAGAGCAGAGCCATGCTGCTAAGTATTGGATTTGCATTATCTCATATCTTCAAAGCACACAATGAAGTAAACACTAATATTTATGTTGTACTGATAAAGAAACTTAACTTTGGAGAAGTTAAATAAGGTTCCCTTCAGATAAGTGGCTGAACAAGGATTCAAACATAAGTGTGTCAGAGATGCCAAGTATGACTTTCTCATCTATCTATAAGAACAACTGTAGAACATCTCTTTCTCCTTGCTGTAAGCCATACTTGCTTAAAAATGAAAAGAAAACAGAAGGCAGTATAGAGGTTTTCCATCAAGAAGCTAATAAGAGAAGAAAAATGTTGTCATTCTCTTTGGTAGAAAATGGGGCTGATTAGACAATAATTTATGTTATACTAGAGTTCCACTTTACAGACTTTTATTATCCTTCTCTTGAATGTTTTTACCCCAAAGTCTCGATTCCAGAATGCCTTTTAGCACAGGATAATGCCAACTGACATGACCAAGCTAGTGAAAAACACGAAGACAAAATGACCTAATTTAAGGACCTTTTATCACAGAGGACAAAACTAGCCAACAATCAATCATCAGTGACTTTTTTCCACGGAAATCCATTTTTAAAAGTAATTAAAGCAACAAGCAGTCCAGAATATGCTGTTAAGATACATAAATACATATTTGCTTTTTTAAAAATAGCATTTTTATAAGAACATTTATCAAATATGTACTATCTGCCAACTGTGCTAAATGGATAGAAGTTATATAATCATCACAATATACTAACACAAAAACATTCTGGAGTGCCCATACAATTTATATTCTGAACTAGGATCATTCAGAGAATGAAAAAAGATGCTATTAATAGTGGAGCAGCACTATGGTCTTAAAATTGGGCTCTTATCTCCAACTTTATAGCTGAATAAAATGAAGGCTCAAACAATTTGAAGTAGTTTGTCCCTGGTTATATCACAATGACTAACAAATCCAAGTCTTGCCTCAGATAAGCTTGACATCAAAGTACATTTTGCTAAACTGTAGTCACTCTAAGCAGAATGTACAGTACAGTGTAGTTCTCAAAATTTAGCATGTGTGAGAATCACTTTGAATTAAGTCAAAAATTCATATTCTTGGGCCCTACCCCAAGAGGTTGTGACACAACAGTTCTGTTGTAGGGGTCAGAAAATTTAAATTTTTCCAAGCACAACCCTCTTAGGAGATTCTGATGAAGGTTGGCTTGTGCTAAATTTGTAGATGCACCGTTCTCCTTTGTGAACAGGCACTTATGAGTTAATAGCTCTTTTTACTAAACTCCGCATGGTCCAAAAATGAAGAATAAACGAAAAGAGAACAGTACAGACTGGGCCTACTTCTACTGTAAATTACCAACCTGTTAAACTGAAAAAGATACAGTGTAACTAAAAGTGCTTTGTCAAAACTGGGGTTAAATTACCTAGTATGTGTTATCTCATCTCATTAAAGCATGCCTTTAAATGTTTTAAAAATATTTTCTTGTTCACTCAAACTTCTTTATATGTTCCTTTTACTATTATGTTCCTTCCATTCATTCCAAGCAAAATCAAGCTGCTTTTCTCTTTCCAGCTTAGTGCTAGAATTCTTTCCTTTCTTACTTGTAAAAATAAAAAATTGTGTTCTAAGTAACAAACTCCAACTAAAGACAAAAAATAACATTTACTTTTTAAAAATGTAAACCAAGCCATAAAGTAATACTTTTACTTACTCTCCTTAGTTCAGTAACTTTCAGGACATAGTAAATAGGTACTTCCCAAATATTTATTCATTTAATTCATAACACAAAAACTTTAAAAACCACTGCTCCATATAGGACTAAGTTGAGAACAATTCCCATATAATGTGTACAGTACCAATGTGGTTATTTCCATTGTACTTAGCAAATTACAGTATTTTCCCCAGATTCCCTATGGAATTAAATAACACAAACTGTATTACAAAGCCATTTAATTAGCAAGGGGTTAGCATAAAACATATACACACGTTTTCAGGAAAAACCTAGCACAAGTGAATTCTCAATTGCATGCCATTAACGAGGTGACAGGAAAATCTGAATTAAGGCCAAGTATTTAGAGACACCATCATAAAAGAGATACACAGAGATATTAGAAATCTAATTAGAAATACAATTTTCCATTTCTTAAGCTGTCACCACCAGGGTAACAGTACCATGTTTCACAAAGTGTCCACCTCTAAGAATCACAAATCATATTTCTATTCCACAAATGACTTAATTTGCCTGAAAAGTGCAAGAAAGTTGTTTTTAGTGATCAAACCTAAGCACAAAGAAATCAGGAGATATAAAATATCAGACAACAACCTACTGGTCAAATATTATTTATATAAAACCTACAATAAAAAGACAACCCAAATAAGAAGAGTAAAGAATCTGTTTGGGAAATCCTCAAAATGTTATAATGTAGAGTTATCATATGACCCAGCAATTGTGCTTCTAGGTACACTCTTAAGATAACTCAAAACAGGTACTCCAATAAGACCTTGTCCAAAAATCCTCACAGTACCACTACTCACCGTAAGCAAAAAGTACTAAGAACCAAATGACTATCAGTTAATGCAGGGATAAATAAAATGTGGTCTATCCACAACATGGACAATAGATTATTAAGTGATAAAAAGGAATAAAGCAGTGATACATGCTACAACATGGATAAGCCTTGAAAACATTATGCTAAGTGGAGGAAGGCACACACATGATGCCATATATTGCACAATACCATTTATATGCCACGTCCAGAACAGCAAAATCTATGGAAAAATAAAGATCAGTGGTTGCCTAGAAGTGGTGGTAATAAGGAAATAAAGAAAGACTGTTAATGGATCTAAAATTTCTTCTTCGGTTAATTAAAATGTTCTCAAAGTGGAAATGGTGGCAAAACTTGGTAAATATACTAAAAGCTATTACATTTTATACTTTATATGAGTGTAATTGTATGGAATGTAAATTGTACCTCAATAAACCTGTTAAAAAGTGAAGTAAAATAAAGATAAAACTTACATTAGATGTCATGTAATTGTTCACTTTAAAATCATTAATGTTAGAACATTCCGTCAAAAACAGCAGAATACGTTCTTTTCAAGTGCACATGGAACATTCTCCAAAATAGACCACACGTTAGGCCACAAAACAAGTCTCAACAAATTCAAAGACTGAAATCCTATCATGTACCTTTTCCAAATACAATCCTATGATACTAGAAATCAACCACAAGAATAATTCTCTAGAACAAAAATACATGGAGGCTACATAACATGCTACTATACCATGAATGGGTCAACCGAGAAATCCAAGAGAAAATTTAAAAAAACACATGCAGACAAATGAAAATGAAAAAAATAGTCCAAAACCTTTGAAATGCAGCAAAAGCTGTTCTAAGAGGGAATACCAAAGCAATACAGGCTTATCTCAAAAAGAAAAAACTCAAACAACCTAAACTTAGACCTGAAGAAGCTAGCATAAGAAGAACAAACAAAGCCCAAAACCAGTAGTAGGAAGGAAATAATAAAAATTGCAGCAGAAATAAATGAAATAGAGTCTAAAAAAAAAAAAAAAAAGAACAGATCAATAAAACCAGGATCTGGTTCTTTGAAAAGATCAACAAAATTGTTAAACCTTTAATAAGACTCTTCAAGAAGAAATGAAAGAATGCAAGAGAACAGTATGAAAAATTGTATTCCAGCAAATTGGAAACTGTAGAAGAAATGGATAAATTCCTAGAAAGTTAACTTCCCAAAAGTGAATCAGGAAGAAATAGAAAATTTCAACAGATTACCAGCAACGAAATTGAATCAGTAATGAAAAACCTCCCAAAAAACTGAAGTTCAAGACCAAATAGCTTCACAGGTGAAGCTATTTTAATACATGCAGGAAAAGTATGTGACAAAATATATTTTCCATTTATGATAGAAACTGTCAACAAAACAGTTTACAGAGAACATATCTCAACAAAAAGGCCATATTTGAAAACACCGACAGCTATTATCATACACAATGGTGACAAACTGACAGCTTTTCCTCTAAGATCAGGATGTCCACTCTCACCACTTTTATTCAATACATACTGGAAATCCCGGTCAGAGCAATCAGACAACACAAAGAAAGGAAAAGCATCCAAACTGATAAGAAGTCAAATGCACTATTTGAAGATGACATGGCACTATCTAGAGAAAGCTCTAAAGATCCCATTAAAAACTACTAGAACTGATAAATGAATTCAGTAAAGTTACAGTATACATAATCGATATACAGAAATTGGTTATATTTCTATATACTAATAATGAAGCAGGAGAAAGAGAAATTAAGAAAGCTACCCCATTTACAACTGCACCAAAAATAAAATCCCTAGGAATAAAGTTAACCAAGGATGTGAAAGACCTGTACTCTGAAAACTATAAAAGTAATGAAGCGAACTGAAGATAATGCCAACAGGTGGAAAGATATTCATACTCCTGGACTGGGAGAACAAATAATTGTCAAATGTTCATACTACCAATGCTATCTTCAGATTTCATGTGTCCCTATCAAAATACCAACAGCATTTTTTCACAGAACTACAACAAGTATTTCTAAAATTTGTATGCAAACACAAAAGACTCTGAATTGCCAAAGCAATCTTCAAAAAGAAAAACAAGAAGATATACCACAATTTCTAACTTCAGGTTACGCTACAGAGTTGTAGCAACCAAAACAGCATGATACCAGCACAAAAATAGACACACAAATCAATAGAACAGAATAGGGAGCCCAGAAATAAATGCATGATTATATAGTCAATTAATCTACTACAAAGGAGGCAACAATATGCAATAGGAAAAAGACAGTATCTTTAACAAATGGTGATGGGAAAACCGGACCATAACATGCGAAAGAAAGAATGAAACCCCAACACTTCATTACACCTTAAACAAAAATAAATTCAAAATGGATTAAAGACCTCAATATGAGACGTGAACCCATCAAAATTCTAGAACAGAACACAAGCAGCAACTTTGACATCAGCTGTAGCAACTTCTTTCACAATATGTCTCCTGAGTCAAGGGAAACAAAAGCAAAAACAAACTATTGGGACTACATCAAAATGAAAAGCTTATGCACAGTGAAGGAAATAATCAACACGACTAAAAGCCAACTTACAGAATGGGAGAAGAAATTTGCAAATGACATATTTGATAAAGGGCTAGTATCCAATACATATGAAGAACTTATAAAGCCCAATACACAAAAAACAAATAATCCAGTTTAAAAATGGACAGAAGACATGACTGGCATTTCTCCAAAGACGACATACAGATGGCCAATAAACACATGAAAAGATGTTCATCATCACTTATCACCAGGGAAATGCATATCAAAACCACATGAGGTATCACCTCACACTTGTCAGAATGGCTAAGATCAACAACACAAGAAACAACAGGTGCTGGCGAGGATGTAGGGAAAAAGGAACACTGGTGCACTGATGGTGGCAATGCAAACTGATGCAGATACTGTGGAAAAGAGTACGGAGGTTCCTCAAAAAGTTAAAAACAGAACTACGTTGTGATCCAACAATTGTACTCCTGGGTATTTACCTAACAAATAGAAAAACACTAATTCAAAGGGATTCAGGCACCCCTATATTTCTAACAGCACAAGAGCCAAGATATAAAAGCACTCTAAGTGAGTGTCCACTGACTGATGAATGGATAAAAAAGATGTAGTATATATAAACGATGGAATATTATTCAGCCACAAAAAAGAATGAAATCTTGCCTTTTTCAATGACATGGATGGGGCTAGAGAGTATAAGGCTAACTGAAATAAGTCAGTCCAAGTAAGAGAAATACCAAATGATTTCACTCATATATATAACTTAAGAAACAAAACACACAAGAAAAGGCAAAAATGAGAGAGAGAGAGACAGAGACAGAGAGAAACAAAAAGATTCGTAATTATAGAGAACAATTAGATGGTTACCCGATGGGCAGGGATGGGAGGATGAGTTACACAGGTGACGGAGATTAAGGAGTACATGTGTCATGATGAGCACAGAGTTAGGTATGAAAAGTGATGAGTTACTAGATTGTACACCTGAAACTAATGTAACACTGTATATCAAATAATGAATTTAAATAAAAACAAGTTAGAAAAAGCAAAATTAAACTATTGGGACTACATCAAAATTGAAAGCCTTTGCATGGTGAAGGAAATCATGAATAAAATGAAAACATAACATTGAATGGGAGAAGATATTTGCAAATGATATATCTTTTGGGTTAATAGGCAAAATACATGAAAAACTTCTACAACTTAATATAAAAAACAAACAATCCAATTAAAAGTGGGCAGATGACATAAACAGACATTTTTCAAAGGAATGCATACAGATGACCAACAGAAACATGAAAAGATGTTCAGCCTCATCATCAGGGAACTGCAACAAAACCACAATGCGTTATCACCTCACACTGTCAGAATGACTAAAATCAAAAACACAAGAAATAACGAGTGTTAGCAAGGCAGCGGAGAAAAAGGAACCTTGGGCCCTATTGGTGGGAATGCAAACTGATGCAGCCACTGTGGAAAACAGTATGGAGGTTCCTCAAAAAATTAAAAACAGAATTACCAGAGGATCCAGCAATTGTACTACTAAGTATTTACCCAAAGAAAACAAAAGCACTAATTCAAAAAGATATATGCATCCCTATGTTTATTGCAGCATTATTTACAATGGCCAATATATTAAGGCAACCCAAGTGTCCATCAATAGATGAGATAGATGAATGGATACAGAAGACTGGTATGGATATACAATGGAATATGACTTAGCCATACAAAAGAATATGATCTTTCCATCTGCAACAACATGCATGGATCTAGAGGGCATAATGCTAAGGGAAATGAGTCAGAGAAAGATAAATACTACAGGATTTCACTCATGTGTGGAAGAAACAAAACAAATGAAGAAAGAAAAAAGGACACAAGCAAAAAAGAAGACTCTTAAATATAGAGAAAAACTGGTATCTGCCACAAAATAGATGGGGGAAGGGATGGGTGAAAGGGATTAAAAATACACTTATGAGTAACGTGCAGAATTGCTGAATCAGTATATTGTACACCTGAAATTAAGAACACTGCATATTAATAATGTCATTAAAAATATTTAAAAAAATGAAAAATAAAAATAAAATGGTTAACATTACATGAACTTTATGTCAATAAAAAGTATAAAATACAACCTGCAATTTGTTTGCATTTTGTCTATGTCCAGTAAGTTTTAATTGATTAAAATATCCCACTTTACTTATTCCTTTATTTTAGCTCATATGCAAGTAGTTACTTATACATATCAAGGTATGCAATGTTCAGCTATAAGCTTGATGGTATTGCACCATAAAGAAATAACTAATTAACAATGCATCAACTTTATATATTTTAACATATGACTGATCTTACGTTGAAATTTAGAATTAAAATTAAACTAAAACTAAAAATTAGAAGCAAAACTTCTAGATGTTGGGAATTAAACTTCCAAACTTATTCTGCCTTAATTTGACATATGATGGCAGTATGGGTAATTTTGGACCTCAAGTAAAGAGGAATATAAAAATTTAGATTAAAAGGAAACATACAGGGAGCCTGGAGCCTGCTTCAGATTCTGTGTCTCCCTCTCTCTCTCTGCCCCCCCCCCACTCATGCTCTGTCTCTCTCAAAAATAAATAAACATTAAGAAAAATTAAAGGAAACATACAAGAAAAAGAAAGCTAGGGTAAGAAGTTTAAAGGTAACGAAGAGTGTTAGAGAGCACGAAATAAAAGATTTGTGACATTTTAGTACCAACATTCATTTATTTAATGGTTTTTTAAATATCAAATTTGGTATGTATAAATTAATAAATTCTCCCCATAGTCCTAACACTGTACATGGTACATGGGATAGCAGAGGAGAAATTATTTCATCTTCCCTTGAATAAACAAGGTTTTTACACCCTCAATATATCATGCAGACAATGAAGATTTTATACTTTAAATGACTAATACAAGTTTAACTTAAAATCAACAAGGAATTGGTGAATTTCTAAAGCAGAAGATGATAAAAAATATACATACATTCGGGGAGCTTGTTTTAAGTGGACATCTCCACTGCAATTAAACTAGTAAGTGAAAGACCTCTGGGAAGACATGAAACACGTATAGTCCTGAGAGCAGTTATACATCTAAGTTGGTGAACTAGAGATTATCACCTGTGAAAGGAAAATGATGCAATGGAAAAGACATAGAGGAATGAGTGCAAGCACAAGGTACTCAGAAGGCGGTAAGGAGGCAGGCCTGCGAAGAGGTGAACAGCTTCTCTGTAAGCAGTTGGAGAACTGGCAAAGATACAGGTAGCAGAGAACGACTGCTAAGACAGGAATACTAAGGTGAAGACTTGAGAAACGGCCACAGAAATAGATAAAGGGTCAAAGATGTGAAACCTGAGCAAATACTAGGTAATGATGGAGGTGGCACATAGTATGACTAAATTAAAGCTAGCTACCTAAAATAAATATTATTGTACAAAATTACCTCACTCCATCTTATTAAATACAACTCATTTCTCCCAGCTTTATTCAGATATTCTTGATATATAACATTGTGTACATTTAAGGTATGAACAATATGAAATCACTAACTCCATGAGGTATCTTCACCTCCACGATCACTGCAACACTATTCAAAAAGATATGGAAACAATCTAAGTGTCTACGGACAGAAGCATGAACGAGGTGGTAAATATAAACAATGGGATATTATTCAGCCACTCAAAGATGGAAAGCCTGCCATCTGAGACAATGTGGATGGACTCTCAAGGGTGTTACACTAAGAGAAACAGTCAGAAAGACAAAGACAAATATTGTATGATGTCATTTATAAGCGGAATCTATACATATGGAACTGAGTGAAATAGAGAATACAATGGTGGCTTCCATGGGACTGAGGGGTTGGGGAAATGGGAGCATGTTGGTCAAAGAATACAAACACAATTTATTTTAAGGATAAAAACCGAGGATCAAAAGAAATCCTGACTAAGGGTCACAGAACTAGTATATGACTAAATGAATTTCAACACAGCTCTGCCTCGGCTTGCTATGCCTTTGATGATGTTCCCTCAAAGAGTTTAGAGAGAAAAGGCAAAATAAGAAACAAGAGAGAAGAGCAATGGGATAGACCCATAAATTTAATAAAGAGTATGCTATTGTTCAGTTTGGTAACTATAGTTTCTTTGCAGTTACACTGCTAGAAACTGAAGTAACTCTTTAAATAGTAGATTGTGAGAATACAACACATTGAAAGAAGATGAATATAAGCCAGTTTTAGATTTCCTATGACAGACAGCAGTAAATTTAATAATATATGAAAGATCTGACAAACCTAAAATTTTGTTACAAGTTTTAACTGAATTGGTCTCTTGGGTTTAGTAACGAGAAAATGGGAGTTGAATGAAGCTGAACTTACCTGGAAGCAGTTCCTAAAAGGGAAAATTGCTAGACATTGACAATTGTTACCAAAGAAAATTGTGGAATTTATTTTCTCTCTCCATTTTCTTTACCTGAACAAAAATTCAGGCATATTTAAAATAATTTTCCCATATTTCATGTGTACATTAGAATAGTGGCTTATGTTCAAAGATTCCACAACATCTGAGTCTTGCTGCTAAACCACCTGTTTGACTCCAGTAAACCCAAGTCATATTTTTAAGTTTGCCCATTTAGCAATTCCCTTTTGGAAACAAATCATGGGTAACTTAAGTTTGCCTCTAACAAAGACAGACTCCCAAACAGGCTTAGAAAAGACAGAAGTTTATTCCAGGCTCACACTGGAAAAGTCTGCAGGCAAAGAGTTGAGGACTGCTTTGACACTTCAATGAAATCACCAAGAAGCAAACTTCTGTCAGCTTAATGTTCTACCACCCCAAGAGTGTGGTACTTACCTCCATGGTCCAAATATTACTGGTGAAGTTCCAGCCATTACACCTCTCCCCCAAATAACAGAATGATAAATGTGAAGACAGAGGGCATGCTCTCTGCCTTGATTGCCTGTCAGTCTCACCATTTATATTTCATTGGGGACACCTTAGAGCAAAGGTGGATGGAAATCAGCTGCCTCCCATAAAGACACATCTCACTTCAAAATAATGACAAAACCTTCAAGTGCCAAGTCTCCTTGGCAATAGCAGGAGATGAAAATTATTTCCATGCCTATTTTAAGTTCTTGTATTTGAACAGTATTTCTTACCTTTTGTCTCCTTCAAAATGCCCTTAGCCAATTCCTACTCATCTCAAATGATAACCTTGCTTTCAACTTTAGTGAAAAATAGAATAAGAATTTCACTATCTCATGTTGTTACAACAAAATGTAAAATATTCCCTTAACTTCACCTGTGTTGTCGGTCTTATTTCCAGCTATCATGTATGAAATCTCTCGAGTAGTTAAAAGTGTAGACTCTGGAGCCAGATATACTAGGTTTGGAAACCAGTTCAACCATTTACCAGCTTAATCCTTTGCATTTCAGTTTCTGTCCATGTAAAATGGAAATAACAGAACCTAGACTATAGGGAGATTCTGAGAATTAAATGAGTTAATAAATGTAAATAACTTAGAACAGCATCTGGTATATATTAAATCATGGCTATTACTATCATTATCTTTTAATTTTTTTATGTTTATTTATTTTGAGAGAGAGAGAGAGAGACAGACAGACAGACAGACACAGAGTGTGAGTTGGGGAGGGGCAGAGAGAGAGGGAGACACAGAATCCGAAGCAGACTCCAGGCTCCGAGCTGTCAGCACAGAGCCCGACACAGGGCTCAAACTCATGAGCCATGAGATCATGACCTGAGCCAAAGTCAGATGCCCAACCAACTGAGCCACCCAGGCACCCCTATTATTATCACTATTGGAGGCCAAGCTGTCTGTCAACTGGCTCACTGGATTCCACTCCTTCACATCTACTCAAAAAACCTGCTGTTTAAAAATCCTCTTTCCTTGCATCACGAATTTCCCCCTTTAGCCAGAGATGTCTGTTAGTATTCACATGTGCTATAATATCAACATTTTAAAAACAAACTTCCCAGGTTCCATTTCTTTACTACACTGCTAGGCTGTTTCTGTGCTTCATTTTATAGCAAACTCCTTGAAAGTTGTCCATACACTCCCTACTTCAACTTTCTCACATCTGCTTTTTTTTCTGTAATTTTTCATTTCTCCACTGAAACTCTTCTCAAGACTAACAATCTCTTGCATCTTGCCAAATCTAACGATCAGTTCTATCAGTTTTCATCTCACTGAAGTTCTTCTTAGCATTTATTGATTGACAATGCCTTCCATCTTGAAGCACATTCTATTTGGAGTGGGGACCAAAACACAATCCCTATGTTCCTTCTCACTCCCTGGCCACTCCTTGGTCCTGTGTGCAGGTTCATTTCATCTGCTAAACATCTAAACTTCAAACAACCCAGAACTCAGTATTTTAACTTCTCTATCTACACTTAGTGTCTTGACAATGTTATATAGACTCATAGTTTTAAGAATCATTTACATTCTGGAGATTCTCAGGATTAAATCTAAAATTCAGTTTTCTCCCATGAATTTTAGATTCCAATGTTTAACTGCCTGGTCAACAGCTCCATGTGGGTACAGAGAAGGCCTCACAAGCCTAATATAGCTAAAACTAAACTCTTGATTCATAAAAACCCCCTGCCCCCACAAATTTCTTCATCTTATTAAATGACATCACAACTCACCAGACACACAGACCAAATCATAGTAAACAACCTTCCATCAGTTTTTACAAACCCTACCTTCAGTTCAGCAAGTCCCATTAATTCTCCATCTACACATATTCTCAATCACCTCTTCCCACCACTGCCATTGCTTCCACTATCATCCAATGACCATCATTTCCTAATGAGATACTATAGTATTTTCTTGACTGGTATACCTGAGACCACTGAGGCTGATAGAGTAATCTTGGAAAACAATATACTTCCCAGTACTGCCCTATCCACAACCATCTCATGTCTGTCTCAGAGTTCCATGTAACTCTAACAGTGGCCCACAAGGACTTGCATGATAACTGACCTTGTCTCATATTGCCCTCCCCCATGCTCACTACTGGCTTCCTTCTCTTCTTTAAATATATCAGTTCCTTTCCTATTTCAGAGCTGCTTACACTGTAATCCCTAGTGTCTGAATACTCTACCACCAAATCTTCACATGACTTATTCGCTAACTTCATTTAGAACTCTCTCTGCTCAAATGCCACCTTCTCTGAAGAGCCTCTCAAGACCTCCCTATATAAAATGGTTCTTCCCTCTATTTCCCACAAGTCCTTTCATTATTCTCTCCAGTATTCATCAAAGCAATTCCACAGTAAAAATCATAGCAAATTTTAAGTATTTATCTGTTATCTTAGTCTATGAAAATGTAGCAGTAGCCACATGGCCAATGCTTAATTTGGATATGGCAAAGACATCCAAAAATTATTTCTGAATTCACAAATTCAAGTATCATATATTCTATATAACCTTATCTCCAAATAGGAAGATGGAATAAAGAATCCTAAATATCAACAAGATCTGTACATTCCTGAAACTTGGTTATACTTAATTAAATCACTACTGTTCCAGGCCAATAAGTCAAATTTATTTTTTTCTTCTACTAGTAGACTACAGTGGCAAAAGAAAACAAAAACTGTAACATTTTACGTTTCAGAGATTTCTTAAAAATCTGGATAAAACCAAAAATTTTATATATATATATATATATCTCATAAAGTCGTCACTGCGTATGCCACTGTGTGAGAAGAACATATTCAATTCTGGTATTCCACTGTCTTTCTTGCTCAGAAATACCTGTATTTATCTATACAATTCCAAAAAAATTAAAGCAGGAGTACAGACAGAAAACCAAAGTAGGTCAGTTGAATGAGCCAAGTTTTGGGAAATTCTTAGAAGTATTAAGAACATATAAATGGCAAATTAAAATTTTTTCAATATGAAGTGTTATTGAATTTATTCATATCTATTATTATAGTAAGCCACAATATATGCAATATGCAATTTTAGTATCTGAAGGTTATCATCCACAAAGTCCCTCACCATGTATGTGAATGTCTAATTCATTGAAATTCAGACACAAAAGTGGTCAATAACCGAAGTCTTAAAGAAATAGATATGCAAGTTGTAAGCCTCAGAAATAGTGTGAATATGTTTTTCTCTTACTTTTCTGTTTAATGATAGTGTTATTTCTACTATTATTACTGACACATTTATAGCATTTACTACATGCCATCTTACATATATTAAATCACGTACCCTCATAACAAACCCTTTGCTAGTAAGAAACCTGTCATGTTCACTGCTTAATCCAGGGGTTGACAAACGAAGGCCTGTAGGCCAAATGAGGCCAGCCATCTGTTTCTGTAAATAAAGTTTTACTGGAATTAGACACATTCATTCATTAATATATTGTCTATGACTGCTTTCATGCTACAATGGCAGAGCTGAGTAGTTGCAACTGATATCATGTGGTCTACATAAAAGCCAAAAAATGTTCATGATTTGGCTTTTACAGAGTTTGCTGGTCCATGGTTTAACCTAATCAATACAAGGTGTGGCTTAATTTTCCATGTGCTAACTTTTTACTGAATATTTGGTTGATTGCTTTTAATAGTATTATTGAGGTAACCAAAACTAGTTGTAGTGATGACCCTAAAAGTTGCTGTCAACAACCAATTTTTTGTCTTTTTACATTTATTTTTTTATTAAATATAATTTATTGTCAAATTGGTTTCCATACAACACCCAGTGCTCATCCCAAAAGGTGCCCTCCTCAATGCCCATCATTTACAACTTTATTATTAAATTTTTTTATTTACTTATTTATTTTGAGAGAGAGAGAGAAAGCACAAGCAGGGAAGGGGCAGACAGAGAGGAAGAGAGAGAGGATCCTAAGGAGGCTCTGGGCTGCCAGCACAGAGCCCAACATGGGGTTCAAACTTCTGAACCGTGAGATCATGATCTGAGCTGAAACCAAGAGTTGGTCGCCTAACTGACTGAGCCACCCAGGTGCCCCCACATTTGTAACTTTAATGCTAGCCAAGTCAAAATGTAAAAAGTAAAAGATTATAATAAAAGCATTATTTGTTTTAATAATCTCTTAAATAAAGCAATGCATTCCTCCTGCAAAGCAGCTAGTCCCACTACACCCTGAGCTGTCCAGTGGCTGATGTCTGGCTTACGTATATTTGTACCACCAGCACTTAACACAGTGCATGGCATGAGGTTGGACCTCTATGAATATGTGGCACAGATCCACCAACAAAGTAGATCCTTTTCATACAAATGGAACTCCTTCCTCCACCCAATTTAATCATCAGATTGCACAACTGAATATTACATGATATATTCTAAAGTTCTCATGCCCTTACATTGTCTGCTTAAAAATTTGGGTCCAAATAATCTTTCCTGAGAGAGGACTTTATTTTATACAAGGAGAAAGTATTAGTATGGCACAAGACATGAGAAACAAAGATCAAATGTCACTAAAGGTAATGACATTGTATAATATTCTCCTAGACATCTTAATATAGTTTTCATAAAGACATTTATAAACATAAAATCAAACGTGTGGAATTCTGTAAATGATAACCCTTAATGTAAAGAAAAAAAAAAACCTGCCAATTAATCAGATAGTGTTTTTTTATGCTCATTTTAAACTCACTATGCTTGTTTAAATGTTAACTCTGGACATTTTATGTACAAATTATCTTTCTAAAATTATTTCTTCAAATTTTTTCTTGGCATTTGTATTTCAAAAACATAAAAAAATTAATCACTTTAGTTCGAAAAAAACTATTCATTAATTCTATTGCTGCAGGATACTCTGAGTTTTGCTAGTCCTTGCCAAGTCATTTCTGACAACTTGTATTTAGAAAAATGCCCTCTTGGTATATGATTCCATGATCTAGGTCAAGGAGAAAAATAAGGTGGGGGAACAAAAAAAGAAAATGTTAACCAAACACTAAAAAGAGCACAACATGAGGGAATACTAAAAACTTAGTAAACAAAGTTGGGGACCTTTTTTCAGCTAGTGGAAAGAGATGAACGATGTTGTACATCTTTCCTTCCATTTTAGAAGTCTTGGTGAGGGTATATGTGAGGAGAGATGGAACAAAACTCCTCAGTGAAAGTAATGAGGTCATCCCCTCCAATGCCTTCAGGGATGTTGTAGATCTGGATGTTCTTCATTCTGTTTCTATTCTTCTCCTATGTAGGTACAGTGATTTCATTTCAGAGCCCACTACAGTTCATTACAAGGTGCATTTCTCCTTGTAGACTGAAGCGTTCTTCCAAGCAACCCTCACAATCTGATGTTCCTACTTTAAATGCCTGTATCTTCAGCTCAAAAATCCCAGTCACATGTCTCAAAAAAAAGTTAATGCCTTTATAACAGGAAATGGTCTCTCTGTACTGGCCCCTCCATGTTTTGCCCTTTTTTTGTGTGTTTTATTCATCTTGAATTTTAGCCATGGGTCAAACATGCCAGCTTGTAACCACTGGGAAAGTCAGGGAAATAAGGAGTGGAAAACAACTCAATAGACTTCCTGACCTTACTGTTATTAGTTTACTGTTCTCTTCCACAGAGCCTCTTGTGAAAGACAGACTGATCTTCTTCATTTTTTTATGCTGTGAGAAGACAGGTTGAGAGCCCTTTTGACATTCTTATCTTATTCGGTTATATTTTAAGTGGCTATCTTGTTTTCTTAAGGGAAAATATTAACAGAGCCTTTTAAATTAACTGGGTTAATTCTTAGTCTACTTCATGCTATTTTTGAGGAAATTTTTTTTCAGTAGTGTTATTGAGAAGAGATCTTACAAGGAGATTTACTAAATTAATGAAAAATTACACCAGGCAACAATAAAACATAGTTTAGCATACTTTACACATTATATTATGTTCTAACACGGTTGAAAATATGGCTAAGGTAAACGTTGAAAATGTTGCTTTAAAGTCTATCTAGCCTTGATTATTGGTCTGTTTCTGTCAACAAAGAGTTGGATTAGTAAGGTCACAGGGACAATTAGGCTCAATGGGCACCACTGCTCACTATGCAAAGAGAAGGAATAAATAAGTAATTAGCATTATATACTCTCTCCCCCAAATAATTTACAAATATTGAGTGCATTCAATATGCTCAACAGCAGTATGAGAACTTGCTGTGTGTTTTTGTTCTTAACCCTCAAAACAACCTAATGAGTTAGGTAATATTATTAGCTCCATTTGACAGATGAAAAGACTGAGCACACAAGTAACTTGCTTAGGAGCATAGAAGGGCTTTCATCTTGATCATGGTCTACTATTACCCATGGTTTTCACCTTCACATAAATAGTTTGGATTATGTTTTCTGCGTTATAATAGACTGCAAAACAGTGACAAGATAATCACAGTTTGGGCAAAGCAATTTATGTCAACATCTAGCTAGCATCTGTTTTCTTAGAGGATAGTTTTTTTGAAAACACACACATAATATGAAGTGGTATCCTCAATCGAGTAATTATTTTTAAAACATAAACATCATAAACTACTTGTAATATTTCAAATTTTTATTATAACAATCATCTCAAATAAACTAAGATAGATATTAGGTTTTTGGAAATTTTGAAATACACTTTCAAAATAGTTCAGATCTTTTTTGTAGGTGATCATTGTCTGTCATGCCTGCATGTATTAAGTTAAACTGCACACTTACAATGCATTTCTGTGTAGTATTAATTGCTAAGGAATCAAATCTAACCAACTATAAAGTACACCCTCTACCCTTCACAGAATGATTCACTCTTCTTCTAATGGAATTTGGAGAACAAAGATAAATAATATTAGTAAAAATGACTTACCAAAAGTGCACATCCGATTAAATTATCTTGATAGTTTTGACTCCCCATGATTCACTGGAGAAAATAAGCGCTCCTTAGTAATGTATATAATGAGACCATGATCTGACCCTATCTCTTGCTTGAGATAGCCTAATATTTATGTCAAATTATTTGGAGTTCTCTGAGTGATCTAAGTTTCACACACCTCTTTACTTTGTCCATGCCCTCCATTGTCTATCAAAATAGTGAGGTTTTCATTGAATAATCAGACCACATGGTACATTTTCCTTAAAACTTTCCTCGTTACCACAGTCAGTAAACTTAAACACTACCACCTTACAGAGTTTCTATGACAGACCCTTTGACACTTTTATATTTATAGATCTTCTAACTCCTTCTACACAGTAAAGTCCCAGGGGGCAGCTACCTTATCTTCATTATCTTTTTATGTCTAGCATTTAGTATATTTAGCAGGTAATTGATAAGTGATTCCTGGATGAAAAATAAATCATTTTTTTCAGCTTTTTTTTTCTTTTTTCTTTTTTTGTTTCTGACAGAGAGTGTGTGTGAACGCACATTGCGGGGAGAGGGGCAGTGGGAGAGGGAGGTAAAGAATCTTGAGCACACTCCATGCCCAACATGGAGTCCAACACACAGGGCTAGATCTCACAACCATGAGATCTTGACCTGAGCACATACCAAGAGTCAGATGCTTAATGGACTGAGCCACCAAGGTGTCCCAGCCTTATTTTCCCCCTAATTTTACTGTTTATTTTCCTCATCTTGATTACCTCTACAGCCCTACTTTCCTGACACTAATTACAGGCTAACAAACATAGTAGCTGCATTTAGCAAACATTTTCTGAGAATATGTATTGTAACAACAAACTTTTGTTAGAGGCACACGTGTATATGTTACGTGTGTATATGCTCCTGTGTGTGTGGAGGGGGGCGCGCTTGTGTGTGCCTGTGTGTGTGTTGGGGGTAGAGAACTGTATATAAAGGTGTAATAATTTGGTACAAAATCTTTGCTATTTAACCACAGCCCTACTCTTCAGGACCTCCATACATTTATTTCATAGTCAAGGTGGATAATTTCAATGGGGTTGGCAAAGTTCCTTTTCAAATGTAAATTTATTGGGAAGCCAATGACACATAAATTTCAGGGCCCTTTCAATACCATGGGCCCTTCTCATCGAAATTGCAGGCATTTACATTCATAATTTATTTTATGCAATAGCACTGAAGTTGCTGTAGGCACTTTGCATTCATAATTTTGTTTTCTTTTTCATAAAGCACCTCTCCCCAAATTGTAATAACTCAGAAACTTAAAAAACCTGGACACATACCCTGCCTGTATTTTCAGCAGTAGCTATTATTTATTGAGCACTTCCTATGTGCCAAGCACTGTTCTGATTGACATGTATTTATATCTATATATATCAGGATATTCAGCAGCCCATAATCATACTTAAGAGTTCTCAGTGTACTAGATGTACTATGCTAAATGCTATTCAAATATCAATGCACTGAATTTTCACAGAAACCCTGTGAGGAGGTGTTTCCATTGTCTCCTTTTTACAAGTGAAGATAGGGAAGTGCAGAGAGCTCAAGGAACTTGGCCCAAATCATATAGGCAAGATGTGAAGTCAAGCAATCAGGGACCAACTCCTCTGCATACTTAACCAATACCCTACATAGCCTCAGTCATAATTCACCCTATGGTTTTTGATGACTGCAAGTCCAACACAACAAGAACATGTCTTTCATTCCTTTAATATCTTACTTAAGACCTCACATAGAAATATCTCTGAGAGATTAACACATTGACTTATATTTATGCACATGAATTATGCCCATATATAAATACTAAGAGTGTGGAAAAATCAGTACCAAGAAAATGTAGAGTAGGTAAAACACCAAAATGGCAAGCTTTGCCAACTTAATCATATTAAGTAGTTTTGGTTCTGAATGTTGAAAACAGCAGGCTATGAAGGTTAACATGGGAGTGAACCAAAGCTGTTACAAGACCACAAACTGCTCAGTATCAAACAGAAATCTTTTATATTCCTCCAATTTTATGCAATGTAATACAAATAACAGAAGCTATTATTTAGCAACTTAACTCCGCAGTTATGGGGCTGGCTTGTTCTTGGGAATGAAATATTTTAAATAGTCATAAATACTATACATCATACCATCTTATTAGCTTCATTTGTATAATGTGCAATAGTTGTCTAATTTAAAATGTGTGTGTATACCAAAAGTCCAGTATCATTTACTTCTTACATTTAGCTTCACTTCAGGCTATACTTAGCGCTTCACTGAAATCTTGGTGTGTTCCTGTTCTCTGCCATAAGGTAACTGTTGCAATTCCAAAGGTCATATGTGGCAACTGAGTGGAACAAAGGTTCCCAAACACCTCTTGTTGCCATTTTAGGCAGGTGGTGTTAGATGACTATATTCTCAGCCACCTCAGTGCCTGAGGTTCAGGGAGATAATTTTTTAAGCTCTAATAGAATTTTCATGAAGGCAATTTGTCTTCAATGCATGAGATGTGAATTGCTCAGATATCCCCAGATTTTGTCTGAGAATTCAAGCAAGGATGCTGTCAAATAGTAGCTTTGGCTATTCTGATCATAGGTAAAAAGCAATACAATTATAGCATCATTTGGGGATTCCGTTTATACAAAAATTTTAATTGATGTGCCATTTTGTGGTCACCAGAATTAATAGGCCTTTTTGGAGGCCTCTACTTAATAACAATAAAGTACCATTTTTTTCTCAGATTTAATGTAGAAAGAATTAATGCCCCTCACGGTCTCATAGCCTGACCTTTAAGTGCTCCTTGGATGGCAACTACTGTACTGTTTCATCCTCAGTGATTCTCTGCATTTATACATTCAGCATTCTCAGTTGTTTTTCATAAAATCGGGGTATTAATTGTGGATGGACAGAGCGAGCTGTTTTTGTACGCAGATAACACTTTACTAAGGGAGGAATTTTCACCAAGATTTAGAAAACGCTTAATATCCAAAGCACCCAAATAATTTGTACTGATATTCAGGTCCTAGAAATTATTGTGAATGCAACACCATAACTGATCTAGGAGGCTGTACACCAGTAAAATTTCATTTTTGCAAATAAGTATGCATTTAAAGAGTTAGTAACTATCACCTCCCTCAGCCTCCATCTCAGTGACACATGGCAAAATGACCTGCAATGGGATGGCAGATCTCCCATTTCCCTGATCCTGGAGACACACAACAAAACAAAGCACCAACATGCTCATCCTAAATAGCAGGGTGTCAAGACTCTTCTAGGCAAGGGTGGGTGAGTCCTTAACTGAAGCCTCCGTTACAAAATTGCTTAATAGGGTCTAGTAGCATGCAAAAGTGTTTTTCAACATATCAGCATCAAAGGAGACCTGGCAAAGAGTCACCAAGTGGTCTTAATTTGCCAAACAGGGTAAACAAACCTCCTTTGACTGGCAGATGCAAGAGAAACTATACTTTTCTGGAGTAGCTGGCAGAGTTCAAATTGAAGGGAAGTATTAGGTTCGACAAAGTAAATCAACACAACATGCAAGTTCATCTAGTAACAGCTTCCTGGACAAGCACAGGGGTATTTAAGTGTATGATGAAAGACCAGGCTTTAAAACTTGAAACCAAATATGAATAAAGGGGCCTAAATATTTATCCATTTGAGGAAAAGAATCTTTTTTGTATGTGGTAGTGTAGGTCTTCCTTCCGAAGAAGCAGATAGTAAGATGGGATTCCATAAGCCAAAGGGTGGTTGGGGTGGTGGGAGAGGCACCTATGAAAGAAAACAGGAGGAAGCTGGAGGAGGTTGGAAGAACCATCCCACTACAATGCCTGTCTTACCTCTTTGAAGGAGAGGGGGAAGGGAGTGAGCAGAGAAGCAGGCTTTCAACTGGAGTACAAATCTAAGAAAAGTTTCAGCCAAACTGATTAGGGAGTCCTTGAGCCAAAGTCTCTATGAGAGGAATCACACATGTTACAGGAACGGGCCTGCCCTTGCGCCTCAGTCACTGGAGGTAAGCTCTGGTGAGAGGTGGCCTGGGCACTAAAGCCTGTGAACAGAGTGCAGAACCTGGAGCCAGCAGTCAATTACACTCCCCATACTGGGAAATGTGACCAGGTGTTTTCACGACAGTCACAAAGCATTCAGTTACTATGCCTTCATGAAAGTAACCCCTTTAATAAAAGTCTGAGCCTCAACTATATAAATGAGTGATTTAACGCACACTTAGAAAAATCAAATATGTTTCGCCTACAGATAAATGAAAATCACTGCACAAAGTACAGCTAGAATAACAAAAGATTTCAATTAAGCATAAAAATGTAAAATCATCCTAATTAGTCCCTTCAAATGTATTCTTTGTTTACTGGCATTAACAGCTTGTAATACATGTAAGCACACATTACTTTTAAGATCTTTGTCTGGCACAAAAATACTGGTATCAATTGAATAAAACCACCAGAGCGTTATCAGTGAAACTGCTCAGATAAAGAAAACAAAGTTTCATAGGAGAGGGGACAAAGGGAAACCGAAATTTATGGGATTAAGATGTAGAGTACAAAATGTGTATGTCTCTATGCTAGGAGTTTTGGAACAAGGGACAAAGGTGAGCAAGAAAGACACCTATTTACTAGCCTATGTATAATAGGGGAGGAGTTCCATTTTGCTCTGGTACTGCAAGCTGTCAAAGGGCTGGCTTCATTCAGTTCATGACATCTGTTTATATTGGTGGAAACTTGAATATATGGGTTGTTTGCGCGAATAACAGCTGACCTGGGACATTCTTTTTCCTGAGTGCACAAAAGTAGTTCTCACAATGACGTGCACGGGTACTGATACTGATAATTTAGACACCTGCTCACATGTTTTGCCACATTATGTCATTCTGTGTATTTTCTATGATACCCAGAAATCTGGGCCAAAGGTTTACGGGGCCCCTCGGATGTAACTGTGGCAACCATATGCTATCTTCCATGTACAGGCATCTGAAGGTAGTTTCGTGCACAGAGTATCAGAGATAAAGGATTTATTCCCAGTCTTTCTGAACGATCTTTGGAAAACCAGTCGCCATACCATGAATGCTAGCTGCCGGCTCTCAGTAAAATAGGGACATTACAATAGGTACATTTTTCACATAGGTCCACAGGGCCCAAAGAATTTCCAAGTGTACCTCCTGAGATCACTCTAGAATCAAAGAAAAACTGAGATGGTGGGGCAGTGCTGTTTGCAGTATGATATTTGTGCTGCATAAAAGATATCATATGAAGAAACACTTTGAAGACTGAAAATATCTACATTATGTGATTTCTAAAGTGTCTGCAGCTATACTATTCCAATCTTTTGATTAGAATTATAAATAATGGGGGATTTACAAAGAGTGAGGTGATCCTAGAAAATAACTTTCTACACCTGCACCTTGTTGTGTCAAGTATACCCAAACAGCAGCAGTGGGTGAACAATACTATCTCATTTACATCCTGTTGAGTATCACATAGTGTGGGAAGTTGAAAAATATCACAAGATCTCTTCATCCTAATTCCCCAAAACCCTCAAATGTTACCTTATAGGCAATAAAAGGATCTTTGCATATGCAGTCAAGTTAAGGATACTGAGATGGAAAGATTTTCCAGGTGGGCATGCAATGCAGTAACATGCATCCTTTTATTTACTTTAAAAAATTTTTTTAATATTTATTAATTTTGAGAGAGAGAGATACAGAGAGCAAGCAGGGAAGGGGCAGAGAGAGAGGGAGACACAGAATCTGAAACAGGCTCCAGGTTCTGAGCTGTCAGCACAGAGCCTAATGCGGGGCTCGAACTCACAGACCACAAGATCATGACCTGAGCTATAGTTGGCCGCCCAACCGACTGAGCCACCCAGGCGACCCACACGCATCTTTTTAGAAGGGAGGCAGTTAGAGATGTGACACAGAAAACAAGGTGGGACACAGAGAGATTTGAAGATGATGGCACTGAGATTGATGTGGCCACAAGCCAAGGAATGCAAGCAGCCACTATAAGCTGCAAGAGGCAATGAATGGATCCCCCACCCCTGGAGCCTGCAAAGAAACAATGGCCCTGCCAACACCTTGATTTCATCCCAGTGGTAATGATTTCAAACCTTCGGGCCTCCAGAACTATAAGATGATACCTGTCTGTTGTTTTAAGCCAAACTTGTGGTAATTTGTTGCAGCGACCAAAGGAATCTACTACAGAGGCAAAAGTCTCTCTTAATCTCATGTCCTATTTTCCACCTTCTGGAAACAATGCAAGCCAGCCAAATACAAATAGAGATGGTAGAGTTATAAGGTCACCTGTGAAGATCGCTGAATTAATTCTTAGAATGTATTATCTATTCGTTTGTTACCATCTTAGTAACCTGGAAGAAAAGACAGTTTTTTCTTAAGTAAACACTTCATTAAAGTAAATCATATGAACAGAAAAGTAATCTTAAGTACAGAACACAATCAATTTTCATGAAGTAAATATGCTTATATAAGTAATACCAGAAGCAAGCCTCATCTTCCTTCTAGTCACTAACCTCTAATGGTAACCACTATCTTCACTTCTAACACCCAAAAGATTCATATTCTCTTCTTTTGTAATTTATCTAAATGGAGTAATATATACTTTTCTGATTCTGTCAACTTTTGCTTAACATTTTATTTTTCACATTCTCCTATATTGTTGTCTGTAACAGACTATTCATATTGCTACATTGGATATTCTTATTGCTCTATGATGATAATCACAGAGGAATTTATCCACTGGGATCATTTGGATTGTTTCTACTTTTAAACTACTGTAAAATACACCACTATGAACACTTTTGAGAAGAACATTTCACCTATTACTTTTAGGTCAACAGTGCCTGGGCTGAACACGTTGGAACAGAGGGCATGCATATTTGGAAGAGACGATCTTACAAGAGTAGTATTTTATAAGAATATTATTTGACCTTAAAATTGTAGATGAATTCAGAACAACCTAAGTCCTTTGATTAGATGTTCTTTTTTTTGAATTGTATTTATTTATTTTGAAAGAGAGAGAGAGCAACATGAGCATGGGAGGGGCACAGAGAGAGGGAGAAAGAGAATTCCCAGTGGGCTCTGTGCTGTCAGCACACAGAGCCCAACACAGGGCTTGATCTCATGAACTATGAGATCACAACCTGAGGCGAAACCAAGAGTCAGATGCTTAACCAAGACACCCAGGTGCCCCTGATTAGACTTTTTTACAGGTTGTGATCTTGTGATGGTGGGATCCAGGTCCATGCTATGTGTGGAGCCTGTTTGGGATTCTCTCTCTCCCTCTCTCTGCCCCTCCCCTGCTTGTGTTCTCGTTCTCTCTCTCTCTGTCTCTCTCTCTCTCTCTCTCTCTCAAAATAAGTAAATAAATTTAAAAAAAATATGTTCTTAGAGAAACTGATTAAACTCTGAAGTAAAGTCATATTTGTATTTATCGTATTTTTTAAAGGTCAGTTTGATGCAGTAGAATATTTCTTAAATCAAAATTTAAAAAATTCTCAAACTTGGTACCTGGCCTATTTGAAGTTTCTCTTTCATTTGATTTTCTTGGAGAAAGAACATCAGACCCACAAAAGTTCATAGTAAAGGTTACATGTTATCTCTAGAAAAGCATCTAAGGCATTTTGATAGTCTTGCAACTTCTCATATAATCCAGAAGGATGTAAAACTTCAATGAAGTGCATATTCTCAGACTTGAGAAAGATGAAAATATAATTAGTCCAATTGTGTTTCTGTGAGATATTTCCAACACTTCCTGCCAGCAGAACAATGGTAATTTTTCCCTTTTCAGAAGAAATAGATTCTTTTTTAAACATTCTAACTTTGAATATAGTTTTATGGGTTGTTTTTTAGGGGGAGATTGCCTTTTTTCCTCCTCCCTAGGACAGTAAAGCTCTGAGCTCTATACAACCATGGAGAAAAGAAGAAAAATCTGAAGTCTAATGTCTTACAGACTCAGAATGAAAGCACATACAACACCATCTTGGAAAATTAGGTCACGTTAACAGAATCGTGTGCTCACTTTGCACTTGAAAGTCCAACATTGGAAAAATATGACCATTTTAGTGGCAGGCTTATGTCAGTAGTTATGAAAACAAGGCGTGACCCACTGAAAATACTCTCCTTTTCTTGTTCTGTCTTTCTAATTATTTCAGATTGAGCTGGAATTTCTGTCTTACTAACACCTTACTTCTCATCTAGCATTGGTCCTTCACTCAGAACAAATTTGTGAAAGGCTGAACTCAAATCTGGAAGCATCCCAAGAATCCATGATCATACAAGAATATTGTTAAGTAAAGGGTACACAGCTCTTGGCTAGGCACAGTTTTTAAATAAACAGGTTAAGTGAAGGAAAAAAAAAATAGATGAATCTGTTAAATACGAAAACAGAAATTAAAAACAAAGAACATACTGATTGTTTTCTCTACTGTAAAAGGACACACTTGAGAAAAGAGTATATAGTAAATACTTCCCTAGTATTTAAAATATATTAGAAATAATTCATTCCATCAATCAACATTTATTAAGCAAGGCACTCTTTTAAGGATTGGGGATACTGAGGAAAACAGGCAAAAATCTCACTCTTGCTATGAAACTTACCAAGTGAAGGGAGAAAGACAATAAAAAAATAAATTATATAACATGTCAGTGGTGTTAAGAGCTAAGGGGGCTGGTGGTAGTTTGCAATTTTAAATAGGTATCCAAGGTCTCACAAAGCACTCATACATGAGGCAATGTCTGAAGGAGGTGACAGGGTAAGGTGGGTTAGAAGGAAGGCATGAGTCATTAGGCAGGCTGAGGAAAAAGCAAGTGAAGGGAAGAGCTAGTGGGGGCGCTGACGTGTCTGGTGTTAGAGAGAAGAACTGTGCCCTGGAGTGGACCAATCAAGAGGGAGACAGACCACGGCAAGTAGGAGCCACACAAATATACTGTTGTAAGCAACTGTAGAGACTTGGGGTTTTATTCGTAGAAAGATGAGAGACCACTCATAAGCAGATATTAAATAGAGGAAGGTATCATAAAATTTTTTTCAAAACTTCACACTGGCTGTTATATGGAGAAAAAACTAAAAGGGGGTAATGGTGAAAGCAGAAAAAAATGGTAAAAATTAAACAGGTGAGAGATGAGGGAGTCTGGACCAACATGTAGCAGCAAATGACCTGAAAAGTGGTCAAATTCTCAATCTATTTTTAAGACAAAGTTGAGAGAATTTGTTGTTGGGCTGGAGCATATGAGAAAGAGGAGTCAAGAGTAATCTAAGGTTTTGGCCTGAGCACCTAGAGGAATGGAGTTACCACTGAAGAAGAATGGGAAGTATCAGGTGTGGGAGAGAAGATAAGGAATGTGTTTGGGGTTGCCTAAGTGTGATAGTTGTATTGAGACCACAACTAAAGATGCAGATGAGCCAGACAGATAGAGCAGTCTGGGGATCCAAGGAGACATCCAGGGTAGTGATGAAAATTTGAGAATCATCAAACTATAGAGGGTATTTAAAGTCATGGTATTCGGGGGTGACTTGGCAACTAAGTCAGAGGCTTAGGTCAGCTCAGGTAATGACTTCACAGCTCTTGAGTTTGAGCCTCAAATGGGGCTCTGTGCAGAGAGCTCAGGGCCTGGAGCCTGCTTCAGACTCTGTTTCTCCCTTTCTGTTTGCTCCTCCCCTGCTCATGCTCGCTCGCTCTCTCTCTCGCTCTCTCTCTCTCTCTCTCGCTCTCTCTCTCTTAAAAATAAACAAACATTAAAAAAATTAAAATAAATAAATAAATAAATAAATAAATAAATAAATAAATAAAGTCATGGTATTCAAAGAGATCCCCAAGACAGTTGAGTATACACACACAAGCAAAGCATCCAAGGATTGAACCCTAGGGCCCTTCAGTGTTGAGCAGCATATAGTTTATCTGGAACTCATGAAAAGAAGCATTCCAAAGATAATCTCAAAGGAATTCTAGAAATGATCCCTTAAAACAAAATATTACAAAGTAAGATCATACACTAAGTGGTGATTTTAACAAGATGCTTTCTAAAATTACTTCCAAATGTTGTAAGATCTTATGACTAGTAATGAAATCTTCCTTTATCCTCAAAAAATTGTAATAAATGAATCTTTAATATAAGTATGCATAAGTATGACGTGTATATCTCACATATGAGGATCAATCTTTTCCTGTTCAGATAATATCTTATAGTAAAAAAATTGCTTCTTGGATTTTAAATTTAAGCATTTATTTGGTAGATGTTTCAAAAAGTTGCCATTAGATTCATGAAAATCAGTGACAAATATAAAAAGTACATTAATGCACCTCACCAAAGAAGACACACAAATGACAAATAAGCATATGAAAAGATGCTTCACATCATACATCTCAAAGAAATGCAAACTAAAACATTGAGATACTACTACACACTTAAGAGAATGGCCAAAATTTGGAACACTGACATATCATATGCCACAGAGAATATGGAACAAAAGGAACTGTCATTCACTGGTGGGAGGAATACAAAATGGTACAGCAGTTTGTAATAGCAGGCAGTGTGGCACTTTATTACAGAACTAAATATACTCTTGTCATACAATCTAGCAATTATGCAGGTTGATGTTTACCCAAAGAAGCTGTAAACTTAAGTCCACACAAAACCCTCCACACTGATGTTTACAGCAGTTTCACTCATAACTGCCCAAACTTGGAAGCAAGCAACATTAATAGATTAATAAACCAGTACAACCAGATTAAAGAATATTATTTGCCACTAAAAATAAATGAGCTATCAAGCCATGTTAAGTCATGGAGGAATCATGAATTCGTATTGCCAAGTGGAAAGAGCCAATATGAAAAGTCTAAATACTGTGTGACTCTAACCACATGGCCTTCTTGAGAAGGCAAACCTATGGAGACAATAAAAGCTCAGTGGTTACCAGGGGTTAGGGGAGGGGAAGAATAAGGAACACAGGATTTTTAGGACAGTGAAGATAATCTGTATGATACTATAATGATAGATATACGTCATTACACATTTGTTCAAACCCACAGAATGTACAAAACCAAGAGTGGACCACGATGTAAACTATAAACTTTGGGTGATTTTGAGGTGTTATATAGGATCATCAATTGTAAAAAATTCACCACTCTGGTGAGACAATGATAATGGGAGAGGCTATGCATGTGTGGGGGCAGGGGATGTATGCAACTCTGTCCCTTGCTCTCAATGTTGCTCTTGACCTAAAACTATCCTTAACAAATTCAATTCTTGGGGCACCTGGGTGGCTTAGTCAGGTGGGTGTCTGACTTCGGCTCAGGTCAAGATCTCGCAGTCTGTGAGTTCGAGCCCCACGTCGGCCTCTATGCTGACAGCTCAGAACCTAGAGCCTGCTTCGGATTGTGTGTCTCCCTCTCTTCTGCCCTTCCTCTGCTTGTGTGCTCTCTTTCTCTCTCTCAAAGGTAAATAAACATTAATTTTTTTTTAATTTCAATTCTTTGTTTTTAAAAATTATTAATCAGACCAAAAGTACTCTGTGCTCTCTTGGTGAAATCCTATGTTGATTTAACCAAGATATGTAGAGATACTGAATAATTGCCCTTTACTATGATAGAGCTAGATTATTTTAAGTCATTTGAGGGGAGAAATTTTTCAGATTGATGATTTTGATACATGTTTATCTTTTTAGTAGATATAAATAAGGTTATGTATGTCAAAAACAATTATTAAAAATTGAACATTTCAGAAAAATAACAATATTTAGTGGCTAAACATACCTATCAATTTCAATATGGGACCTTAATTTTGGACTATATATATATCTTATGTTTGTGTGACCATTCCTTAACTTCTATAAACCCTGGGGGAAGATGCCTAATATGCAATGCCTCACATTATTCCTCCTGCATGGACTGACTCTGTACATGTGGAATCTACCTTTAACAACATTGCAAATAATACCTTTTACCTCCATTTCCACCCTGGTCATCTTAAGAAGATTCAATATTTAAATGCTATCAAACTATAGATGATGCCTTAACACAATTTCAACACAAACTACACCTCATGATTCTCAAGGAAACCCTGTCTATCTGTCAAGTAATACATTCTTTCCTTAATGTAGCCAGTTTAAGCTACATTTTCAAACACAAATATTTAATCCTAAAAAAACAGTCTATGGGAAAGTAAATTGTTTAGAGAAAATGTTCTTTTTTAATTAAATATTCTTCCTCATGAGACCTAAAGAGTCCTAGATAACTCTGTGAAAGCCCATTAACCTCCTATCATCTTGAAGGAATTCTAACAATACAAAGCTAGGAAGTGACCATGTGTTAAAATAAGACATGAATACCCACCAGAGCTAAGTGAGCCTACCACTACTAAAGGGTTGGTTCATCTACTAGTAAGATCTTACACATGTCTCACAGTTGCCTAGTTGTTGGCTGGTGTAACTAAGCCACATGCCTCTCATCACCTGGTGGTGGCATATTTCCAAAAGAACAAATGGAAGCATTCAAGTTTTCTTGAGGCTAAGGTTAGAAAAGGCATGATGCCAGTTTTACCACATTCTGTTAATACAAGCAAATCACAAGGCCAGACACAATTCAAGAGGTAGAAAAGTAAGTTCCACTTCTTGAAGGAAGGAAAAGATATCACAAATGGCAGGAGGGAGAGGCAAGAGAAGGGGTATGGTTACTAAGGCTGAAGCAAGAGGGGAAGTGTTAGGAGATGAGGTCACAGACCTAAGCAGGGAATCTATCAACAGTGAAAGCCAGGAGACCAGATCAGAGGCTACGGAAACAATCCAGCAAAGAAATCAAACCACTGATTTTCAAGTAGCAAGCTTGCCATACATGTTGCCTGAAAAAAATTTCACCGTAAGGAGAAAGCATTTGAAACTCAAATAAGGCATGCTTCACCAACGTCCTACTCTGAATATCTTGTGTTTTCATGTTCTAATCCACTTGTTCTTGCCACCAATGTTTAGTTTTTATGACAAGGCAAGATATGGAATAGAAAAATAAAGTAAAATTTGACTGTGTGGCAATTCCTACAATTTTCAATTAATTAACATGCTTTTTTAAACTCCAAAGATATAGTACTTTAAATTTGTATGTAATTGTCTTCAGGAAATCAGAAGATTGAAGTTATAAAAAAATCCATAATAAATGATTCACCAAAGAGCCAATCTAGCAACAAGTATATTGACCACTGAAGTGACAATAGGAACATAACAAACTCTTCATAATGATGAAAGCTGTACATGTGACAGCTAGCACATGCAACAGCAACATTGCTTTAATGGATGGTACTTCAGACATTTACAGTAATTTTTTTTTACAGATTTCCTATCTTTTAATTTCAGTTCATTAATTATAAGAGACAATGATCTCAAATAGCAATGAATTATCTTGCATATATCTCCTTTATGGGTATAAAAATATATCTCAAGCCCTCTAAAAATGGTAAGACAAAAAGAATATGCTGTGCAGGTAAGCCCCAGACCCTTTAAATTCTACAGAAAAAGTAAAAGTTTTATTTCCACTTATCCATAAACATAAGCTGTAGAATTACCCGAGCTAAAAAAAAAAAAAAAAAAAAAAAGAAAAAAAGAAAAGAACAAAACATGGTAAATAGAAACATTCTATCACTTGCCTGCTTTTCTCATAGCCCATGTCTTTATTGTTTCAACCGTTTATGTGTATGATTCAGAATCAACCTTGAGAATTCATCATGAATACATGAGAATATTTTAACAGGATCATACTTATACTGTACAACCCCCCCCCCCAAAAAAAGAGCCCTATTATGTAAGTTCAGAACAAAATTCTATAACTTACCTTGAACCCTTATCCCAATAATCCTTAGTATCACAACATAAATGACTGCACTTATTTTGTATCAATCCAAGATTTTACATTGGGTGAGTGAAAGACATTAGTTTGATAATACAGCAAATTTATTTATTTTTTTACATTTTATTTTTGATAGCGACAGAGCACATGTGAGGGAGGGGCAGAGAGAGATGGAGGCAGAGAATCTGAAGCAGGCTCCAGGCTCTGAGCTGTCAGCACAGACCCAGATGCAGTGCTCGAACTCACAAACAGCGAGATCATGACCTGAGCCGAAGTCGGGTGCTCAACCGACTGAGCCACCCAGGCGCCCCGATAATACAGCAAATTTAATCCATGATTTCATTCATTTATCAAATATAGAATGAGTGTCCTCAATAGGCAAAACTCAACATGTATGGATTAAAATTCATTGTCTTGGAGATGCCTGGATGGCTCAGTCGGTTGAGCGTCTAACTCTTGACTTCGGCTCAGGTTGCAATCAGGTGGTTTGTAGGACTGAGCCCCCGCATCACTCTCTGCACTGACAGCACGGGTCCTGCTTGGAATTCTCTTTCTCCCTCTCTCTCTGGCCTCCCCGCTTCGCTCTCACTCTCTCCCTCTCTGTCTCTGTCTCAAAATAAACATTTAAAAAAAGTAATTATCTAGTAACATAATTAGGGGAAAGGAGAATGGAACATTTGCTGATAATCTGCAAAGTGTTAGACTGTTTTAGGGGCGCATTTTAGTTTCTTACAGGAATCACAGGAGGTTCAACAATTCAGTACCTTGCTGACGATCAAAACTAAAATGTACCCAACCCTGCATTAGAACAAAGAGCTACCCAACATCAATGTCTATACTCTTTTCCACTGCACCACATTTTTAAATACATGTTGGACAGTTCATAAAATAACGGTAAAAAAAAAGTATTGTTAAATAACCTTTAAGACTATTAATTACATTCACACCATAATACCTACCCAACAACTCTGGTAATTACTTCAGCTCTGGGCTCCACACTTGCCTCAAATAACAAAGCATAATTTATTTACCCGTGAAGAGCTTAATAAATATAGGAGATTCTAAATTGCAGGTAGTCAAGCTTCAAAATCCTTCTAAGTACTGATAAATACCCTGGGAGTACTGACCAACTAGAGTAAGCCATTAAGGTTATAATATCAGCTAAAAAGGTTTGGGAAATCACATCATTATATTTTCCCCACGTTACCTACTTTTGAGTCCCACATCCCCCATGGATTACTGCTTTGTCTAGAACTCAGAATTTAGCTAAAACTGATCACTACACCATTGTATGTTACTTTATGTCCATACTCCTAATAATCTCTGTTGAAATAAGTAGTCAAGTTTAAAGCTATCTAAAGTCAAATAGTTACAAGTACTTACTAATGCTTCTGACTCTTAACTAATCTACAAACCAGACCTGGAAAAAAATACATGACACACCAATGAATGATACCATACTTGCCCTGTTGTCTGTCCTTAAAAAAAAAAAAGTGTGTTTTATTTAACGTGTTTTTTACTACCCCTCACAGGTTTTATCTCATACACTCCAAAATCACTTCCCAGGCCATTACGGTGTGCAACAAAGATGGAGGATCAACGTTTCTATGATGATTTTCAATTTCACCATTTCCTTACTAATTTACACCAGAAACAGGATTTTGTGATCATGTTTTTCTCCATTAACTACTTTTAGGCAAAGCATTCTTACTAATATTCTTCAACAATAAAAATATATATTGTTTAACCTTGTTTTTCTTCTACAAACTTTATTTTTGTACTAAAAATCTTTGTCATTAACTAAAATGGGTCAGTGTGCTTTCTAACTTTAAATGTGTAGTGCACAATTCTAGGTGATCAGTGTAGCCTATGAGTTGGATTTTTTAATGTAAATTATCCTGTTAAGTTATGCGCTGTGGTAAAGCACTTATAAGAATTTCTCAGTCTCCTAGTCATCAAAGGCTTTGTGGTGAATATAAGAAGTGTAAATGTATCTAATGGTAGACTACTGGAATATTAAGTATTGCATACTTTGCTACAATAAAAATTGAAAAAGACATTTCAATAAGATTTATAACTTTCTTTAAAGCTTAGGATATTAGAATATTCAAGTAGTCACACTTTGACAAACACTGACAATATATTTCATATTACATTGAAAGTTATTTTCCTCCAAAATCATTTGTACACATATAAGACCTAATAGTCAGGGTTTGTAATGTTACGGCGAAGTAGTTTTGCTCATAAACAAGACCACTGTACAAGAACACACATAAAGTGTATTTCCATTGTAAATTAGGTACTATGCCTGTTGCCATTAAGTAGTAGAGCAGGGGAAACATAACCTAAGCTTTCTCCACAGCTCGTACTATTCCTATATCTGTCTCATTCTAACTTCCAGGGGTTTCAGTCCTGGTGGTAACCCCGTTGGGAAGTACAACGTGGACACAGCACGTTAAGTCTTCCTAAAACATCAAAAAAGAGAGGAGGTCCAAAGATGTGACATCTCAGAGTCAGAGAGCAATAAAGAAATATGTATTTACTTATGATGAAGCAAAGTCAATTCATTTTAAGTGTTTTTTCTAATATAATTAAAAATAAGATTTCTAAACAGATTATTTTTAAATACTTGAAAAGTTTTAATGCTAAAAAAGTGTGTTTACTCATGAAATCTGAATATGGTCTCTACGGAGTTAACAGCATAGCACCAGTGTCGATTTCCTGGTTATGATAACGGATGACAATTATGTAAAATGTTATCACCAATGGGGAAATTGGTTGAAAACACAAAGTAACGCTAGTATTTTTGGAACACAGTACTATTTTAAAATAATAGGTTTACAATGTATTTTGTGACATTTACTCGTAAATAAGTTGCTTTCGGACTTTCTATTGTTTTAGAATTCTGTATTTGTTAGTCTCTTCAGGTGATTAAAAAAAAAATCAGGGCTCCAATATCCAATATCATTGTGGTGCAAAAAATATAATTAGCGCTTCTTAATTTGTGTATTTTTTCTTTTCCGTCAAAGCACACTTATGAGAAAATATTTCACAATTTTAAACTCTACCATAGTTTCTGAAATGCCTTTTTACTTTGCAGGTCTTTTCAGAGATTACTTAATGAAGGTAAATGATAATATTTCTTCCTCATATTTTCCTAATGAGTGAATTATCTCAGATATCTTTGGATAAAACTTACAACCTGAATCACCCTCATGAAGACAAGTCACTGAAATATGCAATATAAACAAAATAAAATAAAATATTCCATTTAAATCATAAATTAAATAAATTCTGTCTCAGCTTGGTGTTTAGAAGTGGCTTCTAGCTCTAACCATCAACACGGACTTGTTCCATGTCTTGAGCACTGTAGCTGTTCAATAAAAAGTTTTAAATACAATTTGGTATTGTGTATAATTACAAGTAGCTATCATTTTAAAATCTTATTTCAAAACTGTTTCTAAATATGTTTCACTTTAATTTCTTGACTACCACTTCATAGCAATATTTTAAATCCTTCCTAATAATGAAATGTGTTTAATTTTTAAGAATTAGGACAGTTTTATAATATTATAAATATAAGATTATATATGAGTATATTCATTTTACTTGTAAGCATATTTTCACTTAGATACAATCTATTTTGCCTACCATTGTCTAGTACATATGCTAATATACAATGTTAAATTTAAATTTGGGGAATTATGAAAATTCATTATCCTATTTCATTTATGACCTAAAATTTGCATTTATCAAAAAAATCCACCTGGTTTGTACCCTGTTTCACTGTTTTAAACTTTAAGCACATATAAAAACTACAAGTGGTCACAGAAAAACAAGATAGAAGGAAGTAACTTCTTTTTCCTCACCTTTATAATAAATGAGCTAGTTTGGCTTATTTCAAATCTACTGCTTAAGTTCAAGTTTATATAGTACTGTAGAGACTGGAAACATGAACTACATCTAAAAAAAGTCTAGTGATTTGATAAGTTTATAAATTTACTCTCAAAATGAACATGTAGAGCTTAGTGTGCCTGGGTCAGGGCTACTATATAACTGGAATTCTCCCCATAGACTTCCAAATAGAATTTTAGGCTTATTCAAGCATGTAAGTAATAAATATGCATTAACTTGAAGCTAACATATATATTATTGAACATAAACCACAACAGCAATTATTTGGAATTTACAATGAAATTTTTTTTTTTCCAAGGGGAAGTGGTTTAGCATTAGCGTTATTTGGAATTGCCAAGTCATGGTAATAATAAAAAAAAAAGCAAAGAAAAATGTATTACTGCTTAATTTTTTCTCTTTTACAGAAATGCACTCTCCATTTACTTCCTTTACCAAGGTCCTTTCACCCAGCCTTGGCACTCTATGTTGTACTGAACTTCATGCTCTTCCCTAAATGGACCACACTCATTTCTCTTCTCTGCACCTGTGCTTTCTCTATTTCTTGTTTAGGGACTACTTACCCCTTTTACTTCCCATTATTTCCAGCTGTCAAAATATGATCTCTCATCTTTCTTCAAGTTGTTCAAACACTATAATCCAAGGATTAGATTCTGTGTAGTGTTGTGGAAAGTATATTGGATAGGGAATTATAAGACCTAATTTCTTGTACTTACTGTCAAAAAAAAATACACTCCATTGCTTACCAGATGTGCCAAGGCCTCTGGGGCTCTATTTCTAGAACTCTCAAATGAAAGGCTTACACTAGATGGATTCTAAGACCCCTTCCAGTTTTGGAAATTACTGTCCTGTGATATCTCTTAAGATATTTTTTCTCATTTCCACACAACAACTAATTGTGTGGAAATAATTCTTCCTAGAGTGATTCCAGGGTATTTGTTTCCAGTGGTGTAGTGGAACTAACAAGAAGAATCCATGAATACCTGAAGATACATAATTTACAGCTGATAAGTTAAGGAAGACAGTAACACCTAGAATATACATGGTTGGGAAAGAGTAGTGTGTGAAATCTTCACTGGTGAGAGGGCATTCAAACTGAATGAAAAATATTATCAGAGTCCGCAAGGAGTGAGGGATGGGACCTACAGAACAAAGGTATGTGGTGTTAGTATGTGGGAGAGGGCACAGTGGCAGTGGGCATGGGTGTTGGAGCCTGAAGTAAGGAAAGAAGGGTCAAATATGGGTGAAATGGATGCTCAGTGAACCAAAGGCCTACTAATCAAAATACAGGTCTCAACCAATGACATAAATATTCCATTAAAAGTGCTAGCACTCTGTTAAAGCACTGTGCTTTAGGATCCATTAGGCCTCTTCTACCTCCCCTGGGAACTATGATCACCCTACCTATGAGGGGTAGGACATAAAGAAACAAGAGGAGCATTTCCCATATGTCTTTTGTCCCACTGTAACACTCCAATAAACTCATTTCAGCTGTTCCCAAACAATAGTTTTTCCTTAAAACAAACAGACAAATGTTTCCAAAATACATTGAAACGTTGTCTATGGAATTACAAGTAAGCCTTTTGATCCTACTTCATGCCCCTTTTGAAAAACTGTGGCCAGAACTTTGAAAATGTGGAGTTCAGCCATCTCCTCCTTCCAGCCATACTTTGGAAAAGACATGCAAACAGATTTAAAAGACTATGTAACTCAGTCTCTTTCTTCTTTTCTTTCTTTTTTCCTTCCTTTCTTTCAGAGCCAACCAAGGCAAAATTGGTTAAAGACAGTAACATAATTTTCCTACTGCTTCATTTTGGGTAAACTACTATCAATCAGTAAAGTAGTCAAGAGACATACAGAAGGTAGAAATGAAATCAGATGCTAGACCAGCAGCCTTTGCTGCTGAGGGCAGTGGTGACGACCACGATGAGGCAGATCACAGCAGCCAGGTATTGTAGATGTGCCATGGGGGAAGCATAAAGCTTCTTAAGGATTTAAACTCCTTAGTGAGACATTTTGTTGAGTTTCCATCTTGTAAATACATGACCTTGGTGAAACACCAGCTCCCTGTATTTGAAGCATTGCATTAGCTATAAAAATTAATAATAAAAAAGAAACCTAATTCATCTATTATATTTTAATACTTTGCATGACACCACCAAATAAACTCTTTTCTTTCTAAACCAGTTTCAAAGGCCTATTTTCCTCTCATTCCCTCAACTTCAAAGAAAGAAGTGAGTTAATATCCCATAATTCAAGCAAATAATTTCAATTGTATTTATTTCGAATTTCTGAGTGTGTCATTAGATCATACACATAAATCAGATTTTTATGATACACACACACACACACACACACATAAACTAGGAAGGCATTTTATAACTTTTGAGCCCTTTGGCATACTTCCTGGAAGTCTCAGTAATGACTATAGTTACTCTTAATTGCTTTCAACACACTTACATGAATGCTACATTCAGTTGAATTATTTCCTGGATTCCCTCTAATTAATCTGATAGCAGCTGTTTTAAGGCCTGTGCTGATTAACAGTTGCAAGACAGCTAAATGCCTGGTACAAGAAAAGCTCTCTGAAGCTTACGTATGTTCATCCACATAATTTTGTCTTTTAAGTATCAACATTACAAAGAGGAGCTTCTATTTTTAGTTAACGGTATTATTTGTTTATATAACTCAAATAGTCTCTTCCTAACATACTGAAATACCATCTCAATGTATTTAATCAATATCCTAATAGGTATTATGGAAATTCAACATGTCCAAAAATAAATATATGAAAATGTTTTCAAGATTTAAATAAAACTTAAAGAAAACCACAACTGAGGAGGTATTATAGTATATATTTGTACTGGTTTCCTTGCCTGGTTCAGAAAATATAAATGAAATTTACAATACAAATGAACTATTTAATGAGTGACTCATTTAAAGTGCTACCAGCAAACTTTTAAGGTCAAACTATACATACTTGTTGAAACTTCATTCCTTTTGACCTACAAAAATGGCAATTTGGTAAGTTTCAACCATCTGTTCAGTTCAAATAACTACAACTGAATGACATTTTCTGCAATTAGCAATTTTTAGGCTACAATTTTCCTGTTACAAAATTAAAACTCTGATTCTGCCATTCCTCTGCAATGAAAATATGACATTTCCTAAGACACTAAGGCCAGGGCTCACAGTCTGGCATACTGCTCCGCTCCATCCTGGTCTCTGGCCAATTCATGTTATTCCTGCCTAATTCCCATTCCTTTAGCTCACCCACCAAGTGTCCTTCCTTCCTTGAGTGGTGCTCTCTCCTCACTGAGCCTGGAATAGCCCGTTGCAATCCTTTTTGAAGGATTAAGCTTAAAGCCACTTCCTTGAGAAACTATGTCAAGGTTTACAAACTTCACACGTCTCTCGAGGAAGCATAAATAAGCATCTGGGGGCAGGCTGTAGGCCCAAGGGAGGTAGCTGATGATCAGCTCCAGATCACTACGATAGGCAAGGTTTTCAGATAATATGATTTCATGGAACATGCCAGAAATCAACAATTTAAGGTGTGATATCTTCATTTTTAAATGTTGGCCACAAAAAGGATATAAATTCTAAACGCTTTGTAGACAAAACAGTACAAGTCTAATGACTGGCTTCTGCCTCTTGAATACATTTGTGGCTCCTAACTCATATAATCATCTCAAGAGGAAATGATCTCTACGTGGTTCATTTGGCTAATCTTTTTTTATATTAAATATAATTTATTGTCAAATTGGTCTCCATACAACACCCAGTGCTCATCCCAACAGGTGCCTTCCTCAATGCCCATCACCCACTTTCCCCTCTCCCCTACCACCCCATCAACCCTCAGTTTGTTCTCAGTATTTAAGAGTCTCTTATGGTTTGCCTCTTTTCCTCTCTGTAACTTTTTTTCGCCCTTCCCCTCCCTGATGGTCTTCTATTAACTTTCTCAAGATCCACATATGAATGAAAACATATAGTATCTGTCTTTCTCTGCCTGACTTATTTCACTTAGCATAATACCCTCCAGTTCCATCCACATTGCTAGAAAAGGCCAGATTTCATTCTTTCTCATTGCCAAGTAGCTTTCCATTGTATATATAAACCACATCTTTATCCATTCGTCAGTTGATGGACATTTAGGCTCTTTCCACAGTTTGACTATTGTTGAAAGTGCTGCTATAAACATTGGGGTACAAGTGCCCCTATGCATCAGCACTCCTGTATCCCTTGGGTAACTTCTTAGCAGTGCTATTGCTGGGTCACAGGGAAGAATTATTTTTAATTTTTGGAGGAACCTCCACACTGTTTTCCAGAGTGGCTGCATCATTTGGTTAATCTTTACATCAACTTTCTATGTTGCAATATAGCAGTGTGTGCATGAGTGCATGTGTGTATATCCCACTTAGATTTGGGATATAATAACTTAATAAATATTAACCATTATCAAACAACAGCCATAGTATGTATTATGATACAAGAAACAGAATTCAAATCCCCAAATGATGACTCACTAGGTGTACAATATTAGTCAAATTGCTTATCCTCTAATATTTTCACTTCACTCATCAGAGATAACTACATACTCTACCTACTTCATAGAAAGCTGTGAGAAGTATATGGGGTAAAACATATGCAGTAGTTAGGAAAGGGCCTAGCACAAGGGAACCCTGAAACAAATGTTAATTGCCACTATTATTTCTATTATTATTAGACATGTAGTGTGTACATGTATGTATGTATATATATTAATATGGAACGAACACATCAACTTCTTACAGAATTCTAAGTATGCCTTCTGTTCCCACTTCATGCCACTTCTGCAAAATCATAGCCAGGATTTTCTATATTATACACCCAAACATGAAACACCCCCCCCCCCCAGCCCACAAAGAAAAGTTGCATTCCAAGAGGATTAATAAAAATTAGCTTGGTATTTATGTGGAAAAACTAAAACAAAAAAATAAACTACTGATATACACAACAGCATGGATTGATTTCCGGAACACTACAGTAAGCAAAAGAAGCCAGATGCAGAAGATTAGCAACTGTATAATTCTATTTATATAAAGCTCAAACAGAGTGAAAATTCATCAGCAGTAATAGAACTCAGAATATAAGTTACCTTTGGCAAGCAGGAATTGGATGGAAAGGACATGAGAGAAGGATGTGGAGTCGTATCTCTTGATTAGGATGTAAACAGTATAGTTAATAAAACTAAAAAATAAAATCATTTACTTAAGATCTACATTTCATAGTTAGAAAACTTCACCTCAATACAAGAATTTACAAGGTGATTTTAATGCATTAAATACTTGTTGAATTTTTCTGAAAATACCAATTTGATATTAACATAAGTGAATTTTATTTTTTCATTTATTTCTATTTTTTTCTTCCAAGTTTTTATTTAAATTCAAGTTAGTTAGCATATAATGTAGTATTGGTTTCAAGAGTAGAATTTAGTGATTCATAACTTAACATGTAACACCTGGATGGCTCAGTAAGTAGAGCATGAGACTCCATCTCAGTGTCCTGAGTCCAAGCCCCATAATGGGCATGGAGCCTACTTTTAAAAAAATCCCACTGCCAGAACTAACATAAATGCATTTTAAAGGAAGTATGGAGTTTGTGGTATGGAGGTTCCTCAAAAAAATAAAAATACAACTACTGCATGATCCAACAATTCCACTTCTGGGTATTTATCCCAAGAAAACAAAAACACTAACTCAAAAAGTTATATGCATGCCCATTTTCAATGCAGCATTATTTACAATAGCCAAGATATGGAAACAATCTCAACATCCATCAATGGATGAATAAAGAAATTTTGGATGACAAGATAAAGAAATATATAAAGATATACACACACAACTGAACATTACTCTGCTACTAAAAGAATGAAATAATGTCATCTATGACAACATGGATGGACCAAAATAAGTCAAAGACAAATATTGTATGATCTCTCTAATACTAGAAATCTTTTTAAAAAGAAACAATGTTCATAGATACAGAGACCAGATGGGTGGTTGCCAGAGGGAGGTGGTAGGGGGTGTAAACATGGGTGAATGGGGTCAAAAGGTTAAAAAGAATAACCATGCAGCTTGAATTCCCATTAAGTTCCCAATGCAATTCCTGGTTATTGCTGAGGTTCCTTTTCTAAAAACATTAATGCAGGGATTTTATTAAAGTTGTCTCTGAGAATTCTTCTGCTAAAGCTTCTACACACAAGGAAAGCAGGAGGTTAAGTCTGTGGAAGGTTGAGGGACTTAAAAGGGACTCTCTTATTGCTAATATCCTAACCCCCAGACTATGCACTGATTAACAAAAGCAATCTCCCTGAGTCTTCACTTGACTGGCAGAATGTTCTTCTCACATACAAATGAATTGTTGAACCACACCCCAAGCTCACAAAATTTTGATAGGTCATAAGAAATCATTTTCATGTTGAGTACTGTCCTACCCTGAGCAAAACAAATTCCAAAATCAAAATATTCCCACAACAGAAAGCTATTCAGCTCTAGAATGAGCAGGAGAAAAATGTCTGATTTCTTGACATTTGTAATCACAAAACACAGTACAGTAGATGTGGAAATTGCCTACATGGAACCTGATCATTACTGGAATTCTCCAACCTGAGCACATAGGATAGGGAATGGTTTAGAGTTTTTTCTGTGTGTTTCCATTTTGTAGGCTGGTGACTAAATAGAATCAGAAGTAAATATAAGAAATTTTTGCCAATCTTATGTGTATTAAATGGTATCTTTGTTTTTAGTTTTTATTTCCCTAATTACTAATAAGGTTGATCAAGTTTCTAAAAACATACAAAATAAAAGGTCATTATTGCATTAAATACTGGCTGCATTTTCCCCAAAACACTAACAATATTAACTTAAATGGATTTTAAAAATTATAAATACTTGAATCCACAAAACCAAAATGTTCCTTAATCTCATTACATTATGTACTGGTCACAAGTACGTTTTTCATCAGGGCCTACTTCTTTTTCTTAGTTGCTTACATGAGATATCGGGGAAAAGACCCATTGTTTTTTCTATCAATCTCCTATCAGTTACTAAGTTCTAAGTTGTAGAAGAACTCTGTAGAGTACAGTTAAATCTTTAAATTTTTTAAAGTATTACAGGGGTTATGAAGAAACTCAGCGACATCTTATTATACAGTGAAGTGGACTGAATTGGTATTGATCTAAAGGCATATGATAGAAGTTATTTTGAATACAGTGCTAAAATTAAAAGGCTTTCAATTGATTTTAGTTCTCTAAAATAGAGTATAGAAAAAATAAATCAGGTTACTTGTTTTCTAAATAAAGATAACTTACTGAAGTTTACTGTCATCAAACTCTATGTTCTCCAAAATATTTCTGATTTAGACTTCTTAGGTTCAGATGAAATTGGAACATTTTTTCTCAGATCTTCCATTTCTAGTTCATTTTTATTGAGTGACAACAGATGTTTAATTTTGCAAAGAAACAGCTTTCATGACCAAATGAATAACTATCTTAACAGGATTCTAAAAAGAGCATTTAAAGAAATTGCAAATCTTTATGTTAAGATGTATTAAGTACAAGAGAACAATCAGCAAATGTAGTCCTTCAAATAATTAACTCTTAAGCTTTTAACAATACATCAATGCACTGCAATTTATAAAAAGCTGTAAGCACTACTAAGTTTTTAAATCAAGTAAGGTGATGAGAATTGTTCAAAATGTTCAATCATTAAGAAAATAAAAATATTCAAATGAGAAGCACCTCCTGAATGGGAGAATATCGACCTTTGAAAATCCACTGGATTCTATTGAAGAAAATTGTCCACATCAACTTTTTCAAACCTCTGAAATTTAACCAAAGTCTAGCAACAATCTCAAGAGTGTTCATTCAAGAAAAATGACTGGGTCTCAAGTTCTGTGAGCTATGTGGCATTTTAACTTTCTCTATTCCCATTTCGCTCATCCCAGTTCTGCATTACCCTTGAAAAACCAGTAGCTTACTAGCCAATAAAAGGGGAAGCTCAACACCAAAAAACTATCATTATTTCATGGGTCTTGAAGCTCCATTAAAAATCTACATTCAAGGATTTTTCTTTATTTGACCTAACTCAAAACTTGCTCAGTGAAGACAGTGCTATCCCTAGAGTATTTTGCAAAAATAATCAGCAACAACTGCTAAATGTCTCAGATTCATGAGGTGGTGAAACAAGATGGGACAAACCAGAAGGCAGACAAAACACTTAACTGAACACTGCAGGGAATAAGATGGCCATAGGCAGCTTTCAAAAGCCATGACATATTTCTGGGGAATTAACTGGCCATGTGTATGTGCAGGGCTGCGTGCATGCCTAGAAAAGGCCTGGGAGAACCCTAATCTCTCACCTCTCGTGACTTGAGTTTCTGTGTATGCAGTAAGTAAAGGCTAAGGCAGAGCTGTCATATGCCACAGTGCTGAAGGTACACTTCAACATACACACAGGACCATTGGGCAAAGGTTTGGAGACCTACTAGCTCAAGGCATTTTAAAAAAAAATTCTGTCCAATAACTAGCTGATCAAAAAGCTAACCAAGCAGAGATTTCAGTGGAATATTGTCAAAAATAATGCCTAAAACCTTCCAAATTAGATGCAAAACATTAATCTATATATCAAATGACTTCAACAAATTCCAATAGTAAACCCAAAAATATCTACACCTACACACTTGTTAGTAAAACTGCCAAAATTCAAGGGGAAAAGAAAGAAAAAAAGAAAAAAAAAGAAAGTAGCAAGTGAAAAATGACTACCACAAAGAAAAGAGTGTAAACAAGATTAACAGCTGACATCTCATCAGAAATTAAATAAATCAGAAGGCAATGAGACAAAATACTCAAAGTGCCAAAAATAAAATAAAGCTAACAAAAATTCTATATCCAGCAAAACAACCATTCAAAAATCAAGAAGAAATCAACACATTCCCAGATAAATAAAAACTGAAATAACTTGTCACTAGGAGATGTGCCAACAAGAATACTAAATAAGACCTTTGGGCTAAAGGACAGCAGATAGAATTCAAATCCACAGGAAGAATAGCCATCAATAAAGACAGGTACATAGTTAAGTATAATGGAGAGTTCAAGTGTATTTTTGCTTGTCATACTCTTCTCCCATTTCATTTAAACCAAAGCTGCATAATCCATTAATTTAAAAAATGTGTTGATAGGCTCTTAAAAAATAAAAAAGGTAATTTGTATGACAATACAGCACAAAGAGTGGAGGAGAAAACAGACTGAAGCAAAGTTCTGTATACAATTAGGTTGATATTAATCCAAGATGAATTGTTTTAATATGTTAATTGTAATACCTATGGCAACCACTAAGAAGATACTTCAAAACAGAGTAACAATGGAAAATAATTAAAATGGTGAAATTCACCATATGATGCAAATGACTGAAACAGACTCAAAAGATAGAAAATTTAAATGTAAAAGCTGTAACAAATATACACATTGAATTAATAATTTAAACTTTCCACAAAGAAATTCTCAGGCACACTGGTAAACTCTACCACGTATTTAATGAAAAAAAAAATGAACACAAATCCTTTATAGACTCTTCCAAAAACCAGAAAAGGATGAAACACTTCCCATTTATTATTTTTTAGTTTTTTTCTTTAATGTTTATTGATTTTTGAGACAGAGAGAGACAGAGAGAGACAGAGTGTGAGAGGGGAAGGGACAGAGAGAGAGGGAGACACAGAATCTGAAGCAGGCTCCAGGCTCTGATCTGTAAGCACAGAGTCTGATGTGGGGCTCAAACTCACAAACCTTGAGTTCATGACATGAGCTGAAGTCTGCCGCTTCACTGAGTCACCTAGGCGCCCCAACTTCCCATTTCATTCGGATACCCTGATTGCCCTAATACTAAAACCAGACAAAGACACCCTAACAAATAAAAGCTACTGATTAGTATCTCTTACAAATATAGATGTAAACAACCTCAGAAAATAATAGGAAATCAAATCCAGCAGCATATAAAAAGAATTATACACCACAAAAAATTGGGTATTTCCCAAGAAATGAAGGCTAGTTTAATATCCAAAAACCAATGAGTGTAAGACAGCATGTTAATAAAGGACCACAATCATGTGACTGCCTCAATTGATAAAGAAAAAATTTTAATCCAATGCCTTCTATGATAAAAAATTCAATGATTTAGGAAAAGAAGACTACTACTTCAACCAAATAAAAACCACCTATGACATGCTCAAATCTAACATCATACTAGATGCTTTCCCCTTGACCTGAAATGTAACAAGAATTTATTTACACTCTAGCAATTTCTATTCGACATCACAACATAGATTTCAGGTAAGAAAATTAGGCAAGAAAATGAAATAAAAGGCATCCAGAATGGAAAGAAATAAGAAAACTATCATAATTTGTAGAAAACATAATTTTATATCAAGAAATTCTTAAGATATCTTCACATACAGGAAAATCTATTAGAAATAATAAACAAGCTCAGCAAGGGTGCAGGATTGAAGATCAATATACAACAACCAATTTGAGTTGTTTTTTATTTATTTTTGAGCGAGAGACAGAATGAGTATGAGCAGGGGAGGGGCAGAGAGAGGGAGACACAGAATATGAAGCAGGCTCTAGGCTCTGAGCTGTCAGCACAGAGCCTGACGTGGGGCTTGAACTCACAAACCAGGAGATCATGACCTGAGCTGAAGTTGGACATTTAACAGACTGAGCCACTCAGGTGCCCCCCAATTTGAATTCTACACACGTGTAATGAACAATCCGAAAATGAAAGTTTAAAATTCCACTTACAATAGCATCAGAATTAATAAAACACTTAGAAATAAACTTCACAAAGTGCAAGACTTATATATTGAAAAGTGGAAAATATTGTTGAAAAATTAAATAGGACCTAAATAAATGTGAAGATATCCAATGTTCATGGATCAAGAGATTTAAGATTGTCAAGATGACAATACTTCCCCATGTAACCTACAGACTCAAAGCAAACCCTATGCAAACCTTAAGTTCCTTATTTTTGCAAAATTTGACAAACTGTGCCTAAAATTCATATGGAAAATCACGCTGGAAATCTGCAATAATCAAAAAAGTGTGGTACTGGCATAAGAATAGACTTTCAGGTTAATGGAAGGGAAATAAGAACCCTAACATAAACCCCTATATTTATAGTTAATTGATTTGTAACAAGGAAGCCAAGAGAATTCAATGAAAAAACAAAATAGTCTTTTCAACATAGAGTCCAAGGATAACAGGATATCCACATGCAAAATAAGGAATTTGCATTCCTAGCTCACATCACACCAAAGTTAACTGCAAGTGGATAACACACATAAATGTAAAAGCTAAAACTATAAAATTTATAATGGAAAAGACAGGTGTGAAACTTCAAAACACTAGGCTAGGAAATGGTTTCTCACATATGACACACACATGCGCGCACACACACACACACACACACACACACACAAGCCTGAACAACAAAAAATAGATAAATTGGACATCAAAATTAAAATCTTATATTCTTTAAGGGATACCACCAAGTAGAAAAACAACCCACATACTCAGAAAAAATACTTGTAAAACACATTTGTGATAAGGGACTTCTATCTAGAACACATTAAATCATCTTTCAAGCCAACCTAATTTAAAAATGGGCAAAGGATTTGAAAAGACATTTCTTCAGAAGACATATGGAAAGAGGCTTTTCACATTCTTAAGTATTTTGTAGTGCTAGTAAAGTGTTATACTACAAAAACTACTTGAAAAAAAAGCATCCATTAACAGGCAATATTTTATTAGATATTTCACTGTGATGGGAAATACTATTTACAAGAACTGGTGTTCAGATACTAGAACCTTATTTAAAGGTGTTAGTTCACATTTAATTTCCTCACACTAAATGCTGAACTTGACTGATCTTGTGTGAACTCATTGGCTAGTGGTCTGCAATGACTAATTCTAAGTCAGTTTCTCAACTTAGAACAATGAAACAACGATGTGACTTTTAAAGCAGCAAAATAATTGGTGATTGTACAAACCAATCTAGGATCTAGTCAGAGTCCAAAAAAGAAGAATGAACTGGTGAAGATATATTAACAATGGAAACTCTCAGGCCCTTAGCAAAATTATCGTGTCACAGAAAAACAAGCTGTACACATAAAGATGTCATTAAAGAAATCATTGTGAGGCAGAACATGAAAAGAAAAATGTATTTTACAGGTAGATTAAACTTTTGAAATTACTAAAACATACAACTGTTGCTTAAAATAATTCAACTCTTAATTAAGCTAACAGAAGAGATACTAAAATGTTAATGATATTCAATATTTGTAGGAGAGCAAAACAACCCACATCTTAATTACTTCTCTAACTTCAACTTTGCTGCAAGTACTAATAAATGAATAAAATTTTGCAATACTGCTGACAGGAAAAGTTAATTAAATGCACAAATAGCTACCACATAATACCAATTCTCTTCAAAGCCTCTGTACATGAAGGTAAAATTTAATTGTTCAAATTTCAGAAAAAAGATCAAGACACTTCAGGGTTCTTTATATGAATGAGAAAATAAGTTCATCAAGTCAGAAGAAAACCTTTTTATAGCCTATGTGAAAATCTCTTCCTATTTCATCTTAAATGTGGTATTTGGAAATATTCTATTTTTGGTCACATCTCTGATATTGCACAATGAGTGAAAACTCAAGTTAGTCCAAGTCTAGTCTTGATGAGATGAATGAATAAAAAGCCAACAAATTTTGCTATATGTAGTTCTTTTCTTTTCAGCTTATGAAACTAGTTAACAACGAGATTAATTCAGGTTTTTAGACAATATAAATATTTAGGAATTTAGGCAAGTGGAGGTCATTTAATTCAAAATATGTAGCTAAATAAAACATTTATGCTCCAAATATATTTCCACAGAGAATGAAAATAAGGTGCATGTAAAAATCTTCTTAGAAAGTGTCCTAATTAATTTTTTTTAATTTTGCACAAATAGCAACTTCAACAGTCAATGTAAAAACTGCCTGTGTCCAAATAAATTCAATTTAATCATCCACACTGCTCTTCTCCAATATTTACACAGATAATTAATGATCTTCTCAGCAAATTTAGGACCAAAGACCTGCTTCTTATAATTGTGCTGCCTCTCAAACCACCTGAATACCCAAAGAAATTTGTCATGCAAAATACACCAGCTCTCTCTAGCTCTACGATTATGATGAAGGTAAGCTTGTCTCCACTACTAATAGGGCTGAAATATCCATGCCTACAATAGCAACATAGTATCTGGACTCAAGAGTACTGTTGCTACTGGTAGAGTGTTGCAGAAGGACCCAAGTTACTTCCCTGAAGAACTTGGCTCCGTGACCTTATCAATTGGTCTTGGTAGTGTCAAATTTTTAAATATGATGTAAACTTCCCATAAAGGCTACCCTGTCAAAGAGGTGTTGACTGTGTGCCTGATAATCACAATAATCAGGACATCTTTATTGCTAGGGAGTGGCAGAGTCTCAGAAACGAATGTTCATCTCGAAAGTTAAGTCAGCTTCTGAATAAGTCTGGGAGGCTACGACATGAATACTCCAGGTACGAGAAGTAGCAGTCAACAATTTATAATGTAATTTTTTAGGTACAATGTATATGTACGAAATATATTGTCAAACACACACACACACACACACACAGTGCGTATCTTATATATAGCCCATGATTATTTATTAAACAGCACATACACGAGTTTTGAAAAATTAAGTGATATTCCTTCTTATCAAAAAGGAAATCCAGATTAAAAGCTCCTCCGACAGGGGTGCCTGGGTGGCTCAGTCAGCTGAGCATCAGATTTCTGCTCAGGTCATGATCTCATGGTTTGTGGTTTGAGTCCCACATCAATCCTCGTGCCAGCCTTTGCGCTGACCACAGGGAGTCTGCTTCAGAGTCTGTCTTCTTCTCTCTCTGTCCCTGCCCCATTCGTACTCTCTCTCTCTCAAAAATAAACATTAAAAAAATTAAAAGCTCCTCTGACATAATTTTATAGCCACAGTAACACATCGCCTTTGAGAGAATTTGTCCTGTGAATAGCAAGTTTCTTTTATTGTCCATAGCTCCCTTCACCCTAGAAGTTGGGGCAGAGAACTTATTTTTTTCTTTTATCTTTGTACTTTCAGAGGGGAAAACTAAAGTATCTATTCAAGTAATTCTTACTTAGATTAAAGCCCTTTAAAGTTAAACTACATAAGAAGGCATATATTAAAGTTCATATATTAGTTTACCTATGGTTATCCTCAGAGTTTACTCTAAGCTCTCTGTGTCTCTTATTTCCATGTGAAATACCTCACCCCTACAGAGTTAGCCAAAATGATATGAGTATTCTTTAAGAAGTGAATGGACATAACAAATGTGGTTTTGCATCTGACAAACCAATTAAGATTCTACTTTCTGAACACTGCATATTCTTAAGCATACAGAAAAATTTTAACCGAATAAATTTCAATAGTGATTTTGATGACAGTTTAACACTGGTGATTTGTGCCGGTATATATGCAAACTCATTTTCTTTCAGCCTTTCTCTGTTTTTTTTTTCCATGATGGAACACATTATCAGTACTGAGAAAAGCTGAAATTCAAATGCCACGCCATATTAAATCTATGTCACTCAATTTAGAGTCTTACCAATTCAAATTACTTACAAGTAAAAGTAGTTTTTGAAACACCCATAGGTTTACAGGAATGCAAATACATCTCACAGAGTCATTGTTATCATATGCAAAATAGTACGTTAATATCAGTACAGTTATTATTCCCTGATTATCAGAAAGCCAATATGGTTATTCAAAAGTACATTTTCAATATCTGAGGCTTCATTTATTTGAATATATGTCATATATTCAACTGTTAAGATTCTCAAATATTCTGATATATGCATTCAAATGAAAATAGTACCACAACTAATCCTTGAAAGTAAAGAGTAAAAAGTGGTTCTCTAACAGTGAAAGAAAAAGGGACTGACAGAGGTAATAATAAAATTTGGGGAAACAATGATTTATTTATCTGTCAGCACCACACAAAATTGCATATTCCAAAACTTGAGTAGATACTTAAGTGTGAGGGGCAGTTACTTTCCCCAACTTTTGACTCATATTGCAAGCATCATGATAATACCGCTATATTGAACATCTTTAGAGAAAGCTGTGTCGGCTCCCATGCTACTCTTCCATTCTCCATCAAAAGCAATGCAAGGTCAAAATCCCTGAGAGGACTACCTTACAGCAGCACAGACACATGCCTCCTGATGGCAACTTCATTTCTCATAATTATCAAATCAAAAAAGATTTCTAAAGAACTATCCTGACATACATCTGGTTCTCACTGGCCTCACAAAAGCATTTTTAGTACAGTTAAGAAGGTGGGATCAGTCAGGTACTGTGTTAATGGCTTCCAGGAGTTCCACAACATGCTTAAAGCTAGAGTTCTACACTTGTGTATTTGGAAAGTCACATTGGAACCTATCCTCCTGAGAGCTTACCACCTTGCATACACATCTTTATCTCCTTCATAATATTTGGCACAGCGCTTCTCAGTTAATACACCTTCAATTAATGAATACAGAAAGAAGGACAAAAAACACTGCATGAAATACTCAGAATTACTTGATCTATCCAATGTAGCCATGATTTTTATTTCAAAAACAATTCACAGGCTATGCCAAAAGATGTCTGCTAAGATCAGAAAAAAATCTCCCAAAGGAAAACTTCAGGAGACATTCAGGCATAGTTTGCGGGCAGCTGAATACTTCAACACGTCTTAAATCCATGTACCCCTGCAGTATATTGTAATTTGAAATAAGATCATGGTAATGTTATTATTGAGTGCTTTCTATATATAAAACACTGGGCCAGAACTTGGGAGATAAAACTCTGGGCAGGAAATGTATTCCTCTAGGTGGTAGCAGGATAGGATACTACACAGGTATATAAACCACAAGGCAAAGGAAGGTAATTTAGGCTACTCTTTCAGAGTATGCTGGCAGTCCAGATGATGGTATCAGGGGTCACGAGACACTACTTAAATGGAATCCATTCAAGAGGCAATATGAGCTGAAACTGAGTTGCAGATAAAATGAAGTATGTATAGATTTGAATAGTTCTGCAGATTAAAAATTTGAGACACAAGAGAATTCAGATATACTTTTGGAAGACAATTTACATTTTTTTAAAGAGGCAGATGGGTGATGGGTATTAAGGAGGGCACTTGTGGTAGTGAGTACTGAGTGTTGTATGTAAGTGATGAATCACTCAATTGTACTCCTAAAGCCAATATTGTACTTTATGTTAACACACTAAAATTAAAGAAAAGAAAAGAAAAATAAAGAGGGAGAGTGACCCTTAGACTGAAAAACCAAATGCAGCTGAGACTTTATAGTGGAAACCTAACCATGGTAGGCATAATAATAACCCCTAAAGACACCCACATCCTACTTCTAGGAACCTGTGAAATTTTACCTTGTATGGCAAAAGGGACTTTGCATTTGTGATTAAGAAACTTGAGACGGGGAGATTATCCGTAATTATTATGGTGGGCCCAACATGATTACAAGGATCCTTCAAGACTGAGAAGAGAAAAAAAGGAGAAAAAGAAAAGAAGCAGAGCCTGGAGTGAAGCACTTTCAAAGATGTGGGATGGCACCATGAGGCAAGGTATGGAGGCAGCTGGAAAAGGCAAGCAAATGGATTCTCTCATAAAGCTTCCGGAAGGAACACAGCTCTCCTGACACTCGGATTTTAGCCTGTACGATCCATTTTGGATTTCTTGCCTCCAGAGAAAGAGATAACACATTTGTGTTGTTCAAAGCCACTAAGTTTGTGATAATGTGGTACAGCAGCAACAGGAAACTAGTATATTTAGACTACTCATGCTTAGGGGTGGAAGTAGGAATTAGAACCAAAGGGAGAGAGAAAACATCAGAACAATCAGAAGGTAAGTTAGAGATGCAGGTATCATGGCATATATAACTGGTTAGTAGAAGCAGAGAGAGAGAAAAGAGGAGACCTGAGAAAACTAATAAATCTAAGGACTTTAACAGGGCACTGGCTATCTTTGAATAAACAGAGAGGTTACATTCATCACCCAGTACATCTTTTGGTCACCACCTTTAATACATTAAATAAACGAGGGAATACTGCACCAAGACATCCTAGAAAGCAATCAGTAATGTCTATATGAAGCTAGGGCTACTGAAATACATGAATAACTAAGGAAGAACAGCTGAGAGGACAAGGGATATCTGGAGAGTTATGAGGTGGGCTGAGCAAAAGAGGAAATCCCTTTAGGAAAGTTCTTGATTGCTGTTTCCAGCAGCAACTGTGGATTACTGGGAAATTCCTTAAGGTGAAAAGAACATTCTAAGATAGTCCTGCCATGGATACAGCAGCTGAGTTTATGTATGAGTTGGATGTAAGTCAAATACGCTGTGTCAAAAGAGCAATAGGAGTCAGTTGAAGTAGTACTGGATGATGATGCTGGGCCCTAAGAAGACTTACTAGCTGACTTTGACCTTAAGCAAACTCCTTCCATCCTGGACCTTACTTCCTCTTCTGTAACAGGATACAGTTAAACAGAGCATTCTCTAAGGTTCTTTTAGCTCTGATGGGTATTTTGGGTATTTTGGGTATTTTCATCTCCTCCCTCTACACTAATCCTCTCCTCCAAGTCTTCTCTCTCCTAAATTAATATTTATTTCCTCAAATAAAAGTGGAAAACATGATGTAGAAGGGTAGGTGGGACTAAGCGTTTAATAATGAGAGTGCTATGTGGAAGGAACTGCAATACATACAACAGGAATGTGTCAAGAAGACAGTTTCTTACACCATATAACACCCTAACACAGAGGTTGGCAATATTTTGCTATAAAGGGCCTCAAGGTAAATAATTTAAGATTTGTGGGACACATAAGGTCTGTATTGCATGTTCTTTTTTTCTTCCTACAGTACTTTGAAAAAAGTAAAAACCTCATGGGCTGCACCAAAATTGGCTATGGGCTACATGTTTGTTAGCCACATGGGTTAAAGCTTGCTAACCCCTGGTCCAATAGGTCATTATCAACGTGGATACAGAGAACGAGCATGAAATTTAATGTAAAGGCAGTTACGGAAAACTGAGTCAAGGTACTATGAGACTCTAGAGGAGACTTTCTTAGGAAATGCTTTCGTGTACATGACATGGGACTGAGTGAAGGAACTCTTTCTGTGTGCAATTTGGTATCTTTCAAGTGAAACCCATATCGTCACAAAGCAAACCAAATGCGTGGTGGAGAAGGGAGGCAGGGAACAGACCCAACACATTCATAAACAAAGAAAGCTGAAGACCTAAAGCTATCAAAACCTTTGGCTCAAATTATGAACCATGCTTAAAGCTTCCCCTACATCTGCACATTTTGGTTAAATAATGAATCTATTCATTTCTGTCATACTTTAAACCAGTTGGATTTGGATTTTGTTTCTTTTGATCAAAAGTATGGTAACTGATACAATGTGAAAAGATGCCTCCTTCTATCATTAACCCTCATCCAATTTCAGGCCCCCAACACGTGGCACATGGCATCTTCAGATGCACAACCCATCAATTATCTTTTCCTGAGGCCTAGGAGAGCCAGGGATATAGTGAGGCTCAGAGATCAAGGAAGGCTGGGAAATATCTTGGTAATATAGCTTCCAAAGGAAAAAAAAAATGTTTCATTTTGCCTAGGGAAAATGTCCTGAGTCAAAATAATCCATACTACAATAAACTGCTTTAAGATATGGGTCTGATTTCTGTCTACAGTCATAACACTGCTTACAGGTATTAGTCCTGTAGAAATTTCTATATTTGGGAAGCCTAAAGAACTCTCCAATTTAAATTTCTTTAGTGTTTATTTATCTTTGAGAGAGACAGAGACAGAGCACGAGCAGGGGAGGGGCAGAGAGAGAAGGAGACATAGAATCTGAAGCAGGCTTCAGGCTCTAAGCTGTCAGCACAGAGCCCAACGCGGGGCTTACACTCAGGAACCATGAGATCATGGCCTGAGCTTTAGTCGGACACTCAACCGACTGAGCCACCCAGGGGCCCCAGAACTTAGCAATTTTAGAAAATGGCATTGAAGTTTAAGTTTTGTAGTAGAATGAATAGTGGCCCTACAAACATGTCTGCATTCTAACCCCCAGAAGCTGTGAATGGTACAATAAATAGCTATTATTTAAAAAAAAATTCAAAATTTTCAGAAGAAAAACACCCTGCAAACAATAAGAAATATACTGGAACTTCTCTTTTACCTATATACATGCACGTGTATTCATCACATCTAAGATACAGTAAATACCTATCCTTTCCTGCTCAGTTTTCAGTCAAGTTAAAATGGCTCAATTAGTTCCAGATTGCTGTTTTTAAATTTTAAAACAAGACAGGAATGAGCATTAGCCGCATTTCTTTTTTAATCTTTTACTAACCTTTCTGTGTTTGATGGCTTTTAATGTCATCTTTTTGTGTTGGATTGTGTGTTGCCTGTCATGACCTCAGCATGGCCATGGCACCTTTGTCCTGTGCACTGCGTTTCCAAGGGAAAACCTGTAACTAAACTTTCTAGAATCCCTTTCCCTCTATGTTGCAAGATTGTTTTGGCCAATTAGAAACAGTTATACTTTATTAGGGCATTGAAGACAAGGATGGGCCATTGGTCTCTCCACCAGTTACAGCAAAACAGATCGCACATGTGGAGTCAACAGCGGCTTCTCAGAGAGCTCCTCCAGGGAATCATGTGCTAAGGTGCATGGATAACAAACAATGGCTTCCCTCCTATCCCATGTTCTCATTTTGTGAATTCTAAGAGGGGTTCCCTGACCTGTCTTCCATCTTTCCAATGGTTGTAAAGTCCTCTAGTTCCTTGAGTTGAAACTCTTCCAACTTGCAAAACCTATGGTGGCTTTTACCTTCCTGACACAACCCTACTACATACATTCACTGTTTCTACTAGCCCTGGGAGATCATGCTTTTTGTAGCTATTTGAGTAACAAAGCAGCTGGATCAAGCAGTGAGTAGTGGAACTTAATACCGCACTAGATGATATATATCAGTAACACCAAAATAAGAAGAAATACATAGCAAGTAGTAGTCAACTCTAATCCAGGTTCTATAAACAATTAGCTACGTACTATTAAGTCAGTCACTTCATCACCACAGACATCAGTTTCCTCAACTGTACGAAAAGGCCAGGCACAGTTTATCTCAAGGGTCATTTCCAAAATTAATCATTTAAAATTATGTATCAATGATATGTCAGAGACAAAATCCCCTGATACCATGGTGGAATAAACTATCAATATGAGGCAAAACACACACACACACACAGTCCCAAAAGTGTTTAATATTTTCATAGATTTTCTTAAGTCCTTCTGTTCAAATTATGCTCATGATTACACATAAGCATAATTTGAATAGGTAGTATTTTATCAAGCACAAACCAACCATGGATAAGGTACCTTAATTCCATTAAATTTTTGTTTCTACATATAGAATATACATTACTATGTTTATGTGTTAAGTCCAATGGTCAATACAATGGGAAGAAAAACTAAGAAATCAAAATCTAGCTAAAGACAGTCTAATTTAATCCTTCCCCTGGTCTAAACCAAATTTAGTAAACCATAAACATTAAACAATAATGCACAGTAATTATTAAGGTACCCAAATAGCAAAGAATGCATGCAGTTCTTATTGTTATATATGCACCTATAAATGAACGTATAAAACCCATTAATTTTATTGGGACTCTGTACTTATCCTAAACAAGCAACTCTGAATCTTAGGTTTCTGAGGAGAGTAATGATATTACATAATTTTTTCAAATTTTCCACAAAGATGATTCACTATTTATGTAACTGAATTAAATTCTTTTAATGTGAATTTTTCATTTTTGAGAGAGACAGAGCATGAGTGGGGGAGGAGCAACAAGAGAGGGGGACACAGAATGTGAAGCAGGCTCCAGGCCCTGAGCTGTCAGCACAGAACCAGATGCAAGGTTCAAATTCATGAATGGTGAGACCATTACCTGAACTGAAGTTGGATGCTTAACCGACTGAGCCACCCAGGAGCCTCAAACTGAATTAAATTTTAAGTTACTGTAAAACTTTCATAAACATTTACAACTAAGCAAATCTCTTGTCAGCAATGGGTTCCTATATTTTATTGCAAATATTTGGACTTGATAACAGTATGTGTCTGGCTTAAACTTCACTTTAGTTTACCTAAGATTGTTATATTTGTTTTAGCCAGTTTGCTTACACAGGCTTAGGGAAATCTTGGTAAGTTTACAATATATTCTACAGGACAATTTTAGTTATGAAAATAGTCACTAAAAATTCCTTCAGTAAAGGAAGGAAACATTAATTAGCTAAAAAATAAATTCGTTTGCTCCAAGTCCTATCTTAGGATATCTTATGTAACTTTCATACATACAAGAAATATTTCAAATTATGTGATATACCAAGATTTTCAAAAAAAAATCTTTCAATTAAAGTATCCTAAGATGTCGGTGTTTGCATTTTCTCAGCCAAAACTGTATTTCTTTAAGGAAATAATTGACTATTTTTATACTACAATATTGGAGCAGTTTTAAGATGATGAACACATCCAGATTTGTTTGTGGCACCGACCTGCAATTCGCAGAAAGGCACAGATACAGGACTGTGCTCTCATGGCTTTTGCAGAGTTCCTGCAGTTTTGGAGTAAATAGCAAGAATACGGGTAAATAGAACTATGGCACCTTTTAAAAGGCCTCCAATGATCCCTCAATATAAACACAATGAGTACTTTGTACAAACTCAGTTTCATCTTCAAAAATTTCCAAAATACTTGGGTGTATAATCACAGAAAGTCCTGGGGGAAAACTGAAGCTCAGAAGGTAGATGTCATGCTCTTGAGACACCAGTCAGACTAAAGAAACTTAGTCTTATTTAGGTCAGGAACGTTAATGTAAATCTTATAATCATTTAAAAATTCCATAAAATACTAGAAAGTGAATCTATTTTATGAAGAGAATTTGTAAGAACAAAGTTATAAATCATTAGCCTTATATCATATGAGAAACAATAAACTTCAACTAGGACTCAGAGACTGTCAGGCCATAACTGTCAGCTTTCAGAGTCCAAGATGAAAGCATACTTGATATATGTGTAACCATATATTCCAATATAAAACACAACTAATTAAATAAATGAAATAAAATTTTTGTTTTTGGCCACTCATCTTGTGCAATTATCTTAGGAGAATATACCCATTCTTACTGCTAGTTTTACAATAGAGAGTACTTATTCATTATTCACCAGTAGCTGTCTACGCCTGTAATTTGGTTATGCTGCAAATTACATACTTTAGGTCACACCCGTCTTCAAGCTCTAAAATCTTTGTTTTCCCAAGTAATATTAACCATATTTTAAAAAACAAAATTTAAGGCTGTATTTTTAAAGTTTTTATTTACATTCCAGTTAGTTACCATACAGTGTAATATTAGTTTCGGGTGTACAATATAGTGATTCAACACTTTGTACATCACCTTGTGCTCATCACAAGTGTGCTCCTGAATACCCATCACTTATTTCACCCATCCTCCCCACTCATTTCCCCTCTAATAACTATCAGTTTGTTCTCTATACTTAAGAGTCTGTTTCTTAGTTTGCCTCTCTCTCCTTTTTTTCCCCTTTGATTTTGTTTGTTTGTTTCTTAAATTCCACATATGACTGAAATCACAAGGCTTCACATGCAAAAAACAAGCCTCTACTAAATACCAATCCCTCTTGTCCTTAACGTTTTGTAAATCTAAAATTATACCTTCAGGTGCATTCTAAACAGGTAAAAAAAAAACTTTTCTTTCAAAAACCTTTTTCAGTTTGGAACTACCCCGCACAAAACCCAAGTTTAAGCTTGCTGGCATGACTAAGCTATGCCTCTGGCCTCATGATTTATCTTCCTACCATTTGGTTTGTAATTTAGGCATCAGCAGTTGGAATCATGATCAAAAGTGAAGAGGTGCCTAGAGCTTTCAGGCAGTCATGATAATTATGTACATTACTAAACTGCTCATCATATCTAGACCAACAATCCTGTCACCATTTGCAAGTCCAATGATCTTAAAACTCTCCCCACTGAAAGAGAAAATTGCTCACCAATAAAATGGCATGTCCATCATTCAGTTACACATCAGTTCAACATGACAAAAAGGTCATCTTCCAGAGGAGACTTAGACCCTCTATGGTGAAAATTAATTAATTAGCTACCTTCCTAAATCCTAAGATACAATGACTAGCAATGTGCACTTGGGGAAAAAGGTCACAACACTTAGACAAGGACATTCAATACAGTACCAAAAGGCACCCCAAATCTTCTCTAGTTTGCATATTCTGGTTTAAGACAACATGTCTCTTGTTTCACAGTAAATGTCTACATTTCATTATGTATCCTGTACTTGGTGTACAACTGGTACAACTGGTTTAGAGATGTCTCTAAGCACATTAAATATGATGTTGATTCTACTAATAGTCTCCTGTTAGTGTTGTTCTGGGAGATTATGACAACCTGTTGCTCTCTCAACATGGTAGGTTCTAAACACTCTCCTTCCATCCATCATTTTGAAAGATCTGTCTCATATATGGGGATCCACTGCAAATAAACTGATAGCAGGAGTTCATGATTACTGACTTACAGGTTACAGTGCTTAAAATTCAGTATCTAAGGCCTTACAAGGGATAGGGTGGGAAGACATAAGGTCATAAGAAACACTTGATTTTTTTCTATGTCTTCCTTACACAATAATCACTTACAACATATTTCTAGAAATACCACTATTTATATAAAGAAGGATCTCTTTATCATCATTAGATTACCAGATAAGTTTTAAGTTTCATAAAGAGCCATCTGATCAAATTTCATATATGTGCAATTGAATAAATTTCTCTACATTGTCTTAGGTTTATATATGTAATATCTTACACTGGGCTTTATAACTGAATTATTGCTACTGTTGATAGCCTAATAGCTAAAATTTACTGAACACTGAATATGTATCAGATACTATGCTAAATGCTTTACCTGTATTACCAACGATTCTCTGAGATGTACTATTAAGTTCTTACCCATATATAAGAAAACTGTGGACTATGGAGTCTAAGTAACTCTTCTCAAGTCTCATAATTTGTGGTGATGGAGACCTTCAAATTTAGATTTTCTTTTGAATTAAGAGTTCTAGGTTAATTGTGAAAAAGATACTGTTTGTCCTTAAGATCACTAGATTTTTGGTTCTGTGTTTTCCATCATCCTTTGGTCTAACTATTGACTCCTCCATTCCCATAATACCTTTCTTCCATTCAACAGTCACATTCTCCTTTTTTTTCCTTTCTACCAAAACTGTCCTGGATATAAAGCATCACTCTTCCAAGAAGTATCTGTGTGTGATACAGGAAGTAACCATTTTGCCTCAAGAATAAAGATGTAGTATTAGAATTCTAGTCATTGCTGGGCCCAGGTAATAGGCTAAAATCAAAGGAGAGGAAGACTTTCTTGGATTTCATTCCATGAGATAAAGCAGGCCACAACCTGAACAGAAGACAAACCTAATGTAACATACCACAATACTATTTCTTTGATAGGGTTTTTAAAAATTTTTTTTTAATTTTTTTACATTTATTTTTGAGACAGAGAGAGACAGAGCATGAATAGGGGAGGGGCAGAGAGAGAGGAGACACAGAATCTGAAACAGGCTCCAGGATCTGAGCCGTCAGCACACAGCCCGATGTGGGGCTCGAACTCACAGACCATGAGATCGTGACCTGAGCCGAAGTCAGACGCTTAACCGACTGAGCCACCCAGGCGCCTCTCTTTGATAGGGTTCTTGAGACCACCACTTCCAGCATTGGGAAACCATTGGAGGATTAGATAAAAGATGCAGTCTAAGCAAAGAAAACTATAGCTGTCTGTTCTTGGCTACATAAACACTTTGCTGGAAATTATAGACTGAAACATAAATTCACAAAGACGAGGTATTTGAAAAATCAGTTGGAAAACTATTATTCCCTTAATTTCAGGAATTTGGTTAAATCTTGGTCTTAAGTAAACATGACATAAGGCAGGCCAAGAAAGTGTTGGCGATCAGATCTATGGTTTATGAATAAAAGGATGGAGGAGGGCACCTTTTGGGATAAGCACTGGGTGTTGTATGGAAACCAATTTGACAATAAATTTCATATATTGAAAAATAAATTTTAAAAAAAAAGGATGGAAATGAAGTCCTAAAAGCAAATTCTGCCAAAGGATCCTGGATATTAGACCAAACTTTAAGATGCAGTCTACAAATGTTGAGATGCAGATGGCAAGGGGTAAGAAACACATCCAATCACCGGTGTTGGCCAATAAAACAAAGACAGAATCACAGCTAAAGATTATGGTACATGAATCATCTTTCAGATGCCTGAGGGCATACAGCAGCGCACAGGCAAAAGTCTGGTGCCAGTGTAACAATGATTCAGGACACTAGTAAGACAAAAAGAAATCGAGAGGCTATACACTAGGGCCCGGCAACTCTGTCCATGGATCCAGGAGATGCAACTGGTTTCAGTAACCACCACCAGGTGGATGGTATTTACTAGTACAAGAATGGGACTGTGTAACTTCCTTGCTGACTTCGAATAACTTTCGTGGTTTGTCTGAAATACCATTTGGTTATAGACTTGCCCACTCCCACAAAGCATTTATGATTCTACAGTAAGTGGTTATTTCACTTGAGACCCAGTACCTCAAAGATGACTTTCTGTCTAACAAAATATCACCACAAGCTCTCTATAGGATATTTAACCCAGATCAAGTAGATTTCTCTGTGTACCCACAGGGAGAGGGTAGAGAAAGAAAACTAGAAAGGAAACTAATGTCTTCATTATGTACCTGTTTGTGACACGGGCCATATTATGCTACTTACGTACTATATCTCATTTAATCCTCACCACCAACGTAAGAGGTTACCACTTTAATCATAATTTATTCAAACTAGAAAACAATGTTCCAAAGTATTAACTTTCTTGTCCAGAGTGGCACAGTGAAAAGTAGTAAAAGTCATTTTGGATTTGAAATTGGCACAATCACTTCAAAGATATACAACAAAACCAACAACCAAAAAAAAAAAAAAACATGGTCCATATGGCACCCTGAAAAATCACAACTTCCTCCATCCAACATCCAACTGAAAGAGACTTGACTCCTGGTTTCACCTCCTGCATACCCAAGTGTGGAAGTTGTCACTCCTGTATATGCAATAAAAGAAACCTAGACAAAGTGAAAATCAATTACTTTTTTTGGGATCCAGCAGAGAAATGAGGGAGCAAAGCAAACTGCCACCCTGAATTCCGGAGAGACTGGCACATGGAAAGTCACAGCCAAGATATGTTTACTTGGAACAGATGTCAATGGGACCATACATTGTTAAGAATACTTAAAATGGCAATTTTGACTAACTGCTGGAGGCTGAGTGTGGACTGGAATAAAAGTGAGAGACTGAGGGACAGAGTCTTGCATGACCTCCCAAATTTTTATGGGCTTTATCTGCCAGAACTCCATAAGAATTCTTACAGTAAAGATCCAAGGAAGGTCCCATCATGGCTCAACAGGGGAAAAGGAAGAATAACCATTAGGAAATAAGCTCAGAACCTTTTGAACAACAAAGGTCTACTTTCCAAGGAAATGATTTTGTGAGCCTTATCTCTGCTGATGGAGGGCATTCCTGTAGAATTCTCTAGAAATCCTGTCTCAAAGTGGAAAAAATAAAACAAAGCTAAGGGGAATCAAATCTTCAAAGAAAAAGAATGGAAACACTGTAGCCAAAGAGGGCAGCAGGGGAGTAGGGGTGAGGGGGAATGCTATGACAGAGAAACAATTATGAAGATCACCTCCTCAACAATAAAAGAATGAGATTTAATCATAAGACTACAGAACGCTCTCCCTCCCTCACACCATACCACCACACCAACAAGGTCTAGTGTAATGACAGAAGATTCAACTGATAAGAGGTATAAGACAAACTTTCCCTGAAAATGAATACTTAGAGAAAACTAAAGACAACAGACAAAAGAAAAATAAAGACATTAGAGGCATTTGGAGCCTTTAGCACTTATAGATAGAGGTAATACTACACACACATCAATTACTATCCAGATTAACCTAAGTCCTTGTATTAGAAAGCCAATTTACCTCAGTTACTAATACCTGATACAACATTTCTAGCTTTCACCAAAAACTTACAGAGCATGACAAGAGGCAAGAAACACACACACACACACACACACACACACGCACGCACACACACACAGACACACACACACACAGCCTGAAAAGACAAAGCAGCAATCAGAACAGGACTCAGATATGACGCAGAGATTTATCACATGAGGAATTTAAAATAAATATCATTAATATGTTAAGGTCTGTAAGGAAAAAAAGTAAGCAAAGGCAATAAATATGGGTAATGTAAATAGTAAGCTATAAACTCTAAGAAATAATCAAATGGAAGTACTACAAATCAAAAACATAGTAACATAAACGAAGTGTGCCCTTAATGAGCTCATCAGTAGGCAACACAAAGCCAAGGAAAGAATCACTGAAATTGAAGATAGGCCCATAAAAACTTTCCACACTAAAATGCAAAGACAAAAAAATATGAAACACAAAGAACATTCAGGAACCAAGTAATGGTGACGTCTGGGGGGATCACTTTAGCTTCCAACTCTTGATTTTGGCTCAGGTCATGACCCCAGGGTCAGGGGATCTAGCCCCACATCGGGCTCACATGGAGCATGCTTAAGATTCTCTCTCTGTCCTCCTCCTCCCTCTGCCTCTCTCACCCCATCTTACTAAATTAAAAATTAAAGTAAAATAAAAAGAACCAAGGGACAATTTCAAAATGGGTTACATGTAAATGAATTACAAGAAGGAAAGGAAATAAAGTGGAGAATAAGTATTTGAGGGAATAATTATAAAAATTATCCAAAACCAACAAACAGAGATGAAATCTTAAGTCCAGGAAACTCACTGAACACGAAATATTTTAAAAGCTACATCCAGGTATATCATATTCAAACTGCAGAACACCAAAGACAAGGAGCAAAATCTTAAAAGAAGCCATTGTGGGGCATGGTTGGGGAGGGGTATCTTATAGGAACAAAGACAAGTACTACAGCAAACTTCTCATCAAAAACCATCCAAGTAAAAAGACAGCAGAGTGATATACTTAAAGGGTGAAAGAGAAAACTCCCACCAATCTAGAAGTCATTATCCAGTGAAATTATATTTCAAAATGAAATGAGAAATGAAGTCTTTCCCTGAAAAACAAAACCTGAGGTATTTCAGTGCAGCAGACTTTCCCTGTAAGAAGTATTAGAAAAAGGTTTTCAGGAAGAATTAAAATGATATGGGTCAAAAACTAGGTTCTACATGAAGAGAGGAAAAGCATCAGAGATGGATAGAGTATTTTATTTTTCTTATTCTTATCTGATCTAAATTATTAAGTGTTTAAATTTATAACACAGTAAAAATGGATTGAGTGACTGTAACACGAGTATAGTGACACAAATGACAGTATCGAAAAAGAGAAGGGAACAAGCGGGACATTCTGTTATAAATAACGGCCCTACACATGAAGTATTTGATGGAAGACTCAAATTAGATAAAAACATGTATTTCCAACACGAGGGAAACAGCTAAATTTTTTTGAAAACAGGTGTAATTGAAATGCTAAGAGAGGAGATGAAATGGACCATATAAATGCTCAATTATCATGAGAAAAGGCAGAAAAAGAGGGAAAATAAAAATAAAGAACAAATGCCACATATATAAAAGTTACAGGTATGTGAATATTAATCCAAGTCTTTCAATAATTACTTTAAATGTGAATAGTCAAAAATTTAAAAATAATGCCTGTCAGAGTGGGTTCACAAAAAAAGACACAAGTATATGTTTTCAATAAATAACCTACCTTAAACATAAAGAGTCACAGATTACAAGAACAAGAAAAAAATATATACCATGCTACCATTAATAAAGAGAATTCTAATTCTAGAATTATTATGTGGGGAGCTCTGTAGACTCTTCCCCAGTAAAACAAGGGAAAGTGGTCAAACTATTAAAAATTTTAAATATCTGATAATTGTATTTTAAATGTCTGATAATTGTAAAGGAATACAGCAAATAAAGAAACATCCCTTCAAAAAAACACTCCAAAACTTGGTAGAAACAGTGAAATTCAATGACATTTGAACTATGACCTGCTCCACCCTTCCCACAATTCCCTCCTTCAGCTCAGCTTGAGAAAAGCTCCTTTCCATGTGGGTGTGTCCAAAAAAATAATGCTCCCTCCCTATTCAGCTCCCAATAAAAGGTTACTCTATATCACTGGAAGGAGCAGGGTGCCAGCAATTCTCATTCCTTCCAGTTCTAAGATGAAGAGTCTAAATTGCTTGTTTGTACAGCTGAGAAGTTGGGGTCATCCTTTCTTTTATTCATCCTCCTCCTCTCTTTAAACACAAACTCTACCCTAAGAGCAACAGATCAAGAATACTGGTGTCCGGAACACTCTGTCTTTAGTTCTTTCACAGGACAGAGATCCCACACTGGGAGAGGCAAGGCCAGAAGATCAGAATCTACTGGCTGTCCAGCACTTGTAAAGAAAGCTTTATTTTTAAAGTATTTTTTGAAAAATTTAATGTATTAATTTTAGATAATGCCATCTTCCAAAAGTGGTAAACAGCTGTAATAGAGACGTACTTTAATGATAAAGGGGTCAATTTCTCAAGAGCACATTACAATTGTAACAATCCAAGAGTGAAAAGTTGATAGAAGTCAAAGTAAAAATAAACAAATTCACTGTTCTATTTGGAGACTTTGATACCCCTTATGTCAGTAATTAATAGACTGACAAAGCATAAAAGCAGTAAGGGTATATATGATATGAATGGCACTATCACTCATTTTAGACTCACTGACATTATAGAATATTCCATCCAACAACAGAATACACATTTATCTCAAACTCACATGCAACATTCATCAAAATACACCACATTCTAGGTAATAAAATACACCTTAAGAAATTTATAAAAATAGAAATAACTAAATGTATTATCTCAGACAATAATTGAATTACACTGGAAATCAAAATTTAATAACACAGTGATAATCCATGATCAAAGACAAAGTTTCAAGCATTTTAAAAAATATTTTGAATTAAATGGAAATGACAGTACAACTTATCTAAATTTGTAGGATGCAGTGAAAGCAGTGCTTAGAGGAATATTAATAGCAAAGACCTAAAATCAATCAAAATGGACTTGAATTTTAAAATGAAAATTACAATTAAGAAAAATGTTATCATTAATTTCATCAATATTTATTGACCATCTCTTATATGCCAGGTATTGTTCTAGGTGCTTGGGATATAGGAATGAACAATAAAGGAAAACCCCTCTTATGACCAAACTCACATTTTTGTGGGAACAGCTGAACATTAAACAAGTAAATGGGTAAAGAAAATGCCTTTGGATGGCCCTGAGTGATGTAAATAAAGTAGAACTGGGTAACGTGACAAGTGTTGAAGGAAGAAGTAACACTTGATGTGACTCAAGTAGTTGATTGTGCCTGAAGATACGACATTGAACAGAGACTTTTCTGACACTATGCATAGGTAGTATCATCCTTAAGCGTCTCTTTCAAACTGCTGAGTTTTTTTTTAAATCTTAGGGAATATCTTTAATCTTTTCACATTCCATTTTATGAAGATATATCTATCATATACATTGAGCCTTATTTATTTAACTATATTTGCTTATAACCTAATTCTAAAAGCAGGCACTTCTATATTTGCCTAAGCAAATACAAACATGTATGATATTAAATAAGAGACACAGGCTTTTATAAAGAGAAAAATATTACTAGTATCAGAGGATACATATTTTAACATCTTGAAATTTGATACTTACTTACAAAAAAATAGGACATATTTTAAATATTATATATTCAGGAGTATAAAATGGTTAAGTATCCAAAAATACATGGTTAAGTTTGCCTAAAATTACATCTTTTGTCAACCCCAAAGGGTTGATACTTCAACTTTATCAGAGAATGATGCCATGGCAAATCGATATAAATATATTAAAAAGCAAGGTTAAAGTATGTGTATTCTGGTTTCTGAAATTCAATCAGGTGCTTGACTTAATCTGTGTATAATAGGTTGTTTAATTTTGTATAGACAAAATTAATAAAAACTAAATAGGTGGGCACATAAGTAGGTTCTTGATACATAAATTTTTTGCAATAGCTGTACTGTTGCTGATCTCTGTGATTCAAATATGCCACTTAGTCAACAATTACCTTTTATTCTGGCACCCTGCAGAGGGAGTAATGCACAAAGATTGGTCTCTAACCCACAGATGTGACCTCCCTTTATGCCACATATAATTCTCCTGAACAGGTCCTACAAAGAGAACCCCATTATCTCTGATGGTCTAAACTAGCAGGCCACACAACCAGCTGAATAGCAAGTTATTTCACCTCATATGAAGGAGCTATACCAGATGACCTCTGACATTCTAGGCTTCAACACTGTTTCCTTCAACATTATTTTTCTAAAGGATTCTTAGTATGTTTCTGCTTCTCTCTTAGCTTGTGGTTATCTTAAGCCTTGCATATCTCAGCCGGTTTTTACAGTGAGATGTCTGATATCCACTGCATTTGGTATACATATAGGTCTGAACATATTCCTAATCACTGTATTTCTCATCTCTAGGCTTAGTTTATTCGTTTCTAATTACTGTGTCCAGTACAACTTTTTTTTTTTTTCCATCTCCTCAACTCAAGTAACCAAGCCATATCTTTGTCAGCCTTCCTTTATCAGACCATGTAGGTCTATGTGGACTCCTAATAGGTAGCCTGCATCTTCCCACAGTCTTCTAAATCCTGATTCTAGCAATCCTCACATTGCGAATATTGGCAGCTTTCTGTGAAAAATGAATAGGATTCTGACCATCATTACTACGTATTTCCAATTTCCTTGCTAGGAAAATTAATGCTTTACAACTTGTCAAAGGTGCACATTATTCATTACAACAGGCCACGCCTTTTCTATTAGCCTTATTCTAATAACAGAGGCTTTATTAACCAGTACATGCCATATTCTGGTCTTATATTTTATACGCACCCTGCTATTAACATGTATTGGCTTATAATTTACTGAATTAAATTGAAACAGGGTTGTCAGATTTTTTAAATTGAAATAACTCAAGCATGTTAAACTTCTACCAAACACAGTTTTAAAACACAATGTGTCATCATGGTATGCTTACCTGGATACTATTTAAGTTCTAAATCTAAATAAAACAAGTTTATTTGGGCCTGAAGAAGTTGTCATTTGTGCTTATTATCTGTAGAAGGTTGGTGATTAACTTCATAGTCTGAACATTTCTAACTTATGAGATCTGACCAGCTGATAGGGAAAAATTTTTTTTTCAAATGACCATCTGTACCTATCAGAAATTTCACATCTAATTTCATTAGATCCAGGTGGCAGGAATAATTAACACAGCTCTTCATTACATAATAGATATAATAGGACAGTGGGCATGAGGAATATGGGTTTGTGAAATAAATTTCAATTTGATGTTAACTAGTTTTTTTTCCTAAAATACTTTGAGCTCTATGCTTCTATTCTCTTCACGTTCCTTTGGCCTACATATTCACCTCATAATATCTAATAGCATTAACCTCCACAAACATGTTACAAATAGTAGATGACTTTTAATTTGCCGCAGTGTAACACCAACATAAAGAAGACTTGTTTGTGGAGGTTAATGCTATTAATAGGCTCCACCTAGCCACCATTTTTTTTTCTTACCACTTTTTTCTCACGATCATTCTTTGCTTTTCGTTACTAATAGTTGTATAAATGCCCAAATCCAACAAACAGTACTCTATCTTCATCTTATTCCTCTTCTCAGCTCTATTCAATACATGTGATTTCATGTTCTTGAAACACTCTGAACTCCCATGAAATCACTCCATTTTTCTTCTAATCTCACTTTTCTTACACCTTAGTTCTCTCTGCCGGTGTTGAAGTTCTGAAGCATCCTAGGGCCCCATCCTACAACCTCTATTTTTTGTATTTACTTGTGCTCAGATTGAGTGATCTCATCTCGGAAAATGGTTTTAAATACCAATTAACGCCAATGACTCCTTCCATTTAGATATCCCATCTTGACTTGTCTACTGAGCTGCCTGTAAACTCCTCAAAAAATCCGTGTAAATTCTGAATGGGCATCTCAAATTTAACATATCTAAAACAGTAACCTCTCCCTCCTCTACTTGACCCCATCTCAGTAAACAGCCCCAACCATGAACTCAGTTGTTCTAAAAACTCAGAAGCCATACATGGTTCCTTATGTATTATATATTCCTCATACATTCCTTATCTGTGACATCTAGTCTGTCATCAAGTCCTGTTTGGTTCTCTTTCCCAACTGTCACCCAAGCCAGTCTTTTTCTTTCCATCTTGCATTTAGACCTGACAATTGCCCTCTTCTGCTAGGATGACTTCAATAGCTTCTTACTCCACAGCCAAATCAATCTTTGAAAATGTGAATCAGATCTCATCATTCTTCCATTTACTAGATTCCAGTGGCTTCACATTACAGTAAGAATAAAATGTAAGCTCCAAATCATGACCTAGAGGGTCACAGCTAATTCTCCAATATTTCCTTCTACTTCACCCCTCCAATCATTGCTCTACAGCCTTTCAAAGTGTTTGATTCATTGTATGAATGTTGGTCACCAGCCAGCCTTAATAACCTTCTTTTTATTTCTTATACATGTCATGTCTGCTCCTGCTGTGTGTCTTTGGCATCCACTCTTCCTTTTGCATGGAAAGAGCTTTTGCCGCATTCGTATCATAATGGGCTCTTTATTTGTAGTCAAATTTCAACTCAAATAGTATCTCCTCAATGAGGCTTCTCCTGACCCTCCCATTTCAAATAGCATACTTTGCCAGTCACTATCATACCATCTTGTTGTACTTTATTCGCAGCATAAAGTATTATGAGAGTACCTTATAGATTTAAGCCTACTAGGTTGTACTCTGCATGAGAAAAGCACCTATCATTTTATCCCCTGTGCCTGGAACAGCAGCTGGCACACAGACAACTGAAAACATTCTATGTTGAATGGGTATTGAGAAAAAAAAAAACTATTAGATCTTCTACTTTTTGAAGCAAAGGACTACATCGTATTTCAATAACCCCCCAGCCTGTTCTGTTAAACACACAAACCCACAAACCAAACAATCACTACAAAAGCAAATCGCTTTAAGGCTCTAAGAAGAATTTGTACAATCTGATAGAAAATAGATTTACTTTTTTTCATTTGCACACTTCAAAATATTTTCTTCGAAAATACTTCTTTAAAAGTGTTATCTCTGTAATGACTTAGGCTATTCAAGAACAAAACAATACCAACTAAAAAGCATTCTACTCATTGATTCCCTGATGCTGAAAAAAAGCAGCAATAGTAGAGGAATAAATACCCTCCTCCTTCCACCAACAGTAATTGCAAAAGGTAATATAACCGCTTTTTTGGTTACAAAGTGGGGTGCAAATTTAAAAGACCCCCCCCATATTTATATGCTTCCAATGAACACCAAATTTGTTTCTCAGAAAATATTTAACTTTTTCTTATTAAAAGTTCACAGATTACTAGCCCATTCCAATTCAACTATATAACTTTATGATCATGTAATATTTAAATTACCTATATAAAATAGAATATGCACTTATATTCATATAGATGGGAAAGCAGATTCTAAGTCTTCGTGTATTAATGTGAGTTCACTTGTGTTTTGTGTTTCAATTCTCAGAGACACAGGCATCTAAATTAAATATAACTATGAGTTTGAATAGAAGTTTTAATAATTTATCACTGAACACTAATTTATAGATGGCATGGCTTAACCAAATGGTAACATGAACCAAGTGTTCATTTAAAAATAATCTCAAATAGCATCTAGATGTTTTCCTTAATACAAAATATCTGGCTGTAACATCATTTTTCCTAGGCTTGAAATTTTTCTCCAAGTTTCTTTACAAGAGAAAATGTGTGACTTAAGCCATGTTATCCATTTGCATTTTCCATTCTCTTCTTCATAAATCCTACCTCTTCCTACTACGAGGAAAATTGGTTTAATTTTATGACAAAACTGCGTTAAATAGCAAAGTGTGGCACTAGGCACAGGAAGGAGAGAGTGGAAGATTATATTCTATCTTCACATGTTACTAGATATTCATCCTCATAAATATTCTCTACCCTGCACTCTCAGCTACTTCCTTAATGGGACTTCTCTCCTCCCTTCCACCTAATGGAGACTTTTCCTCTGGATGTCTGGCATCACCACAAGATTTATAGAGATGATAGTCTGACTCAAGAGAGCTTTCCAGAAAACTTTCCAATTATATCCAAACTGTGTCACCATGATTTTATTTTTCCCACTTTTAGGGTAAATATTATAAACTACAAATCAAATGTAGGATGATATGAGAACTAATGACATGCATCTGTAAAATTTAACTATTCTTCCTCAATTATACTGGGGCTGACTTCTTTAAGTGAGGATGATTTGAAGTCTGCCTAAGTTTCCAAGTTTCAGAGAAGTCTTATTTTTGAAGTTATAAAGAAACAGATTTGAGGAAACAGAAAAAACATAAAACTAAAACCAAAGAATGTATTCAAAAATTAAAATAACTGCACACATCAAACTCATTACATTCAAGTTTCTATGTGAGGCATCAATTTAGTCAAGCATATGTTCTTGTCTAATCCAGAATATGTCAACAGTGTAATCACTCAGGTGTTGACTTATTTCATATGAAATAAAATGGGATAAATACTATTCTCTACCTACCACCCGTAATTCAGAACACAAACATGATATTGAAACAGAATCCAATCTTAAATGCTGGTATAGAACAAGTGGATACAAGGTCATCAATATTATTAATTCCTTATTAAATAAAAAAAACAGATCTGGATTTAGGAACATTACATAGAATTTGAGAAGGATATATATGTGAACCCAATGTGTGATCTTTATCTTTGGAGAATAAGTAAGTTAAAATTGAGAAAATGTCCCTTAAAAATACTATGTACTGAAAGAGGGAACCAAACAAACAGCAACCTTCAAAAATAAAAAACAAACAAAAAGAACCCAAAGAAAAAAATTATTGTTGTATCAACCCCAGGCGTGCTGCAGAATGAGACTCTCTCCAATTAGTTTCTGTAGATTGTCTCATCTCAGACAATTAGAGCTAGTTGCACAAAAATTGTCTCATTCAGAACATGCTTTGAGAGGGTTTACAAGATCCCAACGGAGCTTCCAAACTTGCTTTGTGTTCCTAATTGAAAACTTCGAAGGTAATAACCTCCCCTCAATTCATAGAAAGCCGGAAACCCTAGGATACAAAGCAGTTTCCACAGAAACTTAAAATAAAATCATGTATCATTAAAAATTGAACAAAACAAACCAAGCACGTCTCCCAAAGAAGCAAAAACATGCCTTTGAAACAAACAGTAAGTCACCACTGTTCATTGCAGAGTGGCATGTCAGTTACAGAGTGGCAGAATGAATGTGCAAGTTGCCAAATTGAACTAATTCATGTTCTGAATTAAAATAAAACACCCTCAATGTTGTAGGCCACTTCTATTCACCAGCATTCCTACGGCTCGCTGTGATCTTAGGAGACATGGAGGCACTGAGCAGCTACTCTGGCTCATGCCCCACTCCTGGCAGGCACCCTTCCATGCATGGTTCCTTTTGTGCATCTAGTCCTCCTTCATGGACTAACCTACATATGCATACATGTGGCAAAAACTCCACGGTAAGAAGAAAAAGCTGCACAATTCCCATTACAATGAAGTAACTGGAAGCGGCCCTTTTGAGCAGAAGAAGAGATGCCACCTCACGATCCACTTCCCGGGGTATTCTCAGGGCTTCTGGCCTCACTTATTACAATTCCAGCAGGGAATTACACACAAAAGCCATGAACTTTCAGATCACCCTGACATTAAAGATCCTATTTATTTCTCCCCTTCCAGAGAAATGTAAACTCCAACTATTCATTTCACATAACTTAAATTCATTCATTTGTTCATATAACAGTCGGTCACATAATGTTCTGGGCAAGGCCTTGGGTGAGGCTTTGCAAAGATCACGAAATTATGGAGCACCTGAGTGGCTTACTTGGTTAAGCATCCGACTTTAGCTCAGGTCATGATCTTGTGGCTTACGAGTTTGAGCCCTGCATCAGGCTTTGTGTTGACAGTGCGGAGCCCGCTTGGGATCCCCCATCTCTCCCTGTCCCTGTCCCTCTCTCTCTCAAAATAAATAAATAAACTTAAAAAAAAGATTACAAAGTTAAAATACATGGAGATCATTCCTCAAGGTGCTTCCATTATCAGGGAGGAGTTATGCACATAAATCGTCATGGGAAAATACGGACTGTTGTGATGAGATTCATCAACATGTTTAAATCCAGCAATCAAATACAAATATATATTGAGCACTAATTATGCAATGGCTCTTTCAAGCAAAGGGATTCTAAAAGACATATATATAAGCACATATAAGATATTTTTATACTCAATGAGCCTCTAATATTTAGTTGGGAAAATAAAATACAGATGTTAACATATGCAGCAATCACACGGCCTAATCATTTCTGAACCCTCAGCACCTGGCACATACTAGTTCCTCGACCAATGTGTTTTGTGAATAATCATATATGTATACATGTATCTATGTCAGTGCATATGTGTATATGCATGATGGTATACATACACATTATACTCTATTTTTAAAAAAGCCTTTAAAAAATACCCCTGTGTTCCTTCGAGGTATCTCGATGAAATTAACAAAGGAAGACACACTCATTTATACAATCCTGCATTACAAGCAATATGATAGAAGAAACTTGAAAGAACTATGACGAGTAAATGCTGACTTTAGGAAGATGCTCTATGTAAGAGATCTACTACAAAAGAGGGATTTAGCTCCAAACCTAGACTTTTATGTCAGATGTACAGTAGGCAGGTCCAAAGCCAAACCACAGAGGATAGATCATATTGAAAAGTAAAAAATGTATCTTTGCAGGAAGAATTCAGTCTAGAAATGCAACATCAGTTATTAATTCTCAACAGAACTTTAAATTTAATAAAAGCAACTGAAATCACCTTTCACCTCTCTCTCTCTACTTGTACAGTCAGCCACTAGTTCTTATTAATTCTATATCTAAATAAGCACCTTCCTTTCTGCCCTTAATGCTACTGCCTCAATTCATAACTTCCTGGCCTAGACTGTTGGCCTCATTTCCCACCCTCTGGTCTCAGAGATATTTCCAATCTACCTGGTCAGGCTACTCCTGCTACACACCTGTTGAAATTCCTTTGGTTGTTCCCTGTTTCCTACAAGATAATATTCACATTTCTTGTCATGTCATACAAAGCCCTTTGTGATATGGTTGCCACCTATCTTTTTCCACTTTTTCCCTGACACATTCCCTCCTTTCACTCATGTTGTGCCCACCTGTACATGTATTCCAACCATATCAAACTCTTTCAAGTACTGTAGTGTATGTCCGTGATACACAGAATGCCCTCCCCTCCCCCAAGATTTCCACATCCTAATTGCCAGAACCTGTCAATGTTACCTCATATGGCAGAAGTGATTCTGCAGATGTGATTAAGGATCTTGAGATGGAAAAGAGTATTCTAGACTGTGTAGATTCTAACAGTAATCAAAAGGATCCTTACGACAGGCAAGCAGCAGAATCACAATCAGAGGATTTGTGACAACGTAAGGAGAGGTCAAAGAGTGAGTCTGAAAGACAGGTCACTGGATTTGAGTTCAGGAAGGAGCTACAAGCCAAGGAATGCAGACGATTTGTAGAAGCTGCAGCATGCATGGAAAGAGATTCTCCCCTGGAGGCTCCTGAAAGAATGCAGCCCTGCTGACATCTTGGTTTTAGGAGTTGTGACCTCCAGAACTGTACAATAATAAATATGTTGTTTTAAGCCATGACATTTGTGGTAATTTTCACAGCAGCAAGAGCAAACTGATATACTAGTGTATCTCATATGATTTATTTCTTTAGTAAGATCTTTAACAATAGAGATAGTACAGAGAGGGTAGATTGTTCTTCATGTTAACCCCCCAGAGAATCCAATCCAGTGGTTTGTTTATGGAGTGCTTTGTGTGAAAATACTTGCTAAATATAAAAGAGTAACTAGAAAGGTCTAGTGAATATGAAAGTTCCACGTCTCTAGCATGATCACTTCCAAAGTTATGATACATACATGAGTTTTATGATGTGAAAAAGCATGCAGCTACAAAAATAAGTAATCCATATGTTTCCAAAGCAATCATCACCAAAGCTATGAGGAAACCGTATCAACAATTTTCAGAATACAATTCATGGATATGGAAAACAAAGGATGAAGTGATCAAACCTAACAATGATAAATCACTTCACCTTGTTTCTTTTACTAAAACTTACTTTAAGTTAGTGGCTAAAATAAGGAATCCAAAAGTCAAATCCTTACAACCAAATATCTAAACATTTTAACCTCTTTTAAACCTAGGCATAACTGATGTCAGTCAATGTTACTGATCATTTACTACAGTAAGAATTCAATAAATGTTAACAACTGTATACAGACCCTATTACTTTGTCCATCGGGAAGACAAAAGAGCTTCCATGTGACCTTAGGTCATAAATGCATAAAACCCTAAAAGAAACTAACAAATACAGCTGTACACGTTATATATAGGTTACTCATAAATGCTAAGAGTTGGAGATAATCTTCAAAGTCTACAAAGATTTTTGAAAAATAGATTGTATGTTAGTATTTGTGTATGTGTAACATATTCTTTTAATTTGCTAAGATACTTTAGAACAGCTAAAGCCTTATGGAAATTTTATTTTTTAAAAAATGACACATGGCCAACCAGGATTTCCTTTCAATTTGGACCTCCTTCTTTTAGGCTATGCAGATAAGGGCAGGTGCTTTTTCAGGGTAACTTTACCTGGTGACTAGTAATTTACATATATTAGCCTGACTATACTTAGGACCCTCCACCTCATATTTCATGCCCAGTCCTCTAGAAAAACATAAACAGTGTAGCACAGAGCCATTCTCCCATATTCTTCATTTCCATATTTATACCAGCAGCTTTTATATATATTAGTGAACTAGAAAATCTTTACTGACTTTCTCTTTTTAATACCTGAATCATTACAATGACAAGACCTTAATGGCAGTGACATATTACAAGAAGGAATTTTTTAAATACTTTATGATATGAATGTACTTGTGTATATAACTTGAACTCTGATAATATAGGGCTACAAACTGACATGATTATATATTGTTAAAATACAGTATCTTTTCTGTCCCTTTGAAAAACTCTGCAAATTTCTATTATAGAAAATACCCAAGAAAGAACAGAAATATGTACACTTTTCTTTAAACCTATGGCAATAAACTGTAGAAAAAAAAGGTTTGGAAAATATTAAAATCAACTACAATAACTTCTGAACAATAATTCATTAGAAATTTTCTTTCCATGTTTATTTTCTCCTTTTTGTTTATTCCTGTATTTTCACCAACTCTGAAAAGCCACCAGATGGCACTGGAGAGTCCATCCAATTACTTTATAGAACATATTTATAGGGAAGACTGGAATAATCTTCTTTTCAAGTTGAAATTGTCTTTTTTTTCTAATGGGAAAATATATTGAAGAAAAAAATATCAAGTCCTCAGAGTATGGAAACCCTTTTTTCATCAGTGATTAAAATAATTTTCCTTTATCATTCACAACCTTTATGTCAAGTAAAATAAAAAGTAAATGGAATATGCTTCTAGTAATCAAAGTAAAATGCCAACAATAGAACTTTACTGAAATCCAGGTAGCAATGTTAATTAGGAAACATTTTAGTACAGTTAGTAAAATATAAATAATAACTGAAGTGTTTAGGATGCCCACGAGAGGCTTACAGACAGACACTTCTTAAAGAAATGATTATATATAACCCATGGGATTTTAAAAGTTGACAAAGTTATCCAGTGTCATTGCCTTAAGGCAACATTTTCCATGCAAGGCAGTACTCTAAAAAGTACTTATCTTAAGAGATTACAACTCTACAAATGGAAATCTGCCATAAATAAGCAAAAATAGGCTAAAACAGTTTAAGCACTGTGAACTGCCAAACCTAATTTCACTTAGACACATCACTACCTGCAAGGAAAAGTACCTTATCTTTATTTACTGTTCTAATTATATGGCATGGGCTTATCAGACCAAAAAAATTACTTCTTGATTGAACCTTTGTTTTAAACTGATAATATCCTTCACCCTGCAGTACTAGGACAATTTGTGTAATATAAAGGTAAATGTGGCCAGGGAGTATTCTGACTAAAAACTCTGGCCATCTAAATTTCATTGATTTGTAAATATGTACAATATGTTGAAGAACAAGTGCCATTTTATGTACTGAGTACGCAATGGTGTTCACTAAATGCTTTGTGTAATGAACAAATGGATAAACTTCTATTTCTACTGATGATGATGTAGCTCAAAATTTTTAATTTATGAAAAGGAAACTGAGGTCTGAAAGGTTCAAGGACTTGTCCCAATCAACAAAACTGGACTGAAATCCAACTTTTTAATTTCCAATTCTTTAAGTCTCATAACACTCATAAGAACAACCTAAAGTACTTCTGGGAAAGTAACTCACAGCGTGTGTGTTTAGTCATCATCAGTGTAGGAAAAAAGTTGGCATGTCACTATCAGTTGTCTGTAGAAATAGCTGACAACTTACAGTAGTCAACATGAAGATTAAACAAGACACACTTTAGTACCCTTGTAAGCCACCTTTACCCTTCGTCTGTATGAAATAAGGGAATGAAAGTTGAGTCAGTATTACCCTACCTTTAGGAGAGAGGCAAACTATTTCAAATCTAATTCACAAAATTTTGGTTGGAGAAATTTTATCCTTTCTATAGTACAATTATTGTCATTTTCATGGATGACCAACAGGTTTACACCTGTTTTACCAAAGTGTAAAAAATAATAATATAACATCTAAGAGTTAAGCAAACTTTATAAAATAAACAGCCCTTATACTGATTTTGTTTACACACACAAACACACACACACACACACACACACAGATATGTATGTATACACACACACATATTTAAAATGTGACAGTAACTCTCTGACCTCAAGATCATCCTCAATTATTGAAGTGGACACTAAATCTAGTGACAAGTGTCCTTTTAAAAAAAAAGGCATGGGGAGATTAGAGATACAGAAAAGAAGGCCATTTGAAGATGGAGGCAGGGAGATTGAAACTATGCAGACCCAAAGCAAGGAACACCTGAAACCACCAGAAGCTAGAAGAGGCAAGGAAGGATTCTCCCACATAGTCTTCAAAAGGAATGTGGCCTTGCTGACACCTTGATTTTGGACTTCTCAACTCCCGAACTGTCAGAGAATAGATCTCTGCTGTTTTAAGTTACCCACTTGGTGGTAATTTGTCACGGCATCCACAGGAAACTAGTTGTAACTCCAGACCAGTAAGTCCATCAGCTGAATATTTTCAGTGACTGCCACAGCTCATATGTTCCAAACTGAACTCATTCCATCTCATTTCCATGAAAAAGAAATGCCCCTCCTCCTAATTGGCAACACCCTCAAAATTAACTTCTTTTCAAATTATTTCATATTCTTTCTCAAAATATTCACTTAATCCCATTTACTTTTCTACAGAAACATGTTTTCAGTCCTTTGACTGCTATTCCGGCCATTAGTGTACCTCAGTATGATTTTTATTGTTTCCCTGACTGAGCACTCTGGAATCCCAATACAGTCTTTCCTACGGGAGTACTATCTGTTCAAAAACAGATGGGACCATGTCATTGTCATGTGTGAGCCTTTACAGCTTGACTGTTTGTGTCTCTTCTTCTCTGTAAAGGCAGCTTCACTGATGGACTGGTACAAACATTTGTGCAGCACTATTGCATAACTATCAAGGAGTTTCATCTTTGTAGTGTATAGAAGACACCACAATGAACACATGTGCCAAATCTGAGGCCCACCCTCACAGACCTAATATACTACTAAAGAGATTTGCAAAGTAATTAAATATCTCAGCCAAAACTTTTTATTCTACAAGATAAAATCCAAAATCCCCTGGCAAGACACATGAAACTCTTCATACTCTGTGTTCAATCCACTTTTGGGGCTTCATCTCAATCACAAAGACTTCCCTACTGTTTTATTTAAATAGGTGTCTTGAGTTTCTGTTCTTTGGAAACCTTTAATATGGTAGATGGCATCTAATCCTATTACAGAATTATTTTCTCTACCATTATTTTTTCAAATGTCCATCTAATCATCAAACTCAATGGATTCTAACTTGAAAGTTGCTCTCTCCTTTTTCCTGTTCTCACTGCTATTACTCTGAGTCAGGAAATCATTTTTGTGTTGGGCAGTTTTAGATGAAAGGAACACAGACTCCTTTAAGATATCACAAGCAAGGGGGGATATTTTTAAGAGCACATTTGTGGGGTGCACTTGAAACTTAAAAGTTATAAAGATCCAAAGCATCACCAGATCCTTTCTTATCTTTATTCTTCCCTATCTCCATTCCTCTCTCTCTACCCTGTTTTCTTTTCCCTTTGTCCTCCTTTTCTCCCCTACTCCTTCTCTTTTTCCATAGATCACATGGTCCCTTTAGGAGAAATTTTTCATCTTCCTCCATTCCTTGACCTCTTGACCACCCATTCTCTAATTTCTACTCGAAATGCAGTAAGTTAGTTTTACTAACTTAGGTAATTATCAGTCGTGGTTACAGAATAATGCACCCACCTCCCCCAAAGATGTCCACATCATAATCCCTGGAACACATGATTTAGTTATGTAACACAACAAAAGAGACTTTGTAGGTCTGATTACATCAAGGATCTAGAGATAGGGAGATTTTCCTGGATTACCTATGCAGTTCCAATGCAATTACACAGGTCTTTTCTCAAGGAAAGAGGAAGGTGGGGGGCAGGGAGAGCCACAGAAGAGATATGATGTCATAAGCAGAGGTTGGAATGATGGGTGACCAGAAGCCAGAAAAAGCAGATAGCCAATAAAAGCTAGACAAGGCAGTGAATCAAATTCTCTTCTAAAGCCTGCACAAAGAACACAGTCCTGCCAGCCTATTTCAGACATATGACCTTCACAATCATAAAATGTTAAATTTGTGTTGCTTTAAGAGAGTGGATTTTTATTCTTTGTGAAAGCAGCAATAGGAAACTAACACAAAAGTGTCCCTAATTTGCAAGCCACCTCATGGATCATCTTCAAGCCTATAGTAAACTCATTGTGGATCAGGTTCTCATCTACTAATCCACCAGTAGTCCCCTCTCTGCCATCTCTAGAATGAGTATTAACTTCTTAACAGGTCTCAAAATGCCCACCACTGACTGGCTCCTCAATCCTGCCTCTACCCCTCACTTTTCCCTTTAAATACACAGCAGGATGTATCTTTTATTGTCCCTTTGATATAGTGTCACACTGATATATTTATCAACTTGGAATATTCCCCTTCCATTTAAATCCTTTTCAACTTCTGAGATTGGTACATATTGACGTTTATCTTCTCCATGTAAATTTACCATGAACCAGGCATCAGTCTCCACAGATGACATTAATCTACACCAACTCTATATAAAATTGTACTGACAACTAAAACTGAACAAGTTTATGGTGAAATTCTGTGATATATTAGGTAATTATTAAACAAATCTGTTAGATTATTTTGGATTGGATTATTTTATTTGTCAGGGTTAAGTTCCATTTGTTTGTTAGACTTACTCTGATTCAAGACATCATTTCAAAGGAATACAAAAATTATTATAGATCTAATTTCTAAATTTATTATAAAAACAAGGTAAATAAAAGAGGGAGATGTTTTCCAAGAAAAAATAAAGTACATTTTTTTCCTTCAAAAAGTAAAGAAACAAAGCCTCAGAAGTTTGGTCTTATCAGCTATCCCAAAGGAAAAATAGGAGAAATGTTTCATACTTTTTGACATATTTGACAAACTGGGAATAAACACATGGTAACATAATAAAAGGCAGATGCTGGGGGACTAGGTTGTATCTTAATCATGTGGAATTAAGCTCACTGACTTCCTGGAATGCCCCCGAGAGCTCCAACACATAAATCACATTGGCAGGAGATGGAAACACCCCACCAAACTTCTCACTCCTGTTCAGTTAAATCTCAGTTTGTTTACACAGTAGTATAATTTATTTCACTTAAAGAAATGAAGATCCAGAAATAACAAATACAAAGATTAGAACCTAAACTGTATCTTTGGTGATTTAACTAACCTTATTTTGTATAAATTATTTGAGATTAGAGTTACAAGTTGAGGAAAACCTCCTGAGAGAGTTCCTCTTGCTGTCAGAAAGAAGTGCATCTAACTCAATTTACACAAACACGTGTCCACTGTCAGGCTCTAGAATGAAAAGAACATCACTCCCTGTGGTAATCCTTTTACTTTCTATTAGTGAGCTGCTTTAGGTACCTTTTACACATCTTAAATACCTTCTAGAATAAGTTGTACCCTTGGGTTTATAGTAATATAGACACTTACTATTCCCCATATGCTCTAATAATTGTGAATATTTTTTTCTATACTGAAGTCAGTTGCGTATTTATAGTGTTTCAGTAATCATGAACTACACCCTTCTCACGGTGGTCTATACTGAGAAATACCATTAAAACGACAATGTCTGCATAATAACAATACTTCTTTAAAGCAGCACTAAATGTAGTAAAATTCCAATCCACTGGTATTTAAACAATCATTTTCCTTTCCTTGTAGCAGATTTTGAATTGTACTTCAAGCTCATGAAAACACTCATGATGTGCCAAGGTTCACTGTCTCCATATAAACCCTCAGTGTGACTTATATATTGCTTATTCTGAGTTTCTATCTTTTGCTTCAATAGTCTCATACTGTACACTATGCTAATTTCTCTTTAAGAAAAAAAGTCTTTCCTAAATGCCTATTTTACTTTACCTTTATTTTCTGAATACTGTGTTGGTCTTGTAGCATCCTCACCAGCCTAAACACTGACGTCACTCACTCTTATATTCATGTAATCATTATTTCATGAAGACATTTTATTGAATACAGACTCTGAAACACATACCATATGTGGCACTGTAGAGGTTATAAGCATATATAAACCATGGTACTTGCACTCACTATCTTGTATTTTAGAGATGGGTATGAGAGCAAAGAGAAACAAACAAAAGGTCTGGATTCCTTTCTTTTCCCAAGTCTCAATATCCAGTTCCCTGTAGCTTCATTTATATTCAGTGACCCCAAGTTTTGAGCCAAATCATAACTCACGCTTTAGTTCCCCAAAGATACTATACTCTGTACATAAGTGTCCTTCAACAGTTTACATTATTTCCCTGTCCCTGAATCATATCCCAAATCCTCTTACACAAAATTAAAAAAAAAATTAACAGTCATTATTAACAGAGACCATACTACACTCTTCAAATAATCTTGTGAAGACATAGTGTTTCATGGACTTTAACCCTTCAAACAAGGTGATAACAATATTTTTGTAGTTAAAAAGTAAAAAAAGGTCCACAAAGACCTAATCTATCAAAATAGATTCTTTTGTTTCCAGACAAATACACTAATAAAAAAGAAGGAAAGAGGTGTGGAAGGAGAGAGGGAAGGAAGGAAAAGAGAAGAAAGCAGAGAGGAGGCAGCCAAGAGGAGGAAAAGATGAAACACAAGAAAAAAAAAAACAAAAGAAAAAGGGAGAGGGAGGAGAGGAAAGAAAGATACACACACACACACACACCAACCAACCAACAAAAACATTAAGCCCACCTTTCTAAACTGGTGGAGATAAAGACTCTCCAAGCAAGCATCTGCTTTACGTGTGTTTTTTGTACAGCATTCTACAAATGACAGCAAGTCAAATGTTCATTTAGTGAATTGCTACAATGCTTCATAAACTAGAGGAGAATGGGTATTAATGCTTTCTTCAAGTGCTGCTTATAAAAACTAAAAACAAGATAGAAAACTGTTCCAAAAGAAAATCTGTTGGGTACAAAGGCTGAATATCTGCTTCCACTGATATTAAAGGCCTTCATTCTAAACGTAGGCAAAACTTCAGACCATGACCTGAGAAACCAGATTCAACCCTTGATTATTACATACACACCAGAAGTGATATTTAAACCAAAGCATCATAAAAATGAATTTTTACTATTTCAATCAAGGATATTATGACGACATAACTACATTATATTTAATTTGTTCCTTAAATTCATAGCAGTGGGGGTGTACGATGATGTGATAAAAATAATATATCTTCAGCTTGTTTATGAAGAAAGAGCTCCTATTGCTTTCAAATTAGTTCCGTTAATGAGAAACCAATATCTACTTCTACATATTCATGGAAGACCATATGTGTTTCTCTAAAGTCAACACTTTACACAAGTAAAGCGGCATAAAAAATTAACATTACTCTGCATATTACAACCATATTTAATATGCTCTTGGTTATTAAAATATCTAGTACTGGTGTTCTGGTGCTCATAGTCAATTAAAAATTATATTCTAGTAAAACACACATGGAAAGAATTGGGTTCTAAATCATGTTTAGTGAATTTCCAAAAAGATTTATAAAACTAAAAATAAAACAAAGAGTTAAATGATGAGAAGGAAGAAGAAGGATAAGTAGCCCTCTCAGTTAATATGCGACATTGAACATCAAAAATTGATTTTTATTCCCTGGCCTTGGTGCCTCTGGTTTTATAGGTTGGGCTGGGCCTGAAGACTGAGCCATTCATCTTTTAAGGAGGAGATGCCAAGTGCACTCCTCTTCTACTTGATCTATGGAAATCAGTAACAATGCCCTTCAAGAAGCTACATATCTGCTTCTCTCAACAAAGGTGCCATGGTAACAGGCATCAGGTGAAATGAGTGCTGGCTTTGAGAGTATACGGGCAAAGTAATGTTCTATATTCCTAAATTGCACACTAAATATTCAAAAATCAAACAAACAAACTTGCATCCATCTGGGTCTCAACAAAGATACTGAGAGAAGCTGTCTTAATTCACATTATACAGAAAAGTAAACAAATCAAATCTCAGTATCTGCCTTATTTATCATTTTTATATTAGGATACAGAAAACATATTTGGCTTGGGAGGTATTAAGTAGCTATTTGACAACTATATTTGTAAATAGTGGAGAACAATGTCTCAGAACTTCTGCCAAACTGAGAACAGCATTTTATTACCACCCTCCTAAAATAATTATATCATTAAAATAAAAATTGATTCTGAGACAGGTCATTGAGTTTTCTCAGGTCTCTGGAGCAGAAGGAGAAATGAATTTTCCAACTGTCCCACATTTCTAGCTCTGCTCCCATGCTACTCTAGCAAAGGTAAATCCCAATTTAATAAAAGTTTTTCCCCAAAATTAGAGGTTATATAGAATGAAGCCATCACCATCATGTGATGGTGGGAAAAAAGTCACATTTGCCCTTGAATATATAAATCTTAAATCTGACATACACAAAAAGAACTGAAAAAAATTTATATTATCAAGTATAATAGCCAGAAAAAATTAAGTTTTTAAGATTCAATTAATATCTCTCATTTAAATAGTTTCATTTTGCTATAATAGGTATACAGTTAAGTGTTTCTCTTCTATATGGCCAGAATCTCAGATTCCTGTTAAGTGCTTTTAACGCAAACTGCCATTGTAGAAGCTATCAATTTTGTAGATATTAGCAGCTTCAAACAAGATTTGCTCTCCCTTCTACCTATTGTAACTCCCATAGGTATGCTCAACCTTCTGTGCAAGTAGCAGACAAATAATCAAAACATCTGGTATTTGCTAGTAATCCACCCAAATTACAAAAACGACTGCATCATAATCCTGCTCTAGGATTTCTCCCATTAAAAAGAAAAAAAAATCCATCAAGGGAAACATATGATATAATGTGTCAACATAGAAACACTATTTTTTCACATTGTCTACAACCACATCAATGACAGAAACAACAGCTGTATAATAGCCAAAAAGTTCTAGAGCGAACAGGCTCAGTAAAGGTCGTTTAAGCCTCAACCCTGCACCACCTCTTCGCCCATGCAGAAATACCCCTCAATTCTTCCCTAGATTTTCTCTCAAGGGAAGGGGGGCTCATGGGAGCAGATGTTCTCCACTTCCTTCACATTTGGCCTTCTCATTAGATAATCAGTTTGAGTTTGAAGCCTCTGTACCTAAGGAACTGAAAATGTTTGCTGTAGCCCCATCTGGGCCCTTTCATTCCCTCTCCTTTCTGAATTCCAAAGATATTTTGGCTAATGCAATTCTTGATAATCCCAACACCTTGCAGCCTCCTGCACATTATCTCTTTTTCCCACTGTGTCTCTAGAACTAATATACAACACATTCTAGTTCTAGCACCTAAACACAATACATTACTTTCTCCATTATACTCAAAAGCCATAATACTAAAAAATTCTGTAACCCCACATAAAATGTGAGTGTGGCAGGGTTTGTATTATCGGTGAGTTAGTAGACAAAATGCAACTTCAAATTGGTAGTAGTATTTATTCAATTGCCTCATACATTAATTTCACTAATTCCAAGTATCAACTGTCAACTGAAAACCAAAATGCCTTATAACATGTAAAGTTTTCCCTGTTTCCACATTATTCCCTTTAGCAGCCCCTTTCATATTACCATTCTACTTTACTTCTATGTTTCCTATTAACATATTAGGATGTTTCCCCAAAACATTTTCGTAAGTAACTCTGGAGCTTTCTTTAAGTACCTGCAAAATAATCCAGCAAAACAGCTTAAGTACACCCTTAAAAAGAATCTGCTCTAAGCACAGCTGATATTGAAATGGTAACAGTAAAGTTAACATGAAACTAAGCCACAATATTTCCACGCACAAGTTAAAATGACACTCTTCATAAAAGAATGTTGAAAATCATACTATAAAATGAAGTAAAAATACAAGCTTTTGGTATAGTATCCATTCAAATTCATAGTAATTAATGATATAAGCCCCATTTTTTTTCAACCTAGTCTCACCTTTCTAATTCCCTGTAAGCTCCATTCATTTCAAGATATGTCGGCAATATTTCTACAACATGGACCTCCCCGCTTAATTTTCATTCTCTCCACAAATGGCACATATGTGAACGTAGCACCATCACCTTAAGCCATAAACATGAGAGTAAAGGAAGATACACTGCTTACCAGAGCCTCTTTTGGTCACCACCTTCAAACTCTGAGTAAAAGTAGCATATAAGAGAATCAAGTGTGGAATCAGAGCTTTCATCTTCCAGCTTTTAAAGGCTGTTCCCTAAATCAACCAACAAAAAGAAAAAACACACATTTAAAAAAAACATATATAGCAATATTTTAAGATTTTTGGTCAACTTCTGATCATGCACACAATTAGGGCAGTGAGTATCACCAAAGGAAAGAATGTGAACAGGATCTGTATTATATTTCCCTAGATGCTGTGATTCCTAAGTAAAATCCAAACCAGTAGTGCCAAAATTCTGTCTCCAAGGGGCCCCCCAAATGCTTTAAAAGTTTATGATCGCTTAAAGGTTTAAAATTTATCTTTTTAGAGGACCCAATTGCACTTAAATTAAGTGAAAACAATCCCTTGAAAAGGACTATTTCACTATTTTTAATATAAATTACCAAATACTAACGTATTTTAAAGTTCCAGGTTACAATGGAATATGATTTTATTCTATATCCTTCTTCCCAATCAAGAAATCATAAATTCTATGCCTCTAAAGATTTAATTATAATTTTACAATTCTCTTTCAAAAATCTCTAAAAGATACTTCAAGAGAATTTTAAGACTCTTGTCTCTATTGAAAGAAACTATACGGTCTCTGAAAGCTACAGAAAGATACATGACTTCATCCTATTACAAGGCTCTCAGAGGGGTACTAGAAGGGACATTAGTCTAGAGTTTGGATTTCAAAAGGGGGATATGTTTCATTTGAAATTAACTGAAATGAACACTGTCTTCCTGGGAAAATCATCCCTCTTTCATTTTTGTGTAGGACTGTGATAGTACAGGTGAAAGACTGAACTTCAAAAAGTATCAAGTCAGAACACAGTTCAAATATATTGTCAATCCATGACAGCACAAGTTTCTTTGCAAGAGAGTTGAGGACTGATTGTATTCAGCTTTCAATCACTATGACTTTATTAAAAACGAGGAAGCTGAAATGATGGTTTGACAGTCACATATTTTGCTCTCATAGCACCTGAGATACTTCTGAATATTTTTTACCTCTGAATATTTTTAAATGATTAATTCATTTGCATTAATAAGTCTGTTCAAACACATTTTAATTCACAGAACAAAATCACTATCTATTCACTTGCAGTAAAGTGATACCATCATCATTTTAGTCAGAAAGTCAGTGAATTTTTAAAATAAGTATTGAGAATAAGCTATTTGAACTCTAGCTCCTTTAAATGATGATAGCCTGTTTCAGTTTTCTAACCAAGGGCTTTGAGTTCACATAAAGACATAAATGAAACCTAGTCCGAAAAGCCAACTCATCAAACATATCTGACGAACCGCCACATTACAGCTCAAGCCTGAGTCATGCATTCCTAAAATCTGAATCCCATTTCCCAGCCACTGCGCTAACTGGAGCTGCAGGAAATCTTCAAGCTGATATCTTCAGCCTTCAGGTTAGCAGTAATAATCAGTTCCTCTCTCAGTGTGAGTTTAATCGGCACTGCCCAAGGAACTCCAGGATCCAACTACACATTGCAAGACCATCAAGCTTAACTGTCTTATTACTTCACTCTCATTCTAAATACTACTTCCTCACTCGTTTCATTTCTATAAGCACACAAGCTCGTTTGCAATTTTATTTCTTGAAACTAAATTGGTTTGGAAAGCATCAATTTGGTAACATCAAGATCCTTAATTGAATCTCTTGAAATGCTGTGTATTGGGGGAAAAGTATGTAGCGTATCACAGATTCAACATCTTGGTCAGTCTACAGTAATGTTCATAAACCTCTTTGATATCATTTATTACATCTTATCTTGAAAGACTGATGAAATATATCTAGTCATAGACATCCAAGCTTTGCTGTACTTGTTGCATAATTAATATTCTTAATACTATCATGACTTGGCTTCACATAAACCAGTACTAAATCTTATGCAGAATGAACACATACTATAATGGTTATGAGCCATCAGTCTGTCTAGGTTCTTATCCCAGTTTCACCACCCATTAGCTGTGTGATTTTTAGCACATAACCTGTGACTGGTTTCTTCATTTAAAAAATAGGTATCATTACAGTATATAGCACAGTACCTAGAACCGTACTGGCACATACAACAAACTCAAGAAATGGAAGTTGCTGTTGTTACTGTCTTCACTGTGGTTGACTGTTGTTGCCATTATTGTTACGTTAACACTGTCAGAAACTCAACTCACATCCTCTCACCTGTGACACGTTTTGTATTTACCAGCTTTCTTTATGTCCTACCTCAAGCTATTAGCTCATCTCTTTAATTATGTCTTTCTCTTTTCCCAGACTTGAAGTCCCACCAGGGTGAATGTGTGCTTTATTCATCTTTTCATTTCCAATGCTAAGTGTTAGCTGAAAAAGGGACTGAATGAAAGACTGACTGTGGTTGGTATTGTATACAGTTGAATTCTAGTATTCAAATTCATCATTTGGTATACACTTATTAAGCATGTACCAGTTACAAGATGCTGTGCTAAGGTGTAGTGGGGACATAAAGACTATGTGATGCACTCCAATAAAGAAGGATCATAGACCAATAAAGGAGACAAATGCTTACCTATTTAATTAGACCTGCCCTACTGCCATATGGTGAGTATACTGGGCTGAGGGAGTAGAGGGAGAAATCTATTAATTTTGCTTCAGGTTGGCTCTGGGGAAGTCATAGCAAAGAGCTTTCAGAGGAGGAAGTATTTCAGTTAGGTCATAAAGTAAAGATTTTTTTAAGGTAAAGGGACTTCTGGATCTAGAATAAAGTATGACTGAGATTGTCGCTCTGGTGGAGAGAATAATGCCCACCCCGCAAACACGTTCACAACCTGGAACTGGTGATCATTTACCCCACATGTCAAAGGGACTGGGCATGTGTGGTTAAATTAAGGATTTTGAGGTGGGAGATTAGTCAGGTGAACCCAATGTAATAACAAGTATGCTTATAAAAGGGCAGTAGAAGAATGATATTCAAAGAAACTCTAAGGATGGAAGCAAAGGTCAGAGACTGGAGTGATGCACATTAGGGATGGACAAACAGAACATGACCCAAGGGATATTTGTAGCCTCCACAAGCTGGAACAGGCAAGGAAGCAGATTTTCCCCAGATCTTCCACATAAGAGGCAATCATGCCAACACCTTGATTTTACCAAGTAAGTCTAATACATTTTGACTTTCTAACCACCAGAACTGTAAAAATAAAAACCAGGGTTGTTTTAAGCCACTAAGTTTGTGGTATTTTGTCACAGCAACAACAACAAAAACTAATATGGAAAGGATGTGAAATGGCAAATGCTAGGAATGAAGCGTAAACAGACCACGGGCTGTGGTGACTGAAGTTGAAGATGTCAATGTAGGATTGTCAATAACAAGATATGCTAGGTAACCATCACTTTTCCCCTCCCTCATGCCCCCTACAATGTTTTTCACTCATATACTGTGTAACTTCATTATCCAAGGATATTTTATGCAGCTTCACTTTCTTAACATTTATATCATGAAAACACTTATGTATATTGAATATATCATGAAAACACTTATGTATATTGAATATGTTTCCTCAGAATACACATGATGACACAACCCAAATTCTGACCTATCCCCCTTTCACACAGTCCTAAGATCCTTTGTACTAGGGACAATGAAGAACTAAAGGATGCTTTTAAGTGAAAAACCTTAACTGTTTCATAAAGCATAGGTCGAAGTTGGAAGAAACTACTTAGCAGGCAGTAGTATAGGAAGATAAAGAAGAAGGTCAGACTTAAACAGTAGAGGTGAATGCCGCAAGAATAGAATATATTTGGGAATAAATAGAGTTCAGGGATATTAAAGGAAGTGGCATTGAAAGCAAGCTTTCAAAGTGGGTTTGAGGCATACACTTGGAGCACCTAGGTCTATTATGATCCTATTTATCAATATATAGAACTAGGTAAGACCTTCTGGGCAATGAAGATGGAGAAGTATATGTAATTATATTTAAGGCACACAGATTTTAAACAGCTTATGGAAACTCCCTACTAGAATTTTCTTGTAGTTAACTAAAAATATTAGCCATAAACTCAGTGTAAAGATGGAGGATAACAATATTGTAATTTTAGCTGAAATTAAAGACATAGATTAGGATAAACAGGAAGAAAGCATAGAAAACAAAGAGAAGATGGCTTACATTTTCACTTTGGAGCCTACAAATATTTGTAGGACAGGAAAATGGAGGAAATCAGTCAAGGAGCCAAGTCAATGATATGAGCAAGGATATTTAAGGATGAAATCAGCAGAGTTTATGTATTATAAGGATAAAAAGAGACAAAACTAGCATTAGATTTAAGATACTGCCAGTCATACTGGCCACTACTTTAATTAAACAAATAAGAAAATTTAATGAGTAAAAAAGCTTTATCTGCTTGTTCCTAAACAGGAAGATGTGAAACCCAGAGTTGAGAGTAGAGAAGTTGAGGCTTAACTCTAGGTGAGAACGAGGAAGATAAGAACTTGTATGTAAACTGAAGCAAAGAGAAGAGCTAGAGGAGGCAAGTGAATCGAGAAAGGAAGAGATACTAGTACAGGAAAGTTGAGACACCCTTTAGAGGCAGAAGTAAAGAAAATACACACGGATAAATACAAAGATTGGAAGTAAACTGGAGCAAATTAGCACTGGTTTGTTTTATTCTACTTACATCGTAAAACAGAGAGAACTGGTTTTAGAATAAGAATGAAGAGGATTAAGAGTCTCACTCATATGTCAGGCAAGCAAATTCATCTCCTTACACTTGTCGTCTACAAAACATGGACATAAGTGAGAGGCTTATTTCCTTTTGGTTTATTTCATTTTTGACCTATTATTCACAACACAGTGAGGGAGCAAATACCTACTTCAAACATTTACAACCTTTAAGTACTTGTCTTTATGATAACTATCAGTGTTTAACAGTGACATTTCACTATAGACATTTTAAAACGCTCTTTCCATATGTCTCCATTCTCTCCATTTCTGGCTGGTATGTAAAAATTACTTATGCTCAAAAAATGGTCTATTATATTTTATTTAGTCCTCAAAGTTTTTACCTTACTAAACTCACAAGTACATCATTTCCACTCTAATAACAAGAAACATTTAGGGACAGCTGGGTGTCTCAGTTGGTTAAGAGTTCAACTCCTGATTTCAGCTCAGGTCATCATCTCATAGTTGTGAGATCAAGCCCTGTGTCAGGCTCTGTGCTGACTGTGGAGCCTGTGTGGGATTCTCTCTCTCCCTCTGTCCCTATCCCGCTGGTGCTTGCACGCTCTCTCTCTCAAAAAAAATAATTAAAAAAATTTAAAGTATCCATTTGTGCATGGCACAAAGCATTTTACTAGCCACAATTTACATAAAGTAATGCATGTTAAAGTTGTGGTATAAATTTCCTATGGACATGATATCAGTTGTACTTAAAGGCCCTGCCAACTAAAAGTTAGCAAAAAAAAAAAGCAAAATATTTAAAATTAGCTCCAGTGAAACTGATTTCCTCCATCATGAACCTATGACAACTATCTTGTGGAAAATAAATCACTCAGAATTTCTGAAGACATCTATACAGTTACTTAAAAAAATTTTTGAGGGCCTACCATGTTTCAGATACTGTTTTAAGTATTAAAAACACAAACTCATTAGGAAATGGTAACTGTAGCCAAAGATGACATGGACAAGAGGCCTGAAAAATCAATGATTACATCAAAGGGAAAGGTGTTAGAAGAATTCTCAAGTCTATGCAAAGAGCTCAGGGCTGCCTGGCGAAGCCATGAAAACATTCTCATATTAGGATGATATTTTGACCTAATTTTGAACCAGGGTATAAAGGCTTTAAAACAGGATGGGCAGGACATTGCAGGCAGAGGAGAATAAATAGAGCCTATGATGCATTTGCAAAACCTCTAGTGAAAATAAAACAATATAATATATATATTCTATATATATACTATATCTATTCAATACTTATCTATTCAATAAGTAATGAGGTGCTTACATATAGAATATCAAAAGTAAGTTTTAACTCACTAGAATTTTTTTTTTTTTTTTACAAAACAACAAAACAGGGTTCTGCTTTTGTTTTTTTTAACACAACCCAGCCTGAAGATGATTCATTCCTATAGAAACTGGCTGGCAAGAGAAGGTTAAGGTCCAGACCTTATAACTAAGATCTATAATGATCTCCAGAGGTTAATTCATCATCTGGCTAAAAGGCCAAGATGTCAATAAGGTCTTCAGTCATACGGTTCCTGACAGATTCTCCTACAAAGTGATAAGAATAGTGATCAGTCACATAACGCTGTTCAAAATACATGAATTCCTTATTTTAATATTGTCCTGAGACTTATACACAAAGTAGTCTGCTGTGCAGCAATGTGACATGAAATGCTATGGAATGTTCTGCAAACCAACAGACTAGAGTAGTGGCTGTACTTACTGAGGAATAACTGGCCCACCTGCTGAGTGGCACCAGGTGAGCCTGAAAACTTGTAAAAGGATCCTGTACAGTAAGGGCTTGCTCAATTCTCATGAAGTCTGAACCACATCCCTGAACAATTGGGAAGACAACTGTGTTAACAGAACCGAATGTCATAACCAGCTCTGTGTTATAAAGACTAAACTTCTATCAAATCGACTAAGAAAATAAGACCAATAATATTAACAAAATCAAAGGTGAGAAAGAGGATATAAAATACACAAAGACACAAAAAATGAGAATACTTTTAATTTTACTAAATTTGAAAATATTAGAGAATGGATTTCTGGGAAGGTAAATTATGAAAATTTTCTGAACAAAACAACAGGAAACAAACAAAAACATTTAAAAGTTCTTAATACTATTCAAGTATAAACTGCAAAATAGCACAGATGAGTACCTGCAAATTTTCAGAGAACACAGTGTGTTCTAAGGAACAGAAAACCATGGTTATGGTTGTAAGAACACAGAAAACCTTTTATTTTTTTCAAAGAAAACCTTTTAAAAGTGACAAAACAAATTATCAGAGCTAATATAAAAAATTTAATAAACTTTATAAAATAAATTTACACTGGCAAGGGTAGTTTAAGTCACCCCTATTACTTAGCTTTTTTCTAGAACTTCTAGGTAGTGACATGAACCAGAAAGAATAATAGCTATAAATATAAATATTAGCTAAGACAAAGCCAAAATTTTCATTATTTATAGGTTATGGTTATAAAGACATTAAAAAACTTTATTCCATTATAAACTATGAAAAATAATGTGCTTCAAGATGAAAATATTAGCCACTTGTCAATATTGACTAAAAATGTCACATTTTTCTTAACTGATATTACTTCTAGTCAAAATCCAAATGGATGTTTTATTTTGTTTCTTGAATATTTAAGTCTAAAATTTGACTGGAAGAATAAATGAGAGAAATTTAGAAAAGAAGAATTAAGTAGGACTTGCCTGCAAGATACCAAAAATGCATTTTAATTCTACACTTGTTAATTGGTACAGCTACAAAAATTGATGCACTTATCAATGAAAGATACACATACAACACTGCACCCAATATCAGAATATAGAACATATGATAAAGGAAGACTTTATCACTGAACAGAGAAATAAAATCACTCTGTGGTAATAAAAATCTGAGATGGCCCCCCAAGACTCCCACCCCTGGTGTTCACACCCTATGGAAGCCCATACCCCCTTGATTATGGGTGAGGACTATAAATACGATAGGTTATTACTCCCATGGTTAGGCTATATTATATAGCAGAAGAGAAGATGTTTTGTAGTTGTAAATCAATCAACTCATCAGTTGATTTTAAGTGAATCAAAATAGAGACCACTCTCCGTGGGCCCAGCTTCATCAGGTGGCCCTTTAAAAGAGGATCTAAAGGTCACAGAAGATGTCAGAGAATTAACAATCAGCAGAGATGCTCTCCTACTGGACTTGAAGAACAAACTTCCATGTTGTGGAGAGAACCACATGTCATGAAATGGTTTGTGGCTTCTAGATGCTGAGGGCCTCAATCCTACAACCACAATGAACTAAATTCTGCCAACAACCACATCACCTTGGAGGAGGACCCCAGGTCTCAGATGAGAGTTCTGCCTGCCTGATACCTTGATTCTAGCCTAGTGAGATTGAGCAGAGGATCCAGCTAACATGTACCCTCACTTCTAACCCATAGATATTGTGTGATAATACATTTCTATCATTTTAGGATACAAATTTGTAGTAATTTGTTATGCAGTGATTGGTAACTATGTATCACCCTTGAATACTCATAAATCTCCATCTGGATTTATGGAGATAAATAAAGAGATATTTAATAAACGATTATTCAAGTATCTAATTATTCAGAAGGACAATTAAAATCAAGTGTAGGGGGTATCTATAAGATAAAATATTATTCAGTCTTCACAAATATTTTGGAAGTCAGTCACTTGGAAAATTAGTCACAACAAAATGCTCAGAGATGAAAGCAGAATACAATGCTGTATAGAGCATGATTCTTATGAGTAATATGAATATAGATCAAAAAATGACCAGAGAAACTGCCTCACATCATTTAATATGACCTTTGTTGTCATAAATAATTATACTGAATGATTGGTTTCCTCCATATTGCTATATATTTGCCCAATTTTTAAAAAAATGAATATATACTGCTTTTCATAAAAATATAAACATTTTATATTACTTTAAAATTTCCTTAGAAAAGGTTTTAAGTGTCCATCAATAGATCAACGGATAAAGAAAACGTGACATACACACACAATGGATTATTATGCTGCCCTAAAAAAGGAAGAAAATATTTTTTATTTCCAACAACATGGATGGACCTCAGGGCATTAGGTTAAATGAAATAAGCCAGGCAGAGGAAGACAAATGCTGTATGATCTCACCTATGCACGGAATCTGAAAAAGTCAAACTTCTAGAAAGTAGAAAATAGAACGGTGGTTGCCAGAGGCTGGGGGTAGGGAAAATGAGAAGATACTGGTCAAAGGGTACAGAGGTTGAGTTAGGCATGATCAATACAATCTAATGATCTAATGTATAGTATGGCGACCACAGTTAATAATACTGCATTTTATCCTTAAAATTTGTTATGAGAGTAAAACATAACACAAAAAATGATAGTATGTAAGGTGATGGATATGTTAATTAACTTCATTGTGGTAATCCTTTCACAATGTTTATGTGTATCAAAAAAATCAAGTGGTACACCTTAAATATATACAAATTGTATTTGTTAATTAGACCTCAATAAAAAAGAAAAATTAACAAAAAAGCTGTTACAGAATCAAATTATCTCACATTGTTTCCTATTATTTTAATTCTCTAAAAGCATAAACTTGTCTTAATCCAAGAGTCATCCAGATAAACTACATTGTGCTAAGTAATTTTTCACTAAAATAATTTTCAGTATTCTCAGTCATAAGATCCACTTTCATGGGTCACTAATACAAAGGCTAGGATAGCAATCAGAAGCTAATTAAAATAGATTGTGAACAGACACAAACCCATACACAAAAACCTACACATTTCCTGATCTGTTTACAATACCTATTAAATTGTTCCAAGCAGATAATAGGCCGTAAGTATATAGTGGATAGCCGAAGGAAAAAAACGTATACTGTAGATGCAGCCACAGGATAGTACTTTAATGACATATTTGAGATCCTGGAATGAACAATAGGGATTACTAGATAATCTTCTGATAGAAAGTTGGAGCTTCTTGGGGCTACCTGACCCTATCTGTGCAACTTTGTCTTTAGATGTGCTATTTCACAACTCTGAAAAGGTAACTTCTAGAAGGTTAATAGCAACGCAAGTAATTCTTGTCCATAGAAATGGAAACTATCTGTGGTCTGGTGGGATGCAATTGATTGCCACCCTATATATAGACCAGTTGTAGCAAATCCATTCCAAAATTTTTTTACTGCATATAGATCTGTGGTGCTTTGACACCTCCTCTAAACCAGCTCTAACATGTCTTCCAATTCCTTCACTAATTAGTGAGTTACATCAATCTTTGATATGTGCTCATTTTATACCTTTAAGACTCATGAGTTTTTGAAAATTATGCTTGAGAACTATAATGATTTATTATAATTAATCAATAAATACTTAAATATAAGCAAAGTAATTTTTTTAAGTTGAGAGGAAGACATTACAATAAGCTACCTCTGGTTAGATTTTGTATTCTGGGCAGTGCTTAGTATCATGGTGTTTTAATCAGAAACCATGTGAACAACAATATAAAGAGAGCTCCAAGGCAGTTAAATAAGAAACCAGTGGAATTACAAAGATGCATAGAAAAAGTCTATTTCCATAACATTAACATCAACAAGAACTAAGTATATTTTAAGACACTAGGCCTTTCTCTCAGCTTTGGAAAGGGAGAGGAACCACTCTGAGAGGAACGGTGGCTGGGATGCAGCTTCTTAGGAAAGGGCCTCAACATCAAGTTATTTGAAAAGTATGCAATCATCCCTTGCAAAGTACAGACTTACTTAGTGTAACCAGCTATAGCTTAGAAAATCCCCAGTACCAGCTGATGGTCTGCCAAGAGAGACCTGAAGAGATACAGAATGAGGGTGAATGAGTGCATCCAACTTGAAGTAAAATGCCTGTATTTGAAGTCCAGCTCAACTTCTTACCAACTGTGCAGATGTGGACAAATACTTAATATCTCTAAACACCTGTCCTCTCATCTGTGAAATGGGCATGGGAACACTCTCCACCTCGTGAGGATTACTGTGAAAATCAAATACAATGATATATTCCTGATTAAACACTGATGCTTAGTTGAGAGTGTATCGCCCTTTATTGTTATAAGCCACTGAACACTTACAGGGCTATGTTGACAACTATAGCCATAGCTGAACTAATTCTATGGAATAATTCCAGATTGAAATTACTGGGAATTATTTGAGAAATGGAAATATCCCATATGTGTCAGAAATTTCTGTAAAATTCAATACAACTCACATTTATTTGGTGACATGAGAAAATCCAGTGAATGGACGAACCTGACTAGCTAAATGGGAAGTGCACTGTGTACAAGAATAGAGAACATAAATAAAAACAATACACAGTTTCCATCTACCACCTTTCTAACTCACCTTTCTTAAGCCTTTCATATTCACCATTCCCTCTACTGTAATTCAGCTGCAAGGCTCATACCAAAGACATTTTTTGGGTTCCAAAGTCAGCAGATTGGATGAGATAAGTGACAAAACCAGAGAAGAAAGGCAAATATACTCCATCATCACTCTCATGGGCTGCAAACATGATCCTAGATGCGTGGATGTGCCCTCCTTTGTGAGTTTTTCCTGACAATGTATTTAATGGATAGCTGGATAAATCTGACCCTATCACATTTTGCTGTGTTTAAAATTCAACATATTGAAGAAACTCACTGCAACTCTCAAGAAAACATGGTTTTATGTTAATCAGAACTCTCTATAAGACAGATACATCAGTTGTGAGGCCAAAGAACAAAGTACAATTAGTTATCTTTTATAAAGGTGCTTAGCAGTCACCCCTAGGTACTACTCAGTGACAACAGGACCACTGAAGTTGCCAGGAAAAGAAATATAAGCACTTGTCCTATGTGCCAATGGGTCATTAGAATTCTCATCAAGGAAATAAAAACAATGATAAAGCTTTGTACTTTTTAAAAAGTAACTGTTAAAATTGAAAGAACAGGAATGCATTTGTGCAAGATGAAGTAATTGCCCCCCAAAGATGTCCAAATCCTAATCCCCAGATTCACTGAATATGTTACCTTAAATGGAAAAAGGGGCTTTGCACACGTCATTCATTTAAGGATCATAACATGGAGAGATTACCCTAGATTCCAAAGTGGGCCCAATGTAATCACAAGGGTCCTTGTAAGAGGGTGACAAGAGTATTAAAGCTAGGGAGAAGGCTATGGGATAGAGAAGTGAAGATTGGGGTGAGGAAGCCATGCTCCAAGAAACGTCAGCAAAGACTAGAAGCCAGAAGATGAAAGGAACAGATTCTGTCCTGGAGCCCCCAGAAAACCCAGCCCTGAAGACACCCTGATTATAGCCTCATAAATCACATTTCATACTTCTAACCTTCAAAAATGAAAGAGAATAAATTTTTGTTATTTTGTGCCACAAAGCTTGGGATTAGCTGTTATTGCTGTAACAGAATGGTAATACAACACAGAAGCCAGAAACATAAGAGAAATATTCTAGTTCATCAGTAGCATTTGTAGATAATTATAATAATTATTTATACATTCATATATGATTTTGCATATTCTGTTTTCAGTGTTTATCAAAAACCACAAACCTTCATTGAACACTTATTAAATGCCATGCATGTATCTAAGTACTTTACATAGACTATTTTGTTAATCCTCACAAATTTTCAATCACATAGATACTACTGTTATCTATATACAAAGCACCTTTCCCAAGGTCACACAACTAGAAAATTAGTTTCCATGTCCTCTACTGACAATATTTTAAATAGCCAAAAATAAGTAAAATGGAGTTAGTTCTTAGACCTCTGATGCAAATGTATCCACAAATAAAAACACACAGGATCCATATCCAATTATCCACCTGTAGGCAGTGCTAATACTTCTTAGGACAGTGTGTGCTTTACAGAATCCCTGAATGGAATGAAATTCTAGCCATGTGATATTTATGTGGCTTTGAACTAGGCACTTGCTACATTCACTCTACTCAAAAGGTTTTCACTATCTGACACTCCTACTTCTGCATCACAGGAGTCACACTACCTCCTCAAAGAGAATATAGACTGTTTTATGCCTGTCAGATCTGGTTACTCCTTAACTTCTCAGCACTTAGCATATAGCTTACCAGAAACACTGCTTACTAGAAACACTACTTTTCCACAAGTTCAGAAGATCAGAGGTAAATCGGAATTTGGTACTGACTACTTTCCAGAATTTATTCAGCAATTCTGCATATCATCTTGCTGAGTTTTTAATGAATATATAAACTGGTTGATCAACATATGCCCTGCACTCCTAGATACTGGAGTACTGAAGACGTAATAGGAAACAAGACAGATCAAGACCCTTCCTTCATCAAGCTTACATTCTTGCCAGGCAAAACACAAGCAGACATGTATTTTGTTTAATGATAAATGTGAGGAAAATTAAATAATACTACAGGAAAGAGAATGATGTGCTATACAAGTTACTGTTTTAGGGGCTCCTGGGTGGTTCAGTCGGTTAAGCGTCTGACTCTTGATTTTGGCTCAGGACATGATCTCACAGTTCGAGCCCCATGTCAGGCTCCAAGCTCACAGCATGGAGTTTGCTTGGGATTCTCTCTCTCCTCTCCATGCCCCTTCCCTGCTTGCTAGCGCGCGCGCACACACACACACACACACACACACACACACACACACACTCACTCTCTCTCAATAAACTTCAAGAAAAAGAAGTTACTATTTTAATATCTCAAAGGTTTTGCCTAACACTTGGGACTTAAACCATGATAAAGAAGCAGTAACATGTGAATATGGGGAAAATATGCCCTAGAAAAAGTATGAGCATATGCAAAAGCCACGAGAACAGAACAACTTGTTACTAGGTTGCACAAGAGAAAAAAGGTCAACATGGTTGGAGCAGACTAGAGCAGGAGGAGATGGTAACTAGGTGAGACATGAAGAAGAGTCCAATAAATGGAAAAACTTGTATTTTATTTTATTTGGACTGAAAAGTTACCCAGAGTTTGTAAAGGACTGTTTGGGGTTGGATTGTATCACCCAAAAGAATATGTTGAAGTACTAATCCTGCACACTTATATATACAACCTTATTTGGGAATAGAGCCTTTGTGGATGTAACCAACTTTAGATGAGATCATACTGGATTAGGGTGGACTTTGAATCCACTGGTATCCTTACAAGGGGAGAGACACAAGCACTCACAGGGAGGAAGGCCATTTAACAGTGGAGGCAGAGATTGGAGTTATGCATCTCCAAGCCAGGCAAAGCCAAATATTGCTAATAACACCAAGAAGGTAGAAAGAGACAAGGAAGGATCATCTCCTAGAGCCTTCAGATAAAACAGGCCTGCAGTCACCTTGATTTTGGACTTCTAGCCCCTAGAACTGTGACAGAAAACTTAGCTGTTGTTTTCAACCACCCAGTTTGTGATCATTTTAAAAAAATTTTTTAATGTTTATTTATTTTTGAGAGAGGGAAAGAGAGACAGAGTATGAGCAGGGGAGGAACAGAGAGAGGGGGAGACACAGAATCCGAAGCAGGCTCCAGGCTCCCAGATGTCAGCACAGAGCCTGACATGGGGCTGGAACTCACAAACCACAAGTTCATGACCTGAGCCAAAGCCGAATGCTTAACCAACTTAGCCACTCAGACACCACAGGGATAATTTTTAATTAACTAATACTGGTACTAATAAGATAATATACACTCTTTAAAATATTTGCCTTGACTACCATGTGAAGAATGGACCATAATCAAACAAAAATAGGAAAGAAAGATACTAATTAGGTTGTAGGCTAATGCAGTAGTTCAGACAAGCACTGATACTGGTTAAGACAACATTTTAACAAAAGTAATGTTACAGTATCACCAGAATTGATGTACAATATGGAAATAATACCTACGGGAGTCACAAATTTGTTGGGTGTGTCAGTGAGTTACAATGAAATCAAAGATCAATCCCAGGTCTGGCCAGAAAGTAGAGGTATACTGTACTACCATTAACTGAGATGAAGAACGCTAGAGGAATACCAAGTTTGGGAAGTTAAGAAGCCATGATCTAATTTGGATACTTTAAGTTTGAGATGCCTATATCATATCGAAGTTCATTTGATTTATTACTGTTGCAGGCCTCTAATAATCCCTGCCTCTTGTTATCACGACCTTGTGTAATCCCCTTCCTTTGAGTGTGGGATGGGCCTAGTGAATGGTTAATACAGGCAAAAGTGATGGGAGGTCACTTCTGAGATTAAATTACAAAATACTGATTTCCATTTTCCTGGCACTCCCTCACTACTCACTTTGATAAAGCCAGGTGCCCTATTGAAAAGTTCATGTGGCAAGAAACTGAGGGTGGCCCCTGGCCAACAGCCAGAGAAAAACTTGGTCCCACAACTTTTAAGGAGTTGAATCCTGCCAACTACCACTGAGGGAGCTTGGAAGCAGATCTTGTCTCAATTGAACCCTGAGATGATTGCCAACCCAGGCAAAATCTTCACTGCAGCCTTGTGAGTGACCCTGAGCCAGAAGACCCAGCTAAGCCATGTCAAGACTCCTAACCCACGGAAACCACAAGACATGAAATGTTTCATTTTAACGCACTAAGTTCTGGGTAATATTTTTATGTAGCAATAGATAATGAATAAAGATGGGAAGAATGTGAGAGAAATCTGACCTGCAAGTACACATTTAGGAGCCAATGATTTTATATAGGTTTTATTGAAAAAGAACCAAATGTGGTCAACTTTGGAAGGGAGATAGAGAAGACAGCTCATGACTGAGGTCTTCAAACTAAAACATAAAGCCAGGGGCAACTGGGTGGCTCAGTTGGTTAAGCATCCAAATCTTGATTTTTGGCTCAGGTCATGATCTCATGATGGTAAGATGGAAAATAGGAATCAGCAAAGGAAAGTAGGAATTTATTTGGTAGGATGAAAACCAGGAAAATTATTTTGATATGACAGTTGTAGCCAACTGAGTCAAATTATGTAAAGATCAGGCAAAAACGAGAACTGAGAATTGACCACTGGATTTTGTAACACAGCATTCATTAGTAACCTTAACATAGCCATTTTACAGGAATGAAAATCTCATTAGATTTGACTAGGTAGGGAATGGAAGGTGAGAGAGCAAAGACAATGAATACAGAAAAATCTTAGAGGAGCTTTTCTATGAAGTCAGTAGGGCCACAGCTCAAGGGAATGTTTTCACTAAGACTTGTGAATAGAAGCTCTATATGTAGGCTCTTGGGAGGGATCCTATATTCAAAGACAAATTGGTGATGTAGTAGAGGTGACAATTGAAGAAGAAGTCTTTAAGAGAGTATTTCAAAACATAAATTTTGGCAATGACTTCAGATAGTAGCTGGAAGATTTTGACTACTCTAAATGGAGAGAAGAGTAGCCTAGTAAAGTTAGGGATAAAATGTCAATGTGTTCTACTCTAATACATCATATAAAAAAACTAAGTAGGAAGAAAGGTGAGTCATTCACAGTTAAGTGTGAAAGGTGTGGAAAGAGGGCAGGAAGTTTAGAAAGAGAGGAGAATGGACAAAATATCTCAGAGCACAATAAAGGAAATGACTGTCCTAGAGAAAGAGGAAGGTTGCAAGCAAGGTCGCATGTCCACTGGGGATATGTGATCACCAAGATAAAGTCCTAAAGGTAGTATAATTTATCTCAGTAACGCTCAACGACTTGAGTGAAGGCACAGAGCAGGTGGATAGCTGGATTTAATTCATTTTGGAGTTGTTTCCAAGTGAGTGTAAGAGAAAAATAGAGAGGCAAGTGTTTTAAGAGTTTAACAGATTGTAATAGTGTTGGAACATGAAACTGCACCAATAAATTGTTCATGTATATGATGTCCATGCCAGAACAATATTTTTTCTAATAGTTTAGATCTGCCAATATAATGTCATGCTAATTGAAAGCTAACTTGGTTCAAGTAGTCCCATAGAACAGTTTCATGATAATGATTAAGAAGCAGACACATATAATTTGACAGACTGAAAAGATCCAGTCCCCTTTAGCTGCCTGTGTTTTAACTCCCTGGGTAATACACCCAATGTTTGCACTTAAGAAAAATGCTTTCAGGCATTATGGGGTCTAAATACTTTCACATTGCCTGCCTGGAAGCTAGTCTACTGTTCCCTCTCTGTTAGCTTCAATGGAAGTTATGGGCTTGACACTGCAATTTAACAGGATTTACAACTTGTTCTTGAAAAAATAGACACAATTTTAAACTCCAGTAGATATTATTGCAATCATGCCAGCAGAAAACTTGATTTTGAGAAACCTATGGGCTTCAAGGAATAGATATCAAAACATAGTTTCTCATCAACATCATGCAGAGAACCATGGCATCAACTATTTACTGGACAAAATATGGACATGAAATGTTTTACCTGGCAACATTGTGAAAAACCACACTGATCTTATCATCCCAAATACCAGTATCTCAGCTTTCCTGTTGAGGACATTTCTCACTCGACTCCTCCATGCTTCTTCTCTCCATCTACCATTAATGAAATGCTTTAAGGGGTAGAAAACCCTTTTAATCCATGGTTGTCAGTAACCCCTAAAACCACTGTTTTTTCACCTAGTTACCTAGTATTTAATATTTATCTTCTGTAACAGTTCTAAGAGCTAAACTATGTTTTATTACCCACATTGAACCACTGAGGATGCTTAATGGTATTATCATAAATAATGATGGCTCAAGATTAATTTGAGTATTTTAAAAAGTGACATATATCAACTATTGCCTTTTAAATCTTACTTACCTAATAGAAAAACCTTTCAAAACATCAAGTCTGAATAGGAGTGTTTAAAGTGCATTTCCCAAGATGATTCTATGAACACAGGCCTGGCCTCTGCTCCTAAAAGTTCCTCCATTAAAAGATGACAGGTTTGGGAAAATTCCAAATATTCAGTACTATGATATATTGCCTTGTTCCATCCCATTCTTGGTTTTCAGGCCACTTCACTAAAAAATGTAATTCATAGTGACTGACACTCCCATTGAAATTTGTCTGCAACTAATATATTCTAGTAGCGACTATCACCCATTCGTTCTCTCCTATTCGCTCACTTTGACTTTCTCCCCTAAATACATTGCTTGTTAGAAATATGCTGGGTTGACTATTTTCCTGCCAAACCTGCAGATTCTAATTAAATAACTCAGAGAAAAGCAGTCATAACAAAAAAGCTAAATTACAAGACCTTGGGAATGCAATTGTTTCCAGGTAGGGAAGGACAGTGGGGATGGTATAAACTTCCTTGGGCCTCTAAGAAGACAAAGAGTGGCATAATGAAAAGCCTGATGCCCTTTGTGTCCTACTGCTGGGCTTGAATACCAGCTATGTTACTTTTGGGAAATAAGTTCATAACCTGCAAGTGATTTTCTTTACAAGAATAGGAAACATAATAACGGCCTTGCCTATCTCAAAACACTCTGTAATGTAAAATATTATCCTTATTTCCTCTGTGCCTATCATGCACTCCATGTGTGGCATATTAACACTGGACACGGCCTGGAAAATGCCATCTTGTATATGCATCATTTCTCTGAATACTTCAACTGAGCCCACTAATAGCAACTCATTTTTCAAAACACATCAGATGGTATCTTCATTTATCCTCATAGTAAATGGATAAACTAAGATGGAATACTGTATAATTAGATGACTTTCAAAAGTTACACAAGCTTGCTTTAACATGCCAATTTAATGCATCATTCATATAAGTCTTTAGCCTCCAAAGATCAACAGCACTGCTTCCTACCTTAAATGTTGGTAGCTGGAGGTTTTTAAAAAGCAAGGCCACATGTCTAAATCACTCTGTGACAAAGTGTCATAATACTTAGAGGTACAAACCATTGCCTCAATGTCCTTGTATACATTCATACACATAAACAAGACTGCATTTAAGACCCACTGTAAATGTGAGAGGAAATCACTAAGTCCAGAGAAATAATCTTCCTTCAGTTGTGCCTACTAACAACAACACTTTATCTAGAGAGACAACATGTTCTTCCAAAATGCCAATCAAAACTCTATTCTTTCAATTAAACTAATTGACTCACCACCAGAGGCTGATGAAAGTTGAGCCTGAGGACCCTTAAAATACACAGGCCTCTTTTTTAAAGCCTTGCACTTAATTCTGTAGTTGTAATTTTGCATCCTTCTATCTTATAAAGTGGGGTCAAAATTGTATAAGGTTCATGGTCCATCAAAACTAGATTCTCCCTGGCTCACCGTATGTACTTAAATTATTCACGCTATACTCCTTGTAAAGTTGACGAAGCATTTTCACTCCTCTAGAGACCACAAAACATTGAAAATGTAATGAAATAACAAGCTCTTATTCACCATTTGGTGAGGACAGTCCTTCTATGTGGATTACCAGATCGTAACTTACAGGACAGACTTTTGGAAAGGAGTGTGGATGCATTCAATAACAGGAAGGGCAATAACTTGAGAGACCCAGATTCAAGTCCCAAGCGTGCCACACCAATGGCTAACATGAAGATCTTTGCAAAGTGTAGATTGAGTATTTTTACCTTTTTGATGAAAGAACTGAATATTAACACTACAACTTCTGCTTCCAATATTTGAGTTATGTAATCTAGTCATATTTTTCAAAGTTATATCATTTTAGACTTAATGTCACATTGCAACAAACTGATGTAAGAGCAACACGAAACTCTTCCTAATGCCCGCCTATAACCAGGATCTTCAAAGTGGAAAGTGTCCCCAGAATGACAACTACTTCATCAACACAATAGGATATACTGTGTCACCCTATGTTTCATGAAATGGTAAAACACAGTGTACATGTATTACTTTAATTATGGGCATAAGCTAGCAATATTTTACATGTAAATTACTTTCAATATTCCCTTACTTGTTCTCCCAATAGTGATATTCAATGTATCCAAGTACCATTAAATACCTACTTCTTGGATAGCTATCTCTAATATGGCTAATAAATTTCATCCTTTCCATACATACATTTATTATACCAAGGAGAACTGGAATCTATTTCTCCACTGCTCTAGAATCTGAGATGCCCTGTAGCTCATATGATCAGTAGAATGAAACAGAAATAACATTCTATGTTGCGTGTAATGCAGCAGTAACTAGGACATTTCTTATGCTAAACCAAATCTTTTTATTTTTCCCCTAAATCTATCTATATAAATACAGGCTATGATTCAACTCAAATTCTTATAGTGTCATTGCTTTTCATATCAGGTATAAATAAATGGGTCTCTGTGGTATTTCACTTCACACTCAATGACCTCATTTAATGTTGCAACTTTTTTTTCTGTTTTTCTTTTTTACTAGCTATAACACTCTTGATTCTTTCAAACAAATGAATATATAATCTTTGTATTCAAAGAAATAGCTGGTCTATAGTTAGACTGCTATGAACAACAAGAAAACCAATTCAATACATTACACAAACTTTATCTTAAAAGCAATGTTACACTGATTAGGAATTCTAATGAGTTGGTGATTTAACATTCAGGCTGCAGTCATTCAATTCCTAATAACTATAAAATTAATATTGACACTATGGAAATGAAGAAAATACAGGCCACTTGCTGTTCATACAGTTTCTCACAAATACAATTTTACTCTATACACTAGTGTTCAATTAGAACAAAAGGAATTTCCTCTCCCTTTCTCTCTGCCCTTCCCCAGCTTGCACTCTTGCCTCTCTCTCCCTTTCTTCCTCCCTCCCTCCCCCCCTCTCAAAAATAAACATTAAAAAACATATTTTTAAAAAGGGGGCTCTGGGATGGCTCAGTAGGTTAAGGACCTGACTTAGGCTCAGGTCATGATCTTGTGGTCTGTGGGTTCAAGCCCCACATCGAGCTATGTGCTGACAGCTCAGAGCCTGGAGCCTTCTTCAGGTTCCATGTCCCTCTCTCTCTGTCCCTTCCCAATTAACTCACTCACTCTCTCTCTCTCAAAGATAAACAAGCATTGGGGCACCTGGGTGGCTCAGTCGGTTGAGCATCCGACTTCATCTCAGGGCATGATCTTGCAGTTCAGGAGTTCAAGCCCCACATCAGGCTCTGTGTTGACAGCTTGGAGCCTGCTTCAGATTCTGTGTTTCCCTCTGTCTCTGCCCTTCCCCCTCTCCTGCACTGTCTCTCTCTCACAGATAATCATTAAAAAGAAAACATGAAAAAATTAAAAAAAAAAGAATAAAGGGAATTTCCTTCACATAGCTCTTGGAATTCTTCATAAGTTTTATGACTGGAAAGTGCCAACAGGAGCACATAGTACCAATGCTCAATGTCCTATATGTGCTTGGAAAAAGAGCCAGTTCTAAAATTACCATCCAAGCAGCAGATGTGTCTGTATATCAACATATTGACTTCTGTATAACACAAAATAAAGATCAAAGTGCACAAAACCAATGTAGTCAAGATGATGGAAATCAGAATTTTGTAGAGCTAGACTTCGATAGTTAGAATTCCAACTAAACTGAGCTATATTTTCGTGAACATTAAATCAGAGATAATAAAAATCTACATCACGTGTTTAATATTCATCATCTATTTAGGGCACTTGAGAAGCAACAGCCTACTATGTGTTTCTAACTACAGTAAACAAAAATCCATCAAGGGATTTATTCAACATTATGGTCTTCTATGTAACACACATACTCTAGGTATGCATATTGGCATGATCAAACAGTGACCAATACTATTCAGTTAATTCAAAATGATATTTAATCAAAATCCTCAGACTTCCAGAAGAGCAAGAATATACATTTGATCAGCGATCATTTTTTTTAACTTTTTGCACCATTTTTATTTTTTAAGCTTCTCCATGTCTTTTTGTCATATCTAGTGCCATTTTTTTTATTCAAGTGTAATTAGCATGCAGTTATGTTAGTTTCACATGTATAATGTAATTATTTACCATTTCTATACATTCTTCAGTCCTCATCAAGATAAGTGTACTTATAATTCCCTTTAACTACTACTCCCATTACCTCAGCAACCTCCCCTCTGGCAACCACCATTCTACATTTAAGAGTCTAATTTTGGGGCACCTGGGTGGCTCAGTTGGTTAAGCATCTGTCTTTGGCTCAGGTCATGATCTTGCGGTTTACGAGCTCGAGCCCCACGTTGGGCTCTGTCCTGACAGCTCAGAGCCTGGAGACTGCTTCAGATTCTGTGTCTTCCTCTATCTGTCACTCTCCCGCTCATGCCCTGTCTCTCTCTCTCTCTCAAAAATAAACATTAAAAAAAGTCTAATTTTTTGTCATTTTTCTCCTTTGTTCATTCGTTTCTTAAATTCCACGTAAGAGTGAAATCACATGCTATTTGTCTTTCTCAGATTGGTATATTTCACTTAGCACTATACCCTCTAGGTCTATTCATGTTGTTGCTAATGACACGATTTCATTCTTTCTTATGGCTGAGTAATATTCCATTTTCTTTATCCATTCACTGTATTTTAGACAATTCTGAGTTATAAAGGATTACACAGATCACTGCATAAAACTTATGCTTAGCTCTAGAATACATGTACACATGTGCATATGAGCATACATACCCCACATATTCAAGCAAAATCTATATGTGTGTGTGCGTGTCTGTGTGTGCATGGGTATGTGTATATATACCTCAGTCCAGAGCTCCTTCCACTGTACCCTCTTCCTCAGCTAATTCAACTGAGGAGACAATTACATCTTCATGTAATTATTCAATTATTCATGTATTTTCCCTATCAGCCATCTCAGGTATCATTTTTTAAAATGTGTCAAATTGTACCACTGATGAAAGTAGATATTTATGATAGAGAAAAGAGGCCATATCACAGATTGGAGAACCAATGTCAATGATGATTTGAAAGTCTCAAAGTTTAAGTGATTTTTAGAAATGGCATAAACTTTAAGATAAAGGTTTATTTACGCAATATTAGGTAAATAAATTACTGAATATATTGAGCAGCTCTTGAAGTGCTTGTATTTGGTAAGTGAGGAGCATGTGACAATCTTGAAAGGTACTAGATAAATCTTTTTTTGTTAACTCAACCACCTCTATGGTAGTAATTAAAGGAGTGAGAAGGTGACATCTCTGATTTTCAGATTGACTTCAGATAAAATTCCTTAGGACATGGTACTGCAAAGTCATTCTTTGAATAGACATGATTGAGAAGTTGACAGTTTTCTGCTTCAACGGGTTATATCTTTACAAGAGTACATTTCTCTATTCATGTCAAGCCACAAATCTATCAGAAAAGAAAATTGTTATAGATTCTAATCCTCAATCTTGAATCTATGCAATAGCTCAAAGCAAATCCTAACCACTCAAAATAATACAAAACAGCTTCCCCAACACTCAATATGTCCTCCAGTTCCCCCCAAAACAAGGTCTTTTGCAACAGTCTCTGCAGCTTTGACAATACATACTGCTTTCTCCAAAATCTCCCCCCACCCCTTTCCATAATAATCAAAGCAAAAGCTAACTTTTAAAACTTCGGAGCTGTCTTTTTCTTTCTTGAAATAATATAGTGTCCAGTGGTTACTGAGCCATGGATTCAGCCTCTCTAGGTTTGAATCCACTTGCAATTGGTGTCATCTGCTTAAGTCTACTAAATCTCAGTTTCCTCATCTGTAAAATGGAGACAACAATATTATCGAACTAAGAGGGCCACTGTGAAGATTAAAGGAGTTAACAAAAGTATATAGATACTTTCTGGCACTTGATAAACACTCAATAGGTGTTAGCTGTTGCCAGCATTTATTATTTTCTAAGACTTCATTAAAAAGTCTTCCTGAAATTGAGTCACTCTTGCAAGTTCTCCATATCTATTAAATAAGAAAACTCCACGTCCCTTGTTTTTCACCATCGAGTTGATTCATTTTACCTCCAGTAAAGGCTTTCTTCTGCCCATATTCACCTCTTAGTGTATCATCAATCTATCAAATGCACAGCTCTATTTAGCAGGGACTCCTAACCCAATGTCAATCTCTCTTACCATAAAGAGAAAATGTACTTTCCTTACTTGGATGATTGTTGAGAAGGCAGGTATATTTGGTGCTCAGAATGGAAGATGAACAGGTAAACTGGGGTAGAGGAGGAAAAGTTTTCTTCTTTATTTTTCAAAGGTAAAACTGTCATTTTTTAAAAAATTTAGTTCAGCTTTATTGAGCTCTGTGCTTTGGTAAACATTGGGTATTTAAAAGAGTAAACTGAAAAATAACATGCCCTACTTTAAAATTAAATCAGTACCTACCTCACTTTAATATTCTGAAGTATCAAAGGCAATGAATTATGTTCCTTTAAGTCACTGAATATACTAAACCAAGCCCCCCTTATCTCCACAAATAACTACCCTATTAGAGTCATCTACAAATGAAAAGGATATCCCAATGTTGTACTCTAACTGTTATCATAGTGTGGGCCCCACAAAGAATTTTATAGAAGGGCAAACTAACATTACCAAATAGAAAGAATGGCTACTGAATGCTACAGTGTTTCAATAGCGGGCATAGTGATATGCAGGGATTTTCATCATATAATTGATATGCACATGACTGAAGCATCAGTTGTTTGCAATGTCAAATAATTACCTTTCCAAAGTTGACTGAATTTTTAAAGAAGAAGAATAATGGAATCAAATTTGACTTTGGGAATTATACTACAATTTCTAGCACACTAGAAGGGTCTTAATGGACATGAACTAAGTTTAGATACATTAATACAATACATTAAAGAACAGATCTTTTTTTGATTTTTTTAAATCATTCTAACACAATACCATAAGGTGCTGGAGTATTTCTGAAGATTTGATCACTATAAAAAATCAATCCGCTTTGTTGATTATCTTGGTTCTAGGCTTATAGTTGAGAAGAAATTAGTAATTTTATATTCCATTTATTTAGCAAAGTCAAGTTGTCATATACTCTATTTAATAAAAATGAAATGTGGCTGGCAACTCTTATATTTGTTAATTATATTAACTAGTTCTTTTTCTAGTAATTAGATATTTTCAGGCTAACTTTAGAGAACTCTTAGACAAAACAGGTATAGATGAAGTGAAATATGAGCGCATACCTTCCAGTGGTACCAAAACTCAATCTTACTTGGGGGGGGGGGCAGGTAGCTTTAAAGCTGGTGTGGAAGTTGAAAATCAAGCATAGTCAAAATTATCCTTGAGAAACCACTTAAATTATCAAATGAAAGAAAAAAAGTACACAGAATTGGTAAGATTTTCCTCCAGTATTGAACAGCCAGATTTTCCTCCAGTATTGAACAGATTGCTGTTTCTTTTGGTGGAGTAGTAAAGTGGTTGGCATGTGTTTAGGAACCATGTTGTACAAAAAAAGAAAATCTAACTTTAATCACCAGAATGAAACTCAACTAGGAACAATCTCACACTATGAGAGGCATGCCAATGAGAACTAAGATAACACAGGACTAGAGAATCCTAGCTCATGTTGCTCCTTTCCAAGAGTAAGGTCATTGGCTTGAGGTAGGTGGGATCCAGCTACTGAACTGGATTTTACTCTTCTCACTCTTGTTATCTCTCTTTCATTCTTTCCCCACTTAGTTTCTGTCTTGATTTATCTTGGCTGTATTTATTTGTGATTAGACATAGTTGAATTTGTGTAAGTTAAGTGCATGAAAGATGTGGTTCCAATCTTTGTATTAAAAGACTCAAAGGTGTACATGTGATTAGAAAAAAATTTTAATTCTAGTAAATACATTCTGAAAAATAAACCAACAATAATTTCAACAAAGCTTCATGCACTAGAACCATCATCAGCATTAACTACAACATCAAATGTTAAAAAATCCTTAATGTCCATGAATGTAGCAAAGACTCACTAAATTATGGGATATTCATATTGTAATAATCATTGCTTTGTCCACCCAGTACACTTCTAGTCTCTTCATAACAGATCTTCATAGCTCATCATTAGATACAATCTACCCTCCTTGTCATGTATCCTTGGCCACATAAACGTCCAGGAACAAATAATTAACCCAAATGACCAACAGAGGTCTTCCCTGGAGTTCATCTAATTAAAGTTAGGAGAGAAATTCTTTACTTCCCTGAATATGAAGTCATGACGATGCTAGACTACAATCATCTGTGTCCATGTTCCCTACTAACCCAGGAAAAAACTAAGAATTTGAAGCTGGCAAAAAGTCCAAAAAGAGAGACTTCGTAATAATGAATTCCCTTGTTTCTCTAATTCCTAAGGCCTCTTCCATACAGTCTTTCCTATGCTTTGGTTACATGAATCATGAAGTTCTATTCTGTATTTCTGAAATCTAGTTAAGGTTGAGTTTCACGAACCTTCATCCAGAAATCTCATTAATAGGATACTATTCTACAGAGCCAAAACAATTTTTCAAGACTATTTTCAAACAACAAAATATAATCATGGAAAGGTGCCTGGGTGGCTCAGTTGGTTAAGTGTACAACTTTTGATTTTGGCTCAGGTGATGATCTTACAGGTTTTGAGACTGAGCATTGGGCTCCACACTGAGCTTGGAGAGAGGGAAACCTCTCTCTCTGCTCCTCCTATCCTACCCTCTCTCTCAAAATAAATCAACTTTAAAAAATAAAAATAATTAAGAAGAAAATCATCATGGAATAATGGGAAACCAAGTAAAATGTAGACAGGATGCAAGGTGTATGTGTATGCATGCATTCATTTGCACAGGTATGTAGATGTGTCTGGAAGAAACTATCAGATTCTAAAAATGGTTACCAATTAGAAGTAAAGAACACAGACGATTTTCTCTTTTCTTCTTTATATTAATCTTCTTTGAATCCTATTTGGCTTTTTCTATTTCTTTTGTCTTTTTCATAATGGGTGTGTGTGTGTGTGTGTGTGTGTGTGTGTGTGTGTGTTACAGAATTTTCCATGCATGCCTTTTTATTTCTAAGTTTTTCATATATCAAAGTCCATTAAATATTACAGATATAAATATTTGTTACTTTTCATTATAATAATATTTCCACTTAGTATTTTCTGTTTTATGTTCGTAAGTTTTACTACTATGCTTTTAATGTGGTCTTCCATCATTTAGAATACTCCCTTCCATTCATAAATCACCAATTGATAACCATGTTTTCTACAGAATTTTGTTATGTTTAATTTCTTTATATTTAAATTTTTAATTCATCTAGAATTCATTTATGTACAGGCTAATCATAATAGTTAACTTTTTTAAGTGTTACAATGTGTTAAGCACTATGCTAAGCTATTTGAACTACTTTGTCATTTATTCCAACAGCTATTTGAAAGTTGGTACTATTATTAAACTCGTTTTATAGACATGGAAACTGAGGCTTACACAGGTAAGGTAACTTTTTATTAACTGGCCGAGCCAGAATTTAAACCCAGGTATTACTAACTTCCACAATGACACCATCTGTGATATGATTCAATAATTCCCTTTTTTCTAAGTTACAAAATTCCTGTTTTAAATTATGAACATACTGAAGTATACTTAAACAAAAGATAGACTTTTTTTTGTTTTAGGGTACTAAGAATTAGTCTTATAGGGATAAACTGAAATTACCCACATTACTGCTTTTCAGACCCATCCATAAGAAATGATAAAAGATTGGTGCTGCCCAGATCTGAAGAGAGCACAGGCACTTTTTCTTTAAGCAATCTAAAACAACATTTGTTCTTTATTGGATAGTATAATGTTCTATAAATGAGACTTCTGTTGTTTGATCTGCCAATTTTTAACAACCTCTGTTTCCCATTCATTTTTTCTGTGATTATTTAAGGATTGTTGTAGGATTCAGTAAAACCCACAATAGTTAGAGTTAGTTAATAGATCCAAGAGTTTGCAGAGCAGTTATTCTGTCAGTTTCCAATTATTATTTCGGACTTATAAATATTTGGTTACACTAATATTCAATAAATGAACACAGCAGCTTTTTGTTTAGTTTTTCACTAAATAAGGAGGACCATAATATCATCAGGCCATGGGAAGTTGGCTTGGCTCTTCTTCATCATGACCTCCTATTTTCCATTCTACAAGTCCACAAAATCAATCAGGTTTTAAACACCAATTAAAAAACTTTTCTCTTTAAAAATTTTAATTTTTATCAGTTTGAGTCCTAAAAGCTTAGGAAATGATTTTTTTTAATTCCTCATGAAAAAGGTAAGGTAAAGATCTAGAGTACATTTATCTTTAAAAATAAATAGGCAAAAATACTTCCCTGGTACAAAACCCTATGGAGGCCCTGATTTATGATTGCATCACCTTAGTGATGCCAACATTCCTCAGTGATTCAGGAAGTTTCAGGCTGATGTGACACCTGAATGCTCAAGTACCCCGTCAATCTTTAATGTTGATTTCATCATGGGCAGTAAAACAGTGACATTCTCAGGTCTTCTGCATTCAATATTCATGTTTATTTCTTATTTTTACCCCAAAATAAGTTTTCCTTATTACCAATGGGTTTAGTCTGAAATACAAGTAGTACAGATAAGGCAGGCCAAATGTGTGTTTCAATTCCTTTGCTTGTCTCTTTTCAAAATGAACTGGGGGAGCCTGGGTGGCGCAGTCGGTTAAGCGTCCGACTTCAGCCAGGTCACGATCTCGCGGTCCAGTCACGATCTCGCGGTCCATGAGTTCGAGCCCCGCGTCAGGCTCTGGGCTGATGGCTCAGAGCCTGGAGCCTGTTTCCGATTCTGTGTCTCCCTCTCTCTCTGCCCCTCCCCCGTTCATGCTCTGTCTCTCTCTGTCCCAAAATAAACGTTGAAAAAAAAAATTCAAAATGAACTGGGGTCCTAGTTACTTCCATGGATACTAACAAGGTATCTTTTTTCATCATGTTTATGAACACACAAGTCTTTAAATATATGATGTGTCCCAATCACTGCGGTTAGTATTCTTATTGATGCTCACGTTATCTCAACTTATATGTTCTGTTCTTATTTTTAACTGAAGACAGAGAGCACTGCGTCCAGACCTCCTTTACAGCGGTGCTGCTAAAACCCTGTGATGTGCTAAAAAAACAAACAAACAAAGCAAAACAAAACAAACAAAAAAACCATTCAGTAAGAATACGAAGAAAGTATTTTTTATACTTATAGAGAGCCAAAGGCACTACTTTTAAATCAAACCTCTTTGTTTCATAGAAGGAGGTCAGGTTAGAAAAGGAAGGCGTTTGGGAATCTAAGACTGAAGAAGAGATTTAAAAAGATGGTTTTCAGGGGGCTCTCTTAAGATGAGGGTTTTAACTGATAAAAACACCAAGATATAGTAAAAATAAAGTTTGACAAATCACTAATAAAAAAGCAGAATAAACTTACACGATCCTCATTTTAGTTTATGAACAACAGTCATCAATCCTGAGCATTCCATTTTTCTTGAGAACCTGTTTCCAAATTATGTGCTTGCTAGTCATCCTTCTCCTAATTCTCACCTGCAGGAGGTCCTTATCTGTGGCACTCTGACAATACTAGCCTCTCTCTTTCACTCTTAGAGAACTGTGCCCCTGTGACATCTCTCAAGACATTTCTATTGAGCTACCTGTGATATTTTGTTCCATTGCTTATTTTACCCCCAATTTCCTGTCCCATCTATTACTCAAATGGAATTTCTACTCTAATTCCAGCTCTTTTCAACTATTTTCCTGTCAAACTTGTTTTCTCTTAACTTTTTTTTCTATTGCTTCTCATGGCATCATCACCATCCCAATTACCTCAACTCAGTCATTTTTATTCCCCTTGTTCACTTATAGTCAACCAACCATGCACATTTGCAATTAACTTCTTCTGTGAGCCCCTTCTATAAAGCAAATAATTTCCATTATTAACTTGTGGTACACCAACCCAGGTTCTCATGGTCTCCTACAGTGACATTTGCAATAGCCTGAATTGTTTTCATCTTCAATCTACCTACCTCACATTAACAAGTAAGCTTTCTAAATTTTATCTTGCCATTTAAAATATATCAGTCGTATCAGTCATCCCATAGTCTACAACATAATCACATGCAATAAAGGTTACCTGGCTTTTCAACTGTTTTATATGCTTTCATTTTGTCTTCCCAAATGAAAAGAAAGGCATGTATTTTTTTCTACCTGACAAAAAGAAAAACAGATGGGCTACTGAGGGAAAAAAGAGTGATTAAAAGGTAAGAGGATACAAGGAACTAGAAAAAGGAAAACAGTAATCTATGTTTTGTAGAATGGTAAATAAAGAATTAACTATAAAGCAGCCTAGTGTGTTCAGTTCTCAGGTCCAGTAAGAGCTCCTGTGGCACCTATGGGCAAACTGGAAATAGGAACCTCTCCTCAAGACCCTGCTGGAAACCATTTTCACACATTAAGAAATATTTATTTGTTATATAATGTGTTTCATACATTAAGAGACACCCGTTCAGGCCGAAGCGGACCACTTACACAGCTCTGAATAACAACCTTATTTATAGTCTATGACTATGTTATCATTGCTACCTCATGTCTGTTGGTTTGGGCCTCACTTTCCAAACCTGTAAAAGACACATAGTAACTCTGGCTCTGATGGATTCACTTGGTTATTGCAAAGATAACACTAGTCAACAACCCGAACTGGTGGGACTTGCAGACTGGAAAGAGATCAAGGTGTGACAGAAAAAAAAAAAAAAAAAAAACCAAAAAAAAAAACTTTCAGAACATCTGGAACCATAGGAATTAGCAAATGCTAACAAGTCTGTTGTTATGATTGTGTTTCATCTTTGAATTTCTTTGTGCTGTCTGAATCACTCATAAAGTGATTATGAGAAAAAGAAATAAAGGCTATAAAAGCTGAGGTAAATGAAGAAAAATTAAAAGATACTATTAGTAAAATAAAGATTAGGAAAATCTTTATTACAAATTTATCTACTAACTTGTCTATTACATCTTCTGCAAGATAAAGAAAAGGAGGAAGAAATAAATTTTCTCATGTGAAGATATGACTATATAACACTATTAGTAACAGCCAAGGTTTACCATTTAGCATGAACCAAGCACTGTGTGAAGTACCTTCTTTAGTTTGTTATTCCCGGTGATTTTTTTAGATAGATGCTAATACTAGCCCATTGTGCAGATGAGAAACATGAAAGCAGAGAAATAATATGAAAACAGACTTTCTGACTCTAGAGGCCCCTGTTTAACAATACAAGGCTGTATCCTAATGAGTTGTTTCACAGGAGATGCCTTACCGTGTAGCAGGAATAAAACTGCAATGTGCTTTTTACTTCAACTGCAATGAATCCAGGGTACACCTATGCAGTAAGAAGTAAAAAGTTTGATATACATTCCAATCCAGCATGGAAACAAAAATATTTTTAGACACTGTACAGTACAAAAAAGGGTCACGTTTTGGGAACAAACTACAGATATTGTGACACTGCGTTTAAAAGGTGATTAACATCAGCCAATCCAGTCAAAGTTGGAGACAGTCAGAGATTGGGGATGCAAAACACAACTGTGATAGAGAAAAGTGACAAAGAGGGGAGAGTGCTGATGACCTGCCAAGAGATTTTCATTACGTTACGTAGAGATATTACTGCTACTATATGAAAGACAGCTAAAACATGATATAGCTGTCACTTGCCCAGTCAGGTAAGTGTAGGACAGTTAAGAAATGTGGTTTCAGTCTGGAGTGCAGGGATAGCACAGTGCCTCCTGAAACAAGTACCACTATTAAAAATAAAAAGTACAGGCCCAAGGACATGTCACAATAAAAGGGAGGAAGGCACATTTGCTGGGTCACTTTCAAGACCCCACACACAAGGCAAAGAGGAAAGAAAACAAGAAACATCTGTACAAATGAAACACTCTAAGTCTCATGGGAAAGCAAGAAAAAAGAGAGAACACAGTGGGTCTGGGGAAACTAAGGTACAGTTAAGAGAAATGGATTTCAAGTTATGAGGGAAATACATGATGATTTTTTAAAAAAATAAGTTTAAAATATAAACAGGAAGGAATTAATAAATTATGTAGAAAAAATAGTGACATGTGTGAGGGGTGTATGAAGCACAGCTCTGTGTATAAGAAACTAAGCAGAGGGAAGTAGAAGTCTTCCCCAGGCAATGGTTCTCAAGGTGGGATGCACCAGACCAGAAAAGCATTAACACCACCTGACAACTTGATAAAACTGAAAATTATCAGGCCCCACCCAAGACACATTGAATCAGAATCTGGGAGGTGAGGTCCTGCAACCTTTGTCACAACAAACCTTACCAGTGATTGTGATGCACTTTAAAGTTTGAGAACAACTGGTCTAAGGAATAGACTGGAGAACACAAGAGAAGGGAATTCAACTGAATTAAATGACAAATGTGGGGGGTGGACAGAAATAGCGTGTAATACCAAGCACAAATTACCACTAAAGTTTACAGTTGCAGCACTTGGATTCTCATAAGAGAGAAACGAACTTTACACAACCTTAATACAAAAAAGTGGGCTTAGTATGATTGGGAGGAATGAACTACAAATAAAAGAATTACATATTCAACTATTTAGATTATCTAGAACTTCGTGTAATAATGGAAAAGTTCTGTACCTATGTTGTCTAGTGTGGTAGCTGGTAGCCACATGTGACTATTCAGCACTTGAAATAGGACTAGTTCAACTGAAAACTCAATTTTTAATTTTAATGAATTTTAATTAAACAGCCACATGTGGCTACCAGCTACCACATTTGACAATGTAAATTTAAAGCTAATTTTTTATCAGTCAATGGGACATGAATAATGCCAACATACGCTTTTGTGAAGATATTTATTAATACAAGATCTACAGTGGAAGATATGTGATCATGTAAATGAAGTGGGGATTGAGAAATATCACATTTATACATGTAGCTGCCCTACATTCAAAGAAATATGAAAGAAGGAAGCATTTAATAACTCCACTTCATTGATTTGGTCTTGGGAAGGGTTTTCAATGTTGTCTCAGGAAAACATTATCCACCAAAATATACTTAGAATCACTTTGTAAAATACAGCATTTGAGATTTTATATTTAGATATTTGCTATCAGATTTATGACAAAACCAAATATAGATGTGGATGGTCTTTACAATAGCTGGTTAAATGTATAGGTGAAAAAAGACAGTGGTATACAAAGTGAAACCCCTATCTTGATAAGAGTTAAATTATTTTCTCAAAAAATTAGTAAATTTTCAACAGTGTGGACAGGGAATAAATCCTTACTGAACAGTGAGAAAACTGAATAAAAATATATATATTCAAGAGGAAGAATGAACTCATCTGCTTTCAAGATTTCTGACTGTGAAGGAGCAGGTTAAAATGGCATATGAAATATACTCAAGGGAAGAATATTGAAATGCTTTAAAGAACAAAATGAATACTTCCATTGGAGAAGCATTTAATGATGAGGAGAAAAGATTTTTTTTTAAATAGAGGTTAAGAAATTGTCAGAATTGTAGCAAAAAGAGTAGAAATCAAAGAGCAAGTGAGTAGAGTATGTAGAATAAGAGCCAAGGTGATGAGCAAAGTAAGAGGTCATGCAAAAAAAAAAAAAAAACACTACCTAGAGAAAGTTATAATGCTGGAGAAGAAAGCATTCTGTTTCACAAGATTAAAAAAGACAACTGAAGACGCTGAAGGAGAAATAGTTGATAAGAAATAATTGATAATAGCTATAAAAAAGATCTTTAAAGTTCTGTCTCCTCTTCCCCCTCTCTCAAACCCTCTTATTTAAACAATCAGTTCAAAGATAAGAAAAGATACAGGAGAAAATGAAGGAAAGATATGGGTGAATTTTCAGGTGACAAGGGATGACAGGGCTTTGATACCACTATGTTGTCTCCATGGCTCAAAAGAAACCAGCAGGATCAAGTTGCTAGTAAGATCTGACATCAAATTACTGGGGAAAAAACAGACTAACTAGCATATCACAGTTTCAAAAATGTGTTAAGGAATTTATTAAAAAGCAACGATCACTGGTACCACTCAAAGTTGACAAGAGGTTTTGATAAAGAATAGGGCTACCCAGTTATTAGTAGACCATGTGAGAATCAAGATGACATGGTACACTATGGGAAAAACAGATTTGCAGAATACAAGTGAAAGAACAATCTCTAACACAGGAGGACAATTTTCAATATATTCATTGTATGGGGTCAACAAACACTTTTATGTTGCATACATGACAATTTCAACAAACACTTTTATGTTGCATACATGACAATTTTATTCTTAAGATTGTGGACAGAGTTCCACAGAAGTATGTGCAATTTGATGACATCATATACCCATGAGATCAGAAAATCTATAATGAACTAATAATGAAATAAGTCCAATAGGCAAGTGAAAAAAGCCACCTGTGGTATTCCTTTTTTTATATATTATCTAGACCAGTCATTAGCAATCTTTTTCTATAAAGGAATAAATAGTAAATAATTTAGGCTTCATGTCTTCTGTTGCAAATATTAACATTTGGATGTGAAAGCAACCACGGACAGTATGGAAACAAATGGGTATGACTGTTTTCCAGTAAAAACTTTATTTGCAAAACAGCCAGCAAGTATGGTCTATGTGCCATAATTTGCATACCTCTGGTCAAAAAACTTTTTTTTTCAACAGGAGAAAATCAAAATTAATAGGTGTACATATGGGCAGAGGATAAGTTTCTGAGAAAAATAAGATGTAAAGATGTGAGACAGTGACATGATAAACACAAGTCAACCTCTGTCTTGAAGCTATTTAGTTATTCAATAGCCATTACTGCAGTAACAGGAAGAATGGAGATCAGAATCCCAAAATAGGGCATGCCTGAGAAATTAGAGTAAGAATGAACAGTCACAGAAAAATTGTGCCAGCTTTTGTGTTAACAACTCAAAACCATTCCTCCTGCTATGCTCCCTCCCTGTGTCACAAGTTGGACCAGAAGCATGGGTACCTAACACATTTTCTAAATCTTGTATCAGATTTGCAAGCCCCCAGGGAGAGGCCGAAGACTTAATTGTGGCTTCCCAGGTGATCATGAGCAGAAGTGTGGGCTTCAGCAGATATGACATTTTTACAGCAGCCACTAGGCATTTCCCTAAAAATCACCTGCTTTGATGATACAAGCAGTGGTGAAAATTGCTAGTGGTTTCCTGTGGTCTACAGAATTTTCTGACTCTCTGCAAGGCTGTGGTCAAACCAAGAGTTAATGGTACTTTCCCCTGAATTTTATTCCCGCAGTTTTTCCAAGTGGTTCAGTAAGGCAATTAATTCATTATATCAAATCCTTTCACTGCTGGAAACCTGTACAGCAACACACCTTTTTGTGACCTATCCCCAACTAATATCATATTATTGTAGAACTGAGGATGTAATGTAAGAGCATGAGCTAAGCAGAGTATTTGCATATGCTTCAGAGGTGAGGAAGTTGTACAAATCAACTAGGATATAGAAATAAAAATTGCATAACAGAAAATGTAGAATATAAAAAAATATATCATTCGGATATTATGCAATAGTGAACTTCTGAAAACAGTTTTTTTATAAATCCATCATTTTTTTTAAATGTGCATACTGGTTTATATGGATCACATTATTTCACACTGGAAAGCAGAAAAGCTAACAGAATATACTGAGTATCATCTTTGGGCATTGCAATTGTTTTCCACAACTGTTAAACCGTACTGCAGGAAACACATCGTTATCCTCCTCTTATCTATTAAAATCCTTTGGCTCAACTGGGTGTTGTATGGAAACCAATTTGACAATAAACTTCATATTAAAAAAATAAAATAAAAAATACATATCAGAAAAAATAAAATAAAATAAAATAAAATAAAATAAAATAAAATAAAATAAAATAAAATAAAATAAAGTAAAATAAAATCCTTTGGCTAAGATAAGTTAAAGAACTTGCCTAAGGTTCCACAGCTATAAAATGGCAAGGCCAGGATTTGAAATAAGAACTACTCGGCTACAACACTGGTATCCTTTCTGCTCTACCATGACCAAAAAGCCGCTTGCACTTTTGCAGTTGGAGTCAAATAGAGTTGGGCTAAAGAGCACAGAATTTCAGTTAGATATTATTTTGAAGATACATGCTGAAATTGGAGTTATTCTTCCATTCTTTTTCATGAAATATAGTTATTTAAAACTGACTTTTTGTACCAGGTAAACAAGGCTGACATGGTCCCTGCCCCTTTGGAGCTCATATTCCTATCTACAGCTGTAACGACACTGATGATAATGAATTATCTCCTGATGCGAAAATAGGTGCACAAGGAAATAATTGTGTATGTAACTTATAATCAAGTAAAACTCAAATACTAAGGACTAAAGATGAAAGACAATTCTTATGCATGAAAACTTTAAGAGAAACATTTAATATTAAGACCTAAGCGTGTAAGCAAACTGCTAAATACCTATTTAAGTAGGAGACTCGATAAGGTAATTAATAAGTAAACATACTTACAAAGAAAACACTTATGGAAGCTTATTAAAAGCAAAGTACAAAGGCAAGTAGCAAGAAGTAACAGGTATGTTATTGCTAACGATACACTGAGGTAGTGTAAAAAAAAATCTGTAAATATTTCAGGATCAAAAGGACCTCTGGGAGAATAAAACATACTATAGAAAAGATGAAGTGAAGCAGGTGAAAGGAAAACAATGAAAAATTGAGGATGTCACTCTTATAAGAAATAGATAGGCCTGTGAAAATAGCATCTTAGTATATAATTTAACACATGATCACAAGTGAATTAAAGTGTCCAGCTAGAGTTGAGAACTCCTCTATAGGGTATCTAGAAGCAGAGGTCTCTCTAAATCATCCTCCATGCTAAGAGATAATCCTTTGACTTAGAGGCTGGCAAAGCAAGAAATATCATCTCAATAAAAAGTATTGCTGCCAAACTTTTTTGGGCTCATATTCAGATAAGTATTCTCCTATGTACATAACTACATCTAAACTAATTTGTCTTAAATCAATGTACTTAGCAATGTAAATATATGTATCATGTTGTGAAGTTTCTGCAATTTAGTCAATTAAAGAGAAAATGTTGGGGCGCCTGGGTGGCTCAGTCGGTTAGGCGTCTGGCTTCGGCTCAGGTCATGATATTGCGGTCTGTGGGTTCGAACCCCGCGTCAGGCTCTGTGCTGACAGCTCAGAGCCTGGAGCCTGTTTCAGATTCTATGTCTCCCTCTTCCTCTGACCCTCCCCTGTTCATGCTCTCTCTCTGTTTCAAAAATAAATAAACGTTAAAAAGAATTTTTTTAATAAAAAAAATTAAAAAAATTAATAAAAAAGAGAAAATGTTTAGCTTTTCCTTTTTAAATACATAGTTATCTGGGTGCTATAAAAAAGAAACCACAGATTTTAACTACTAGTAATAAGTGTGTAGAATTTGCTCATTCAGGGGCGCCGGGGTGGCTCAGTCGGTTAAGCAGCCGACTTCGGCTCAGGTCATGATCTTGCGGTCCGTGAGTTAGAGCCCCGCGTCGGGCTCTGTGCTGACAGCTCAGAGCCTGGAGCCTGTTTCAGATTCTGTGTCTCGCTCTCTCTGACTCTCCCCTGTTCATGCTTTGTCTCTCTCTGTCTCAAAAATAAATAAAACGTTAAAAAAAAATTTAGAATTGGCTCATTCAATCATCCAGCAGCAAGTAAAAGAATGAGTAATCTAACAAAGAACTATGATGAAACCTAAAACTCCAAATATCACATAAATTAAAATATATAGTACCTATTAAAATTAATATGCTGCATAAAGAGCTGAACAAAAGCCTTCTCACATTTACTAACACAGCAGAGCCAGTATGAACTGTGGGAAATGGGAAAGCAACACATATTTGGCAAGACTATGAAAAAAACAGGGAGTGAAGAATCGGGGCATTATTTCTGTCATTTTAAATCAAGTTTTTAGCTGTTTTAACTTTAACAGTTTGGTTGCTGTTGCTTTTGAGCTTTAAAAATTTGAGCATACTAGGAAAAATCCACTGGTGTTTGATCACTTTTAAGATTACAATATTGTTACCTCTAGGCACAATGTTGTACAGATTCCTAGAACTTAATCATCTTGTACAAGTGAAACTCTATACCCACTCAACAGCAACTTCCCATTTACCCTTCCCACGAACCCATGGCAATCACCATTTTACTCTCAGTATCTATGAATCAGACTATTTTAGGTACCTAATATAAGTGGAATCATGCAATACTTGTCCTGTGACTGTCATATTTCATTCATTTAGTATAATGTCCTCCCAATAAATCCATGTTGTCATATATGGCAAGATTTCCTTTTTATGACTGAATAATATTCCTGTGTGTGTGTGTGTGTGTGTGTGTGTGTGTGTGTGTGTTTGAGGATCCATCATACTGTTTTCCATAGAAGCTACACCATTTTATATTTCCACCAAGAAAACCAAGGGTTTAAATTTCTCCGCATACTCATCAATGTTTGTGTTTTGTTTTTTTGCTGTTGTTGTTGTTTTTAATAATAGCTACCTCATAGATGTGAGTAGATACCTCACTGTACCTTTGATTTATATGTCCCTAATGACTGGTGATGTTGAGTATTAGTGATGTTCGCATTTCTGTGTTTTCTCTGGAGTAATATTCATTTAAATCTTTTCCTCATTTTTAATCATGTTGTTTTCATTTTTGCTATTGAGGTACAGAAGCTCCTTGTATATTATGGATATTAATCTCTTATCAGATATATTGTTTAAAAATATGTTCTCCCATTCCATAGGATGCCTTCTCACTGTTAATGGTTCACTCTGTTATGAAAACTTTTCCAGATATAGTTCTAGTTGTTTAATTATGTTTTTGTTACTGAATTAAAGCATTTTACTTTCAGTACTAACTTTGCAGTTTATAAACTGTGGGACCTGTCACAAAGTTTCTTTATGTTGATTTTCCCCTCTTAAGTGAGGGTACTGTATGATATCTAAGATGTCTGAAAATCCTATAATTTCCAAAAATAATTATACTACCATTATTAAGATATAACTTATAAAGTGATTAGTTTTCAGATATTCTTCATCAATTAACATATTAAGGAACTACTATGTATAAATCATAGTGAGATGAATTTCTATTTATCATATATACCAAGATCAAACTATAAAGGCTTTTCTATATAAGTAAACAGAATCTGCCCCTCCAAGAAACACCAACAGTCTGTAACATCAATTCAATTAGATAACTTCATCTATCTCCAGCTATTCTGATAAAAATTCAAACTTTGGACACATAAGGAATATATACAGACAGATATATATATACATACACATATATATGCACATACAGGCAATAAGAAAATGTTATATATGGTTTGAATGTGACATGAATAATTTCACTTTAAAAGTTCCCCTTTCTTGATGTATAACCTCTTAATTGATATAGCTAAATTTAAAAATAAACATTCTTGGGGTAGGCGGCTCAACCAGTTAAGTGTCCAACTTATGATTTCAACTCAGGTCACGATCTCACAGTTCGTGAGATCGAGCTCCACACATCATTGGGCTCTACGGTGACAGCACATAGCCTGCTTAGGATTCTCTTTCTCCTTCCCTTTCTGCCACTCCCCCACTTGTTCTTGCACCCTCACTCTCAAAATAAACTATAAAAAAAAATACAAAAATAAATTCATACAGAGAAGAGACTAGTAGCACAATCTCTCTCTCTCAAACAAATAAAAACTTAAAAAAAATTAAAGATTAAAATAAAAATAAACATTCTTGGGATTCCTGGCTGGTTCAGTTGGAAGAGCATGCTACTCTTGATCTTGGGGTCATGAGTTCTAGCCCCACGTTGGTTACAGAGATTACTAATATGTATATATGTGTGTGTGTATGTATATATATATATATATATATGTATATATATACATATATATATATACACACGTATATATATGTATATATATACACACATATATATATTAGTATATATATTATATATATGTATAATAAAAATAAACATTCTTTGTTCCAAAATAATTCAGCTCTTGGTGGTTTTTTTCTGAAAGCTTTTTTAAAATATATTTCAACAGTTTAGGGGTGCCTAGGTAGTCAGCCAGTTAAGCATCAGACTCTCAATTTCAGCTGAGGTCATGATCTCATGGTTTCATGATGTTGAGCCCTATATCGGGCTCTGTGCTGACAACACAGAGCCTGCTTGAGATTCTCCCTCTTTCTCTGCCTCTCCCTCACTCACACACAGTTTCTCTCAAAATAAATTTCAAAAAAAAATTCACCCACAATTACTTTAGCTGATAATGTATTGATAGAATATATCACATGTCAAAAAATCCGTCATCAACATGCTGTATTACTTATACAGTGTTATATGCCAATTATACCTCAAAAAAATAAATCTCTAAAAAAGTCCTTTAAAGTGGCTAAGAAGATTTTCCATTTTAGTTATAACTACATTAAGAGTTAAATAGCTTTAAAATTACATCTGAAGGTTTACTTTTAAAAATTAAATTTTTTTCTTGCTAACTCATAGATTTTATATTTGTATAATATTATTTGTGGAAACCTCTGTTCAATCAAGTTTAAAAACACATTTGTTAGGTGTGGCTCAGTCGGTTAAGCATCTGACTTCGGCTCAGGTCATGATGTCGCAGTTCGTGATTTCGAGCCCCACGCCTGGCTCTGTGCTGACAGCTCAGAGCCTGGAGCCTGCTTTGGATTCTCTGTCTGCCTCTCTCTCTCTGCCCCTCTTCGTTTATGCTATCTCTCAAAAATAAACAAATGTTAAAACATTAAAAAAAAACACACACACATTTGTTAAGTATGGGGTAATGACCAATTGCAAAAGGACTTCTGGGGTATACCCACAATCTATTTTTTCTCTTTTCCAAACATGAGGTTGAACTGCTAAAAACAGGGTAAACTGGTAGTTTCCAGAGGCTAGGAATTAGGGGAAACAGGAGATGTTGGTCAAAGGGTAAAAATATTCACTTTTAAGATGACAAAGTTATGGGGACCTAATGTATGGCATGGTAACTATAGTCTATAATAATGTATACTTAAAATTTCTTAAGGGTATAGTTCTTAAGTGTACTCATCACTAAAAGAAACCCTACAAGGTGATAGGTGTGTTAGTTAACTTGATTGTGGTAATCATTTCACAGTGTATACATATATTAAATCATCACATTGTACACCTTCAAAAAACAAAAAAAAAAAATCACACTGTACTAAACATATACAATATTTATTTCCCAATTATATCTCAATAAATCTGAAACAAAGGGGATGGAGATTTTATGTCAAATGGTTAAACCCAAAACCAAGGAAAGAAAACACCAAGGTACTATTTCAAATCCATCCACTTATTCTATTATTTTAATTGGCTCATTCTTTCATATGTTTTTCCACATGGATACCAAAGTAGAATTAGAATAAAACAATGTTTTTTTATAGTATTCACAGTATCTTTATGATTAAAATGTCCAAAGTAGCAAAAAAAAACACAGAAAATATAAATTTGGACAACATAAAACATACAGATTTGAAGACAAAGAGAAATTCTAAAAATAATAAAAATGAACTTATAGAAGTTCTCAACAGATATGACAAACCACACACTGGATGGTAAGAGAAGAGAATTAGTGAAATACAAAGTGTTTTTAAGGAAATTACTAATAATATTTCAAAGAAAACTAAAAAGAAGCATATAAACCTAAGTCAAAAGACATGGCAATATAAAAGGAGAATATTCAACATGTATACACTGAAGTCACACAAGGAGAGACTAGAGAGAATATGGGAAAGAATATTTGGAATGGTAATGGTAGACAATGTTCTAGAATTATAGAAACACAGGAGTGCTCATTTGAAGGTCCATACCATGTTCTAGTATTTAAATACTCATATCACATAGTTCAAGAAATAAAATGTTAAAGACAAAATCTCAAGAACAGGAAAAAGAAAACAATGTACAGAATACAATGCCCAGGTAAACTATTATTTCAGAATAAGAATGAAATACACAAATTGCAGAGGTTTTTACTAACATGGGTACTTGAAAAAAGAAATTCAGTTGATAATGAAGGATTAGAAGCCATAAAAGTAGAAAAATAAATACTTTACTACCATGAAAAATTAATAATGTCAAATGACAGGGCTAACAATGTATACACCAAAATAGCAGACAACAGTAATATGGGAAAATGGGAGGAGATAAATCTAAATTTAAACATCCTGGTGTTCTTGCAGTGTTCAGAGGAGAATAATGATTTAATTAAACATGAATGCTATAAATTTAAGGATAAGAGGTCAGAAAAAATAGAACATATAACCATCTAGCCAGAAAAGAGATGAAAAAGAGAATAAAGAAAATATGATTGTTCTTGCAAAAGAAGGCATTAGAAGAAAGAATGCATTGTAAATGAACAACAAAGTTACTAAAATTAGGTCACTAAGTAGGGAAAACAGAAAAACAACACTAGACAGACATGTGCACCAAAATTCAACTATATTAGAACTTTGCAGGAGTACTGAAATTTGTTATTAGAAAATGCTATGACCTTATCATATTAAGATCACCCTTCACTGTGAAAAAATATGTTCCATTAAATCACTTGTTAGAACACGTAGAAAGTAGGGCTCTTCATACATGGGTATTTCATCAGGTATAATAATTGTTTTAAGCAAACTGTAACCTAATACGAATATTCACTTGTAAAATTTTTGCCTAACATAAAAAAGTCATATTCTGTCATATTATATTCCTTCTACATCAATCCTAGCTTGAATTTTTTTTAAGAAACAGGTTATGAAATAAGGTATCAAAATTAAATGACTAGAGATATACCACTCACCCAAATACTCCATTTCCTTAAACAAACTATGGTATATCTATTATCCATTAACTGTACCTTTTCAACTTATTCTACCACTTCTGGAAACCTATTTATCACTTGTAAAGTATTTCATAAGTTTACTACCCACTGTTTAAAATAGAACTTCCTTTTATTTTGTCCTCAGTGTAATTCTCTCAGGCCTTGGGAGTGCCTCTTAGTTCTAGTATTCTGACTTTGGTAAATACAAATGTGTTGACCCTTCTCATAGAATTTTTCATTTTATATCCTTTTATTCTATCTTCTCTATTACTGCATTTTTTTTAAAAAAGAGGGTTTTCCTTAACTTGGTCCTAGTAAGGAAATTTTCTCCCCCAACATGTTCAGTTCACTTAATGATATGGTGGATTATTCCCAACTCTAGTTTTTCTTTTACTTACAGGTATAGAAATGCAATGGTTTTGTGTATGCTGTGTGTTTTTCAGTTTATTTCTAAGATATTTCATGGTAAGAATTCTGCACCTCCTATTATTAGTCTGCTCTACTTCGAAATGTTTAATTGTATAAAAGCTCTACCTTAAAATCTCTTCCCTTTGTTGTCTACCTTTTCTCCATTGCTAATTTCATTCAACCCACAGCTCTAAACACCATTTTTAGGCTGATGACTCTCCAATTTCTATTTCTAAAATAATGCCTTCCTGAACTCCAATCTCACAGAGACAACTACTTTCTTAACATCCACATGTGAAATACTATTTAAGTTTCTTAAATTTCACAGGTCTTCTGGGGAAAAAAGAAAAACCTTCTTGATTCCCCTCCTTTTATCAACCTGCTTTTCCCCTGCCTTTTTCCCTATCAGTAAGTGTGATCATGAGGTACCATGTAATTCAAGCTACAAACACAGGACTCCTCCTCAATTATTTTCGACCACACATATCTCATGCAATACTATATACCAGTGGTCCTGAATTTTTTTCTTTTTTTATGTTATAACGAATTGAAGTAAACTAAGGAAGCTACTCAAGACTGGAGGTAAACTGCCTGGGAGTTTTGAGTGCCACAGGCACCCTTAAGACTTAAATGGTCAATATCATGTTACCCCATTAATCTATTTGTTGCCACCAGTTAGGAAACATTAGTATAGGTTTTACATATATAACATATCCTGAACTTAACCTCATTTTACCCTCTTCATTGTAACCACTCTAATAATCCCTCCTGTTCAATTGTCTCAGGGAGTGGAGGGTAGCTGGGAAACCCAAAGCATCAGTACCAAGCAGTTTCTTGATGTGCTTATGTGTTTTCCCTGGGAATGTGATACTTAGAGTTCTGATCCTTATTACCAAGCATCTAGACTAAGTCATCTAACACTTACAGCAGTTCCATGAGCCATCTAATTGACTTTAGTAAGCCTCCGTGTGCTTAAACTAACTAGAATTCAACCTGTATTACAAAGTCATAATCATCAAGACAGTATGGTACTGGTACAAGAACAGACACTCAGATCAATAAAACAGAATAGAGAACCCAGAAATGGACCCAGAAACGTATGGCCAACTAATATTTGACAGGATAAGGAATAATATCCAATGGAATAAAGACACTATCTTCAGCAAGTGGTGCTGGGAAAACTGGACAGCGACATGCAGAAGAATGAACCTGGACTACTTTCTTACACCATACACAAAAATAAACTCAAAATGGATGAAAGAGTGAAACGTAAGACACGAAGCCACCAACATCCTAAGGAGAAAGCAGGCAAAAACCTCTTTGACCTCGGCCACAGCAACTTCTTACTCAACACGTCTCTGGAGGCAAGGGAAACAAAAGCAAAAATAAACTATTGGCACCTCATCAAAATAATAAGCGTCTGCACAGTGAAGGAAACAATCAGCAAAACTAAAAGGCAACCAATGGAACATATTTGCAAACGACATATCAGATAAAGGGTCAGTATCCAAAATCTATAGAGAAATTATCAAATTCAACACCCAAAAACCAAATAACCCACTGAAGAAATGGCCAAAAGACATGAATAGACACTTCTCCAAAGAAGACATCCAGATGGCCAACCGACACATGAAAAAATGCTCAACATCACTCATCATCTGGGAAATACAAATCAAAACGACACTGAGGTATTACCTCACACCTGTGAGAGTGGCTAACATGAACAACTCAGGCAACCATAGATGTTGGTGAGGGTGTGGAGAAAGACGATCCCTTTTGCACTGCTGGTGGGAATGCAAACTGGTGCCCCCACTCTGGGAAACAGTATGGAGGTTCCTCAAAAAATTAAAAATAGAACTACCCTATGAGCCAGCAATGGCACTACTAGGTATTTATCCAAGGGATACAGGTATGCTGTTTTGAAGGGGCACATGCACCCCAATGTTTACAGCAGCACTGTCAACAATAGCCAAAGTACAGAAAGAGCCCAAATGTCCATCGATGGATTAATGGATAAAGAAGATGTGGTATACATGTACAATGGAGCATTACTCAGCAATAAAAAAGAATGAAATCTTGCCATTTGCAAATACGTGGATGGAACTAGAGGGTATTATGCTAAGCGAAATTAGTCACAGACAAATATCATATGACTTCACTCATATGAGGACTTTAAAATACAAAACAGATGAACATAAGAAGAGAAGCAAAACTAATATAAAAACAGGGATGGGGACAAAGAGACTCTTAGATGTAGAGAACCAACAGAGGGTTGCCAGAGGAGTTGTGGAGGGGGATGGGCTAAATGGATAAAGGGCTTAAGAAATCTACTCCGGAAATCATTGTTGCATCATGTGCTAACTTGGATGTCAATTATAAAAAAATTAATTACATGAAAAAAAAAAGACTTCCTGGCCTGTGGTGGGTACTTAATATTTACCAAATAGGTTAACTATGTTAACATGAATTAGATTTCTGAAACTGAATATTGGAGGTCATTTTTTTATATCTTATAAGACATTCTGGATCCGATATGCTAGTTTTTGATGATATTCTAAGATTTTAAAAAGTTTGAATATTTGGAAAAGTTGGTTATTCCAAAACATATAATGTATAAGAAATGATGTATGTGAAAATAATGTTCTGCCTCTAAATTTCTACTCACAGCACTTTCTTCTGCTTTCACAATTATCTAAATAGGTATGTTTTCTTTTTTATTTTCCTTTTTCTTCTTTTCCTCCTGAATGTAAACTACATGAAAACTGTAACTTTGCCTAATTCAGCTTGTGTAACCAGTGACTAGCAGAAAGCCTAGAACACAGAAAGCATTCAATACATGTTTAACTTAATTGTTTTATTTACAATTGCATCAAAATAATAAAACACCCGGGAATATACTTAGTCAAGGAGGTAAAAGACTTGATGTACTCTCAAAACTATAAAAAAATGATTAAACAAACTGAGGATGACACAAACAAATGGAAAGATGTTCCATGCTCATGCACTGGAAGAAAAAATACTGTTCCAATGCCCGTACTACCCAAAGCCATCTACAGATGCACTGCAATCCCTACCAAAATATCAACATAATTTTTCACAGAACTAGAACAAATAATCCTAAAATGTGTATGGAACCACAAAAGACCCCTAAGAGCCAAAACAACTTGAAAATAAAGAACACAAAAGGAGGGATCACATTCCCAGATTTCAAGATATACTACAAAGCAACAATAATCAAAACAGTAATAATACTGGCACAAAAATAGACACAAAGTTTGATGAAACTACAGAATCCAGAAGGAAATCCATCCTTTTATCACCAATTAATCTATGACAAAAGAGTCAAGAATATACAATGGGGGAAGACAGTCTCTTTTACTGATGATGTTGTGAAAACTGGACAGGTCCATGCAAAATATTAAAACTAGACCACTTTCTCACACCATACAAGAATAAACTTGACGTGAATTAAATATCTAAATGTGAGATGTGAAACTATAAAATTCCTAGAAGAAAACGTAGGCAGTAATTTCTTTCACATCAACCGTGGAAACGTTTTTCTAGATGTGTCTCCTCTGGCAAGAAATACAAAAGCAAAATGAAACTATTGGGACTATAACAAAATAAAAAGCTTTTGCACAGGAAAGGAAAGCATCAACAAACTGAAAAGGCAACGTACTGAATGGGATAAGATATGTGCAAATGGTACATCCAATAAGGGGTTAATAATCAAAAATATGAAAAACTTATACAACTCAAAACAACAAAAATAATCCAATTAAAAATGGGCAGAGTATCTGAAAAAACTTTTTTTTTCAAAATAGGACATAGAGAGGGCCAACAGACACATAAAAAGATGTTCAATATCAGTAATCATCAGGGAAATGCACATCAAAACCACAATGAGAGAGCACTTCACAGCTGTCAGAATGGCTAAAATCAAAAAGCACAAAAAATAATAAATGGTTAGGATGTGGGTGAAAAAGGAACACTTGTGCCCTGTTGGTGGGAACACAAGTTGGTGCAGATCCTGTAACAAACAGTATACAGGTTCTTTAAAAAATTCGAAATGGAATTACCATAGAATCCAATAATTCCACTGCTGGGTATTTAGCCAAATAAAATGAAAATACAGATTCAGAAAGATGTCTGCACCCCTACCTTTACTGCAGCATTATTTACAAGAGCCAAGATATGGAAGTAATCAAAGTGACCATCAATACATAAATCAATAAAGAAGATGTGGTATGTACATACAATGAAATATTACTCAGCCATAAAGAGAAAAGAAATCTTGACATGTGCAATGACAGGGATAGACCTAGAAGGTATAATACTAAGTGAAATAAGTCAGTGAAAAGAAGACAAATACCATATGATTTCACTCCTACAGGGAATTTAAGAAACAAATGAACAAAGTTAGACAGCGAGCGAGCAAGGGACAAAAGGACTTTTAAATATATTTGAGAAGAAACTGGTAGGTGCCAGAGAGGAGATGGGTGGAGGAATGGGTGAAAGAGATGAAAGGGATAAAAGAGTACACTTATCTTGATGTGCACTGAGAAATGTATAAAAGTGTTGAGTCTTTATGCTGTACACCTGAAACTAAAACAACACTGTATGTTAACTAATTCTTTTCAAGTGTATTTGTTTTATAATGGAGGAGTTGTACATCCAATTTTCAATATTACGTATCTGTTTTGTCTCTAAGAACCAAAAAATGAAAACCTGAAGGCATCACATACTGCACCTCAGAATCTCTACATTAAAAAAAAAAGTTTACTTGTTGAGTTTGTGTATTATTACCACTTAATTTTTTCTCAGTATTTAGAGATATCAAAGGACACCAGAGGCACTGAGGGCTCAGCGACCCCTCCCATATCTCTAAACATACAGGTCTCTTTGGTTATGTGTTTCATAAAACTCAATTTCACGGTATTCAAAGAAATTAATGGGATAGAAGAACCCATGCTTTTGCAAAAGAAAAATTAAGAAAATACTCTGGTGAAAGAAAATTCTCTGGTGAATAAATATCACAAAGTATTATCTGTGCAAAACTCACTCCTGAAAGACAATATATTTTTAAAAATAAAAACTCCCTATTTTATGAAAGAAAATATAACCTGACCTCCCTCAGTGCTGTTATGTTGAGCTCATTTTACTCATTTTTCTCCAGAGCACGGTTTGTGCACCTTGAATACTGAATAATTGTACAGGTTGGGTTAATAGTGATGGTCATTAAGCACAATGGGCAAAGTTAAAGGTCTGCCATTAGTGCAGGCTTTATTTGGTTTTCTAAGTTTGGGACATAAATTAAGCCATTTTCCTGTTTAATGTGCATGTGTTCTATGCATCTTCAGGAAATGGGCTATGCAAATTAAAAGATGAGTAGAAGAGTGTTACAAGGCAAGCAAATCTTTTCATGAATGTCTTCCATGAGACATTTGAAAAAAATAAGAACTGTACACACTGTAATTGGTCATCACTTTATTTCCAGCTTGATCCTTTGATTTGGTCAATACATGAATATTTCCTTGCCATGTAATACCTTACATTTTTTAAAGTATAAAAGGGCATATTATTTTATGGATAACAAATAGCTAATATTTATTAAATCCAAGAAAAATTACTTGATTATTTACATTGCTTACCTATAAGGAAGGATACATGAAAGAGAAAATCCATTAAATCAATTCTACAAAATTTCTTTTTGTGATAGCTTCCTATTATGCTACTCTATTTTGTTTGCGCGAATGTTTGGTTCAGCTTTTTTTGTCTTTTAAAGCAATTTGCTCCCAAAAATTCTAAGGAAATTTCCCTAAAAATTACTTCAACTAAAATACTCATATGAAATGGTTGGGGGCATAAACACTTACACTGCTTTGCCATAAAACATAACATATGACTTCTGCCCTTCAAATTTAGCAAGCTAGTTGAGGAGACAGAACTTATTCATATGAAACAATGAGACTTAATACTGAAGTGATGGTTAAATTGTATACTAGAGAAAATTAGTGCTACACTAGTTCTGAGGAATTGGAAACCACTGTGGACAAGGACAAGCAGGAAAGAAAAACTTCATAGTTAAGGCACAGCTTGATGGAAAGGCAGTGTTCAAGGAGATAGAGAAAACATTCCGAACGACAACACCCTGCAACACTGGATGCTGTGATACCTTTCAAGTAGAGCTATGCATATTAAATTAGCAAATGAAAGTAATAGATAATGTTCATTGTCTATGGCAGGTATGTATCTTGCTTAACATGTATTATTTATGGAAAACTCTCTGCAACATACTAATTGTAGGGGAGAGGGAAAACCAACAGAATACTCATTCCCTCAGTCATCCATTCAATATATATTTATTGGGTACCTACTACATGACAGATACTGACAGGAGCCAGTAAATGAAAAGCGTTCCCTTCCCTAATGGAACTTACTTTCTTAGTGGGTTAAGATAAAAAAAAAAAAACAATAAAAATCATAAGTAAATTACATATGATTTTGGAAGATATACTAAACTCCAGAGGAGAGTAGGGGAAATGAGAAGTGCTAGAGTTGGTAGTCGGGGGGGACAGTGGATGGTTATAGTCTTACAACTATAGAGTGAGCCCCATCAAAAAGATGACATATAGGCATAGACCTGAAGGAGGTCAAGTAATTATAGATTTATACCTGGGAAAACTGTTTAAGCAGAGCTAACAGTAAGTGCCAAGCCTTAAGGTGGGAATGTACCTAAGATGGTTTATGAACAGTGAAGAGGCACTATTATGACTACTGAGTAGCACACATGATGAGCAAAGTAGGAGGTGATATGAGGAAAACAATGGAGGCCAGTTCATATAATGTCATAGAAGCCATTATACAGACTTTGGCTTTTACTCTGAGTGAACTGGGGACCCAGTGCAAGATTTCAAGGAGAAGATTGACATCATTTTACTGACACCTGGCTTCTGTGTTGAAAATAGATCCGAAGGAGGGAAGAACAGAAGCAAACAGACCAGGTATGACCACAGTAATCCTAGAGCGATTTAGAGTTCGGTGGTAGCAGTGCAGGTAGTAAGAAGTGATCACCATGTAGATCTACTGTGAAGGTTTAGCCCACACAATGTGAAGACTGTTTGATGTGTAGCATGACAGAACATGGTGAGTAAAGAATGGCTGTAAAGTATTTGTCTTAAATAATTGGAAGGGTGTAAGTGGAACCAGTTTTGAAGAGAAATCATCTGAACAGATTTTGGACATTTTAAAATTCAAGTGTCTGCTGGTCCTCCAGGTAAGAATATAAAATAAGGAAGGGCACCTGTGTGGCTAAGTCTGGTTAAGCGTCCCACTCTTGGTTTTGGCTCAGGTCATCATCTCACGGTTCATGAGTTCAAGTCCTACATTGGGCTCTGAACTGACAGTGTGGAGTCTGTTTGAGACTCTCTCTCCCCACCCTCTCTACCCCATTCCCCCTTACTCTCTCTGTTCCCCTCTCTCAAAATAAACTTAATTTTTTTAAAGAATATCAAGTAAGGAATTAGATGTACAAATCTGGAATTGGAAAGAGGAGCTGGGAACTCCTTTGAATGGGAGTATCAATTAGCCAGTTATTGGCAACAGCATCTAAAACCATAGAAATGACTAAGGAAGTGAGTCCAGGAGAGGAGCAGGTGATTTGTGTGCCTCCTACCATCACTAAGAGATCTAGGAGAAGACAAAAATTCAGCAAAGGGGACCGAGAAGGAGTAACGAATAATTTTGGAAGGAAACCGCACTATAATTTCTGAAAGACAAGTTAAGACAGTCTGTCAAAGAAATGGGTGTTCGTTCAACTGTTGCTGACAGGTCAAGGTAAAATAAAGACTGAGAGATGAACTGGATTTAGCAACATGGAAGTCACCGTAGCCCTTGGCAACAACATGTTAGTTGGTGTCGTGGTTCAGGAAACCAGACTGCATAAGGTTTACAAGAAACAGAAGGAAAACAAGTATAGGTAATTCTTGTCTTACTGTACAGAGGAAAAAGGAATTGGCAGAAGCAGCTGAAGCATGGTACACAAAAATATCATTAAGATTAGCATTTAGATTAGAACTGATGATGATGATGATGATGATGATTAAGAGTATTGTTATCATACAAAAATATTGTTAGGAATGTCTTCCTCAGTGGGGAAAAATGAGAGCTTTTCCCCTGAGATCAGGAACATGACAGGGATGTCCACTCTCAGCGCTGTTGTTTAACATAGTGTTGGAAGTTCTAGCATCAGCAATCAGACAACAAAAGGAAATCAAAGGCATAAAAATTGGCAGAATTCGAAGAATAAATATTGTTAGAATGTCAATACTACCCAAAGCTATCTACACATTCAATGCAATCCCAATCAAAATTGCACCAGCATTCTTCTCGAAGCTAAAACAAGCAATCCTAAAACTTGTATGGAACCACAAAAGACCCTGAATAGCCAAAGTAATATTGAGAAAGAAGACCAAAGCGGGAGGCATCACAATCCCAGACTTTAGCCTCTACTACAAAGCTGTAATCATCAAGACAGCATGGTATTGGCACAAAAACAGACACATAGACCAATGGAATAGAGACTCCAGAAATGGACCCACGAAAGTATGGCCAACTCATCTTTGACAAAGCAGGAAAGAATATCCAATACAAAAAAGACAGTCTCTTTAACAAATGGTGCTGGGACAACTGGACAGCAACATGCAGAAGACTGAAACTAGACCACTTTGTTACACCATTCATAAAAATAAACTCAAAATGGATAAAGGACCTGAATGTGAGACAGGAAACCATCCAAACCCTAGAGGAGAAAGCAGGAAAAAACCTCTCTGACCTCAGCCGTAGCAATGTCTTACTTGACACATCCCCAAAGGCAAGGGAATTCAAAGCAAAAATGAACTACTGGGACCTCATGAAGATAAAAAGCTTCTGCACTGCAAAGGAAACAATCAACAAAACTAAAAGGCAACCAACGGAATGGGAAAAGATATTTGCAAATGACATATCGGACAAAGGGCTAGTATCCAAAATCTATAAAGAGCTCACCAAACTCCACACCCGAAAAACAAATAACCCAGTGAAGAAATGGGCAGAAAACATGAATAGACATTTCTCTAAAGAAGACATTTAGATGGCCAACAGGCACATGAAAAGATGCTCAATGTCGCTCCTCATCAAGGAAACACAAATCAAAACCACACTGAGATACTACCTCACGCCAGTCAGAGTGGCTAAAATGAACAAATTGGGAGACTACAGATGCTGGAGAGGATGTGGAGAAACGGGAACCCTCTTGCACTGTTGGTGGGAATGCAAACTGGCACAGCTACTCTGGGAAACAGTGTGGAGGTTCCTCCAAAAATTAATAATAGATCTACCCTCTGACCTAGCAATAGCACTGCTAGCAATTTACCCAAGGGATACAGGAGTGCTGATGCATAGGGGCACTTGTACCCCAATGTTTATACCAGCACTTTCAACAATAGCCAAATTATGGAAAGAGCCTAAGTGTCCATCAGCTATAGTATTCCACTGTGTATATAAACCACAATGCCTTTATGAATGCATAAAGGCATTGTGGTTTATATACACAGTGGAATACTATGTGGCAATGAGAAAGTATGAAATCTGGCCTTTTGTAGCAACATGGATGGAACTGGAGAGTGTTATGCTAAGTGAAATAAGTTATACAGAGAAACAAAGATACAGTATGTTTGTACTCTTATGTGGATCCTGAGAAACTTAACAGAAGACCATGGGGGAGGGGAAGGAAAAAAAAAAAAGGGAGAGAGCCAAACCATAAGAGACTCTTAAAAACCGAGAATAAACTGAGGGTTGATGGGGGGTTGGAGAGGAAGGTAGGTGATGGGCATTGAGGAGGGCACCTGTTGGGATGAGCACTGAGTGTTGTACGGAAACCAATTTGACAATAAATTTCATATTAAAAAAAAGGAATGTTAATAGTAAATACTTAATGAGTTGTTTCTCTGTTTCTCTTATTGTTCTAAGCATATATAGGTACACATATATGTACATATATGCATATATGTCTAGTAAATTCTTACAGCCACTCTACAAAATAAGCACTAGTATTCGCCCATTTGACAGGTGAGGGAAGTGAGCCATACACACAGAGGCCCAGTGTTTTCCCACAGGTAGAAAATGGAGGGTCCAGGATTCAATCCATCTCATTTGGCTCCATAATTTTTCTGTTTAAAACTATACCACCCTGTTTTATTCTGAAAAAATAATTAGTACAAATGTGTTATCATAAAGGATAAACTTGTTAGGATATCAAATTATTCTAACTTCCTGAATTAAGAAAACAGATGTTTCTAAAACCCCTTCAATATACATTACACTTATCTAGTAAAAAGTCTAAGAGACAGTACAAAGGAATTTATACAAGCACAAAGGTTAACCTTATCATCTTTATACATTTACAAGAAGTAAAATTGTGCCTCTTTCAGTATGTTCATGGATTTAGAATGTTCTTCCAACAAAGTAGTCTAAATTAGGTTGTATCACACAACATAATGCAAATCAAAATATGATATATGAAGAACAACTCTCCTAAAAGTAAAACTTAAGAAAAAACATCTAAGGAGAAAATGTTCTTGCACATGACTGCCTAATTTAATTATCTCCTCCTAATTCAGTATAATTACAATTTCTTATGTATTCAGAACAACTTCCACTCAGACCAGTGTAACCCACTCTCGAGCCTCCTGAGCTATTTCCCCTCCAGTCCAAAGTCTGGCTGTTGAAAAGATCTTTTTCTAAGTAGGTCATTCTCCGCCTTAAACCTCTTAACTGGCCTCGCCTTTTTTCGTACCTCAGTCACCAGCTCCTTATGATTATCTTCGAGGCCCTGGTTACTTCATTTCTGCCTGTAGCATTGCTTTGATTCTTGCCCCAGTTTTCTGGGCTTAACTTCTAAATAGCGCCTTTATCACCTTCCTCCACTCTGGTCTCACGATGCCCCCATACCTCATTCAACAATTTCCTTTGACACCTTTCTTGAAAAAACCTATTTTCTTTGACATCTTTCTTGAAAAATCTTTTTATTAGGAGAGTTGTCTGGGGCTAGGAGGGGGCGGGGGGGGGGAGGCAGAAAAGAACATATAGGCAGGGAATATTTGGAAAAGGGACAAAGACTGTAGTATTCTCATCTCTGCAACTCCGTACTTAGCAGCCACCTCTGACTCTTTTGATCTAGGACTTTGCCTCTCTCCCTTTGCCTGTCTCTCAATGTGCCACTGACCCTTCACACATTGATATGAAATGAATGTGGCATCAATTTGGCTTTTCTCACCATTCAGCTTCATCATATATCAGCTTTTTAACCCATCGTTCAGAGTATTAGAAGCTCTTCAAAAGAGAAGAAACGTAATGGCATAATAGAACCACCTTTCTCTTTCCCATCCCCCCACCTCCAGATTTCACTGTCAAAGTGGGGAGAAGTTAACACGGCAACAAAAGCAGACTTCATAGGCAGGGTAGGAAATGGAAAAATACTACCTAGTAATCAGTCATTGTCTATTTAATACAGTCACTTGATCTTCCAGACCCAGGCCTACCAACACAGTTAAATGAGAATATTTCAAAGCATAAAGTAAAACACATAAATGCATCCTTTAGGATGTTTTATTTTCATGATGAAAAAGGAAAAAACCTAAAATTAAATGAACGACCAACGAATGTGACAAATATTCTTTCAGAAGTGTATATTTGACATAGTAATTGTATACAATTAAAAGCTTTGGAGTTCATGATCCTATTTTGAGATTTCTTAATATGGGGATATCATTATTACATCAGCCACCTACTAGTTTATCACTAATACACCAATTAATCCTTCTAGTGGTAAGCTTTCTTACATCTGAATCACTTCCTACTTGTCATTTTGCCAACCCTTAAATTGATCTCTGTGGCCTTAAGATCAATTACACTTAAACCAATGTATAAAGCCTGGCACATTCATTAATTAGGGTCAAATTTACACTTCTGTAATTGAGACTAATTATTTGTTTGGTTTAAGTAAGTTGTTAGGCATTCATTAAAGCTATCAGTCATAGGTACTGAATGAACATGGTTTCAAAGTCTATTTATGTGTTAAAACATCAGGACTGGGATTTCACAGAAAGGAAATCTTTCTAAACTGATACGTACCTATAAGTAAATCTTAGGATCTTATTCAAGTTAATGCACAGATGTAAAAGAATGAAAATTATGGCATGACATTTCTTAACACGAGCATTACACATCACAGTATGACATGTGAACTCACTATCCAAAAAAATAGAAATTATAATTTTTTTCTTTGTTCATTTTACTTATGTTAGTTCTGTCAAGAAGACATTCTTATCAAAAGTGTATCTATTCTAAGTTAGATAATATTGTAGAAAACATACCCAAATATCTACTTAAAAAGTCATTGTTCTGAAGTACTTCTTCAGGGAATACCTAACAGTAATGTACCCAGTAATAAAAAGGGAATATTAATTTACAAATGAATAAAGTTTTTATTTATAGCTTTTTACCTGTACACAATGCTCTGTAAGAGACACACCAATGTTCACGAACTCATACTTCAGGTCATCTAAACTATCGAGGCCAATATGTGATTATTAAGGTAAGCAGAAGGATTTCCAATGATAAAAATCTTTATTATGCTGCAGTCTCCAAGTTCTCAAAGAAATAGCTGAGACAGCAATACACACTTCAGCAAACGGATGAGTTTTCTTGAAATATTAATGATTTGCTAGCTTAATAAATGTCACAACAAACTGATTTTTTAAAAAATGACAATTGAAACAAGTGAGAAAAATCACCTATTAGAAACTACCATAAAATAATTTCAAGTCATGAATGTGTTTTTGTTTTAAAGACAAATTTTAAATAAAATAGAATGATGCTGAAGAATAAAAGTTTGCCACTGGATTTGACCTGTAGTTACATAGCACACTACATCACATATTGCTAACGTATTTTTAAATGAGTAAGGTTTTATTTTCACAAAGATACATGCCCGTATTTTAAATTTAACTTTTTCCCATTTCTTTTCAAAATATAGTTTTAAAAATATATTCCATAAACTTTTACTAAACTTACTAAAAATGATCATTGAAAATATCAAGCACAAGGATCAGTCACCACTGCAGTCAACATTTGACCTTCCTATGTTCAACTTTCAAATAATTCATCCTTTTACACATTATGTAATCTCAACCGAAAATGAACACTCATGTGCCAAATTGACTTTTATCAGTCAGCTGAAGAACAATTATTTCAAGCCATGGCTCACAAGCCTAACTTACCATCAAGTAATTCTATTGCTACTGTTGCCAATTTTACTTTGAAAGTGGTTATTTCCAATTACTTGAATGTTTTATTTCTGGAATTTGCCAACTGTGATCTATTAAAACATTGGAATCACCTCTTGAAATGGAAAGAGAGAAGTCAAGGTTCACAAGCCATATTTTAACCAGACTATACCCTCTTTTATCTGTGAAGCTACTATGATTCTGACCCAAGACCTTGAGGAAATGAACCCACTGCTATTAAAAAAAAAAAAAAAAAGGAAGAAAGAAATTTAAAAAAGAGAGAAGGAGAGGGAAAGAAGGAAGGGAGAAAATGCAAAGAAAGAAAGAAGGAAGGAGAGAAGGAAGGAAAGGGAGGAAGGAACTTAAGTATGTTACATCTTCTCAGAGTCTAGAGTTAAAGTTTACATATAGGTATAAAGCCAGTACCTCACTGCTCTGGTCTACCTATTTATGTTGTACACAGAGCTCACACACATTTAGTATGCCTTCTGGTTGTTTATCCTGTTTGGTCAAGTCAGCCATACCACCTGGTAAATATTACAAATAACTACCCTGGTTATATGGTACTACAACTTACGGGGGGGGGGGGAGATAAAGTTTTATCACAATTAATCAAGGTAAAACAAACCATGAAACCTATCATATTCATTATTTTTATGATTTCAATGACATTTAACATAATGTCATCAAATTTTCACTTGGAGTGAATTATGTCCAGAACCCAGTATCTCTTTGCATGGATTATTTTCATCACTAGATTTTAATCTAAAAAATAACTCATCCTCTAAAATTCAATTGAGCCTAACTAGCTTCCCATTTTAAGGTAATTTTCTATAATATCTTTAATTGGAAAACCATATCTAGAATATTAAAGGGTTTCTAATTCTTATTAATCATTAAGTATAGCTTCTTTACACTTAGCCATTTTCTTCATGTCTTGGCATTAGATATATTCCCTGTCTATATGGCACTTATTAAGATTCATTTACCCTGAATAAATTTATCAATAATGAATCAACAATAAATCAATCCCTTTGGTTCATAAATAATTGGGTTGTTGGTGTATTTTCCTCTGGATGATTTCATGCTCCTCTTTATTTCATAAGTGCTTATATAACCTAATTTAATAAACTGTTCAAATAGAACTACTATGTTCCCTTCATGCACTAATTCTGGAATCCTACCTAGAAAAGCTATTGAATTTGTACTCAACTGGCACTCCCTTGGTTATTAGATCATCATAATGCAACCAAACATTTCCCAATGGAAATACTTTTTAACTATAAATACTGTATGTATATGTCTGTGTACACACACACACCCCTCTGAATTTATATATACCTCTGAATTTATGTATTTATATATATTTTATACACAATACACACACACATACACACAAATAGTGTATTTCTGATATAAAATAAATACACCTTCCCCAAGACATTCTGGTCAGTGTGACAGACTATTTACTAACCACATAATATCAATCATTTTACATTTACACAAAATAAAGTTTAGAAGGGATACAATTATAGTCATTATAGTAGCATGGAAAACATTTGAGATGAGCAAATTAGAATGTCTAATAAGGTAGCTAGATTTTGGTGTAAAGTTCTCTTTAAGTTTAAAAACATGTAAAACATCTAAAAAGACAACATGAAACCTGCCTTACTGCCAAGTTACTCATGGAAAAAGATTTTCAGAGCAGCAAATATGCAAATATTTGTAACAGCTAGAATATCTCCAAGGAAATGAATGTAAGCAGTATGGAAGGGCTGAATTCCTGAGGATTTGAGTGAGTTTATGACTTCAGTTCTCTGCTTCTCAGTCTCCCCATCTATAAAATGGATTTATTCAATGTATGAATTAAAAAGGGATTCTGAAATAACACACCGCAACATAAAAAGTTTCCAATACTCATTATGAGAGTACTTTTGGGAAAACTATATGTGGAGATACAATATTCATATTTTTCTCCAAATATTAAAGAATACTGTTTGCTATGGGCTCCCCCATGTTCCTTGAGATTTGAGGCTCCTTCTTAATCGCTTAGAATAAAACAGTCATACAGTTACCTTTTCATGAAAGGTAGAATGATCTTTCTTCCAAAGAAAAAAGGTCTTTAGTGATGCCATCATTGTAAACATAGTATGAATTCTCCAAATGAAAAACCTACCTCTCTGGACTACATGGTGGGCCGTGGGTGGTAACCAGTGGTTGTTTGCAGAAAATAAAGTCTTCCCCTTCCTACTCTGAATAAAGGTATTGCCAGAACACATGTACAGAACTTCAGATATCAATTCTATGTTATGTTCTTTTTGATTTCAGAATGCTTTAATCAATATTGAAAGGAAAATCTCTAATCAAGTATTTAAAGGATAATCTCTCTGCTTACTGTGAAAGGAAAGTCCTTTCATATAATTAAACAGAAAATTGTGCAGTGTTATCTGAATTTACCAGAATAGTGTAACTCTAATATAATAGGAAATGTATCATAAAAATCTCCTATATAGTATATAGAAGACCATTTTCTTTATTAAGAGATTGGAGACAGTAGAGAAAGAAGAAGGATTATCATCGATCTTATAGATAATAAAGTAGAATTGACAATATGTGTCTTCTCGTTGCACTACTACTACTGTCACGAGTAGCTGAGCTAGATGTATTTGCAAAGAGATTCCTCTGTTTCTGCAATGTATCTAAGTGAAGAAGAAGTACAGCACAGTGTTTAAGCAAGTGGGCTATAGAGATTGGTGTTCAAATCACATCCTGTTATTTACCAATTTTAGCATCTTCAGCTGATTATTTCCTTAGTACCTTAGTTTCCTCATCTGTGAACCAGAGAGAATGATAGCATTTACTTCAAAGAAACACTGTGAGGATGACGTGAGTTAACTAATACCTACAGAGCCACGAAACTTGGCCTGGGCATGCAAGCACTAGGTAAACATCACTCATTATCTGCTAAGTAGACAACTTGGTTAAACTACTGTTCAAATTTCAATTTCTAGTTCTATTCATTCTGAGTTTCCTAATGGGCTTTGCCTTTAAGTTTTAAAAGCATCCCATGAGCACTGGGTGTTGTATGGAAACCAATTTGACAATAAACTTCATATATTGAAAAAAATAAAAATAAAAAAATAAAATTCAAAAATAAATAAATAAATAAATAAAAGCATCCCAGTGTTTTCACATAGCAGGCACTATGAAAATATTAGCTGAAAGAACACCATCACCAAAGGAAGGTTGATACTTGAATTTCAAGCATCGCAGTTTCCTTTTAAAACAAATGGGCTATATAACACCTGTGTGCCGTGATATTAATAATCAAGTAATGCATTTTATTAAATAGAATCAATTTACTACCCTGATTCTCCCTTGCGTCTACTAATTTCTTGAGTATAATATCAATATTTGCATAATGCTAAAAATTTGGAATCATCTCCGACCCTAGTTGTACCTTGAATGAGTAAAACCCATGACAACATACTCAACAGAAAGATCACTAAAATAGTTTTCTAAATTCATTCAAATGCACTCTACAAATACTGTTTCCAGTGTTTCTAATAGTGACTCAACGTAACTCTCTGAAACTAGTATTAAACACGTTTGCTTCACAAATTATAAAAACAAAGAAATGAGTTAACTGTCATAGTCACAAGCATTAGTTACCACTTCATTGATTTAAATAACTCTAAAAATAAGCATGTACTATAAAGCAAATTACCATTTGACATGGGAAGAACCTTTCTCTTTTTATTTTCTTCCACTTAACTACACAATGCTTTTGTGAAAACAACAAAAACGCATAAATGGTCTCAATTTGTTTCATGTGCTTTTAAATTTTTCATAGAAGAGACTGCCAGAGTATTCCCTTAACAGGCCTGTACTACCATACAGACTATTTAATAACACCATCATAGTCATCAAAATTTACTTTTGTTCATGATTTATTCTTAGAATAATCCACCCCACCACTCTATCTTGCTAATTATCCTCATATTAGCATTTTTACCAAGGGATTGGTAATTTTTTTGATCCTATGAGTGAGAAGTTAACTAAAATCAGGGTTTTTTAAGATTTTTCAACCTTTCAAAATGTGTATGAAAATTATTCTCAACCAGAAAGATGTGCGGGAGAATTCTTGTCTAAGCATGGAAGCTTCCAATTCTTCTAAAGGTCCAATCTAATCCAATGATTTCTTGGCTTTCTGCAGTTCTTTGTTAAGTGTCGGTGTATCTGTTATTAAAACCAAATCTCATTTTGAATCATCTAAGCAAATTTTTCTTTTCTAGATACACATAGACATGGAGCTAGATGCCAAATTATATTCCATTTACAGAAAATTGAAAATATCTGTTCGATGGCCTTGTAGAGAACAATCATCAGTTTACCTTCTCATACATGTTTTCATTTTTTCATAAGGGCACAAACAAGTCTCCAACAAATAGTCATTCTATAGTTTTTTACGAGTCAAGTAATACCTCACAACAGAAATTAAAAGGTATTATTTGCACTAACAAGTAGGTTATTTAGTAAGCTTAAAATGCCATGAACTAGAGAAAGACCAGAGAGCAAAAAATTTTGTGTGACTGAAAAGGTATTACTAAATCCCTTCGTTTTTCCAAAATCAGCAAGCATGTATAGCTACAACTATTATCACAGCAGCATTGTTTCCCTGTGTTGTTAATTTCATTAATGACATATAGTGCTGAAAGACTGACACTCCCTGTTGACTATATAATGGAAAGCATCAGGAGCTTATGTGAGCAAGTTGGTTATCTTGGAGACAGCCATCAGAGCTGGGTTGGTTGGACAAGAAAATTCAATTCTGGCTTCTCTCAATTCTTCATGAATATGCATCTTAAAATTGCATGGCAAGGTGGTTCAAAAAAAGAAAGGAAAATAAAAGATAATTATTGCAGGTGCAGGAATTTTTTTTTTTACTACAAATGAAAACATATGAAGACTTCAGGGGTAAGGAAAATCACAAATTACTTGGGAATACTCAGAGTTATTCTTTACATTTTTCTTCAAAAATTTCTTTCTCATCCTATTTTTCAAGTAGTATGTGTTCATTCAGTAAGAAAATAAAATTCCATAACTGAAACCATTGAATAAAATTGAGACCAAAAATATACATATATATTTATATTATATATAAATATAATTATATAATAATTATATATAATTATTATGTATATTATATCATTACATAATTATAAAATATAATTTATATATGATATAAATTTATTTATAATATAAATTATAAATTTGTATTATATATAAATTATATTTATATTATACACACACACATACACATACACACACATACACAATTCTAATGATATGCTCTCTTGACTTTCATGAACAAAGTAGACTAAAACTTACACCTTCCCTCTCTCACGTATGTTAGAATGTTCCTATTAGTAGAGCAGATCTTGCATGCTGTAGTGACCTTTAATGAGCTACACCTGGCATGCTCAAGCTATGACACCTTTTTACTGCTTCAAGAGAAATTTAGCTGGCTAAACAGAATTGTCTTCTGTTTCTGTTTTCTCAAGAAACTCATAATCAATACAAACTTAAATGAAGATTACCTCCCAGTTTGGTTGTACTTAACAAACATTATACATGTGCAGTACTTATGAAGCAATTTATATTTTTCCCAGGACCATTTTAAATATTCATATAAAAGGAAATCTAAAGTTTACATGAAATAAATTTGTCTATTTTCATCCATACCACTATTTTTATTTTCAGTTATTACTTCAAGTGTGTAAGTCCTTAACTCTTGAACTAGAAGATACACTTGCACCCAAAGCCCAATTTAATATTCTGTGCACTATTCTCAAGCCTAACACTAAACAGATGCCTAATTACTTTATTTATATTATTATTTTTCCATTAAATTCTTTCCATGAGGCAGGTCCAGCACTGAGCTCTTTTTGTTTTCATTATCTTACTGATTTCTCAGAACCTGTGTACTAAATATTAGGATCTTTAAGGAACAAATAAGAAAACAGAGCCAAAAAGAATACTCAGGAATGAAGGCCCACAGTAAGTGGGTGCACCTTTGTTAAACTGAGTTCAGGGAGATACAAAGCCATTATACCAACATCGCCTAACTTCCTGTAAGCATATATTCCTTTTTGTGAAACAAAATTTAAAATGATGTCTGATCCCACCTCCATGCAAAAAAAAATGCAAAAGGAAAGACATTTTTTCTTTATGAAATGCGAACAGCTATTTGGAGACTTTTTTTTTTTTTTTTTAAACCTAGAGTGGGCAGGAAAGGATTCTCTTCTTTGGTTCAAGAATGTTCCTGAAATTTACCAGAGAAAGTATCTCTAAAAGCCAAATCAGCTGGACAAAATAAGAGTCAGGTAAGTTAATTTTATAGATCTACATCTATCTAGATGTGTATTTTTTTCACTTTGTTTGCAAAAGGCTACTTATTCTTTCACTTAAACCACCAACGTTCCAATTCAATGAGCCAGCCAGAGAAGATTCTGTTTCATGTTTAACCTGATCAAATGGGAGATACTACATTCATAATATTTATAAAATTCCTATAAATCTTGATTTTAAGCTGTATGGAAACATGTCTCTCAAATTTATTTCCCATGTCAAGAAGCTTTCCCAAAGAACTTCATAAATTAAAAAAAAAAGCTTTTGCTTACAACCTGAGTCATTCACCTACTCTTGTATTTTCTCTAGAAAATAAATTTTAAAAAAGACAGTGAAATAAATTCTGAAAGAAATTATCAATACCTGATTTCTTTTTTTACTTCATCGAGTGAATTAGACTCATTTGATTAATTTACTTAATCCATCCATAAATTTTTATGAAGGACAAACACATGACAACATTATAAGATGTAACAGAATCCAGCAACCACCAAACAAAAAGCCATTTATAAATAATGTAGATTTAAAGTCCTGCATTAATGTGTTTCACCGATGGACCTCAGGGGTCTACAAAAGTACCAGGCATATAACAGGAATTCAAAAAATATTGAGAAAATTAAAGCAATGCATGATTTCTCATTCTCCTTAGCATTCTTGACTGGGCAATATATTTCTAAAGAAAAAGTACTTCATGATAGTAAGGACTATTTAAATTTACTTAGTGATTTTCTTAGAGTTTTTAATACCTTTCTAACGCCCTTAACGCCCTTAACACTGACTGATTTGTTATATTAGTTAATTAACATGGTCACAGAACACGAGCATTTAATGGAGTTCTTTTTGGAAAACACTGTGTTGGATTATTCTGCCTTTAAGATGTAATGAAACAACGTGAAAAAATTGAGAAAGTTTTTTGAAGATCAGTGAGTCCCCAAATATCACCAAGGAGGTGGAGGAAGAAAATATGAACTTTCTTTTAAAGTTCTAGCTGCTTTCTTATCAATTCAGAAAAAAAGCCCTCCACCCATCTACCACCTTCCATTTTCAATCCTGAACTTCAGGTATCAAGACTTTGTAAAACTCCATGAATAATTTTACTAAGATCTATTGTTTGCAGGTGGCAGGTATATGGTGATAACCATGGACAGGACAATAAATGATATGAAGTACATTTGCAAAATATCCCCTCCTTCCCTAAAAATCTCAGGCATCCATACCACTAATCATTTTCTACAGCTTATTGTACCAGTACACAAAAGATATTGCTGATTTTCAGGAAATTTGACTGTCAATATATTAATCCTAATTTTTCTACTTCAAAGTTGTTCAGGGCAGGGGTGAATCTTGTCCTTAAGTAAGGCTATTTCTCAGTGAACTCAAACTCCCACCAAAAGTCACTATATAGGTATCTGCAATTTAGCATGTGTATGGCTGGCTGTCTTCGCCTGGGTATCTAATTTTTTACAAAAAAAAATTATATATTATTATACAGATATGAGTCATTGGTTTCATTGAGATTTAGAGGCCTACTTTCATTTCTTCCTTCCCTCCTCTTTTTTTTTTTTAATTTTTTAAGTCTATACTTTGCCCAGCTCTCCACATGTGCTCAGGGCACAAAGACATACGAGACTAATTCTGTTCTTGAGTTTCACAATTAAATGATCAAATGTGTAAGAAAGATAACAGCCAAAATATTAGGGAGAAGTGAATGACCCAGGAAGGTGTCTGGGCTTTAAAAAAAAGATAATGATGCAGGGTCTAAGATTGAAAAAAGAGATAGTTAAGGTAGCTAAAGTAGGGACAGAAAGTAAGGACTTCTCAAGCAAAACAAGACTAAGAGAATGTAAAATCAGTGGGAAACTTCAGTGTATCTTTGGTGAAGCATTTTTAGGATAATCATAAAAATACAGCACTAACGCGATAAAATTATGTATAAATGATAACACTGACATACTGACTTAGAATGTGTGACATACTGACTTAGAATACTGTTCAGAAAGCCGTAAAGCCTCTTTGAAATTCACCTTTACAAGGTATGTCTATTAAAATAATACCTGGCAAACCCTGCTGAGTATGTTACTCAGCTTCTTGCAAGTTGAAACTTGACATCTCAACCAAGGATCATCTTCTAATTGGTACAAATTTTTAGGCTACAGAACTTACTCTCACAGACATCCTTTCCTTTTTTAGAGGAGGGGGTCATATTAAATCAATTACCATCTGATGCAGCTGACAGCCTTCCTTCTACTTTTCATTTACATGTAGACTCTCCTTCAGATTCTGTGTTTATTAACTGAAGTATTATGTATAAATTTGCGAACAGAATGCCTTTGACTTGTAACTACCCTCACTCACAGCTCATGAAAAAAAGGCATTTGTTAGAAAATGAAAAATCTGAGGCAAGATAAGGAAATTCTAGATCCACTCTTTCTGTGGGTTATTTTTTTCCTGCAGGCAGAAGAATTATTAGATATAATAGTAAACTACCTTTTTTCTTTTTTTTTTAATGTTTATTTATTTTTGAAACAGAGAGAGACAGAGCATGAACGGGGGAGGGTCAGAGAGAGAGGGAGACACAGAATCTGAAGCAGGCTCCAGGCTCTGAGCTGTCAGCACAGAGCCCGATGCGGGGCTTGAACTCACAGACCATGAGATCATGACCTGAGCCGAAGTCGGAAGCTCAACCGACTGAGCCACCCAGGCACCCCTAAACTACCCTTTTAAAGAGCATGGAGCAAAATATTTCTAAAGCTGACATCCTTTTTTTGTTTAACATAAAATCTCTAGATCCTTATTTAATTAAAAGCCATAAGACTAGATATACATTAAAGAGATAACTATTTTTAAAGACATTATAGAATAAACAACTTTTTAATCTCTTTGGCTAACAGCCAATAATAGAGAACTATACTCTTATGTCTGCTTATTAATAATATTCATTTAATTATAAAAATGGACAGAATTATTCAATGAGTATTGTTATATTGTTAGAAATTATATAGAAGTATCAAAATACTCTCCAATTTCTACATCTTGTAACTATGCTTTTAAAAATAGTCTCAAATAATACCCGCAGCCAATTCTATTATCTAACACTATGAACAAAATTCTTGTAGTTATCATTTGGTTTGGTTCTTGTAGTTATCATTTGGTTCCTATTAAGTAACTGTAGACACATGTTGGAGCCAAGGGTGGGAATTAGTTCAGACATCAAAAAATTTTTGCTGCACACTGCTACTAGAACAATAGGCAAAGAGCATGGTTTCAATGGGTAAATCAAATCTACATTTCTCAAGAACATCTCTGACATAAAATATCCTATTTCATTATGCTAGCATTCAAGAATCACCATGAATGCACCACTAATTTATTGTTTTTGTGAAATAAAACAAAGCTTACTTCTTGCATGTCCATCACAGGTTGGCATGGGGTTCTGCTCTTTGTCATCACTCAGGGCCTGGGTGGAATAATAAAAAGAAAAAGAAAACTGCCAACCCAGCATCCTTTATCCAGAAAAAATACCATTTAATAACTTCTGCAATCACCAAAGCAGAGAAAAGGGGGTGGGTAGCTTTTTCTGAATTATCCTCCAACCTCCTTGTTGAGAACCTAGTGGGGTGACTGGAGGAAAACCCTGAAAATATGTGAGCCCCTTACCCCCACTATGACTGCAGCCCCAAGGAACACCATTTACTCAGGCTAGGCCCACAATGAACCTCTGGCAATTCACGAGTATTTCTAATGTTCCTTACAGGCATATATGACCCCTGGAGGCTTCTGCTTCAGGTAAGCAAATGCCTCAGTCTGTGTCTCCCTCAAGGCACCTGCCTCTCCAGGTTTTAGGATAGAAGCTTGACCTTCAAACTTGGTTCACTCATGGATCCTATAAAGTCACTTAGAGGCATTTTGCCAAGTTTTCTCCTGTTGTAAGGGCAAGAATAAGGACTCCTAAGGTTCTTTACATGTCCAAGTTGAAACTCAAAGTCTTGTTGGGACAGCGAGCATAGTTTTCAAATCAACAAACTATTACACATCTATTATAAAAGTAATTTAAAAAAATAGATATTTAAAATCCCCCTCTGCTAGGCCCATGAAGTCCCCCTACCCTGCAGTAAAGATGATTATCAGTATGGTGTAAATCCATCCAAACTGGACTTGGACCTCATCCTACTGGAGAATTCCAAGGCTCAGTCCTCAGACCTCTTCTCCATCTATCCTCACTCCCTTGATGACCTCATTCAGGCCTACAGCATTAAGTATTCTTATTGATGCTGAAAACTCTCAATTTATAACCTCCATCTAAACTTCTCTCTCAAATTCAGACTCATATATATAACTTCCAACTTAACTCTCCACTTTGGTGTCTAACAGAATTCTTGCACTTTAAGTTTTACCATCCAATCGTGCCCCACTGGAACATCCCCATTTCAAATGAAACTCCATCTTTCCAGTTAATCAGGCTAACTGCCTTGATATTATCCTCAACAATTCCCTTTTCCTTTACATACTACATTCAATCTGTCAGAAAATCAGGTTGGCTGTACCCTCAAAAGAAAGGCAGAATCTGACCATTTATCCCAATTTCCACTGCTAACAATCAAGTTACCATCATCTCTTGCCTGGATTGATACAACAGCCTCTTAAAAGGTCTCTTTCCTTCTATTTGTGTTTCCTCTCTCCCTCTCCAACTTGGGTGTTTCTTTACACACCGATAAAATTGTTACACTTAAAATATAAGATTGATCAAGCTCATCTTTGTCTCAAACTTCTGCAATGACTATTTTATTGAATGTACAAGCTAAATCCTAAGAGTGGCCTCAAGGCCCTCTCTCTGTGCTGTTCAATATAATGGCCACTAGCTACCTGTGGCTACTAGGAGTTAAAATGAGGCTAGCTCAAAATGAGATGTGCTTTAGGCAAGAAATATGCACCATATTGAGAAGCTTTATTACAAAATATTAAACATCACATTAACATTTTGATACTGATTACACGTTAAAATAATATTTTGGAAATATTGCCCTAAATAAAATACATTATTAATAGTAATTTCATGTGTTTCTTTTCTCTTTTTCAATGTACCCAGTGTAAATTTTCAATTACATTGTTTTGGACAGTCCCACTGTATATAATCAGACCCCAAGTTAACTTCCCAACCTCCTCTCATCTGTTTTTCCTCTTACTTCCCCCACACTCATCATACCAGGTTTCTGGGCGTTCTTTGAACACCAGTCATGTTTCTACCTTAACACTTGTGCTTCAGCTGCTGCTCTTTCCTCTACACAGGCCACACTTTCCTTTAAGTGTTTTCAGCTTTTCAGGTGTGTGCTTATTTCCCCCTTCGGGATAAGGCTAACCCGAACCATCCGATTTAAAACAGTCCCTGCCAACCCCATCAGCACACCCAATCTCATGTATCTCCTCTTTCCTTTCTCCCCCCATACATTTACCACCTCCTAAGAGATTAAATTATTTACTTATTCACAATACACATTTTTTTGTTGTCAGTCTCCCCTCCAAAATTCAAGCCTCACAGGGCAGGTATCTCTGTTTGGTTCACTGCTGTATCCCATGTGTATGAACCAGTAACGAGCCCATAATGAAGGTTCCATTCATGTTCCTCGATTTGATTATATACACTTTTTAAATAAAGTCATATTATACATATTCACAAATCACTTTTCTTTCTACTGCACAAACTCTCAGTATCAATAAAGAGATGAGCCTTAATCTTTTTAGATGTTTCATAGTATGATAAAATACAATTTAGCAATTATTTTGAAAGTCTTTAACGTCACTGTCATTTTTTTTTCATTTTTACAAACAATACCCTGTAAGTCATTTGCAGAACACATTCCTAGATGTGGAAAGGCTGCCTCGAAGGCCATGTAGATTTCTAATTTTAAGTTGCTTCCAAACTGCTTGCTTAGAAATTTGCACCATTCTCTGTTCCTATAGACCATCAACTCATCTATTCCAAACAGCCTAGATTAGAATTGCTCCTCGGTCTTCCACCCACATATACACCTAATATGCCACCTTCAAGCTTCTACTTGAAGCATTATGACTTTTCACTATCTCCTCACAACGGCACCCACGGATCCACACACTCCCAGGACCCCATCCCATGCTCTTTCATTCATATATACCACACCCCTCACTTATGGCTTCAAAAGTTCCCTCCTGTTCTAAGAAAATTCGCAAATCTCTTCTTCATCAGTTCAGACTCTTGCTTTAGCCAAACTCTGGAGTCAGATTACCCAGGTTCAAATGCCCGTTCTACTGTTAAACTCAGCCATCCTGAACTTTTTAATCTCTCTACACTCCTATTTTCCTCATTAGTAAAACAGTAATCCACAGTATTTTCCACCAAATTTTAATGATGATTAAATGAATTACCACATATCACGCATTTAGGGTTGTATATTTACCGTATGTGTACCCTAAATGCACTTGTTTTTACTACAACACACTTGATATTTATATATTAGCAACTTCCTTTGCACATTTTTTAAACTGCTCAGGTAATTCCCAATTTGTCAAGGATAAGCATTATTCCTTATAACTAAATGCCTCAGAGCACCTAACACTGTTCATTACACAAAGAAAGGAATTAATGCCTATCTATTGATCAACTGACTGACTTATGCTGTCTTTTTTTTTTGAGTCTTAAGGACACGGCCTTAAGAATATCTGTTAGATAGAAATATTGACACTGTTTCACAAATAATCAAGTTCCTAAGTCATCAGCAAGGCCTTTCCTATGGAAATAAAGGAATTCTGAGGTTTTACCCAGTCGAAAACCAACACAATATAAAATTCGTCACTGCTGTGACATCTCTCCCATTCTCTTTCACTGTAATTACCCTCACAGTTGCTTATCAAGGCCCACAACTCCACAGCACCTTGCCTTAGTACCTCAATTTTGGGGGATGACCCCCTCCTACTCAAACTGGTAGGGACACTGTGTGCTCCCCAAGTCAACAGGCTTTCTGAACAATGCTTTTTTAATATTATTATTCTAGCTCCATATCAAATATGCACTGAGACTTTAGGCTAAAACTTGATGCTTTGAATAAAGACACTCTGCCAACTGCACTAACACATTTAGCCACACACATCTCATTAAAGTCAATGAAAAATGTGCTACAAAAAATCTCTATTCATGGCACATTCTCCCCTCACTACGTGCATGTCATTCCTATTTATACTTAGTCAATGAAGAGAGGGAAAGACCTTTAAATTTTTCTCTTTTAGTCATCAACTCAGATTAGTAGTTTTATAAAAAGCCTTCTCTGTGACTTTGGACTAAATATGAGGCAATATACTGCAGTTAACATCCTCTGGGTTGAGCTCACACACAATAATGTCACCACTTCTCCTTGACAGCACTGCCACCAAAGTAGATTTTCAGCCAAATGCCCTTTGAAATTATAACAGTTGAAAAAAGATTCATCAGTGGTATGGTCTATTCTATATACTATGGGAAATCCTATGTAAGTTTTAAGAACTCCTCTTAAAGTGATAAAAGATGTTTCTGAAGTATTAATTCATGTAGCATCTATGTCAGGTGATATACAGGCTTATTAAGCAACTATATAATGTGTGCTATTTCAACAGGGCTGAGATAGGCCAGAGATTATGCTGTTTATCATTTAAGCAGAGGAAAAAAGGCTATACATGCTAGAAAAGTTAACACCATGGAAAACTGAATTAACTGCCAAAAAAAATCACCATGTGCTGTGAGAGTCCTCAGGAAGAAGAGGCCAATTTAGCTAAAGTGTTTGGACAAACTATCAGAAAGGTAGGAGAAGGTCATCTTGCTGGGCACTGGGAACTGGTGGAGAAAAAAAATGGATGAAAGACCTAAACGTAAGACAGGATGCCATCAAAATCCTAGAGGAGAAAACAGGCAACAACCTCTTGGACCTTGGACACAGCAAGTTCTTACTTGACAAGTCTCCAGAGGCAAGGGAAACAAAAGCAAAAATGAACTATTGGGACTTCATCAAGATAAAAAGCTTCTGCACGCCAAAGGAAACAGTCAGCCAAACTGAAAGGCAAATGATGGAATGGGTGAAAATTTTTACAAATGACTTATCAGATAAAAGGTTAATATGCAGAATCTATAAAGAACTTATCAAACTCAACACCCAAAAGACAAATAATCCAGCGAAGAAATGGGTCAAATCCATGAACAGACATTTTTCCAAAGAAGACATCCACATAGCTAACAGACACATGAAAAGATGTTCAATATCACTCATCATCAGGAAAATACAAATGAAAACCTCAATGAGATACCACCTCACACCAGTCAAAATGGCTAAAATGAACAACTCAGGAAACAACAAATGTTGGTGAGGATATGGAGCAAGAAGAACCCTCTTGCACTATATACACATATACATGTATATATATTTATACTCACACACACACATACACTCACATACATACATACAATAGACTATTACTCAGCAATAAAAAAGAATAAATCTTGCCATCTGCAACAATATTGATGGAACTAGAGGGTATTATGCTAAGCAAAATAGGTCAGTCAGATGAAGACAAATATATGGTTTGTCTCATGTGGAATATGGATATACTCATGTGGAATTTAAGAAACATAACAGATGAACCTAGGGGAAGGGAAGCAAAAATAAGATAAAAACAGAGAGGGAGACAAACCATAAGAGACTCTTAAATACAGAGAACAAACTAAGGGTTGCTGGTGGGATGATGGGTGGAGGATGGGCTAATTGGGCAATGGGCATTAAGGAGGGCACTTGTTAGGGTGAGCAGTGAGTATTACATGTAAGTGATGAGTAACTAAATTCTATTCCTCAAATCATTATTACACTATATGTTAACTAACTTGGATTGAAATTTAAAAAATAAATAAATAAATAAATAAATAAATAAATAAATAAAAGAAAATAAAAAATATGCAAAACAATGGATTGGTGGTTAATTGGGGTAGGAGTTTTGGTCAAGCAAGACCTGTTGCTTATACAGATCATTCATATTCCTGGAAGTAGAGTTATGTATTCAATAAAACAAAGTCAATTATCTCTCTCTCCCTCTCACTCACACACACACACAATATGAAGACAAAGGCCACAACCAAAGTTATAGAAATGGGTCTATATAAAATAGATGCTGTAAGAGAAGTGAAACAACTGCATTTGTTGTTTGGATGTAGAGACAAAATCAGTAATTTTGGAAGAAAAGTGGTTGCCCAGGTGACCCAAAGAAGGAAGCAGAGGGGTGGAGGTACTTCGGAGGGTCAGAAAAGTTTAGTGTGAAACATGGTGAACCATGAAATAGACTGAACTTTTCATTTTCAGGATGTTTCATTTTTCAATATACTTGTGATTAAGAATAAATTTAGTACTAATCAAAAGGTCCTTTCCTCCCTCTCTGTTTTCAGCAGAGACATTGAGGTGAAATGTCTTAAGTGTCTATCCTTTATATGTTCACTGAAATCACTCTAGTCCCGGAGTTCGTAGGGCAATTTTGTCCTAAGGGACATGCAACAATGCATGGTAAAATTTTAGATTGTCCCAACGGGAGAGAGCAAAGTTATGTGCATATAGTGCCCAGAGGCCAGGGATACTGTTTAACATTCTATAATACACCACCCCCTAAAAAATTCTCTGGCCCAATATGTTAATAATGCCAAGGTTGAGAAATCCTGTACTAGTCCAAGCTACCATCATCTTTTTCTTTCATCAGTACCAATGATTCCTCCTGGGGTTCCCCTCCTCATCCCACTCTAAGCTTCTCTCCTTAACACACCCAGAGTAATCTTTTAAAAGGTAAACCTGAAGATCCTGGGAAGATGGCGGCATAGAAGGACACTTGCACCGCACAAACACCCAAAGCTGTGCTTCTGCGGATCCATCCCTCTGGTGGGTTTGACTCCCTCCTGGTGCTGCAGGGCCCCTCCCAAAGCGGATCTCCGATGGAAAAGAGAGCTGAGCCTGCCCCTACCACCCCCATGCACCTTGCCGATCCACCCCAGATAATACTCCAGATCCCCAGCACCACAAGCCTGGCAGTGTGCAAGTAGCCCAGACGGGTCACACCACCCCATGGTGAATCCCGCCCCTAGGAGAGGGGAAAAGAAGGCACACACCAGTCTGACTGTGGCCCCAGCGGGGGACTGGGGACAGACATCAGGTCTGACTGCAGCCCTGCCCACCAACGCAAGTTAGTCAAGACAGCACAGGGGAAGTGCCCCACAGTCCTGCACCATTCCAGGGACTATCCAAAATGACGAAATGGAAGAATTCCCCTCAGAAAAACGTCCAGGAAATAACAACAGCTAACAAACTGATCAGAAATGATTTAAACAATATAACAGAAAGTGAATTTAGAATAATAGTCATAAAATTAATCACTGGGCTTGAAAACAGTATAAAGGACAGCAGAGAATCTCTTGCTACAGAGATCAAGGGACTAAGGAACAGCCAGGAGGAGCTAAAAAAGGCTATCAACGAGCTGCAAAATAAAATGGAGACAACTACGGCTCGGATTGAAGAGGCAGAGGAGAGAATAGGTGAACTAGAAGATAAAATTATGGAAAAAGAAGAAGCTGAGAAAAAGAGAGATAAAAAAAATCCAGGAGTATGAGGGGAAAATTAGAGAACTAAGTGATGCACTAAAGAGAAATAATCTACGCATAATTGGTATTCCAGAGGAGGAAGAGAGAGGGAAAGGGGCTGAAGATGTACTTGAAGAAATCATAGCTGAGAACTTCCCTGATCTGGGGAAGAAAAAAGGCATTGAAATCCAAGAGGCACAGAGAACTCCCTTCAGACGTAACTTGAATCGATCTTCTGCACGACATATCATAGTGAAACTGGCAAAATACAAGGATAAAGAGAAAATTCTGAAAGCAGCTAGAGATAAATGTGCTCTAACATATAAAGGGAGACCTATAAGACTAGTGACCGCTCTCTCTACTGAAACTTGGCAGGCCAGAAAGGAATGGCAGGAGATCTTCAATGTGATGAACAGAAAAAATATGCAGCTGAGAATCTTTTATCCAGCAAGTCTGTCATTTAGAATAGAAGGAGAGATAAAGGTCTTCCCAAACAAACAAAAACTGAAGGAATTCGTCACCACTAAACCAGCCCTACAAGAGATCCTAAGGGGGATCCTGTGAGACAAAGTACCAGAGACATCGCTACAAGCATGAAACCTATGGGCATCACAATGACTCTAAACCCATATTTTTCTATAATAACACTGAATGTAAATGGACTAAATGTGCCAACCAAAAGACATAGGGTATCAGAATGGATCAAAAAACAAGACCCATCTATTTGCTGTCTACAAGAGACTCATTTTAGACCTGAGGACACCTTCAGATTGAGAGTGAGGGGATGGAGAACTATTTCTCATGCCACTGGAAGTCAAAAGAAAGCTGGAGTAGCCATACTTATATCAGACAAACTAGACTTTAAATTAAAGGCTGTAACAAGAGATGAAGAAGGGCATTATGTGATAATCACAGGGTCTATCCATCAGGAAGAGCTAACAATTATAAATGTCTATGCACCGAATACAGGAGCCCCCGAATATATAAAACAATTCCTCACAAACATAAGCAACCTTATTGATAAGAATGTGGTAATTGCAGGGGACTTTAACACTCCACTTACAGAGATGGATAGATCATCTAGACACACGGTCAATAAAGAAACAAGGGCCCTGAAAGACACATTGGATCAGATGGACTTGACAGATATATTTAGAACTCTGCATCCCAAAGCAACAGAATATACTTTCTTCTCGAGTGCACATGGAACCTTCTCCAAGATAGATCGCATACTGGGTCACAAAACAGCCCTCCCTAAGTATACAAGAATTGAGATCATACCATGCATACTTTCAGACCACAATGTGATGAAGCTTGAAATCAACCACAGGAAAAAGTCTGGAAAATTTCCAAAAGCATGGAGGTTAAAGTACACCCTACTAAAGAATGAATGGGTCAACCAGGCAATTAGAGAAGAAATTTTAAAATATATGGATACAAATGAAAATGAAAATACAACAATCCAAACGCTTTGGGATTCAGCGAAGGCAGTCCTGAGAGGAAATACATTGCAATCCAGGCCTATCTCAAGAAACAAGAAAAATCCCAAATACAAAATCTAACAGCACACCTAAAGGAACTAGAAGCAGAACAGCAAGGACAGCCTAAATCCAGCAGGAGAAATAATAAAGATCAGAGCAGAAGTAAACAATATAGAATCTAAAAAAACTGTAGAGCAGATCAACGAAACCAAGGGTTGGTTTTTTGAAAAAATAAACAAAATTGATAAACCTCTAGCCAGGCTACTCAAAAAGAAAAGGGAGATGACCCAAAGAGATAAAATCATGAATGAAAATGGAATTATTACAACCAATCCCTCAGAGATACAAGCAATTATCAGGGAATACTATGAAAAAATATATGCCAAAAAAAACTGGACAACCTGGAAGAAATGGGCAAATTCCTAAACACCCACACGCTTCCAAAACTCAATCAGGAGGAAAGAGAAAGCTTGAACAGACCCATAACCAGCGAAGAAATTGAATCAGTTATCAAAAATCTCCCAACAAATAAGAGTCCAGGACCAGATGGCTTCCCAGGGGAGTTCTACCAAACGTTTAAAGCAGAGATAATACCTATCCTTCTCAAGCTATTCCAAAACATAGAAAGGGAAGGAAAACTTCCAGACTCATTCTATGAAGCCAGTATTACTTTGATTCCAAAACCAGACAGAGACCCAGTAAAAAAAGAGAACTACAGGCCAATATCCCTGATGAATATGGATGCAAAAATTCTCAATAAGATACTAGCAAATCGAACTCAACAGCATATAAAAAGAATTATTCACCATGATCAAGTGGGATTCCTTCCTGGGATGCAGGGCTGGTTCAACATTCGCAAATCAATCAATGTGATACATCACGTTAATAAAAGAAAAGATAAGGACCATATGATCCTGTCAATTGATGAAGAAAAGGCCTTTGACAAAATTCAGCAACGTTTCTTAATAAAAACCCTCGAGAAAGTCGGGATAGAAGGAACATACTTAAAGATCATAAAAGCCATTTATGAAAAGCCCACAGCTAACATCATCCTCAATGGGGAAACACTGAGAGCTTTTTCCCTGAGATCAGGAACACGACAGGGATGTCCACTCTCACCGCTGTGGTTTAACATAGTGTTGGAAGTTCTAGCATCAGCAATCAGACACCAAAAGGAAATCAAAGGCATCAAAATTGGCAAAGATAAAGTTAAGCTTTCACTTTTTGCAGATGACATATTATACATGGAAAATCCAATAGACTCCACCAGAAGTCTGCTAGAACTGATACATGAATTTAGCAAAGTTGCAGGATACAAAATCAATGTACAGAAATCAGTTGCATTCTTATACACTAATAATGAAGCAACAGAAAGACAAATAAAGAAACTGATCCCATTCACAGTTGCACCAAGAAGCATAAAATACCTAGGAATAAATCTAACCAAAGATGTCAAAGATCGGTATGCTGAAAACTATAGAAAGCTTATGAAGGAAATTGAAGAAGATATAAAGAAGTGGAAAAACATTCTGTGCTCATGGATTGGAAGAATAAATATTGTCAAAATGTCAATACTACCCAAAGCTATCTACACATTCAATGCAATCCCAATCAAAATTGCACCAGCATTCTTCTCGAAAGTAGAACAAGCAATCCTAAAATTCATATGGAACCACAAAGGGCCCCGACCAGCCAAAGTAATTTTGAAGAAGAAGACCAAAGCAGGAAGCATCACAATCCCAGACTTTAGCCTCTACTACAAAGCTGTAATCATCAAGACAGCATGGTATTGGCACAAAAACAGACACATAGACCAATGGAATAGAATAGAGACTCCAGAATTAGACCCACAAAAGTATGGCCAACTCATCTTTGACAAAGCAGGAAAGAATATCCAATGGAAAAAAGACAGTCTCTTTAACAAATGGTGCTGGGAGAACTGGACAGCAACATGCAGAAGACTGAAACTAGACCACTTTCTCACACCATTCACAAAAATAAACTCAAAATGGATAAGGGACCTGAATGTGAGACAGGAAACCATCCAAACCCTAGAGGAGAAAGCAGGAAAAGACCTCTCTGACCTCAGCTGTAGCAATTTCTTACTTGACACATCCCCAAAGGCAAGGGAATTCAAAGCAAAAATGAACTACTGGGACTTTATGAAGATAAAAAGCTTCTGCACAGCAAAGGAAACAACCAACAAAACTAAAAGGCAACCAACGGAATGGGAAAAGATATTTGCAAATGACATATCGGACAAAGGGCTAGTATCCAAAATCTATAAAGAGCTCACCAAACTCCACACCCGAAAAACAAATAACCCAGTGAAGAAATGGGCAGAAAACATGAATAGACACTTCTCTAAAGAAGACATCTGGATGGCCCACAGGCACATGAAACGATGCTCAACGTCGCTCCTCATCAGGGAAATACAAATCAAAACCACACTCAGATATCACCTCATGTCAGTCAGAGTGGCCAAAATGAATACATCAGGAGACTATAGATGCTGGAGAGGATGTGGAGAAATGGGAACCCTCTTGCACTGTTGGTGGGAATGAAAATTGATGCAGCCACTCTGGAAAACAGTGTGGAGGTTCCTCAAAAAATTAAAAATAGACCTCCCCTATGACCCAGCAGTAGCACTGCTAGGAATTTACCCAAGGGATATAGGAGTACTGATGCATAGGGGCACTTGTACCCCAATGTTTATAGCAGCACTCTCAACAATAGCCAAATGATGGAAAGAGCCTAAATGTCCATCAACTGATGAATGGATAAAGAAATTGTGGTTTACATACACAATGGAGTACTACATGGCAATGAGAAAGAACGAAATATGGCCCTTTGTAGCAACGTGGATGGAACTGGAGAGTGTGATGCTAAGTGAAATAAGCCATACAGAGAAAGACAGATACCATATGTTTTCACTCTTATGTGGATCCTGAGAAACTTAACAGAAACCCATGGGGGAGGGGAAGGAGAAAAAAAAAAAGAGGTTAGAGTGGGAGAGAGCCAAAGCATAAGAGACTCTTAAAAACTGAGAACAAACTGAGGGTTGACGGGGGGTGGGAGGGAGAGGAGGATAGGTGATGGGTATTGAGGAGGGCACCTTTTGGCAGGCGAGAAACCTACCACTGAACCACCAATGCTCCCGCTGAGGAGGGCACCTTTTGGGATGAGCACTGGGTGTTGTATGAAAACCAATTTGACAATAAACTTCATATATTGAAAAAAAATAGAAAAATAAAAGGTAAACCTGACCATGTCTCTCCTTTGTTTAAAATTCTTTTTAAATTTACCACTCTCTTTGGATAAAGAACTAAGTTTTCAACATGGTCTACAAGACTGTGTCTGAACTGCACCCTGCCTATATGTACAGCCTCATCTACTGCCACCATTTCCTTATCTTTAGTGCCAGTACTTTTCCAAAACTGTTGGGCTCTTTCCTACTCACAGGGTCTTGACACTGTTATTTCCTTCAGTCTGGTATGCCTTCACCTACTTAACTCATACTTAACCTTCAAATGACACTTTAGAGTAGCCTTCACTAAACCCACAGACTTGGCTTCTTGTTACCAATTTTTATAGCAACCTTTAATTTTCCTCCACAGAATTTATTGAAATGTATTAACATGTGTCTTACTTTGTATTTCTCAGAACACGTGCTGAGACAATTCAATTTGGGAAGTGATCACAGGAAACAATGTGAGATTCCAAGTCAATAAAGGGTAACGTATCAAGTAAGTTGCCACTATGGACAAGTAGAACCTAATCTCTCTAGAGAATGCTGACAGAAAGTGAGTAACACATCTCAAACTATCCCAAATGAGGGGCGAGGAAGCTGGGATACGTATCGACCATTCCACATCCATCAATGCTTGAGGGTTGCTCCCATGGGTATGAATGACTCAGCATATAGGGCTTACCTTGTACATGGACCAGGTATGCTCTCATTTCCAGAAACAAATGCCCTCAGGCAGGTATCTACAGGCATTAAATGTTAACAGCCTTTGCTTCACATAATATCAAGGGCATGTGGATGGACACTGAAAGGATATGCTACACTGTATGCTTAATAATTATTTAATGAATGTCCATCTTCCCCACTGCACTTTACAAGATAGGTCTGTTTTGTTAATCAATTATATAAATTGAGGCTGGCACAATGCTCTGAACAAAGATAATACAGTAAAACCTTGGTTTGCAAGCAAAATTCATTCCAGAAACATGCTTGTAACCCCAAGTATTTGTGTATCAAAGTGAATTTCCCCATAAGAAATAATGCAAACTCAGATGACTTGTTCCACAACCCAAAAATATTCATTTAAAAATGATTACAATACTATAATAAAAAATAATAAAGAAAATATAAACAAATTAACCTGCACTTACCTTTGAAAACGTGCATGGCTGGTGTGAGGGAGACAGAGAGGAGGGTTATTGTGTAGGATGTCTTTCACTATCACTAATGGAATCACTACTATCTATTGGCTCAATGGAATCTTTCTGCATGGGGGCCATTGTATATGCTCTCATGGATGTTGACTACATTATTAATAAACTATTGTCATACCCTGTATTTAATGTAACGGGCAATAAGGAAGCAAAGGAAAGGGTCTATATCTGCAGGCAGCCTGACCTAGAAAGAAGCAAAGCTTTCCAAGCTTAGTCTTGTCTGGAAAAGCAAAGGACTATCCACCCATAGATGCCTTGAGGTGACAAAAAATACACGAGTGCCAGGTGTGGGCACCTTCCAACGTTCTGAAAAATCCATGATTTCTGCCAACACCACGGCCTGAGACAGAGCATTCAAGCATGGAGACAATCACCCACAATCCCGCACACAGTGAGTGAGTGAGGGAATGAACGAACCACTGGCTCAGTTCTAATCACGTGATGTTTGGATTCACATACTACTCCCATTCCAAGACATCCCTCATTTATCAAATTAAAATTTATTAGAAATGTTTTTTCATCTTGTGGAACACTCACAGAACAAATGACAATCCGAGGTTTTACGGTACTTCATTAATATGTGCAGATGAGATTATTTTATTAAGGGGATTTAACTTTTGTTTGTATTATCAATCCTGTATTATTAAGCCAGAACTTGGCATTTGGCCCCCAAAATCTTATACCACATTTTTTAATAGGATACATTGTTTAAAACACTTGACACTTTACACACATTATGATAGCTATTATCAAATGACAGAACATACCAAGTGTTGGCAAACATTTGGAATAAGTGGAATCCTTACACATTGCTGTTGATAACATAAAATGGCGCAGCCACTATGGAAAACAAGATAGCACATTACAGAACCAAATACATTGACAAAGTTTACCATGAAATCTGGCCTTTTAACGATCTTTTGCTGGCTACAAAGAAACCCTTGTCTGATGATTTCATTGATTTTTTCCCCCAACAACATGGGTATTTATGAGAGATAAATACAAAACCTTAGATTCACCCTTTAAATGAGAAGACAAGATAACCTAAGCATGGGCCACTTGTTATAAGGAAATGTGCAGTCTAGGACTGCCATGGTTATATAGTGAAGTGCTCAAACATTTTTGCCAAGAGGTACTTGAGTTCATAGGAAACCCTGAAATATACTGCAGTTAAAGGGCATGATAAAAATAGGAAATAAACTTGAAAACTAATTGTATTTTAGATTACTGGGATTAAGAACTTAACCCGCAGGATTAAACTAATAATATTTCTATTATTCAAAGAAGAAAATAGAATACCATTTAACTATTTAAGAGAAATGCTGGTTACAAAATTTAATAATGTTTGGTGTCCAACATTTGGACAACGTCAAGAATGTTTGACACTCTTCACCCATTTCTCCCAACCCCAAACCCCAACTCTAGCAACCACCAATCTGTTATCTGTAACTATCAGCTTGCTGGGGATTTTTGGGTGGGAATTTTTTTAGATTCAACATATAGGAGAAATCCTACAATATTTGTCTTCCTCTGTATGACACTTGGCACATTATACTTAATTAAGGTCTATCCATGTTGTTGCAGATGGTGAAATATCAGTCTTTTTATATTTTAGTATCATTCCATTATATCTACCACAATTTCTTCATCTGTTCATCCACAGATGGACACTTAGGCTATTTCCCTGTGTTGGCTATTGTAAATAATGTTGTAATGGGAGAACATATATCTTTTTGACTGAGTGCTTTTGTTTTCCTCAAAAACCCAGAAGTAGAATTAATGGATCAGATAGCAATTATACTTTTCACCTTTTGAGGAACTTCCATACTGTTTCCCACAGTGGCTGCACCAGTTTACATTCCCACTAAGAGTAAACAATGGTTCCCTCTTCTCCACATCCTAACCAACACTTATTATTTCTTGTCCTTTTGATAATAGCCATTTTAACAGGTGTGAGGTAAACTCACTGTGGTTTTCCTTTGCATTTTCCTGATGATTGATGATGCTGAGCATCTTCCAATGTACCTATTGGCCTATATGTACCTATAAGTCTGCCTTGAAAAAATGTCTATTTTGATCATCTGCCCATTTTTAAAAAATATTTTAAATTATCTCTACACCCAACTTTGTACTTGAACTCACAACTCCGAGAACAAGAGTCCATGCTTTACCTACTGAGCAGCCAAGTGCCCCATTCTGCCCATTTTTGTGTGTGTGGATTACTTTTTTTTTTTTGCTATTGAGTCATAGGAGTTATGTATATATTTCGTGTATCAACCCCTCATCAGATATATGATTTATAAGTACTTTGTCCCATTTAGTACATTGCCTTTTCATATTGTTGATGATTTCCCTTGATATGTATAGGCTTTTTAGTATGATGGAGCCTTTACCTAGACTCAAGAAGAAAAAAACAGATGACTCAAATAAATAAAATCAGTCGGGGCACCTGGGTGGCTCAGTTGGTTAAGCAGCCAACTTCGGCTCAGGACATGATCTCGCGGTCCATGAGTTCGAGCCCCACATCGGGCTCTGTGCTGACAGCTCGGAGCCTGTTTCAGATTCTGTGTCTCCCTCTCTCTGACCCTCCCCCGTTCATGCTCTGTCTCTCTCTGTCTCAAAAATAAATAAACATTAAAAAAAAAGACTTGAAAAAAGATAAAAAAATAAAATAAAATAAAATCAGAATTGAAAGAGGAGAAGTTACAACTAATACCACAAAAACCCAAAGGATCAAAAGAGACTGCCATGAACAATTACACACCAACAATTTGGAAAACCTACAAAAAATGGATACATCCCTAGAAACACACAACCTACCAAGAATGAATCCTAATGAAAGAGAAAGTCTAAACAAAGCAAATTACTAGTATAGAGAATGAATCAGTAATCAAAAACTTCCCAAGAAGTAAAATTCCAGAACCAGAAAGCCTCACTGGTGAACTCTACCAAACACCCAAAGGAGAATTAATACCTATCATTCTCAAAATCTGAAAAAAAAAGAAGAAAAAAAAAAAAAAGCAAACAGGAGAGGAGGGAATGCTTTCAAACTGATTTTATGAGGCCAGTATTACCCTGATACCAAAGCCAGACAAAGATGCCACAAGAAAATAAAATACAAGCCATTATCCCTGATGAACACGGATGCAAAAATCTTTAACAAAGTATTACCAAACCCAATTCAACAATGTAATAAAGGATCACGTATCATAATGAAGTAGGATTTATTCCAGGTATGCGAGCATAGTTCAACATCCACAAATCAGTCAATGTGATACAATACACCACATTAACAAAATGAAGGACAAAAATGACATGATCATCTCAACATATGCACAAAAACCATTTGACAAAATTCAAAATCTGTACCTCAACATAATAAAGGCAAGGCCATGTATATGACAAGCTCACAGCTAACTTCATAGTCAGTGGTGAAAAGCTGAAAGCCTTTCTTCTTCAATCAGGAATAAAACAAGGATGCCCACTCTCACCACTTTTATTCAACCTAGTACTGGAGTTCCTAGCCACGCAAATAGGTAAGATAAGGAAATAAAAGGGCATCCAAATTGGAAAGAAAGAAGTAAAATTGACACTATATGCAGATAACATGGTATTATACATAGGAAACATTCAAAATTCCTTTAAAAAACTGTTAGAACAAATGAATTCAGCAAAATTGTGCGATACTAAATCAATACAAAATAATCTGTTCTGTTTCTGTATGCTAGTAATAAAGTAGCAGAAAGAAAACAATGCCATTTAAAATTGCATCCAATAATAATAAAGTACTTAGGAATGAATTTAGTCAAAAGGTGAAAGACCTATGTATCAAAAACTTCATGCAATGAATTAAAGAAACTGAAGAAGATACTAACAAATGGAAAGTTGATGCTCATAGGTAAGGATCAATACCATTATAGTGTCCATACTACCCAAAGCAATATATAGATTCACTGCAATCCCAGCAAAATGCCAACTGCACTTCTTCCAGAGACAGAATAATCATAAATTTGTATGGAACCACATGAAACCTTGAATAGCCAAAGCAATCGTGAACAAGAACAAAGTTGGAGGCCTCCCACTCCAATTTCAAACTATATTACAATGCTATAGTAACTAAAACAGTATGGTATTGCTATTACTCAGCCATAAAGAAGAATGAAATCTTGCTATGTGCAACAACATGGATGTGCCCAGAGGGTAAAACGTTAAGTGGAATAAGTCAGAGAAAAACACCATATAATTTCATTCATATGTGTAATTTAAGAAACAAAAAAAGAAATAAACAAAAAAAATAGACTCTTAGAGAACCAACTGGTGGTTGCCAGAGGGAGGTGGATGGGACTATAGGTGAAATAGGGATTAAGAGTACATTTATCCTGGGGCACCTGGGTGGCTCAGTCGGTTTAGTGTCTGACTCGTTATCTTAGCTCAGGTCATGATCTCATGGTTCATGAGATCAAGCCCTGTGTAGGGCTCTGCACTGACCACACAGAGCCTTCTTGGGATTCTCTCTGTCCCTCTCTCTCTGCCTCTTCCTCTGCTCACTTGCGCTCTAATAAATAAACTTAAAAAAATTAAAGAGTACACTTACTGTGATGAGCATTGAGTAATGTATAGAACTGTTAAATAATTATACACCCAAAACTAATTTAACACTGTATTAATTTAAACTTGAATTTAAATTAAAATTGAACTTGAATTAAAAAAACAATACAGTATTGCCATAAAAAGAGACACAAAGTTTAATGCAACAAGATAGCCCAGAAAAAAACCCACATATATATGGTCAATTAACTTACAACAAAGGAACCAAGAATTTACAATGAGGAAAGGATAGTCTCTGTAGTAAGTAAAGATAGGAAAACTGAAAAGCCACAAGCAAAACAATAAAATTCAAACACTATCTTACACCATACACAAAAATTAACTCACAATGTATGAACCTTATGTGGATCCCATTTCAACATACTGTAAATTAAAAAAGAAATCCAGGGCACGTGCGTGGCTCCGTCAGTTAAGTGTCTGACTTCTGGTCAGGTCATGATCTCAGAGCTCGTGGGTTTGAGCTCTGCATTGGACTCTGTGCTGACAGCTCAGTCTGGAGCCTGCTTCAGATTCTGTGTCTCCCTCTCCCTCTGTCCCTTATCCCCTCATGCTCTGTCTCTCTCTCTCTCCTTCAAAAATAAGTAACCATGTAAAAATTTTTAAAAAAGGAATTCCTAAGACATTTGGGGAAATATGAATATTGATGGAATATTTAATGACAGAATATTTAAGTTATTACTTATTTTTAGATATGAGAATATTAGATTTTTTAAAATCCTTATATTTTATAGGTACATACCAAAATAAATATAGGATTTGTTAAAAAGTGACCTGATGATGGGGTGGAGGATTAATGAGATAAGACTGGCAGGGAATTGATCAGTGCTGAAACTAGCTGAGTATACATAGGGGTTCATTATACTATTCTCTGTACTTCTGTAAGTTTCTATATAAAAAAAGATTTAAAAAGAGGCAAGAGAAGGGAGGATATAACAAATTACACTGTATGGACCTTATGTGCACCCTGATTCAACCAAACCATTAAAAAAAAAAATTGTATAATGGAATATTATTAAGCCATAAAAAAGAATGAAAAATTGTCATTTGCAATGATGCAGATGGATCAGGGAGTACTATGCTAAGCAAATTAAGTCTGTCAGAGAAAGACAAATACCATATGATTTCACCCATATGTGGAATTTTAGCAACACAACAGATGAGCATAACGGAAAGAAAAAAAAAAGACAGAGGCACAACCCATAAGAGATTCTTTTTAAATTTATTTATATGAATTCAAGTTAGTTAACCTACAGTGTAGTAGGTTTCAGGAGTATAACTTAGGGATTTATCACTTACATTTAACACCCAGTACTCACCACAAGTCCCCTCCTTAATGCCTATTACCCATTTAACCCATCCCCTATCCACTTCTCCTCCAGCATCTTTCAGTTTGTTCTCTGTATTTAAGAGTCTCCAAACCATAAGAGACTCTTAACAATAGAGAACTGAGGGCTGCTGGAGAGGAAGTGGGCAGGGGGATGGGTTAAATAGGTGATGGGTGTTAAGGGCATTTGTTATGAGCGCTTGGTATTTTACATAAGTGACAAATCACTAAATTCTACTCCTGAAACTAATATTACACTCTGTTAACTACAATTTAAATAAAAACTTTAAAAATAAAAATATAACAATTGTGTAAGAGTAAAAAAAAACAACAGAAAATGGATTAGTCTTGAAGACAATATCTAAAACCATAAAATTCCTAGAAGAAAACACAGGTGATGATTTTTCAATCTGACACCAGATGAAAAGGCAACAAAAGCAAAAATAAGTAAGTAGGACTACTTCATTTATTTACCAAAATTCTTCTAGCTGTAGCTACTGTATCATTATAATCTGCACAGGCCCCTGTACAATGGTTCCTACTGGTGTTTTTCTCTGGAATTTATATCCCCACAAGTATAACTGATGAATTTCTGTTTCTAGAAATGCATCCTTGGTCAAGACCCCATGAATAGTTATCTATGGCCTCTAAGATACAATGGAATGTCTATCCTATTATTTTTATGTTGGCCACCATACTGGAATACAGATCCTTAAGTACAGGAAATGTAGATTATTCATATCTGTATCAGAGTCTTTTAGAGTTCCTAATTCACATGACTCTTATGTTACTTTCCTTATCCATTTTATATTTTTAAAAATAAAAATATATATAAAAAATAAAAATAAATAATTGAGTAAGATTTCCATTTTCCAAAATACTAGTAAACTGTCTTTGTAGAAATCCCTATTTAATTAAAAGATGCTGGTCAGTTTGACATAAAATCTTGCAGACATTTTAAAGGTGATTCATAATTTTTTTAAGTGTTTTTATTTTCTTTTTAAGAGAGTGAGACTGAGTGGGGAAGGGGCAAAGAGGGAGAAAGAGAACCCACAGCATGCTCTCTCCCAACATGGGAAACCATCCCACAAAATGTGAGATCATGACCTGAGCCAAAAACAAGAGTCGGACGTTTAACCAACTATACCACCTAGGCACCCCAAAGGCAATTCATACTTTCAAATTTTCCTGAGGTTGACTGTACTGTTTGTTTTTATATGGTTAAGAAGAGTTTCCATTCCCTGATTGAAATTTGTCATTGGAATTGTGGATATATCAAATATAATTAGGGTAATTCTATTGGATTATAAATGGAACAAATCATCAGTTGGTCCACTTGGGTCTTTGACTGTCACCAAAACATATCCTAGATTTGCCAATTTCTAATTACAATGTCATCTTACAGCAATCCAAGTTATTTATAGTAACTCTCCTTCACATCTCACTATACTCACTCTAAGTTGCTACATTTTCAAGAAGAAATCAAAATGACCTTTTAAGTGACAAATAAAATTATGCCACACATCCTACCTAGAACTTTCCAATGGGCCCCTATTATAATTAGAACAAAAGGCTAGCTCATTGCCCAACAAGATCTGCCTTAACATCACCTCTGGGTCCCAGTATTGTTACTCTGAATACACATTCTTTTTTTTTTTTTGAAAGACAAGTTTTACTTTTTTTTTCTAACATTTATTTATTTTTGAGACAGAGAGAGACAGAGCATGAACAGGGGAGGGGCAGAGAGAGAGGGAGACACAGAATCTGAAACAGGCTCCAGGCTCTGAGCTGTCAGCTCAGAGCCCGACGCGGGTCTCCAACTCATGGACCATGAGATCATGACCTGAGCCGAAGTCGGACGCTTAACCGACCGAGCCACCCAGGCGCCCCCCCTTTTTTTTTTCTTTAATGCAGTATGAAACAATTTTAATCAAGATTGCAGCATAGGCGCAGGAATTAACAGATAACGTAGTGGAATTGAGGCACAAGCTCAGGAAGAATTGTGAATATACACAGGAAATACATTATAGAAGTGCTTTAGTTTAAACCTCAACCCTTCTACTTCTTGAGGCTATAACCATGAAAAAGAATTTGTTTTTTTTTAATATGAAATTTATTGTCAAATTGGTTTCCATACAACACCCAGTGCTCATCCCCAACAGGTGCCCTCCTCCATGCCCATCACCCACCCTCCCCTCCCTCCCACCCCCCATCAACCCTCAGTTTATTCTCAGTTTTTTAAGAGTCTCTTATGGTTTGGCTCTCTCCCTCTTTTTTTTTCCCTTCCCCTCCCCCATGGTCTTCTGTTAAGTTTCTCAGGATCCACATGAGTACAAACATATGGTATCTGTCTTTCTCTGTATGGCTTATTTCACTTAGCATAACACTCTCCAGTTCCATCCACGTTGCTACAAAAGGCCAGATTTCATTCTTTCTCATTGCCAAGTAGTATTCCACTGTGTATATAAACCACAATGTCTTTATCCATTCATCAGTTGATGGACGTTTAAGTTCTTTCCATTATTTGGCTATTGTTAAAAGTGCTACTATAAACATTGGGGTACATGTGCCCCTATGCATCAGCACTCCTGTATCCCTTGAATACCCAGCATTCTTGATCTTACTTTCCATGATCCATTCACAGTCTTCTTTCTGTTACTCAAATCTGCCAACTAGCTCCTACCACAGGGCCTTTGCATTTCTTCCCTGTATCTTACCTTGACTGCTATTTCTTATTTAAGTCTGGGCTCAAATTTCTTTTAATGTTTATTTTTGAGAGAGGGGGAGACACAGAATCTGAAGCAAGCTCCAGGCTCTGAGATGTCAGCACAGAGCCCTACATGGTGCTCTAACTCATGAACCGCAAGATATGAGCTGAGCCCAAGTCAGATGCCTAACTGACAGAGCCACCCATACATCCCCTTAAGTCTGGGCTCAAATTTAATCTCTCCAAAGAAAGTTTGCCTAATCATCTGCCATTACATTGCCATATTGTATGTTAATCTCCTTGTACTGTTTACTATTAACACCTATCACTAGCTTTAAACTTCATATGAACCACCTCCCTACCTGCGAGCAAGTTCCATGAGAAAAGTGACCTTTTTTAAGGATTTGCTGCTGGATCCCCAGCACCTACAACAGCTTCCTGGTACATTAAGAGGCTGCATGTATGTGAATGATGATATAAATACAAGTGGAAATAATACTACTCTGAGATTTGGAATATGGAGAGAGACAAGAAAGGGAACTAAAATTGCTTAAGGTTTCATTAATTCGGTGGGAGAAAATGAGTGTCAGCCAAAAAAAAGGGGGGGGATATAAGTAGACCTATAATCCCCTGAAGGAAAAAAATGTACAGGTAATATTACTTTCCACAGTTTCATAGATTGGAGAAGGCTTAGAGACATTTCAAGGTGTAGGTAAGTACAGGTTAAGCAATATTCAAGAATCTATATATATGGACTATCAGTGACTAAGATACTTTTCACTTGAGTGGTGCCAATTATTTCATGGAAAGAGATTTACTTACAATAATCATTTGGGGATACCTGATTATATACTGTATTTTCTACTTCCACAACCTCCACCACTCACTGCTAATAGTTCCTGAAACATATGGAAACTTAAATGGACAGAAAAGCGAACAAGCTCAGTAGGGAAGATGGGATGTGAGGAGGGAGTTTATAGGGAAAATAAAAATTGGGCAAAAGCTAGTGGTAGTGACATGTATTGATAGTACTGGACAGACAATACTTCAGAAGTCCTCAACCTTGTCTTATGAAAAGACTAGCAAACTGATTTGCTATAGAGCAGAGAGTTAAGGTGATTTTGATATTTACCCTAATTCAAAGGGAAGCTGTTGTTTGCTAGTAACAGAAAACAGATTACTGACAAAGGCATTTTAATTTATCAGCCACACTTTTAATTCACTTTGGAATGACAGTGGCTTAAGTTGCTTACAAGTCATGTATTCTTGGGGAGGATTACATATTGAGAAAAGAACTACATATCTCCTACAGAAGCCTCCAATGACAATCTCCTATCCCAGGATCCATGTTTATATAGTGGAACCCTTTTCAAAAGAAGTTAACAATAATGCCACAAAGATTGCAAAACTAAGCTTTTCTCTGAAATTATCATCTTTACCACCACCAACATCATTGTCATGGCTAACATTTACTGAGCATTTACTGTATGCCATTTTCACATAGATTAGCTCCTGAAATATATACATCAACTTTAGGAGGCAAGTACTATCATTAACCCCTAAGGAAACTGGTCTCAAAATCTGTTAACTTGCTCAAGGGCACACAGGTAGAAATTAAGACTCTTCAGCTTGCTTTCCTAAGAGATTCACCTTCCTAATTCCTTGAAAAGTTAGCTAACTAAACTGAACCTAGATGTTTACAGGTACCCAAAGTTCAGCTTACCTGATACAAAGGCAAGAGAACTGGGCACAAAGAGGAGAGTCCAGGCTGATCAATTAAAGTCTTCTGATGGTAAGAACAGAGAAGATTATTAAGATAATTCAGATCAAATAAATAGCAGCTTTGAGTCTTATTTAGGCAGAATATTGTTTAGGTCTCAATCCCATTTTACAGAAAAAGAGCTGCTTCCTGTGATGTATTAAATCAAAAGTGATGCCTCCCTTACAGATTTCACACATTCCTATTTCAATCACCCTTATATTGAGTAACATTTTCTCAAGCAGATACCATGTTCTGTGGATGTCAATTGAATAGCTAGTCCAACCATTGGAAACAGGTTGTAAATTAGGCAATATCAGTTAACTTTTAAACTAACCATACACAGTAGTGCAAAGCTTAGGAGTCACACTGGAGATAAAACCCTAGCTTTCTAACCTTCAGCAAATTACTCAATTTCTTTGGGTTTGTTTATAAAATAAGGATAATGGTTGAACCCACTTCATAAGAATAATGGGAGAATAAAATAAGTAACATGCAAAGTGCCTGTTTGCTATCTTGGCAATTATCATTACTGTATTACTTCAAGATTATGTAGGTTAGATATAAGCTTTAATCACCTCTCCTTAAATTAGGTAGCTACTTCTTCACTATTTCAACTTATAGAACATTATACCCTTATAAGAAGTAAAAGGTATCCCACAGAGTCAAATAGTATTTTCTTAAATCTTCCCAAACTTCCGTTTCATTCCAATTTTAGTATATGTGCTAAAGCAAGCACCATACTCTTCATATCTATTTTTTTCTACCTATACAACTGAATTCAGAAACCTGTCCTATTTAAAAAATACCTCTAATTTTTCAAAATAGTTGGGCTTGGCACTTAATTTGTTATTATTTATTGCCTTCTCATTCATGAAATAGGAAAAAAACAGGTCTCATTGGATGTACAGTCTACCATGTCAGGCTTCTTAACATCTCAGAGTGTCCACTGGCACAGCTGTTTCAGATTCCCCAAATGACTGACTGACAAAGGGTGATGGCAGTAAAGGTATGATGACTATGAATGACATAGGTTTAACAATCTATTTTTAACTATCCTTTCCTAAAATAATTTTAAGGCTGACTCCCAGTCCAGCAATGAAAGTCTTTTGTTGCTTTGTAAGTATTCATCTGTCTGTCACTCTGTTCACCATTTACATATGGTTCATCGACAGCTGATGGCAACTTTACCCATCATTGCATATGGTCCATTAACAGTCGACAGCTGTCAGTAAGACAAGACTACTCAAGCCCTTCTCCAACCATGAGGCTTTGACTAACAGAAGAGTCTGAACCAACCACCTGCTGAGGCCATCTTAATCTTGCACTAATTAACTTCGTTGGCTGGAGTCCCTCTCTGCTACAAGAAAGAGGATACAGTTGAAAGGCAATGTTTGGATGACATGTCTGTTGGAGTAATCTAGTTACGCTTTTAAGAAATATCACCCACATCCATATGTATCCGCTCATTCATTTCAAAATACGCTTTCACCTCTCTGTAGATATGCTCTTAGTGGGGTAGCAACTGAGAAACAACCTCTCATTTTGGTGAAGCTTAGAAAACCTATTGCCCAAATTTAAAATGGCAGTACACACACCTACTAAACACCTACTTTGTATGTAACACTCTGCTGAGTGTCTTCAAGGTTTATTTTATACAACCAGAGAAACAAAAGGCGTATTTGAGAGATTATAGAGTACAGAGTATACTACACCAAGTTTGTTTTCAGTTAATTAGGTAGATAATTTCCAAAGGAACCCAAGCAGGAACCCATTCTCTGCGTCAAGGTATTACATGATCTAATTTAGACTATCTGGTGCCAGTGTATTTATGAATAAAACTTTAGATGGGAAAATGACTCAGATTATACTCAAGAGACTTCAGATCATTAAAATGGGAGAAGAACAAAGAATTTGGTCAATGCTTTAAAGCTGGTAAACTCACTGAATAAAAGAGGCTGAGGATAGATTCTGTATTCTGAGACTGCCAATGAATTCTAATATATGTGCTTGAACTTATTTGTGTGCCATTTTCTATGGTTTTGCATGGCATGAAACATGAAACACTTTATCTACATGTCTACTTCTGTTTCTGTTTTTCTAATTCAAATATGTGAGATTCCCACAAATTGTCATTTACACAAACTTGAACTTATTTCTGTACGGTGTTTTAATAGTTTTGTATGAAAAAGTTCTTCCTTTATCTCAAAGACACAATCTGTTTCAAATATATGTCTATGTCAGACATATACGCCTATGAAGTATTATACACATAATTTATGACATTAAAAGAGGCAAACTAGCTTTTAAATTGTTTTCCAACAGTAAATAATTTTTCATAGGTTTATGCATAATGCAAAAAAGAAGCACTAAAATGAATCCTTCTGGCCATGCTGATTATGTTTATTAAAATGATTTCATCACAAATAATCTAGCAAATTACTATTAAATCAAGAATGGTGGTTCTAACAGTTAACCGGCATGTATTACATTTATTGTGATTAAATCCTGAATACCTCTTGTGAGGTCAAGGTGAGACCTGAGGGGAGATGTTTATTTACTTGTAAAATGTCATGTTGTCCACTTGCTTATTTGGTATGTTTTCAGCTATGAAGCAATTCACCTTTTCCATTAAAATGAGTTTTCAAAACCCTGTCCCATTGCCATAATTCATAAAACAAAGATGCTGGCAAGAAGCTCAGAGCACAGCAAGTAAAACACAACTCAGAGCCTTCAACTAGTGAGACAGAGATGAGGATATGATGAACACATAGAGGTTTAGCGCCAACTCTCCTTCACTTTTATTCAAGATTGGCTAAATTCAGTCTACGCAATTATTCCTACTCATATTCTTTATCTTTTGCTCTCCCACTCCCTTCCTCTTTCCCTCTCCATAAGCTATGAGCTTTTGTTCTGGCAGAAGGTAACTTGAAATAGCTGGGTTGTGCAACAGACTGGACAACCTGCTGTCATGTTTAAGAACTAGAAAAGGCTTTGGCAATCACTGGGTTCAACTTCCTTATTTTCTATCAGAGGAAACTAAGCCTCAGCACTGTTCAGTTCCTGAGTGCCAGAATCCCATCATACTATTAGTGACAGAGCCATTAGCAGGCTTTTGTGATTTCTGGTCCTGTTGCCATCATCACAAATGAATTCTTCACCCCTAAAAAGCAGTGATTGTGTCAAAATTGTGCTGCTGCCACCACTGCCACTACCACACATTCCTTTCCTAACTCCAACAAGAGGTACTTTTTATTTGTTAATATGTGACAACTTCAACATATCTTTATATCGAGTGTGTATGTACGTGTGTGTGTGTATAGTGTATGTATGTGTGTATGTATGTATGTGATATATAGATATAGATAACAGAGGTCACTTTTAATCAACACCCTTAGTTTAATTCTGGGTGAAAATGATGAATAATGTTTAAAATTGCTCTACCACAACTGTCCCTCCATCTAGAGGAAACTCAAAAGGTACTTCCATTTTAAATTGTGTTTTTTAAAACATCCTAAACTATCAAATACTTACAATTGCTTTTAAACATTAAAAAATTAAGAGGCACTGGGGTAGTTCAGCCAGTTGAGCATTCAACTCTTGGTTTTGGCTCAGGTCATGATCCCAGGGTTGTGGGACAGAGCCCCACATCAGGCTCTGCCCTGAGCACAGAGCCTGCTTGGGATTCTCTGTCTCTCCTGCCGTCCCTCCATCCCTCCCTCTGCCCCTCTCCCCTGCTCATGCTCTCTAAAAAATTTTTAAAAAATAAAAGCAAATATTAAAAGATTACTTATCTTTTAAAAAAATTTTTAATGTTTATCTAGTTTTGAGAATGACAGAGCATGAAAGGGGAGGGGGAAGGGTAGAGAGGGAGGCACAGAATACAAAGCAGGCTCCAGGCTCCCAGCTGTCAGCACAGAGCTGGACATGGGGCTCGAACCCACAAACTGTGAGATTATGACCTGAAACAAAGTTGGACACTTAATCAACTGAGCGACCCAGGCACCCCAATAGATCACCTATCTTATAAAAAGTCTAGAAGATATAAAATCTAAGGGATAATACATTCTTAAAGGAGACTATAGATCTACAAAATCTATTTACTATACAAGAAATGTTAATGTTATTTAATGAGAAAATATCTACTTAAATTCAAAGCAATGGACAGATTTGAAAAATCATTTCAAACACAGAGGATACCAATAAGGTTAAATCTACAGTATATAAAGTGCACTGACAAATTAACAATCCAACAGGAACAAAATGGACAAGATATTTCAGTTGGATTATTTACACAAGACCAACAAACCTATAAAAAGAAGTTCAAATGCACGAGTCATCAGGCCAATTCAAAGTAACAATGACTCAGGGCGCCTGGGTGGCTTAGTCAGCTAAGCATCTGACTTCAGCTCAGGTTATCATCTTCTGGGTTTTGAGTTCAAGCCCCACATCGGGCTCTGTGCTGACAGCCCAGAGCTCGGAGCCTGCTTCGGATTCTAGGTCTCCCTCTCTCTCTCTGCCTCTCCCCCACTTGTGATCTGTCTCTGTCTGTCCGTCTGTCTGTCTCTCTCTCTCTCTCAAAAATAAACATTAAAAAATTATTTTAAAAATAAAACCAAGTAACAGTGACTAATTACAACGACCTCACTAGTGTAAATGTAAACAAGTCTCTCATACCTCTTGCTTATGGAAATACAAGCAAAGCTCACACATACATACTGGTAGTAACTGAAAATATTATACCTTCTTCTTTTAAAGCAATCTGGTTAAATAGATGATGAGGATTAAGCAGTGCACTTGTGATGAGCATCGGGTGTTGTACTAAGTGTTGAATTGCTAAATTGTACACCGGAAACTAATATCACACGGTACATTAACTATTCTGGAATTTAAATAAACAGCGAAATAAAAATAAAAGCATTATGTCAACATCTATTTAAAAATTCAAAAGACGCATATAATTTAACCAATCTTTCTCACATTTTGGAATCTATTCCACTGTTCTGTGAATTATTTAAAGACATATATTGAAGGATGTTTACTGCAGCAAGATTTATATTGCCAAAGCCTAGAAGTAATGTGCATACAATAGGGCAATGACAAAATAAACTATGCTGCTTCGCCATGGAATATTATGCACCCATCAGCAAGACAAAACCTAAGGGATAAGTCTGTTGACTTAAACTGCCATGAGTTATTACTGAGACAAGCAAGATACAGAGAAGCCAATACTGTACAATCCAATTTTTCTAAAAAGCAGTAAAACTGTGTATGTAACTCCTAAATAAAAATATAAGAGCAGAGAGGGGTAAAAATGGAGGGAAATGCATTTGGTTATGAATAGGTTCTGATTTTGTTGGGGGAGTGAAGATGCAAGGGGTGGCTAATTTGCAAGAAAGTGGAAAGGAATGGAAAGGGAGGAGCTCAGCAAGAAACAAGGAAAAGAATTTTAAAAAGTCATGTATTTAGGTAAAATTATCTATCTACAAGAAATGAAACAATCTATTTATGTAAAATTTTAAAACACCTTTCAGGGAAAATCATACTTTCCTTTTTGTCAGACTCTGGTTTAAAGTATTTTATCGTTAAACTCCTTAGAAAAATCCAATTACACTTTGTCACACCATCATGTATTGGGGGCCACAGAAAGCATTAAATACTCTACATATATACTGCTAATTTGTTTTTAACAGAGTTTAATTTGAAGATCAATAAATTCCCCCAAGTTTTATCTTCAGGGCTGTGCCAATGTCCAACTTACATGTAAATGCTATGAAACGAGGGTCCTTTTTGTTCAGTATTAAATCCTCAGAGCCCTCCATCATTTCTGGCACAGAATTAACAAGAATTTGTGAAATAAATGACTATATGTGATTACTTTTATGTATCATTAGAAATCAGACTTTCGAAGAGAATTAAGTTACATGCGGCTAAGTCCAAACTTTCCTTCTCCTTTTTTATATTCCTAAACCAAAAATGACCAATAAAAATAGAAAACAAAAACCTAGAAAATTCTAAAAATTTCAAGATTCAAACTGACAGGACAAAGTTAACACCCTCCAAGAGTTTTATATATTTAAAAACAAAGCCATGTGGTGTAATTTAGTGTTGTCTACTGTCAAGGTTAAAAACATGGGTTAAACAGTCAGATTGCCAGGATTTTAATTCTTGTCCATCCACATGATAACTATGACCTTGGGGAAGTTCTCTGTGCCTCCTCTATAAAATGCTCCAAGACTCATATGAAGCATTACAGATATATAAAACTCCCAGCACAGGGTCTAGCAGGTGGACAAAGCTTAATAAAGTGTTGCCCAATACTATTAATAATTAAGTGAAAAATAAAAATACTAACAACAGAGTCCTTATCATCCATTTGCCAATTAACAATGGCTTTTATGTTATGGGCAAGAACACTGGGCTAGGGTCTATATGGAGTACTTCAGTTAATCAATACACATCCCAATGGCAGAGCTCAAGAATGGGGTCAGGATTGAGCCCAAGTTACAATTGGGCAAGAAGTTAGGAGGCACACTATTGGAAGTCAAGTTAAAAAACTTTAACAGGAACACAGTGACAGGCAAACACCAAAGGTCAGGATAAAATAGTGGTTTAAAACCAGGTACATCAAAAATGTAATCAGTAAGAGGGATACCTAGAGAACTGAGAAGTGAGGAAAATCACAACAGTGAGCTCTAACACCTAGAGGAACTGGCTCTTTGTTTTTCAATGTTTATTTATTTATTTTTCAGGGATTGAGGGAGAGAGGCAGGCAGAGAGAGAGAGAGAGAGAGGCAGGCAGGCAGACAGAGGAAAGAGGGAGAGAGGGAAATCCTAAGCAGGTACTGTGCTATCAGCACAGAGCCCAATACCCGGCTCCATCTCAGGAACCCATCAACTGTGAGATCATGACCTGAGACAAGATCAAGAGTCAGACACTTAACCAACTGTGCTACCCAGGTGCCCCTAAGGGAACTGGCTCTTGCTGGAAATACTGGATCAGTGACAAAGTTCATTCCCTTTAACCTACTAGCCAGCAAGACACTGTTGATCAGCCAATTAAACTAGGATGTGGGTATCCCCGAATTAATTGGGAGGTATAGGAATGAAACTAAGTGTATTAGAAGTCCCATATTATGAGTAACAATACATTTAGTAAGTGCGTGCCTCCTTTATGTTAATGTTTTGTTTTTTGAATTGTCCTAAGATGGTACACCTGCACCCTCCATTAATCTTAAATAAGTACAATTTTCATCAAGTGCAGTGAATTATTCACACCCCAATTAATATGCTAAAAGGTCCCCAATTCACACTGCCTATGTGTTGACCTGTGAAATCTTCCTATTTTTTAAATTAGAAGGTGGCTTAGGATGCAATAACCGCATGCCTGCCTGGTAGATTGGACCAGAGTGAGTAATATGTTAAGTCAATTTTCAGTGGAACAAAACAAGAGTGGTGCTTAATTTATGACATTAAAATACCTCGTCAGTCTCACTGAAAATGAATATGATCAAAACTCCTGAGGCTTCAGGAGAAAGGACAAAGACCAATATAAGCATATACTGTAGGACTGAAACAAAGGAGCTGCTTTGCGGTGGCCTGTATGAGAAGGCGGAAAAGCAAAGTGCAGCTAGGGACAATGTTCTTTGGTTTCCTGGGTAACAGGAGTCAAAGACTGCAAGGAATGGAGCTGAGAAAGGTGCTTCCAAAGGAAAAGCAAGAAACAGGCCCCCACCCAAGATTCTCTGCAGGTAGATAATAGTACATGTTCAACAAGTTTAACTGGGCACATTTTCAACTGGAGGTTGGAAAGATGAACTAAGCCAGACGTCCTGTCGAATTATTTTTGGAAATCCATTTCCTCGGCAGGTACACACATGTACTTAACCAGCATTCCTTGTCTTGCCTAATTGAAAATGGATTGAGAAGATGTATTTAGTGCCTTCAAAGAGAAACAGATGGGTGCTGTACATAGGAAAGGACTCAAAAGTCAAACCACAGAGCAAGGCTTCCTGCTGACAAGGGAAGGATCTGAAGCATCTCTGGGTCAGTAACATGGGCCCTGCCGGTTCCTTCTGTAAGTCATCATTGTTATTCTAGACACAAGCTGCCCTAATAATCCTATCAAATTCACTTGAACTCAATTCAGTAGAGGAAAATTAAAAAGATTCATTCAATTTGATTCTTCAAATACCTGCAAATGGGCAAAATGTGTTTTATTGCCATTCTAAAAGCAGGGCTTCCTCAAAATGCTAGGTGCGGTTTGGGCCTTGAGACTACATTCCCTGGAGTTAATTGCTACATGAAATAGAGACATTTTATAACGAAAGCATAATGAGATAATCACAACAATTTCTAAAAATCAACAATTTAAACCTGGCAATTTGGATGGACAGCACATCTGCACATGGCTTAAAGAATAGCACATCATTAAAGGCATATCCTTTTTTTTTTGTGAAGAGAAAAGGACTGTCCTGTTGATTTCCTGTTAGATGGCAAAACATAGTTTTGGCAGTGCTGCCTTGTGAAGGGTTGTTTACCGCTTGGAAAAGGGTTTCCTATTAGACATGTACTGAATATGTTGCAATGTCACTGAACAGTGTCAGCTGTGTAGCTGCCAAAAATGACATCAATTCTCACCCCCACAAAGACAGACATTGTTAGGGGTACCATTAATGAGGCACACACTTTTTCTTTCCTCCACTTTTGCTCTATGGAGGAAGAGATCAAGGCGTTCTAGTGGAATTATCTTTCCACAAAATAAAAAAGACTTAAAAAAACTGAACCACAAAAGGTTTTAAACAATACAAAAGTTAATGGACAAAAATGGTAGCAATGGACTCAAGGACAAAGTTTTCACATAAGAATATAGAGACATAAATACAAATACAAGCAGGCACATATGTGTGTATAAACACATTGTTCTCACAAAATATTCACTAAATCAACTGTATTGTAATCCTCTCAAACTGAACAGTGCACTCATCTACTTTTTATGTTTTTCTCTCTGATTTAAGTGTTACATACAAACAATACACATGCAGTAAAGGTTTTCCTATCCTTCGTGCTGCATAATAGTCATTAATAAAATCAACAATTACTTAAATTATTTCTGAAGAAAGGCTTTTTGCCTGTAATTTTTTCAGTAGGTTTTATCTGCCGGGTTCTTTCATTACATATATAATTACTACAATGGTACGCCTATAAGCTACTTTTGATCACCCTCTTCTGTTACCAAAGAATAAACAGTTCTGAAAGATCACTGGAAGAGACCAGAGCCACTTAACAAGCAAATGGCAATGCTGGGACTCAAAACCTATTCTTTCTGATTTCAAAACCTGCACTCATTCTCTACTATGACTGGCCACCCGCTACCATTAATATCTTATCTGAATAATTCCAACACCAACAAAAAATTACTAATGAAGCATTAATAATTACACCATAGTAATTAACTGTTAAATGAGTATCTGACCTGCAATTCCCCAGCATTATATACACAGTGAAAAAGGCTGGAAGTAAAGGAGAGAGGGAGGGAGTACTCAAAGAGAAATAAAGTGGTTTCATTCATTAATTTATCAAATATTTACTGAGTGATAATGATTTCCCAGACTCTGATAGGTGATAGAGATACAATGGTTATGAAAATCATTCACTGTCTCTGACCTCACCGACCTTACACTCAAGAGTGGGAAATTTTCATTAATAAAATAATCACACAACAAACTCTGTTAAGGCTACCTGGCAGAGGGACAGGGCACTACTTAAAATGTGTAAGACAGTCTACAGCCAGAGAGCCAAGTAAAAAGGAGAACTATAGACCAATTTCCCTGATGAATATGGATGCAAATGTCTTCATCAAGATATTAGCCAACCAGATCCAACAATACGTTAAAAAAATTATTCACCACAACCAAGCGGAATTTATACCTGGGATGCAGGGCTGGTTCAATATCCACAGAACAATAAACGTGATTCATCACATCAATAAAAGAAAGGACAAGAACCATATGATTCTCCCAATAGATGCAGAGAAAGCATTTGACAAAGTACAGAATCATTTCTTGATAAAAAACCCTCAAGAAAGTAGGGATAGAAGGAGCATACCTGGAGATCATAAAAGCCATATATGAACGACCCAACGCTAATATCATCCTCAATGGGGAAAAACTGAGAGCCTTCCCCCTAAGGTCAGGAACAAGACAGGGATGTCCACTCTCGCCATTGTTATTCAACATAGTATTGTAAGTCTTAGCCTCTGCAATCAGACAACACAAAGAAATGAAATGCATCAAAATTGGCCAGGAGGAACTTTCACTCTACACAGATGACATGATACTCTATATGGAAAACCCAAAAGATTCCACCAAAAAACTGCTAGAAATGATTCATGAATTCAGCAAAGTTGCAGGATATAAAATCAACGCACAGAAATTGGTAGCATTCCTATACAACAACAATGAAGCAACAAAAAGAGAAATCAAGGAATGGATCCCATTTACACTGGCAACAAAAACCATAAAATACCTAGGAATAAATCTAACTAAAGAGGTGAAAAATCTATACGCTGAAAACTAAAGAAAGTTTATGAAAGAAATTGAAGAAGACACACAAAAAAAAAATGGGAAAAGATTCCATGCTCCTGGATAGGAAGAACAAATATTGTTAAAATGTCGATACTACCCAAAGCAATCTACATGTTCAGTGCAATCCCTACCAAAGTAACACCAGCATTCTTCACAGAGCTAGAACAAATAATCCTAAAATTTGTATGGAACCAGTAAAGACCCTGAATAGCCAAAGCAATCTTGAAAAAGAAAACCAAAGCAGGAAGCATCACAATCCCAGACTTCAAGCTATAGTACAAAGCTATAATCATCAAGACAGTATGGTATTGGCACAAGAACAGACACTCAGATCAATGGAAAAGAATAGAGAACCCAGAAATGGACCCACAAATGTTTGGCCAACTAATCTTTGACAAAGCAGGAAAGAATATCCAATGAAATAAAGACGGTCTCTTCAGCAAGTGGTGCTGGGAAAACTGGACAGCAACATGCAGAAAAAAATGAACCTGGACCACTTTCTTACACCATACACAAAAATAAACTCAAAATGGATGAAAGACCTAAATGTAAGACAGGAAGCCATCAAAATCCTTAAGGAGAAAGCAGGCAAAAACCTCTTTGATCTTGGCCACAGCAACTTCTTACTCAACACATCTCTGGAGGCAAGGGAAACAAAAGCAAAAATGAACTACTGGGACATCATCAAAATAAAAACCTTCCGCCAGGCGAAGGAAACAATCAGCAAAACTAAAAGAAAACTGTTAGAATGGGAGAAGATATTTGCGAATGACATATAGATAACGGGTTAGTATCCAAAATATATAAAGAACTTACCAAACTCAACACCCAAAAAACAAGTAATCCAGGGAAGAAAGGAGCAAAAGACATGAATAGACACTTCTCCAAGGAAGACATCCAGATGGCCGACACATGAAAAAATGCTCAATATCACTCATCATCAGAGAAATACAAATCAAAACCACCATGAGATACCACCTTACCCCTGTCAGAATGGCTAACATGAACAACTCAGGCAACAACAGAGCACCGGCAGTGAGATGGGAGTATAGCAGACATAAAGCTGAAGAGGAAGTTTGTGCTAGGTTTTCTAAGATTATGTTAAGGAGTACTGGATTTCTCCTAAGAGCAACTGGAAGCTAATGGAGGTCATTGACTATGTGAAGGTCTTTGAAAATGATTGGCTTTAATTTTGAGGATATTACACCAAGAGAAAGGTTAGGATGCATTGCAAACATCCAGTCAAGGGAAGGAGCTGTGGATTAGGGTGACAGCAGTAGAAAATTAAAGAAATGAATACAATTGAGAGCTATTTAGGATGTTTTAGCTATGCTTATTGTTGCAGTTGTTGGCTGTGGTTCTAATTCTGGTTATGGTTACAGTTATGGCTATAGTATGGTTATGCAGGCTGAAAAATAAGGTTTAAATAATAACTCAGGTTTCTTGTTTGACTAACAACACACAAGGCTATTAACCATTGAAGGAAGGAACAGAAGAGGATGAGACTTGCTGGGACATGATCATGTGTTACCTTGATGACCTTCACATGTGGAGTTTACTGTACCTTTGAAACATTCCAAAGGAGATTTAAGGTAGATAGCTGTTTGGCTCCATGGTCCTGGAACTTGGGTGGGGGAGGGGCGGGTGGCAGGGCCTAGTAAGAGGAATATTCCAAGTCAAATGTAAACAGGTAGTATGGCAATCCTGAGAGCTGTTTACCAAATATTTCCAGTTCTTTGTCCCCTGGGTATGTGGTAGAGTTCAACATCCTAACCCGAATTTATCACTCAGAGGCTCATCAAAAAGAGAAACTACTTTAACATTTCAACACAGGTACAGGGACTTTAGTACAGGAAATTTTTTTAAGCAGGGGCTCAAAGAGCTGAGAGGCCAAATAAAGGGTGGATAGCAACAGAGGAAAACTCGGCCACATTCTCAGGAGGAGACAGTCAAAAAGGAAGTAGTGTTACCAGACCCCAGAAGCTACTTGTGTAAGCTGGAACCACATAAAGGCTATCTGTTGGGAGTTGAAATCACAGAGAAGCTGGCACTGCTGCAGATGCCCTCCAAAACTGAAACAATCACAAAATGAAATAATCTAGTTTCTACACTCCTTCCGCCTTCCATTCTCCCATCGCTATCTCCCAATGGCCAAACTACCTGGAATCAAAGAACAAGAAAATCTGGGAAATAAAATCCCTGGCAAACCAAAATAAGGTTGAGAAGGGGGAAGAATGGGCTCAGAGCAAACAGGAAAAAGACTGGCACCGGGTGTTCATTCATTCTGGTCAATGAGTTGAGAACACAACTAAGATGCCACTTTCAGAACATTTAATTACCAATGGGGGACTCTCTGATGCTCTTTCTCTTCTCATAATTACCAGTAACATTCTAGATAACAACTTCTCCATCAATCAGTGTCCAAGAGTGAGAACAATATGGAGTAGAGGCCCCAGCTGACCCACAAAACCAATATAGTGTACAACCTGTGTGAGAAATAATTTTTTTCTTTTAAGATACTGAAGTTTTGAGATTTGAAAATTGTTTGCTACTCACAGCATAAACTAGCCTATACTAAGTGATACAAGAATTACAAATGGTAAGTGGGGTGATGTCCAATTCAACCTTAAAGGGTCCACCAGTGATCACTGATGAAATTGATACTGAAAGCTAGGATTATAAACCCATTGATGCTGTAGGGACGTATCAGGTCAATCAGTTGTCAACAACAGTTTAAATTGCATAAAATATGCCTTAGAATATTATCTTTTCTAGATATAATTCTTAGATTTGCTGTATGTCCTTTCTTCCCCATCTTATACTTTTCTTTCTTTCCATTTACTATAGGTATGGTAAACCTCTCAGTTCTAAAGACGCATGTCTGGTTCTCAGGTAGTAACTACCATATTTAGGGATTTTTAACTTTTGGGTGGAACTTATAAGTCGTCTCCCATGAAAAGTGAGTTTATTTTTGCTGTCAGACCAAATAGTTGAGAACCACTAAAGTTTGGTAGTCGTGGTAGTCGTGTAATAATTTCAATGTCTGTATTTTGGCTCAGTGAAAGGGTTACATTTTGGTGGAGTCTTACTAGTTTTGTCCAAAGAGTTCTAAATTCACATGTGATCACAGGAGAGCTGATTTGAAAATTCTAGAACTTTCTTTCCCTGTGACAAAGAGAACAGCAACATTTCAGATACCAGTTGATCCAACAGCCTAGGTCTCATGGGACAACATGATGCAGACCTCTGAGTTGACCACTAGGATATGTAACAGGAGTAAGAAATAACTGGTACTGTTTTAATCCACGGAGATTTGGGGTTGTTTATTAGGACTGTCAGCTAGTCCACTCTGATTTATACAAATGGTAATTAAAACCAGACATATAAAGTGAATGATTCTGTGTAGAAAGAGATTAAGATTGGGCTCTAGAAGGAGTGCCTGGGTGGCCCAGTCAGTTAAGCGTCTGACTTCAGATCAGGTCATGATCTCACAGTTCTTGAGTTCGAGCCCCAAGTGGGGCTCTGTGCTGACAGCTCAGATCCTGGAGCCTGCTTCGGATTCTGTGTTTCATTCTCTCTGTGCCCCTCCCTGACCTGTGCTGTCTCTCTCTCTCTCAAAAAATAAAGAAGTGTAAACAAAAATTAAAAAAAAAAAGATTGGGCTCTAGGAGAACACACCATCAATAGGAGCAGAAAATATCAAGAGGGGAGAAAACTTCTGCCTCAGAAGCAATTTGAAGACAGTACTTCAAGAAAGAATTGTTAAGTGTTCATTATGGCTAAGATATCAAGTTTCAAAGAGGAATGAACAAGTGTTGGCAAGGCTGTGGAGAAAAATGAATACTCATGCCCTTTAGATGGGAACGCAAACTGGTGCAGCCACTGTGGACAACAGTAAGGAAGTCCCCCAAAAAGTTAAAAATAGAATTACGTTACAATCCACCAATTGCATTACTGGGCATTTACCCAAAGAACACAGTAACACTGGATACATGCACCCCTATGTTTATAGCAGCATTATTTACAGTAGACAAGATATGGAAGCAGCGCAAGTGTCCCTCAACTTACAAATGGATAAAGAACATGTAGTATATATACACAAAGGAGTATTACTGAGCCATAAAAAGAATGAAATCTTGCCATTTCCAACAACACGGATGGAGCTATAGAGCATAATGCTAAGTAAGTCAGTACAAGACAAATACCATATGACTTCTGTGAGAAATTTAAGGAACAAAACAAATGAACAAGGGAGAAAAAGAGAAACAGACTTATAATTATAGAGAACTAATGGTGACCAGAAGGAAGGGGGGTGGCAGGTTGGGTGAAGTAGGTGATGAGGATTAAAGCGCACTTGTGATCAGCAGAGCATGATGTATGGAGGTGTTGAATCACTAAACTGTACACCTGAAACCAATTTAACACAGTAAGTTATCTATAATTTGAAGTGAAATAAGAAAGAAAACTTCCACTGAATTTAGCACTAACATGGACATGATGAGTTCAGCAAGAAGTTTTGCATCAAATAAGGGAGACAAAGGCCAAAATAGTATGACTTGAAGATTAAGTGGGAATTTGAAGAAATGAAGAGAGAAAACATAAACAATTCCTTGGGAAAGTCTAAATGGAGGAAGAGACTGAGTGCAACAAGAGACACCCCAAAACCAGCATCGTGACACCAGGTTTTTCCAGACTCTTCTCCAGCACACCTCCTTATAATTTTATTAATTAACACATAAAATACACTTATTTGGAATTCTAGCTGGTGAGGTGGGTTAACAGTCACCTTTAATGTGAAAACTAAAGCACTTTATATTTATGATTCCCTAAAAAACCTGCTCTGTACTTGATTATTTTTTATAAAGAGAAATATATGCACCTGCACACTTATAGCTAAACCCAACTGTAAGAGATAACTGCAGATTTTAACATTATTAGTTAGGCTTCCATATGCTTGTATCATGATCAAATTTGGTTCTACCAGGCAGAAACGTATGGTCCTGAGAGAACACACAGTTTATATATGGAAAACACTATACTGATCCCATGTTGCAAAAAAAGTTACTGCATAAAAGTATGTTTTAGTTTTTTCATTTTTATATTTGTAATGCCTGGAACATCTACTGTGTGCCCTTTTCACTATTTTCTGGTGACATCCTTTCAGTCAAAAAGTATAGTTACCAGTGAGCAGCTTGTTAGTTGCTGATGATCTGGTTAATCCTTACATTTTCAGGGAATTTCTTATTCAAATAATATTCTGCAACCCTATAAAATAGAAGACACTATCCAAATGAAACATTTAGACCTCATGCATAGCTTTTAATTTCTGGTATACCTCTTTGTATGCACACATGTACATTTAAAGGCAGCAAGGAAAATACTTTGACGATGAAAATAATAACAGCAATTTTTCATCAAATCCCTCAAATGTGCCAAATCAGTGTTGAGTGGGTTATATATCTTAGCTCAAATGCCTCCAATAAATTTAAGTGGTAAGTATTAAAATTCCTGTTTTACATGCAAATGGAGGGTGGCACTTTAAGTCTATATAGGTAGCAGGTAACAGAACCAGGATGCTAACCAAGCCCCCTTTGTCACTAATTTGCTGCACATAAAATTGTGGATATTTTCCATTACAAACCAAAATATTCAATCTCCAGATTTTCAAGGGAATAGGCATAGAGTTTCATTCAGCTTTCTGAAGCTGAAGGTACAAGGTAAAAATTCCTTTGAGAGTCTGATAAAGACTGTCATTAGGGCCCTTAAGTAGAGTTTCATTGCACAGCATTGGCAAAAGAAATTGTAGAAGTCAGAAGTCTTATTTTCTGAAATACTTTACCTATTTCAAAGGAACTTTTGAGTTCTCACAAAGTGAGTAAAATAGCAACAGTTAAAAATCCTTTTAGAAAATTTTTTGTGAGATAAATTAATGGGGGTGGAAAATCCCTTCTCCTTCTATTAATATTTATTCTTCTCTATTAAACATTTTCAAATTTATCATTTGCAGAGACAAGTTAAATGTGAGACAATTGGTTTTATGTTTTTATATATGACATATTCATAATTAAAGGCTATTTTCTTCCCCACCCCAACTAATAGAAAATGATAATTTAAAAATAGATCACCCATGGGGCACCTGGGTGACTCAGTCCATTAATCATCCAGATTCTTGGTTGCAGCTCAGGTCATGATCTCAAAGTTCATGGGTTCAAGCCCCACATCAGGCTCTGCACTGACAGTGTGGAGCCTGTTCTAGATTCTCTCTCCCTCCCTCTCTGCTTCTCTCCCACATGCAGGTGTAAGCTCTTTCTCACAAAAAAATCTTTAAAAAAAGTAGATCACACCTAGAATGTGGTTCACATTCTACCTTTGTCAATAACTTTCACACCATGGGCAGGACAATAAAAAATTTACAGATGTTATTTCTCTAAAGCTGGCTAACTTCCTCTGAAATTCCAAAATTTGAAGTGCCCACAGAATAGGCAGATTACATGGATAACGTTAATTATCATTCATTTTGCACAGATTGTATTTAGTTAATAGTTACAATTCCAAGAACCAACCAAATAAGCAGCTTAATATGGGGTAAATGGAAGCACTTCTAAAAATCAGAAAACGTAGGTTAAAGTAACAGATAGTATACAAATACAAGTGTTTTTGATAAGCCATGGAGCCCCACTAAGCCCTATTTCCCTACTTTCACAAATTAAACAGGATACTTAATTCAAAGAGTCATGATGAGAATAAAATGAAAAAGCACCTTGCAAGCTATAATGTCAACTTCAATAAAGATGTGATGTTTTATAACACGATAGATATCGTGTAAATGAACGCTAATTCCTCTGACAGGTAGTCATTATTGTATTTGGTTGAAGTAGTTGTTTACTGGCCAAACATAATTTTTTTTGTCCACACTAAAGCTGATGCCGTTATACGAAATACAAAAAAAAAAGTATAATAAAATCTCAATTCTTCAAACAAAGGGAACTCAAAACACACTCAGAGTTTAAATTTACTTTTGACATACCCTAAATTTGTAATTCAGCAGACTTGCTTACCTAATAAAACTTTTAATACCATCACTGTTATCATTTCTGTAAAACAACATTAAATGAGGGTGGTCCTGGAGGATTTGAGGAATCCTGGGAAATAAAATAAAAATCTGTATGGTATTTGCAAGTACTAGAGGGAGTACATTCCTAGTGGGATGCAGAGGCATTACAGGTTGATTTCATTCAAGGACATGTGTGACCTTAGACGCTTCAAAATACATGACTATAAAACCTAAAAAGGAGTATTAATAAGGCCCACAGGCCCACAGGCAAAACTGAAAGGCCCACAGGCAAAACTGTTTTCTTATAAACTCTAAAAATTCTTTCAAAGAAAATCATTTTATTATTTGAGAATGTGGGATTCCAGTCTATCAATAGCTGTTTTATATTTCTAAGGCTTTAATTCTACAAATGTAAATGCATGATGCAAATGAAACCTAAGTATCATTTGTTAATTACCCTAGCTTTGTCCATAATATCTTTTACTGTCCCTTGGAAGGCTTTTACTGTCCCTTGGGTCAGACAGATGCAAAAGGGAGGGGGATAAACAAACAGAGAAATTCCTCAGAGTCAAAAGACTTAACATTTAAAATGGGTAATTCCAATGTCATTAGAGAATTAAGGCAACACAATTTTTTTAAATGACAAATTAAGTAGTATGTCTAATTTCCCTAAGGCTACTGAGGTGTTTATTAAAAGCTGACAATAACTCTGATCATTTACTACTATAGTAAACAACATTCATTCTGATGTTGTTGTCTGGAAAGGTAAAGTGTGTGGGTATTGTCTGGCCAAGGGTAAGGGTTTGCTGCCAACCCAGCGTCCAGACTCATTTTCTTTTCCAAGTGTTCACACTGTACTCTTACTGTGGCAATCACAAATGGCCACCAGTATTTTTGGTTTAGCTTTGCTCACAAATATCTCTAGAGAAAATGAGAAAGGATTAAAGAGCTGCCTCTTTGGAGGTCTAGAAGGAAGCTAAAACAACTGAAGGAAAATCCATTTTAATGATTTTCCTTCTCTGTTATCCATAATTAAAATAAAAATTATGATTTAAATATCTTTAATACTCTTCTGAGATAAAAACTGTAATTCATAAGAATATGTTTTGTTTACTTCAGTATGTTATAGGTTTATTGATGATGTATGATCAAAGCAGAGTTGATACAGATATAGAAACAACAGAGAACAAGGCATGCCCAGCCCCTGATCCAGAGAACTTTCAGGCCAGTCACAGTCAGTTAATATGATCAATTCAGTCCAAAAAACCAATTGCTGTAGGCTGCGTGAGGTTCACCAAGGAAAATGCAAACTGTGCAAGAGAAATCCCCATTACTGTTACTGTCATGATTCCACCTCATCCATTCAACTCTGTCAAATGCATTCTTTGAACCGTGACACATCAGCTGGTTCATTTACATCTCAGTTTTATTCATCAATAGCCAGTCATACTTTAAAAACAAAATTACATCAATGAAGAAAACCTTAAGTTGGAAGACGTTCTAAATCCCATTTTGTAAACATTCCTAAAAATTATGCAAATCGGAATAGAAGATCCTCCTGCTTAGGGTCACCTAAATGGCCAGATTTCATGAAAAATAACTTTCCAATGAATGTAAGACAAATCACCATCTCCTGTATACCACTAAGCCAAAAAATACCCCCAAAAACAAAAATTCAAACACTACTAATTAAAAGATGACACACCACAGATTGTTTCCTGGTTTCAGAGATGCTAAGTGTACACTTATAATGGATTAAATATGGTCATTTTTTTGTTTGCTTACCTTCTTCCTGTAGAACATGTAAAAGCTGACCCAAAAGAAGTTGACAGGGAAGCTCATTCAATAATTTAAACTCACCCTCGTTCCATACATTGGGAAATTATTTGCTTGGTATAACCTATTGGTATACTGTTAAGTATAACCATGACTGTGTTATGATTTCCAAATTCTAAGCAACTACCAGCCCAAATAACTAAATGCAACCTAGGGGTTGATGAGATGGACTAAAATATTGAAAAATAAGGATGACTTAGGAAGGTAAACCTCACCAGACTAGATGCTGGCGTGAAGAGGTAGCTGGGGTTTTCACCAACCAAGTAAAGCAGTTTATATTATACTTGTAAGGAGATTATAAGGAGAAGATTGTTGGTCCAGTTATACAAGGTGTTTTTTGCCAACTAGTTACAGTATCATAGAAACCAAATATCTTGTTTAGTACAATATTCAGTTGGTAGAAAGTTAACTAGTTTGATATTTAAAATGATAGCTTTCTTTATTCTAACCAATTCCCCAAGTCTCCCATAGTAAAAAGCTCTGCCATTACATACTGTTTTATTTAGTTTACTTTTGTTCCCTATTTTGGAGACAACAGAAGAGCCTCTGGAAACCCATAAAATGTCTCATTTAAAAATTATAACACAATTAACAACAATTATGCTCATCAATGTGACATTAATTTAGAAATTAAAACCACAAATTTAAAACTTTCAGTTCCTTTCAAAGCTTAATATTTAGTCAGTATTCAATAATTAAAATCTTCACAAATTTATTAAAACCCTACTAAAATCCTATGAGGTGTTAGGTACTTGGCTCATAGCTAAGGACCACTAAGTAAATAAAATGTGATTCCTACCATCAAAAATAATCCCAAATTTATGGACTGTTCAACAATCATATATGACATTACCTACCATTTATATACCAATAATTTGGCTTCTAACAACTCACAATATGCAGAAAAAGCAATCAGTTTCCTTTCTGTCTTCTGGATAGACAAAGTGTTAGAAACCTGTTTAGTTTATATCATAATAGTAAAGGTACAGTTGTAACATAGTAAAAGACATCAAGAGTTTTACCATATCTCCTAACATAAAACCCGAAGAAGCAGTGCTATTTTCATGCCTTCTGAAAGGCACTAAGTATGTTTAACATGATGAAAAATGTCCACAAATCAACCATTGTATCACATTTATTCAAAGTCTAAGGAATTAAAGTACTGAAAATTATTTTCATCCAATAGTGGGTAGAATTTTGCCAACACCAAATATAGTCTTAAATATATGGCATTCAGGGGTCCCTAGGTGGCTCAGTTGGTTGGGCATCTGAGTCTTGATTTTGGCTCAGGTTAATATCTCACAGTTCTATGAGAATGAGCCCCGTGTCAGGGTCTGTGTTGACAGCATGGAACCTGCTTGTGATTCTTTCTCTCTCCCCCTCTTTCCCTCTCTCTGTCCCTCCCCCACTCATGCTTTCTCCTTCTCTCAAAATAAATAAATAATCATTAAAAAATATGTGGGATTCTTATCACAGAACTACCACTTACTCTGAAAATTCACTTATTGTTTGGAGTCCTAGTTGTCCCTCTGAAAAAGTTGACAATGAAATGAAATATTAATACAAAATTACTTTGTAAATACAACAGATTTAAGATATTAGTTTTCTATGAGTAAACATACTTGTCAATAAAGAAATCTACAAAGTGCCCAGGAGAAGAATGTATTCTGCTTTTTTTCCCTTAACATAAAGAAGTTGTCATGCTGTTGTAGGCAGAACAACGGCCTCCAAAGATGCCCATGTCCAAATCCCTAGACCCTAGGAACATGTTACTCCTTACATGGCAAAAAGGACTTTGCAGATATGATTAAGGATCTTGAGATTATCATGGATTATGTATGTGAGCCCACAAGGATCCTTGTAAGTAAAAGAGGAAGTAAGGCAGAGAAGTAGATATGAACACAGAAGCACAGGTCATGATGATGTGATTGTTGGCTTTCAAGATGAAAAGCAGGCCACAAGCCAAGGAATGTGGGAAGCCTCTTGAAGCAGCTGGAAAGGCAAACAGCTTCTTCTTCAGTCTTTAGAAAAGAATGCAGCTCCACCAACACCTTCATTTCAGCCCAGTGAGACCAGTGTGAGACTACTGGCCTCCAGCACAGTAAAATAATAAATCTGTGCTGTTGTAACCCACTAACCTTGTGATCTTTTAACAGCCCTAGGAAACTAATATAAATGCCATAGGAGAGTGCACAGTTGGATTCTAGTCCCCTGGGCTCTAAGTACAAGCACTGGGCTATGTGATTTTAAGTCCATCCCTCCCTGTTTTAAGTAGGGTAGTTGAATGAAAGTGATCTCTCAGGTCTCCTACATCTCAAAAAAACAAAAAAAGAGTAATTAAACACGCTAACTTCTCCTTTCTTTCTCTTTTCCATCTTCTGTGCTTCCTCCCCCCCTTGAATTACATGAACTATTTCCTTTCTGTTGTATTTTATGCTTCAGGAAGAAGGTAATTCGTTGTGCTAGCTGGTCTGGTAAAAACTGCTGAGGGATAATGAGACCCACTTACCCTGATGAGCCATGTCAGCTGCTTTCCTTCACTGACAATAAGTATGGAAACTTCCCTTGCCCACTCCAATTTTCCCTGAGTCTATTTTCCGGGTCTCAAAATACACAGGCAGAAGTTACATAGGAATCCGATATGAACTCAAGGTCTCTAGAGAGTAGCTAGTTTCCTGGGCAATTATATGTAAAAATGTTCTCATCAAGATGATTCCCTTTAAAGACTGTCTTGAGCTCTAAGATTTTAAAAATTCATGATTTGTCATTCCCAATTATATGCAGGGAATTTATAAGAATCTGTGGGGAAAAAAAAACAATCTGTGGTTTCTCTATATAAGGCCACTAACAACACAGTCAACCCTGAACCAAAAGGGTCCACTAAACTGCATGTAACAATAGCCAGTAGCTAAAAAATGTATTTGTGCTTTGTTCAACCCTAAATTTTAATAATTTTAATGGAAGTCATGAATTTCAGGATTAAGATGACTGAAGTGTTTAGGCTTTAATTCTTTAAACATCAGTTTTGTCACAATATTAAAATGGGTGATTATTCAGTATTTAAAAGAACTTGATGTTTTTTTTTAAATTTTTTTTTATTTTTGTAATAATTTTTTTTTACATTTTTATTTATTTTTGAGAGACAGAGCACAAGTGGGGGAAGGGCAGAGAGAGAATGAGACACAGAATCCGAAGCAGGCTCCAGGCTCTGAGCTGTCAGCGCAGAGCCCGATGCAGGGCTCGAACTCACAAACTGTGAGATCATGACCTGAGCCGAAGTTGGGCGCTTTAACCGACTGAGCCACCCAGGCGCCCCTAAAAACATTTTTTTTAATGTTTATTCATTTTTGAGAGACAGAGAGAGACAGAGCATGAGCAGGAATGGGCAGAGAGAGAGGGAGACACAGAATCTGAAGCAGGCTCCAGGCTCTGAGCTGTCAGCACAGAGCCCGACATGGGGCTCGAACTCATGAACTGTGAGATCATGACCTGAGCCGAAGTTGGACGCTCAACTGACTGAGCCACCCAGGTGCCCCTGAAGTTTCATTTTTAAGTAGTAAGGAAACATTATATTACAAGTACTCATACCCTTGTGAAAGAAGGCTGCATAAGTTCTATGGTTAAGATATAAATTCTACTCCTAGGTATTTACTCCAAAGAACTGAAAACAAATATTCAAATACTTGTATATCAATGTCCACAGCATCACTATTCACTATTGCCAAAAAGCAGAAACAACTTAAGTGTTCATCAACAGATGAACGGATAAACAAAATACGGTATATACATACAATGAATTATTATTCAGTCATAAAAATTATGAGGTATTGATACATGCTACAACATGGATGACCCTCAAAAACCCACTAAGGGAAAGAATCCAGACACAAAAGGTCACGTATTGCATGATTCAATTTATATAAAATCCAGAGTAGGTAAATCTATAGAGAGAGCAGATTAGTAGTTGCCAGCGGCTGGTGGTTAGGAAATTGGGAATGAGTGAACACATGCAGGTTTTCCTTCTGGGCTGATGAAAATGTTTTGGAACTAAATAACATGGATGGTTGCAGAACACTGTTCATGTTCTAAATCACACTACATTGTATGTTTTTAAATGGCTCATTTTATGTTCTGTGAATTTCACTTCAATTTTAAAACAAAGTTCTATGGTTAGACATAAGAGAATTGACTTTTGGCCCTGCCACTTATAATGCAGCCTTTGGCAAGTTAAACTCTCCACTCAACTTTCAGAGTCATTTAATGAAGATTAAATGAAATACAGTATTTACATTAGCTGATGCATAGCATGTTATCAGGAAATTGAAACCTCCCTTTTCTGTATCTTTTGTTTTCTTATAGACTACTGAGACTTTAGAATACCAATTTATAAGCATAAACAAACAATCATCAAAAAAGGAAGAGGAAGGAAGAAAGGAAAGTGACATTGCTATGCAACTTTCAATTATACTGAGGAATTAAACAGATGAAAGGATGACCTTTGGATGACCTTTGAATCTCTGAAATTATACATCACACATCCTCATAGATATTATACACACCTTGGTGTTGTTGGTACTACAGAGTAATCAAGTCTTCAATAATAAGAGATTGGTTAAGTAAATTAAGACATCAATTCAACAGACTACTACACAGCCATTCTAATCACAGTGTAGATTTGCATTCAATGACACTGAAAGATATCTATGCCATAAAGGGGTTGGGGGTAGAAGACAGGCTCAAAATCGTTTACATTACATGATCCCTTTTATACCACATATAAGCAAAAAGACTTGAAGAATATACACATAAAATGTAAACATTTTTAAATGCTGGTGTTAAGGATGACATGTGTAACAGTTTCAAAGTAAGTCAATAAAAACATCTATTTTGAAAAAAAATGTAATGAAGACAGTTTTTTAACATACCTTTCTCATTACTGTAGTATAAAATTAGTTGAGTTATAAATGTGTTCCCCTCTATTTGTGACATAAACAATTTTTTAACTCTTTTTCACAGAATTTTCTTTTGTAAGAAATATATAATTTATTAGCTATGTGGCTTCTGAAAAAAATCATTTAACTTCTGCACATCAAAATACTGAAAAGTTGTGTTATATAGTTGGTACAAGAGTATCAGTCTTGTCACTGTGTGTGAGAGAAAAGGAACCAGGGTGAGAATCCACACACAAGATAAAAAGATCTTGCATACTGCAGCACATCCATGTGAACTTTTAAACCCTCTCTTTCTCTGGGTGTTTAATTTGTGATGAAGCGGACCAGGAAAGTATACAGAGATAATTGCCAATGTGCATTCTTCCTAATGTCAAATCCTCAGTTTTATATTTTTTTCAAAGAACTTAAGGATGCTTTACAGTCATTTTAGCGGTCAAGTTTAGAGGATGGAGCAATGAAATGAAAATGTGGTGGATTAAAAACTAAATACGGTGTGGCCATTATCATTGAAGGTATTTCAGCAGTCAAAAATTTGCATTAACAATCACGGAGGTGAGTTGTAATTGATCCCATCTACCAAAGTACTGTGCTTAACATTGATAAATTAATAATTCACATAGTAGGAAGGTACACAAAGTAGTATGTAGTATGGAATGTAGTTACCATAATGTACTCCCAACAACTAAATTTCTACAAGGCTTTGGGACTTGGAGTTGCCCATATACATATCCTGCATCATGAAGGGTTTTATCAGCACAATCTAATACCATTGTCTATTTGTTTTTGTATGATTTCTAGTTATTTTTTTATATGGCTGTTACCCTCAACAATAGGTCGCCTTCTTTAGATTTCTCCTTACTACCCTCCTATCTGATGCTGCCTCCCCCATTCCTCACCCGTAAGTCTCCACAGTACTTAGCAAAATGCTGGACATTTGGTAGATGCTCTAATATATTTGTACTGTCTCAGTTAAAAGAATGACACAATATAAGCAGCAAATAGGTCTTGTAATGCAGCTTGTCTGTCAGTCCAACAGCAATGCCTATTTACACCAACCCACTGGAGCTTGGCAAACACGTCAAACAGCTGATGTGCTCAAGCAACCATTACATGACATGTTAGAGAAGCAGTGAGGGTAACAAAAGATGCTTTGAGGATGCCCTCAAATTTATCTTTCAACGCTACCATAGAACTTGGAAAGATCAGTTGCAACAAATAGTGTAGGCTATAGAAAGGAGAAATGGGGGTATGCATTTTCACTATTTGAAGCCCAAAAGTGTAAAGAAGGAAAACACACACACCAAGGAAAACAACTGCTCACTGCTGCTATTGTATGTATGTCAAGAATTATCTTTACCAAATGGTGGCATATATTATGGTCAGATATCTAGTTATTTCAGCCACATCCCATGCACACCCACCACTCACACATGCAAAAATATGTCCATCTCCCCATCATTTTCAATCATTACTTGTGAATTTCCCTATGTACCCCATCCAGGCTATTTTTGAAATATATGTACTGTGCATTAAAATTCAAATGAGAATATTATTTATATCTTCCTTGTTTTAAACCCCTACTTCCAGGCACACTGACCTGGAGATTTAAGTGTATAAAATCAGTATATATCATGTCAAAATAGACCCGTATATTTTTCAAGTTCATTGAGTTAATTTTGATCTAAAAATCAAAATTTTAATAAGTCATGCATATCCCCATAAACTTATGTATTCTCCAACTTTAAAAAGATTGAGTTTTTAATTTTTCTTTTTTTAAGGCTATTAAAACAAATTTATTTTGATCCAAGAAAAAAAAGTAAAACTCTAAGGTGGTTATTTTTTCCAAAATAAATACATCTGCAATAGAACCATATTTTCTCAGGCCAAAATTAGGACACATCTCTTGAAATGTAGGTAGATAACTCAGACTATCTGAAAATCAGGACAGTTAAAACATATCTAGGATAAATGGTGAGTGCACCTATTTTAACTCCAACAACGAAAAAAATTGATACATAAAATTTTCCTCCCTCAAAATATTTTGTTGGCACTAAATCAATAAAAAGGGAACCATGATAGTTGTTTTCATCACCACAAAGTCTATCTCCATACCTGACAGATAATAAACATTTAATTTATATTGTTTCTTTGAGTGGAAGTGAGGGGAAAGGCGATTGTGGTTGTGTGTGTGTGAGAGAGAAAGAAAGTGGGGGAAGAGGGAGGGAGGGAGAGAGAGAAAGAATGAATATGAGAATGAGATTTTTGCCACAACACCAAAGAAATACCTTGGTCAATGGGAGGCACTTAAATGGTTTTCTTTTTCTTACTGAGCTCCATACTAATAAAGCAAATACAATCATTAGAAAAGAAGAATAAATGTGACTACAACAATAGGACATTAGTCAATTATTATAAGCTAAATAAGCTTCTACTTAGTTTGAGGAGTAAAATATAATTTTAAGTAATTATTTAATTGAAAACAAACAACTACATTATGTGATTTCAAAACAAAATTCAAAGGACAATGGTTCGGTATACTATTAATCTAAGACAACGCACCTTCAATATACTGAAAGAAAACCCAGGCTTCCCTATTATGTCTCCCAGAAAACTCAAAATTCTTATTTGATTATACAGGCCCACGTAAAGATGCAGATTTGTCACAATTTCAACAACTGTGACCATACCCAGGGCTTTTGTAGTTTAAAACTGAAGTTAGAAGACAACTAAAATAAGTAACATCCATCCTTACAGCCAGTGTCATTCCTAGACAATTTGTGAAACAGGTACATTCATTTGTTCATTCATGTATTCAACACGGCAGATCTACAATGTCAAAGACACCTGCCAGTGTGGCGAAGATAACGATCACCAAGAGTCATGGATCATGCCCTCAAATACTCTACAATCCCAGTTTGTCATGTCCTACCTCACGTCTTCCCCTAGCATGGGCCCAGTGCTCACCTGGTACTCAGCTCTCTCTGCCCCAGAAGGCAGTGATCAGGGAAAAGCCCTCTTATACTAAGATACACGCCATAGAATGTGCTATCCACACAGGGATTATTAGCCTTTCAAGAGAAGACCCTGGAAATGAGGAAGTAGAAGGCACAGAACCATGAATAATTTTTCAGAGGGGTGAAATGAAGTTGTCCAACTAGGGCACTGGCATTAAGGGATTCCTATCTAGGGGGATGGCAAGAGTGGCAGTAGCTGTAACTGTTGCACAACCACTAGCAGGTAGGTTGTAAATATTTAAAGCATAACCCAGAGTCATAAAATAGAAGTTAGGACACCAAAGCCCCATTCCAGGATGAAAACTGGACAGAAGGCAGGTGAAAGTAGTGCCGAGCATCAGTGGTAGCCTCAGCTGTGCAAGACATGGGGACAAAGACGAACTGGGGTAAGCCCATGCACCACCACTCCTACTAGGTGGTCATTAAATCTTTGTCAGAGCCAAACCTTTCCTCAAAAGACATCAGCCCCCTTCAGCTTTTATCTTTTCATTCACTCATTTAGCAGCTTTTAACTGAGTGATCAATAATCTCTCTCATGGTGACAAGATTCCTTTCATTTATCACATTTAGTATTCATATAAAAACATTATCATTTTATTTTTTTTAACATTCCTTCCTTGCTTCACTAGATAAAACACATAGGAATGTCTCCGGTTTACAAAGTTCAATTATAAGGTCTGAGGGATAAATTCAGTATCATGAACATTTAAAAGTGTAATTTGTCTTTAGAACTCTTCTTAATACCATCATACCCATACAGCTACAAATGTTGATATTTAAGCCTGTGGAGATTATGCGCTATGCAGGCACAAAACCACTACTGAATATAAATTATTTTCAGTAAGAAAAAAGGGCTGTAATTTTTCTTAGTTATAAGAGAACATGTCAGAAAACGAAAATAGAGAAAAGCTAATCAAATTGCTTACAATTCTCATCCTGAGAAAGGTGAATCAATTTAACACTATGCTCTGAATACTATAAAGCTTATTTAGGAAAACACTGGAAAATAAATAAATACCAGTGCAGACCTACTGGTTTCAATCGTATTTCATATTAAATTGGCCAGGCAGAGCAAACATTTCAGTAACTCCAATGCTCCTTCTACTGAAAAAGGCCCACATGTTAAGAATCTGTAGGATGGCCCCAGATTCTGGTTTAGTAGTCTGGCACACTAACTTATTGAAAGGAGAAGTTTTTAATTCCTCTGGCTAAAACAAATTTCTTGGCCGACCCAATGCATTAAGTTTCTATGGTTTGTTCTTGCAGATTCCCCTCTTGTTCAATAAATGTAGCCCAGACAGTGGTTTTGAATGATTATTACCCTGCTGGACTGGAAATTATTACACTGGACTGGAAATCCAGACTCCTTTGTCATCATAATTTCTTGGTAGACATCACAGACATCCAGGGGAAACTCTAATAATTTTAATGTAGCTCTTAAGTAACACATGAGCACTGGGCTACCAATTCAGTCTATGTTCACAACAGAAAGACTGTTAAGTACAAAATGTATTACTAATTACAACCAGTGTTTTTTTTTTACTATTAAATATGCTTATGTTCTTCAGGCTAGCAAGTGTGTTGGAACGAATTTTACAATTTTTGTTCAACTGAGATACCCAAGTATAACTAGGATACTCCATTTATCAGCTAGCAAATTGGTGGGGCCCCTGAGATTAAAATGCCATTAAAATTTAAAGGCATAACTTGAAATGACCATGTCCCTTTGTCCCTTTGATTGACCTGTGAATGCCTTTTCTGGTTTTCAAAAGAGCCTTTCTGAAGGACTTGAGGAAAAAAGTAACTGTAATTCAGGAGCAACCGAGCCAGTTGTGAGCATTTCAAGAGGCCTGAGATTTAAACTGCAGGAGAATTATTACTTAATCAATGTTATTCATTAGGAGTTTTGACCACAGGTGTACTGTCTGCATTTACAGATATGAGCCTTGAAGTGTGCACATGGAAAAATACAACTTATAGTTTAGTTCTTCTCAGCATCACACCTTGGTATAATGATACGAATCATCTCAATCAACTTATCACTATTATTCCATGACTGGTCATCACATCAGAATTTCAACTCATCCTTTAGTGGGTTGTAATCTCTTTTTTAAGTTATCATATGGAGCTTTTTACTATAAGAAAATTATTTTTAGCATACAAAAGTTTGGGTTGAGGGCAATAAAGCTTGGGGAGTTTGTTTCCTCAAGTTTCTATTATTAGAGGGTAGTAGATCTGGGACTAGGATGCAGTCATTCTGATTACAACCCCTTTTCTGTTTTCCAAATAAACCCATAACCTACAATTACAGGGGCTGATTAGGGACGGAATCCTTTTTTTTTTTTTTTTTTTTTTGTCCCCATATGACAGGTGAGGCTGTTTTTTTTTTTCTTTTTAGCTTTAACTTTTAGCTAAAAATCTGTTCTCCCAAATTTTTTAGCCTTAAGGAACCAAAGTCATTTTGGGCTACATTTCCTCAACTGCAACAGGCCATATATAGTATGATTGTTTCTAATAAATTTCTAGGCCCACTTAATTTGGCAGAGACCTGGACCAAAGTAGCACTTAAGAGAGAGCTTGTTGAACAAATGACTCAGCATTTCGAATATCTGTATTTATCTACAACATAGATAAAATATGTTGGACAAAGTCCATCTTTGTTCAACATAATATAGGAGGGCAATTTTTATGAGTGTTTCCTGATTGTGAAGTATGTGTCAAGTACTTAAGTTTCTTCACTTAATCTTCTTAACCACAGTGAGAGAGAATGAGTAGTATGATTATCTTCATTTTGTTAAAAAGCAAAGCAGGCACAGAGAAGTTAAGTAACCAGATCACTGGTATAACACAAAAAAATTCAGCTCCAAGTCTGTTCTATGACAAATCTCATGACTGTACCAAGTTGTCTCTGGCCCTCAGTGTATGAAAACCTTGGTAGCTAGAGGATATCATAAAAGGCAATACGCAGTTTCCAAAGCAAGCATTTGCCAACAGAGACCTTCGACTAGGAGAAATAAGGTACCCCAAGAGCTGGATGGACATGGCTATTTGGAATCTAGGACTAGGAATTTATGACATTAAGTAGTCATTCAAGACACGTTCATTGGCTACACCTATTACAACTCATACAAACCTGGGGGCACCAAACTGTTTAAGAAAGCAGTTAGTTTGGAGATGCAGCCTGGAATCCAGGAGTATTGCCAAGGAATGGCTATAAAGAACCCCCTTGAAGAATTTCCATAACTGACTGCAAGCCATCCTAAATAAATATGCAATTTAAGTAAAAGAACAACTGAAAAGCAAGCAAGGCTTCAAGGAAAATTGCTTTTCTCCCAGATCCAAACAGCTCCCCAAGCAACGCCCACATCCAAAGAAACTCTAAGGCTGTCACTGTTTAAGGTTGAGGTCAGAATATCAATTACCAGGAGAGAAAGGGTCAAATATGCAGTCATCAAAAAGATGCTCAGATTCGGACATATGGGAGAACCAGATAGGGATAGAGTCACTAGCATGGGGAAAACAAAGACTTGTTGTCAGTACAAAGACCAAAGTACATTTACTAGGATTAGGGCACAAGAGCCAAGTCAAGCAAGCAGCTGTGGATGTGGACCTAAACAAAAGACACTGATGAGTCAACGTAGCCCTCCAAAGTTGTCTGTGCTCTATTAGTTTTTTTCACATTAAGTTTTTAGTTTAGAGTTGCAGTACAAACCCATGATACATGAAATGTATACTTAAGATTCAGGCAGACCCAGTTTGTGACCTATTTTACAAAGATTATTTTACAGGGTAACAGTACTGTAAATCTAGGTAAGAAGCTAATTAGTCACCATAACTATCTCGGGTAGTAGGCACTGTATATTTCCCAAATGTGTATTTTTAAAAGTTAATTCAGTAGACATCAGAGCTCAAGAATGATTCCATTCACTTGCTTGGAATTAAAATAAATCATGACCATCTTGAAAAAAGTTACACATTTCTTCAACAGAAATCGTTTTCTTCAGTGAATTTAAAACTATGCCTAAAAGAAAACTAGAATCCACATGTCCTTAAAAGTAATAAGTATCTTTATATTACAATAAAACTGTCTTATTCAAGATGCAAATTGTTAACTTAGAAACTACTGCTAGATAAATAACTAGCAGTGGTAAAATTTAGCCCCCAATGCATGGTGGGATTAAATCTACTTTTTTTTTTTAAAGGCATCTGGCGGAACACAGTCACAAACTTATCCAGCAAGGTCATGAGCAATTAATTCATTGTGGTTATGTAGCAAAGAAAGCCAGGTGATAGCAAAAATAAATCAGAATCACCTGCTTGATTGAAAGTTCTCAACAGCTGACTACTGGCTACTTTTTTTTTTTAATGTTGATTTATTTTTGAGAGAGAGAGAGTGCACGAGCACGAGTGGGGCTAGAGCAGAGAGAGGGGAAGGCACAGATTCTGAAACAGGTTCCAGTTTTGAGCTGTCAGCACAGAGCTCCCCGCTGGGCTGGAACTCATGGACCCTGAGATCATGACCTGTGCTGAAGTCAGATGCTCAACCAACTGAGCCACCCAGGGGCCCCTCAACTGGCTACCTTTTTAAACCTAAAGCAAAAGGACCAAAAGAAATAACTGAAGATTCAAATTAGAAAGGTTTTACAGGTGCGTGTATTCATTCACACTTGAATCTTAGTAACCTTAATAGGGTCCTAACTACAGAATAGATTTCGTTTGTAAAACAATAGATTTCATTTTAAAACTACCCACTAATAAACTTTCTTTTGTACTCTGGAAGGAATTGATTAATTACCTTCTTAAACATCCAATTCATCTCTCTTCTTTGCCGCGTTTTCTTCTTAGGTCTCCTCTTTCACATGCTCATAAGATCCAAGAGAAGCTCTTGACCACCAGCTTCCCCAAAAACATTAGATTAAGCAGAATGTTAAATTCTTTCCATTATCCCCATTCGCAAATAGATAGGGTCTACTCTTTTTAGCAAGTTCAAAATCCACACAGGAAATGACTGGACAATTGGAGGCAATTTTACAGAACTTTTCACGGGATTTCCTGGTGTGCCATAAAGACAGCATTTCTTAATGTCCTAAAGCCACCCTTAGGGCAGGAACCCAGGCTCACACCAAGTCGCGCCCTTGCTCCCTCTCTCCCTCTCACGGAGCTCCACCAGGGGCTGGGCGAAGTCTGCAACTCTGTCAGCCTGGGCCTGCGCAGGCGAGTTTAAGTCTGCGCGGGGAAAGTGTGAGCCTGCGCAGTGAGCGAGGGCTCTAGCAGGAGCGTGGGCGATAGTGCGATAGTGCCGCAAACACCAGAGATCAAGTGTTGTTCTCCCCAGCAGACAGCGCTGGGGGGGGGGGGGGGGTTGTCTCTCATTTTTCACATTCCCTCCCAATTCCATGATATTTGGGAATGTGGAAATAATCTTATTATTCACTAACCTCAGGAAATGTACTTTTTCAAATAATCTTGGTTGCTTATAAAGTATCACTCATAAGTTGGGTTGCCAGGTTTAGTAAATGATACAGGAATGCCAGTGTCATTAATATTTCAGTAATCAAAGAATAATTTGTTTAGCATAAATGCACTCTATGAAACATTTGAGGCATACTTACACGAAAAATTTTTCCTTGTTTTTCATCTGGGCATCCTGCATTTTATCTGGCAAGGCTACTTATCAAGTTAAAGGTCTTGTTAAAAAGTATAGCAATCACACCCCAAAAAGTTTGCTTGTGAACAGTGACTCCCGGTCTTGGCTGACCACATTGCCTTTCAGTCTCAGTGGTCTGTCAGTTAGTTTTGCCCGGCCACAAGACTGCATGTGTAGTACAGACTTGTGCAGTGAAATAATATGTGTGTTTTACCAGAGTACATGCATTCTTAAGAATTTATTCTAATAAATGTTTAACCGTGTCTTGTTTAAGGAATCCAACACACTTTGTCCCCAAGTTAAATGTCTCCCTGTAAAAATCAAATGGATTTCATTTTTTCTCATTGCCAAGTAGTATTCCACAGCAACGTGGATGGAACTGGAGGGTATTATGGTAAGTGAAATAAGTCAGGCAGAGAAAGACAGATACCATATGTTTTCACTCATATCTGGATCCTGAGAAACTTAACAGAAGACCATGGGGGAGGGGAAAGGGAAAATTACTGGGAGGGAGGGAGGCAAACCATAAGAGACTCTTAAAGACTGAGAACAAACTGAGGGTTGACGGGGGTGGGGGAGAGGGGAAAGTGGGTGATGGGCATGGAGGAGTGGACTTGTTGGGATGAGCACTGGCTGTTCTATGGAAACCAATTTGACAATAAATTATATTTTTTAAAAAAGCATATGGAAATAGGTGTGGATGTATTTATGCCATATGGCTTTATCTACTCAGAAGACCTGATTTAGAGTATGGCAAGTGGCCTGTATCTGGGCTCTTCCCTTCTACATGGGAGGCCCCTGGGAGTTGCCTAGTTCACCCTGCAGTAGCTACAACTCTGTGTCAATAAGCCCACCAAGTACAGTTCTCTGGGTTCTGAGCAAAAGTTAATCTTCCTGATTCACTACTGAATTAGGGCAGAGTACAGCTTACAGATGATGAACATGTGGGGAGAAAAAGGTTATGAGGTGGGGACAATACACAGTCTTGGATGAACTCCACAGAAAAGGGTAGAAAAACCAAGGAAAGACGAACAGTACCATTGGTGACACTTAAAAGTTTAAGCCTCCGGAATGACTGGACAAAGCTAGCAATATAGAATCACCTTGGGGGAGATCAAAAAGGAAATTCAGTAGAGCTAAAATATTCATGCAATCACTTGTCATCAATGCAAGCCAAGGATGGTTAGATAGAAATAGCCCCCTGCAGATATTTTTTGAAAGCCACTCCCAATAAAATCTTATTCTTTGAATTGACAATGCAGTTTTTATGCTTATCATATTTTTCCGAAATCATGGAATTCACATAGATATAAATATAGAAATTAAAAGTGTTTTCCTTCATATTCAAAAATTCTGAAAAGATACATTCTCAGATCAATGACAGTTCAGCTGAAAGCACAAGTGAATTTGCAGGGGGACAGTTAAAATGTAAAATTCAAGGTGTTCCCTGTGGATTTATAGTTTTGTTTGAAAAGTTAGTTACATTTCAAGGAATTTGATTTGTTGTCTTCTATTGGTATAGAAGAAACAGGAAAGACAACTATAATTATGCATACTTTGCAGTGACTAGGCATTTAATATGCAATAAGATATTTGCTAGAGAAGTATGTCTATGGTTAGAACAGAAAACAGGCTCCAGGGTTATGTCAAGCTGCAAAATGATATGTATGCGAATGAATTCTTAGGCTCATTAATCATTTTTATACTTGAAGTGCTAAACTGCTAATGTTACACTGAGAGTGAAAATGAAGTAATTAAGGAGTTTAATAGCTACAGTCTTTTGAGGAGAAAACAAGTTGATAACGCTTCTTTTAATACATTACATAAATTGGATGTTTTGTTAAACTACAAAAACCAGGTTCATCTATTGTGCAGCTTTAAATGGCACAAATCATTTGATTATGTTTGTATATGAGGTCAATAGATGGCTACGTAAAGGCAAGGCAGTTCACTAAACTATCACATTTATAAGAGAAAGTCTGTGTTACCAAGAGCACAAAAACACCTATCAGCCTCTCACCTTTTTCCCTTTTGATGTTCTAAAGCACTATTTCTCACATTATCTGTGGTGAAGGGCCAGTTTTTGTTCCTTTGTTCCCAACTCATCACAGATAAATTCTTTTGTAAGATACAATACCAATTACTTGAAAAATGAAACAAAATGGCATACAAAATACTAGCCTGTTTTTAAATTACTGGATTCAATGGACATAACAGTAATCAGTCACATTTCTATAAAAATGTCTAACCTCAATTACTCCACAGACCGGAAACAGTGTGAACACTCACAGCAGCTCACGCTGTGATGAACTACTCTAAAAGCAGAAGTCTGGGGGGCAATGGTTTGGTTATCCACCGACACCAGTTTACATAAGGGCTGCATGCTCAGGTCGTCTACAGGCCAGGGATGCCAGTGAGGAGCTAATACTCCAAGTTAGCCTCCTGCTGCCTTTACCAAGGTTTATGAATTTGTCTAGGTAAGGGTAAGAATAGCACTCATGGTTAAGTATCTCTTGTTCCTTTCATAGGAATTTTCTTCTTTCTTCCTTAGTAACTCTAAATACATTTTCCCCCATTCGTCCCCCCTTCCTTTTTTTCCCTTATTTCTTCTTCCCATTTTAGGAGTTTTTCCATGCAGTTCAAAAACCTTGACCTTGTAGATGGGTAGAACTGGGTTTGAACTGACACTGCTGCATTCTGAGTATGAGAAGGCAGTCCAGGGACTCAATCCTGCTAAGTCAGGGTTTCTCATCTGTAAAATGGCAACAATATTACCCTTCACAGAGTAGAAATGGCATTCTAAAATTAGATAAAAGGAAATAACATGTAATCATCAAATGCTGCTCACTTCTTCAATCCCTTCTTTTCCCATTTATTTTTTTTTCTTTCTTTTTTATTTTGGCGGTGAGGGAGAAATGTCTAAGAGAAAAAGCTATATTGGTATATGTTCAAGTTAATGTATTAGCAGTTATACTTGCACCTTATAAATAGGACTCTGCTCAGAAAATTAATTAAATAAACCCAGTCAATCAACCAACAAATCAGATAAGCAAACAACAGACATCACTCGGCCTTTTTTCCTTTCTCAGCTATCAGTACTCTCTCCACAGTGGCCGAAGCCAGAATCCTGGAAGCCAGACTCACACCTATCCCAATTCCAAATGTCACCAACCTCATAAATTATCTGCCCCCCCCCAATGATTTTCACATCCGTCTCTTTACTTTGCCACTGCTTTAGTTCTTTTCTGAGGTTTTGAAATTGATACTCCTATATATTTTCTCAAACCCGTCTAGTCAGTCATCTTCAACACTGCTATCAGGAGGCTCTTTCTAAAATAAAATCTTCCTTATAAGTAAATAAAATAAACTAAATAAAATAAAATAAAATAAAATAAAATAAAATAAAATAAAATAAAATCCCCCTCAAATCAATCTCCTGCTTGAAACCTTCCACAGAGGCTCTTTTACTATATGACCTATGGAGAAAAATTCAGAAGCCTGAAAGTTTAGAAGCTGTCACAGTTCTTAAATAGTTAAACTCTTTAAAAATTAGTTGGTAAATAACAGTTCCCCTAGACCCAAGCCCGAGGCACCTCTCTGTGACCCTGCCATCATCTAGCATCTAAACAGTTGATTCGTGGTAAAGGAAAGGACCTTCCACTCTCCAATAGAGCTGTCCTGATAGGTGGTATCCCAGCCTTACCAGATGGAAAATATTTTGAATATCTCTCCTGCTTACAAGTCCTGCACTGTCTAGTCTTGGACTACTTTTCCCTTTTCCAAGCAGGAAAAGTAGTGTACATATGGTCCCTTCCCTGTTTTTTGAACACATGCTGCACTAAGGCAGGGACAAGCATGCAGCACAATTTGACTCTAACATGAAACAGACATTTGAAGAGAAGGTCAGGCTTGCCATTTACCACACTCAGAAAGGGCAGAGGTATAGCGGATAACAAACTTAAGGAATATAGAATGTTCCTTGATCATCAGAAAGGCTTATTCTGATATATCCAATGGATATCACATGTAAATTGGTTTTCCTTATTATCAACTCATGTTCTATTTTGCATATTAACATTTTTATTAATTATATTTCCATGGTAGAAATAATCGTACATTTTATTTTCCATCTCCTGAAGCTAGAGTTTTTCCATGTAAACACAGAATACTATAATTATAAAAACCTAGCCCATTTAAAAGATTTTTCACTGTGATTAATTTAGTATAAAATATATTACTAAGGCTTCTCAGTGATCCATTTAATTTCAAGATTACTTAGTATAACAAATCCCCACCAAGCAAAAATATTTGGAATCAAACTTGACCTCAATCAATTAATAAATTTTTCAGCATTTACTTGTTAATGTGCACGTATATGAACTTTTTTTAGCTGCATGTTGTTACAGATGCTAATTTTCCATTTTCTTTTTAATGACACAGTAGTAACCCTCAACTAAATTTTACTTTCATGCATCAATTGCATATTAATCTTGAACATATGTATGGCACTCTATGGAATTAGATAGACTTTGTTAAAGAAATGCTAGTACTTATAATTTTGTTTTAAAGACAAACTTGCCATCCTCAATTGGATTTTATTTTTATACATCAATTCCATATTTGACTTGAAATCTAGATGGCTGGTTTTCCTGTAAGAAAGAAGCAGACTTAAACACAGGAAACCTAAACCAGACTAGACTTGGAGCCGAGTATAAATCATAGCACCTTTTTTGGTAATATAGAACATTTTAGAATGGAAAGAGGCCAAGGTGTACATTTAGGTCTGGCCCATCTTTGAGTTATAAATATTATTATAGCCTACTCTGCTTTCTCCCCAACCTCTTCTTGCCAAAACTATTTTTACATTAGACTTGTAATACTTTCTTCTTTTGCTGGCCTTGCTGACTTATTCTATGTTATCCATCCCCAGTGTGATGAATCTCTTTATATTTCTTTGTGACTTTTCTTTGATAGAAGCTGGTGGTGTCTGCTGGCAGTTGACATTTGTTCAAATAGTTAGGATCACCCATCATATCTATTACCTAAGAACTGTGCCGATAGGAAATAATCCCCTCTTAATCTCTTCATTCTCAAAGCACATAGTTTTGAAATTTCCTTTTTCTTCTGTATAACAATGCTCTGGAATATACACGCTTCTAGTCACTTAATGGCCTGTCATTCCTTAAATAACAAATTTATAACAAAATAATTTGAATTTGAGTAATCCACATCTAATGTTTCATATCTTACTTCACCCTTTATTTCTTTCATCTAACATAAATCTTGGCTTTTCTATTTCAAGGAAAAATCACAAGGTCTTTGGGAATAAAGCCCCAATCTTATGTAAAGTACTTACTATTTAATGACTATTTTTTAGAGGATTAGGGGACGAAAATGCATAGAAAATAGCTGTTAACTCCATTATAAAACCAGAACACTAGTAGATTTTTTAAAAGAAACCATAAATATCTAAATGCACTAGAGTTCATTATTTATCCTGGGCATGACGTGAGAAAACAGAAAAACTACATCAACTGAACTTAGTTGCAACCTCATAATCCCCACCACACATTTGTACACACATGCACGTAAACAACTGTTCTTACTCTGCTTTGTAATAGAAGAGTTCTCACAGATGAGGAGTTACAGAGTGGTTTTCCCTCCTACAGGTATGAAAAACCCAAACAAAAACAATGCCTGTAGGAATGTTTCCCCTCTCTCCCATCTTTCCATCATCTACAAACTCAGAACACTGGTCCTCAAAATAATTTTTTTTGCTCTGTTTTTTTGCTTCTAGGCAGATTCTTCAGCACCACCAAGGAGGCCCTAGAATCTTCATTTTAAACAAATCGTCCCAGATAATTCTGACCTGAAGTACAATGATTAATCTCTTCATTTTTTTCGACCAGTTTTTTTCCCTTCTTTGGTTACTAAATAGTTACATCATTTGTTAATACCTTAAAATATCTTCACAAAGTCATATTGCAAGATAGGTAATCACATTTTAAGAAAATGTACTTAAAATTAATTGAGGAAAGTGAGATAAATTTGGGAAACATAGAAATTTATTCATTCAACAAACATTTCTGGGGCATCTATTAAGTGTCAGGTACTTAGCTCAGTGCTAGACATACAAAAATACACAGAAATACTTTTATTATCCAAGAAACTTACAGAGTCTTGCAAAAGACAGACTTGAAATGGATAAATTCAAACATAATATTCTTGACTCTAACAAAAATTTAGACAAATATCTTTTGGCCTAGTATATGAGAGGCAGATACCTTTTGCTTCCCCAAACCTTATTCCTATGGATTCTCTTCCCCAGAGTGCCAGAAATTATAAAATCTCCAGTCAGCCTCTCACCCACATGAAAACATTTGTGAAAACCAACCTTCATCTTCTAGTTCAAGATGACTCATGACCCTGAACTCCAATTTCTTAGGTCTCTTAGATGAGTTTATTCTACTCTTACTTGTATCCACAAAGTTCTATCTCAAGCAAGGACATGATTGGAGTAGTGGTATTTAGAAGCGCATCAAAATTGTAGCTTTCAAATTTCCAAATGCCCTAATACATCAAGCTAGAATTCTTGGTCTTTTTCATGCCCCAACAAGGGTCAGGCAATTGATATTTAGAAACATGTGACTACTTTATTAAATACAAAAGTCCTTGAAATTTGCATGTAAAATACATAAGTGTCCATTTGTTTAATGCTTCTTTAATCAGGTTCCCTTAGAACCTCATTTTGGAAAGACAGTTAAGTCCTTTATACTAGGAATCTCTTTTCTTCCCCCTCTGTTTACTTTCTTCTGTTCCAAGCCTATCTGCTTAAATGTTCCTAGGATAATTTGAGGAAGAAATAATGTAGGCCAAGGTAAAAAATCAGAATGTCACTGGAGTCAGAAAAAATGGGGGAGGAGGGGAATGGCAAAAGTGAAATTTCAAAATCTATCTTTGTTACAGTAAAGAATAATTAAGTGAAAACATCTTCCACTATGAACCACTAATAATTAATTTCTGTCTTTAGAAAGTACATAGATTCAAATGTACAAATATTATACACCTAATATCACCCATGCATTTAACAAGTATTTATTGAACATCTACTACATGCCAAGCCCTATGCAATAGGCTAAGGATGTAATGATAGCAAAGACGGACATAGTTATCTGTCCTCGTGGAACTTATAGTCTGATAAGGATGGAAGACTTCAATAAATAAATTTAAAATTGCAATTGTGCCAAATGCTAGATACACAACACTATAAATGTAGGGAGATTTGACCTATTTGGAGAGTTCATGGAAGGCCTCTGAGATGGAATATGAAACACAAATAGGAAATAATTAGGCAAAGAAGAAATGTTAGAACAGCCCAGCCAGAGGGCAAAGGCTGTGATGGGGCTGGATGTGACAAGGATAGCGAAAGAAAAAAAAAATGCTGATGAGTCTGGAATTCAGAGAGGGGTGAGTCATACAAGTTGAATCTGGAGAATGCGTGAGGGCTGAACCACTGGGATAGGCACTGAGAATGTAAGTGAAAAAGGTGAGCAGTACATGGTTCCTGACCTCCGGAACTAGAAAGGAGAGAGCCAATCTCCAATGGAAATACAAATTCATTAGGTACCTTGGCATGACTGGTGGCAGCAAAATGGTGCAATGTAATCACACGAGGAGCAGAGAGGACGCTGCCTGCGTGGACACTGTCTGACTTGGATGCTGGAGGATGACAAACTATAAGGGAGGAAGGGAAAGCAACAGCAAGAGTCTGAGATGGAGGGCAGAAAATGCTTGACATCAGAAGCAACTCGATTACTAACTAGCTTAACATCTTATCCTGCAAGTTGCTGTTTTAAATTCTTAATTTTTTCCCCTCTTTTTAACAAAACCCTAATTCTACATCATGGCCATGTGTTTCAAAGAAATATGGAAGTTTTTACATCATTCAATATTAATCTATGCTAGGCTTATATCTGGCCTTCATCTTCAAACGCTCTTTGTTTTCAATTTGCTTTTTAGTAATTTTTCTTTTTCTCTAGAAGTGTTCAGCAGTCACTGGGCCTCCGGATGCATTCATCCCAATGAAATTCACTGAATTTTAAAGTTCTGTTTTTTCTTTCATTTCCTTTCATATATAAAATATGCATATGACTTTGCTGCTCAGGAAGAATAATTAAGGTCTCTGGTTGAGTTAACTCCTTCACATGGGGGCTAATTGAGTATCTGCATCCCTCAATTCATGTTACAAATGAAACATACAGTGTTAGCCTTTCGTTAATTTGTCAGTTTCCATTAGAACTTTTGTTTTCAAACCTCTGCTTATAATATATGCTGTATTTAACAGAAGAGAATATTTTTAGTGATCTGCTACCATCACAAATGATAGGAAGGATTTATTATTTGTTTGGTGTTCTTTTTGCTGGTGAGAGCTTCAAAAGACTCTTTTTTCAGAGCTTAGATAGAATAGGAGATGCCATACCAAGAAATGTTAGCATGCTTTGTCAATATTATTCCAGGATCAATTTTTGGCCATGTTTGTTCTTTTCCTTTATAATGTTGATAGCATTATACTATGGTACACCAAAGTTCCTTGCTGTTAAGTATTTTTACCACCTGAACTTTTCTTACAGGAAATATGATTCCCTAGTTTCACCTGCTATTCCTTTTCAAGGATTTCTTATATAAGAGTGTATGTCAGGTTAATTTATCTGGCTTCATTTCATGTAGACCAAGGTCATGAGTTTAATTTCTTCAGAGGCAGCTCAGTGTTTTAAAAGGGAACTAAATTTGGTCCCAAACAGACCTGATTTTCCATCACAACCCTTCCACCCCCATCCTTAACCTATACCACCCCTTTCTCAGGTCACAGGAGAAAGAATGCCCTATTCTGTCTGGACCCAAGACTCATCCAAGTTAGCTTTACTCCAAAACACAGTTCTCTCTATAAAACCCTAAAAACTAAGATTTAGACAATATTATTGGTTTACTTGTGCTTCATTCTGGGTCAAGTTAAGGTATTTCGACCGATTTCTTAATTTCTGTGAGCCTCAGTTGCTCATCTTTAAAGATTTATTTTAAAAAGCTTCTCACAGGGTACTTGTGACTCCTAAGTATGTCAAGCACCAAGTGCAGTGTCTGACACTGAGTAATTGCTGAACAAATGTTAACACTTTCCTTCCCTGTGCTTGATTTTTTTTTTCATCTATGGAACAGATAGATTGGTAAATCATATATTGCTGGCATAATGTTGGCAAGAATCAATCAAGTTCCATTCAGAATTGTCCTACTCCCCCATATATCCCAAATAGCTTTTGTATCGCAAGTATATTATTACCTATGAGTCAAAATTTTAAAAATATATATGTATTTGAAATGTTTTATGGGTATTTAAAGCTAAACATTTAATCTGCCCCATGAGCTTAAATGACTATAATAAAAGACATTGGCGGGTTTTGTTTTTGAAGTATTTTATAAATGAAGACAATAACAGCTACCTTGTACATTTATTGCCAAAAATATATGGGTTAATAAATATAGAGCATTTAGTACAGTGTAGTGTGCAAAATTAAGTCCTCAATAACAGGTAATGATTCTTATTCCTTTTAAAAGGGGCTTTTAGTTTATTTATTTAGGAAATACACCAAATTATAGAGTGTGGTAACAGTTAACAAAAAAGAGAAAGAGAGAAAGAGATCACAAGCACAGAAGTGAGACATCCAGAGGGAAATGGAGAGTGAGAGAGAAGAAAGTTTCCATTTTACCTAGCTGGAACAGGAACTATTCACCCCTGCCTTTGCCCCATACTAGCCACACAACCTTGCTCAAGTCACCCTCTGAGCCTCAGTTCTTCCCCTTAACTCCTAGGATGATTCATTTCAGCATTCAACAAATGTTTACTGAACACAGACCACAAGCCAGACACAATGAACTTTGCTATAATGGCAGATATAAAAGTGATCTGTACATTATAAAACACCATCCAAACAAATGCAGCTTCCTATGTTTTGGTGACTGGCTATAAAATGGGCTAACATTTTAGCTGCCTGACAAAGGAGTTTGGATTTAATGCTCTGATTATCAAGATGCCATTCCTGTGAAGACTCATGACACTGAAACATATGTCTTCACTTAGTGCCTAGCGCAGGACCAGGCATAGAAGTGTGCTCAGGTGGATGGAAGATAATTGATGGGTTGCTATTATCAGTTTCCTTCATTTTTATACACTTACTAAATCCCAGATCATGCAGAGAACCCCATGCTCATCCAGCAATGCCAGAGCACAGCCATTTATCTACACATCCGCACATTAAAGCCTGCTTTCTAAGATACAAAGACTTTGGTGGTAAAAATGGAGTTACAAAAGGCAGTCTGACCCATAGAAGGCTTCATAGAAAAGAAAGTGCACTTAAAGTATGTTCCAATCTTCATTGTGCTATATTGGACAAATATTTTATGCTGTATTGAAAAAAGGTATCTGGATCAAACTTCCTTGAGCTGAGATAAAATACAACCGTAGAAACTCATGCGACACAATTAGGTTGGCACAAGCGAAAACATCGGCTCTCCTTGTTTTTATTGTCCTCCTTTACTAAGTGTGATATACTTCATACTCAGGACTAATTTATTAAGTTGGTCTTCTATCTGGAACAAAATTCCATTCAAGTTAGTCTTACTTTAAAATACAGTCCCTCTCCCTTCTCACTGTGAACCGCTAATCCCCAGATTCAGCCAGTGTGGGGAGTCAACATATATTTTATTCTCTGTTTTTCTTTTCTGTACTGAAGGAAATTCATGTCATAGTTAGGCAGCTCTTTCACAAAGGCTGAACCTTGTTACTGATATATACATACTATCAATTCCTTGGTAAAAAAAAAAAAGTCTTTTATTTTCACATTTACTTGCCCCCCAGAATATAGCATGACACTATTCTCAGAGATTCATTAACAGGACCTTCCTTTAACAATAAGATGATTGTGGTACTCCCTCACCATTGCACTTTAGGTGGAACATAATTAGCACTCCATCAAAAACCACATTAGAGAATACAAATACTAGTTGGCTTCCAGATCAGACTTCTGAAAAGAATTGAATCATACAGTATAAATAAAATGCTAATTTATTATCGATGGCATGGGGGAAATGCACGTACGGAGAGGGTTGGTTGCTTTCCAATTCAAAATATTTGATTAGATCTACCCTCTCTTCATCTTTTGAAATAAAGGTGCCTACAAAGAGGTTGGGCAGGACATTCTCCAATTCACTCTGTGTGTGCTCTGGGAGTTAAGAAATAAGGAAATCCTGCTCCTATCCCCAAAAGTTTCACATCCTGGAGGTAAGTATAGAGCATGTCACAAGAGGAGTATCCCCGCCCTCACCCCTTAATCACCACCTTTAGAAGTTACCATATCTGAAAAGCTATGGTTCCCTAGATTTAAGAACCCGGATTTTAAGGGAAAAAATCATGATTTGAGAGGCTGGAAGCACTGCCCCACTGATAAAGTATTTTGAAGCCTTAAAATGGAACAGCTGTAAACATCCTTTTGGTCAGACATAGGAACCCAAGGTACAAATCATTTGACAGCTGATGCACTAAAAGGGAATGTTAGCAAATGCCCTTCTCTGGGAATTTTAAAGACCATGATAAACCAAATCCTTCCAAGGATGTTTGAAATGCAATTCTCTCCAGAAGAAGTAGGAGAGATTAGATGTCATCTCAAGCTTCCTCATAACCCTGTAACTGTCATGCTAAAAATACAGGAAGGAAAAACAAAAACAGAGAGGGAGGCAAACCATAAGAGATTCTTAAATACAGAGAACAAACTGAGGGTTGCTGGAGGGAGGTGGGTTGGGGGGATGGCTAAATGGGTGATAGACATTAAGGAGGGTAGTTGTTGGGATGAGCCCTGGGTATTAAATATAAGTGAAGAATCACTGGTTTCTTCCCCTAAAACCAATACTACATGGTATGTTAACTAACTTTAATTTAAATAAATAAATTAAAAATAAAATACTTATAGTACAGAGGAACCATGCTATTATATGTAACTCAGTTTAAATACGATTGAAAAAAGAGATGTTAAACACAATAGAAAGTAGAAAATACCAAACACCATTTAGAATGAACGTGAGGGCAGATAACAAGACATGGATTAGTTGAGTAGTATATGTTCTCAAATGAGAAGTATTTTTGTAACCAAAAATAAAGGGATTTCATAACACAATAAGAGTCCTGGCTTGATTCAGTTTGCTTTGAGTGGGCTCTTACACAGCTGACTGATTCCACAAAGATGAACAAAAATCACACGCTGGTGGTAAAAAGGGATCTTAGTGATCACCCAGGTAAGAAGTCAGCAAACTTTCCCTGTCAAGGGCCATAAAGTAAACATTTTAGGCTTTGTGGACCACACACTCATTGTGGCCAATACTCAGCTCTGCTGTTGAAACACAGGAGCAGCCATAGATAATACCATAAACAAATGAGGGATGACTGCGTTCCAATAACACTTTATTTATGGACATTGAAATTGGACTTTCATATAATTTTCATACAAGATAATAAAACAAAAATTACAAGATATTTTTTAACCATTAAAAATATCAAAACCAGGGTGCCTGGGTGGCTCAGTCGGTTAAACATCTGACTCTTCACTTTGGCTCAGGTCACTATCTCATGGTTTGTGAGTTTGAGCACCACATCAGGCTCTGCCCTGACAGCATGGAGCCTGCTTAAGATTCTTTTTCTCTCCCTCTCTCTCACAGTTTCTCTCTCTCTTTCTCTCTCAAAAATAAACTTTTAAAAAAAATGTCAAAACCATTTGCATTGCAGGCTGTACTAAAACAGGTGGTGGAATTCATGCTCTTAGTCTGCTGGTTTCCAAACCACCATTTTTGTAGTATATTCTTCTCTTCAAATGAAAATATACAGATAGAGCAAAAAAAAGAGCAGGATTGCATTAGCTGAAGGGCACTGACCTAGACTACTTGCTCCCAGAGGCCTACTTAGGCTTACCTTCTTGCCTTGCCACAGAGCTAAGGCTAAAGTTCCTCAGAGCACACTTCAGAATCCATGACTATCATCCAAGCCACCAAGATACATCCTGAAGAATCTGAGGCACACAAAAATGAAATAACTGTTCTTAAGCATGCAAGTCATTTTAAGTGAATGGGTTTCAGAACATGATCTCCTTCTTGCGTCCTAGTTTCAGCTTCCCAACAACACAACAGCACAGTGTTGTAGGGGGGAAACCCAAATTGAAGTTATGTGTGATGGCCCAATAAAAGAAGAAGATGCTTGAATATCTGGTAGAAAACTCTTCTCTCACAACACTACATGTCAAAGACACGAGGAAGATGTGTGTTTAAGATTAGATGCTGTTCACCAACTAGGGAGGCATTAGACCAGATTCTCCCTTATATCTGAGTGATTTTTGGTAGCAAGCAGGGTGCTTGTGTACAAGATATGGAAGAGCCCCATTCCTATCAGGAAAGTACTGCCTACATCTATGCTACTCCCTTATCCAGGAGTGACTCAATACCAGATCACTGCCAGAGAGTCCCATTGTGTTTCCAATGATGGCATCCCTGACTTTGGGAATAAAACTGCTTAATAAACCATTTCCCAAAGTACAACCCAAATAACACTAAATGTCATGTTTCTAAAGATTAAAAATAAAGTGTTTCCAGAGAACAAAGAAACAAGAGATTTCCCTGGTCAAACAAGGATACGATCTATTCCCCTCTGAGTAATTCACAATGGACATTAGTGGATTAAAGAATATGAGAAGCCTTATAGAAAAGAATCCTATTTAACTTCATTTAACCAGCATTTCCCCAAATGCATATTAAAACATAACTGATTTTATTCTTCCTGCATTCTTTATTTTGTGTTCGTTTTCTGGATCAATGCCTTTCAGTGAAGGTGAAAGAAACTGGGAGCATGTTGTATGATCAAGGTAGTTTTGTGATACTCAAAAGGTTTTTAATTTAGTAAAAAAATACAAGTTGTGTGCTTACCGTATGCTCAGTATTGCTCCAAGCTCTTGGAATAATGTGGTGAATAAGACAGATGTGTTTTCTGCTCTCATTGAGTTTGTATCATAGTTAGGGAGGCAGATAATTAAACAGGCAAGTAAATTCATCTATTAAACAATGATTTCTTGAGTACCTACTTTGTGCCAGGCACTGTTCTAGGACCTAGGGATTCAGACAAATGTCTACCCTGTGGCTTACGTGAAGATAATAAGTGGATGATAAAACTTACCTTTTCTTAAACTCTTATATGCCAGGCACTGTTCTACCTGTTTTACATGCTGAAAAACAAAGCCATCTACTCCTATATCAGACATTGAGGACTAAAGCTATCTACTTTTACATATCCACAACAATATGACTTTGCTATTCCACCTTCATTATTTTATTATCCTAAGTATTTTTCCAAGGAAAATGGCTTGATTGATCATTACAGGGACTTTCCAAAAGACCTACCAACTCTTCAATAAAAATAACCAAAAAAGTGCTTACATCTTAAGATTCTTTGAAACACTGTTAAAATTCCCACTGTCCTGTTATTACCAATCCCACACTGTTATGTCGTGATTCTTATCCAATCCGAATAAGGTCCCTTCTTCAAAAAACTCATGTTAAACCAAACTTCCAATTCTCAATAAATTCTGACCTGCCCTTCCCTACTTAGAGACACAGTCCAAGTTCTGCTAAGTTGGTAATCTCCCATACCACTATTATTTTACCAACAGGTTGTGTCGTGGATATTTAGGAAGTCAGCATTCCACAAAACTGAGCTCATTTATGACTCACAAGAGCCCTATGAGGTAGGTACCATCTCCCACTTACTTTATGCATGGGGTAACTAAGGCACAGATAGTCAAAGTAATATGCCCAAGGTCCTATAGCTAGTAAGTACCAAAGCAAATATTTTAACCCAGGCTATCTGACTGTTGAGGCCATAATTTTGTGTAAGGGTGAGTGCCATCATGAAGTGATGTTGAGTTCACGAGCCAATGTAAATGGGAGATGATATTTAAGGTAGACATGAATGAGAAAGAAGAAAAACAGACTCACTCCATGGAGAAGCAAGCAGCAAGGGCTGGAATGAGCTTTGCTTACTCAAGGAGGAGAAAAGCTATTATTGATGGAACATAATGAGAGAAAGATAGAGAGCAGTATTAACTGAGGTCAGTAAGGAGGCAAGGGCAGCATATCTACCATCTTTTCATCTGAGTTTGGAATTTACTCTGATTATAATGGGAGGCTTTCCAAGGATTATAAGCAGGGATATGAGGAGTTGTTTCAAGTTTAAATACTTATGGAACATAATTCTTTCTGCCTATGAAATTAAAATCAGGAATACTTTTCTGCCTCTTATTTTAAACGATACTTGTATCAAGCAAAAATAACCTAGATGATTGACCTAAATAACACCTGTTTCTGAAAGATGACTGTGAACCAACTCAGCAATGTCTTTGTCAAGACTCACTTCAAGACCCTTTTCTCAAGGTACCCACCAATTCAGTGCTACTATGTAATATACTGTCCAATCTCAACCAGTCTTGGCCTAGCTAGACCCACCTTAAATTCACCCAGCCCATGCCCTAAACTACAATAAATGAATAGCTTCCCCTAATTTCCCACTTTGAGCTCCTACTAAGACTCCATCAAGTTATGTCCTCCATACTGTAACAGATCCAAAATTTTGAGTTTGCATGATTGACAGATTTTTCTGGTGCTCTTATAGGAAGTCAACAGCTGACACTACAAATAGCAGACAGGAGAACAGAGATCAGTGAGGAGACTCCTGAAGGGGTGCTGGAGGCAGATGGGGATAAACTACAGTGGAGGCAGCAGGAAAGGAGAGGAGTGATTAGACTTGGATACATTTTGCAGTTAGAACTTTCTGGAGACTTACATAGCTGTGTAGGGGTTTATGGAATGAGAAGAAAACAAAATATCTAAATTTTTATAATTTTTTTAAATTATCAGGATTAATTTTAACCTGGGTACCACATAATGGTAGTGCCATGTACTAAATAGAGAAGCTACAGGAAGGTCAAGTCTGGTAATGGAGGGATAAACAAGAATTGCTTTCCAGGCATGTTTAATTTGAAAAGCCTATTAACCATCAATTGGAGCTATGCAATAGGCATTTGGAATTATGCTACTGTGGAGATGTCACAGTCATTCAGTTTACAATCAGCTAACTTGGGTGATTTTCAAGGCTACTAAGGAACTAAGGGAAACAAGAAGTGAGAGATAAATTTGCAAGGGCCATGCAAAGGCAGCTAAATGCTATTTTTATGTTTGAGCAAATGTTATCTTTGGGATATGAAATGGAAAGATCTCAGAATAAAAATTATGGAACGAAAGGAGTAACAATTGGGAATACATATAGTGCTAAAGACAAATTGAAATTGCTACTAAGAAGTGCTCTAAAAGTATTACTTGTAGGATTTTCTCTTTATATCCATCTGACTTGTTTCTGTCCCACAGAGGAGAAAATCACCAATTTATCGCTTTCGGCAAGCACATGTATATTCAGAATTGCCACATTGCTTTGCTCTTTAGGAAGGCAAAAAATACACCGCGTGGGACAAACCTGCAACTGGAATTATAAATATTGTGATATGATTGTGCTGTCATTTGAAATTAATGAAACCATAACATCATATTAGTTAGGATTCTTACTCATATTATTTTGTCTGATTAGTATGTCTAGGTGAATTTTTAAAGTCATTTTTACAGTAATTTCAAGCACAGTACATTCACAGGTTATATGCACCCACTGAGGCCATTTTAAGAGTTTCAGTGTTTTATAGCCTTACAAAGACAGATGCAGCAGTTAGTGAAATTATCAGAATGTGACTTACAAACACCAGTGAGGGAGAAGAGGAATCAGTGATTCTACAAATCAATATCATTATCATACTTTCAAAGCATACTGAGCAAAGACTAGATTTAAGAGATGCAAAGAAAAAAAAAATAGAACATTAATTTGCATCAGAATATTCATGGGCTCAATTCTTCTCTCTCATTTCCAATTTTTTGAGATCTTTTTCTAACTTACTCTTCCTGTAGTTTCTCCTGGCATTAATCTATCATATACATGGTGACTAGAGTTAACCTTCCCAATAGCAGTATTTTCGCTGTGATTCTTTGAGTCCTCAGCAGCTTACTCATACCCTATAGCATCAAATCCAAAGTTTGACCTGTAATTCAAGACCCTCTGCAATCCAGAAGAATCTGCTTCCTAGCCTTCCCTCTCATAATCTGTCCCTCTATTCAGATGTATCTCTGCAATTGCCTCTGAATAGGTCTTCCCCTATCTACCTCCCCCTTTTACTCATAATCTCAAAAAAAGATCACACCACCCTCAAAACCAAATTCCTTTTCATTCTTCTTAGCTCATAATAGCCTCTTTGTTTTCAGCCTTTCATACTACACAGTGTGTCTTGTATTTTAAGGATTTGTATGAAAATGAAGTATAAAATATGCTTAATTAAACCTATCCCTTTATCTATTTTTTTTAATTTTTTTAACGTTTATTTATTTTTGAGACAGAAAGAGACAGAGCATGAATGGGGGAGGGTCAGAGAGAGGGAGACACAAAATCTGAAACAGGCTCCAGGCTCTGAGCTGTCAGCACAGAGCCTGACACGGGGCTCGAACTCACAGACCGTGAGATAATGACCTGAGCCGAAGTCGGCCGCTTAACCAACTGAGCCACCCAGGCGCCCCTAAACCTATCCCTTTAAAACTTGTATCAACATTCCATAGTCATAATTTGATGGTTTCCAACTAAAAGTGTGGACAGTGAGAGTGCAAAGAAGACACTGATTAATTTGTTAATGCCTACAAACTTAAAGCTTGAACTTAACAAGTTTCAATGATTATGTCCCTTGGAATTTGCCAAAAGTTTTTTCAGTTTAAAAGAATTGAGTTGAACATGAAAGTAAAGTAGAGCTCATAATAGAGATTATACAAGCAAACAAGCCTCTGGCCCCCTGGCTTTCCTCATCCAAGGAACCTCAGTCAATTCGACTCAATGAACAGACAGACATATGAACCATCTCTGCTGAATGCAAGGTACTAGATGGGCTGTGCGTCAATGATCACAACAAAGCTAGAGCCCTTAAGTAGCATGCACTCATAACTGCTTGCACCCTCCAATGGCAAAGATTTCATCTGCTTTATAGAATCAGGCAAACTGAAAAACAGAGGTCATGAGAATATTTCTAAATAAGATAGGATGTTGAGGTGGTTAAGAATTACGTAGTTACGAACCCAGTGACAAGAAAAGAAAGGATGCGACAAACTCAATGGCAAAAACTTGAAAGCTGTGACTTCTAACAGATACAGCTACTAGTCAACAAAAGACTCAAGGACCACTGGCCGCCCTGGATCTGGACAACCCAAGAGCATAATATATATAAAACATCTATGGAAAATAACCTTTTTTTCTGGACAAGAGAACATATTTATCTCACTCCTTTCACCCCCAGAAATAGGCCTTTTTGTTGAGTAAATAGCAGTAAGCCATTTTGACCTCTATTTTCCATGGTAGGGCAGAGACCCCTACATTCTAAAGAAAGTGAGAATAGCTGTCAGGATTTTTTTTATCAAGAATGTGTTTGTAAGCTCAGGACCAGAGCTGAATTATTTGGCACAACAGAGGAGATTTGGGATGCCGTATGGGAAAGAGATAAAGAGAAATCAGATATCTGGCAGCTGAAGAGAGGGACTTTGGAAAGGAAAACAGGCAGATGTAAAGGGAAATTTAATTTTGTTTCTATTGACTGACATGTGATATAAATCCTCTTCTTGATCTCCTTTCTAAATATTCTGTAGTATCTACATTTCTTAAATATGTGTTTAAGAATTTTTATTTTACTTTGCTACTTTAAATTTTTCCATGGGTGCTTAGGAAATTCTCAGGGGAGATAGCAGGAAGGCCACAGTTAGGTTAAAGACGGAAGATATGGTAGTGTGATAAACAGCCTCCAAGATGGCCCCAAGCGATTCTCATCTCCTGGTGTTCATGCCCTTGCAAAATCTCCTCACACAATGTAACCAACAGGATGTCATGAACATGATAGTGTGTGTGACATGTGACTTCCAAGGCTAAGTTACAAAAGATACTGCAGCTTCCAACATGCCCTATGTTACCACTCATTCTGGAAGAAACCAACTGTCATTTTGTGGGTACACTCAAACAGTACTATGAGGGGGCCCATATGGCAAGAAACTGAGGCTTTCTGCCAATATCCAAAGCTTATTTGCCAATGATGTGGGTGAGCCACCTTGGTAGTAGATCTTCTAGTTCCAGTCAAACCTTCAGATGACTATAGCCCCAGCCAAAATCTATATGACAATGTCATGAAAGAAAGCAATTCAGAGCTATCCAGATATGCTGTTTCTGAATCTCTGACCCACCAAAATTGTGAGGATGAAAATGTTTTAAATTTGGGAACAATCAGTTATGCGACAATAGATGACTAATACTGGTAGCTTCCTATTATCTCACAGATTCCATTACTGTGATTAAAGGATAAAATTTAGCTCATTGGAAGGACCAAGAGTTTTGGATTTCCATCATGAATCCACTTCTAGTTTAGCCACTTACTAGCATAGGATTTTTAAAAAGTTTTCTGGGGTACCAGGGTGGCTCAGTTAGTTGAGCATCTGACTCTTGATTTTGGCTCAGGTGATGATCCCAGAGTCGTGGGATCAAGCCCTGCATTGAGCTCCGGGCTCAGCATGGACCCTGCTTAAGATTCTTTCTCCCTCCCTCTCTTTCTCTCTCTCTCTCTTTCTCTCTCTCTCTCTCTCCCTCTCTCAGTCCTCTGCTGCTCCTCTCCCCACTTGCGCTCTCCCTTTCTATCTCTGTAAAAAATAAATAAATAAAAAGTTTTCTGATACTCTGTTTCCTCATAATTAAAATGAAGTTTGTGTTTTTTGAGAAGATGGTAAGGTATATAAACCATCTAGTATATAGTTTGGCACTCTTAATATATGTTTATTAAATACTGACTACTAAAACAATGCTAATTGTTAATATATTTTCAGTGTTACTGAAACTCCTTAAGGTGTAATGAAATCATCTAGGCATACAATAGAACATTTAATTCAGGTAATTCCTACAATATTTGGGTACTGTGCACTTACTAAAACAACCGACCTTACTGAAACCTAATAATATTCTGAAGGTCCATATATGCTCCTGATGCAGAAGATGCTAGGGGCCCTGAAGATTGCATTTGCCACATTTAGTGATCTGTCTTGATGCCCTACATCCCCTTTATCAGGGGATGTGTTCCATGCTACACTGTGCTGTATGATGAGGCCTTACAGCTGCAACTTTTTGTGAGGGCTGACCTTGGGTACTGGAGCTATCTCACCCTGACCTAGAACCAGAAGTTCTGGAGAGTTTACTTTCCTTGAGGCAGCCTACATACAGTCCCTGGTCCTGGATTATGAAAGGACAGTTCCTGTGCTTTGAGACAGGACAAACTCAGAGGTAAATTTTATTCTCCAGGGCTCATCACAGGATCAAGCTGAGACTGGGACTTCACCCGAAATTGAATCCCTGCTTACCTTCTTCCCCTTTCCTCTTCTACTTTCCTGACCCCTCACTGGCAATTCCTGGGAGCCCTTCCTAAATCCCTTGCACTGGAATCCTTGGATCAAGGTACTTCTCAGAGAGTCCAAGCTAAGGCACAGAACTTAGGGTGGGCTTGACCTCTCCCAGACACTTTTATTTTCTGTCTTTAGGAATAAATGTGAATGATTAACACAGAGTCAATTCAATTATTGATCTGATTACTTGGAAATTAGCATAGATAAAAGGGGTTGTTTATTTTTTTGCAAGTTCAAAATTCCTAGAAATGCCACTGCTTCCAACCTAGCTGACAGACAGGTAATTGTGTTATAAGCAACATTGGTGAGAGGAATACTGTTTCTAGTTAAATTTCTAGCTAAACTATGTAATGCAAATAACATACTCAGTGATAATAAGGGGAGTAATGAATGAATATATAAGCAATAATGCATTTTATACAACTCTAAAATTTCTTCTCAATAAAATTACAAACTCAGAATCACTCATTGCTCTCAAGAGAATGGAAAAAAGATTAATATGTAATGAGCACTGCAGCCATGCCACGCAATATCTTAAAATGTTTTATATGTCCTTCAATTTTCATACTCATAAAGAAGGGGCCCCAGTTAATGAAGGATCTCAGAGTCAGAATGTTTGATCAACTTGTTTGTGGTTACAAAACTGGTACTAAAAAAATGGATTCAAGCCAATGTCTGTGTATACACCAAAATCAGGCTCTTTCCATCCACAGTTATCTGTCATCAGTAAGAAAAATGCTGATTCAATCACACTGTCACCACACAACTCATATAAAATAGTTTTGAGGGAGTCTGATTCCTAGAGGACTCTTCTTAGTATGCAAATTAAAGAATGTTTTCAAGTCCTATCCATGTATTTCAGACCATATGGAGTCACTCTCATGAATTGGCCAATGCAATACTAGGATTCTGTGTGATATGCCTACATCTAGATTAGTCCTATGCTTAAACATATAATATAAATGTATTAATATTTTCAGCTCTCCTTCACAGAATGTTACTTCCCCATCTCATATTGATTATCTAGGTTTGAAATGAAAGTGAGAACGCCAACACACCATTAGGCATATTTGTCTTACTGCCCAAATTGTTTGGATTAAGTTCATTAGTAGATATATTTCCAGAGCAGTGAATATTCAGTCAATAGATCTACAAGGGAACTTAACAAAGACATAAGTAATGTGGAAAGATTGAGATAAGATATGGTAGATATTTCACTTGAGCAATGAAACATGAAAATGCTCTCAGGAGGGGTGCCTGGGTGGCTCAGTCGGTTTAGCATCCGACTTCGGCTCAGGTCACGATCTCAAGGTCTGTGAGTTCGAGCCCCATGTAGGGCTCTGTGCTGACAGCTCAGAGCCTGGTGCCCACTTCGGATTCTGTGTGTGTGTCTCTCTCTCTCTCTGCCCCTCCCCTGCTCATGCTCTGTCTCTCTCTCTGTCAAAAATAAATAAACATTAATTTTTTTTTAATTTAAAAAAAAAGAAAATGCTCTCAGGAAGCTAGGGAAGTTTTGAATTATGTTGATGGAAGATTCCATTTAATTATTTTGACCATTCTTCTAGCCCTGCTCCATTCTCTGAGTTGTGAGGACTTATTCTAGTTCTACTAACCCATATTTACTTCTTTAGCCCATTTCAGATCCCTGTTTCTGGACTGGGCATATAATTTTACAATATACAGCAAAAAGTCTTTAATGATGGGTAAAGGGGGGCGCCTGGGTGGCTCAGTCAGTTAAGCGGCCGACTTCGGCTCAGGTCATGATCTCACGGTCCGTGAGTTCGAGCCTCGTGTCAGGCTCTGTGCTGACAGCTCAGAGCCTGGAGCCTGTTTCAGATTCTGTGTCTCCCTCTCTCTGACCCTCCCCCATTCATGCTCTGTCTCTCTCTGTCTCAAAAATAAATAAAACATTAAAAAAATTTTTTAAAAAGTGATGGGTGAAGGGTTTTAGAATTTTTTTTCTCCAAAAATTCTACTTCCCCTACAGAAATTTTGCTTAAGAAACATCACATCAATGACCCAGAAATTTCTTATCCCCATGAAATTGATTATTGTATGCCCTGCTTAAATAGAGCATCTTCCAGTTCTATACTAAAAAATATTCTAAGATATATGCAAAAAGGCCTTTGTCTATCAAGTCCTGAGCTAAATATTTTCATAAAAGCTACATGGCTTTAATATGCACTTTAAAAAAATATTATTTGGAGGATGAACACTGAAGTAACAGTATGGTAGTGAGAAGACAGAATTGAAAGACTGTGTCTTATAAAATTAATCATTGATCAAAACGTGATCAAATGTTTTCACCACCTAATTGTTTGTCTATTATTCATTTGACATTCTGCAAGAGTTCAAAAATACATATGAATAGCAAAAAGAGGAAGCAAGCACAGTGATTATTTGAACAAATGTTATGTTGATTTTCAATGAAAATTTTCTCTGAAAAGATCCAATATTCTATTGACTTGATATTCTTAGACATGATGTTCTAAGAGAGGATGGCCCAGATGTTAAATTTTAGGCATGCTGTAAGTATCTTGTTAAAAACCTAGCATGCTATATCCTACACCTCTTGTGCCCCATTTCATACACTTTCTGCCCACCTTTTCCTCCACCCTTTGCTGTGGTAACCAGACCCTAACCTCTCTTGCTTGCATGGAACTTACATTCTCTTGGGATTGGGATGGAGAGCACCTAATAAAAGGGTAATGATAAAAACTAAAGTAAAAATGTTACCATTTAGGGGCACCTGGGTGGCTCAGTCGGTTAACTATCCAACTCTTGATTTTGGCTGAGGTCATGATCTGAAGGTTCCTGAGCTCGAGCCCCACATCAGGCTCCATTCTGACAGTGCAGATCCTGTTTGTGATTCTCTCTTTCTGCCTCTCTCTTTCTCTGCCCTTCCCCAAATGTATGTGCATTCTCTCTCTCTCTCTCTCTCTCTCTCTCTGTCTCAGAATTAATGAACTAAAAAAACATTACTGTTTAATGGTACAGAGAGTGGGAGGTTATTTTATATCTGGTTAGATAGGAAAGATCTCTCTGAGGATTCTGTTTTTAATGTAAACTTGAGATCTGCTTATCCATTTAAGATTTAGGAGAAGAGCTTCTTGGCAGAGAAATCAGAGAGTGGAAAGGGCTATGATCAGAGTAGTAAAAGAAGAAGACCAGTATGGTGGTAGCACAGGAAAAAGAGGGTGAGCATGATAGAAGAAGATATTTTTTTTGATGTTGTCTATTTTCAACTGTAAATATCCAGTACTTATCTGTATTCTACCTCATGCTTGCTTTACATAAATTTTTTTCTTCAAATCTTCTGATGAAAGGAAGGTCCAAGAAGACAGTTTATATTTATCCTTTGGCTTCAAGAACCTCTGTCACACTCTTGAATATCTCAGTGTGGCAAACATGGCTAGTTTCTAGCCAATACCTCTTGTCCTCTCCTTAACAACAAACCTCAACATGGCCTTTTGTAGCAACGTGGATGGAACTGGAGAGTGTTGTGCTAAGTGAAATAAGTCATACAGAAAAAGACAGATACCATATGTATTCACTCTTATGTGGATCCTGAGAAACTTAACAGAAGACCACAAGGGAGGGGAAGGGGGAAAAAAGTTAGAGAGGGAGGGAGCCAAAGCATAAGAGACTCTTAAAAACTGAGAATAAACTGAGGGTTGATGAGGGATGGGAGGGACGGGAAAGTGGGTGATGGGCATTGAGGAGGGCACCTGGGATGAGCACTGGGTGTTGTATATGGAAACCAATTTGACAGTAAATTTCATATTAAAAAAATAAAATAAAATTCTCAGAAACTGTAAAAAATAAAATAAAATAACAAACCTCAGATTTTGTGTAGAGTGTTCATATGCTTGGTTAAATTTATTTATCTTCCCAGATTTCATTGCAGCTAGTAGTGGTGACTGACCTAGTTCTGATCAATGAGATGTATATAGATGTTGTTATATAGCATTTTTAAAATTGACAAGTTTCAAGTGCAATGTATTTTCATCATTAACAATTCCCCTTGTTCTCTCCCATATCCCTTCTTCCTGCCTTGAACATGGTCACGATGCCCAGAGGTGGATCAGGCCACTTACAATCATGAGAATGAAAACTACACACCACCATGGTGGAGCAGAAAACCAGATGGTTCCTGAGCCCCTGTTGGAATCATTACACTGCTGGACTGCTTGTCCTATCTTCTTCATGCCTGAAGAGAAAGAAAAGCTCTTATGTGCTTAAACTATTATTAGCTGAGGAAAACAAAACAAAACAAGACAACCCAGTTGCCTGCATTGGAAGAATTTACAATGCAATTAGGGAAGCAATATAAAAAAATTAAGAAGTAATGTATATTCAAATCCAAATGCATATATATCAGCTGGAATATATGTTAATTTAGAAAATATTAACTTCCATTATGATATTCAGGGTCTGTGCTGATTTCCTTACCATGCTGGAATTTATAGTAGGCACTCAATACATTTAGTAAACTAATAAAATATATAAATACTTAATGACTAAAGTATTTGGGATTACTCACAAAAGGCTTTGTAGAGAAAGTAAATTTTGAAAGAAATGAAGGTGATATACAGACAGAGGATAGAGATGGCATTCCAGGTAGGATAAGAATGGCACATTGAAACATCAATTGATGAGCATCACTTTGTGGGTAAGACTGAACATGCTAATGCTTTTGGAGATATGAAAAGAATACAGAGAGACTTATTAGATTAGATAAATGTACTAAAAGTAATTTCTTTTTCAATGGATGTTCTAAACCTTACAATTAGATCTGACAATGAGAGGAGAATAAAAGCTCCTTAGACAACAAGAAAATGCTCTACCTGAGAAGGAAACTTGCCTGTGTGACATGAAAAACAAGTACAATTATAATTCAAGACAGAGTATTATTGGATAACCATGCCTGCCAAGCCACACACACACACACACACACACACACAAATGATAAAATGGCTATGGCATAAAAGAAATCCAGAAGATTTATCTGCACATTTTAATCCATATGTGATATAAGAGATATGCATACAAAATCACCGTCAAGAACTGTGAAGGTACTTAGATTTTACTGTAGTTGCAAGCTCACAAGTTAGCCCGACACAGTTTCATGGGTACTAATAGAAGACACAAGGTTCTAAGTTAGAGATAAAGAATGGTTTATTAAATATAGCAAAAGAAGTAGCACATTGTGTGCTGGTTGCCTCAACCTTAATTACTACAGACCGACATGAAGAGGACCAGATGTCATCTATGTATATAGTGGGGTACATTATAAGAAAGGAACTTTAGTCTTAGGGAACTTAAGTCATTTATAGTTGGTAATAAACATGCCTGCCCTTTGATCCAAAGGGAAATACTATTTATTTCTTCCAAAATAGTCCAGAAAAGATAACTGAGGAGCAAAAAACAGTCAATACCTCTTCTCACAAGAAATTCAGAAAGGTCAAGGTCAAGACATGGAGAACTGTCTCACAACAATTATTTGAAAATATCTGGAGAAAAGCAAGTAGAAAGGCTATAATACAATAAAAAAAGAATCTTAAAATTGGGAACAAAATGTTAATTAAAAAATAAAGACAGTGACTGAGATAGGATGACTTCAAAAGTGATAAGAGGGGAAAAATAGAAAAGATAAAAGTGAGAGAAAAGGAGAACAAAGAACTCAAGAATGAGAAAGGTTGGAAATACTGCCAAACCTTTACCATGTAAAATAATATTTATGTATATTCTGTTAAATTCAATTCTAAAATCATTTATTGAGCACCAACTCCGTGAAATTCATCCTGGTAGGAGTTGGGAAAATTAAAACAAAATAGACATGATTTATTCCTGTATTTGAGGAATATACATACATACCTGCAACCAAAAGTTTCCATAATAAAGTTGATCTTTAAATATTTAGTATTTTTGTGAAAACAATGAAATATTGGGGATTTTTTTATTAGCTACTAAAACCTGGCTTCATGTGGTCATTAAAAATGAAAGTACCATCTACAAAAGCAGCAGTCCTAAGCTGCGAACGGCAACCAGGTTTTCAAACATTAGGATAAAGTTCACTTAAAAGGTGGAATATTGTCTTTAGCAGCAAAACATTATGTGAACCAGTTCACTGAAGAATCACCCAGTAGATTTCACACAAATAGTTCTGCCTCATCCTCACTGTGAACAATGTTTTCTTTGGAAAGTGCAATGATTTTTTTCCTAAAAATATGTTAATTTGTTATAGGACATATTATTGGTACTTTCAAATTAATAAATATTTGCGGTAAAATTGATAGATATTACCCACGTAAATAGGAGCTCTTTGGTGTTCTCACCAAAAAGGTTAAAAACTTCGGGCTAAAGAATGGCTTTTTCTTAAAAAAAAAAAAAAAAAAAAAAAAAGAACACTTGCTATTATAGATGGAATTGCATCCCCCATAAAATCGAGTATTAAAGCCCTAAACCCCAACTTGACTGTATTTGGAGATAGGGCAGTTAAATAGGCAATTAAATGCGGTCCTAAGAGTAGGGCTCTCATGCAATATTACTTGTGTCTTTATAAAAAGAGGAAGACGCGTCAGGGGTGTGGGCAGAGAAAAACTACATGAGGACACAGCGAGAAGGCAGTCATCTGCAAGCCAAGGAGTGAGGTCATAGGAGAAACCATCCTTATCAATACCTTGATCTTGGACTTCTCACCTCCAACTGTGAAAAAATAAATTTCTGTTGTGTAAGCCACCCATTCTGTGGTATTTTGTTATAGGCAGCCCTAGCAAACTAATATCTTGGCTAATAATTAATTGAGTGCTTACCGTATGCCTAGCATTGTTCTAAAAATTTTATCTGGATTTCCTTATGTAGTCATCACCCCAATCCTGGGCAGACAAGTAATAATATTATTCCCGTTTCACAAATAATAAACTAAGGCGCAGAGTGGCACACGTCACGAGTAGCACCAATATTAAATCAACCTTTTGAGTACTTTCTCTTGACCTCCACCTATATTGCCTCTCATGCCGCTTTAAACAAACCTGTAAGTACTTAGGCCTCCCAATTAGGCCTTTGGTATAGTAGTTTGGGGAGGTATTAGGCCCAGGCCCAAGACAGAAGTCCCTTTTCTAAAATAGTGTTGTGACTTTCCTTATATTTGGCAAAAAAAAAAAAAAAAAAAAACCTACTGTGGCCAAAAGCCTAAAGATTTTATGGATTCAGTATCTATCTAGGAGCAACATAATTAACTAGTAAACCAAAAAATAAGTTTTAATCTTCAACATCTTGTGCTTTAGTAGCACTACAAACATTTGATCATGACAAGGAACCATGACAATTTGAAGTTTTTTCACCCCCTGGGCTGTACAACTGTTTTGGAGCATGTTGTGCATACACCCTCCTTGGCACCATTCATTCTTCAGCACTTCTCCCAGTTTGCAATGGTATATTTATTTCTTTGTTTTATTTTCTTGATCTGTGTACCAGATACTGCTTGAGCTCTTTCTGTATCTTTTTGGTTCACCTTTTTACTCAAGCTGTTGAGGCAGCAACCATGTGCAGGTGTGGCCTACAAGCGCCTTTCCTCACATGCACTATTTATCTACTGCTTTCTCTACCACCACTTAATGGGATGATTTCAGGAATCAGCTGACCCATTCCAAAATGTGGAACTACAAAGGAGTTTAACAACACATGGGGGACAACCAGTGGATATCTAAGGCAGCAAGCCTGAGATACATTCTAAATGGCTTCGCAGGAGGCCCCCACTGAGACTGAGTACAGTTCAATGATATACCATTCCTTTCTTCTGCTTCTCTCACTCAAGTGTGTCCCCTACTCCAAATCCTTTGGTTTTTGCTCCCCAAATAAGCCTGTATCTAAACCTTTGTCTCAGCTTTGTTTATGGGGCAATCCAGGCTGAGGCACTACTTATCTTGTCCACTTGGCTCTAAGCTCCATAAGAAGGAATACGTTTGGCTTCCTCACCATTAGTAGAAAGATGGCATATAATAAGCATTTGTGATGTTTAGATTCATAGAAGCAGCTATGACCTCACATAGCTTGTGGGTCAAACCCCCACACGTTTCCATGTATAATTCCACTAGGAATTTCTTTACATTTACAAAATACCTCCCAAAGATCTGAAATCATTCACTCCTGGCCCTAATATATATTTTTCAAGCAGGAATTATTTTTATCACCCTTCCAATTCCTAGAAAAGATCAGTTGTAGTAGAAAAATGGGAGACCTGAATTGGGAAAGGGTGAAGAATGAGAAAAGAGAGATAAATTAAGAGGAGGGTGTTAGAGGAGGACAAGAAGAGGATGTGACCACCAGATGACCCAGGATCTGGACCCAGGCAATCAGAGGCTCCTCGACCTCTCCCTTGTCCTTGGAATGTATGTTCTGCCTACCATTACCACAGCTGGAGCTGTTTTCAAGGACACAGCCTCAAGAGAGCAATGTGTTGTTGTGACCTCTGGATGGTATACGTGACTAAACACAGGCCTGTATACAAATTTATAAGATTCTGGCAGATGGGTGTAGAGATCTACTCATCTTGCAGTGCCCGAGATAAGCCTTGTGGGGGGAGTTCCCTTGCTTACTAAATCTGCCAGCTACCAAACTGGAGTTGTCTGCCTCTTTCTTTGGTCTCTGGTCTCTCCTTGACCTCTATGTACTGGGACCAGTTTGTGGTCTGAGATCCCCAGGGCCACTCTGAGGAAGGGCAACCAGGGTGGCCTATAGGGGTAGAAGGCAGAGGGGTTGCACAAGGGTGTATCTTGGAAGCCTAAGGGTGCAAGATAAAGGAAAGGTTGGACATGTGCACAGCTTGCTTTGTCCTTTTACTACTGCATCTTTAGGGATAAACAATTATCTTCTTGAAAATGATCAAATAAGCCCTAGGATGAAACTGATCAGAAGCGTCTCGATTGGACTGTTGTGATAACTACACCAGTAGGAGAATGACAGAACGAGAAAAATTACGGTTTGGGAAAGGAAACATATTATTTGGAAAGAAAGCTAGGAAAAAAATGAAACAAAAATAAAACCAAGATTTCTGAGGCGGGTTGTGGGGAGAGGACAAATTAAACAAAAGAGCTGAGTTATCACTGACTGCAACTCAGCAATGAAAAGAAAGATATAGAAGTGTGCCTGAAAATTTATTTTTTGACTTTTCCCCCCTCCAGTTTCTAGTATTGTTGCCATTGTTTTTTTTTTTAAACCTCCCCGGTATGGCTCCCTGCCGTGACAATAATTTCCCTAGAATTAACAAACAAAAAAGATAGGTTTTGTCTATCTCTAACACATCAGATAACTGAAAAAAATGTAGGAGGCAATTTGCTGAGGAAGAGAATAAAGTTTATGTGTAATGTTAAAATAATACTTCATCATGCTGTTCAAACCTGCCACAAGTTGGATAGGATGACCGCACAGGAAGCACTTGGCCGATTTAAAGCTTCTCTTTGCCATCAATGCCTATCGTTAAAGGGCCTCTTGGCAGTCACTCATTGAGGTCCAGGTGGTGTTTCTGTAATGGGCCAGGGATGGAATTTGATCTCACAAAATGGATGTGGATTTAGTCTTGGAAAACTGTGGATGCACAGTCTTCTGGCATGCTACCAGTAACCCTGATTATTAGATATTCCCATTCTCAATTGATAGCAACTACTATCTTTAGCCTCTCCACCTCCACTGTTCCACCTATGAAGACAATCACCAAGTCCTGTCCATTAGACTAGATAATAAAATTCACTTTGTTCTGTGTCTCCAAGGTATAAGTGTATTATATTTTAGCACGTATATCTTGTTGTGATTGATATGTCCATCTCTTTTTTAAAAATTTTTTAACGTTTATTTATTTATGAGACAGAGAGAGACAGAGCATGAGCAGGGGAGGGGCAGAGAGAGAGGGAGACACAGAATCCGAAACAGGCTCCAGGCTCTGAGCTGTCCGCACAGAGCCTGATGCGGGGCTCGAACTCACGGACCGCAAGATCATGACCTGAGCCGAAGCTGGACGCTTAACCAACAGAGCCACTCAGGTGCCCCTATGTCCATCTCTTTAATATACCATATCTTTTATGAAGATAATGGTGCCACACGGTAAGCTCCCCCATAGTCAGTTTTTGCTCAAACACTTCCAGTCATGACTACTCAATGAGCCACTTAGAAATGGATGTGGCTTCTTTAGATGTAATGACTTATTCATTATTGGAGGTTTCATATAAGACTAGACTGGGAAGTTCCTTAGGTCCCCCCAAGCCACAAATTTTATGTTTCTATAATAAATAACGCAAAGCCAAAAACAAAGACACATTCTCTTTGCATACATATCCACAGTATTACAAGTGCTACTCTCCTACTCAGTGTGCTATGCAGGGTGTAATAAACCATGTGCTCATCATATACACTCACTAAGTTTGTGTTATGAAAGATAATCCCTCAAAGGTATGTGTCTGCTATTTAGTAGTAACCTCATGTAAAGCATTTTGATTTTGCAAAATGAGAGTATTATTTAATATCCACATTTATTTACTGGTCTTCTTTCTGTGTTGAAAAGGCACCAGAAAGAGAGTTGGCTAGCAATAACCTCCAAACATTTTTAATGAATTAGAGAATATGAATGAAAAGGGGCTAAGATAATACAAAGCTAAAGGTCAACTTAAAGTTTATAAAAAACACAACTCATCAACCAGAGATGTGTTTGCATAGCTGTGAATTCAGAAGGCTGTATATGATCTGTATTCTACCTCAAGGTATTTATTTTGTCCATGTGTGATAAAGAATAAGCAATGCATCACATTTCATACACTTTCATGCATTTGACTTGGCATGGCTTTAATCTGATTAAAACAAAACTACAGTTGATTTTTAGAAGTGTAAAAACGCTTCACTTAAGAACTTAAAGAGCTCATCTGCTGAAAGCTTCAGTGTTTCTCATTCTTGTGAACACCTATAATGCCTAAATAATCCTTTCTGTGGTGTAATTTTCTTCATAAGTATGATGGATCAATATTCCCTGTAGATCAAAATAGCTACTCCAAGAAAGAAAATTACTTGAGACAGCTATATTATGGAAAAGCTAAGTACATGCAGTAGATGGGGAAAAAAAACATAATTCTTTGCCCTCTCCTCTATCCATACATCTTGCAATGTGACTTTGCTATTCCTCTCCCTAAAGAGACTGAGTCTTTTTCCCTTCCCCTTGAATCTGGACTGGCCTTGTCACATTTTGACCAACAGATTGCAGCGGAAGTCACAATATGCCAGTTCTGAGACTCAAGAGACCTTGCACACTCATTTCTGCTCTTTCTCAAAACCTTGAGACCATCAGGAAGATAAGCCCAGGCTAGCCTTCTGGATTGTGACAGACACATGACCCAGCCAACAGCCAGCCAACTCCAAGACATGTGAGTGAAACCATCCTAGATTAGCCAGCCTCCAGCCAACCTGTAACTGACCATGACATATGCTCAAGTCCTAGAGAGATCAGCCCAAACCAGAACTGTCCAGACTAGTGAGCTTATTGTTTTTTCCACTACATTTTGTAGTGGTTTATTACACAGCAGTAGATAACCTATAAATGACAGCTGTCTGAAAGAGTGTTGCTTAAAAGAGGCAACAAAAGAAAATGATGTGATCAAGTGAAGTAAGGGAGTGCCGGAAGATTTTTTTTAACTGCTGAAATTCAATAACAAATCCCAATTTTTCAACATGCAACTGATTCTAGAAATCAAGTGCAATTGATGTGGCTATTTGTAAAAGAAAAAGGAGTTAGCAGAGAAATTATTATAGGCAGGAAAATGATTGAAAGTCTGAAGTACCAACAACAGAAAGATCAGTAGAAAACAGAAACCACATAAGCTGTGATTGTCACCTGGTAAATATTGATTAAGGAAAATGGAAACAAAAAGTGTAAAAAGCACAGGCTGAACATAGGTGTTGACTGTGGGCCCAGCTCCCACACCAGAGATTATTGCACATTTCTTAGCATTGTGTTCAGGATGAAATCACAGATTCTGTGAAGCTGTTAAAGCAATGTCGTAATGTTTTTGTTTCCCAAGCGGGGAGAGTTCTCTATTTAAATCACTATCACTCTGAAGAGCTGTGTTAGTGAGCAGCATAGGAGACCTGGGGAAACTTGCCATCTTGGATTTACTCACTACCCTCCTGTTTTGTCCTTTAACATTGAGGTTTTCATCACTTAAGAGAATAAAACCCACCTGTGTTAATTTTTTTACCTTTCACACTAGATTGAACAGTCAAGGCCATTTTCTTTAACATTTTCCTCACCCTCCCTACCTGCTTTTTCAATTCAGTTAGAGAGAGTCGTGAACTGAGAACTGTTTAAAATGCACAGTTCATAAATCTTTTGATGTGGGAACAATTCAATCCCCAAACCACATAGCTGCCAACTTCCACTTCTTCACCTTTGTTCTATATTTTGATTTGGGAAGACACAATGCTAAGAGAACATGATGTATCCTGGGGAGTGGGAGAGTATAAGCATCCATTACAAAGTACAGATAGTCTGAAGTGTGATTTTAAACTTGTTATTAATCCCCCTTACTTCACTTTATTGAATTATTCTGTAGATCTATAAGCCAAAAGATGAGAAAAGTCAAAAAAGGTATTAAAGGCAAAGTGCTAAAAAAACAAAACAAAACAAACAAACAAAACACAGGTATAGTGCAAAGTGATCATTATTGATCAGGGCATCTCAATACCAAAAGGCTAGGGTCTGAAGGACAGTTGTGTATGGTTTCAGGTAATACATATATCTTCCTCCACACTTTGAAGCTGTTAGGCTGGAGATCACTGGCTTTGAGAATAGGCAATCTGAGGTGTCCTTCCAAGGAGGAAGGTATTTGCATACCAGTGAATAATAGATTAAGGTGAGGGAGCACTGAGGTTTGCCATCTGTTATGGTAGTACTCTTCTGAACTGTCCCTTTGTAGACTACCTAAGGAAGTCAAGAAACGGCCCTGGAGTTAAGGAATAAATTAGCTTCTGAAAGGATTATAAACCCTGTATGTAAAAAGTATGTAAGAAATCAAATGGCAAAGAGAGAGGCTGAAAAGGAAGGCTTTAGCTGTGTCTTTAACAGCCATTCCCTTAAAGAAAAGAAAAAGAAACTTGGAGAAGATTCAACAACACATAACATTTGTTAAATCTGAATGTTGGGATTTTTTTCTTTTCTATCTTTTCTTTATGTTTAAAATAGTTCATAAGAGTGTACATATCATAAAAAAGAAACAAAATGGAGTGAAATAATCTCACGGCCCACAATAGAACGAGCTGCCTCCTAGGAGATGTTTAATGATAATACAAAAAGAGATGTCTGAGTGAATAGGTAGGCCTATTTTCTGGCCTACTTCTGAATACCAGGTTTCAATGAGATTTAGAAAAAGACCTTTATCTGGCAGGGTGGTGAGTCTCCTACCTGTAACTCATATTTCCTGAATCTTCTTTGGTATAGGTCTGTTTTCCATGGTATGGTCACAAGAACGATCAATTACAACAGCAGCGGTGGAGCATAAATAATTCTCTGAATGCAATAGAGGTCTTATGTGCTTACAAACTCAGAAAAGAATCCCAATTTCTTCACCTGATAAAGTTTTTTTCTTTATCAAAATGATAAACTTGGTAGTTGGACTAATAGGAATTTGAATGAATTCCCTTAATAAAGGTATAAGGAAGCATCTATATACATTCTTGGTGAAAAACATTCTGATTACTTCCTTCAATTTGTTAGTCTACTGACATGTTAATATTGTCATGTGGAAAATAACCACGTGCTAAATCCAGATATTTGGTCTCCTCGCCCCTAAAGGATCTCTTCCTATAACCATGTCCCCTAGGTGCCAGCAGTATACCTGGATCTCTGCCCACTTGGCTGTGTGGTATTGCTTATCTAGAACAATGAGAGACCAGTTAAAAAGCAGCGAAGATCTGCCCTTCCCAAGTGTTTGCTAAACACAAAAAGGCAGGTGAGGAGCATACAGTTCGGTGAGCAAGAGGCCGTCAGCCTTACAAATATGTAGTTTGAAGCATTCGAAGGAACAAGGGCCCAGTAGGTGGCTGATCTGCTGCCTCTCTACTCTGTGTGGGCCCTTAAATCCTTTCCTTTGAGCTCCCTAATATAGCTCTTCTAAGGGATAACTATTTAAATAGAAAGCTCCCACTGTTTGGCAAGTCAAAAAGCATCAGTTCACTGTTCTAACAGCTCTACAGCAGCTCTGAAAACACAGAGATGGGTGAGCAGGAATCCCCAAAATAGTCTATTTGATCTACCAGAAGTCACTTAGTCACAGTGCTGCAATTGAGAAGGGAAAAGTCTTTCCTCTGGCCACTCCTTTTCATCATTAATATCCTCAGAGATATTCAAGTAATAAGTTAACTTGTAGAGAGTCTGCTTCTTGCTCACCTGCAAGTAGGACTTCCCAGTGATCCCATACTATAACGGTCCATTTATTTATGTTCCCGGCTGAAGTACTACGCAATGCCTTCACAGCCATGATGGGGAACCTCACTTCATTCATGGTGACATAATTATTCTAAAGAAAGATTGCAAAGTCTGCAAAAATCGGTCTTTAAATACTGTCAGTCAGAATTTAAAAACTTAATACAAACTGTGGGGTTAGATTCATTGGGAACTATGAAAGAAACGTGAGGCATTCAGGGGAAAATGAAATTGTAAAACAGCAGATACACAAATAATAAAAGCAAGTAGATAGTTTAGCACTCTGTGTTATTTTACATATGATAAATTCAGGGTTCAGATAAGGGAGAGATTACTTAGGAGCAAATAGATAAAAGTTTCACAGTTGATGACAAAAGAATTGAGGTTTGATGTGAGTACCAAGGGTTCAGTAAGATGGGATAGGTCTAATGGCAGGAGGAAAACACACTGTATGAGGAAAGGGGATAACCAGTGGGCACAGAAGGTGAAATGAGCTCGGAGTGTGTGTGTGTGTGTGTGTGTGTGTGACGTAGTTGTGGGTAGTGGAAAAGGGAGGAATGAAGACTGATGTATAAGGGTCAGCAAAACTCAGTCACAGTTTGTTGAAGGAAATTTTGGCTACAAATACAGTGGGCTTTCAATAACAGTAATGCTGTAGGAAATAAGGAGACATAAGTTTTGGAAATGCACTCACCTCTTGATAAATGGATAGTTGAAAAGAGCAGAAATTAAGCATGTAATACCACGTGTGGTTGAAAGTGATTTTTTTCCATTTGTCTCAGGTGTAGTAATGGAAGAAAGAAGTAAGAGCCATTTTTTCTCTAATTCTACTGTGACTATTCACAATTAACTGAAAAATACTAAAGGAGAACAAAACTGAGGCTAGAGAAAAGCATGGATGAAGAACAAGTGTCATGTACGAATTTGAAAAATTTGACCCGATTACTTAAAGTCTTCCTAAAATATATGAAACGTTCAAATGATTTTTTTCCCTTATACAGTTGAAGGGAAACAGTTTAAGCCTTTGTCTTCGTGGTAACAGGACATCACAGCAAGAAATGAAAGAAGTACCAAATGTTCCCAGTGCTAGTTGACACTAAAGAATTTCTAAATGCAGCCTCAAAGGGTTTTTTGTTTGTTTGTTTGTTTGTTTGTTTTGGTACTGCTTGTTAACTTAAAGGATATGTAAAATCATTCTAGCTGTTAAATGATCCATCACAAAGAAATAGATATATAACCAAGACTTGTTTGAACACAGGACTATGCCATTGATGGTCAGCTCTGTCATTTAGACACAGGGGCACAATCCTCTAGAGCCAGACTTTTACATTTTGAGATAAAAGTATGAAGGAAAGAGTAAAGAGCCATTACCTAACCAATAATTCAATCTTCTCTTTTTCTTCCATTCTCATTTCTACCTGCATAGTACAATATATGGAGGTGATAGAGCCACACTTTAAATACCACTGCTGTTTGAGAAGATTTTAACTTGGTGATGTCCATCTTGCTGCAAGAGACTCACTGAGTAACATCAATTGATTTACTGAAAACAGCTTTGACCTAGTGCCAGGAAATTATGGAATACCCTTGTGATAAATTCCTCAAGTTGGGTAGCGGGTACAACACAATCTAACTTTAGCCATACTTAACAATTCTCTCCTTGATCTGCACAAGGAAAATGAATGAAAACATCATAATTTGACAAGGACAAAGGATGCATAGACAGTATAATGGCTCTCTCAGAGATTCTGACCTGACTAGCCCTGAAATGGATATTTTTATGACTTGACCCATATAAGGAAACCCAGGGGATAAGTTTAACATAAGGGCCACAACCCAAAAAGCAAAGATATTTCATATACATCCCCCTCTAGGTAACTAATGAAGCTAGAGATGTGTTTGTTTCTGGAATAAGAAAGGAATGAATGCTGATAATTTGGCTAGTCTGTTTTTTTATGGAGTAAAAAGTCTAACCGTTTTATAGCTTTTTTTTTTTCCTACACAGAAGTATTTAATTCTCAATGCTAAGTTATAAGCCCACTACACACTAGATATTGGCTTGTGGAGTTATTAAATCTTTGTATATTAAAGTGATAGATTTTTTCAAATATGACTTAATTATTCATTAAGATACCAGGAGTCATGGTCAAAAAATAAATGAGAAAAAATCTATTATCTACTAGCACTCTCAAACTTGATCTTCAGCCACAAATGGAATTTGATCCTTTAAAAGTCTTTCAATAGTGATTGAGTTTTGTTGGTGATTTAATTCAAAGGACACATCTGTGATTAGAATCCACTCACTTCACTACACAATAGCATTTTACCCCCCCGAGTAACGTTCACTGGAAACACACAAAAAGATTTATAGGTTCTATGGTTCCTTTTATAAACTTTGTGATAAAGCTATAATCTACTTTTGTAAACAGGATTTCTTTTCTGACTGATTCATAAAAAGCATAAGTGAATTTTATGATTAAATACATAAAATTTTCATGAGAAATATATATGGTTGCTACTGGATTCCATTTGTCTTCTTTTTATTTTTAAACAAATACAATCTTTGTAGTTTAGAAGCCCAAAAGGGTGCCACATTTAATATAACCAGGAAAGATCTTTTCATTTTTTTTATTTGCTATAGTTTGGTATCTTTTGAATTGATCACCGTAAATAGAATTGTCTTAGGTAATAATAACTTTAAATGGTATTTGTATCTGAAAAAAAGGCCAGAACAGAATTCTATATGCAAAATATGTTAGTAAGGTTGAGTTTTTCCTAGATCATCAAAGCAATACATCCTAATTATAAAACACTGAGGAAAGAAACATATTTAAGCAGACAATTTATCCATGGATTATATTTTCCTATCTCTTGTTCTTCTCAACTTGGTTTGGTATTCTTATGGTACTTTTATAATCTAAAGAGATATATTTAAATGTCTTAATTGTAGGGAAAACCATAATAGGAAGCAGCCCTGTCAAAAGAAAACACATTAAGGCAAGGGGGCATCATATGGAGATCTGCCACCTAATTCTTCCTTTCTAATTTTAGTAATATGGCTAAATAATATAAGGGACTCATCTAAGATCATTAACTAATACTATGCTTTGTTTTTCAGTATACACTGTCTATTTTGGGACATGCATTTATTCGTCAAATCTCATTGAAATACGGTAAATTCAAGAAATGGCTTGGGTGCTATTTAAAAATAAATAAATAAAAGAAGGATATGGCATGGTTCTTGTCCTAAAATATTCCCAGTCTGCTTAATGACACAATATTAATACACATTGAATGGTAGGAAGCAAGATTTAGCTGGCAGTTTTTGCTACTATTGCAGCAGAAAGGCCAAGAAGTGAGCACTGAGATTAAGCTATAGGTGTCCAAGTAGATGCTATAGAAAGGTTTTTGCCATGGATGTAAATTTTAAATTTAGGAAAGAATGGAACTGCTAAGGTACTTCAATATAAAGAGATGTGAAAGATTAACTCAGACTCTCAGAGGAACTGTAGACCTAGAGATAAGAAAGGAAAGGGGCCCATTTTATGGAATGGCATGAGAGTGGTCAGAGTGGAGGGAGGGGCCTAAAACAATACAGGGAATGGCTGCAGGGGGTGGCTGAAATACCCAGCCTAAAAAGACCAAGGCATAAGCAAGAAAATAAAAGACATGAAAAGGCAAATATTCATTCATTCAGCAATTAATCTGTGGAGTCTAGACTATTTTCCTAGCACTGTATTAGGAAATGGGGAAGCAATGGAGAATAAGATAGATAATGTCTTGGCCTTCATGGAACTTTGATTCTTGGTGGGAGAAACAAAGAGCCAAATAAGCAAACAATAAAACATCAAATAATAGTAGGTACTATACAAAGAATTAAGATAGGGTGACGCTATAGTGAGGAACTAGGTAGATACTCTGGTCTGGTAGTAAGGGAAGACTTCTCTAAGGAGGTGACATTTAATCTGAGACCTTTGATTTCAAGGAAGAGTCAACGTGAAGAGCAGGAAAGATGCTCAAAGAGAGATCAGCAAAGGCAGAAAGTAAACCAAAGGCCCATCTGTCTGGAGCTTAGTGGGCAAGGGGGAGAGTGAAACGACATGAAAGACAGAGTCAGGGTCCAGGATATAATCATGTAAAAGGAAAAGATAAATGAAGGTGATACCTTTTCAATTATATAAATGTTTTCAGGCTCTTTTAATATGGAAAACTAGTGTTTGTTTTTCTTTCCCTCTGTTAAATTGGAAAGAGGAAACCAAAATCTGTCTTCTCATCTACTTGGAGCTTTGGAGGAATAAGCCCTATTTGAACACACAGAAAGGGGGTATGAATTAAGCTTTGACTTAAGTGAACCATCAATGTCTATGGTAAAAGAAATAGAATGAAGGTTTGAGGGAAGAGGCAGAGTAGCTTAGAAAGCAAGAATTCCAATGGTCTTGAGGCCCACAGAGCTTATTGTGTCCTGACTTCTCACCATTCTCTCAGAGGAGAAAGAGATTGACCTCTAAGTGATGGGCTTGAGGTGAGGCACAAAGTCTGGAAAACCAGAGATGTGGGCCTATTTCTTGGAAAGAAACCAGGACTCCAGAGAGGAAGGCTATCTGATGACTGTAATGGCAGACAAGGGGTTTTCCCAAGTAAGATGGTAAGATGGAATGAACTCTATTTAAGAGAACATAGAAATGCAGTATATTTCTTTGAAAACCTTACTTTTTGTACTTACATTCATTTCAGTAAAAATACATAGGCAAATTCAAGTTTATGTGATTCTGTTGGATGTTTAAATTGGCATTTCCCAAAATTCTGTGGACTATAATAAGACATTATGAAAAAAGAGTATCCATGTTCAAATACATCCAGGAAACAATGGGTTAAACACTCTTTAATGTTTGTTTGTTGATTGGTTTGTTTACCTGCAGGACTTCTCAGAACTTTTAGGTATGCCTATGTTCATTATGAACATGCAAGTAGAAGATACAGAATTTAGCATTTTCTGAACTTATTTGATCAGACAACCCTTTTCTTTTTCCTTCAGAATATTTCATAGAACTAATCTTCAAAAAATGCATTGGAATGTAAGTGTGAGACTAGACTGTATTAACAACTAAAATGGGAAAAGGGATATGGACAGTGAAGACAAGTTAAACACAATGTAAGTTAACTCATAGATTCAGGTAACCACTGCGTAAGAACACTTAAAGAATATTAAAACTTCTTTTGCTCAATATGATAGTCCTGATTATAAATTAGGCATAAATCTTATGAAGAGAAGCAAAGTTATACAGTCACAATTATTTCATAAATATTATATGCTATACTCAGCTATTGGTATTTTTGTTGCACAACTCAGTTAAACAAAATCATCTTCTACTCTAATCTCTTTAAAAGAGATAAGAGTTGACATTTTACATCATGTTCTCTATTTACCAACGATTTTTATAGATTTAAAACTGTATGAAATAATATAAAGGATAAGAGAGCCATATGGTAAAGATTAATTTAAATAATTTTATTGCATCTGTTAAATTCAGATAAATAAAACCTTTATCTTAGTGAGTAAAATTAGCTATTGAGTCTCTGATGTGTAGATCAAGATCTACAAATGGACCTGCAAACTTCTTTCAGTAGATCCTGGAGTCACATACCACTGGCACTGGCCCTTCTCAGCCACTTCACCCCTTCTTGCTTTGCTGGGATTCCCTGTGGGGAAAAGAAGGTGCAGCCAGCAGGGTTACATTCTTGCTGAGTCCGTGTGTCTACATACTGTAAGTACCCTCCCCTTCACCACCCACAATATAATCTCAAACTGTCCTCAGAAACACGGGGGCCCTCCCCACATTGTAGTCTACCCACAGAGCCTTTCATTGGCTTAATGTGGAATCTTGCTTCCAAATACTCTATTAATAATAAATTGAAAGGTTAACTTTATAATCTCAGAATATGAAATACAAAGACTTTATAAAAATATTTTTACAGTTTAGTTTCCTTGGTAATTTTGCTGAAAATGAAATTTGCTCTTGGTCGAATATTCATTTGGTCCAATCCAATTAGAGTAACTTTTGTTACCCAGATCACCAGAAAGTGCCATTAACCCAAAGTCATGTTGGAGTACTGTATAATGGTCACTGTTATAAAGATAACTTCCCTACACCATGACTCTCCTAAGAGCTTTTTTGTTAAAATACATAATTGTACTATAATACACTTTAAAGGAATAATTCTAGTAATCCATGTACTGTGTATATTAACCTACTCCAAATATTCAATCCTTATTATTTTACAATTCAAGATAAAATTTGGAGGCAACAGTACTCTTTTACTTCAATTTAGAATCATTGTATATCTGAGTTGCATGGAAAAATCAGATAGTTATGTGTTTCACACCTTGAACAGGTAAGATGTAACTATCCCCAAAGAAGTTTCAAGTCTAAAGCATAAAGCAAAGTCCTGATAAAATCCTGTTTGTAGAAACTGAACCACTGAAATGTCTCAAGGAGATAGGTAGAATCATACACAAGAAGAGACAGGTGTGGAAAAAAAGATATCTATTCTTGGAGTACTGGCATGGAGTGCTCACCTATCTCTGTAGGTTCCAGAAAAATGGAGATGTCAAAGACATGGGAGGGTGACATAAACCATTTTTTAATCTAACAGCTTTTAAGTGGCCTCCCAAGTGTACTGGATGGTTGAATGGGATAAAAAATGCTAGTAATAACAGTGATTTGTATTGAGAATTGAAAACATGAGTCTAACCTGTCTTCCCATTTTGAGAATTCTGTTAAAATGCTTTGCAAAATTTTAAGAGTAGAACATAAAGGTAATTTATCTACTGCCATTTTCCCATGCAAATTACTTGAATCTATTAACATATGAACTTTCAAAATATTAGTTCAGTTCTATAACTATTCTAGACAAAGCAGAGGAAAGGCCCTGCCTATTGCCATTTGTATTTCCTAAGTCCAATTTGATAGCAAAAGGCCGTAGAATTTAAAAATAAGTGAGGCCATTGAAAGAGCTCTCTCGACAACATTCATCGAGCTCTTTCTATGAGCTAGCCTCTGCTGCATGACCTTTATGTGAGCCAACTCTTTTCTTTTTTGTAAAGTTTTTTTTAAGTAATATCTACACCCAACATGGGGCTCAAACCCACAACCCTGAGACAGAGTCGCACGTTCTACCTACTGAGCCCTCCAGGCGCCCCATAACTCTTAATTTGTTAAACAAGCCTTTGATGTCAGTACTATTATTATCCTCATTTTAAAGATAAGAACATATTGATAATATATGGTACAGCTGAAATATTTCAAGAATAAGAATATTAACAGAATTATATGCTCCTTTATTCAATAGAATTTAGAAAGTAACTACTGATAATGGTATGGTGAATAGTAGAGATTTATCATTGATAGCCTCTTGTCCAAAATGAGTGTATAACTGGTGTTAGGTGTGGAGTGAGGGTGGGACGTGGTATTGTGGGGCCTAAACCCAAATAGACATAAGATTTTAGAAAAGCAGACTATAGATAAATCAGCCGTCATAGCACCTGAGGATGTTACCTTTTTGTTGAGTCAACTTTGTTTTTCTCTTTGCTCCTATTCTCTGTTCCTTTCCACTGCTTCCTCCTCCAATATTACTACTATTGTTTTTTTTTTGTTTTGTTTTTATTCCCCAGGTATTTAAAACATTATTGAAAGTTTTAAAGTTCTCTGAAGCATCTCTTGAAATCCCCTGGGAGGAAAGCAATGCAAATTTCAAGAAGAAAAGGAAGAAAATTGTAAAGTTTCACAGTTTATGAGCACTTCCCTGTGACCAATGCAGTTCTATATTCTTTAGCTCTGTATGCATTCTTCCACTGTGATTTATAGATATCTCTTTTATACACTACAATGGTTCAAACTACTTTACATTGAAATCCATTCCAATTTAAGTTAGATATTTTTCTAAAGTGGCAAAGGAATAAAGGCTTATGAAAAAATGCTCAACCACGAAGAAAAAATGCTTATACTATGTATAGAAAACCATGGAACTTTTTAATGTAAATTCTAGGAAGGAACAAATCAGTGAGTTTGCTTTGATCTGTAAAAAGATCTACGAACAAATCAACAATTTGTAAACATCTATAAAAAAATGGAGGTGATAACCAATAAAGCCTGTGAGAAGTCTACCTTATCAGAACCTTCTAAAGGTTTCATTTTATGAAAAAAAAAAACATGATGGGGCTGATAGACATCAGGAAAACATAAGTGTAATCTGCCCAAGAGTCCACAGATATTTGTATCTGACATAAGGATCAACCATCCCAAGCTCTATATGTGAATCTGTCAAATTCCCTGGGGATGCTCCTTTGTCAAATAGTAAAAACAAGGGATTGGAGGAAGAAATGCACACAGGAGTTCAACTTTCCTAAAGATTTAAATCAGTAAAGGACCACTGATATATAAGACTTTAAACAGAATTCTTGCTATTATTACTATGATTATTATTTTAAGTATTTGGGATATTTTAAGCATAATCCACCTTGATGGCTGTTGGAAGAACAGCCGTTAATGACCTGGCTGGGGCCTCACAGTCAAATTTCTATCATTAAGAGGCGGTGTTTGTGTAACCCTGCTTTCTGTCTTTAATTTAGCAGATCTGAGTCTGATTATAGGGTGTGATTATTACCTTTTTCATATTGTCAATGTTTCAAATGTAGAAGATGGTTCATATCCTACAGAAATGGACACAGCTACAAATATGAGTGGTCTGCATTTAAGAGTTAAATCTGGACATCACCCCTAAACATACAGTGTCTGACCTTCAAGCTTCTCTGGCCTTGGAGAGGCTAGTTGAGCTGTTGACTTCATAGGGAAACTCAGCAGGACAAGGGCCTGTTGATAGCTTTTATCATTCAGTTGAGAACTTGGAAGCATGTTTATTATTTATAGAGCTGTTTCAAAATGCAGTTATACTTATTTTTTATTAATTGACTTTAGCAAATTAATGCATATGTTTATATGCACAATGGAGATAAGACATCACAATTAAAAGAGTACATCCATTAAGCACTGGTTTTTAGAAAAAATGATGAAACTTTGGCTAAAAAGTATTTACTACACTGCACTAAGCCCTTTATGTAGATGATCTCTTTTCATCCCGGTGTCAACCCTATGAGTAGTTTCATTCATACATATTTAGGTGAAAAAACAGATACCAGGGTTTATGTGAAGTCTGTAAGTTCGCAGAGCTAGAACAAAATCTTAAGCAACGGCCTCTAGGGCCTTCACCTTTAACTACAACTACTACTGTAATGTAGCTTAAGGAGGCTGGTATTCCAAACATTAAATATTTCTTACCTCAGATATCTAAGTATTTGTAGTTTATTACTCATAACTTATCAGTATTTTTGAAATATTAACACATTGCCATATGGGTCATACATATTTTGCTATTGCCAGCCTTACATTTCATCTTCCATTTCCCAATATTATTGTAGAACCCACTTATATGGATGTGATCCCATCATTGAAAGTCATTGACTTTTAAAAAATTGATATTCTTATCAAGAGTACTAACTATTACTGATGCCAACTAGTAGTCTTATCATGAAAGAGAATAAGGTATAAGTGTAATTTGTCTATTTGAAAAAGCCTCATCAACATTTACATTGAGTAGTATTTTAATGAAATATCTGCTAAAAGTGGGAGTTGTGTGTATGTGTGTGTACTCTCTTTAGTTCCAGGAAAAATAAAAACTATTACAGATGGAACTGTGCAGTATTTTTGCCTCCAAATTTTTCCATTTGGTCAAATTTCAGAGCATTTGTTTTGTGGAAGTCTATTTCAAAATGTATTTGATATTTCTTTAAGGTAAGTATCTTCATCCAAGAAAACACAAACAACAAGCACAAGAGCCTAGGGTCTACCTTAGAACCTAGGACATATGGCCTGTACTTTCCATTCACTTTCAATGTGATCTTTTAGGAGAAACTTGCTTATGGATGCCCTTTGTGTTTCTTGCTGGTGAAGTTCTGCCTGCTCTATTTCAGTGATCACAGGATGAAGAAAAGATGAGAATGACCAAGAGAAAGTATGAGGAGCATACATTAGTAGCAGCTCAAAGTTTAGGAGCTAAAAAAAAAATTTCTGAGGACCTAACGCTTCTGTAATGTTCTGTGCCAGCCTATATTTAACTTGTGTTGAAAAGCCCATGTTCTCTGAGTTAAAATTAATCTGTCTCCATGGTGAGTTCCAATAGAACTGTGGCTGGTTAGCTCAGCGAGTTAGAGTATGGCAATGATAAAATCAGAGAAGGTCAGAAAACTGCCTTTTGTTTCTTGGCCCGAGGTGACTCCCTAACTCCAGTCTCATATATGGGTACTCCATACACCTCACTGGAACTGGGCAGATAAGATAATGTGGATGGGTCAGCACAAGTCAGTCATCTTCCCTGGAGAAATAACTTAGATCTTCAACATACTAAAGGCACTTCAGTAGAGAGCTACCATCCAAAAGGAAAGAAAATACAGTACATTCTAATCCACTGCTTTTCTAAGTGAATTCAAGGACCATCTTTACCCACATTTCCACCGGTACTTTCTAAATGTGAACACGCAGATTCCCAGGCCTTGTGCAGACTGTCAGAACCAGGGTCCCTAGTATTTGGCTAAGGAATCAGCATATTGGAATGTGCACAAAGGTGTTATTGTTTTCACCAAGACTTGAAAAATACTGATCTCATATGTCCCCTATTTCCCACTGGTGCCATGTTGCTGATTATTGAATTTAGTATAGAGGACAAGCAACGCAGGGCCCAAAGTCATGAGGATTATTTTCTAATTGCAGCTCAGACACTAATTAACTATGTCATTTTATTTAAGTCTAACCTTAAAATAAAAGCAACTTGAGCCATTTGCTAGACTGAATACAGGTTCTCTACTTACAGCTGGCTCTTCTTTCCCTTCTCTCCCAAATTCCACTCCAACACATTAAAGCATACAACAAATTCCCATTATTAACAGTGATACTCTCCATACACTTAAGAATCATAAATCTTGACTAGAATAGCCTCTTATCTTCCAAATTGATGATAAAAATATTAAGAGATTTGCCCAAGGTGTAGTTGATAGTGTAGAGAGAGTCAGAAAGAGTCATACTAAGATGTACCACTTTGGCATGCAGATTATTTTGCACTGAAGACAATCAAGGCCCAAAAGACTCAGGAAGAAATTTTGACCTCCCCTCAACTGCTGCAAATGATTTGGATGGAAGACCTTCTCCAGGAAGGTAGCTACAACCATAGATAACTACATTATAATAGGAAGTAGGTGTGGTAGACAGGGAGGAATTTAGCAAAGGCTGTTTGCTAAACTTCTTCTCTGTGTCTCATTGTTTCTGTATGTCCCAGCAAACATTTTACCAAATATTTGCTCTTTTTCATCTTGTTGTGAATTGCTTTCCTTCCCTTGAGGTCACAGACTCCAACTCCTTTCTCCTTACTTCAGGAGACATATATGCCTCATTTTGCCTGGCTGTCTTGAGAATCTCATGTTTATGTGAATTCTCTGTACCTATGTTATTAAATTAAATTTTATTTTCTCCTGTTAATCTGTCTCATATCAATTTAATTCTTAGACCAGCCAGAAGAATCTTGAAGGGTACAATAATATTTTTTTTCCTCTCCAACAATAGTATTGGCATTAAAACAAGTATTGAGGTTTCCAGCTTCTGATTTTAACTAAATATAGTTGAATTTCCCACTCACTGAAGAGAAAAATGTCTATACTGACCATAAGAGATGGCTATGAGATAGTATGTATTTTCATAGGTAAAAATATCCAACTTTCCTAGCTACTCCCCACCAGTGCTTAAAGCTTTTCCATCTCTGACTTTGCTCCAAAGTATTTGTCTCCTTGAAATACCTATCTTCCCCATTTGGGCACAACAAAATTCTCACAATCCTCAAAGCCTAATCTTTGGGTTTTACACACCTAATCACAATGTGGAGAGGGGGATTTCACATATACCACCAAGCAATTCTCATCCCCGGGGTGTCCTACAATTCAGCTTAGTTCTGACACTATCTGCCTGGAGATAGTGTTGGTTCCACAGGTTAAAGGTTCGGTATTACGAGACTGACTCCTCACAACTTCAGACACAGGTGACAAGTCCAGCTCATCACAGGTGCTTCAGCCCAACTGGGTATAAATCAGAGGTTCCAACAATTTCCTTCTTTGGCCCTTTTAATTTGCTTGAGCAGCTCACATAACTCAGAGAGACATTTCACTTACTAGATCATCTGTTTATTATAAAAGGATATAACTTAGGAACACCATAGGGAAGAGATGTGTAGGACATAACATGGGAAAAGGGTGCAGACCTGCCATGCTCTCTCCAGGAGCACCACTCTTCCCAAATCTCCATGTGCTCACCAACCCAGAAGCTTTCCAAACCTTTCATTTTGGGTACTTATGGAGGTTTCGTTACATAGCCATGATTGATTAAATCATTGGCCAATGGCAAGTGATTTTACCTCCAGCCGGCTTCCTTCCCTGGAGGTGGGAGGGGGGCAGGGACTGAAAGTTCTAACCCTCTAATAACAGGTTTGGTTCTCCTGGTGACCAGCCCGCATCTTTAAGTGCCTTCCAAAAGTCACCTCATGAAAATACACCTTTATCACTTTCAACACTTAGGACATTCCAAGATCTTAGGAGCTCTGTGCCAGAAACAGGGAGGAAGACCTCATATATATTTCTTATTATAAATCACAATATCACACCTAACTAAAAGACTTCCTTAATATTTCCCTTGCCCAGCTTCCAAGTTAAATTAAATTTATATGGGACTTCTTAGTGGTATTATCCTTAGACCCAGGCATAGAGGCCCTGCCCTATCCATTCCCTTTGGAGGATCTACTCTGGCCCTATTCCTACCAAGCCACTGCCCATGGGGCAAAGTATCCAAAAGACTCAAGGAGGTGCGCACACACCAAAGGCCCTTGTCTCCTGCTTTCCAGACCATATGTATGGTATTCCAAAACTTAAAATGTCCTGCCCAGGAGGCCCTATGGGTCTCTGCTTTTGGTTGACTCCTTGAAGACAGACTCCCCAGTGCTTTTGTTTGCATCCTATCCTTAAAGGAAGGTCAAGGTGCAGGAGTTTGTGAGACAGGGTTTTAGGGAGGGTGGATGGAACTTGGATGTGAACAACATGTATATGAGGTCCATCAAAGTGAAGGAGACTGAGAAAAGCAGTGGTGGACCACATTTGGAGGGCCTCCTTTTGTTCCCTGGCCCTGACGCCCACATACATCAGTACACCTTAAAGTACCAATGTTATGTGCCAATTTATAATTTAAAAAAAAGTGAGCCTACTTGTTAGGTTCTAGGGGTCAGCAAACTTTTTCTTACAGGGATAGATTTTAGGTTCTGCAAGCCATGCAATGTCTGTTACACCTCCGAAACTCTATGGTTGTAGCATGAAAGCAACCACAGATAATACAACTGGGTTCCAATAAAACTTTATTTACAAAAACTGGTGGTGGGCTGGATTTGGTCCCTGGGCTGTTGCCAACCACGACATTTTCTATGTTTCACTTCTCTGGCCTTTACCGTATTCTACCTCATGGTCTACAGTTATCTGCTCCCTCTCTCATCTCTACTCTGAGAAGTTTAGATGGATGGCCAAATTTAGCAGCTAACCAAATAGTATATAATTTGATACATAGAAAGGGAATTGAAACTCTGGGACGCCCTTTGTGTTTTGACAAGAAGAGTACTCTTTGTGCTAACACAGCATTTAGCCCACGGCCACATTTTGTTTTTAAAGCAGTGCTAGGAAACTATGATTTACAGACTGGAGGTGGCATGTGATTGCCACTTGTAACTCTATTAACCATATTATAAATGTGTGTCATGATTTAGCCTTAAATATATCACATATTCTCCTTATGTTAGTGTCCTAGCAACATCTGGTTAGTAAGCAGCATTTTTTATTGTACTTTTATTAGTATAAAGACAAAAATAGGTTTAAAAAAGTGACCCTTTAATGGAGTAAATCATAAACTCCCTCAGGGAAGAGACTATGCTTTATGCCTCTGTACCTTCAACACCTAAGACACAGTGCCCACATATGGCAGAGCTTTCCTACTGCTCTCTTGGAGAATTAGGAGAAAAAGCTGAACTGGTGGCAATTCAGCAGACTCCCTAAATTCTCAGCAACTGAACTTCACTTCCTCTGCAGCTAAGATGTTCAAACCCTAAGAGAATGATTTGTTCTTTTAATGTACTAAATCACTCTGATAAAAGATTGTGGGTAGGGGGTAGCCAACCTCTTCTCTTCTCCACAAAGAACTTAAAGAGCTCTGTGCGAGGGAGAACACTAACTCAGGCATGTTTCCACTGTCAGGAACAATCTGCAATAACATGAAGTGGTGATGGGGGAACTGATTTACCTTGTGTTAGGGCATGTTCTTGTCATCCTGTAGCATTGTTGAGGCACTAAGATATACAGGGCGTGCCCATTAGGCAGCATTTCTTTTTGAGCAGCGCACTCTTCCCTCTGCATCCTTGCTGCTCAATGTGAGGTCTTCAGAGCAGCAGTACTGGCATTGTGGTACCACCTGGGAGTTTGTGAGGAATGCAGAACCTTGGCTCTATCCCAGATCTACTGAATCAAAATCCCCTGGGTGATTTATAAGCAATTCAAGTTGGAGAAACACTGACCTGTAGGACTATGGATTATTCACTTCTCTATCCCTGAGTAGAGCAAAGCAACACATGCAACAAGGTATGGTACTTTCCATTAGCATCAACTTCTTGCTAATACACCCATTAAGGTGAAGAATATTGGTGTTCTTTCATCTAGAACTACAAGTTACAAAATAATGCCTACTGCTACCAGTGCACTTTGCATGTATAATCTCCTTTACTAGAAAGTACTGACAAAGTCAATTCTGCACGGATTTACTTTCATGCCTTAGTCCTTATTGGCACTGGAATGCATTCACCTTCACTGCTGGCTATGGCAGCATGCCCAGGTTCACCACTCAAATGCCTACTGTAATGCAGGATCACCAGCAACAAGATGCTGGCAGCTGGCCAGACTCCAAGCCTTTCTTGTCACAAAGTTACCTGGATGGGCAAGGCATAGGAGGGGAATGGGTAACAACAAGATGTCTCAGCAGCCTGCTGTACAGAAACTGAGAGAATGAAGTCAAGCCGAGGAGAAAAAACAGACATGGTAAAAAACGATTTTGAACACTATAACCAAGCCAAGTACTGTTGGAAAAAATCCTATCAGTGAGGAGTGTACAACAACCAAGGATGTGTTGGCAGACCATAAAACTAACTGGAAGAGCTGCAAACAGCTTCCAACTCTGCACATTGAATTGGCACCCACAAGTGCAGGTTGTGCAAAAGCCACAAGTAAAGATCCGTTCACTCAATCAAGTATTCATTGGGATCTGTTACTATGAGCCTTACATGCTCAGCTAATTTTTTTCAGAGAAAAACCAGGTCTTTGTGACCTGGTTCTATTCTAGTAGGAGAAAGAGACAGGTAAAGTAATTACAATAAAATAAGTCCTTTAGCAGGAACTTGCATTCTGATCATTGGAGATGACAGGGAATGGTGTTGGATAGCACATACTACTAGAGAAGTTGAGTCAGGCTTAACAGAGGAGATACTAGAGATGGGTATTGAAGGATGAGTAAAAGTTTTCCAGGTAAAAATTAGTGGGAAGGATATAGTACAGAGGGATATGTATGTGGGAGTGTGTGTGTGTGTGTGTGTGTGTGCGTGTCTATGTATTTAGCACAGTAAAAGAATATGCATGGTGAAAAGTCATTTTGACCAGAGTGTGAAACAAAGCTAAAAAAGAATTCTTAAACTAGATAGCAAAAAAAAAAAAAAAAAAAAAAAAGAAAAGAAAAGAAAAAAAAATTCCTGTCAGGCTAAAGCCTTTACAGTTAATCCTATAAGCACCAAGGACATATTGGAGGATTTTAAACAAAGAAACATCAGGATCAGGTATAAACTTAAAGACTGAGAAGATCATTTTACATAGATAACAGTTGTTAGTAGTATCACCTACAGGTCAAAAAACAAAACCATGGATAACAACAACAGTGATCATGGGAACTTTTTGTGGAACTTGGAGATCTAGAAAGAAAAAAAGAGGGTAAAGGAAAAATGTATAATCAAATACGTCTCTCAAAGGGATATTGGATATTCCCGCATTCAAGCAGCTACTTTGTGCTAGCCACTCAATAGCTTTTCTTGAGGCAATAATAAAGGAAGCCTTGTTCATCATTGCAGCTGGCTAGATCCTGCCCAATTTACAATTTCCCCAAACTCAATCACTACATTTTTCCCCTTTCTACATTAAGGACTATTGCAATTTGCATGTTATATTAGATTCAAAATCTCAAATTAAAATATGTCACTTATTAGAGACATTCCCATCTCAATATCAGTCTGAAATTGGTACCGTCCATTACATGTAACTTTATTTCCTTCTTTAAAGAACAGGAAAAAATCAGCACTTACAGAAGTTACATCACTTATAGAACTTATATCATTTTTTCCCAAATCATTTAGCGTTTCCTCTACTTTCTTCATTAAAATGCACATCCTAAATTATGTCCATTTTTGGGCTTTTTAAATTTTGGTCTTAAAACTTGCCAATAAAACGAAAGTAAAATGTTCTTTTAAATGGGCTCTCTATCTCAAATCATTTAGACATTTAATTGTCCTAGTATGTTGAATTTTTGAATGACAATTAGAACGCAATATATGTAATTTGATTATCAGCTCTCTGCTTACAAAAGCTATGATTCAGCTGTACACATTATTGCAGCTACCCAAACCCCATGATTTGATAGTAGTATTGTTTTAATAAAGTAGGTCATGAAAAGCAATGATTACTCAATCTCTGAAGATTAAGGTAAGTGGTAAAGATTAAGGTAAGACATTTTCTCAAATACAGAAAACAGGAAATGAGAATATAATGATACCTATTTAGAATTTATTACAATCTAAATATCACTTCAAGTATAGTGGTCTTTTCAGAACTACCAGCAAAAATATTCTATATTTTGAGAGCCTCATTATTTCTGGTGGCTTGGCCATACACAAAGTGTTTGCTAAATTTAATGGTGCTTTTGATGTATACACAGCATCACTGGTCTCTATCAGCTCTGTATTACAAAATATAAAAGAACTAGACTTCAAATCAAAGAAGAGAATGTAGTCACTTGGAATCGAAGCGGATCATGTGACTACCACAGGTACTCACAATATAAAGCCAATCAACATAAATGTATTGCATCTATAGTCAAAGCAATGTAGACAAAGCCTTAATGCTGTGTGCTTTGATCTGCTGCAGTAGGAAAGCAGAGACTTGACAGATCTATAGCATCTTGTACTTGTATAGACCTGTAGGCATCCGGGCCCACGTCATACTCTCAGGAAAGAAACTTTGTCTACCAAGTAAAAGAATCAAATTTTGGAGATTAGAACCGTGCACACAAAAGCTTTATAGGAATACAAAGACCCCATGGAATTCTCTTCAGATAGTGTTGGTTCCTGTACAGATGGACTCTGCTATTTGCGTGGTGAACATAGCCATTAAATATTACTCACTCTCAGGATTTTAATAGAAGGATCACTATCTATATAAACATGGCTTTTTTCTCAACCCACTAGAGATTTTTGAACCCACCCACCAGTAACTATTCTGAAATAGTCAAACTCCAGCCACCCACAACCAGCAGAGGAGTAACAAAGTGAAGTAGGCATGAGTGGCAATAAAATGCTAGAAAAAGTGGTTCTTCTAAAATAGTTAGAAGAAAACTTACAATGTTTAGATTTAAGTGGCATCTAGACAATAATGTGAAGTTTGCCATTCTTCTCTTTTCCCCTCCTTCTTCCATTTCTCACCCTTTTTCTAGTGGTAAAAAAAGAAAATGATGAACTTTGGCAGGAAGAGGTGATTATCTGAACATATTAAGCTTGGAGATAGGAAATGAAGTTGTATGAAGAACACCCAAGAGAATGAAAGAATAAGCAAAAATGGCAGTAGATTTATTCACAATTCTCCTGTTTAGTGAATTCCAGAGTCAACATCCTTAAAGTATTTTTAGTGGAAGCAGAAATATATACAAATGTATCATTTACCCCTGACTTAATGTAAATCTCTGCATCTGTAGTCAGAGATCCACAGAATAAACTATGGGCACATTCTGTCATCTAGTTTAATTACACAAGGCTTGGCAGGCAGTAAAACATTTGTAAATTCTCTGGAAAAGACTAAGCTATATGAATGAAATATAGAAGAATGAATGTATTTTATTAGAATTTGAAACTGATGATTGGGAAAGAGACAAAATGAGAACATCCATTCAATAGTCAGAAATAATACTTTTTGTTTTGACTTACAAAAGGCTTCCAGTTATAACTATTTCTCAATGTTTTCACAAATAAAGATAGAAAAATCAAGTATTTGTTTTCTATTGAAACCTACACACTAAAACCTACATTTGTGATACACATAAGAATACCTCATTAAAATTATTTTTTTCTATTTATGAAATGTGGGAAAGAAACAAAAATTTTAAATATGTTTAACAATTCAAACTCTCATGAGAATCTACAAAAATAAAATAAAAGAAAATTAGTTATTCACTAAAATGCATGCTGGGAATATCATTTTTTGTCAGCTTCTTAACTCTTGGGGAGATCTCAGTAATCTTCTAAACCATCTTATTGCAATATTTTAAATTTTTCCCATGTTGGGGGGGACCTGCGTCAGCCAGTTAAGCATCTGAATCTTGATCTCACCCCAGGTCTTGATCTCACCTTTCATGAGATCAAGCCCCACATCAGGCTCTGCACTGACAGCACAGAGCCTGATTGGGATTCTCTCTCTCCCTCTCTCTCTCTGCCCTCCCCTTGTGCTCTCTCTCTCTCTCAAAAATAAATAAATAAACTTTAAATTTTTCTCATGTTGGATAATATTTAATTGCCATCAAGCTTTTATTATATGTAGTTTAATTTGTATAAAGTAAAAAGATCAGTCTTAAATGACTTTACCCACACATCTGAGCTCTCAACTATTGCTGAATATTTGTATACCTTTCTTTGTCCTTTACTAGATGAACCTAATAAAATGGGATGTGATTGTCTATACCTAGAGAAGATATTCTCTTCCCACGATGCTCATTAGTGAATCTTTAGTGTACATCATGTAAGTTAACTACCATATGACAATAATAGCCAACATTTACTGAGCCACTAATGCGTGCCAGGCCGTGGGATTAAAATACTTTAACTGCATCACCTTATTTAAATCTTCACAGTATTTATTTATTTAATAAAATTTCACCAAATTTACACTGTTCTTGGTACTTGGGACACCACAGTCAACTCAATGGTCAAAGATCCCTGCTCTTGTGAAGCTAAAATTGTAGTGATAACCAGTAAGCGTAATAAAGAAGTAACTTTTAAAAAATGTTACAAGCTAGGAAGTGCCTAAAAAAATTAGAGTGAAAGCTCACAAGGAGATCAGGAGTGTAGAGGTGGGTGTGTTGCAATTTTAGGGGGTGTGATCAGGGTAGGTCTCATGGAGAAGATGACACATAAATGCCAAAATGACACGTAAAAGCCAAAAATGATAGAGGTGAGAAAGTTGGCCTGGAGACTTCTGGGAAATAATGCTCCAGATAAAGAAAACAGCCAATGCAAAGGTCCTAAAGCAAGAATCTACTTGTCGTGTTCAAAGAATAGCAAGGTGAGGATAGAGAGAAATAAGAAAGTTGGAAAAGCCTGGACAAGTAGGGGAAATGAAGCCAAAGAATTAATGTAGGCCCCTGTCTCTAGACCATTAAAAGTATTCTGCTTTTACTCTGAGTAAAACCAGTAAGCTTTGCATCATCTGCATACCTTTTTCAAAGGACAACTTTAGCTGTTGTATGGAGAGCTGATCTTAGAGGGCAATGGGAGAGACACAGAGTCACTTAGGAGGTTACTGCAGCAATTTAGGAAAGAGATGATGGAGGCTCCGACAAAGGTAATAGAATTAAACATGGTGAGAAGTGCTTAAATTCTGGATATGCGTGAAGATAGTACCAACAAGGATTGATGACACACTGGATGTGGTATGTCAGAGAAGGATAGGAATGATGAATGACTCCAAGATTTTTGGCCTAAACAAATAGAGGGGTAAAACTTACATCAATTGAGATGGGACAACTGAGTAGAATAGACTGGGGTAAAAAAAGATAAGTCCAGTTTTGGACAAGGTAAATGACAAATGTCAAGTAGATGGTTATGTCAGATAAGCAGTTGGACATATGTGTTTGGAGTTTAGGAGAGAGACCAAGGTGGGGGTATAAATGTAGTAAGTGGTGACAAAAATGGTATTTATAGCCATTTCATTCAAGTGGATGAAATCATGAAGGGGTGAAAATAGCCCGAGAAGACCACCATTTATTGTATATTGTTTATTATATATTTTATCTACCACTGCACTATATGCTTCACAAATAATATTTTTACTTTTCCCAATAATCCTAAAGGTAGGCATTCTTTTCTCTTTAGAGACCTGGAAACCAAAACTCTGAAACACTAAGTGACCTGTCAAAGGTTTCACAGCTAGCAAATGTTAAAGCTAAAATTGAAACTCAGACTTGTCTTGATCCTAATGTCAATTCAAGTATACCATGAGATCTTCTGCAATTCAGAGAGGATATAGTAATATCAAGAAGGAGAGTGAAGATGAAAATTCTATGTTTTTTTAAAAGCTTCCTCCTAGGCACAAAAATAGACACATAAACCAATGGAATAGAATAGAAACCCCAGAACTAGACCCACAAAAGTATGGCCAACTAATTTTTGACAAAGCAGGAAAGAATATCCAATGGAAAAAAGACAGTGTCTTTAACAAATGGTGCTGAGACAACTGGACAGCAACATGCAGAAGGATGAAACTAGACCACTTTCTTACACCATTCATGAAAACAAACTCAAAATGGATAAAGGACCTGAATGTGAGACAGGAAACCATCAAAACCCTAGAGGAGAAAGCAGGAAAAAACCTCTCTGACCTCAGCCACAGCAATTTCTTACTTGACACATCCCCAAAGGTAGAGGAATTAAAAGCAAAAATGAACTATTGGGACCTCATGAAGATAAAAAGCTTCTGCACTGCAAAGGAAACAATCAACAAAACTGAAAGACAACCAACGGAATGGGAAAAGATATTTGCAAATGACATATTGGACAAAGGGCTAGTATCCAAAATCTATAAAGAACTCACCAAACTCCACACCCTAAAAACAAATAATCCAGTGAAGAAATGGGCAGAAAACATGAATAGACACTTTTCTAAAGAAGACATCCAGATGGCCAACAGGCATATGAAACGATGCTCAATGTCGCTCCTCATCAGGGAAATACAAATCAAAATCACACTCAGATATCAATTCACGCCAGTCAGAGTGGCTAAAATGAACAAAACAGGAGACTATAGACACTGGAGCGGATGTGGAGAAATGGGAACCCTCTTGCACTGTTGGTGGGAATACAAACTGGTGCAGCCACTCTGGAAAACAGTGTGGAGGTTCCTCAAAAAATTAAAAATAGACCTACCCTATGACCCAGCAATAGCACTGCTAGGAATTTACCCAAGGGATACAGGAGTGCTGATGCATAGGGGCACTTGTACCCCAATGTTTATAGCAGCACTCTCAACAATAGCCAAATTATGGAAAGAGCCTAAATGTCCATCAACGGATGAATGGATAAAGAAATTGTGGTTTATATACACAATGGAGTACTACGTGGCAATGAGAAAGAATGAAATCTGGCCCTTTGTAGCAACGTGGATGGAACTGGAGAGTGTGATGCTAAGTGAAATAAACCATACAGAGAAAGATACCATATGTTTTCACTCTTATGTGGATCCTGAGAAACTTAACAGAAACCCATGGGGGAGGGGAAGGAAAAAAAAAGAGGTTAGAGTGGAAGAGAGCCAAAGCATAAGAGACTCTTAAAAACTGAGAACAAACTGAGGGTTGATGGGGGGTGGGAGGGAGAGGAGGGTGGGTGATGGGTATTGAGGAGGGCACCTTTTGGGATGAGCACCGGGTGTTGTATGGAAATCAATTTGACAATAAATTTCATATATTAAAAAAAAAGCTTCCTCTTAATGAATAATTACATGTTGGGGAAAAGTGTAGAGAAGAAAGTTATGAAGCTAAAAAGTATGAGGAGTTTTATCACCTTGTAATTTATAAAAAATACAGTAGCTATCTAAGTCTAGATTCCAGTCCATTTCTGCTTCACTCATGTTAAAAACTACTGTCATATTAATGGTCCTAAAACATTGTTTTCAGCATTATTGAGGTAACCAAAACCTTTGGCTATAGGTTCTAAGCTCCTAGTGCAGCATTCAGGGTGTTTTATCAACCGACCTGGCATTTTAATGCATGTGTTGAAGCCTGTGTGAACCTGGCTTGTGAACCTGAGGGATGGAATAGACACAATCTTTACTATATAAATAATATTGCATCATGAACAAAATCTTTACAATGCAAACGCCATTATAGGTCCTCAGCTGGGCTTATTGTGTTGTTTCATCTAACTCCTTTTTTAATTTATCTTGCTGAGACCAGGATACCTTGGGAGACCCTTCTTTCTTTCCTCCTTTCCTCCCTCCCTCCTTTTCTCTGATCATTATTCAGTAATACTACATGCCATACATTCTCCTAGGCACCAGAGACATGTGGCGACCCAGACAGATGAGGTCCCACCATCTAAGCCTTACATTCAAGGTGTAGTAAGTAGTAGAAGTGTAGAGGTGTAGATGTAGTACGTGGTGACAAAAATTGTATTTACACACACAGAAGTAAATTTTTTAATGGAGAATTTGAGGAGAAAAAAACACAGCTAGTGGTGACTGGGGAGCACATAATATTCTTAGGAGAACAGTCTTCTCCATGGTGGGGAATTCTTAGCATTCAGAAATCAAAGTTATTTCAGTTCATGCATAGTGGTCAAAGAAGTAGAGAGTTGATTAAATTGAGACAGAAGTATACCATAGGCCAAATCTGCACACTTTATAGTATTGTCAGGGGCCATGTAGTTGTGGGTTTAAGCTTATTATATCAATGGCCAGTATCTTGGTCTATATAGCTATTTTTTGTTCGGACACTGAGGTTAGAACTCAATGCATTTTGTGCATTGCCCTAAGTTATCCCACACTTTAATATTCCCAACATAAAGTTGGAACAGGTCTTATACAAATAAGTTTTCTTAGATACTATCCTTTGGTATTAAATCATTTCCACTTACCTTTTAAGATTCTCAAAAAGCAAATTTGTGCGTATACAAATACATACTTTGGGTGCTGTAATTCTTCCTTTGAGTGGTAGTAACTTACTTATAATGACTAGGTATATTTAAACTCTCCAACTTAACTAATGATTCCAGGGAAGTTAAACTGAACCTTCAATTTTCTTAATATCTTTCAGATCCAAAAATCTGGACTGAAGCCACATGATCAGGTTTTATCATATGTATTCTTTTTATACTTTTGTAATCGCAGTCATAGTAACATTAAAACAAATAATATGACTAATAAGATAGGACTAGCGTGAATTTCAAAACTAATATAGGATAAGTTCATATCTACTAGGATTTGAATATTTAGTTCCAGGAAATGGGGTGAGGCCAAGGAAGGTGCTTAGAGCAATAAACCACAACTTCTCTGATTATGGTCTTAAGAAATTAAAGCTAATTTTCATATTGGGAACAGGAAATAGTATTTCCTTTCTTTTACTTTCAAATACAGATGAAACTTAAATAACTTCTGATGCACAGTCTGTTTCAATAGGCATCACTCATCTCCCATACCACCCACATAGCTCTTGAGTAGGAAATTTAAAATCACATGACTTACCTACTTTAAGAAATGTGGTACTTTGTGTGGCAAAGATAAAATCAATTGACTCAACTCTATGAGGATAAAAGAAAAGCGTACTGTGCGCAAATAGCATGATGCAAACAATAAAAATAGAACAACTTATGAGCCTGGAGCCTTAAAGTTATACTGAATTAAAAAAAATAGTCAATATATAGAGATGCTGAGATCCTCTTAATAAGCTTAATAATATGTACTTGAAAGATAAAACATATACACCCATAAACACAACGGGAATCAGTCTTGTAATGGAAAAGGAGTATCATCTTCACTGAATTCTTGGTCTTTGAAAAATATCATAAACTTTTTTAATTACCAAAGACATGCCAGGACCAGAGAAGAAATCGATCCAGTGTTTTAGAGCAGACTTAGTGGTGGGGTGAGAACTATTTGTTTCTTTTAAGACAGATTTTTTAAAAATACTTCATAGTTTACACATTTAATTACTTTGGCAATGAGTGAATTGCTCATTCCAGACTGGTGCTTGCATTTAGCATGGAGAAGGTACATAATCTGGGAGTATTTGTTGAACTGAATTGAGTTGATCATCTAGTCAAATGTCAAGTCAAGTGAGGAGAAAAATAGTCGAGATGGTTTTCATTAGAGTGAACACCAGGTAATGGATAATTATTTGGTTGTAGTAGAGAGATTTTATATGTCTGCAAGGAGGTGTACCAAGTTCATTCCTATTCAAATGTTCTGTGATTTAATGAATGGCTGTCCATTTAGACACAGCCACTACTTTAAAAAATTACTGGCGCAATGGTCTCAGTGTATTCAACTTGACTGAATATCTTCACAGGAAATAAAAAACAGAAAGTGCTTCTATCACCTCACTAGGACTGAAGAAAGCACTTTAAAATTTAAAGTGATAGCACATCCCTCGAATTTAGGACAGAAATTAATATTTTCATGTAAAATAAAAGTGAATACTGTTATATGAATCTCCTTTCAGTAAATATTGAGCTCTAGGATATATTATTTCTATAGTTTCAAATTCATTAATATTCTAAACTAGTCCCCCCAACTAGTCCAAATCACAGATTGGCTAATGCTAATGAAACACTGCTTTCATTATGTTTATTCTATACCAGTAAATCTACATTCAACTCATTCCACTACCACTCAGTTCATTGTGTCTTGCCTTCTGCCAGCTTTCACTATCCATCTACAGCCTTGTCTCATATAACCCAAACAATTGTCTTATTATCTTTGGAATTCAGAGAACTTGGCCCCACACTACTCTGCTCCATTTCCTTGTCCCTTCCATGACTTCCCACCAACTCCTCCCCTTAACCTTGGAATCAAGCACATAAACCACTAAAGAAAAATAGGTCCTATGTAAACACTCCAGACCTGGATTTTCAACTCCTTCCTTTCTCCCTATGTAAAACAGACAGGAGATGCTCACTAAATATTGATGATCTGGTAACTTATAACAGGAGAAATTGTAATATGGATTCAACTACACAGGAGTAATTGTAATATGGATTCAACTACATGCCTCAGAAAACTAGTTTCTAAAATTTAACTACATAGGGCAAAGCCTTGTACTCAATAATATTTAGTATCTTTACCCCTTTTAACAAATATTTAAGATTTCACAGTATTTCCTAGGTAACATTCTATGGCATTACTACAGCATGCCCCAAGAGGCAAAGGAATAAAATGTTCTTGCCAGAGCTTCCAAATGGCTTTCATTCCTCTCTTCATGGCCTATGTACCCATCCTGCAGCAGACACCTCACAGCTGAGTCCTTCACTTGGCTTTGCCCCGAGCTGCAGGAAACTGTCTTGTTCACAGTTATGCCATGTCCCACGGGGCAGCCCACAGCCAGTGACTGCTGGATGGGGGAAGAGAAAGCACTGACCCTTGACTCACTTTTGGACAACTGTGGAAGACCCATAGGATATGCTGAGGCTTCCGTTGCAACCACACTGCAATCACTCTCTTCCTCTGCCTCAGAAGCAATGAAATCTTCTGTTTCTAGGGAACCCAACTGAACATAGATGTCTTCCCCACTAGACCATAAACTTTTATCAGCAAGAACTGTCTTTAACATCTTCAGCCCATGTTAGGCACAATCCTTACAACAGACAGGACCCTCAAAGAGTTCTCTCATTCATTCACATGAAGGAGTTATTCAATTAAAATGCATTTTGGAAGGAGTGATTTTGCTAACTGAATAGGATCAAAGAACGGTGATTACCAAGGGCCCGCATAAGCCACAAGGGCCCCTCAATAATCATCTGAGAGAATGGCCACACCCACATCTCAGCATAGGAGGGTCTTAGCTTGTGCCATTATGGTGGGCAAGGTATTCAAATTTGAAAAGTTTACGCTGAGTTGGTAGGGTACTTTGGAGATAATGAGAAATCATTCAGTATCCATAATATATATGGGGGGAGGGAATACTGACAAAAGATTTGAGAGGGCTTGGGTGAAACCTTCCCAAGGCACACCCTGCTGCTCCCACTGATCTCAACAGTCTTTAAAAGTGCAAATTCCACAACGGAATCAATATCCTTAGGGTAAGGGAGTGAGGTTTAATAACTAGACTGTGGTACTTGTTCTTTTAGGTGAATCCTGATAACCACGCACATAATTTTTAGCTTGTGCCTATGTAAATTGTATCGCTATTCATTTTATCTTCAATGTTTGGCCATTTCCCAATGTACTAGAAATTCCAATATAGAAAGATCAGAAAAAGTATGGAAAAAACAATCCTTATGGGTTTGTTTCATTCCACTTAGAAGTGTAGACAAAGTATTTGGTAAGAGAAAGAACATAACTCAGCTAAAATGAGGGTTTTTTACGTCCTTCTAGAGTTCCAAAGTGTTATAATTATTGGGGGTTGACAAAATAGTTCATACTTGTTAGGAATAAATCCTATTTTCTTATTACTGAATGTATATTATGCTCTAAAGCAATACTCTTTTTCCACATGATCTTAATATAAAACCATTTTGGAATTTGTATTTTTACTTTGCCATTACATTATATAAAGTACTTTCCTTTTTCTTTTTCTCCCCAGCTGCCTTCTCCAACTTCCCCTTCTTCCCAAATGAATTGCCAAACATTCTCACTGAAGAGTTGCATATAAACCACAGCATTTTTGCTAGGGTGGGTGGCAACTTTTTAACTAAGCAAAGAGAGTTTGAATGGATACATTCCATTATAGAATGTTGCCTTCTGCTTAAAAGAAAAGTTAATTTTAAATTTTGGCTCTGTATTTATCTAGCACTGGTAACAGTGGTTTAGTCTAAGAAAGGAGCAAAGAGAAAAGAAAACAGAGCCCATGATGGCTGTTGGAGAACAGAGAAGTTCAATGGGTAGAAAGTTATAAGAGATGGAACTTGGAAGTCCATGGGAAATTCACACAACTTGGAATCAAAGATACCCTGGAGATACAGACTCTTAATTTATTCGTCTTTCCCTAAAGCATAAAGCTGAGTAGGTCATAAAAAGGTTCTGTTTTCCTTATTCTCACGAAACCCCATTCCATTTGTTTCTGGCTGCCAGACCTGGAGACTTGGGCCTCCAGCCTTATCTTCTTACATTGTGCATCGTGTACCCCATGATATTACTATATCTCTCTTCTTGATTCTCCTCTGTCTGGAATGTTTTTCTTTGTCCTACCAATGTGAGCTCCTTCAAAGTCTAGCTAAACCTCATTTCCTTTAACAAACTTCTCCTAATCTCTCCAAGTGCATGTGTTCTGACCCTTTCCCAAGCCTGTACCATACTTGATAGCTCTCTCAGAAGTAGACTATCTTGAATTACAACTATATATGATTTCATTTATTACCCTGACCCCTGACTAATCATCTTTGGGCCAAATATATGCCATTGCTCCTGTCTGTATCCCTTGAACATCTTCTTATAGCTAAAGGCACTCAAATATTTATGCTGGGAGTAGAAGGAAGGAGAAGGAAGAGGAAGGAAGGAAGGAAGGAAGGAAGGAAGGAAGGAAGGAAGGGAGGAAGGGAGGAAGGGAGGAAGGGAGGAAAGAAGTGTTGCCCATTTCTTCTCCCTCTGTCCATTTGTAGATTACAAACTACTAATACTAATCCTATATCCTTTATTGCTCAATTTTCCTTTTTTTTTTCTTTCTTCAATCAGCATTTTTTGTCTCACTTTACCCTGCATCACAGCGTTGGGAGAACTCTGACCTAAAACTGATCTGTTGTCACTAAATGTTTAACCATTTGTTCATGCCACAATGATGTACTGGTGACCTACTACAAGCCATGCACAATGCTGGGACTTGGAAATACTAAACAGACAGGCAGTGGCTCCCTGGAGCGAAGCTAAACTGTGCACTCATTGCAGTGAGCACCCCCACTGACGTGAACGGCTTGCTGTGTGACTGTGTTATTAGGGGCCTGGAGGAGAACCCCGACAAGGGAAAGCAGCAGAGTCCAAACCCCCTAGAGACCCCTCAAATGCATTTACTCTACACACTGTGGTGCTGGGAACCTCTTGAGTACCATTCAGGAGTTCAGTCATGGTGAGAACAATTAGGGGCTTTAACAGGGGTATTCAAAAAGCAAGCACTGAGAACCACCAGATTCATTTGTTACCTTCAAATTTTCTCCCTTGGCCACATGAAGCTTTGTTTACACAAAATACCTGATACCATTTTAAGTCTCTCGGTTTTCCACTTTTACTGCCATTTTTAGCTCCTCTGACTGTGTTCCTTCCGAAATAAAGTTGGCAAGAGGCTGGGAACATTGTGGTACCCAAAGCTGGTGTCATTTCTTCAAACAGGTATGTTAAGCAGCTGCCTCCTCAGCAAGACAAGAGGGCACTGCAAGATCCAACCAAAATAAAAGTATGTCCTCCACAGCCTCCTCTCACCTTTTCATATATAGTGCAGTCTACTGAAGGCTTTTTTTTTTTTTTCTGGGTCAGAAAAAAAAAAGGTATATTTTTTCCCAAATGTCACTATCATAACACAAAGGGGTGAAGTTTATTATTCCCAACATTTTCCTTTTAGCATATTAACAGTGGTTCATATGTTAATCACCTTAACAAAAATCATACATACATATGGTTGTATTTCCTTCACTTAGTAGCTGTGTGGTGGTATATTGCCATCATTACACCCAAATTGGTTCACTGTTATTGGCTATGTAAGCAGAGTGACTTTGTTGATGAAGAAATGAAATATGGAATTCCATCTCGTCAAAGAGGGATAAAATGTGGCTAAAAGATATTTTGATAAGACCTCTAGGTGGATGACTTTGGAAGCAAGAAGGTAGCACTCAACACTGCTGGGATGTGTGTGAAAGTCCAGAAGAAGGAGGGGCTCCCAAGAAGAGTGATTTTTGGAGGTAGGGACATATAAAGCTAATGGAAAAGAGGACAGTGTGGAAAGGCAAGGAGGTCCCACCAGTGACCTATTTTCCCAACTTTCCCTGTATTGTATCTCCAGAAAGCACATGAGGTCAAAAATGTACAGTGTACATAAAGGACAAATAAAATCCACAGATTCCAAGTGGGGGCGCCAAGTGAGTGATCACAAGTTAATTAAGTGACATAGAGGCCAAAGGATTAGACACATTCAAATCTGCTTCAACAAGAACAATTATTTTCCTTATGCTTCACACTACTAAAAAAATATCTCATGCCAGGACATAAATACTCAACTGAGGGCTTGTATAGTATCAGGAAAGTGGAATCATGCTTCCTGGGAGAGCTAACGAATTGTGAAATCTTAGAAATATAATTTCATTCTTCTGGTTCAAAATTTCCTCACTGGCTACAATGACAAAGTGGGGCATTCCTATACTTTTACACTTCATAGAATTTCACTAGATTTGTATGAGGCTATCATAATCGGCTCTGGCTACATTTATAATAATTGGTTTCCATTTGACTGCAATAAAAACAATGCTTATTTTATATTTTACAGTTCAACTATTGCATAATATCAGACACTTAATGTTATAATAGTTCAATTCTAAAATTTGAAAGTGAATTTACCTGTGTTGGAACTTTAAACGTATATTCTTAGGAAATTAGATACTCCAACTCTATGCATCCAAAAATGTAATTCCTTTGATATGCATCTCAGCAGGCTGTGTACCTGCCTTTTATTTTGTGTGTAAGATAATACGATGCATGTGCGAGTATTGTGGGTGTAGACATATATACCTTTTATTTACCAGGCCTGCAGGAGTTACTCCAAGGGGTCTAGAATGTAGAATATACACCAAACTTTTTTTGTAGATAAAGAATGCATTTCAAAGATATGAGTAGACTTGGTTGTGACTACCCATAGTCAAATTAATTTTTAAAAGCATGATCATATTTATAATCATTTATCATTATTGTTATGTATTTGTTCAATCAACTGATACTAAAAGTACAACTATGATCAAGTGGCCCTCTAATTTTTTTTTTTTAATTAGAAAGGGGAGCTTTACACCAGAAAATGATGAAGATCACTATACTAATTCACAGTTGTATTACATGTAAATGTTCATAGGGCAAGAACCTACCAATTAATTCATTTTGATCAGGCCATGACAAAGTAAACCACTATGAATAATTTTATGATTATTCATACAGTGATTTATTTATAATTATAATTCACATAAAATGTAAGCTACATAATTAACAAACATACTGAAAGAGTGATACTCTATAATTATATGATCACAATTCACAGTCCATTTCATTTTTTTGCTTAGTCCAAACTCCACACACTATTTCCTGACTTCGGAAATATTACAAAATATTATCTAATTTCACTCTAAAATATATATTCTTAGATACGTAGCTCTTATATGGACAGAATAGCTCATTTAGTGCCATTTATTGTATTTTATATGTATAAACATAGTAACTATAACACACTCTTTGAATAGCTTGCCATGAAAAAAAATTACTCTCAATGTTTTAATATGAAAACAGGAAAGAGCAGACTTTCAGAAGAAAAATATTAAAGTGCTTTGCTTTCTCCCTCTGCTTTATCCACAGCTCACTGCCTGGCAATTTCAGATCCTGTGATAGGCAAGCAATACCAGGTCAGCCAGTCATCCCTTCGCTAAAGCTAAAAAAGTCTTAGGACTCTTAGAGTTTTGATACCTGCACATTTTTTTCTGCACAGGGGAACCAAAACAGCGTGTCAATTAAGGATTTTTCATTGTAAGCCAATGGTCAGGGTGAGCAGTGAGGGTATGTCCACTGAGCCATGTGTTTGGCCTGTAATGGAATGCTGTCTGCAGTGTAAGATACTCCAGGGTGGCATTCTCTGGGTGAAAATTAAAAGCATATTTGTAAGGTGATTAGCAGGATTTGTCAAATAAACAAGCCTGTCTACATTCCTATAATATTCCTTTGTAAATCTGCCAGAGCAAATCTAAAGCATTTCCATTAGACAAAAAGGAATATTCATTTTAAAAATATAGGAAACCAAGAAAATGCTGGCTATTTATACGCATCAATAAAGTCAGATAAACATGCATGATCAAATTCATCTGAAACAAAGAAATATCAGGGATACTTAACATGAAAAGCAAGACATTGGGAAGTTACAAAGAGAAGGTTGCTCTATAGCAGGAAAGTTCTTTAAGTCTGTGTACATTTACTTTTATTTACAGGGTTAATTTTCCATTTTCCAATTTTACCTGAACCAAAATACAAACACTTGCTTTTTCACCTGGTTATCCAGTCACTTAAAAACGTACATGGAAGGTCATATCACTAACTATGCCTTTCTTATATATGTAAATATATTAACGTCAAGATACAAGCACACTAAAGAAATGTAGTGTTAGTGGTGACACGTGAGGGACTGCCTCCCCCTAAAGAACGTTAGTAATTATTGCAATGAGCAAATTCCCAAACAGAACTATTATCTTTATATTATTCTTACGGCCTCTATTACACTTAGTATTCAAATGCATTATGCTTTCCTTAAGAAAGTGACAGAAGAGAGTACCCTTTTGGTCAAATGACCCGATTTAAGTGGTAGCATCCGGTTTGTTTCCCAACGTTTGTTTGTGTAGTCTTGGTACCAAAAACAGGAAAGTCTAAATACTTGGGAGCATTAAAAACAAAACAAAACAAAACATCAAGTAATCAGCTTAAAACACTCTCACACACAAAACTCTCAGTTACCACGCTTTGAATCTTATTCACAAGCAACTGGTTTTTTTGTTTTGTTTTGTTCCCATATGAGCACTGCCGAAAAAACTGAGTACTGAGGGAAAGTTAGGAACCAAAGCCTTTAATTTTTCTGTTACTTACTGACCGAACAATACTACCTGACAGCTAACTGTAATTAGGACGAGGAAAAGCCTATAAAAATTTACACTAAGAGCTTGAGAAAAAAAGACACTGTTAAATTCGTACAACTTTGGAGAACCCTTAATAATAACAATTCCCTATGTTTCTAAGGCATACCATCATGGTGAGCCCTGAGACACACATCTTGTTTCTTTAGTGCAATGTGTTAAGTATCCTATTTTAAATGATTCTTGATTTCAAAGGATTATCTTGAACACTGAGAGGTGAAATGCAGGGTCAGAAGTCACAAGGCTAGAGCATGACGTGCATCTCCGACCCTCTGACTCAGCCCCAAATTCCACAACACCTGTCTGTATCAGAAAGCTGGGCTCCTTCCTCTTTAATATTCCTTATACAAGTAATGGAAATAGGACTGGAATTTAACAATAAAAATGCCGACACGGCCTTATTTATAGCTGCCCAAACGGTGCTATTATAATTACGCTTTATAGGTTGAGCATTACCAAAAAACTTGCTACTTTTACGTCTTATTAATCAACACTTGGGCGCTTTGGGTTCCACACATTTTAGAGAAGCCTGCTTTATAAAAACATAAGATTTGTCAAACAGCAAAGATCATATCTGTTGTAAGGCAAAGTATACCCCAAACGTGTCAGTTTATAACAGGCTAAAAGAATCTGAAATATACATAAATTTTAAAGTAACCCCACAAGTTCAGTTGTTCTTAAAAATGTTTCACGCATAAGTCATGTTAACAATAACATGATTTGCTCACATACATTGCAAACATAATAAACATCTCTTTTGAATTGTTTTCCAGTTTTGAGAATATTGTGATTGCTTATCAGCTATATCTCCTGACTTTGCTGAAGCAACTAGTCAGGAAACAAAATCAGTACTTTCCATATTTATAAATGGCATCCCTTCTCCTATTTTCCTCAATATTTGCTAATCTAACTACATAACTGGAGCTGAGAAAAGGGCAATGAAATAGTGAAACAGATACTGTATTTTAAATTATGCACTGCCTTCATGTTTAAGTGTTTTCCTATTAAGCAAAGCTTTTTATTATTGATTTGTAGGATACTGAAGAAAAACGCTATAACCTGCCTTGGTTACATAATCCTCTTTCAAAACAAATTAACAGGTTACAAAGTGCCATTAAAATGATTGAAACTATCTTTCCTAATGTGAATATACGCAGTCTTCAAGTAAAAGGACAGCATTTACATGCGTACGTCTGTTTCATGGTAAGTGTCTTTTTTCAGAGACTTCTATTTCTTTCTAGTATTATTTCCATCCCCCACCAAGCTTATAAAACCTGCAGAATATGCCGTTTGGTAACATATGTGTGGCTTATGTCAGAAAACAACTGAGGAAGTCATTTATAAAATATTAAAATAAGGACTACAGGAAATATCATTGCAAACAATATTTCTGTACATAGTTGGAGACTAACAGCCTGGAAGCAGCTGTAGTGTTACCCTGACCCCTGAAGGAAGGAATCAGGAGTTAACTTCACATTCAATTTTCTACACAATATGAACACCAAACCTCCAAATCCACTGGCACAATACATCAATGTTTGGGCATGTCCTGCAGAAATAAGAAAGTCGTCTCAAAAAAATCGCAGCTCAAAATTTCATTCCACCATTCCACCATTCTGATTTGGGGGAAGGAGATCTTTTCAAAGTTACTTAGTGGATGTCTAGATCCTGCACCTGACTCCGTAGGAAAAACAGGAAGAATCATCTTATCTCCACAACAGAAAAGTCATTTAGCCTCCTTTGTAAAATAAACATAAAGGGAAATAGAAAATAGCACAACTAGATGGAAAGGTGATTTAATTCAACAGGGTTAGGATTTCAGCAGAGTTGAATCTTGAGGGAATTTTTAATCTATTGAGGGAAAAAGAGATCCTCAAACATTAGAAGGCCAAAAGGAGCTGATGTGTATCTTCTTTCTTAAAAACAAAAAAATTCACAGCTCCAAATAAAACATCAGGGTAAATGACATTTTATTCTTCAGTATTCCCTCCGCTGTATGGTGAGCACAGTACCTTTATCTCATCTCATGGTAAAAGTCACAGGCAGCTGCAACATGTCCTTTAAGCCATTCAATAAGTAAAACTTGAAAATGGGTTGCTCTTTATTTCTGAGATTTGTATTAATAATGAATTCATTACCAGTCATTTTTTTTAATTTAACTAGATACCATTACCTTGGAAGGTTTTTACTTCTCTTTTCCCGGAGGGTTAAAATGGCCCAGAAAGAGGTTGTCAAGGCAAAGGTAAAGGTACAAAAACCCTCTTTTCTGACACACTGTGGAAGCAATCGCTTTCATGAGGGAAACACCAGGCTGAAATCTGCATTAAGCTCTAACAGGAAAAATGCGAGATGACCCCAAATAGTCACTCTGTTCAGAGTCTTCATTTCAACCGATTTAACTTTCTACTCAGTTGGAGTCATGTATGTCAATCATAGGGTGCAGAACTATGACCTTGGCTGGGATCATCAGCCCCAATTACTCAATGGGGCACTTGTGAAACATTGCGGACTCATTTGGACTCTCCACGGGTGTGGCTAAAATTGCTCTGGTCCAGCCCTAAAGCTTACATAGATCTGCTGTCCCTCAGAAACTCACTATGAGAAAACTCATGCTAAATATGCCACAGAGATCAGGGTTTACAGGACCCTTGGAGCTAATCTCTGTCTGCCCTCCTCCTCCTCTGTTAGCTGTTACAAGCCTTCAAAAGTTAACAGGGTGATGGAGCCTGCCTCTATACAATCATTTCATCTCACTATCGTTGACTGAAGCTCGCTGATGTAATGAAGTTACATAATCACCGATTATGCACGACTTCCATCCATCTTCCTACATATCCACATAGCTTCTCCCCTCCCCTTAAGATCAATCTACCAGGTGAGATTTATAACACATGTAAATGCTTCATTCTCTCATCATAGGTTCTGAATATGGGACTTTAGCATTGCAGTACAGTGCACTGAACCACGTCATCAATATTGATTTTTTTTTATCCCATTTCCCAGGGAGAATATGCTTAAACATCCTTCGTGCTCTAGTCTCTAACTTTTTACTGAAAGGGTAAAATAGACGTAGCAGATAGGACACATCCTCAACTTAAGGTTAAGGGAAGTATGCAATTGCCTGTATTTCCAAAGCCGGCTGCATTGCAATAAAAGGATGGTCTCTGCTTCCAGACCTTCAACTCCCCTGCACGTGGGTCGCAGCTTCAGCTCTTTAGGGTATTAGGAAAATAATTATATTATTGGTGTATTGAACTTGAGAAATAAAGCATTTGGTGACATTTAAAATAATATCGCACTATTCTCTATTTTGCTCATCATTTCCAGCTTTTTCTTTTCTTTTCTTTTCTTTTCTTTCCGAACGATAATCCGGTGGATAAAAAAGTAGCCCAGGGTACTTAATAATCTCCAATAATCACAACCTAGAGAATAATTAACAACGATTATCACCTTAAAGTTTAAGAACTTGACAAGTGGGATGTCCCTGGTCCCATTGCGGCTGTGAAATGCAGCAGAATGCTGCACTGAGTTGAAAACATATTTCTTTTAATGAATAAAGAGTAGCTCGTTTCATTTTAAATAGGGCTTTTCAGTAAGTGTTCCTCTCACTGCTGCTACCCCTTCCAGAACACAGGAGCCACAAATATTGCATCCAAACAATAGAGTGGAGTGTCTACCCAGAATTAATTCAAGACACTCTTCCATATCAAAATAATTGGAGGGGGGAGTGATGCTTTGATTTATTTTCAATTACACTCAGAATACAGACCTACATACACACACACACACACACGCACACACACACACCAACACACCCAACTGCAGTTATTCCATTCAGTGCCAATAACGGCCACATCACAGCCATCAATGCGATGCAGCAATCATCCAAGTCACCCATTTCCATTACAAACGCCCAAGTTTGCTCACGCCACTGATGGGTTTGCATATATAAAATGACCTTACCCACAACAGTCTTCCAAATTATTCTCCTCTGGATATCAGTCGGTAAGGTAATTGCTGGTCATCACAATGCGTATTCAGAAAAATCCACGTTTTACTCCTGTGTTCTTTTTCTTGCTTTTGCTAGCAATTAATATTGTGAACAAGATACCCATTCACAAATGCCAAGTTCACCATAAAAGCAGATAATTCCATACAGCTCTTCCCTACAAGACTGCCTCCAGTTAGTTCTCAAAGTGCCCGATTGTTTGGTGAAGATACAATCCAGGTGCAGAGCAGGGGGGAAAAGACGACTAGGAGAAAAAAGAAGAGGCAGATAGAAAAGGAGACACTGAGAAAGGAGAGACCAGGAAAAGAGGGAAGAAATTTAATTAAAAAAAAAAAAAAAAAAAAAAAGGAGAACGGGAAAAAAGGCCGGTAAGTGAGGAAGTCTGAGAGCTCTATGACAAGAATCGGAGTCTTGCTTGCAAATCTTCTGTATGCATGTAGCCCTTCAGATCCTCTTGGTCTCCAAGTAAAATTTCCAGATCCGGGATGCAGCCATAAGAAAGAATCCTATGTATATTTCACAAGTATCCCGCAATAACAGATCCGACGGGGTTTTCCTTGTACAGTACTGCTGTGTGAAAGCACACAACCCCTGCTGTTTGGGAAGGTGTCTCCTGGGTCCTAGCTCTCTTCAGCAGCCCCCAAAAATGATTTTTCAGAAAAGAGTGGGGGAAAAAAAGCAGCTTTGCGTTTGCCTTGAATGATGCTAATCCTGACCGAAAACGACAAGCAAACCACGAATAGCACGAAATCTTGATTAATAGCCACAATCCACTCAAAATATCCCAGGAAAGAAGGAGCGAAAACAAGAAAGAGAAACTGCAATGCATAAATGATTCCAGTGTTTCTACAAGATCGGTTCATTTGATTGAATGCATTCTCCGGTTTGCTGCAAGTCATAAAGAGGATAGTGTTACTGCCACCCAATGGATATTTTAGTACTAGCCAATCCACAGAACGCCACCGCTTTGCGAGTTTTAGTTTTCAGAAGACTGAGGAGGAAGGAGGGTAGCCTGGGAATCTTTTGGAAAAGACCCTGAGAGGCCTCAAATAACGGGAATCTGTCTTTCCAGGCAAAAGCGGACGGCGAACGTGGACGCTGACCCATTCTTGCGTTAGCCACCTTAGAATTACGATTCCATTTCTCTATGAGCAGAAAGGTACATAGAGCGATGCCTGAACTGACACGCTCACAGTAACCTCCTTTTCATCTCTCTTTAAAGCAGATTTGTTATTGCGCGCGATCTCTCTCTCCTCCTGCCCCCCTCCACCCCCACAGAGCAATTCTTGGTACCACTTTAAGCCACAGTTCAAAAGGAAGCAGAGTGTGGAAAGGGAGGGGGATGCTCCAAACCTCAGGTGGCAAGGTGATAATTGTTTCTAAAGCGCAGTTTTGCAAAGTGCTTCAGCCTGTATTGATATGTAAACTGTGAGTCCTCCTGGCAGTAACCCTCCTGGCCGCTGCTCCTTCAGTTTTGGGCGGGGGGGGGGGGGGGAGAAGGGCGGGGAGCACTATCTTCCCTAGGTGACAGGGGCTGAGGAGAAGAGTGCTGGTGGACGGCTCTCTGGGAGTGTGGGGGTGGGGGCGGGGCACAGAAAGGAGGAGATTGAAGAGTCTCCTCCTCCCGTCTACCGCGTAACGGAGTTCGCTGCAGGATTGTGAGATGGAGTCCTAATGGGAAAAGAGGGACCAAGTAGGTACCGGCCAATTAAATTGGGGAATTTGCTCAGTTTAAGATCCTTGCCCTTTACAATACCTTGGGATAGTATAATACCCACCTGGGATTCTGTACTAGTCAAACTTGAACATAGGCATGATCACCTGGGTGTCTTGTGAAAACGCAGATTCTTATTCAGTGAAGTCTAGAGTGAGGCCCGAGAGTCTGCATGTCTGAGGAAGTGGCCCATAAGCCATCATAATGCTGCAGGTCTCCGGACCACACTTGCTTGGAGAAGAAAGCCTCTAGGGCAGTTTCAATGCTTACATGGCAACCACAGTGTTCCTTTCTGAGACTGGGGCGGGCAAGGCAGCGAAAGGACTGACGAACACTTCTACGGTCGCCACCCCTCCCTCTCCCCACTCATCGACCTTTCCCATACACCACCTGTAGCCTCCATTCTAGAGAACCTTAACCCACTCCACAGCGCTTCCCACACGCTTTTGTAATGTGAACTTCAAGAGGATAAAGCAAACACAGAAGAATAAATAGGTAAAGCAGCCTGGGCCCTGGGGAACTGTGTCTTCATTTAATTTGGAGAGAAAAACACAAATGAAGATGAAGGAAACTGCATGACAAATATGTCACCGCATATTCGGTGACATGAGAGCAAAACGAATGCGAGCCAAACTCGGGTCACAGGTGAGGTTGATGGGGACTGACAGACTGCAAAGGGCCGTCTGTCTGTATTTGTAAGGAAGGAGCATTATATTGAACTTCTCAATCCAAGGTGAGCACAGATCTGGTTCCAGTGTGTGTGCAAGTCTTACGTGGTTTTCCTGCTGGTAACTCACCCAGGTTACCCCCCTGTGTGCCACTTCTTTCTTCTTCCTGCCTCTTCCCCGCCTGCTCCAGTCCAGAGCTAAGTGAGGACCAGCAGTGAGGGGGAAATACATTCTTGTCTTCTCATAACCAGTGATCTATATTTTCAACACCTACCACAGTCCTTTAGCTGACCCATTTAAATAAAGAACTAGACCTCAAGCGGACTGGGAGGGGCACAATTAACAAATTTAATTGCTTCTAGCAAAGTTTAGAAGTAAAAGTCCTGGACTGTAGGCTCAAATCCTAGATTTGAGTCTAATTTCTACTCCTAACTAGCCATAATTACCCGAGAGAATCACTTTGATTTCTCTTGGCCTCAGTTTCCATGTCTGTAAAATGACACATTTCCAAGGTCCACTCCAGATCCACGGGGTACAAAACTCAAGTCTCTTAATTGCAAGGCTTCTGCCAGTTTGTTACTCTACACAGATGAACATTTGACCATTTAAATTTATTGCAACAGATGATTTCAAACACTTTCTCTTCAGACGCAGGAAGGGAAGTATTTGTTTGAATCCGAGGTGAAGCATTGTCTATTCCTGGATCTCACAGAGCCGACTGTGGGCCTGGCTGTTTGTTGCCATGGGATCCTCTTTGTGCGAACTCTCTTGAACTGTGTGGGAACATTTTCCTGTTGCCTCCCTTCACTTCTCTCTCTAACTCTTCTGAAGATAGGTGTCAGAACAAAACGTAGCTGCATTATTGCCAATTAAGACTAACAGCAGCTGCAAGGTGCATCTAATTAAGAATTTTAATTACTTCACCAAATTCTCATTTGCAGATGTTTAGAGCATTAAACAATGCATTGTGATTTTATTTTCAAATCTGAAAAAGTTGACCTCCCTCCAAAGTGGGGTTGGGCGGGGGGCGGGGGGGGGGGACTAGAAAACTACACAACTCACTGATGGGTGTAAAAGAGGCTTTGACAAGGGAACTATATACCTGGGCACATTGTTTGAGAATAAATGACCTGAGATTCAGGGTGAAAAAATAGTGCCCATATTCATAACAATGACTTTTTTAGTAAAGAAAAAGGCCAATATGTCTGAAGATACTGAAAAAAATTAGTAATCGTCTATTCAAGCAGAATCCTTGCACGTTACAACGTTCTTCTCAAATATCCTGTTCTTTTTCTTTTCCAGAATCTGGATAGTTAACAGTAAGTTTGGTGCTGCAGTGTGGGGATTGTAGGCTATAATCCAAAGCATTATGGGGTTTGTAGTAAAAACTGGCTGCAGATCAACATGCTGCTGTTTTATTTTCTACTAATAAAAAAGAAGAATGTCAAGATATTCTAAATAAGAGATTCATTTTAATGAAACAAAGTTGGTATTACCGGGAATATGAAATTTGAGTTTACCTACAATAATATTCTGACTGAGGAGATGGAGAATGCAATAACATCTACTTTATAAGCCACAAATAACCCGAGCGAGCTATTTCCTAACATTACTATCCTATAGCTGAGGTTTCAAAAATCACTTTAATTGTTTTATTAGTAAAAAGTGAGAAACTACCAGGTTTTGCACTTACAAAAGAGAATTGTGAAAACAGGAAATGAACTCAAATTCTTACTGAGTCTGCCTTTAACCATTGGTAGCCTATAATTAATTTTCCACATTTCACGTCATCCCTCAGTGACGTGAGCAAGAGTTTTATTTAATCTACCTTTTTAGGTGTTTTGTTATATAAAAAAATACTCTGGATATTCAAGGTAGCTCCTCTTTTTAATGAAATTAAATTTAATGCAATTAAGGCTAGAATACCTGGAAAATAGGTCTAACATGGGATATTTCATTGTTTAGATTTAATTAATTATGCAAATGTATAGATTAAGGAGTTATAATTCCATTCATCTTTTGTATGCAGATGATTCTGTGTGGGTAAATACATAATTTATAGAGATTTGGATTTAACTCCGTTGGCAATTTATTTCAAAGTTCATTAAACATTTTCTGTATGAGATAAATTCAAAGTCTAGCTCCCCAGTAATGTGCTATGAAATCAGCCCCCCTTTTGTTAAAAGGCTAAAATATTTCCCTTGAAAGATTTTTTTCTCTGTGAAAATCCCCATTATCATGCTAAGTTACTTGGAAAGTATTTTGTACATAAGGTTGCTTACTTTTCTCTTTCTCTCCTTACAGAGGACTCCATCCACAAAAAGACGATGCTTAAGCAAACTATTATTACAGACATGAATAAATGCAAAACCAAGCACCCTTCGTTTTCAGGCCTTTTTTCAGCAACATTCATTTGAACCCACCACCACATACGTACAAAGACTTGAGCATTTCAGCGAAATTCTACCATAAAGTTCAGAAATAATAAAGAATGCTATGAAAAAGCAAACAGCAATGGGAAAGAAAAATGCCATGCCTGCTTTTCTCTCAGATTTCTAAGTTTCCAATCATAAAAATATACAAATATATATTTTCTTGAATGCACTTTACATTATTGTTCATACTGTGAATATTTCTTTTATGGTCATAAAAATAAAAGCAATGCCCCAAATGAAACACTATGTACATAAGTGATGCAAATGCATCCCTGGTGGAAAGCCGGCTGGCTGCCGGTGGGAGGGTATATTTATACAGTGCCTTTCATTTGGAAGGTTCCCAAAATGATTTGCAAACTGTATATAGAGGAACTGCTCACCATGGAAATTCACCCACTTTCAGAAGGGAGTGCAGAAGTCATTCCATGCTGACAAGTAGTTTAAATAAAACCACAGAGCAATATTTCAGGTGGGTGAAATTGTCATTGAGGGAACGTGCACTGAAATCCCACTATGTGACGGGCATGGTTGGAGGTCCCGAGGATATCACTGTGGACGTATCTAGGCGAGTTTGCTGCTCTCCTAAAGTTTGTTTTAATGAAATCTGATGAGAACTCAGGAGTTAAAAGTCCCATTTCTTGGTGAATTTCTGATCTCTGCATATGGTTCTACTGAAACAGACCACTTGCTCCTTTTTATATGTATTTGTATTAGGCGTCATGATATCCGGGACACACGGCCTGTGGCAGTGTATTCTCCTTCATATCGGTGACACACACACACACACACACACACACACAAATGGCTTCAGATGTTATGGTCAAAGTAGGTAAAACGACAATAACATTTCCTGCATTGAATGATTTGGAAGAGGCAAGGCAGAATGAAGTCTTCCGGGTTTGGGAAATTAAATGAAAATGGTATTACTATACACACATGGAAGACCGCTTCCACTGAAATGATTCAGGGCACTTCGTGGTAATTAAGGCATATAAAATAGCTTAGTGAAGGAGGAGAGCAGTAGCAGCTAATGTTTCAGAGTATAAAGTATGGAATCGAATACCAGTGTATCCTAAATTTACTAGATTTATAATGGCTTTCAAATGGAAATAGAACAGGAGAAAAGGGTAAAGCAGGCACTGTCAAAGTTCAGGCCAGACCCCTCAGGTTGCATCTCTGTATGCTCAAAGCCATCTCTCTCTTCTCTGTGCTTTGCCTTTAAAGGCCAGCAGTGGGAACCTCTTGAACCACTGTTCTTGGGCTCCTGGTACTGCTTGACTTGCTTGTAATGAGGGTTGGAAGGGCCTGGAGTTTACAACCCTCCTCCACCTTAGCCAATGACTGACTGATAGGGGAGTGTGAACCCCTTGCTCTTTTGACTATAGTTCAGAAAAATTCTCGGGCATAATTTACACTCTGAAGGTCCCCTGTGAAATCAGGCTGAAGCTGGGACTTTGCCTGTAATCACACCCTTGCTTGGTGTCTGGGAACCCAAGACAGAGGGTAACAAGAAATAATCATAGAGGTCCCATCTCTAGCTTTTAAATAGTCAACCTGTGTGAGTGGAAGCAGATAATCCGTTCATTTCTCCATTTGTCTACGTCCTACAACATGCCAGACAGTGCCGGGGTTCGTGTCTGTAAGGAAGGATGACTGAGGCACAGGTGCATGTCGTTAGGGACCTCAAGTCAAGAGGGAGGGAGACACATAAACCACACATGTGATAGACAGTGTGAGGACTGCTATAGGAGAGTTCTGAATTCAGCCTCAAAGTATCAGGCAAGATTGAACGGAGTAGATGTTAGTTCAGTGACCTTGAGGGCTGAGCAAAATAAAAATCAGAAAATGAGTGAAGGCCAGGAATAAAGAGCAACACCTAAGTAGACCAGTTTTCTTCTACCTGGAAAGAAGTAGCACTGGTCCTAGTAGTAGAAATCAAAAGTGTTTAAAATCATAGAATCAGTTTTCGAAGGGGGCTCTAGAGATCACCTTGAATAATTTCTTTATTTTAGTCAGAGGAAATTGAGTCTCACACGGCCAAATGACATAGTTATTTAAACTCACAAAGCTAGGAAGTGGTAGGAGTTCTCTTCTGGCATGACTCAGCCATATTGCCTGTCAGCCTTTCCCTTAAAAAGATAAATTGAGGACATAAGAGAGATATCGGATATAATAAGATCTGGGTTGAATCCTGACCTATCAGTGTCTGGACTTGAGAAAATTCCTTGCCTTCTCTGAGTTTCAGTGTCCTCCTATAACACATGAACTCCATAGGGTCACCTTCTCCTGGGGCCCGCGCAGCATGTGCATCTAGCAGAGAGCCTAGGACAGAGTATGGTTTGAGAGAAGCATGTTTGTTTCATTTCACCTTCTTTAATTTGGTTTCATTTCTTTTCCTTCCCAGACAGTGCTATAGTGGTGTAAATGGAGACAAGGATGTTTTTAATTTTGTTCCGCTCCTTTTTAAGTTTATTTACATAATCTCTATGCCCAACCTGGGGTTCTAACTCAGGAACCTGAGATCAAGAGGCACACTCTCTTCTGACTGAGCCAGCCAGGCATCCTCTGATGTTTTTATCTTTGTTAGTGTTTTGTTTTTGTTATATCAGCTATGGGGTTGAAGGGGACCAGAACTTCAAGTAAGATTGCTTGCTTTTTTTTTTTTTTTTTTTATAAAGAGGTGGTGTTTTTGATTAGGACTAGCCCTGTCTCTGACTAGAATATGTGAGTATTATTTGTCAATCATCTCAGGACCAGTCCAACTTTGTTCAGGGCAAGCCAAGTAGATGAGTCTGAGTCTTCTAACTAGCTAGTTATGATGATAATTAGCATAATACTGAAACACATCTGCCAATTGAGTAAGTCTGTTATACACACGTTGTAAAAGAGGTTAACCACATGGCAAACAAATGTATGAAAGGGTAACGGACTTCATTAGACAAAATGGTGATATAAATTTAAACCACAATGCAATATCATGACACATTCCTCAGAATGTTTAAAATGAACTAATAGACAATACTAAATGTGGGCAAAGAGTCGGAGCACCAGCAATCTTGGAATCTACTCTTGACAAAAGTAAAAATCGCTTCAACAACTATGGAAAACATTTCAGCAGTTCCTGTTAATTCTAAACCTACATATAACGTATGATGTTATCAATTCTCTAGCTAGGTTTATATCCAACGGGAATGCATACATACGTTAACCAAAAACATGTATTAGAAAGTTCACAGCAGCTTTATTGAAAAAAGTTCCAAACGGGAAACTGCTAGAATGCTCATCAGCCGTAGAGCGGGTGACTACAATATGGTATATTCATACTGCAGGCTCCCATACAGGAATGTGAAGTAACAATCTATGGCTTTTCACAAAAATGCATTTGAATCTGAGGAATATAATGTCGAGTAAAAGAAGGCAGACACAAAAGAGTGCATCCTGTAAGGTTGAATTTATAGGAAGGAGAAAACGAATCTAATCTAGGATCCACAAGGGGAGCTTTGGAAGTGCTGGTAAAGTTCTTGTTTGTTTGTTTGTTTGTTTTAATCCTGATGTTGGTTACTTGAATGTATTTATACTGTGAAAATTCATTGAGCTGTATGCATATAATGTGTGAACTTTTGTACATATTTCAAATTTCAGTAATGAGTTTTTTAAACAGTTTGTTTTAAAGCCAGAAATAAAAAGTCTAACTCCCACCGCAACAATACTTTATTAAAAATAATCAATGAAATTAACAAACCGTTGGCAGATATTTGTTAAAGTTAAATTGCTGATCATATTAAAATATGGGGGTCTTCCTGTGAAATGGATATGAAAAGGCAGCATTTGTTTATTTAAAAAGATGTTTTCAGGAAATAAATGGGGTTCTCTTTTTGAAACATAATTAATTTGGTATAATTTAACATAGAATAGGAACTAGATAATTAAGATAATCATGCCTTTGACTTTTTAGTGTCAATCAAAGCTTTGTTTAATTCTTTTGTGAAACGATAATAGCTAGCATTTATTCAGTACTTATTATGTGCCAGTACCTTTGGAGTCATTTTATAAGTGCTAATTCACTTACTCCTCAAAAGAAATGGATACTTTGGTCATGGCTAGTTTACAGATGAGGAAACCAAGGCACAGAGACTGTCAATAGCTTGCTCAGTGTGTCAGTGTGGCAAAGTTGGAAATTGTAACTTTTCTTAATCACTACTCTTAATACGCCACTGTAACATTTGATTATTTCCTCTATGCCACATTTAGCTAAAATGATCACTTTCATATTTGGCTGGTGTATTACCTTTATTGGCTTCACATTCCTAATATGGCCACCTATAAACCAAAGAGTTCGTACTAGTTCAGCAAACATTGTGAGTGCAATTTTCCCCAGCAGAGCGTATTACTTTTGGTTTGGTGCATCAGTCTGCTCTGTTTCTCTTTTTCCCACGGGAGATCTAAGGAATTATTATGTTTCTGTTAAATGAAGAGAAAAATGATGAAATTACACCTTTCAAGGCAAAGACGTTAATATTTCAACTTTTCAAGCACTTAAGAATAGTACGATGAAGGGTGTGTTAACATTATGTAAATACCTGTATGGCCTTCTGAACTAATTTTTAAAACTGAGAAAAACAACTCTGTAAGTAAATCATACAGGAGATGGGAAAGATATTATGGACGTTTTTAATCACTAGATACCCATATTCAATTTGTGTTAGTGTGTTTGTGTGTTGTGTACATGTTTAGCAGATAACAGAAGGATATTAAAATATACTAGGACAGGTGATAGGATAGCACGTACTAGGGAGGGGTTACAGCATGGTATAATATGAGTAATAACTTAAAAATAGAATATTGAATATCATTATTGCAAAATCTCTTGTGACAGAGACAATGCTATGTGTTCACCTAACTTTTTTTCCTTCTCACATACTTAAAAACACTTTGTTTCCCAGTCCTTTTGCATCTAGGTGGGGCCACAATGTGTTACACACATCTTCCAGAATTGATCACTAAACTCTCCAGAGGGGTCTTCTTCCCTCCGTCTTTATTTTCATGTATGCCTCCTTCATATGCATGGCCTAAAGGAAAGGGCTTCAACATGGTGGAATCATGATGGAAGGATCGTGGCTCCTTGGGCATTGCCACGGGAGGACCCTAGTCATTGCTGAGAGCTGCACAACCGAGAACAGCAGCCCTGGCCTTTGCGTGAATAAGAAGCAAGCTTGCCCTGCAAGCCACAGAGATTTCAGTTTCATCTGTCAGTAGCTTAGTCTACTTTGAACTGTAACCTCTGAGCCATTCAAAGGTGAGAAAAAAAATGTTTTCTTTTCCCTCTTTTTTTTTTTCATTCTTTTTGGCAAGTCAGGCATACAAAATGGTATTGTTCATGACTCTTGGATGGAAATATTAGCCCAATGTCATTTATGTCTTAATTTGGTTAGTTGTCTTTCATGAGGTTATAAATGCTTGAGAAAGCACCACCCAAAAGTAAGCAACTTGATAATAACCTATATCACACGTATGACACAGTACTCCTGTCGATATATCCAACTGCCTCCCCTCACTTAAGAAAACAGAGTCTCATGAGTCATTTTCCTTTGACTTTTTTGTCATATAGTTTTATCACAGGTATAGGTATCCCTAAAGAATACAGATTTTATGTTTCAATTGATTTAACTTTATGAAAGGATATTCATTTCAATTCTGGATGAGAAGCAATAAGGACAGGGGCGCCTGGGTGGCTCAGTCAGTTAAGCGGTCTGACACTTGATTTTGGCTCAGGTCATAATCTCACAGTTTGTGGGTTCGAGCCCCACGTGGGGCTCCATGCAGATATGCGGAGCCTGCTTGGGATTCTCTCTCCATCTCTGCCCCTTCCCTGCTCGTGCTTTCTCTCTCAAAATAAATAAACATTTAAAAATTGTTAAAAAAATAAATAAACTTTAAAAAATGCAATAAGGACAATTTACTCTTGCTCTTCCACTGAATACAATATGAAAACCTGGACAGAATGCATGGAACAAGTATTTGAAAGCCCTGAAAAAGAAATCATTGTAGGCAGATCAGGAATGAACACCAGCATTTGAAGTATGACTGAATCTGTATTGAGTTTAAATTTTTTTCCCCTTTGATATCTCCCAACCCACGGTCAACACCACCAGAAACAGGGGGGACTTCCAAGGGTCATTGGTTCCTTTCTTTTCTGTATACTACTCAAAATTTATTAATCTTATAACTGGAAGTTTGTGCCCTTCGACTAATATCTCACTTTTTCCCCCATTCTCAACCCCTGGAAACCGCCCTTCTACTTCCTGTTTCCCTGAGTTTGGCTTTTTAAAACTCCAAGTTTACATGAGATCATATAGTAATTGTCTTTCTCGGTCTGACTTATTTTGCTTCAAGTCCTCAAGGCCCATCCCTGTTTTCTCAAAGAGCAGAAATTCCTTCTTTCTTAAGACTGAATGATATCCCATCTTCTTTATCCATTCATGTTGACAGACACTTAGATGGTTTCCATGTCTTGGCTACTCTAATATTGCTGCAGTTAACATGGGACTGCAGATCCCTTTCAGTTCCTGTTTTCTTTTATCTATTGTCTTCTACTGTTTTTGGATTTATTCTATCAGTCTCACATCTTAAGATACATACATAAGTCATTAAGTCTTTTTTTCTTTTTTATATTAGTGTTTGAAGCTATAAATCTGGCTCAAAGTACATTTATCTTATCTCATAGGTTCTGATATGTAACTTTTCTCTGTCATTTTTTTGTTTAATTTTCAAATGTCAGTGTGATTTTTTCCCTTAATCTAAGAGCTATTTAGTGTTTGTGTGTTTTAAATTTCTGTACGTTCAAGGATAATTTTAATTTTTAAAATTAGCTAACATAATTGTATTGTGGTTAGATACTGTGAGATCAGAAATTTTTTGAGGATTTCTTTGTATGATCAACTTTTCATAAATATTCACATATGAAACTGAAATTTGTGTATCCCCTAATGGATGCAGAACTATATGAGTTTCTCTGTCTCTCTCTCTCTCTCTCTCTGCCTCTCTTTATCTCTCTCTATATATCCACTAAATCACCCTTGTTAATTTTGTTATTTATTTTGTCCATATCTTTGCTGAGTTGTTTATTGTGTAACCTGTGAATAATCAAGAGAGGTGTGTTGAAATTCCCCACTACAATAGCAACTTTGTTAATACAGTACTATTACTTTTTTGGTACATATATATTTTAGCCTATTTTTTTGGTATATACATGTTTAAAATTATTATACTTCCTTGATGGATTGAAGCTTTGTTTTGTGGCACAGCTCTCTTCAGTCCTGACATTTTTCTGTCTTAAAGTCTATGTTATTTAGTATACTATAGCTATCAATATTGTTTTCCTGATAGCTCTTCTTTCCTCCTTGTTTTACTTTCAACTTTTGCATGTCCTAATGCTTTAAATGTTTCTCACATAAATCATTTAAATTTAAACATGGGCTTTTATCTAACTCATTAATCTGTACCTTTGAATTGGTAGTATCATTTATAGTTATCATAATTATAGATACCTTGTTACTGTTGCTACTGTTTAATTTATTTCAATATGGCCCTCTTCTCCTACATTTATTTTTACTAGTGTCTTTTCTTAAGTGAAGTTACGTCTTACCCTGAATAAAGCCAAGGGTTCTGTCATTCCTTCTCTCCCACTCCTTCCAATACCAGTCTTGTTGATTAAACCTATGCCCTAGCTTTTACTTAAAATGCGGTCTAAGGACTAGCAGCATCGGAACACGTGGGAGCTTATAAGAATTGTAGAACTTTGGGTCTCATTGCAGACCTACTGGATCAGAATACACACAGAACTTCAGGTTAGCTATTATGGATATATTTTACCTTTTGGGGGAGGATCTTTATTATTTACGTATCACCATTACTAAGGTATTTATTTGATAACCTTTACTTCATATATCTCTTGCAACATCTCCAGACTTTTCTTTCCTTTTAAAGTACCTATCTAAAAGTGTTTTAAATGCGTCTTTGTGTGGCAAGGCTTTTGAAATATTGTATGCTTGAGAATATTTTTATCATGTACTCTTATTTAAATGACATTTTGTTGGATATAAAATACTCTGTTCAAAGTAATTTTCCTTCAATTCTTTGAAAACACCCATTTGCATCCAATGTTGTTGAAAAATCTGACATCAATCTGATTCTTCCTCTTTTACATGGCATCTGCTCTTTTTTTCTGTGTTTAGAATTTTGTTTTTGTCTTTGTCTTTTTAAATTTCACTATAATATGTCCAGGTGTGGATTTTTAAAAATATTTTTCTTCTCCTTTTTGGCATTTTCTGGGCCCATTCAATCTGAAGTCTTTGAAAATTTTTAATTCATTCTACACATGTCTTCAAATAGTTTTCCCATCTCCCTTTCTTTCTCTCTTTCTCTGAGTCCTATTACTCTAGGTATTAGCACTTTTGTGTCCATCTTTCATTTCTTTTGGCTTATCTTTATAGCCTCATTTCCTATCTTTCTAACTTCTGGAGTATTTCCTCAATCTGGTCTTCACATTTGTCGTTTTATTCCTCAATTCAATATCCCACTCTTTATCGTTCTGTCTCAACCATTTTTTTTATACACAATATGTCTCAGAAAATGAAAAATTCTTGCTTTCTTCATTCTAGTACTTTTTACTCGTGCTAGAAGCTGTAATCCAGGGTATGTTTTCATTTTGAATTAACTGTGCTCCTCAGAACATCTTGTTATCTTGGCTTGTGACCACCCTCCCTCGCCCACCCTTCCAGGGTACTGGCTGCCCTGTGAGGCAATACATCAGGACAAGGCCAGCACCCAATTAACTGAGTCCCAGTGCATCTAGTGGGGAGAATTGGATAAGAACTGAGGTGGAGAGCAGCAGATATCCCACAACCACAGCCAAGGCCATTCACTCTGGGCCCTTGATCTTGGCTTCAATCTGCAATCCTTCTACCCTTGTAGGAAAAGGTGATATTAGGAGACACTCTTCAGGTGGTAAACTGCTCCCTTGGGTGTTCGGACAGGGAGGGGTGGAGAGGTGAACACCAAAAGTACAGTTCTCTCCTCTTAATTTTCTCAGTGCTCCAAGAGCACAGGGCTTCTGAGCAGCCTCAATTGTATTCCTGGGTGGACACTGACAACTGCGAACACTGTCAGGAATGATTCCACCTCAACTCCTGCACTATGAGACTTGGCTGAACTTTAACAGCTTCTAGCAGCCACGGCCACATCCCTGGGACCACCAGGTCTCCTCCCCATTCCTATTTGGAAAAGCTGTAGGGTGCCAAAAGAACTTACCATTTGTTCCAGCCAATACATGATATGAGGCCCCTGAGCATTTGTTTAAAAAGAAAAAAAAAACAGTACAATTGTTTTTTCTATTTTTTTTTTTTGTTTTTATTTATTTTTGAGAAGAGAGAGACAGAGAATGAATGGGAGAGGGGCACAGAGAGAGGCAGACACAGAATCCGAAACAAGCTCCAGGCTCTGAGCTGTCTGAGCTGTCAACACAGAGCCTGACGCGGGGATCGAACTCACAAGCCATGAGATCATGACCTGAGCTGAAGTCGGACGTTTAACCGACTGAGCCGCCCAGGCGCCCCAAAAACGCACAATTGTAAATACTTTCTCTGTTCAATTGTAAATCATTTCTCTGTCCCTTTGAGATGTGTATGTCTATATATATACATCGATATAGATAGATAGATAGACGGAGATACATAGATAGATATCGATAGATATATATCCTAAAATCCCTGAGTGTCTTTCTCAAAGAACTAAAAGCCAGTGGTAGCCTACTTATATTTACATTGACTAACTTTCTTACCTGCCTTTTGTAGTCTTTCTCTTCCCTAGTTTTTTGACCCCCTCCCTGATTCCACATTCCCTCTTTAAAATACCTGCTCTCTTCTGAGCAAACCAGAATTGAGCTTAGCTCTCCCCACTACAGCAGTAGTTACTGAATAAAATCTGTTTTGACTGCTTTAACTAATTCCTGTTTTCTTTATCTTTGCTTACACCTCAGCCCAAGCTCTAAATTGCTAAGGATGTAGAGAAAGCACAAGGCAAGTGCAAAGAAGAACCTAGAGTAGTAGTATTCCTTAAGCACTGCCCTTCCACAAGCCATGGTGTGAGGAGGTCTGGTAACTTCCAGCCCCAGACCAAACGCCAAATCCCTATGGTTATGCACCAGCTCAGAAAGGCCTACTCCCCCATCTACCACCACAAGGGGTTCTCACACTTTTCTTCTCTTTTTGATGATTTCCCCGTAAGGTTCTTCCTTAGGGTAACTCTTTGAGGAACCAGCAGGAGGGGCCCTTCAGCATCGGGCTAGAAACTAAAAGTGGATGAAAGAAAAACTTTTACTTGTCCCTCTTCTCTCTTAAGTCCCAGGCTGTCAGTACTTTCTTTGCTTTGTTTCTTCAGACCATTTTTTCTCTTTTCTCTGTCTCAAAACCCCATTAGGAAGGAAAAATTTTTCTCTACCCTTCAAGCTTTTTCTAGTGGGTCTAATAATTAAATTGGCATGAGACCTGTAAACAGGTGAAAATAATATTTAATTACATACATATGGGGAATCCACACTGATATGGCAAAATGAGGTATATCTGTCATTCTGAACTAAGGAGAAGGGGCAGGAGCAAGAGAAAGAAAGCTATACACAGAAAGATGAAAGCATGAATGTTTGGTAAACCAATGTTTGCTGGGACATACAGAAATAATGGGGCTGAGAGAGGAATTTTAACCAACAGCTTTTGCTAAAATCCTCCCTGTCAATCGCACCTGGTTCATATTATACTGTAGTTACCTGTGATGATAGTTCCCTTCCTGGAGCAGGTCCTCTACCTAAATTCTTTTTAGGCAGTTGGTGTGGAGGTCACAGTTTCTTCCTGAATCTTTAGGGCCTTGATTGTTTGTAGCTTCAAATAATCTGCGTGCCAAAGTGGCACATCTTGAGTCTGTTCATTCTGACTCCTACACCACATTCCCAGTTCTCTTTTAACATCTTTTTTTTTAATGGAGGTTTAATTGACATATAACATGAGTTTTAGATGTATAACATAGTGATACGATCTTTGTACTCATTGTGAGATGATCACCACAATAAGTCTAGTTAACATTTGTCACCATACATAGTTACAATGTTTTTTCTTGTGTTGAGAGAATTTAAGACCTGCTCTCTTAGTGGGGTATCTGGGTGGCTCAGTCGGTTAAGCGTCCGACTTCAGCTCAGGTCATGATCTCACAGTCCATGAGTTCAAGCCCCGCGTCAGGCTCTGTGCTGTGCTGACAGCTCGGAGCCTGGAGCCTGCTTTGGATTCTGTGTCTCCCTCTCTCTCTGCCCCTCTCCCACTTACACTCTGTCTCTCTGTCTCACAAATAAATAAAAACATTTAAAAAAGACCTACTCTCTTACCAACTTTCAAATGTGCGATACAGTGTTATTAACTAGAGTCACCATGCTGTACATTACAGCCCCGTGTTGTATTTATTTTATAACTGGAAGCTTGTACCCTTTGAAAAGATAAATAAATCATTAGCATAAACTGAATTTATGACTCCATCAAATTTGTAGGAGAAATTCCGCTTCTTTCCCAGAGCAAGCCTCACCCCATCAGTCTTCCAAATGCAATTCTGTAGCTTGCTTTCAAAAAATCTGGCTTTTTCCTGGCCTATAAAAATTGGCAGCCCATGCAACATGTATTTCTAACCTCCTTCCCTTTTGAGTACAAACCCATCTCTCTTGCTCTGTATCACTCACGCCTCAGGTAATTATTCCAGGTAAAAAAGTTTTTGCAACAAAAGAAGTATCTAGAGCATTGCTTCTCTAATGCTGGCCCGGGGATGGGCAGGAGGGGCATCAAATGGGAGTTTGACAGAAAAGCAAAACCTCAGGTCTTCCCCAGACCAACTGCAACAGAATCTGCACGTTGGAGAAGCAATGCATAGGCCTCGGTAACTGGGGACTGCACAGCTCACTTTCTCTTAAGGAATGCAGTCTGTTCATCTACAACTGATCTTCAAACAATTGTCTCAAGGTAAACTACCTCCAACAATGACAGTACCAGTCCCCTCCTTCTAATTAGAAAAAGAACTACTTCTTTATACTGTATCTTGTATTACTAATAGGTTAAACATTTCCCCAGATTCCTACCAGTATTAGAATGTATTTTTGACTTAATGACTTTATGAAGCATTTGATTATCATGTATTATTTGTGAATGCCATCAGTATTAAATTCCAATCATTTTATTTAAATTGGCACTAAAATATTCACTAGAACTGCTCCCGTTGTAACATCATTTCAAGCCGAGATAGTTGTTTAATTTGGTACATTGGAGTTTGTTTTACTTTTTTTTCTACCACTTGTGTTAAGTTTGCAAAGCCCTGTAATTTTTCAAAATTTAAAAATCATGTTCACTAACTATTTAGAGTTTACTCTAAGTTCCTGTAACCTGGCTGTACTTGTAGCGTCAAGTTAACTGTAAGTTGAATTGTTAATTTTTGGTTTTACGTATAATATGTCTGTTTGTACCAACTGTTAGATTTTTTTCCTATTACATGGAAGCAGCCAGCACTTCCTTAGTAAAGAAAGCACAACAGCATAGCAGAGCTAAATTCATTGGGCTCATTGACAAATGTAAGGGGAGCAGCGGAGACCGATGAATCAGGGCAGGAGAGGAAGGAAGGCAGGATGGAAATCAAAGGAGAATGGCTGAGTCTGAAATAAAGGCAAAGGGAAAAGAATTCTGATTAAGAGACATTGACAAGATGAATGATCTTCTTGCAAACTCTCCTTTCACTTGAGTGGGAGAACTATGTCCAGGTGACACACGCTTTTTCTCTTTTTACAACACCGTACTGGGACAGACAGTGATCATGCTCAACTGTGGTAACATAGGGACAAATTTTGTCTTGAGGTAAAGGATCCACATCTGAAATCTGAAGAGTTCACAGCTACGTTTGCTTAACTAAGAACTGCATAAGTACATATCTTATTCTTTCTAGCTATATGGAGATAATTTTCCCTCTGTGTGGGCTATATAGTCTTTTGAGACTTGGTTTACTTTGTATAATTTTCATAAAGTGTTTGGTTTACTTTGTAAAATTTTCATAAAGTGTTCAGTATGGAAACGAACTATATTTTTGTGGTTAAGAGCATGGGGTCTGGAGTCAGACTCCCTAGGTGCAAATACCAGTTGTGGTTTATGTCACTCTATGACTCTATGCCTCACTTTCTTCCTCTAAAAAATGGAGATAATAGAGAAACCTTCCCCTGAAAGTTTGACTGTTTCAAATTCCACACTGAAATTACACGCAGTATTTGTCTTTCTACATCTGCTGGCTTAGTTCAATTCATAGAGTGACCTCCAGGTCCATCCATGTTGTCACAAATAGCAAGTTGGCCTTGTATTTTATGGTTGAATAATATTCTATTGTATAAATACCACATTTTCTTTACCCATCTTCCACCTGTTGACACTTAGGTTGTTGGCCAGATTGTGGCTATTGTGAATAATGCTGCAGTGAACATGGGGCTCCAGAGCTCTTAAAGATACTGATTTCACTTCATTTGGATGAATACTCAGAAGTAAAATGCTGACCCATACGGTAGTTCTACTTTTATGTTTTTGAGGAACCTCCATACTGTTTTCCATAGTGGCTGTACCAACTTTCATTCCCACCAATAGCGTATGAGGGTTTTTTTCTTCACACCTTTGCCAATACTCGTTACCTGTTTTGATAATGTCCATCCTAATAAGTGTGGGGTAATATCCCATTATGGTTTTGATTTGCATTTCTCTGATAATTTGATGACTATAGTTAATAACATTGTGTCATAGATTTGAAATTTGCTAAGAGAGTAGATCATTGTTTTAATGTTTATTTATCTTTTGAGAGAGAGAGAGAGAGAGAGCGAGCATGGGAGGGACAGAGAGAGAGGGAGACACAGAATCCGAAGCAGGCTCCAGGCTCTGAACTGTCAGCACAGAGCCCGACGCAGGGCTCAAACCCATGAACCATGAGATCATGACCTGAGCTGAAGTCAGACACTTAACCTACTGACCTACCCAGGCACCCCCGTCGTGTGTGTGTGTGTGTGTGTGTGTGTGTGTGTGAAAGACAGAGAGCGAGTAGGGGAGAGGGGCAGAGAGAGAGGGAGAAATAATCTTAAGCAGGCTCCACACTCATTGAGGAGCCTAACACTAACATGGGGCTTGATTTCATGACCATGAGATCATGACCTGAGCCAAAATCAAGACTGGCTGATCCACCCAGGCACCCCAAGAGAGTAGATCTTAACTATTTTCACCACACACAGGAAAAGTCAGCTATGGAAAGTGTGTTAATTAGCTTGATCATGTTAATCATTCTACAATGTATACATATATCAAATCATCATATTACTCACCTTAAAATATACCATTTTTTTTATTTGTCGTGTGTCCCTCAGTAAAGCTGGGGTAACAAAAACGAGAAAAACCTGCTTCACTGAGTTGATGGGAGGATTAAATGTAAAGCATTTAGCACAGTGCCTGGCATGAATTTCAGCATGCATAGTGAATGTTAAATATTCAAAACAAACTTTAAAATGTGCATATTTGCTTGTAAATACAAAAGTTCTCTCTGGTGAATACAGAAAAGTGATGAGACTGGTTGCATGGGGGAGAGAAGCTAGGTGGCTAGGGAAAGGATGCAGGAGGGAGATATTTCACACTGTATGGTCTTTTATATCTTTGGAATTTTAAACCATGTAAATGTACCACACTTGCAATGAAGCGTTAAATAAATAAATAAAGTCAAAGTCAAAGACATTCTGCTTCACTTCAACCTTTCTATCTACAGCTTTAAAAAGCTTCTGCTTGAAGGTTTCTTATGGCATTTTTTAAAGATTTGGTGACGGTTAGTGGTTAACCCATCAACAAATGTTTATCAGGAACCTGGTGCCTGGTAAGTTCCAGGCACATCTCAAGAACAGGCACTCCACCTATAAAGATCACACAATTACACCAAGCAAAAGAGTTTAATTTAGAATTCAAGTGTGAAGAATGCGCCCATGTCCTTCAACATTCAGGGATCACAGAGGACTCCCATGAAGAGAGCATTTTGGGGGGAGGGACTGTAGCTTCAGCAGAATATTGAATAAGAGGTAGATGGTGGTGGTGGTGGAAGGAGAGCATTTTCTAATGAGAAATAGGGAATCATGTGACAGAAGGCCAAAGAAATGTAACTTTAAGTTACCAGGTGAAGCTTTCTCCAAAACTAGTTTTCTTGTTTAAAAATTAAAAAAATAATAATAATAAATAAGGAAAAGAAGAAAAAGCAGACAAAACATTAGGTTCTAGATACTATTAGTCATCGCCTTTTGCTCATCACCTCTCTTTTTTTCTGCCAGGGTCCATGCAAGATACCTGGAGGTGGAGCCACCATATTGCTACTCTTTGGACCAAGAACACACGCTATGGAGGGGGAGCTAGAAGCTTGAAGAACCCTCGTTCCTTTATTTCCTCAGGCAACTGCACCCTCTCTGGATTGCTTCTTTTCCAACATCTTGTCATATGAGAAAAGCAAAATCTTATTTCATTGCACCATTATAGCCTGGTTTCTGTTACATGCGGTGAAACACATTCCAAATTAATAGGGCTATATTTTTTTCATAAACGCTGCATCAAGAAACTTTGTTTTCCAAGTTCCTTATATATAGGGTTGCCAGATAAAATACGGGACACCTGGTTCCTTTTGAATTTCAGATAAACAGTGAATAACTTTTGTAGTGTAAGTCCATCTCATGTAATACTTTGAATGTACTTATAACTAAAAAAATATGCATTGTTTATCTGAAATTCAAATGTAACTGAGCATCCCGTACTTGGGTTTGCAAAATATGGCAACTCTATTTACATGTCATGCAAAATCTGTTCGTGGCCAGGTCGCTCCCATCTATGAAATAATCTTAGGCACACTGTGTATCCCAACTGCAAAGCAAATGGAAGTTCTTTTAGTAAGTGCAAGGGGAAGAATGAGTAGGTAATTAGCAGTGCCTGTCACAATAAAGAAATGGGATTTAGCTTTTGGTCCTCAGAAAGGAAAATGCAGTAAGGGGAAAATCATGTGCATTCCCCACTCCCCTTTTTACTTTATAATACTTTTGTTTATGTTTTTCTTATAAGAGAACATTAGTAGCTCTGTCATTTAACATAATCAGTTATTTTAGTCTATTTTCTACAGTCCCCCCATCATAGTGTCATCTGTTCTCTATATTTGTAATCATAATGTAGATAAAATTTTGAGCCCTATTTTTTTCTTTATAATAATCTCAAAAACATTTATCATTTTATTGCTTTCTACACATAATTTTTATTATTGCTGAATATTCCATTGGGACAATTTTTTAGACTTTACTTAAACTTTTCCCAATGTTTTATTTATTTTATTATTTTAAATATTTTTGTTTTATTTTTAATACTAAAGTAATGGTAAACATCTTTGTTGCAATTTTTATGGGCTGGAATTTTGAGTTATGTATAAAAAACCATGTATTAGATTTGGAATTACTCTGTCAAATAATAGGATTATTTTTAGTCTTGATATATATTTTTAGTTTTAATAGTCCCTGCTTCCAGGGTTAGCCTTTAGCAAAATTATGAAATTGGGTGACTTTAGATTGTCTTTGTTTCTGTAACCTTCTATTCTGCCGATCATTTATTTTTGGTGTATCCCAAATTCCTTCCCATTTTCAAGTGTCCAGTGATTTTCTGCTTCTTTCTCCCATTTATATCCTGCTTTCAAAAATGGATCTAATTTTAATAATTTATGTCACTTTAAAATTAAGTCAATACTTCTCAGCTCCCGGAGAATATTTGGAGAGGTAATGTACCTTAGTTACAGACTTAGTTTAAATATCAGGTTTGTCACTTACTTGCCATGTGAGTTGAAGGAGTACTTTACATTTCTGCTCTGGTTTTCTCATCAGTAAAATGAAGATGTTAACATGTCTTCAAGTCAGGGTGGTTATGAGGATAAAACAAGATAATTGTTTAAAAATTTTAGCATATTGGTAGGCCAATAGTAAGCACTTAATAGATTCTAGATATTATTAGTCATAATTATCATTATGAACTTTAACCTCATTTATAATCATGGAATGAAAACATTATTTCCCTGGAGAGGAAATTCAGGAATTCACTTCAGTTCGAATATCATACAATGTCCTACTCCTAGTATTTCTTCAAAATATTTTGATAAATTTTCTTTCCTTACTATACATTAGAGAATCCTCTATAATGTCCTTGAAATTATATAATGTGACTACTCATCTACTACTCTGCAAAAGTGGCCACCATGCCAGACTAAAGTTCTTAAAACACCTTTACTCTCAAAAATACTGACATAACTTTAAATATTTAATATTACACAGAACACAATTTTTTTACACAAATATGTATTCAGATAAAGAAATGGTGACATTGCCAAGTCTGTTCTGAATCATTAAGACATCTGTTTGAGGAAAATGTCAAAAAAAGTCTTAGGATGCATGCATCCATGAATTAATCAATATAAGCACTAAACACATTTTTTTAACAGTGATGAATTAAAGAAGACATTGGTAGCAATTTCCTTGGGATATTAAAAATAATTACTCATGACGATTATAACCAACATACTCCATCCTTTCGTTAATTTTAAAAATGGGGACTCTGGCTTTACTCACACACTTCTTCAAAATAAATAGTACAAACCAGTAGCATGCAGAAATTAAGTCAATTTCAGCAAACACTAATATTTCCTTCACCAACCTCACGGAGTTAAAGCATATCTCTAATCCAAGTCATCCTCTTTTGAAAAGACAGTAAGGCAAGAGTAAAAATGCAAAGCAAAGCAAATGCTACTAGCTTATATATTTAAAGGGCCAGGGGAAAAGGGGATGAGCAGAGGCTGAAGAAGAGAGCAAAGCTAGACAAAAACGAAAACATTTTTTTATGGTTGTGTCAGTATTTTCTACTACAGATATCCAATATCTGCGGGTTTATAACCTTGTTCTAATAATTCATCTGCAAAGTGGCAAAGAGGGTGGCATTGTGGGAATAAAAATTGTGTGCATGTTTTTATAGAAAGATTTAGAACTACTGAATTGAAAATCACTTAGCTATTTCAGTTACAAAAGTCAGAACAAAATAAAATTCATGCTTGTGTTCAAAACTTCTGAATAGCTTGTTGTTATATGAATCTTTATAAAGAGAGAAAAATTATGCATGGCATAAAAGATTAATATTTGTTATTTCCTTTTACTATCTCCTTTGTTTTATAGTGTCACCTATTGGACAAATTCAATAAAGGACATTTAAATAAATTTTCTCTGCTGATTAAAAGCCTCTAGTAGATATGACTTCAGAGACATTGAAAGTCTGAACACTGAATGCCACCCATAACACTGAGCTTTACTGATGTGGACCTCCACATCTGCCTACTCTTGCTCAAGCCACTCCTCAGAAATAGGCATTCCTGACACTGATCTTATCCCTTCTTGCACATTACATTTTTTTTTCCTTGGAAATTGCATTTACTTCATGACATCAGCTGCTATGATGAGTGGCACCATGTTTCTCAAACCTTGTTGGAATTTTTCCCAGCAAGATGAATCCATTTTTTCATAGCAGTTTTGATATGCAGGTTAGAACCCATCATACTTTGTTAGAGTGCCAGTACATTTTCAGTGTCCTCTTGCCAACATCTGCGACCCTCTGCCTGGGCTTTATCTCAGCCCATACATTCAGGGGCTGGCTGGGAGTGCTGGCTTTCTAGAAATCTTCAGCCAATAGGAGATGGGAATCGGAAGACACTCCAGCTTCCCCAGCTTTCAAGAGGACTTAATGTCAGTCATGTTGAATACTGTCTTCCAGAGATCCCTCTCAGGATCGAGCCACAGTTGTCACAGAGTTGCTTGCTTGTTCATACACCTCTTATTGGCTTTCTTCCTTCCTGTTCTCACTTTCTCATTCTTCTACTGGCATTTCTGGGGAATGGTTTCCCAAATAAATGACTTTCTCTTAAATCTTTGTCACAACATCTGCTTCTTGGAAATCCCACACTAAGATAGTTAATATCAGAAGTGGTCCTAGGAAGCAGAATCTCAGGGTGGGATGCTGGAATTAGATCACTTGCTGGTGAAATGGTAACAAATATCCATTGGTGGTGGTGAGAGGGGTATTGTTGATGACTCTTGGCCTATTGTAACATCATGATTACTAAAACTTGCACATATGGTGAGCTGAGATGGCATCTAGGTACAACAGCTCAAAACCCTAGCAATGAGGAGAGGGGGAAGGCAGTTATAAAGATTGTGGATTTGGATTACTGTTGTTAGCTATGACTGGAACCCTGAAGAAATAAAATTGCAAGCTGAGGTCAGCCAACTATCAACTGGAGGCATAGTGTGAAAACCAGAATGTTACTAGGCAGCTTAATAGGAGATTCTCATACCCTAGGGCCAGAGAGCAGAATGTGCTGAGAATCACTACCAAGATTTTGTTGTAAAAGTGGCAGAGTTATGAAGGAGTGTCAATATAGGTCGACAGCAAATCTTCTCTGCTAAAGGTAAGCCCTTAAACGGAAAGAGTAGAACCCTAGCAAGTGGGATGAGAGCACTTGAGAATAAGCACTTCAAAAAACTTGAGCCCAGGTACTTGCTCTCTCCTACCCTCCTTGCATCTACCAATAAGTATGGTGGAGTCTCAGCAAGGCCCAAACTAGAGAGTTCTGTTTCTGCTACACCAGGCAGATATGTGCCAGTAGGAAATGGGAAAACATGCCTAGGAAAGGATCTTGTGGCTGCCAGACAGGTGTGAGCGTCACTAAACTTAAGCCTTGATGGAAGAAAATTTATTGAGGAACTCTCCTAAATCAGAATTCAACGTCCTGGCAAGGACAGAGGAGCCAATTCTGAAACCCAGGTGAGATAGTTCTTTGAAGCTTGGAAACAATAGCCTATAGGAAACAGGTGAGGTTACTGGAAATACCTTGGCAGAATAGTAAAAGTGTCATCAAAAGGCTTAGAATAGTGAGCATTATGGAAAGCCAGAGAATTCTCTACTGTACCATGTTTCCCAAGAAGGTACCTAAAAATTATATAAGCAAGTAGTCCAAACTCCCTGTCACCTACTTCTGTGCTGGCATTTCTCCCATGACCTCATAGGGTACTCTCAGTGATGAACTGATAAAGAAGGAAGAATGTGTGGATATGTTAGTATAAGCTGGAATGAACTGCTGCCACATCAAAGACCCACTGAAGGGTTGCCTTAAATGAGAGAGGTGATGATGAAATTGTTTCAGAGCTTTGGGCAATACGCCTGCTCACCAACTTGTGTGGAGGGATACGAAGCCTCAGATAAGACTCTGAGAAGCCCTTGACAGTGGTAAAAGGTTTGGTTGGTTGACAAAGGCAATCTCGGAAGGAGAAAGATGAGAAGAATAGAGACAAAGAAGGTCAATGAAGAGGCATGCATTTATATCTATGGAAGTGGGCATACACAAGGTGTGTGAATCTTTCATTTACATGTCAATGCTTATCAGATAGCATTCACTGCAGAAATGACCCTGGACTATCAGGTAAACAGGGTTATTGTCCAGTGGATATCAGCCAGACTCTACCCTTAGCTCCCTAGTGGTTTTACCATCACATAAAGACCTTTGATAGAGAGGAAGGCTGCATATGGATGCAGGAACACGGGCCTTTCTCATCCAAGCTGAATTTAGCTATTGCTGCTTCTAAACATCCATCCTGTCAGCAGGCAAAGAACAATGATGAATGCTCCATGTAGTTCCTTGAAGGAGTACAACTAGCCACTTGGTGACAAGCAGTTTACCTTGGTCCACAATATTAGTTTTTTAACGCCTGCTGTTACAAATTACCACAAACTCAGTGGCTTACAACAACAAAAATTTTATTCTCTCGCAGTTCTGGAGGCCAGAAGTCTGAAATCACTGAGCCAAATGCAAGGTGTTGGCAGAGCAATGCTCTCTCTGGAGGCTTTAGGGGAAAATCCTTTCCTTGTCCCTTCCAGCTTCTGGCGGCTGCTGGCATTCCTCAGTTTGTGGCACATCAGTCGAATCTGCCTTCATGGTCACGCTGCCTTTTCTGTGTGTCAAACATTCTTTCTCCTCTCTCTGATCACATGTGATTGCATTTAGAGCCAACTGAGATAATTCAGGACAATTCTCCATGTCAAGATCCTTAACTTAGTCACATCCACATATGTGTAACTTTTCCCCATATGATGTAACATTTAATTTCCAGGGATTAGGACCTGATATACACAGGGACCTTTATTCAGCCCACTATAACCCTCCCACTCAAGATGAGGCAGAAATCCATTCTTACTGGGGGTGATAAGGTTTTATCTTTCCTCTCTGCAGTGGTATGGTCAACACTAATTTCTGAAGGCTCACAGAGTATCTGATCTACGATTAGAGAGTGTGCCACATAACACAGCCTCAGACTCTGGGATCCATCTTCTGGTGAAATTGGGAGGTCTGTGCAAAGGTCCATGTGATTCCCTGGTCCTGCCATCTACCTTATTACTGGGTCAATTTTCATGTTGAAATGCTAAAAGTGGAGCTTAGGGATAATAGCCTGTAAGTATGGGACACTGCTTCAGTTTCAAGAAATGTGTGAATCTACAGCCCTTATACATGGTACTGTATTTTCCATAGGTAGAATATACAGATTTAGTAACAAAAAAGTGAAAGTAGGAGTTAAGTTTCTCATTATTACTCCCAGAGACCCCTTAGGGAATTTGGGATTCCCATTCCTCCAAATTTAGGTTGAGTGAACTAGAAATCATACTTCTTGGGTGTAGGAATCAAATCTACCAGGGGACATAGTAAAGTCCACTAAAATTAAAGTCAAAGATACTGACTGACAATTTCAGTTCTTCATGCCAGTAAATCCTCAGGAAAGAGAGGATTTACTATATGGCCATAAGTGATTGACCCTGAAGAGCATGAACAGAGAGAGTTGTTGCTACATAATGAAAACAGAGAGGAGTTTTCATAGAACTCAGGAGACTCATAGGGTGCCTGTTGATGTTTCCCTGCCTGGTGATAAACATGAACAGACAGTTGCCTAAACAATGGCCTAAAAAGGACAAGGTAACCAGGACCCCAGATTCTACAGGGCAAGAAATGTAGACCAGTGCTTGTGCTGGTCAGTGTAATGTGAATCCGGAAAGTTGATAGAGGAAGGAAATGATAAATCTAATTCTGGCTTCAAGATCAACTATAACAGTGTGATGCTCCTATTGAAAAACTTTACTTTTAAATTTTTAAAAGAAATAATGACTGACCACCATCTTGAAGAAGCAGTGCTAGGATAGAATAAACTGAATGTGGGCACAAGTGGATCCAAGTGGTGCAAGGGGTGTATAATAACAGACTCTCAGTGCCCCACTCGTATCCCCTTGGCAAAGAGTGTTTGTTTGAACGTTATGTTCCATATCAAAGGTATGAGAAACATTATTCCATGGTTAAATACACAAATGACAAGGTGCTTGATAGTATAACAGATACTCAGTAAATGTTTGCTGAATTAATAAATGGATACATGGATGCATTTTTAAATAGATGACTTCCATGGTAATCAGAATTATAAAATGGCTTTCCACATCTCTGCTCCCTTTTGTCATGTTACTCCTCTGATTATGTTAGGTTACATGTCAAAAGGAATTTTGTAGATATGATAAAGGTTATTAATGAGTTGACCTTAAAATATAGAGAGTATCTGGGTGGGCATAACTAGGAATCTACTCTAGTCCTTTGAAAGCAGAGTTTTCTGCAGTTGACAGCAGTAAAAAAGTCAGAGAGATTGAAATTGTGAGAGGGATTCATGTGAGGGTGGCTCTCTATTACTGGCTTTGGGATGGAGGTGCCACAGGGCAAGGGCCGAGAGTGGCCTTTGGTAGCTGAGAGCAACTCCCAGCCAACAGCCAACAAGAAAACAGGAACTTAAGTCTCATAACCTCAAGGGATTGTGTTCTGCCAAGAGTACAAATGAGGCTGGATGCAGATTCTTACCCAGATCCTCCAGAAAAGAGCCCAGCTTTGATTTCGGCCTTCTGAGACCTCCTGCAGAAAAGTCTACCTAGACTTCTGATGTTCAGAACTGTGAAGTAATATGTTTGTGTTATTTCAAGCCACTAAGTTTACAGTAATTTCTTAGGCAGCAATAGAAAACTAATGAGACTTCCAAACCTATAAGCCTAGCCCAGACCTAGGTTCAGGCTTTAGTCTTGAAAGTAGCTCAGAGTGCCAGACTTCTTGAGAATATCTTAATGTCATCTACAATTCAATATGCATAAAGCAGAATCTATCATAGTCTGTGAAATACTAACTCATCCAGGGATCTAGTCGTCGGGGAATTCCTAAGTGACCCCATGCTTTTTTCAGCAAGTATGGCTCAAAACCTCTGAGTTTTCACCCAATTTCAGGTGGCTTCTGTAATTTACTGTAGTATTGTCAAACTCTAGTCTTTATCACATTCCACATTTTTGCTACATACTCAAATTAACTGTGTTGCTATCTCCTTAATATTTTTCTGTAAATCAACACTCATTCTTTTATTTAATTAAAATGATTATAAAAGTTAAGGACATATCACTACCATAAATGGTAAACTAGTATCACTGACCATAAATATAGGGTGACTATAAAAATAAATACAATGAAAATAAACTTTTAAATTTCAGCTAGATACTGCTGGCTGCTGAAGTCTCTGAACATAAGGCCTGCTCACTCTTTGTTTAAAAAAGGAGATTAGCAAATGTTAGAGAGGTGTTAAGTCAAAATAGCTCAAATAGCTCAAATTGAGAATTTCTTCTTGACATAATTAGAGGGATTGAAAGAGATTTAAATGGAAATAGCATTTTTCCTATGTGTTGGTTATATTCTTTAATGCCTTTTCCACTGCAATTTAAATTACCTTAAGTACCACCACAAAGCTTGTTGGATACCTTGTGGTGAGTGTCCCATATTTTTCAAAACATTCTTACAGTGGTTAAAAATTAGCTTTCCATCAAAGAAAACTGTATAACATTGGACATGCACTAAGTAAATGTTCAGGACATGTCATTGCTATTATCATCAATCTTCATCATCATCATCATCATCGCCTCCACCTTTTTCCATATTCTTTACGCCAAGTCAATTTAACTCTCTATAGAACATGTCAGTGGTTTCTCTTACAACTATTACTTCCCCTCATTTACCTTCTGAAGGTCATTTTGGATGATCATTTATTCTTTCCTAACCTATACTGTTGCTAATAATCTTCCACATTACCACTAGCTATCCTTCCAAAACTCATACTTGATTACTTCCATCTTCTAAATGATATAATATCAGAGTGTTACATTAGGTATATCATGATCCATTGAGTAAGGTAGACTTCTGTATCACCCCCACTCACTCCCCAGCATATCAGCTCATTTAAGTCTCCTTTCGACCATTGATTACCATGTGCAAATTTTCTTATTTATTTTTTGGTGGTTTTGTTTAAAGTCACTCTCATTCAACTAGAACATAAGCTCAGAGAGTGCAATGACCCGGTTTGTCTTGGCGGTCAACTTATCTGCAGCATCTAAAACAGTGCATGTCACTTATTAGGTTCTCAGTGACCTTGGACAAGTTACCAGATTTAACATCTCTAACCTTGGTTTCATAATCTGCTAAATAGAGATAATAATGCTCACCCTAACAGGGTGGTTGTGAGGAAGGGATGAGAGAACTTATGTAAAAGTTCTGGTATGTCAATAGAAGATATTATTAGCATATCTTCCTGTTGTTTTTAGAAAACAGTCAATCTTAGACTAGTATCCAAAGACTTCCAGATTTCTGTCACCAAATTTTAATTCTTAAATCATTTTTTAGCATTAACCTAACATTCCAGCTCTTATTGTAAAGTTTATTTATTGTTCATCTGAGGATAAGTTTTGGGTATACAAAATAAAAAGACATCGTTCCTGCCCTCATAGAGATGTAAGGTAGACACAAAGGAAAACGGATTGTGTGATTATAACCAGAATGAAATAATCCACAGCATGTGCTGCAAATATTAGAGAAATATTGTCCAGAGCTACCTGGCTAGGAATGGACATGGGGCGGGGGAAACAGAAGGAAAGGACCAAAATGAATAAGCCATGACTCCTGATTTCTATAACTTTCCTGCCTCTGTTCCATAACAGAACTGTACTGCCCTCTGGGATGCCTTTGCATCCAACTTAAATGTCATGGAATTTCCTAGAGGCTCCTTATCAGAATTTATGCTAACTTATCCTTTACTTCTCTACCCTTTCGTTCATACCTCTTTGATGTGATGCACTCCTCCCAGATTCCATGTTGTCATATTCAATTTTACATCTTTTGTCCATTTCACAAGATTACAAGTCACCAAAGCATGGTGAAAATTTTTTTGTTTGTTCATCTCTATAGACTTTGCGGTTATTCTGGATATTCTTTTGCTAAAACTAGATCTTTCTTTCTCTTGAGGTCTACAAGTCCCAAATTCATCCCTTTGGTTTATTGTAAACTCTCGGTATTTTTGTCTATAAGTATGTATACTCTTATAAAGTAATATTTTATGAAAGTAGCCATACACAGCTCCTTTTATACTGTGTGAGAAAGAGGATTTCAAACATAGAACAAGTCAATAGGCACAACCCAGTGTAAACTCTAAACTGGTACTTGAGTTTAAATGAGACTGAATATGGGCAGAAGAATAAATGTGGGAGAAAACAGAAGTGAGTGAAAAATGGTTGTGGCAAACTTACCAGCTGTTATTTATAGTATGTGCCAAGTATAAATATGTCCTTGCAAAATTTGAAGAGATGAGTCGTCAGTTATTTCAAGACAAATTTCTGACTTGCTTTATATTATTTATGAATATTTTATGGAGACAGTCTTAAAAGTTCCATGTATAGAGGGAGATATATGTAAGAACACTATGATATGACCAGTGAGACTGGCCTAAAGAGTCAAAACTTGTGGTCACCAACTCTTTCTGGTTTCATATACCTAAGTTTCTCTAAAATAATATGGGAATAAATGTAGTTTATTTATAGTAATCACAGCATCTCATGGTTCAACACCAACTTACTCGGTTAATTGCAGAGAGCTGTCGGTCTGTAGCTTTTCAAAGATAAGATCAAAGAAAAGTAATTTCTGCCCTAAATATACATATTACAGCCACTGTACACATTTTGTTTTGTGGATATTATTTGTTTGGTCCCTATTGGTGGCTGCACAAAATTATGTAATGTGGGAGTCACAGGAGGCATGAACTTCCAATAAAACCAATGGTGACCTTCTGCTGTATATATTCAATAATGTTTTTTATGTGTAAGGCATTGTGCTAGGGGCGAGGGTAAACAGAAAGGAATACAGCCAAATCCCTCCATTCAAGAAGTTTATAGAAAAATAGAGAAGCTAATATAGAAAAGGGGAAAGTGGAAAAGCCATTACCTGACAGTATGATGTGATATTCAAAAAGTGGATCTTCTCACTGTCTCCACAGGATCATATGGGAGGGAGTGCGTCCTTCAGTGTATAGCAGTTGGGGAAAATTTCACTAAGGAGACAGCAAACTGAATCTTAAATCATAAGTAAAGGGGACCGCTTCAAAGAAAGGGGAAAGGGAAAGTCTTCCAAGCAGTAGAGGTCATATAATGAAATTCCATATGTTCTAGATACAGGGTTAGACGCTAGAGGTGGAGACAAGGAAGATGATACAGTTTCAGAATTTAAGGTATTCACAGCTTTGATAAAGTTAGTGTTTATATATATATATATATATATATATATATATATATATATAAACAATTCACCTGCACGATGGTAATAATAGCATAGTTGTCTTGTCTGGGCCTAGTAGCAGCTCTGAAGACACAGTGGGCCAGGGAGCCCCATAGAATGGGGGCCTGGAAAGAGAAAATTTGCAGTCAAGGTTTTGGGACAGATAAGAGGTAAGGCCAGGGTCATATACACAGTTATCACTTAGTTTTGGTTTCCTCAGAAGCAGACCTGAACTAAGGGTCTGATTGCATGTAGTATATATCTGTTAGGTGTCCCCAGGAAACAGCAGAAGGGGCAGATGAGGCTGATAGAAAGGGAAACCAATAAAAGATATGTTGTTATGGGTTTTTGTGTTTGTGTTTGTTTTACAAATTCTCATCTCTATTTCTAGCCCATTGCCCACCATACAGGATTCCAGTTGGTTGTTTCATGTAGGTTTTATTAACAATAAGGGCCATTAGTGGTTATCCAAGTGAGTCATTTTTACAGAAACCATGTTTCTGGAATGTTTGAACTGCTACTTAGTGGTTGAGTAAGCCTTAGAACCCAGGTCTCCTGATTGACAGCCCCAAACACCATTACTTTAGCTGAATTCATCCTCTTCCCCAACCCCGCAAAGGAATCAGGCACAGAATTGTTAACAGAGTAATTGATAATACTATTTGAAATACTTGAAGAGGATAATCAGACTCACCAACTTTCATATCCGTTGCTGTATAGTGTCCACAGAGTAGGAAAAAAGGATTTATTGGACTAACTTTAAGTTATATAGAAAAAGATATACATAACTGTATCTCATTTGATGCAATAAACATTAATCAGATTTTAGTAAAAACAAATCTTCTTAAAATGTACCAAGCAAGCATATTATTTATGGAAGCCACTGGTGAAATCATTTTCTGGACTTTTTAATAGTTATCTAATTTATGTATTCCAAGGGATTTTAAAATTATTATTCTTGTGTGTTTGGTGTTTTTAAAATTTATTTATGGATATTAGTCTTTCTTAGAGCAAAGCCCAGCTAGTTTTTAAGTATATTAACATTGATACATTATAGTTACAAGTTTTACATTGATTATTAAACCTAAACAGAACGATAAAATACATCTCACCCCTAAGAAAAATAATTGTGTTAACCTTATATTTTATTCCTATATTCTTTGTGAACTGTTGTTATATATTAAATTACATTCTAAAACATAATCTTTAGTGACATTTCTATTTTGCATTGATTTAGAAGTTTATGATTCCCCTGACCACTGGAAACTATAATTGTCTTTAAAATTCTCTTTGTTGAGGGGATGTAATGAGTTTTGAGCTGGATTGTCATTACTGAAAGTTTGGCAAAGGGAAGTATTGGAGTAAATATTGAAGTTGTTACAGCTTTCTGTAGTTTCACAAGTCTGCAAGTCTGAAATGCAAGAAGGTATGAATCATAAGGTTAGTGTCTTCCAGTAATTTATATATCAGTGTTAAATGGATCAGTCTCATCTTGATAAGATCAGCTCATGGGAGGAGAATTTTGATTGAGGAGGTGGGTGACTTTGGAACAAGAACATGTTAGAGCTTAGGGCAGACCTGGGCAGAATGTTAAAATGGGGTGGTAAATTATAGTTACAGTAGCGGCAAGATAATGTGTCCCTAAAAGATGAAAGATGATGATGCTGATAATAGTATGAGATATATTTGTTTAATGCTTACACAGTGACTGATATGTTTCGAAGCACTTTATAGGAATTAGCTCATTTAATCCCCCCAATAACCTATGAGGTGGATACTATCAGTAGCACCATTTTACAGATGAGGAAACTGAGTATTACGTGTGACCAAATTCCATTTGGTCATACTCCACTTTAAGCTATTTAGGGTAGATGGTTGTGGCTGCCATTAGCTAAGGGGTGCTGAAGGCAAGAGGCCATTCCCCCACCACGTCACTATCAGGATATTTACTATAAAATCATGTTTGATACTTGCACACTGAAATTCACTGCAGCATATATACAATAGTCAAAAGGTAGAAACAACCCAAGTGTCCATCAACAGATGAATGGCCAAGTGAACTGTGCTATATAAAAACAATGGAACATTATTTGGCCGTAAAAAGAAATGGGATTCTGATGCATGCTACAACAAGGATAAACCTTGAAAAGAGTATGCTAAGTGGAATAAAACATAGAGGACAAATATAGTATGATTCAATTTATATGAGGTACCTAGAAGACAAAATTCATATAGACAGAAAGTAGAATAGAAGGTACCAAGGAATGGAGAAGGAGAAATGAGAGTTATTATTTAATGGGTATAGTTTCTGTTTGGGGTGATGAAAAAATTCCGGAAATAGATAGTGGTGATGGTTGCACAACAACGTGAATATGCTAAATGCCACTGAATTGTACAATTAAAAATGTTAAGTTTTATGTTTTGTATATTTTACCACAATACTTTTTTTTTTTTTTACAAAGCAAGTTTGAAGATGAATTGATGAATTCAAGAGACATCAAACATTTGCAAGCAAATACTTCTTAGTCAGCAGGCACAAAAATAGTTCAGACAAGCTGTCCTGTAAACTCCATTAACTCTCAAATCTCAGTCCTTTTGGGCGTTCCTACCACATCTTACATGTAAACTTCACAGGAGGAAGGCACAGCAATCTAGAGAGACGGTTCCAATAAATTTACGGTCAGCATCAGGAATAGAAAATGCTATCAATTACTAGTTGGAGGGAGGACAATTTTAGTATCAAGCTTTGGGAACATTCCAAAAGCCCAAGACCTTGTTTGATTTTTCTATCCCTTTGATGCAAGGATGGGGAAGGCCTCTCAAGAGTTTAGCCCATCCACATAACCTGGATATCAAATTGCATTCTATGCCAGGCAGTTTTCTGGCAAAAAAAACCCCTCCAAAACAGATGGCATAGTCAAATTTGGTGGTTGGGAAAAGTTTAAGAAAATGACTATTGTTCAATATAAGAGAAAAGCCAGTAGAATATAAAGTTTTAATATTCGAAGTTCATAGAATGTTTGTATCCCTCAATATACTTTCTGTGCAACATTTACATATGAGAAGTTTATATTTACATTCATTCAGCTCAATGTAACATAAAAAACCTCATAGTGTGGGGGCATCTGGGTGGCTCAGGTGGTTAAACACCTGGCTCATGATTTTGTCTCGGGTCATGATCTTAAGGTTTTGTGAGATAGAGCCCCATGTTGGGCTCTGCGCTGATAGCCCAGAGCCTGCTTGTGATTCTCTCTGCCCCTCCCCTGCTCACGCTGTTACGCTCTCTCTCTCAAAATAAATAAACACATAAAATTACTCATGGTGTGAAGGAAAAGTTTCAAGTTGTATTCCAAGTACAATTTGTAGAATCTTATAATCTCACGTAGATGTTGAAATGCACACTGAGTGTCAACAAATTGGATGTATGGGACTCAGGGATTAAATAGGCTTTGTGTGTTGACCAGCCCATCAATTTTTGATCCAACTGAATTATATATGAAATTTGAAAATAAACCCGTTTGTAAGTAAGATGTTACTATTGATCCTGGTGCTTCACCTCTTTTTCAGAAGTTCAGGGTTCTTACCACTCTTGGACTTAAGGGAAGCGTTGTTAGCAAAGGAAATTGGCATTCCTTTCTCCTGAAAGATTTTTCTCTTCTGTTTTGGGAGGAGTTAGGGGAAGGGGGGGAACGTCATTGCACCTAGAATCTCTTACCTAACTCTGATCTTTCCTCTACAGAGTCGCCTTTAAGCATGATGCTGTCAGCCTTTACTTTATAAAGATGTACTTCTCTAACATTTGGCTTTGTAAGTGTTGTTTAGTATTTTTCTTATGTGTATGTGTTCTGTTTCCCCAAGTGGACTGTTTGATCCTTGAGGGAATGTGCCTCTAATTTAGCATTCCCATACAGTTCTGCAGGCAGTTGGTTTTCAGTACGTGCTGGTGCACTGAACTCCAAGGTTTCAAATGTACAGGAAGCACACGTTTGTTGGTACCCTTCACCATAGCCAAAGAAAGAATGGAACTATTAGATTTCCAAGCAGGGTTTACAAGTGCTCCCCACCCATGCATCTAAGATCCTGAGCTTTCACTAAACAAAGTTAGAGGAAAAGATTTGTTCATGTTTGTCCCTGATCATTATTTTAGTTGGTTTTAGGACAGCTCATGGGCATCATGCTTGCCTTAGGGGCTGAGCACATGGAACACAAGGCAAAGTAAATTCTGGACACTATTTGGGGACGAATGCAAACTGGGAACTAAAGATAAAGTTATGGTGTTCAATATTTCTTCTCCTGTGAAACCTACTTTTTGTGTGATGAGGAAAAGAAGGAAGGATGTAGGAGTGGATGGAATACTATAGGTGCCAGAAAACTATGACCTATAGGCCAAATTCTGCTCATAGCCTGTTTTTGTAAGTAAAAATTTTTTAAAAAGTTTATTTATTTTTGAGAGAGAGAGGAAGGGAGTGGCAGAGAGAGAGAGAGAATCCCAAGCAGGCTCTGAACTGTCAGCATAGAGCCTGTTACTGGGCTCCATCTCATGAACCATGAGATCGTGGCCTGAGCTGAAATCAGGAGTCAGATGCTTAACTGACTGAGCCACCCAGACTCGCCATGTTTTCTTAAGTAAACTTTTAATGGAACACAGCTACATCCATTCATTTACATATTGTCTATGGCTGCTTTGGAGCTGCAATGTTCAGTAGAGATCTGATAGCCCACAAAACCTCAAGTACTTATTATATGGTCCTTAACAGAAAAATTTTGCCAGAACCTAGAATTTTTTCCATGGATCCATGGAATTTTTTCTTAAATCTTTTTTGAGTGTTGCTTTAAAATAAATAAATTGGAGCACTTGGGTGGCCGGTCGGTTAGGCATCTGACTTCGGCTTAGGGCATGGTCTCATGATTCATGTTATAGCCCCATGTCAGGCTCTGCAATGACAGTGTGGAGCCTACCTGGGATTCTCTCTCTCTTTCTCTATCTCTCCCCCCCACCCCCGCTCATTCCTGTTCTCTCTGTCTCTCTCAAGATAAATAAACAAACTTAAATAAATATATAATTGAGAATTAAAATGGCTGGTTTCTATCATGCTACAATTGAGGACAATGCTTTTGAGTTCATGATTCCCTTTGTGCTATGATTTGAGGCACACACTTGTCCTCAAAGAACCATCTCTCTTCCTGCTAGAATTTGAGGAATTTGCCACTACAGACTTGCCCAGTTTAGGCAAGATATTTTGTTTTATTTTATTTTTAAAATTTTAATTTATCTATTTATTTTGACAGAGAGTGAGAGTGACAGACAGTGCAAGTGGGGGAAGGGCAGAGGGAGAGAGAGAGAGATAGAGAATCCAAAGCTCTGATCTAATAGCACAGAGTGTGATGCAGAGCTTGATACCACAAACTGTGAGATGATGACCTGAGCCAACATCAAGAGGTGGACGCTCAATTGACTGAGCCACCCTAGGCAAAATATTTTAAAATTCAAATGTACTTGAAGGAAGATGGTCATAATTTATCATCACCTCTTGTTTTCATGTGTGCATGTGTGTGTGTGTGTGTGTGTGTGTGTGAGAGAGAGAGAGAGAGAGAGAATAAATATTAATATCCTACTTCTCTTTCCTACAAAATAAGAAGGGAGAATAACAGAGTAATCAATGGAAGAGGCTAAGGTTGAGCTCAAAATATGGAGGAAACAGCAAAAAGGGAACAGAACTGATATTGCACATGTTATCTCACTGGACTTGACAACAATCCTGTGAGCATGTTAAGGTATAATTACCCTACCCTTAAAGAAAAGGATGCTGAATGTGAAAGCCAAGTGGATTGCCTAGGGTTAACAGTTCATAAATAGCAGCAATGGTCTTCTAATTCTCACTCTAAATTCTTAGGGTTTTTTTTTCCTATTATCCTCCATTGCGTCTTCAACATCCCTGCCCCTCCCCCTGAGTCCATCATGCTGGAAGTATAATTTCCTGTCTCCTAGAAATATAACTCTGTCTTCTGGAACTTAAAATCATTCTCACGTGAATTTTTGCCGTAACTTGGACCCACCTACAATCCCTAATTAAAACTAAATACCCCAAATCCAAAGATATTTCTCAAATTCAGTCTACTAAGCTGATAGCCAGTAATAATCACTCCGTTTTATCAAAAGTGGTGTAGGACATTATTCGGTGTTGAATTACAGGTGATACAAATCCTGAAGTAAAATCAGGCAAACCATTTTCTCATGTAACTAAGTCTCACAATTAAGAAAGTATAATAATTAGTTTCAAATTGGGGTAAATCATCAAAGAAAGTTAGGTATCTTGGGAGTTATTTACATGTGAACAGATGCCTATGGAAATTAAATGGAGTGTGGAAATTTCATAGCATGCTCTAGTAGAAGAGATAAATTAATAAAATGATCACATCTCAAGTTATGTCTGGTATGAAATAGAATTTTTATATATTTTCAAAGATTCCGATCTTCAATAGTAGAAGCTAGGAGAAAGTTCAAAATAGTTATTTCGATAAATATGATCACAAAGAATACCAACACAAACAAATATATCTAGCTTTTGTAGCAAACACAGGATTTGATACACACACACACACACACACACACACACGCAGAGGACAGAAGTCAGTAACAATAATTTCAAAATATACAAAAATGGTTCTTGCATGTACATTACTGTTAGTTCACCACCATGGGAGCTTCCTAGGTGTAATCTGAAACAGCTACTCTGCACGGAGGGCAGAAAGAGACCAGAGAAAGAGGCGGACTATTCCTGGTGGGTAGGTGGGGGGAAGGCAAATGGAAGCACATTCCAAAGATAGGGGAGGGAGGGAGGGAGGGAAGCACCTCTGATTGCCCAGGTCCGGCTCACATCAAAATGCAGTCGTGTCCTCTCGATGACCTCTCCCAACAGTTATCAATACGTTAGTGTTGAAACTGGAAGGCTGCTCCGCGGGACACTGAGCCCTGACTTTCAGGTAGGATCTCATGCACACACTCAGACAGATGGTTATCATAATGGTAGCAAACATCGGAGCCTATCAGGCTTTGAATTTTACCTAGATCAATGAAATCTGTTTAAGCCTAATTCTCTGCTCCGTTTTCAGAGAATTGAGGTCAGGTAGAAAAAGCCACTTTCTTACACCCTTAGTACAGACCTGCCAGATAGTCTCTAGTTTCCTTTTGAATGCCTTGGCATAGAAAGTGATATTTAATCCTATACCATTGTTTAACTTTGAAAAGCCCTAATTAAGCATTCATACTTCAGGTGTGGCTAATTAGCATTGGACCGGTCTCCTTAAAGTATGCTATCCTGTTTTGGCTTCAGTTGTCTCACATCAGAGCAGCAGAAGAAGGTTTAATACTTCATATGTTAGCTACCAGAAATTATTTTGCATTGGTGAAATGAATGGTATTTCAATATGTGGACAGTGGTTAGAAAAAAATGAACATGAGCAGGTGAAACCCCCTGAGTGGCCATCTTCACCCAAGGTTCTATTAGCCAAGTGTGCTTCCTTTTACAAAGATTCTGTGGTGTCATTGCTAAAGTTAGCTGAACCTGCTCACTAAAATGTAGTTCACGTGCCTTGAGTGAATCTTTCATGCAAGACTTCTTGTCAAAGAGGTAGCTATTTCATGGACTTGTAACGATAGGCCGATAGGCCGTGTTTGCTACTAAATGTTTGCTTGTTTGGCAGTATCTGGTTTGAGACTTTAATGGTAATGGGCCACCTGCAAGTGAGCAAGTGAGGCAAACTTATGTCAAAGAAGCATTGAGATCAGCCTTCCTCTTTTGCACAGACTTTAGACCTCACATATTGCCCAGACGTTGATATAAACTTCATCAAAAAAAAAAAAAAACCCGCACCATATTAACAATTTAGGGACGCCTGGGTGGCTCAGTCGGTTAAGTGTCTGACTTCGGCTCAGGTCATGATATCGTGGTTTGTGGGTTCGAGCCCCGCGATGGGCTCTGTGCTGACAGCTCAGAGCCTGATGCCCGCTTAGGCTCCTCTGTCTCCCCCTCTCTCTGCCCCTCCCCCTCTCGCCCTCCATCTCTCTTTCAAAAATAAATAAACATAAGAAAAAAGAATTTAAAAGAGAATAACATGAAATCATTTATTTTAAAACCATCCAGTGGTATATGGAGGCTGCTCATCACTGGCAAAATACCTAACAATTAAAAACAACAAAAACAAAAACAAAAACTACACATTAAATGGGCTTGAGTCTGTTTGCAACAAGGCCCCAATTAAATCTGATGTCTCCTATTCTTATAGCCTCTTAACTGGGGTCCTCACCTCTAGCTTCTGCACATTTTAATCCAGAATATTCTAACTAATAATGATCCCTGAATGTTAACTTATTTTCCTCAGATTCAAGGTCCTCATTAGTTGGGGTGACTGTATTAATTTCCTGGGGCTGCTGTGACAAAGTACCACAAACTGGGTGGCTTAAAACAACAGAAACTTATTCTCTCACAGTTCTGGACGTCTGAAATCAAGTTGTCAGCAGGGCTATGCTTTCTGTGAAACCCGTAGGGGAGAATCCTTCCTTGCCTCTTCTAGCTTCTGGTGTTTGCTTGCAATACTTGGCACCCCTTAGCTCGTATGTACACCACTCCCAGGCTCTGTTTCTGTCGTCACATGGCCATCTCCCTTCCGTGTCTGTGCGTCTGTGTCTTCACACGGTGTTTTCCTCTCTGCGTGTGTCTGTGACCAGATTTTCCGTTTTTCTAAGGACACAGTCATATTGGCCTAGGGCAATCTCTAATGACGTCATCTTAACTTCAGTACACTTACAAAGACTATTTCCAGCCAAGATCACATTCATAGGTACCAGCAGTTAGCCCTTTACCATAGCTTTTTAGGGGTCAAAATTCAACCCAAACAGTGACCATATCATGGTCGATCCATGTCGCTCTTGAGGGGAAAAGGTATATGCTGTTAGTAAGTAGGCTGAGATAATACGTGTAAGCTGGCACTGTCCCAGGCACGCAGGGATGTATGTTCACCCTATAAGACATAAGACAACCTGGCTCATCTCTGCAGCTTGTAGTCTATACATTCCCTAACCTCCAGTCTTATTATGCCCTAGACTATAGGTTGGCAAACATTTTCTATAAAGGGCCAGATAATAAATATTTTAGGCATTGAGGGCCATAAGGCCTTGTCTTCACTACCCCATTCTAGACAATATATAAGCAAGTAGATGTAGCTGTGTTCTAAAAAAATGTTATTTACAAAACCAGGCCCCAGGTGGATTTGGTCTGAGGGAATGATTCGACAATGATTATCCTAGACCATATAAGGGGGAGGGAAAAGAGAATGCTCTGTGAATTCCTGGGAGGGTTCTTTATATACTGGGGAGATTAACCTTTTCTTTGTGTCATGGGCTGAATTGTGTTCCCTCACAATTCATCTGTTGAAGTCCTGGTTCCCACTATCTCAGAATATGACTATTTAAAAATAGGGCACATTTATAATTCATCCACTGATTTTTTTGGTGACGCAGAATTTTTTATTTTGATTATGTGAACTATAGCCATCATTTCTGTCTGTTATTTTACACTTAGAAAATCTTTCAATGTGTAGTCGTTCAATGAGGGGCTATCTCATGTTTCCTTTCGTTACTTTTATGCTGTTGTATTTTGCACCTTTACATTTTGATCTGTTTGCAATTAACCCTTAAGTGAAGTACAAATAGTAGATGCGACTTTTTTTCACCAGATTGCTCTCCAGTTTTCTCAACACTGTTCTTTGAATATTTTATTTTTTTACAGTTGTTTTATGATGCCACTGTTCATATTCTAAAGTTCTATATGGATCATGTCTATTTCTATTTTTTTTTTTATTTCATCCTCTCTTTTCCCATGGTAATATTGCGTAGTTTAAATAACCGAGTCTTTTTGTTACATATCTGGTAGGGACAGTTTTCCCATATTGCTTTTCTGTTTTCAAGTTTTTCTCTATATTCTTTTAATTTTAAAAGTTGTCTTATTCCACACCCCCCAAATAATCCTACGGCATCTGCTTATTACTTGCCTAGTTTTAAAATGGTTTTTCTTGAACTTTCCAGATTGGATATTGTATCATCTGAAAATAGTAATAATTTTACCTCAATTTTACTTTCTCTTGTTTAATTGCCTCGGTGAATATCTCCCACAAAGTGTTAAATAAAAACGATGAGAGTTATCTCTGACTTTATCCTGAATTTAATGTGAATGCCTTTAGTATTTCCTCACTGCTTAGCACAGTGGACTGAAACAGATAAAAGTTTTCATGTTAAGGACTTACTCATTATTACCTAGTCAACACGTCTTTCTTGAGCACCTAATGTATAGTAGTAGCTCCTGTTCAAGGTGTTAAAAATTCTTGGGGCGCCTGGGTGGTACAGTCGGTTAAGCCCCCGACTTCAGCCAGGTCACGATCTCGCGGTCCGTGAGTTCGAGCCCCGCGTTGGGCTCTGGGCTGATGGCTCGGAGCCTGGAGCCTGTTTCCGATTCTGTGTCTCCCTCTCTCTCTGCCCCTCCCCCGTTCATGCTCTGTCTCTCTCTGTCCCAAAAATCAAATAAACGTTGAAAAAAAAATAAAAAAAAATCTTTAAAGAACAAAAAATGCAAAATTATATGCTCTTGTGATATTTGTATTCCAGTGGACTGTTGAGGTAGGGACGTATTCTCCTCTCCATCCCAGGCACAAATGAAGGCTTTATTTCTCAGTATCCCTGCAGTTAGGTGGGGTCACTAGCTGAATAACAGCTCATAGAATCTGAGCAGAAGTGACATGTGTCACTTGCAAACCCTACCACCCTGTCTCTCGTTGCTAATTAGAAGTCCAGACAGAGGGGATCTAGTAAGGAATTCCAAGGATGCCCTGGGGGAAAGTAATCTCACAAGGAAAGGATGCCCGGATGCTTGATCAGCACTTGCAGGTGCGAAGTAAAATTAAACTTATAGAAATCAATGGCTTTTATAGGATGTATGAAAACAACAATCAATTAAAAATGTAATGGAAGAAAAGATCTCATCTACAATAGTGTCAAAAAAGAAAAATGACCTGAGAATTGAACCTAATAAAAAATGTTCAAGAGCAATGTGAGAAAGTAACCTTGAGGTGCACTTGAAGGACATAAGAGTGTATATGAACAAATAGAAAGACTTACCATGTACTTAGACTTAAAAAAAACCTCATAGGATATCAATCCACTCTGAAAAGATGTGTGCATATGGTAGGATGGCCAACTTGTCCTGATTTGCTCAGGAGTTTCCTGGTGTTAGCACTCAAAGTCTCACATTTTCAGGAAACTCATCAGTTCTAGGCAAACTGGGAGGATTGGTCACCCTAGCCCAAGGTTGTAGCATTCTTTGTAAGAGAAAAAGACCAAGATCACTTAGAGGGCCATCAAATATGCGCTTTTTGAATAAACATGGAACATCTATACAATGGAGTGTTCTATAGCAGGTTGAAGAGGTGGAGCAAAAGGGAAAAAAACAAATATGATTGTTCTACAAGGAGACTGCAGTGCAAACGGGGCCTCTCTGAATGTGCCACATTTTATAACTTTGATTTAGGAACTATTTAAATAAAAATATACTATATATATAGTATATATACATATATATACATATATATACTACATATACATATATACATATGTATGTGTATATATATGTGTGTGTGTATATATATATGTGTGTATATATATATATATATACACACATATATATATATGGGAGAGAGAGAGAGAGAGAAAGAAGAAACTGAAACAGATAACCTGTGTATCAAGTTAGTGGCATAACCACAGAGAGGAATCATTTCAAGTAGCTTTGAAACATAGCATTTTGAGTGAATATTTCCCTTTGTGGGATACATCCCAAAGTCAAAAAGAACGTTAAAGACATCTTAAATTTTATTTAGTGCACTTGTTATTTTGCAATCATATAAACACGCCTAACTACACACAAATATGTATGTATAAATACACATACATAACCACAGTTGAACTGTATGAAATTGCTACTATTCTGTAGCTATAGATCTATATAAATGTTGCTTTAAGATATATATAGAGAGAGAGGAAGGAGAAGGCACCTCTGTAGATAGGTCACATAAGATGAGGGCTGAGAACTGACCATTGGTTTTGGAGATCCTGGAGGTCCCTGGTGAACTTGACAAGCAGGTTTTTATTGGAGTGGTGGAGGTACAAAATCAAAAGGTTTTGAGAGAAAATTGGAGGAGAGACAAGTACAGTAGGCATAGGCAACTCTTTGGGAGAAGTTTTGCTGCCAAAGTCAGCACAGAAATGAGGTAGAGGCTATTCTGGGAGAGAGGATCAGGAAACATTTTTAGAAGATGAGAGATAATACAGCATGTGTGTATGCTGATCAGAATGATCCAGTAAAGACCGGGAAAGTGATGATGTAGGCTAGATTGAAGGTAATTTCTGGAAAAAATGTTTGTGAGCAGGTGACAGGTATGATAGAAATTGGCCATTTCTGACAGATATGTGACTCCAATGAGAGCAATGTATGTTTGATTTCCCATTGACCTGGCCAAAAGACGTTTAGAACTGCCCTCCAGTCTGAGGCCCTTGCTAGTCAATTCTTGCTCCTCCTCTTTCCACCTTCCGAGGTGTCCTATCTGCCTTGAGGTCTGAAGGCTCTCTCTGTCTTTTCTTGCTCCATCACACTGTATCTGTCACGGGCAGTTTTCCAGTACATCATATGCCCTTCAAATCTTGTTTGCCCGTCTGCTTCTTAGAGAACCCAGGTCGGAGATTCTTTCACCCTGTGGGAGAATCTTCAATAGCACTTTATGAAATAACCATTGGGTAAAAATTTCCCTAATTCCTCTGTGGAAATGCAACATTTCATATGCTTGCTTGCTTTTAGTTTGGTAATTCACATTTCCTAGAAAAGCATCTATTTCATTCCAAGTTTTGAATTGATGTGTGGTTGAACAAAAAAATAAGCTTTTATGATTCTTTTAATTTCCTTGCTTGTATCATATTTTGTTTATTTGTGCTCTTCCACTTTTCTTGATTTGGCTAATTCAGAGTTTAACTATGTCATTCTTACTAAAGACAGAGTTCTGAATTAATAACGCTATTGACATCTGCTCTTTATTATTTTCTTCTTAACCTCATTATTTCTTTCTTTTGTTTGTTTTGATTCCTTTATCATGTTTTAGGCAAAATAAATAAAATATTTAAATTATTTCTTCTTTCAAGTTACATCTTATAAATTTTGATACATAATTTTTAATAACTATTTTCTAGGGGCACCTGGGTGGCTCAGTCGGTTAAGCGTCCGACTTCGGCTCAGGTCATGATCTCACCGTCCGTGGGTTCGAGCTCCACATCAGGCTCTGTGCTGATGGTTCAGAGCCTGGAGCCTGCTTTGGATTCTGTGTCTTCCTCTCTCTCTGACCCTCCCCCGTTCGTGCTGTCTCTCTCTGTCTCAAAAATAAATAAACATTAAAAGATTTTTTTTTTAATAAGTATTTTCTAGATATTCTGCAATTTTGGTTTCTATTCCCTATTTGACTCAACTGGTGTAGGAAAGCCTTTAAAGTTTTAGTAGAAAGGCACCTGGGTGGCTCCGTCGGTTAAGCATCCAACTTCTGCTCAGGTCATGATCTCACGGTTCATGAGTTCGAGCCCCACGACGGGCTCTGTGTTGACAGCTCAGAGCCTGGAGCCCGCTTCAGATTCTGTATCTCCCTCTCTCTCTGCTCCTCCCTTGCTTTCACTCTGTCTGTCTGTATCTCTCTCAAAAATAAAAATGAACATTAAAACTTTTTAAAAAGTTTTCATAGATAAGAACGTTTTCTTTCCTGGTCTTGTTATTGATGTTTAGTTGTATTCTCATTAGAGAATGGTATATTATTTGTTCTATTTCTACATTTTGCAGTTTGTTGAGATTTCTTTGAGGCTAAAATATTGTTGTTTTTTAAAAAATGCTTATTTATTTATTTTGAGAGATAGAGAGCACTTGCATGCATGTTTTCTCTTCTTTAGTACTATAATATTTAGTTTACTTTATATATTTTATTAAATATTCTGTTTTGTTATGCTATCCTTAGAGATATTTTTGGTCTTCTTGATCTGTTGCGGCCTGAGAGAGGTGAATCAATATCTCCCACCACCAGTGTTTTTCTTTCTCTTTTTTCTTTTATGATTTATAGTATTTGTATTATGAATGTTTTTGCTATGTTATCTGATGCATAGATATTCACGAGTATTATACCTTCACTATAAATTTTACCATTTACAATTTTAAAATTCCTTTCTTTGTCTTCTTTAAAACTTATGACCTGAATTCCACTTAAACTGATATATTAAGACTAGTATCCTCATTCCTTTTTTGTTTCCATTTATCTATCTAACTTTGCCATCCATTTATTAGTTAATTTTGTGGAGCCTCAGCCTTGAACAAAATTGATTAAACATAATTATTGGTTTATGTTGCATTATCATCACTTGTTCATGTTTGGCTTTCATTTTTGTTTGTTTATTATACAATGCACATCCAAGAACCCACCACCCAACCCAAGAAGAGAACTGTAAAATTAGCTGACTATTCATAAGTTCTTTCTCTATTGCGTTTCCAAGCTTCCACCACTCCCCTCTACCTTCAAGTATCCACTATCCTGAATTTGGTGTTTATCACACTCTTTAAGCACAACATTTTAAATGTTTATTATTTGGTTTTGATAATTTTTGAACTTTTTAAAAGGAGTATTATGCTACTTGAGGTTGTGGGTACAGGGAGACCTGAACAAATTGTGAACCACTGTTAACATTCTACCATAGGTAGGTCACCTGGGATGTGAACATATGCTTCACTAAAGGTATTGTGTTTGAGTAATGAATTTACAGTCAACCTAAATTATTTAAGCTCTTTCATGTTATAAGATGCAAAAACTCACTCAGGTAAGTTGTTATTGGAATTTTAGTATAAAATTTTGGGACAAAAAAGACTAAGTAGTGACAGCATCTGCTTAGAAGCACCGGTAAATACTTGAAAGTTAGTTCTGGGTAAGACAAATCACTAGTAAGTAGATTGTTATATTCCCTCTCTAGTTCTCTAACACTTTTGTGACTTAGCTATTGTTTCCTTGTTCCTGTCTATCAACTGGTTATAGTTTGTAGTGATATTTCGATGAGCTCCAATATTCACCAGGTTACAGCAAGGACTAACATTAGGTACGGCCTTTGTATCTTGTAACCCTTGGCTATTGGTAAATTTATAGGTGGCTATTACTGAGTCAGATTTTCATCACTAATTCAGATCAGCCTCGAGGGCCATTTGAATAGATAGTCTTGTGGGTGGAATGACATTTGGATGACATTAACCAGGATTAATTTTCTTCTCTACTCTTCCCCTAAGTCTCCCACGTTCGTTTGATACCATTGAGTCTATTGAGTTTAGTAAGACGTTTAATTATTTGCCCCAGGAAAGGTAGGGCACAAAAGAGTTCAGAAACAAAAGAATCAATTGAGTTTTAAAAACTCTTTAATACACATGGAGTTTTAAAGGTACAGGCTCTTGATTTTCAAGACTGTTATTTTTTTGAGCAACAAAGAAGAGAATTGTTGTTGTTGTTGTTGTTGTTGTTGTTGTTTTGCTTTGTTTTAAATCCAAAAGCTTGGCACCAGAGAACAGAAGTGAAGAGCCTAAATAAAACAAGGATTTAATTCTACCTTAGCATCATGGATGAGAGCAAAGATGAAGAGCTAGGCTACTTCATCCTCAGGAAGAAGACTGGGATCCAGGGGCAGAAAGATTAGAGTGAGGGTATAAATGTTTTGAGGGCACATTAGTGGGGCACATAAAAGAAGACAAAGCTGGCATTTGCAGACTGCCTGTCTAATTCTGGTTCCCTCTTCACGAGCACACACAAACATGTGGTTGGTCCCAGGAGACCATCCTCCCTTTGATGATCTAGGAACCATTAAACATCCAGGAACATTTTGGTAGGGGGCTTGGAACATTCAGAGGAGCCCTTCTCCCATCTGTACTGGGAAGGACTGAGGGAAAGAGGACTGTGCTTTCCTGAAATGAACAGTAGAGTGGTAAAGCTCTATATCAAAAGAAATCAAGAGTGAATTTGTATGGGACACGTTTTGGAATATTGCAGATGCCTTTGCAAAAACCAGAGCCACCCCACATAACCCTTAGCATTATATTTATGCCTGTGGATACTAGGTTTCCTCAAATTTAATATATAATGTGTAATGTATATAATCATGCTTATCTCCAATTATTGGTTATAGTTATAACATATAGAACTGATCCAGGCACAAGGAAAGGATTATTCCAGACAGCCATTTTTAAGCCACTGACTCTTCTTTGCTGCTTGTTTATAACTCACTAGAGCACTTTACTTCACTTTTTAAAATGCATATATCTCAGAATTTATACATTATTTTGAACTTAGATTATTTTTAACTGTTCAAGTCACAAAATTTGGCCCTGACTAGTTTCTTATGAAGACTTTGCTGGTAAAACACAATCTCCAGCTGCCTTATACACTTTCTTGATGAATTGCTTTTTTTTCCCCAGGGAATTTATACAGGATGGTTCAATATTTGAAATTATAAAAATACTGATAAAAATTTAATAATATAAATGTTTTCATAGAGATATAGAAGGCATACCAATGTGTTAATTTAAATACATAAAGTTTCCATATATAAGAGCATTAGTAGCAGCAAAAAAATAATTCATTCTCTTTGCCATAAATTCTATTAATACAGCACAAAACATTCCACACTCCACAACCTCATGGACTGTTTTACTCTGGGTACTCATTGAAATAGGCTGTTAAATAGACCTACCCTGTGGCCCAGCAATAGCACTGCTAGGAATTTATCCAAGGGATACAGGAGTACTGATGCACAGGGACATTTGTACCCCAATGTTTATAGCAGCACTCTCAACAATAGCCAAATTATGGAAAGAGCCTAAATGTCCATCAACTGAGGAATGGATGAAGAAATTGTGGTTTATATACACAATGGAGTACTACGTGGCAATGAGAAAGAACGAAATATCGCCCTTTGTAGCAACGTGGATGGAACTGGAGAGTGTTATGTTAAGTGAAATAAGCCATACAGAGAAAGACAGATACCATATGGTTTCACTCTTATGTGGATCCTGAGAAACTTAACAGAAACCCATGGGGGAGGGGAAGGAAAAAAAAAAGAGGTTAGAGTGGAAGAGAGCCAAAGCATGAGAGACTCTTAAAAACTGAGAACAAACTGAGGGTTGATGGGGGGGTGGGAGGGAGGGGAGGGTGGGTGATGGGTATTGAGGAGGGCACCTTTTGGGATGAGCACTGGGTGTTGTATGGAAACCAATTTGACAATAAACTTCATATACTGGAAAAAAAAAGAAATAGGCTGTTAAATTGTGCACAACTCAAACAATCCATAAAATCTTTCTTTAGCTTTGCACATACTGGAGGTGTAATTTAAAAAGAAATGTTAAAAAACTTAAACAGGTGCACCTGAGTGCCTCAGTCAGTTGAGCAAGACTCTTGATTTCAGCTCAGGTTATGATCCCAGCCTCCTGGGATCAAGCCTCACATAAGACTCTTTGCTGAGCGTGGAACCTGCTTTGGATTCTCTCTTTCCCTCTGCCCCTTTACCCTGCTTGTGAGCTCTCTGTCTAAACTAAAAAGAAATTGATTAAAAAACTTAAAATATACTACTAATCCATATAATAAAATAAGGATATTTTTAATGTTACACTTGTTTCTTAATAATCACCAGAGAATACTTAAAAAAATAACTGACATAAGCATTAATATAATGTTATTAGTGTGCTATAGGCACAATTCCAGGTTCAGTTGAATTCCTTTTTAAAAAAACTACCTAATAAACTCATAATTCTTGAATATCCAATCAAATCAATTCTGTAGGTGAAATTCGTGGAGTGAGGGGCATAATGCAAGTGACTATTGATAGCACATGATTGTCAGGGGGATGTACTAATCACAGAGACCTCTATGGTGGTTTGTTCTGATGATCCCCAAAGAGAGGAGGAAGTCAAGTGATTTTAGGGCCAAAGAGGAGAGAAAATCAATCTGAGGAGGAATGGAAAAATAATAAAGAGGAAGGGAAGTAAAAAGAGGAAGGGCAAGACTAAAGCCAATATAGGAAAACATACTATGAAAGGCTGCAGGGGGGGGGACAGTGGGCTGGCTGAGTTACTGGAGAAGGGGAACTGAGAAATATGAAATTATGATATGAACACTTCCCTTCATTGATTCAATGCTTAGTCTCACAATAACTCTTTAAGACAGAGGAGCTCTAATTGGCTCATTTTATTTATTTTTATTTTTTAAGTTTACTTATTTATTTATTTTGAGAGAGAGAGAGAGAGTGAGAGTGACAGCAAGAGTGAGAGAGGGAGAGAGAGGGAGAAAACAAGCAGGGAAGGAACAGAGAGAGAGGGAGAGAGAGAGAATCCCAAGCAGGCTCCATGCTGTCAGTGCAGAGCCCAATGTGGGGCTCAAACCCAAGAACTGTGAGATCATGACCTGAGCTTAAACCAAGGGCCAGATGTTTAACTGGACTGAGCCACCCAGGAGCCCCTAATTGGCTCATTTTATGAATGAGGCAACAGAGGTCATAGACAAGTGATATGTTGGAAGCAAGCATACACAGTGCTGGAGTTGGGACTAAAAGTGGAAGCAATAGAATTCTAGATTAGTACTCTAGGAGGCAGGGTTTTCCCCTCCTTAATAGATTACAGTATAGACCATCCTGTTCAAAGGCATTCAAAATATTTCAGTGAAACTCAAAGGTAGGACCTGTTAGTGTGCACACATTAAAAGAGAAAATGTGAGATCTCTACATCTTGGAAGAGTTCAGCATATGAAAAAATTTTCCATTAAGAGTACAGTATTTCCAAGACCCTAATTTCCTACAGCAGGGCAAATTACTTAACCCACGTTCTAGGGAGCACTGGAATCTTCTTTTGTAAGGAGATTTTACTTGTAAGAGTACTTATGTAAGAGAAGATTTGGGGTGGCTTTTTGTCTCCATACTCATTGAAGAGGTGAAATATTTTATGTGAACCAGTCCAATTGCATATGCTGTATGGATTGTTTGTGGGTATGTTCTGCTGTTTTAAAGTTCCCTGAGGCATTAGAAAGTTTAATGTTGCTAATGAAAAGCATTAAGCCAACTACGACGTTGTAGGAAAAAAGAAGGTGAATATTTCAGAAATTGAACAGCATAACATTTTTCCCCTACCAATGTTGTTGAAAATCGTTCTTTTGGTCAAGTTCATCCCTATCATTCCTAATAGGTGCAAATAAATCCAGAACTAGTAATTTGGAGCTACATTTAAGAGAGAAAAAGACTATAGATGTTATTTCCAGTTTAGTTATAGTAAAAATGCCTTGGTAGGGCAAGAATAAGTGTCCGTTACATAATACATATTCTGTATATAGAGAAGAATATCTAAATATTTGATAAACATACCACTCTTGGAATACACTTAGATTATCTATTTGGACCACTTTTCACCCTGCATACAGTAGAACGTTAAAGACAAAGGTCTCTATAATTCTAAAACACTTCCCATTATTTTTTAGTATACTAACTGTGTGAACAGAGAAGCTGGGCTTTGAGGGGCATAGCAGTGACCAAGAAAAGATTCTTGCTCTTGAAATATTTTTGCTTTCACTATCTGGTATCAGGATTCTCCTCAAGTATTATCTGAGAGAAGGAGTAGGGGGCAAAGTAACTCAACCTCTAGCCAAACCAATTTTTTTTCTCTTTATCTCTTTCTCCCTCCTTTATATCCTCTCTCACTATCTGTTTCATTGACAGCTTTAAGGAAAACAAGGCATACTCTTTTAGAAAGGAAGATCACCCAAGTTCTTGGGTTCAACTACTTACTAGGAATGACTCTGGGAAATTTACTTAATTTCTCTAATCCTCACTGATTTGTGAAATGGAGGTAGTAACAGAACCCCTTTGTGAGGATTGAATGAAATATGCCAGTAAAGTCTTACCACAGTGTCTGTGGTGTAGTAAACCCTCAATAAACCTTCACTGTTATTATTGAGTAAAAGATGTTGTCAACCACTCTAATTATGTTTAATTGGAGATTTAATTGATCTGCTCTGTTTATGAGCTTCAAAGCATTCCCTGCAAAAATGCACTATTTTACTTTTCTGCTACATAAAAAGTAGTGGGAAATGAAAGTTGTACCTGAAATTAATTTCAGATGAAAATGTGTTCTTCACGTGGTCCTAGACTAAACTGGCCTCTGACATCAAGGAGATGTTGATATCAGTGGACATTTCAGCCTGGGACCACTCAAAGAACATAGCTGAATCCATGGTGGCTCAAGAGAGTCTACTCTCATCCAAGTGGCCACAAGAGGGATTTTACAGTGCTAAAGACTATGGTCTACCATCAACGACCTGGGAATAGAATCCCACATGTTTTCAGTGGTACTTTAACTGCAGTACAATGAAATATGTAGGGGAGAACTTGGGGTTGGCTTCTTTCTTACAGATTCTAATCAATCTACCCGGAAAAGTATGGCACATTTTGGGCTAGATTTAAATAGATTCTGGAATGAATACTCAGAAGAAACATTATTCTTCTCACTTAACTTAAATTTGTTGGATTTTGGTAAAATTTGTCTCACTGGTGTGCGGGATGCATCAAATCAAGGCCCTGCACTCTGGAATTCATATGATACAAATAGGTAATTTATCTTCTTTGGAAGCAGAAGTGCATTTAGTTATATGACTGTAAAAGTCTTTTTTTTTAATGGAATCAGTTTGATAAATTTTTCATCTACCTGAGGGCTCTGATTTGTATTTGAATTCAATTCTAAGTTGTCTAGGCATCAACAACTTAACCCTAGACCTTAATCCAACCACTTCCTGACATTCTCCTTGCTGAGGTCAAAAGAATTTAAGAAAAGTAACTTTTATGAAAAGTCTAATGAATAGCAACATTATCTTCGTTTTTTAAGTACGAGGCTGTATTTATCTGAAGACTCATATTGCCCAATCACTGTGGAAAGATTTTCAAGAAATTTGGCTGCATTTTGTTTCCTTTATTTGCATTTGTGCCTCCAACCCCCATCCTTAAACCTGATTAAATTCATCTTCCTATTCTTTTTTTTTTTAATTTTTTTTAACGTTTATTTATTTTTGAGACAGAGAGAGACACAGCATGAACGGGGGAGGGTCAGAGAGAGAGGGAGACACAGAATCGGAAGCAGGCTCCAGGCTCTGAGCCATCAGCCCAGAGCCCGACGCGGGGCTCGAACTCGCGGACCACGAGATCGTGACCTGAGCTGAAGTCGGACGCTCAACCGACTGAGCCACTCAGGCGCCCCTCATCTTCCTATTCTGATAGATGCGGACATGATATATACATATGCATATAGATACTAATATAATATATATGTATTTCTCAAATGATAGATCTTTTTCTCTACACATTTTCTTTCTCTAACTTCCAATGATTTCCCTCCACTTATATTTAAAGCAAGTTTTCACAGATAACTAAAAAGCCACTTGCTATCTTTAGAGATGCTCTCATGCAGCTTTTCTCTTTGGTTAACATGAAAAAAAAATGAGAAACTATGGTTGTGTGATAACCACTATAAGGAAAATAATCTATTAATTCTTATGGGTTTTGTAAAGCATCTTCACTGTATGTGGTAGTGGATAGAGGTGGTGGTGGGGAGCTTCATAGGGAAACCACTGAGATAATAAGATAACAATAACTTTAGTGTGAAATTATCCTTCTTATCATTTCAGTCCAATTGGAATTCAATTCTCAATGTGTTTGTGTGGTCTAGGGAATTAATGCTGGTAAAGAGAGAGACATCTTCTCTCAGTGCCAAAACCATTGTCTTCTGTGACTTTAGTTCATATTTGAGCTAAAGTATGCAAATGGATATTTATGATTGAATAAATACTACTTAACGACTTATATTATTAAACTCATGCTCATCTAATACACTTTATTAGATAAATTTGCAAAATGTTCCCTCAAATCTGTATTAGCACAGCAGGTTTATATTTATTCCAAAAATATCATTTTGCCCTTTAATGCAGTTATATAAACTTTGTTTCCATTTAAAATTAAACGTAAGGACTAGGTATCAGTAAAGGAAAGTTTAAAACTTTGAAAACATGCTTCTCTTTTGGTTCCTTGTCTATTGTATTAATTTCAATTTTGAAGTGAGCATTTAGAGACATTAATAAGGTTGATATTGAATGAGTTCATAGGTTCTTTGAAACTTGTTACTTTTTTGTTGCATTTAGTACTAGGTTAAAGATGCATCCAGAGATACAGATCGGGGAATACAGATTCACTTTTGATATTTGCCTGCACACTTTTACAAGTAGCATTCTTTTCTTTTCTTTTAATGTAATCTGCTTTCTGTATGCCTAATAATAGCTTATGAGCTCTTTCTTTCTGCTCAGTACTTAACTGTGGTGTCAGGCCAGGCTAAGCCTCTCAGAGGTCTCAATATTCAATACTGCACATTTTATCACATTATCTTTGCTGGTTGTAGTTCACTGATTCCCCTGAAAATAGTTCAACAGCATTTTCCTACTTTCCCCTAAATTAAGATCTCGTTTATTCATTGCTTCATTGTGATTTCTCCTCCCCCAGAAATAATCCCTTAACTTACTATTATCATGTCCCAGCAGAAGTCAAGGCTTAAAAAGGGAAAGCTCATGAAGAATCTCAGTTCTAAATGCTTATCTCTGTCCCCCAAACTGTGGCTAATTTGATCTTAGAATAAGATGTTGGGTGCTTTTACTGACTGACTTAAAGAGTGATGGCTATCTCAACCATTTATTTTATTTAATTTTTCCAGTAAAATGATGCTATCATAGTTTGTTTGCCAATGTAGAGGTTTGTGTGTGACTTTCAACAGACATTAGATGGATCTTTCAATCTCAGCCCCATGTTGTTTGCTAGGCCACCTGGGCAGTTAAATAGGATAATGTTAAGATAGCAGTGATGGCCCTGATTAATCTGCTTATTCTAAATGAGTTGTTTGAATATCTGGGAAATGATCTCACTCATATTCTACTTCCCTTCAAATTGCCTTTCCTGTAAATGTGAATTCCCCTCAGTTCTCTTCGTATCCCAATAAGTTCCTATTTAATTCCATATTCATAGAAGAGTGTCTTTCAAAGTATGCTCTCTGGACCAGCAGCATCTGGGAACTCACTAGAAATGGATATTCTCAGGTTCCAACCCCTGAAATCCTGAATCAGAAACTCATGGGGTGGGGCCTGACAATTTGTATTTTAACAAACCCTCCATGTTTGAGAATCACCGTCAGGTGTTAAGCTTCTTATCCACATTGCACAACATGGTATCTACAGACATTAGAAGCTCAATATTACATACAATGGAAAATTACAATGATGACTTCAATTCTTCTGTCTTCCCTTCTATTCATGCCCTTTACCACCAGATTTTGCAGTTCCTCTTGCTAAAGATGTGTAGTCTCTTTTCCTATCTCTTGAATCTGTACTGATCCTATGACTTGCTTCAGCCCATAGTGTATGGTAAAAGTGACTGTACCGGTTTTGAGTTTAGGCCTCCAGAACTCTTGCACATTTCCATTTGCTGTCTTTTGTACCTTAGCCATTGCCATAAGAATATGCCTGGATTAACCTTCTAGATGATGAAAGACATGTGGACTAAAATGAGTTTTTCCAGTCATCTGAGCTAATGACAGCTTAGATCAACCAGCAGCCAGCTGATCCTCAGGCAAGGTTAGTAACTTCAGACATGTAAATAATAACCTCTTACTATTGTTGGCTACTGAGGTTTGGTGCTGTTTATTACGAAGTGTTATTGTGGTAAAAACTAACTGCTGTCTGTGTACAGTGAATTAAGAAATCTAAGGTTCTACCATTATTTGGCCAGTCTTCCCCAGACTTGGTCCAAATATCTGCTCCTTACTGCCTCCAGCTGATAGGGTCTGAGCTAAACATGCATGCTAGATTTACAGGTAATTTTTGCAATACCGTTCCTGGAACTCCCGAGGATAAAATCCTTCCCTTTCAGAGTCAGATTGATGCCAGATGATTGCCATCTTAAAGAATGGGCTGTTTTAAACTCACGGAAGACACGAAGACAATGCATCTAACTCAATATTATTTTTACAATCTCAGTAATCTAAAAATATCAGAACATAATTCATAGGAAAGCAACATAAGCCAGGCATCATGGAATAGAAAACTTCCTTACTTAAGTTTACAGCAAGAGCACTATCTCATATTGTAAAGAACCCCTGGCCTATGATTTTGTTGAGAGGCAAGTTGGGATTTGTCTATAATTCTTTAGCTAACTTTAAAGATATGCGATAATTTTTAAAATTCAGTCATCTGTGACTTAGCTTTTCATCCATTTGGCTTTTATTTCTTGGACTCCTTACAGTCAAAGCTACTGAACTGAAATCTGTCTTCTTCCTGAATAATACTTTTCAAATTATAACAATGACATGTCTTGAATAACTACCTTATGAAGCAGACAGAAGCACATTTTATCCAACTTTCACCTCACATTCAGAGAGACATTTATTTTCTAATTAAACTCTACATTTATCTATTTTAAGATTGACAGACCTCATCATTACAGATTGAATATTTATTATGAAATTATATCAATTTCTACAATTTTGAGAGCACCAAGAACAGGGCACTGCACAGAAGTATGTTTCGATGATAATTTAAATCCCATTGTTCTTTTTTCTTAAATTTGAATTACTTGCTAAATGGTATGCTAATTGCCTTAAAGAGTTCTTACAGCTTCTAAAGGCACAGAACTTTCTTCTAAGTTGCAGTGGGAATCCTAAGAAAATCAAGCTCATTATTAGGCAATAGTTCACAGACTTTGGGGGTGTATAACAACCCCTCAGGTGGCTACAAGTTCAGATTCCATGACCTCATTTCCAGAGATTCTGATTCATTGGTTTTGGGAATATACAGGATCTTCATTTGTAACCATTCATATAGGTAATTGTTACACATTAAAAAAAATTTTAAGTTATTCATAAGTTTCTGATACGGCTATTCCAGGATCCATACTTTAAAAATTACTAGTATATTGCAAGCAGCTATTTGAACTCCTACATTTTTTAACAGAGCCATCACTTACTTGAAAAAAATCAAATCATCTTCTTAACAACGTGGTGTAGTACCTTACATAACATAACCTACATAATATAAATGAGATCCTCAACAGTTTTAGGAAGCTACGCTGGCAGATACTGAGAATGCTGGGAAAGTGATGCAATTCACAATGTATTCGCAATTTTGTGCCTCTCAAAGCAGATAAGCCCAATGACGTAATATACGTGAAACCACTTTTAAGTTGTAAAGTGCCTTACAAACATAAGAAGCGTTCTTTTGAAAGTGTAGAACAGAACCTTAGAAGTAATTTCTTTATCATTAAAATTTTTGATCTCTGGGTGCTGTTGATATTGGCCAGGCACAGGTGGTGATGATGCAAGTAAGATACTGAATGACAATAATTCTGAAAAGTATAACAGAATGTCTTCCTAAGTTATGTGTCAGGATGGATCTAAGATAGCTGTGAAATGATGAATAGCCTGAGGCATTTGCTTTCAAAAGATTCTGAAAACATTTGTAACCATCGATATAGGTATTTGTTACACTTTAAAAATTTTTTAAAGTTATTCATAAGTTTCTGATGTAGTTCTTCCAGGATCCATACTTTATTTTTAAATTTTTTTAACATTTATTTATTTTTGAGACAGAGAAAGACAGAGCATGAACGGGGGAGGGTCAGAGAGAGGGAGACACAGAATTTGAAACAGGCTCCAGGCTCTGAGCTGTCAGCACAGAGCCCGACATGAGACTCGAACACAGGGACCGTGAGATCATGACCTGAGCCGAAGTCGGAAGCTCAACCGACTGACCCACCCAGGCGCCCCCAGGAGCCATACTTTAAAAAGTACTAGTATATTGTAAGTAGCTGTTTGAACCCCCACATTTTATAACAGAACAATCACATACTTGAAAAAAAATCAAATCAGCTCCTTAACAGTGTAGTACCTTACATAACATAACCTATATAACCTACATCTTGTTGAGAATCCTTGATACTCAGCTATCTCTTAGGTGACAAGGACTGAACTGTCTATGAAGAACATCAAGAAAAAAAGGTTATATCATATGAAATGAAAGGTTACAGAAACCAATTTCATATTAGATGGCTATTATAGACCCAGTTTGGAATGATGTATGAGAAAATGCTTTTAATACTGTGTAGTGCTGTAAAAAAATGTTGATGGGCTATAATTATCAATTATCACATTCAAAAACTTCGCCTAGGATTTGGACTACTTGCCTTGATGTTAGAAGTTGTCCAGCAGAGGCACCCTATTATTGATAGCTGTGGCATTCTGGGAAGTTGACTCCTCCAGAATTGTTTTCTTTTATTTATAGGAATGTGCCATTGTTCTATACTGTGGCTGATTTCAGTATACCCTTAAAGTATGCCTGAATATCCATTGTTTGTCAAGTCTCAAAGTAACAGGGACAAGGAAGCAATTATCTGCTTGATGTCATGGCCCACATTTTTTTCTTGGGTACAAACCGTTGTAGTTTGGGTAGAAGAGAGTACGAGGTAAAGCTAGACAAATGCACCAAATGTCTTAGGTGCTTTCCAATTTTATAAATCTCTAATTCTATCATCCAGGATGAACATTAAAAAAATCTGAAACATGAGGATCTTAACATTTCCCTTTCCTACATTGATGCTTAATGCCACCAGAGTGTTAGATGAACTTTTGAAGTAACTGTAACAGAGAAGAGAAGCCTCACTGTACAGTTTCGGGAAATTGTTCCTGAATCAAATTCTCTTATATGGTAGAATGTAGCCACGAGGTAAAAAATTAAAATCTTATCACTAAAAGTAATTATAATAAAACTAGAGAAAATAGTCCCAATATAACAGGGAAGGCTACAAAAATATGTGGGATAGACCGGTTATCCAGCATTCTTCTTCATCTTTAACTCATGAAGTAAATAGGAACAAGATACATTTGGTGTAAGTAAATGGCATAGGCTTAAATTATGTCACTCTTAAAAAAATTTTTTTAAAATGTTTATTTATTATTGAGAGACAGTGAGAGATAGAGCATCATGGGAGGGGCAGACGGAGGAGGAGACACAGAATCCAAAGCAGGCTCCAGGCTCCGAGCTCTCAGCACAGAGCCAGACGCAAGGCTTGAACCCACAAACCCCAAGACCATGACCTAAGCCAAAGTCTGATGCTTAACCGACTGAGCCACCAAGGCGTCCCTGTCACTCTTTAATTTGTAGATACTAGACCCAAATTTTGCCCCTCCAATTTTCCTGTAATTTCTTTCATGCAATATCTGTTGCATGAATATTTAGTGCCTATACTGTGTCAGTCACTGGTAGGTGCTAGAGAGGTATAGCTGAGAACAAGATGTTAGCAAGGGGTGCCGATATGAGGAACTGCACTCCAAAACATTATTTTGCATCTGATGCTAATGATTAACAATGGTAGTTGGGGACACAAGCACCAGCAATACCAAAAGTTTTGGTATGACTGACTGTGTGGTGCCAAGCATTTTAGCAGAAGGGTGCTAATACCCACTGGCTCCGAGGCATGGGCATGGGACTTGCGGTATCCAATGGGACATTAACAAACAGGACATAAGCAGAGGTTTGAAAGGTGCTTTCTCACTTGGGACTTGATCTTCGGAACTCTGAGTCTACCATGTGGAGAAAGTATGCTAGTCTTTTGGAAGATGAGACACAATGTGGAGAAGCCTATTAGAGAGACGAGGCATCCTAACTGAGTCCCACTACATGAACTAGCCTGACAACTGCCAGACATATGAATGAGATGATTTTAGATGAGCCATTTTTGGTTTTCTTCTAATTAAAAAAATTTTAATGTGTATTTATTTTTGAGAGAGAGAGACATAGCAAAAACAGGGTAAGGGCAGAGAGAGGGGGAGATAGAGAATCTGAGGCAGGCTCCAGGCTCTGAGCTGCCAGCACAGAGCCTGACGTGGGGCTTGAACTCATGAACTGGAGATCATCACCTGAGCCGAAGTCAGACACTCAACCGATTGAGCCACCTAGGTGCCCCTCATTTTCAGCTTTAACGAAGGCTCTGGCTGAATGCAGAGATCAGGTGAGCTGACCTAGGTCAGAACTGCCCAGCAGATCTGCAGCAATATGAGAAACAATAAATGCTTATCATTTTAACAAGTTTTGGTTCGTCATGCATCAAAAGGTAAGTGATACAGGATATCGACATGCATAAGAATGAAATTGAACCCTAAATTAATGCCATATATAAAAATTAATTCAAAACAGATCAAAGACCTAAATGTAAGAGTTAAAATCATAAAATTCTTAGAAGGAAAAATGGTGTAAATCTTTGCATTCTTGGATTAGGTAATGGTTTCTTAGATATGACATCGCAAATGCATGCAACCGAAGGAAAAATCAACTTAGCATCACCAGTATAAGGAAATGTGCTTTTTCTGGGGGCCATTATTGCACAGTCTAGTCCAGCTGCTTACTAGCTATATGACATTGCACAAGTCACTTACCCCACTAAGCCTAATTTTCTTTATCTGTGACATACAGATAGTATTTATATCATAAATTTCTTATAAAGATTAATGACTATATTTTAATGTCTACTTATTTTTGAGAGAGAGACAGAGACAGAGACCGAGAGTGGGGGGGTGGGGGCAGAGAGAGAAGGAGACACAGAATCTGAAGGAGGCTCCAGGCTCTGAGCTGTTGGCACAGAGCCCGACACGGGGCCTGAACTCACAGACCGCGACATCATGATCTGAGCCGAAGTGAGACACTCAACCGACTGAGCCACCCAGGCGCCCCTTAATGACTATATTTTAAATTCTTCACATGCATTTACATTTAAACCATTGCCTATAAGAAAACCACATTTTTCTTTGAAAGCTTCTGCTTGCTTTGCATTCTTTATAAGTTGTGTAGATGCTACCTGTGTCTTATCTTCAGAATTGAAGAAGTCAGAGATAGTCTGTTTATACTTATTATAAATATTATAATAGTTATAGTCATTATTTTTAGCTATTATTTATAGTTTTCTAAAATGGCTGTGTCAGGGTAATTAATAGTATGGTTGATGCCTGAGTTAGGATATATCTTTGAACTGATAACACTCAGCAAGTTTATACCAAAAGTCCTTAGGTTTCTAAATATGTGAATAATATGTAATTCATATGTGTTACACACTTAATATGTAAATAGAATAAAATAAGAACTATTACTTTCCTTCCAGTATCTTAATAATTAATTAATTTTGATTAATTAATAATAATTTGGTAATTAATTTATAAAACAGGATCCAAAATTAATATCAATTTCTGTATAAATAGCATCAAATCCATTCACTTCCTTAGTGTGAGAAGAAACTAAGACCTGTGTTTTAAAGACTGTGTTTTTCATAAGAGAGTCTTAAAAATTGAGAATAACCTGAGGGTTGGTGGGGGATGGTAGGGAGGGGAACGTGGGTGATGGGCATTGAGGGGGGCACCTGTTGGGATGAGCACTGGGTGTTTGTATGGAAACCAATTTGACAATAAATTTCATATTAAAAAAATAAAGAGTGCCTTTTATAGACATGACTGGGATGAATTAAAAAAATATAGACTGTGTTTTCTAGGTTAGGGTGGATAAAAGGAGGATGATGTTTAGAAGAGCTGAGTGGGAAAGGTCAGTTTCAGAAATCCAGGTGAGGTAAAGAGGAGCTAGGTATCTCTGATAACTTCAGCAGAAACAAAGCAGGCATAGAAAATTCCCAGCCATGGGTTAAATTATAGTGCTCGGACCCTGGAAAGGGATCTTGCAGGAGCAAACCATGTAGAGATGGATAACTCAAGGAACTTTGTTTTCCACATGGGTTGGCGGGAGTTGTTGAATGACATATTACATTCTTGTGTCCCTACTCTTTTGATTGAACAGATTATTCATGGAAATTGGAATTATGGTGAAGGTGAGAGAGAAGTTTAGAATAACACATTTTCTTGCCTGAGAGTTTAGGTCACTTTCATTTGGGTGCAGATGTGCATGGTATCTTGAATATGAACTGTCTCAAGGAGAGATAGCAAAAGAATGTTGCTAATTTAATTGGACATTTGACACTTTGCTGGGTCCGTGCTCCGAGGTTTTTTTCTCAAGCAGATGAGCCAGCAAGTGATGACAACAATGCGAGCAGGAAGAGTCTTTAATGAATGGCAGATAAGAGGGAAAAAATTGGTGTAATTCTAAGTTGAAATAGATAGCAACTTACCGTGAAGACAGCACAACAAAGACACTTGAGTATTTTCATATTCATATGATTCATATTCTTTAATTTTTTTGTTTAAATTGGTATACACATTGGGGTGATTGGGCGGCTCAGTCGGTTAAGCGTCCAACTCTTGGTTTCGGCTCAGGTCATGATCTCGTAGTTCTGTGGGTTCAAGCTGGCATTGGGCTCCATGCTGACGGTGCAGAGTCTGCTTGGGATTCTCTCTCTCCCTGTCTCTCTCTGCTCCTCTCCTCCTCCCCCACTCGCACTGTCTCTCTCTCAAAATAAATAGATAAATAAACTTTAAATGGCTATACACATCAAAGATATTCCTGATATGAACATGGCGATTTTATTTTAAGTTTTAACTATTTAGAAAAGGGGATAAGTAAAGGCCCTGAAGCTTCTATTAGGTCTTCTAAGTCTTTCCTATTTGAGGAGACAAGAGACACTTCGAGGCATTGGCCTTGAGTGTCAGAAGCAAGGCCCCCAAGTGTCTGAGGGAGGTCTGCTGGAGATTTAACAATTTTGATATAAAAACATACATGGAATGAGAATGAAGGAGAAACACCCTAAACACTTTGGCATTACACGGTACTATTATTTTACACAGAAAAAAAAGCTTAGTATGAGCAGCTTTTTCTTGGCTCTTATCCATGTCACTTTGGTTGAATTGCTATGGTCACAAAAGCCTCCCATTTAAAGACTGTTCCTCTGTAAAGAGGCATGATGCTACCCCTAAAGAGAATATTCTAGCAAGGTTTTGGTAAATTCAATAATGAGTGCCTAGTGAATTGCACAAGCTTTTTGTGAAGTGGTTAGAATACTGCAGCTCTAATATTGGGAGAGATTAGACACTTATCTAGCACTGACACCCGAACTCCTTAATCAGCCACTAGTGAGTCATAGTAAGTTTTACAATGGTTGCATTAAAGGTTAAACATAATTGGTTTTAGTCTAACTTTCTTATCCACTACAGTAGCTCTTGCTATAACTTTAGCTATAACAGAGTCTTTCAAATTCATGATCTCAGCTCTTATTTAGTGTTTCAATGGGTACTTTCAAGTTGTTATGAATAAAAATGTTAATGTGTCTATAAAATTTTTTTGAAGAAAAAATATTACCTGGGAGGGTCAGAGTGCAATTAACTAAATATGCCTAGTCAATACATAGTTAATTTTAGTACTTTTATTTATGAAGAATCCTTCTCTCAGGAACACAAAGTTTTTGGAGGCTGAATCCTGCTGTGTTTCTCTCATTGTCCTTGGTGTTATGGTTCTCACCATGTGACCCCTGTGGATAGGATTGATCACTGGGATTTGTCATTTGTTGTTCATAGCATTTGTAGGTTGCTCTGGACTTTTAGTCAAAAGGAGTTTCTTGGTTCTTTTCTTCGTTAGCCGAGGCAAGTAATGCCACTTCAGAGAGTCAAGAATTAGCTATGTATGTTATTGTACTGAACACTATAAATAATTGTCAAAGACTTATAAGATGTCTGTTCGTGATTGTCTTATGATTTAATTTAGGAACATAAAATGCATACCAGAGGCTTACTCTTACTTGTGTGCCCTCACAAGTTCTTATCTCAGGAACCTACACCTCAAATCTGGGGCCCGCCCTGGGGGGATGGTATAATACAAATGTAGTATCTCATACCATCTGTGCAGCAGAATCTGTGGGGTGGAGTAGGAGAGTTTATGGAAAAGGACCATCTAGACCAGGAAGGTCTGCCATTATATAGTACACGTGGCTCTTTATGATGCGAAAATATATCAGCTTCACCCATAAGAAGTGAAATACAAGTTCAAATTATAAGAGATCTTTTTCCGATTTGTCAGCTTGGCAAAGATAAAATGACTGGACTAGCGTTGGCAAGGGTGTAGGTAATCAGGCACCCCTTTACATTGCTTGTGATGGTTAAAATTGTCTAATTTTTATTCCACAAAATTTGGAAAGAGCTAACAAAACTGGAAATGCAAGAACCTTTGGAGCTAACAGTATCCCTTCTAGGAATATATTCTACAGATATCTGCACAAATATGTGCAACGAGAGTCATTGCAGCATTGGTTAGAATGACAAAAGATCAGAAATGACTAAATGTCCATCAGTAAAGTATTTATTAAATAAATGTGTGTTCATTTTATGTAACAATACACAGTTGTGTTAAATGAAATGAAGCAGCTCATGTGGACTGACATGTAATAACCCCTGTGATGCATCTTTAACTGGGGGAAGGGGTCATCGTATAGAACAGTGTGGGTTAGGATATCCCTGGCATTAAAATATTTATTTGTGGGGCACCTGGGTGGTTCGTTCAGTTAAGCATCCGACTTCAGCTCAGGTCATGATCTCACGACTCGTAGGTTTGAGCCCCGCGTCAGGCTCTATGCTGATAGCTCAGAGCCTGGAGCCTGCTTCAGATTCTGTCTCCCTCTCTCTCTGCCCCTCTCCTGCTTGTGCTCTGTCTCTGTTTCTGTCTCTCTCAAATATAAATAAACATTAAAATTTTTTTAATTATTTGAAAATAAAAAAAAATTAAAAGAAATTAAAGTAAATAAAATATTTATTTCTGAGTATACTTATATTTGCTTAGAATTTCTCTGGATGGATACATAAGAAATGAGTAACAGTTTTTATCCAGAAGGGAACTATGTGACTGGGAACAAGGTGGATTCATTTCTTGTTCGGCAAATATCGCTCCCGTGCCTTCTCTGCTTTAAAATTTCCTGCCTTACTGGGTAGGTCTTGGTCACATGGCTTGCTTTGGCGCTAGAATGCAGCAGACATGACATAAGCCTGTGTTGAGTAGTTTTGGCTTATCTATGTCCTTCTGTGACTGACATGAGAACAACCCAGGTAGCCACTGTCTCTTCTTCAGCCTGCGACCCTGAATGACATGTATGGATTATTCTCAAACTTCACCCAAATCCTAGAGCCAAGCCTACACAGCCCACAATTTGAAAGCAGAGATGCCCCTGCCATTTTGTAGGATTGTAAGTGAGAGAGATCCATGCTTGCTGATGTAAGCCACTAAGTTCTGGGGTTGTTTGTCATATGGCATTATTGTAGCAATAGCCAATTAATATAGCTGTAGACTTACTTGTTATGTGTTAGCCTTTTGTACTGTTAAGTGTTATAGAACGTACATCTATTACCCATTCAGAAAGTACATTAATCCGTTAACTTCTATCTCCTCAAAACCAATCCAAAAAAAAAAAAAAAAGCACAGAGAACAAGATATAGCTTTGGACTGAAAAATACAGAAGCCCATGGTTCAGTTATATTTGAGTTGTTCAGCTGACACGGTTATTTGTGGTTGAGATTCCTCCTTTCATATTTAACCTGGAAATTCACTGAGGCAGCAATTGGTCTTATAAAGAAAACTTACTAAAGTGAAAAGAAAGAATGTGTTGGTATACAGTGAAAGACTATTTTTGTCTAGGAGAAGATGAAATGTTTTAATGGATTTTAAATATTTTTTCATTTCATACTGACCTGATTTCCTTATACCTGAATTGAAGCAGAAATGCTTTGACCGCGTTTTGTTTGAGTCTTTATACTGAAGATTATACAAGAGTGCATTTCTCATAGATAGAGAAGATGGTAGGCAAATGACTTTGTTTTTGAGATTATATCATGTCATTGAACCTGGAATTATAACTCTGATGTTATATAAAACCAGACTAAAGGTGATTGGCTAAAGTGTATTTTTGGAGAGGGCTCTGTCAACCAAGGGCATTTGTGTTAACTGGATCCTCTTTGAGAAAATTGTCATCTATCTACTCTATAGGTTATTCAATGAATGCTGGGATCAATAGAATGACAAAGGCAGAAAAAGAACTCTGTCCAACATGAATATTTTATCAGATCATCACTCCTAGGGTTTGACTGTATGACACAGAAACATAGAGTTGGCAGTGGGGACGAATGTAAGAATCTCTCAGGTGGAAGATGCCATGACAGAACAGAGTAGAGAGCAGAGAGACAGAACAGTGGAGAGAGCAGAAAAAGTAGTATGGGCAGTAGTTGGATGCACTTCACACATCACTAGACCAGGGAGCATTATAGGCCTGCTCTAGAGGTGTCCCAGGCACTGGATGTGCCTTACTTAAATTCTGAATGGTAGTTTTAGGGAAGGTTTCAGGTTTCTTTTGGCCAGATTGTGAGATGGCATCTGTTTTTCTTGTCTTCCCCGCACATTCTTACAAATACATGAGCATATCTCTGTTCTTGCAACACCCTGAAAGCGTCCAACTGACATAATACTCAATCCCAAAGCCTCTACTTATATTCAGATAGAGAAAAACTCTGTTTTGTAGCAACTGATTATATCACTAGCCCCATAAATGGCACTTTAATCTGAATAAATCAAGACTCCAAAGATGACTTCATGGAAATACATCGCCACTATTGAAAAAGGGGAAAATAAACACCCTTAAATATATAGCTTGGTAATTGGTTTTCTTATTAGTGTGTTACTTGTAGATTCATATAACCATGAGGAGAATAATTCTCAATAATTTAAAATCTCCCTCCCTGAGAATGATAGGCTTTTGAAATGACAAAATGACACTGAGTTTGAAAATTAGAGGTTCTGTTTATCTAGTTATTTTCATAATACAGAAATTCCTTCTATTCTAATTTCTCTATGAAACAGACATAATAGTTATAGTTGTCTGTTAATGGGTGCAAATTGAATTTGAAGGGGAATGGATATTATCCCAACAATATAGTTATAAATATTAAATATTCACCTATCATATCCTCCTTATAGAGTCACCGATATCTCTGCAAACTTTTCAATAGAAATGAGGCTTCAGCTACCACCAATAGGATGAGGATTGATGTGGTCAATTTGCTCTGACCATCTTCAAACTGATGAATGTCAAAAATCTTATTCTCTTCACTAGTTCACAAGGACTCTTCTACAATAAATGCTTTAAAAGCTGTAAGCAAGTAGTTTCTGAAAAGCATTTGGCTGTATTCCTATTCATCAAAACACTGAACTCATAATACCATGAAACAATTAGTCAGACTACGAATTAACTAAGAAGCTTTACTCCTACATTACTGTGTTTAATTCCCGAAATCAGCTCCCAAAGAGTAAGAGACCCATGATCCTGGGTCCAAGAATAAATGGGCCCTTGGACTTTTTTTTCCCTCCATGAGGCATCTACTGTTTAAGCAATAATCTCAGCTACTTCACTTAAATCTCTACCTGCATCATTTTTTTTTCTTAAGAAAACCATCATTTGAAGGAAGAGTAAACCCTCTCATTGAAAGCGTATTATGGATAATCAACAGAACAGCATATGATCATGATATAGTTATGGAAAAATGTGAAACACCAGGGAAGTATTTCAAAGGATTTGTTTTTTATGTTAAAAGTTTTTATGGGGCGCCTGGGTGGCGCAGTCGGTTAAGCGTCCGACTTCAGCCAGGTCACGATCTTGCGGTCCGTGGGTTCGAGCCCCGCGTCAGGCTCTGGTCTGATGGCTCGGAGCCTGGAGCCTGTTTCCGATTCTGTGTCTCCCTCTCTCTCTGCCCCTCCCCTGTTCATGCTCTGTCTCTCTCTGTCCCAAAAATAAATAAACGTTGAAAAAAAAATTAAAAAAAAAAGTTTTTATAATTCAACACTTCTATATAAAGCAAATATTTCTGTTGATAAATTCTTTCTCTAGAAGGGGAAGGTGATATTAAACATGCAATTGTTCACAAGTATTTGAAATATACGATTAGTTTGCTACATTATGTTCCAATAGAATTTTTGCAGTTTTATATCATAATTATGGTGTATATAAACTACTATTAACTTTTTAAAATATTAACTGATCCCAACCAACCAAATGAAAGGAGAGGTTTATCAGAAGCTTTTCAGGTGGCAGAGAATACTAATATTGGATTTTGCAATGGGAAGTTCAGAGGATAATAGCTGAGTTAATTACTTGCCCTCCCTGCAATACTTTTTCCACCTCATACGATTCATATGATAAAATCAAAGTTTATATAATGGGCTTCCAGGTATGGAATTAATAAATGATGGAAGTAAAAGACACAGAATAGAGAATATAGTCAACGCTATCCTAAGTGTTGTATTGTGACAGACGGCAGCTACACTTGTGGTGAGCATAGCAAAATGTATAGAGAAGTTGAGTCACTGTGTTGTACACCTGAAACTAATGTAACATTGTGTTAACTGTACTCAAAAAACTTGAAAAAAATATCAAAGTTATATATTACTTTCTTTCCCAATTAAAAATAACTTATGGACAGCAGTTTTCCTGATATGAGTGGTAGTGTATGTCTGTTCTTCTCCTAGGTATATAATTGGGTCATAGAAATGTCCAATGGTGTAACTCAGTTACTGAAGGAACATGTTTTACAGAGATCCCCTGTTTGAAAGTGGGACAAGGAAGACTGCCTGGAAGTTGCCCTTATAGTGTAGAGAGACTTGCTCAGAGGGACTGAGTTCTAAAGAAAAGTCTATATTACATAGAACTTTTTTAGGCTACAAAGTGTTGCTATGCAGGACTTTCCAAAAGGAGAATTAATTTTCGTGTCTGTTTTCCTACTTGGTCATCTCAAGTGAAGATACCGTCAGCTTCCTACAGTGACTCTTACTAACTCATACATCTTCATTTGTTTCTTTCCTCCTTGTTGCAAAAGATGAGCTAGTTATTCCTTCACCAGTGCTCTAGAATCTAGGTAGAGTCCCAGCCTCTCTCTTTTGAGATACTGATCTACAATAAACTTTTCTCTTATATATTTTAAACTTCCTATCAGTTCTTTCCCTCTAAGCATATGTGGCAGATAATATTGGCTACCTACCAATGACCTTGACTTCCTTCTTTCTTTTGCTGGTTGTACCATTCCTCCATGATAAAGACTTGGGGTGTCCTGATACTCTATTTCCCAGCCTCTTATATGGTAGAGGAAAAGGCAGAGGGAAGAGCTGACAAGTCTCTTACAAAAGACAGTCTCATATAAATGAGCATGACGTGTGAAGAACAATTCCCCTTCCTTCCCTTCTTCCCTGCTTTGAATGCTGACTTATGAGGACATGATGTTTCAAGCTGCAGCAGCCATCTTGCAATCATGTTGGAAAGACATAGAGGGCACACTGAAAAAATGGTATCTGGGAAAAACTGAAAGAATCTGGGGACCTTGATGACATTATTGAGCTCTTGAACAAATATTGAGATCAACTATCCCTGGTTTTTTCTGTATAAGACAAGTAAACCTATTGTCCTAAGCAGAGTTTAAGCCAATGTTCTATTAAATATATCAGAAAGCATCCCAACTGACTTTGATTTAAGGTAGCTGCCTTAGTTGGATAATCCAATTTTTTTGTTGTTTTGTCATTTTTTCTTCCTATAATTAAGAGTAAATGTGATGACTGGATCATAGGAAAAATTTAGGTGGTAACTTTGAAAATGAAAGCCATGTATTAATTATGATAAGGAAGAAAAATATCAAGAAACTGTTACGACCATAACAATGATGACTGTAATAATTCTTGGCTGCCAACCTTGAAACTTCTTTTACATGGCAGAGAAATAAACTTCTATCTTATTTAGAATACTGTTTTGGTTTTGATTTTTTTTTTTGTTATGAGCACCTGAAATAAATCCTGATACACATAACTTGCAAGTATAAGGAGACATGAATAAAATACTTAGCTGGATGTTTTTGGATAAATAGGTATATGCATTTAAATTTGTGATATTTACCAACTGTTATACAAAAAGTTAGCATAGATTTATAATTCTATGAAATCTGTGACCTTCCTGTATGTTCATGAATCCTGGTTATTATCAAAGTTTTAAAAGATTTGTAAAGATTGAGGACTGAGTAATGCATAAAATTCTGGAATTCATTATAATGTACACCTAAAACTAATATAACACTGTATGTTAACTATGCCAGACTTAAAATTAAAAACAATAAAAATTGAAAACACAAAAGATTGATTTGTCATTTGATTATTTTTAAAAGCTGCTTGTTGTTGTGATTTGCATTTGTAAAACTGAGAAAAGTTAAGAATCTCTTCATATTTTCCTAGACAATTTATCTTTTTTTTTCTTGTGAATTACCTGACAGTTATATTAAGGGAATTTGTACTTAGCTTGTCCTGTATGTTGCTGTATTTTTACTTTTTTTGTTTCTGTTATCCTTTGTTTTATTTTTTAAAGTTTTTATTTGAATTCCAGTTAGTGAACATAGTGGTATATTAGTTTCAGGTGTACGATATAGTTATTCAACATTTTCATACATCACCTTGTGCTCATCATGACAAGTGCACTCCCTGATCCCCATCACCTATTTAACCCACTTAACCCATCCCCCCACTCCCCACCCCTCCAGTAAATATCCGGTTGTTCTCTATTATTGAGTCTTTTTCTTGGTTTGCCTCTCTCTCTCTCTCTCTTTGTTCCCTTTTTGTTTTATTTCTTAAATTCCATATATGAATGAAATAATATGGTATTTGTCTTACTCTGACTTATTTTTCTTAGGATTATACTCTCTAGCTCCAACCACATCAGGGCAAATGGCAAGATTTCATTCTTTTTTATTGCTGAATAATTTCCATTCACCAATCGATGGACGTTTGGACTGATTCCATGTCTTGTAAATAATTGGCAATTACAAATAATGCTGCTATAAACATAGGGGTGCATGTATCCTTTGGAATTAGTGTTTGTGTACTCTTTGCATAAATACCCAGCAGTGTGATTGCTGGATCATAAGGTCATTTTATTTTCAACTTTGTGAAGAACCTCCATACTGTTTTCCACAGTTGCTACAGCAGATTTCATTACCACCAACAATACACAACTGCTCCACATCCTTGCCAATGCCTATGGTTTTCTATGTTGTTGGGCCATTCTGATAGGGTTGAAGAAACATCTCCTTGTAGTTTTGATTTGCATTTTACTCATGATCAGTGATGATGCATATTTTTTCATGTGTCTGCTTGTCTTCTTTATGTCTTCCTTGGAGAAACGTCATTTCATGCCTTCTGCCCAGTTTTTAATGAAATTATTTGGGTTTTGGGTGTTGAGTTTTATAATTTCTTTATATATTTTGGATACTAGCCCTTTATCAGATATGTCCTTTGCAAATATCTTCCCCCATTCCATAGGTTGCCTTTTAGTTTTGTTGATTGTTTCCTTCATTGTGCAGAAGTTTTTTGATGTAGTCCCTATAGTTTATTTTTACTTTTGTTTCCCTTGCCTCTGGAGACATATCTGGAAAGAAGTTGCTATGGCCAAGGTAAAAGAATTTACTGCCTGTGTTCTAGGCTTTTTATAGTTTCAGGTCTCACATTTAGATCTTTCACCCATTTTGATTTTATTTTTGTGTACAGTGTAAGAAAGTGGTCTAGTTTCTGTATTTCACATGCTACTGTCCCCTTTTTCCAACACCATTTGTTGAAGACACTGTCCTTTTACCGTTGGATATCTTTTCCTGTTTTGTTGAAGATTAATTGAGCATATAGTTGTGGGTTTCTAATCCATTTCTGGGATTTCTATTCTGTTCTATTGATCTATGTGTCTATTTTTGTGGCAGTACCATACTGTTTTGATTCCTACAGCTTGGTAAAATAACTTGAAGTCCAGAATTGTGATGCCTCCAGCTTTGCTTTTCTTTTTCAAGATTGCTTTTGTTATTTGGGGTCTTTTATGGTTCCATACAAATTAGGTGTGTTTGTTCTAGTTCTGTGAAAAATGCTGTTGTTCTTGTTGTTATTATTATTATTGCTTTTGATATTTTGATAGGGTTTGCATTACATGTGTAGAGTGCTTTCAGCAGTATAGACAGTACTTTTTAAAATAAACATCTGTTCTTCCAATCCATGAGCATGGCCTGTTTTCCCATTTCTTTGTGTCATCTTTAATTTCTTTCATCATTGTTTTATAGTTCTCAGATTACAGGTCTTTCAACTCTTTGGTTAGGCTTATTTGTAAGTATCTTATTATTTTTGGTGCAATTGTAAATGGGATTGTGTCCTAATTTCTCTTTCTGCTGCTTCACTATCGGTATATGGAAATGCAACAGATTTCTCTAACATTGATTTTGTATACTGGAACTTTACTGAATTCTTGTATCAGTTCTAGCAGTTTTTGATGGAGTATTTTAGGTTTTCTATATATACTATTACATCATCTGAAAATAGTGAAAGTTGTACTTCTTCTTTCCTGATTTGCATGCCTTCTATTTCTTTTTGTTGGATGATTGATGTGGCTAGGTCTTCCAGTACTATGTTGAATGAAAGTGGTGAGAGTGGACATCCTTGTCTTGTTCCTGACTTTAGCAGTAAAGCTCTCAGTTTTTCCCCATTGAGGATAATGGTAGCTCTTGGATTTTCATAGATAATTTTTATTATGTTGAAGTATTTCCCCTCTAAACCTACTTTGTTGAGGATTTTTATCTTGAATAAATGTTGAAGTTTATCAAATTTTTTTTTGCATGTATTGAATTGATCATATGGTTCTTATCCTTTCTGTTACTGATATGATGCATCACATTGATTGATTTGTGAGTATTGAACCACCCTTGCAACCTACGAATAAATCCCACTTGAATATGGTAATTTATGTTTTTAATGTATTGTTGAATTTGGTTTGCTAGCATTTTATTCAGAATTTTTGCATCTATATTCATCAGAGATATTGGCCTGTAGTTCTCTCTTTTTAGTGCTGTCTTTATCTGGTTTTGGTATCAGGGTAATGCTGGCCTCCTAGAATGAACAGGAAAGTTTTTCTTCTTTTTCTATTTTTTGGAATGGTTTGAGAAGAATAGGTATTAAGTCTTCTTTAAATGTTTGGTAGGGTTTGCCTGTGTGGTTCTGGACTTTTTGTTTGTTGGATTTTTTTGTTACTGACTCAATTTCTTTGCTGGTTATTAGTCTGTTCAAATTTTGTTTCTTCCTGTTTCAGTTTTGGTAGTTTATATGTTTCTAGGAATTTGTCCATTCCTTGTATGTTGTCCAGTTTGTTGGCATATAGTTTTTCATAATACTCTCTTATGATTGTTTGTATTTCTGTGGTGTTGGTTGTTAATTCTCCTTGTGATTTTATTTATTTGTGTCCTTTTTCCTTTTTCCCTGGTAAGTCTGGGTGGACTTAAATGTGGGTGGATTCAATTTTATTGAATCTTTCAAAGAACCAGCTCCTGGTTTCATTGATCTGTTGTATTGTTTTTTGTTTCTATATCATTCACTTCTGCTCTAATATTTATTATTTCCTTCCTTTTGCTGGTTTTACGTTTTGTTTGTTGTTTTTTTTTCTAGGTCCTTTAGGTGTAAGGTTAGGTTGTAGATTTGAGATTTTCCTTGCTTCTTGAGGTAGACCTGTATTGCTATATACTTCCCTCTTAGAACTGGTTTTGCTGCGTTCCAGAGGTTTTGGACCACTGTGTCTTATTTTCATTTGTTTCAATGAACTTTTTAATTTTTCTTTCATTTCCTGGTTCAACCCATTCACTGTTTAGTACCATGTTGTTTAACCTCCATGTATTTGTGCTATTTTCAGATTTTTTTTCTTGCAGCTGACTTCTAGTTTCATAGAACTGTGGTAAGAAAATATGTATGGTGGGGTGCCTGGGTGGCTCAGGTGGTTAAACATCAGACTCTTGATTTCAGCTTAGGTCATAATCTCATGGTTTGTGGGACTGAGCCCCACATCAGACTTTATACTGACTGTGTGGAGCCTGTCTGGGATTCTCTCCCTATCTCTCTGCCCCTCTCCTGCTCACATATGCTTGTGTACTCTCGTTCTCTTCTCTCTTTTTTTTTTTTAATTTTTTTCAACGTTTATTTATTTTTGGGACAGAGAGAGACAGAGCATGAACGGGGGAGGGGCAGAGAGAGAGGGAGACACAGAATCGGAAACAGGCTCCAGGCTCTGAGCCATCAGCCCAGAGCCTGATGCGGGGCTCGAACTCACGGGCCGCGAGACCGTGACCTGGCTGAAGTCGGACGCTTAACCGACTGCGCCACCCAGGCGCCCCTCTCGTTCTCTTCTCTTAAAATAAAATTAAAAAAAATATATGCACGGTATGATTTCGATCTTCTTGAATTTGTTGAGGTGCAGCCCATGAGGATGTCTGGGCATGCCTGGGCCCAGTGAATGATGGTTGTTGGGAGTACATGGCTGAGCACAGTGTGGAGGATGTCACAGGAGCACAGTGGCAGCTATGCACCTGGAGGCTGTGTGGAGAACCTGTGTAGCTTTACCAAAATTTGCCCTCAGCCCAGGGCAAGGCCAGCAGGCTTGGAGTGGCTGGGTCCTCAGGAGAACTCATGGACATAACACACTGCTATGAGTTAGGTAGCAAGTGTCTGTGTAGCCCCAACTCCCACAGATGTCTCTGTGCTTATGCTCTGGGTGGAAGAGGAAATGGGGCCTGCCAGCTCCCTCATTTTCAAAGAAGTCCCCTAACACGCTCCGAAATCAGTATGAACAGATCTGTTTCCTTTTTGCCCCAGGTGTTGTGTAAACTTCTGTTTTTATGTTGCCTCTCCATGCAGGCTGCTGTGCATTTAAGGGTCGTGACCCAGCTATCATTTGCCTTCTCAGCTTGCCTAGTCCTGAGTCACTTGACTTTTACAGCTCCAGGTTCCAAGTCCCACTGGTTTTACAAACTCATGGAATTCAGCCCCTCTGATTTGTAAAGCCACAGTTTATGGGTATTAGTCTTCCTCATGTGAACTCCCTGGCGTGAGGGCCTGTTTCTCTCTTCTCTCTGTGCATGTAGCTCCCTCCCTCCTTCAGGCAGCCTCCCTCCACCTTCCTGGCTTTCGGAAACTTTCAGTTGTAGCTTCTTCTCTATATTTAGTTGTGAAGTTTGTTCTGGCAGTCTTCAGATTGCTTTCTAGTTTATTGACTTGGATGTGGATGATAGTTACTTGAAAATGTGGGACGGGGTGAGCTCAGGGTCCTCCTAAGTCCACCATCTTCCTAAGCTCCCTCTGTTATCTTTTTGTTGTTGTTGTTGTTGCTACTTTGTGTCATGGAGATAAGGCAAATATTTATTTAGTAAATTATCAATCTGTACTCTTATGGCTTCCAAGGTTTGCCTTTAACTGGAAAGATTTTCCCCATCCCAGTATTTTATACTTGTTTATCCATGTACATGCATAATAGAAATATAAAAGCTACTCATGTTTTTTCTGGTATTTTGTAAGGTTTTTACTTTTTATATTTTGTTGTATCTCAAATTTATTTTGAAGAGTTGCATGAGGGACACAGCAACTTCTTTCTCAAAAGTTTAGTTGTTCCAGTACCATTTCCTGAAAAATCATTCTTTTCTGCACAAATCGAATTACTGATATCGTATTTAGATTTGGTGGGTTTTTCTAGACAGTAGCAAAGTACATGGCATCAAATAAATATTAAAATATATATTTGCTAAGTAAATGAAGGAATTCTGAAAGTACCCCCACAAATCCTGTTAGCTAAAATAGGGTTACATTGCATTTAGGGATGAGTATAGAAAGAACTTATATTGTATAGAAAATAGAATTTTCTAACTTAAAATCACAGTGTGTATTTTAGTTTATTTATAATTTTATGCTATATGGTTTTAATGTTTAATTCTTTTTTTATCAAGATGATTTCCAGTTTTTAAAAGTTGATTTTCCTTTCTGTCTTGTTATGTTCCCTCAAGATATTTAAAAGCTTTGCTCTCTTCCTGGCCTATGTCCCATTTATGTTAAATATATTCTGATCCATAAGGTTCTTGATATATAATCCATCCATGAGGATTATCTCAGCGAGGCTTGCGTTGTCTTACAGTACTGGTTGTATAACTAGGGTAATAAGTAGGTTCACTCTGTCAAGTGTAACCTAACTTTGTGAAAGATTTGCTAATACAACATGAATTTCTTTGAAAATTTCTCATTTGTGAGATCTACTTTGTCTTTCTCTTTAAAATTCCATACCTGCACAAGTGATTGGTTGTTGGATACCCACTATTTTTTTTTAATGCTCTGCTTGCTGCTGGGATTAGGAGAGCTGGAGGAGTGCAATGGAGTTATATGAAAATTTATCTCTTCAATCACATTATAGTCTCATTTTGGAGACCAAATAGAAATTCACAAAGCAAATGGAAATAATAGTACATAGAACTGACTCAAGTAACGAGATATGTTCGGCAGACAACGCACTTACAGAGCAGTGATTTTTCAACTATTTTTGGGGCCACAGATTTCTTTGTGATGATAACTATAGACACTTTCCCTAGAAAAGAGTGAAAGCATTAAAGTAAGTAGGACATTAAATTTAATCATATGTATCAGTCAAGATTCTCATGAGATAGAGATTTCACTCTAAAGGTTTAAGGAAAGGTACTTGGATAGAAGGACAATTGACTAAGGAATGGACAGATTTAGGGGGACCAAAACTAAAAGGAAGTATTGAGGCATCCAAAGAGTAGCAGCATCAGCATCATTATTATTGTCACACTCCCTCAAGGAGCTAATGGGAGGCCTTTGAACACTGGAATCATAGAGGAAGGGCTGTCTGATGGGAGGGCTGTGGCTGTTGCCAGAGAATCAGCACTGAGCTGGATGGAGTGGGGGAAGAAATACCTAGTGTTTCTTCTTCTGCCAACCTCCAATATGCTGCAATCAGGAAGCTAGCCAACAAAGGGACCCAGTGATATAGTCCCTGGGAATCAGCCATCTTAGGAACAGAATAGGAAAGACAGGAGTAGAGAAGGAACCTGGGCTGGAATGAGCACAGCAAACAAAAATGAGCTATCATAGCATCCTTTAGGATGTTGCCTTTTTTTGTACTCCATACAGTTGTAAAGTGACAAAAAAACTATGTAAATATTGAAATTATGTAATAAATAGTGCCTTTGTACTTTCTTTTTCTCTTTTCTACAATGAGTTTTCTTGTTTTCTGCTTTGTGATTGAACCGTTGGTGAGGGCAGAAAGGTTTAGCTTACTAGAATCATAAGAAAGAGAGTAAAAGGGAAAATAATGTTCTTTATTAAATGATTTAATTTTGAACCTCGTTTGAGGCATAAAATGAGGCTCAAACTCAAGTTTACATACTTTTAGAATTTTTATTTCTTATTTTTTCCTGCTAGGAGCTATGCTTTTGGCAGGGTATGCTCAATGAGTGTACAACCTGTGCAGTTGTTCAAGGCCCTGTGTTCAAAAGGGTCTCATACTTGCTAAGTGTTCTGCTGTCACTGTCTTGGAATTCTTATTAATTATTGTTGTAGCTGCATATAACTGTAGTTTATTCACTTTTGTTGCTAAGTAGTATTTCATCTTATAATCACACCACAAATTATCATTCTATTGTTGAAGGAAATTTGGGTTGTTTCAGGTTTTACCTACTATGCATAACACTGCCATAAACATTCTTGGGTTAAACCTTTAAAATATTCTTGTTATTGAATCATATTTGGCATACAATGTCATATTAGGTCTTTATGTTCAATAGAGTGATATGACAATTCTAGACGTCACTCACTGCTTACCACAATAAGTGTAGTCACCACATGCCATCACACAACATTATTACAATAATATTGGCTATATACCTGATTCTGTCTTTAGGGTATGGCAGTTTCACACTACTCTCTAGAGGAGGTTTTTATGTATTGTTAATGAAGATCGTAAGAATGATAATCTTATCTATCAGTTTTCTACTGAGAAATTCTAAGTATTCAAGATACTGCATTTTTACCTTCTCCACCACATTTTCTGATTCACTAAAGAGATTTGAACATGTGTGAATCTAAATAAGAAAATAAAACTAAACCGATATGCAAAAGATATGGGCTAAATTAATGCTGGGGTCAAGAGTAGAACCAAGACATTTTGACTCCCTCCTTCAGGTATAACTAGGTCCTGAAGCGTCTGCATGCTATGGATTTTAGAGCATAACCAACCAACAGCAATAACACAGAACCCTTGTTGAATGTTTTTTCTCTCAGAAAATATATGGGGCAGCTAAAATACACACTGAGAGCTATCATTAGGGAGGAGGGAATAAACTGAGTCCACAACCTATAAGGACTGGTGGAAATCTCTTCGGCACAACCAAAGAGAGTCCTCATGGAGGGTCCTTGCAGGAATCCAAGTCTAATGTGATTCAAGTCTGTGGGAATAATATGGGATAACTTAATTGGGCACTTCTCTATGTGACTATCAGATGAATATCTTTAGTATTTCCTATTTTATGGTCTAAAGTGTTGATTTAAAAAAAAATCTGTTAAACACATCTTTTGGGTCTGCATATTTGTGTAAAAGGGACCACCAGAAGCAGTTCTGTCATTTTCTGTATTTCTGGATCTCTGCCATGAAGGACAAGTGCTCTAAGTTGGCTTGGCAACCAGAGACCTGAATGCTTTTCCCTCCAGAATTTAAAAACGGGATATTCAGTCAATGAGCTTTCTTTTGATAACTTATTAACAAGAAAAGTTTTTAGGGAGCAATGCCAGCAAAATGATAGCATATGAATTCCTAGTGCTGGTTCCCCCAAGAAACATCAATTGGAAGAACTATCCACATTAAAAAATACCTCCACAGATCAAATAATTCCAGGTGAGGGAGGGATTACAGCACCTGGGTAAAACACAGGAATAAGAAAGTTGCATTGAAAAGGATCGAAAAGATAGATTCACAGTAACTCTAATACCCTACCCCCAAGCCTGGGCAGCCCAGCATGGAGAAACACCCTCTCTATGGGAGCAGAGGAAGTGCGCACCTAATTTCATTGTGGACCCCAGAGCCAGCCTGCCCAAACACTGGGCTGACCCCCTTAGTTCTAGGTGACTCCCTGTGGGCTCCCATTAACCCAGGCCTTTTAGGTATTCCCAATATCTGTTGGCTCGGGCAGCCCCAGGTGATTCCTGTAGCCCAGGGCTTTTAGCAGGCTTTCACAAACCCAGACTCCTGGCACATCCCAGGGCTGGCTAGCTCCTATAACCTCAGGTGGCTCCTGGGGACCCAGGCTCCAAATCAACCCCCATGAACCAAGATGTCATGTGAGTACCCACAAAACCAGGCTCCTGCCTGTGCCGGCACCAGGCTTACTGCTGTGGATGTAGACTTTTGACCCACTTCAGCAATAGGCTTTTACCTGCAGTACCAGATCTCTACTTCATACAGTACCACGCCAGCTCCCAGAGACCTAGACTTCAGACAAACCCCCATGGACCCGGCTTCTCAGCCTACCCTAGTGACAGACCAGCCCCTGCAGACCTATCCTCCAAACTGGCCCTGAGGCCCCTGGTTATAGGATGACAACTGTGGCACCAGACTCAAGGCTTGCTCTAGCATGAAGCAAATCTTCATTGCTCCAGCCTCCAGGCCAGCTCCCACAAAACAATATCTATAGCCCATGCCAATACCCAACTGGTCCCCACAGACCCAGATACCAAACTTACCACCATGGTCCCCAGCACATGGTTGACCTCTGTGGACCCAGTAACCAGATATACTATGCAAACCCAACACTCTGGCCCATCACTGAAGACTCAAGCCCCAGGCCAGAACCACTGAATTCATGCTTCAGCCTTGCCCCCTTCATGAACTCAGACCCTAGGCTAGTCCCTATGTATCCAAGCTCCAGGCCTGTGCACTCCCTGACCCAGGTACCATACCTGCCCTCATTAGGACCCCAACAGCAAGCATGCCTGCAGACACAAACCAGATTTCCCACTTAAAATCACTGGATGGGCTGATTGTTGAAGGCTTTTGCATGCCGAAGACAGTCTGTAAATACTGGAAGAGGTGCCTCTTCCTCAAATTCGCAAGATGCCAATGCAAGGTCATAGGATCATTAATAATCAAGGAAACATGACACCACCAAAGAAAACTAATAGAATTCCAATGACTGAACTTAAAGAAATGGACACCTATGAACTGTCTGACAAAGAATTAAGAATAATCCTCTTAAATTCAGTGAACTACGAAAAAAAAAAAACATAGCTAAACAACAAAAGGAAATAACAAAGCAATGCATGAACATAATAAGAAGTTCAAGAAGCTAATACATTATCTCAAACTTTCAACCCAAAGAGTTTTTTTTCCAAGACACATTAAAATAAAACAGTCAAAAAACAAAGGCAAAGAGAATATTAGAAGTGGCAAGATAAAAAATTCCTCACATATAAGGGAACCTCATAAAACTATCAGCAGATTTCTTGGAAGAATTCTTGCAGGTCAGTAAAGAGTGAAAGGATATATTCAGCATGGTGAAAGAAGGAAGCACCAACCTATAATACTTCAACCAGCAAAGTTTTATTTCAGAACTGAAGGAAAGATAAAGACTTTCTCAAGCAAACAAACGCTGAGTGAGTTTACTACCATAAGACCTGCTTTATGTGAAATGCTGGAAGGAGTACCTCAAGCTGAAATAAAATTAATAAAATATGAAAATATAAAACATATTCATAAATGTAAGCATATAGTTAAATTCAGAATACTCTAATACTGTAATATGGTGGTAGATTAATCATTTAACTCCAGAATAAAGATTTAAAGGGAAAAACCATTAAAAATAACTATAGCTATGAGGTGCCTGGGTGGCTCAGTCAGTTAAGCATCTGACTTCAGCTCAGGTCATAATCTTGCACTTCATGAGTTTGAGACCCACATGGGTCTCTGTGCTGGTGGAGCAGAGTGTGCTTGGGATTCTCTCTCTCCCTCTCTGTGTCTGCTCCTTCCCCACTTGTATTTTCCCTCTATCAAAATAAATAAATTAACTTAAATACATAACTATAGTTCCAATACATAAATTAATTTAAAGAAATAACTATAGTTGCAATAATTTGTTGATGGGTACACAGTATAAATAGAGGTAATTGTGACATCAGAATAGTAAAAAAAGATAGATTAATAAGGGATAAGGGTAATAAAAAGGGTAGAGTTTTTTGCTTTCAACTGGAGTTAAGTTGTTACCAGCTTAAAATAGGTTGATTTATGTACATAAACCATCATAGTATCCACAAAACAAAAACCTATATTAGAAACACAGAACATAAAGAGAAGGAAACAAAAGTGTACCACTATGAAAAATCAATCATTCACAAAGGAAAATAACAAAAGTGGAAGAAAGAAACAAAGGAACTACACAATCAGAAAACAGTTACTTAGATGGCATTAGTACATCCTTACCTATCAATTATTACTTTAAATGTAAATGAATTAAATTCTTCAATCAAAAAGCATAGAGTGGTTCAATAGATTTTTTTTTAAATACCAAACTATATGCTACGTATGAGGGACTCACTTTAGCTTTAATGACACACATAGGGTCAAAGTAATGGGATAGAAAAAGATATTCTATGCAAACAGAAACCAAAAGAGAGAAGAGATAGCTATACTTATGTCAGACAAAATAGATTTTAATTTGAAAACTGTAATTAGAGATTAAGAAGGTCATTATATAATAGTAAAGGGGTCAATTCATCAAGAGGATATAACAATTTTAAATACATATGTACCCAACATCAGAGCACCTAGATATATTAAGTCAATACTAATAGATCTGAAGGGAGAGATAGACGATACAGTAATATTAGGGAAATTCAACACTCTACGTTTAAGAATAAATAGATCATCCAGACAGAAAATTAATAAGGAAACATTGGACTTTATACCATAGACCAAATGGATCTATGAACACAGAACATTCTACTCAATAGCAGCAGAATACACATTGTTCACAAGTGCATATGGAATATTCTCCAAGATACATCATATGTTAGGTCACAAAATCAGCCTTAGAAGATGTAAGAAGACTGAAATCATATCAAGCATCCTTTTTGACCACATGGTATGAAACTAGAAATCAATAACAGGAGAAAAACTGAAAATTTCATAAATATATGGAAATTAAACAACACACTCCTAAAAAATGGGTCAAAGGAGAAATCAAAAAGCAATTAAAAAATACCTTGAAATAAATAAAACTGGAAACATACATACCAAAACTCACCAGCTGCAGTAAAAGAAGTTCTGAGAGAGGTTTATAGTGATAATTGTCCAAATTAAGAAAAAAGGAAGATTTCAAATCAGTAACCTAATTTTATACCTCAAGGAACCAGAAAAAAAAAACAAAAACAAAACCATAAACCCAAAGTTATCAGGAGGAAGGAAGTAACAAATTTCAAAGCAGAAATAAATAAAATAGAGACAAGAAAAACATTAGTTTTTTAAAAAAGGAAGAGCTGGCTTTTTGAAATTGGTAAATGAATCTGACAAACTGTTAGCTAGAGTAAGAAAAAACAGAGATGACAAAATCAGAAATGAAAGGTGGAGACACTACAAATCACATCACAGAAATGTGAAAGATCTTTTTATAATTTATTTTAATTTTTTAATGTTTATTTTATTTTTGAGAGAGAGAGTGTGGGAGGGGCAGAGAGAGAGGGAGACACAGAGTCTGAAGCAGGCTCCAAGCTGTCAGCACAGAGCCCCACGTGGGGTTCGAACTCACAAACAGTGAGATTATGACCTGAGCCGAAGTCGGACGCTTAACCTACTGAGCCACCCAGGCATCCAAGAAATATGAAGGATCTTAAGAGATTATTAGAATTATTATATACCAACAAATTGGATGACCTAGAAGAAACGAATAAATTCTGAGAACCATACCACCTATCAAGACTAATCATGAAGAAATAGATATTTTGAGCAGATCAGTAACAAATAAGGAGATTGAATCAGTAATCAAAAACCTCCCAACAAGGAAAGCCCAGGACCAGGTAGCTTCACTGGTGAATTCTACCAAACATTTAAAGGAGAATTAATGCTACTGCTTCTCAAACTCTACCAAAAAATTGAAGAGAAATGAATATTCCCAAACTCATTTTATAAGGCCACTTTCCCCTGATACCAAAGCCAGATAAAGACACTCCCAGAAAAGAAAACTAAAAGCAAATATCCCTGATTAATATAGACGCAAATTTCTCAACAAAAATACTAGCAAACTGGGGCACCTGGCTGGCTCAGTAGGTGGAGCATGCAACTTTTGATCTTGGAGTTGTGAGTTTGAGCCCCATCTTGGGCATAGAGATTACTTAAAAATAAAATCTTTTAAAAACTACTAGCAAACTGAATTCAAAAACACATTAAAAGGATCATACACCATTATCAAGAGTAATTATCCTTGGAATGCAAGGATGATTGAGCATATGCTAATCAATAAATGTAATACATTGCATTAAAAGAATGAAGGATAAAAATCACACTCACTAGATGCATTTGACAAAACTCAGCATCTTTCGTGATAAAAAAAAAAAAAGCTCTCAACAAACTGGATATAGAAGGAATATACCTTAATATAAGAAAGGCCATATATGCAAAATCCACAGCTAACATCATACTCCATGGCAAAAGGTTGAAAGCTTTCTTATTAATATCAGAAACAGGGGCGCCTGGGTGGCGCAGTCGGTTAAGCGTCCGACTTCAGCCAGGTCACGATCTCGCGGTCCGAGAGTTCGAGCCCCACGTCAGGCTCTGGGCTGATGGCTCGGAGCCTGGAGCCTGTTTCTGATTCTGTGTCTCCCTCTCTCTCTGCCCCTCCCCCGTTCATGCTCTGTCTCTCTCTGTCCCAAAAATAAATAAACGTTGAAAAAAAGATATCAGAAACAAGACAAAGGTGTGCGCTCATTATTCCTATCCAACATAGTACTGGAAGTTCTAGCCATAGCAATTAGGCAAGAAAAAGAAACAAAAAGACATCCAAATCAGCGAAGAAGAAGTACAAATTTCTTTGTTTACAGATGATATAATTTTATAAATACAAAATCCTAAAGACTCTACTAAAAAACTGTTAGAACTAATGAACAAATTCAGCAGAGTTGCAGGATTCAAAACTCAACTTACAAAAACCTGTTCTGGTTTAAATACTAATAACAACATATCTGAGAAGAAAGAAAATAATCCCATTTATGATAAATCAGAAACAATAAAGTAGGAATAACTTAACCCAGGAGGTAAAAGTTCTGTACACTGAAAATTACTACACATTGATGAAACAAATTGAGGAAGACACAAATGAAATGTATCTCAAGTTCATGGATTGGAAGTTTATAGATGAGAAGAATTTTAAAATGTTAAAATTCCCATACTACCCACAGCCATCTATATGTTCAGTGCAATCCCTATCAAAATTCCAGTGGTGTTTTTCATAGAAATAGAAAAAAATCCTAAAATTTGTGTGGAGCCATAAAAGACCTCAGATAGCCAAAGCAATCCGGAAGAGGAACAAAGTGGAGGCATTACACTTGCTGGTTTCAAACTATACTATAAAGCTCTAGTAATCAAAACAGTCTGGTACTGGCATAAAAACAGACATATAGACCAGTGGAACTAACTTGAGGGTTCAGAATTAATCTCATACATATACAGTCAACTAGTAATTAACAAGGGAGCCAGGAATCCTCAACGGGGAAAGTAGAGAAAACTGGATATCCACATGCAAAAGAATGAAATTGGAGCCCTATCTTACACTGTCACTAAAATTAACTCAAATGAATTAAAGACTTAAATGTAAGACCTGAAACTGTAAAACTACCAGAAGAAAGCTCTTTGACGTTGTTGTAAGCATAGTTTTTTGGATATTACACCAAAAGCACAAGCAAGGAAAGCAATTATAGACAAGACTACTTATTTATTTATTTATTTGTTTATTTAATTTTCATTTATTTTGAGAGAGAGAGAGAGAGAAAGAGAGAGAGAGAGAGAGAAGGTGCACAGGAGGGGCAGAGAAAGAGGGAGAGAGAATACCAAGCAGGCTCCAAACTATCAGCATAGAGCCTGACACAGGGCTCCAACCCTAGAACCATGACATCATGACCTGAGCCAAACCAAGATTTGTACACTTAAACAACAGAGCCACCCAGGCACCTAAGACTATTTTAAATTAAAAAGAATTTGGACAGCAAAAATAACAATGAACAGAATGAGAAGGTAACTTATGAAATGAGAGAAGATATTTGCAAATCATATATCTTATTACAGGTTAGTATCCAAAATATATAAGGAGCTCATACAACTCAATAATAAAAACACAAATAATCCAATTAAAAAATCAGCAGAGTACTTGAATAGGCATTTTTTCAAAGAAGACATACAAATGACCCATAGGTACATGAAAAGATGCTATGTGTCATTAATCATTACGGAAATGCAAATCAAACCATAAGGACCTGTTATTTCACAGCTGTTAGAATGATTGTTATGAAAAAGTCAAGAGACAACAAGTGTCCGTGATGATGTATAGAAAAAGGATCCCATGTGCACTACTGGTGGGAATGTAAATTGGTGCAGCCACTGTGGAAGATAGTGTGGAGGCTCCTCAAAAAAATGAAAATTGCTCTGCCATATGATCCAGTGATCCCACATCTGGGTGTATGTCCAAAGGAAATGGACTCATTATCTTGAAATGATATCTGCACCCACATGTTTATTGCTACATTATTCACAGTAGCTAAGATATGAACGCAACACGAATGTCCGTTGGTTGGTAAATGGATAAAGTGTGTTATTTAGACACAATGAAATATTACTCGGTGAGAAAAAAAGAAGCAAATCCTTCCTTTTGCAAAAACATGGGTGGACCTTGAAGGCATTATGCTAAGTGAAGTAATTCAGACAGAGAAAGGTAAATACTATATATTCCCACTTGTAGGTGCAATCTAGAAAACCCAACTCATAGAAATAGAGATTAGAATGCTGGTTTCCAGAGGCTGGAGGAGTTGAGGGAAAGGGAAGATGTTGGGCGAAGGGTATAAACTTTCAACTGTAAGAGTAAGTTCTGGGAATCTAATGTACAGCATGCTGACCATAATTAAAAATGCTGTATTATAGCCTGAAGGCTAAGAGAGTACATTTTAACTGTTATGATGACGACAACAACAATAACAAGAAAGGTAATTATGTGACGGGATGGAGGTGCTCACTTTATTGTGGTAATCTTTTTGCAATACATGTGTATCAGATCATCATTCTACTGTAAATCTTAAGCTTACATATATGTCAATAATATCTTAACGAAGCTGTGTAAAATTTTAAATTAATAAAACTATTTCAAAAAATTTAGAAAAGAACAAATTTTCACTTCAATTTAACTTTAATGATGAAGAGAGATACAGCCATAGAAATATTTACTGACTAAGAGAATTCTCTTATTGACTAAGAGAATAAGGAGAGAATATTCTCCTTATTTTAAATTTACTTTCCTTTGAACACTGTGCATTAGACTCATTCTCATTAAAAAATAGATATGGTGTTAAAAATCCAAGTCAGTAAGGTATGAAATTAAAGGCAAATTAATTCCAGAGAAAAAAGTAAAAAAAAGTATTTGTTGTCACTTTTTATGGTTTTGTATTATAAATTGTTTTGATTTGTATCGTCAGAGACTTCTAGAAATAACTGTTTCAAACATCAAACTCCAGATGGATGGGTTTAAGCTGTTGCATTCTAAAGATAGAAAGATTTCTGTAAAATCAGATTTATTATGTCAAAATTATAGGACTAACTCAATAATTTGTTCAAAAATACTTAGGAATAGTCGCTAACACTTTTAATATTCCTGTCAATAGAAAAGAACAGTTTGAATTCTTGAAATGCATTTATAGTAGTTTTGTGATAATTTTCCATATTCTCCAGATTTTGAATGTGCTCTCTATCTCTAATATTGTCCTTTTCTGGTCATAGGTTGAGTTAGTGATTAAAGAAAAACAAAATCTTATTCCCTCAATCTGACTTAGGCCCCGTTAGGTTGTCATTCTCTCTGACATGGCAAAGAAACCTCAGCTGACAGTTTTTATGACAAGAACAGCATTCTCTCATATGTATGCTAGTACCCTACTTCAAAGCAAACTTTCATTTCAACAGTCTCAGTAGAATAACACATTTGTCTTTTATTTGTCTCAATACTGAGTCAAGGAAGCTTTCTATACCAGCAGTTTTCCCAAAGAAGGGGGAGAAATTCAACATTAAAAACAACCACCTACACAGTCCTCTAAACACGGCTTTCTGAGTTAAAGTATAAAAGATTTGCAATGAGAGAAAAATCACATAGAATGTCTATTTCTGTGTAGAGACAAGGAACGAAAGAGGAAACCCAAAATAGGAGGGATTGAAGCAGGAGCTGGGAGTGACTCAGTAGGGGACCTTTAGTAAATCACTTAACCTGGTCGCAGAGCCTTTCAAACTAATCCAGACCTGCCCTCACCTCCTAACCCTTTAATCCCTTCGTCCCATTTATATTTCTTCCCTGGCTTCCTCTGGCCCTCTGCTACTTCCCTCCCTCCTCTCCCTATGACTAAACAGATTTCTTTTCTTAATACCTTTCCTGGGTAGATTTTTTTTTTCCTTCCCTCCTCATTTTGCTCTATATGCCTGGAATGATTCTAGTGAGTCAGAGGTATCCTTTTAGAATCACAGTTTCCATAAAGCCTTCCTGTAACAAGCTGTAAATGCCGCTCACTCTTTTTAGTTTAGTAATTATTAAAGCAAGCGGAAACTTTTTGTTACTTTCATTTCAAAAGTTTCATCCCGCTGTTTATCAAGACTTCTCAAACTTGCTAATAAACGGCATTGGTAAAATTTCACCCAGCAACAAAAGTGATGTTTCTTCAGAGCAATTATATCTTGCAGTCTGTGCTTCCTGCTTCCTTTTTCCTAACCTGGGTCATGCGCACAAAAATAGATTCTGGGAAATGACACATTCGCCCTAGACCTAGATGGAAGAAGTTTTACATCTTGGATAAAGAAGTGGACCATAATAAAGGTTAGTGATTGCACTCCGACCAGACTGAGAGTGCTCCTTTAACCCCATATCCTATGCTATTCCCTGCTAATACTGTGGGATTTATGAAAAGTTTCGAATTAGATCTAACTATATCTACACTGCAGCGTAAAGAAATGCATTATGCATTTTGGAAATGCAGAAGATTATATATACATAATATAAATATATACATAAAATTGTACTGAAAGTTAATTAATGTTATTCCTAAGTGCTATTTTTTATAAACACTACGTTGAATTAATTGAGAAGTAGCAAAACCCCAAAGAGCTACATGTTCTTATGTGAGAAAGTCACTTCCTCTGCGACTGTCTTGGGTTGAAAACTGTTACAGGAGGTCATTAAGAGGACGTGACCACTAGTTGACCCGTGAGCTAGACCTGGGTAATCAGAGGCTCATCACCCTGTCCCCCGTCCTTGAGATGTACATTTGGCCCACAGTTCCCACAGCTGGAACGATTCTCAAGAATAGACTTGAGAGAGCAGTGTGTTTTTGAGCCCACCTGGATGGTGTATGTGACTGAATCCAGGTAAGGCCTCTCTATAAACTTTTAAGATTTTGGTGGCTAGGTGCAGAGATCTATTTATTTGTCTGGTGGCACTGAAGGCAAGCCTCACAGATCACGGATCAGTTTCTTTGGTTAGTAAACCCACCGCCTACCAATTTGGAATGACCTGCCACTTTCTTTAGTCTCTCCTTGCCGTCTGTATACAGAGAGCAACTCACAAACCAGCAAAATTGATACAGAAGAGTGGACACCAAAACAATTCTGGTGTTGATTTTGGTTTCATTGTATTTCTGGGTATACTATTTCAACAATGAACACCAAGGAGAAAGGTGGGAAAGCAACTTAAAGCTTTTGCCCTGGAAATTAAATATTAGTGTGTATTTTCTTCTATAGACAAGAAACATCAGATGGGTGCATGGTTTAAGAACTGCACCAGGACCAAAAATTCTGCTACTTTCTTGGTCCTGAAGCCAATAAAGGGAATTATGGTAAGCAGAGAATCGATGGCTAGTTTCATTCTTTATTGTTTCTGTCAGGTTCCAAGATGCTTTAACTTTTTGTGAGAACGGTTTTGAAATTTCCAACTGTAATGTGTGGGGATTTTCATTTTCTTTTTTAAACGATGTTTTTGCACCATTTTAAATTTGGAAAACTTTGTAGTTTTTGAGATACAGGTTTTTAATCTCATACATACTTTGAAGCCAGCTGCATGGTGCCCCATTCTTGCTTTTTTTCCTAGCAAAAATTTACCCATTTAACTATTTAAAGGGACTCTGTGATGGCCTGAATTGTTCTCTTTATTTTTCCTTTCCTAGTTCATGGAACCAGAGTTATTTTTAGATAAGGATACACTTAAAACATTCTACCACTTCAGTTCTTACAAGCATTAAAAATGTTTGGAAGATATGGGGAAAAAAAAGAAATGTTTTGATATTCTTAGGGGATCTTCCAGGGAAAATGTTAGCAATGCTGACCTTTTGTATTAAGCTTTACCTACACAAATGGGCTCCTTACTGTCAAATTTGATTTTTAAGAGGACCTAAAAATGTTATCTAGAATAAAAATTAATTCAAATGATGCAAGTTGACATATCACTTGCATTTCAGATCATACATATTTCCCCCAAATACCTGGATACAGCACAAAAAACAAACACAGAAAGACTCTTGAAAAGTGGAAAGAAAAAGGTGGACTGCTCAAGGAACTTGGGACTTCAGGAATCGCAGTCTGGTGAATTCTCTGGGTTTCCTTACTACCTCCCATGTATATTAGACGGGGCTCTCTAGAAACCGCTAATACAGAATTGCCAATAGCCACAGACAAAGAAAATCGAAGAAAAAAAAAGGTCTTTTCCTTAACCAAAGGACCAGGAAAAGAGTAGTTTAACAATCAAAAAACAAAACACTGTAGCAATACCCGCCCTACTGTTGCCAAATATCAATGGAGAAAAAGCCTTCCACCTCGAGGATTTCAATGGGATTGAGTGGGGTTTGATCTTCCATACCAACACCTTGCCCTGTAGAAACAGGTGCTTCCTTTCTTCTGGGCTGGGGATGGAGAGGGACCTAACCTTCCGAGTGGGGAGTTTATCTTTCATTTCCTGCCTAATATGAAGTGGTAGCACCCTAAGTCCCTTGCTGAGTGGTGTCCGCAGGTTGTTTGGGGCAGCTGATCTGTCATCCCACAGCCAAAGCAAGGAGCAGGTGCTCTGATTCCCTTGCAGAGACAGTGTTAGCGAGGCTGTGCAGGGACCTGGTCTTCCATCCCCTCCCTGGCAGTAGCAGGTGGAGCTGTGTTCCCCAGCCAGAGTAGTGTCGGTGGGATCCAGCTCCAGGCTGCATCTTCAACCCTACTTGGTGTCAGTGAGGCTGAAGGAAGTATTAAGGGGTGGGACCAGTTGGTATTTGGCTTTCTGCCATCAGCTTTTCTGGTGTCACAACAATCCAGCAGCTAAGGTAAGCTTCTGCCCCCATGCTAAGGCAACAAAGTGGTGTAAGTCACCTTCTTCCCTTACTGGTGTCAGCAAGGCCCAGCTGGAAGATGAACTTTCACCTGCATTCCTAGGTTATGAGGCAGTGTGAGTTGGTGCCCACTTTCACCAGGAGAGTGTCAACAGGGCCAAGGAGGGAGCTAAACCACCCTCCCACCTGTTTGCAATGAGTCATTGTGTGTTGCTGCGCCTCTTTAGCCAGGATGGTTGGTGGGACCCAGTGAGAAGTAAAACATGCACAGGTAACTGCCCTCACACTAAACTTGGACAGAGGACTGCCTGCTAAAAAGCGGATGTGAAATAGGTCCCAGAGTCTCACGATATAATACCTAAAATGTACAAAATAAAATAGAAAATCACTCATCATATGAAGAAACAGAAAAATCACAGCATGACTTGGGGAAAAAGACAACCAACTGATAACACCAAGATGAGTGAGATCTTGGCATTACCTGACAAGGATTTTGTAGTTATTTTATTTTGTGTGCCTGACAAGAACACTTAAAATTTACTCTCTTAGCAAATTTAAAGTATAAAGTATAGTACTAGTAACTATAGTTACTGTGTTGTACATTAAATCCCCAGAACTTATTAATCTTACAGCTGAAAGTTTCTACACTTTGACCAACGTCTCTGCGTTCTTCCCCCAGACCCCAGACCCTGCAACCATATTCTACTATCTGGTTCTATGAGTTCAAATTTTTTTAGATTTCATACACAAGTGAGATTGTACAATATTTGTTTTTTAAAATTAATTTATTTAAACTCAAGTTAGTTAACATAAAGTGTAGTGTTGGTTTCAGGAACAGAACCTAGAGCGATTCATCACTGACATGTAACACCCAGTGCTCATTCCAACAAGTGCCTTCCTTAATACCCTTCACCCATCTAGCCCATCCCCCCACCCACCTGTCCTCCAGCAACCCTCAATTTGTTCTCTGTATTTAAGAGTCTCTTATGGTTAGATCTAGAACAAACAATCCTAAAATTGGTATGGAACCAAAAAAGACCCCAAATAGCCAAAGTAATGCTGGAAAAGGTATCACAATTCCAGACTTCAAGCTGTATTAAAAAGCTGCAACCATCGAGACAGTATGGTATCGGCCCCAAAACAGACACATAGATGAGTGGAACAGAATAGAGAACTCAGAAACGGACCCACAAATGTGTCACCAACTAGTCTTTGACAAGGCAATAAAGAGTATCCAGTAGAAAAAAAGACAATCTCTCCAGCAAATGGTGCTGGGAAAACTGGACAGTGACACGCAGGAGAATGAAACTGGGCCACTTCCTTACACCATACACAAAAATAAATTCAAAATGGATGAAAGACCTAAATGTGAGACAGGAAACCATTACAGTCCTAGAGATCATACAGTATTTGTTTTTCTGTGTCTGGCTTATTTCACTGTGACAAGGATTTTTAAAGCAGCCATCATACAAATGTGTAAACAAGCACTTATAGTTTCTTTTAAAACAAGTGAAAAAAGAAAATCTCAATGAAGAAATAGAATTTATTTAAAAAAACCTAATTGAAAGTAATAGAACTAAAAAATACAATAAGCAAAATTAAAGACTCAATGGATGAGCTCATTAGTAGAATGGAGATTACAGAGGATGGAATTAGTTAATTTAGGGACAGATTATAAGAATTTACTCAATCGAAAAAAAAACATAGAGTTACCATATGTCCCAGCATTTTTACTACTGGGTATATGCCCAAGAGATATAAAAACTTATGTTCACCCAAAGACTTGTAAATGTATGCTCAAAACAGTATTATTCTTAGCGGCTAAAACCTGAAAATAACACAAATGCCCATCAACACATGAATGGATAAACAAAACGTGCATATTCATATAATGGAATATTATTTAGGCATAAAAACACCTACAGTACTGATACATGCTACGACAGGGCAAAACTCAAAAACACTGTGCTCAGTTAAAGAAGCCAGATAAAAAAACCACGTATCTTATCATTCCATTTGTATGAAACGTCCAGAATAGGCATATGTATAGAGACAAGAAGGAGATTAATGGTTTCCAGGGGCTGTAGGTGGGGAGGACGAGGAATGACTGCTAATGGGTACAGGGTTTCTTTCGGGAGTGGTGCAGGTGTTCTGAAATTGAGGTGATGGTTGCACAACTCTGTAAATATAGTAAAAGCCATTGAGTTGTATGCTTTAGGTGAAATTTATGGCACATAAATGTGGTCTCAAGCTGCTAAAATAAAAGTAAATGTAACATAAGTGTATTACAGGTTAGACCATTTTGAATACGTATATGCTCTTTATGCATATGCAAAAATTATTTAAAACAGATAGAGACATCCAAATTCAATTCCACTCAAATCATGGCTTTTTTGAGCAACTGTGCCAGGCACTGTGTTGGGTGTGCTTTGGGGCATAAAGAAATAAATAAGAAGCGTGTTTTAACTTCAGAGTGCTTAAACTTACTGGGGGGGAAGGACATATATAAATGTCTGTAATCTAAGATGGTCATTTTTACATAATTTACTTCATTAATTCAGACGTAGCACCAATACATAAAAATACAGCAGTTAATGGCAAAATTAGGAACTTGACACAGGCAAACCAGACATATTTTTTCATGTTGCACCCCCTAGCATTTATAAAAAAATAGCAAAACTGGAGCTTGGTTCAAGTCAACTTTCATTCTTCTTGATCTGATCAGATACTTATTATTAATACTTAAAGACTTTTCCGTTGGGCAGTTGTTTGTGAAATCAACCTGGTCGATACTCCTATATTAACTTGGAAACAATCACTATCTCTAGTTGTAATTCTTGACCAGGCTAATAATGTTTTGAATTAATTGACTAGCTGGCAAATATGGAAGAATCTACTTGATGTATCTGACTGGCCAATTTTCCGTGAGTTGTGTTGGCTCATTTAAGATTCTGTGAAGAATATAATGATTGACAGATAAGCTTCCCTAAGGTAGCATTTATTTTGGAGATATATTACCTTTTACTGGTGAACTTGGCACTTCAACCTAATGTAAACTGATTGGAATTAACAATCACACAGCAAGCTACTAATGTCCACATTGAGAGGGGGTGTTTGCCCAATCAAATGCAGTTAATAATCTCTTGATAAATCACAAAATTGAAACTACACTTCAGGTAATCTGAAGTAGAAGAAAATGAAAGGCACTCAGTACGTTATTATCACTTAGATAAACGTTTACCAGTGCATATTTATCCAAACATTTCACTCTGACTCCTTTCTACCTGACATTGGAAGGGGATTTGTGAATGAGATCCATTCCTTTCAGGCCATAAAACTTAATAAATGAATAGTATCTATCTAAAGACACTGGGTATTAGCATAGTGTTGTCTGCCCTAGAGTCAGCCTACATGAGTCAAATGCCTCTTCCACCACCTAATAGTTCATTGACCTTGGGCAAGTCTCTATACCTCTCTGAGCGTTAGTTTCTTTGTGTAATTGGAATAGAAATGGAACTTATCGCATGGGGTATTTGGGAGTTTTGAATGAAATAATACATATAACGAATTTAGCATGCTGCCTGGTACTTAGAAGAACCCTGCAAACGTTCAAAATTATTAGTATTAACCATTATTTCACTCACAGAATGAAACTTGGACAAATAGTTGGGATATACCACCACTGTGAGGATGAGTGTGGACCACAGGCGTCATGTTGGAAACCGGGTTTTTAAAGGCATTTGGAATCAGGTAAATAGAGTAGGTCACCAATAGAGTTAAAGAGATCACAGGGGTGCCTGGGTGGCTCAGTTGGTTAAGCGTCCAACTTTGGCTCAGGTCATGACCTTGCAGTTCGTGGGTTCCAGCCCTGTGTCAAGCTCTGTCCTGATAGCTCTGAGCCTGCAGTCTGCTTCGGATTCTGTGTCTCTCCCGCTGCCCTTCCCTGCTCATGCTCTTTGTCTTTATCCCCAAAATAAATAAACACCTAAATAATTTAAAAAAAAGACATCACAAGACTAATCTCACTGATCAGAGTCTATTTTTGGAGGTACAGACTTACAGATGCCTACAAAGATACGGAAACTACCTAAAGGTACTTCATTGCCTCTTAAGGTGGAAGTGGTAACATTCCCTTGTTGAGCCCAAATTATGCTCATTACATCGCCACTAGGCAATCAGTTGAGTTTGTTCCATTTATTTCTATTTAGCAAATGACTCCCACATGTTGTGACTTCAAACAACCATTTTATTTGCGTATTGTTTCGTGGCTAAGGAATTCAGGAAGGACTTGATTGATATATTTTCTCTGATCCACATGGTTACATGGTTTCATTGGAGGAGTTTGTACCAGGATGGGCCATTCAAACTTAGAGCCTTGGAGCTCCTTGTCTCTCACTGCCTCCATATGAATCTTATTCCCATGGCCTTTCATTTTTGTTTGGGTTTCTTGAAGACATGGCAGTCTCAGGGTAGTTGGAATCCTTATATAGCAGCTGACTTGCCCCAGGATCAGGTTCTAAGAGGCAGGACATGGACTTTGTCAGTTTTTTTTTTTTAATTTAAAGTTCTTAATTTGATTCCAAGTAGTCCATATAGTGTTATATTACTTTCAGGTATACAATACAATGATTCAGCACTTCCATACATCACCTGGTGCTGATCACAAGTGCACTCCTTAATCCCCATCACCTATTTCACAGGTAGAGGGCCACCTTTCTCTCCTATGGCAACCATCAATATGTTCTCTACAGTTAAGAGTCTGTTTCTCTCTCTCTCTCTCTCTCTCTCTCTCCATCTCTCTCCTTTGTTTGCATCTTTTGTTTCTTAAATTCCACATATGAGTGAAATCATATGGTATTTGTCTTTCTCTGACTTATCTCACTTAGGATTATACTCTCTAGCTCCATCCATATTGTTGCAAATGGCAAGATGTCATTCTTTTTTATGGCTGAATAATAGTCCACTATATATATATATATATATATATATATATATATATTTCTTAATTTTCCATTATATTGATGGACATGGGCTGCTTCCATATCTTGGCTATTGTAAATAATGCTACTACAAACATAGGAGTGCAGGTATCCCTTTCAATTAGTATTTTTACATTCTTTGGATAAACACCTAGTAGGGCAATTGCTAGATCATAGGGTAGTTCTATTTTTAACTTTTTTAGGAACCTCCATAGTGTTTTCTGGAGTGGCTGCACCAGTTTCCATTCCCACCAACAGTGCCCGAGGGTTCATTTTTCTCCACATCCTCACGAATACCTGTTGTTTCTTGTGTTGTTGAGTTTAGCCATTCTGACAGGTGTGAGGTGATAGCTCATTGTGGTTTTGATTTTCATTTCCCTGGTGGTAAGTGATGATGAGAATCTTTTCATGTGTCTGTTGGCCATCTGGATGTCTTCTTTGGAGAAATGTCAATTCATGTCTTCTGCCCACTTTTAATTGGATTATTTCTTTTTCGTGTGTTGACTTTTATAAGTTCTTTATATGTTTTGGATACTAACCCTTTATTGGATATATCATTTGCAAATATCTTCTCCAATTCTGTAGGTTGCCTTTTAGTTTTGTTGATTATTTCCTTTGCTGTACAAAAGCTTCTTATTTTGAAGTACTCTCCATAGTTTATTTTTGCTTTTGTTTCCCTTGCCTCAGGAGACAGGTCTGGAAAGAAGTTGCTACAGCAGATGTCAAAGAAGTTACTTCCTGTGCTCTCTTCTACAATTTTTATGGTTTCAGGTCTTTCATTTAGGTCTTTCACCAATTTTTAATTTATTTTTGTGTATGATATAAGAAAATGGTCCAGGTTCTTTATTTTGCATGGTGCTTTCCCCTTTTCCCAACACCATTTGTTGTAGTGACTGTTTTATTCCCATTTGGTATTCTTTCCTGCCTTCTCAAATATTAATTGAACACATAGTTGTTGGTGCATTTGTGGGTTTTCTATTCTGTTCTATTGATCTATGTGCCTATTCCTTTGGCAGTACCATACTGTTTTTATTACTACAACTTTGTAATATAACTTGAAGTCCAGAATTGTGATACCTCAAGTTTTGCTTTTCCTTTTCAAGACTGATGTATCTTTGTGGTTCCCTATAAATTTTAGGATTGTTCTTTTTTTCTAGTTGTGTGAAAAATGTGCTTGTTATTTTGATAGGGATTGCATTAAAGGTATAGATTGCTTTGGGTAGTAGAGGCATTTTAATGGTATTTGTTCTTTCAATCCAAGAGCATGGAATGTCTTTCTATTTCTTCTTTTATTAAGTTTATTTATTTTTGAGAGAGAGAGAGAGAGAAAGTGGGAGAGGGCCAGAGAGAGGGAGAGAGAAAATCCCAAGCAGGCTCTGTGCTGACAGCAGAGAGTTCAATGCAGAGCGTGAACTCAGGAATCCTGAGATCATGACCTTAGCTGAAGTCAGATGCTCAACCGACTCAACCACTCAGATGGCCCTGTCTTTCCATTTCTTTGTGTCATCTTTGATTTCTTTCATCAGTGTTTTATCGTTTTCAGATTAAAATCTTTCACCTCTTTGGCTAGGTTTATTCATAGATATCTTATTATTTTGGGTGCAGTTGTAAATGGGATTGTTTTCTTAATTTCTCTTTCTGCTGTTTCACTATTGGTGTATAGAAATGCAACAGATTTCTGTACATTGACTTTGTATCCTGCAACTTTACTGAATTCTTGTATCAGTTCTGGCAATTTTTTGGTGGAGTCTTTTGGGTTTTATATACAGAGTATCATGTCATTTGCAAAGAGCAAAAGTTTTTCTTCTTCCTTACCAGTGTGGATACCTTCTATTTCTTTGTGTTGTCTGATTGCTGTGGCTAGGTCTTCCAATACTATATTGTATAAAAGTGGTGAGAGTGAACATCGTTGTCTTATTCCTAATAGGGGATAAGCTCTCAGTTTTTCCCCACTGAAGATGATATTAGCTGTGGGTTTTTCATAGATGGCCTTTATTATGTTGAGATATGTTCCCTCTAAACCTACTTCATTGAGGGTTATTTTTTTAAATCATGAATGGATGATTTTTGTCACATGATTTGTCACATGCTTTTTCGGCATCTATTGAAATGATCATATGGTTCTTATCCTTTCTCTTATTGATGAGATGTATTACGTTGATTGATTTGTGAATTTGAACCACCTTTGCAACCCAGGAATAAATCCCACTTGATCAGGTGAGCATATAGCCAGTTTTTTAATGCCTGTGCCCAGACTGCAATATGTCTGTGGTATTTTATTGTTCAGAGAAGTCAGGAACTTACCCAGATTCAAGGGAAGGGGTTACAGACCTCACCTCTCAATGGGATACAACCCAAGAATTTATAACCATCTTTTAATTCTAGCTTTATTGAGGCATAATTGAGAAATAAAATTGTATACATTTATTTTTTTAAATGTTTATTTATTTTTGAGGCAGAGAGAGACAGAGCATGAATGGGGGAGGAGCAGAGAGAGAAAGGGAGACACAGAATCTGAAGCAGGCTCCAGGCTCTGAGCTGTCAGCACAGAGCCGACGTGGGGCTCGAACCCACGGACCATGAGATCATGACCTGAGCCCAAGTCAGACGCTTAACCGACTGAGCCACCCAGGCACCCCAAAATTGTATACATTTAAAGTGTAAATTGTGGGGCACCTGGGTGGCTCTGTCAGTTAAGTGTCCGACTTTGGCTCAGGTCATGATCTTGCAGTCCTTGAGCTCAAGCCCCGTGTTGGGATCTGTGCTGACAGCTCAGACCCTGGAGCCTGCTTCAGATTCTGTGTCTCCCTCTCTCTCTGCCCCTCCCAATCTCATGCTCTGTCTCTCAAAAATAAATAAATGGTAAAAAAATAAAGTGTACATTGTGATGATTTGATATAGGTATACTTTATGAAATATTTACCACAATGAAGTTGATGAAGACATCACATAGTTACTTTTTTTGTGTGTATGGCGAGAAGGCTTATGGTCTATTCTCTCGGGAAATTTCAAGAATATAGTATAGTATTATTAACTATAGTCACTATGCTATTCAGTAGAGCCTGAGAATTCCTTTTCATTTATTTATTTAGTCATTCATTCACTTATTCATTCATTTATTTTGCATAAATAGGTAGAGTGTTTATTACTTGAGGCCAATGGTCATGAAATGCCCTTCACTGGGTACCGTCATATGAGATAGGGAAGACATTCCAGTGGAAATTGTTTAAGGTGGCAACATTTATATTTCTATACATTTACATACAAATTTTCTCCAAAGGTACAACAGCTGTGACATCATGCAGATGTTTAGATTTGAATGACAGATCAAAACTCTATTTAGGCTTGTACAATGAATGAACACCTCCAGAAAAATCCCAGTTGACAGGTACAGTAACATGATTCTTACATAGAAACCTCAAATTTGGGGGTTGCAGAAAGGACAGGGGGAGGGAAGTATTCTCCACTAAACATAACACACTGTACTGCTTTTCCAAAAAACACAATACATTAAACTTAGGTGTTCTTTAAAAGAGTTGAAGCCTGGGCTCCCCCAGAACGTGGGTGTTCATTCCTGTGCGCCACTTAGGGTTTGGGCGATGTGATGGTCACAGGGTTCATTTAAGGTTAATTTCTATTTTGGCTCTGAGAAGTGGTAATGTTTGAGTGCAATTACTTCCTTTATGAGGTTTATTTTTGCTCTCCTTCTGTTCTGTGGCCAAACCAACTTACCAGGCCCTTTCCCCCAGTTCCAAAGTGAAAATTGCTTTGCATAAATGGAAGTTTTTACCCTGTAACATTTCCACATTTCTCCCAGCCCCCAGCCCTTGGCAGCCACCCTTCTATAATCTGTTTCTATGAATTCACATTAAAAATATTCCTTATGCGGGGGTGCCTGGGTGACTCAGTTGGTTAAGCGTCCAACATCGGCTCAGGTCATGATCTAGCAGTTCACGAGTTCGGGCCCCATGTCAGGCTCTGTGCTGACAACTCAGAGCCTGGAACCTGCTTTGGATTCTGTGTCTTCCTCTCTCTCTGCCCCTCTCCAGCTCGTGCTCCATCTCTGTCTCTCAAAAATAAACGTTAAAAATGAAAAAAAAAATCCTTATGTGATACCATACTAACATTTGTGAAGTGGTATCTCATTGTGGTTTCAATTTGCATTTCTCTGATGATGAATGATGTTGAGTACCTTTTTATATACCTGTAGGCCATTTGTATGTTTTATTTGGAAAAATGTCTATTCAGGTCTTCTGTCCAGTTTTTAGACAGATTTTTAAAAAAAATTTTTGCTACCTAGGGGTATGAATTTCTTAAATATTTTAGATGTTAATCCTTTATCAGACATATGATCTGCATATACTTTCTGTCATTCCATAGTTTGCCTTTTCACTTTGTTGGTTGTTTCCTTTCCTTTGCCGTGCAGAAACTTTTTAGTTTGATGCAGCCCCACTTATTTGTTTTTGCTTTTGTTGCCTATGCCTTTGGTGTCAGATCCAGAAAAGATCAATGTCAAGACCCATTTAAGGAGACTTTTCTCCATGTTTTCTTCGAGGAGTTTTATGGTTTCAGGTTTATATTTAAGTCTTTAGTCCATTTTCCTTTAATTTTTGTGAACAGAGTAAGACAAGGGTCCAATTTCATTATTTTGCATGTGGATATCCAGTTTTCCCCAAATCATTAATGGAATAGACTTATTCTTTTCTTGGTGCCCTTGTCAAAGTTCAGTTGATCATATATACATGAGTTTATTTACAGGCTCTCTATTCTGTTTTACTGGTCCTTGTGTGTGTGCTTATGCCAGTAGCACACTGTTTTGATTACTGTAGATTTGTAATATAGTTTGAAATCAGGAAATATGATGTCTCCAGTGTTGTTCTTCTTTCTCAAGATTGCTTTGGTTATTTGGCATCTTTTGTGGTTTCCTATGAATTTTGGGATTATTTTTTCTATTTCTGTGAAAAATGTCATTTAAATTTTGATAGGGATTTCATTGAATCTGTAGATCACTTTGGGTTATACAGATGTTGTAATAATATTAATTCTTCAATTCCATGAACATGAGGTCTTTCCATTTATTTTTGTCTTCTTCAGTTTCTTTCATCGATGTCTTATAGTTTTCTGTGTACATATTGTTACCTCCTTGGTAAATTTATTCCTAAGTACTTTATTTTTTTGATGCTATTGTAAATGAGATTTAAAAAATTTTTTTAAATGTTTATTTATTTTTCAGAGAGACAGAGACAGAATACGAGTGGCTTAGGGGCAGAGAGAGAGGGAGACACAGAATCCAAAATAGGCTCCAGGCTCTGAGCTGTCAGCACAGAGCCCGACGCGGGGCCTGAACTCCTGAATAACGAGATCATAACGTGAGCCCAAGTCGGACGCTCAACCGACTGAGCCACCAAGGCGCCCTGGGATTACTTTTTAAATTTCTCTTTAGTGTTAGATGTATAGATTTTTGTATGTTGATTTTCTTTCCTGCTGTAGCCATATTTGATCTTACAGAGTGACATATCTATATGAATATAGTTTTCTAAGCATTGTCAATTGTTTGTTTATTAATGAAGCATTGGCCTTTGGAATATAGAAGCTGACATCAGGATAATTATTTCTAAAGTTAAAATTGGCATCAAATCTCACATTTAAACTTGTAGGGGCACCTGGGTGGCTCAATTGGCTAAACGTCCAAATTTGACTGAAGTCATGATCTCGTGGATTGTGAGTTGGAGCCCCACATTGGGCTGTCTTCTGTCAGCAAAGAGCCTTCTTTGAATCATCTATCCCTCTCTCTCTGCCCTTCCCCCATGCTCTCTGTCTATTTCTCTCTCAAAATAAATAAACATTTTTGTAAAACTTGTAGATGCTGAAAGCCTTCTTTGGTTTTAAGTTTCTTGGGTAGATTTCTTATTTGATTCAAGGGGTATATATAGATAAACTTTTTTGAATGAAATGGAGACATACAAGGGAATTTGCAGTTAAGTTCTCAGTAGCAGTTTTCATTTCCATAAAATAAAATTGTCATAAATAATAGTAACTTCATTAAAACAAACAAATTTGTGAAAGTAAAATATATTCTGTAGCTAAAATATAGGTTCATAATAGAGATTGTTATCATGGGCTTATTATTTAAAAATAATTATTTCCATCCAGAGAACACGCATTTATAAGTCGCCTCATTATTAACATAAAAATTACTTACTGACCTAATTTATTCCTGTTATATGGCATCTATTTCCACTTGAGTCAGAAAATGTTTCATATATTTCTTGCTAATAAGAATTGTTCTGAGTTTGAGAATTTTTCACTTTATATTTCTGAATTTTACATGATATTGATTTATTTGCCTAATGTCACTTATGTATATGATTGGCAGCCTCTTAACAACTCTGGTCCTGCAATGAGGGATGCCAAAATTTCAACTTGTCTCTCTTCTGCTCAAAGAAATTAACATAGGTGATATTTAGCATAAGATGTTCACCTGACCAATGCAAAAGGATATGAATGTTTTGATGTTTTGGTTGTGTCTTTGTGTAACCCGAAAGTGGCAATCAAAGGCAAAGGATACTGACCAGGCAAAGTTGTCACTGGATGCTGACTGAAAGAAGAGCTAGTTTATTTCAGCGATTCAGCTCTACTGTTGCCTTGGGAACTTGAACTGATCGCATCTCAGTGAACCTGAGTCTTCCTGGGCAGAGCTTTTCACCCTTTTAGGACATGTCTCCACAATCAGCCCCTGGTTTCTGGGCACTCTTATTAATATTAAACAGTATTCTTTTGCTCTTCAAATTCTTGATCATATTTTAGGCTGGAGTATTGATTTGCAACCTTGCTTACATACTGTGATCACCTGGGGAGATTTAAGGAAACTTGATACCAGGGCTTCACTGCAGAACAATTAAATTAGGATATGTGAAGATAGGACTCCAGGACATCAGGATTAAAAAAAAACAACAACAAAAAACATCTAAGGTGATTACAATAAGCAGCAAAGGTAATAATATGTAAACCTTAAAATTTACCACTGGCAGGTTTATAACTCAAGGCTTTATTTATTTATTTATTTATTTATTTTATTTTTTAAATTAATGTTTATTTATTTTTAAGAGAGAGAGAGACAGAGAGGACAGGGTGGGGGCGGGGGGGACAGACACAGAATCTGAAGCAGGCTCCAGGCTCTTGAGCTGTCAGCACAGAGCCCAACACGGGGCTCGAACTCAAGAACTGTGAGATCATGACATGAGTCGAAGTCAGACACTTAACCGACTGAGCCACCCAGGCGCCCCTGGACATGGCATTTTATATTTCCTAAATGATGCATGATACCTATTATGTTACTCAGTCTAAACTAGGGAGATATTTTTCATCATTTTTAATTCTCTGTTTTGGTTATTATCAGTATTTTTGGAGAGCACATTTTTAAAGTAAAAAGAAACTCTATAAAAAGTGCAATCAAATACAAAAAATTTTAAAGACTATAAAAAGGGCAAACAATAAATTTGAATCAGGCTAAAAAATATGCATGACTATGTGAAATTGATAGTACAGTCACCCTGGGAACAAAAGAAAAGAATTAAAGTAACTTTTGATCAAGCACTCTGATTGTAGAAACTCAGTGCTGTATATTTTAACAACAGGAAGAGCTGCAAAATGTCTTGAACTTAATATTTTTATTGTGAATAGTGGAATTGGTGTAGTAAATCTGCAACTATTCTGTTTATTTTAGCACAAGCAAGTTAATAAATATATAGATGTTACTGGGAACCAGGATTATCTCTGTGGGAAAAAGAATGATACAAAGTTGAAGTAGAGGAAAGTGAGGAAAACCTAAGGTTATGATGTTTGAATAGGAGGCATCAGTCTTAAAAAACTGTTTGAAACATTCCTAATTTTGAGGTGTCTGGGTGGTCCATTTGGTTAAGCATCCAACTCTTGATCTTAGTTCAGGTCTTGATCTCAGGGTCATGAGTTCAAGCCCCATGTTAGACCCCGCATTGGGCCCCACTTTGGGCTCTGCATTAGGCATGGAGGCTACTTAAAAAAAAATTAAAAAATTAAATGTTCCTAACTTTGCTCATCGAAAAGTTTTGAAGCAATGTCATTCCAATAATATTCAGCGCCTTGTTGCTTCTGAATAGCTTTCTCCCTAAAAAGCACTAAGTCTCCTTGGAGAAGTTCCTGATTCTCAGTAAGGGGCAGGTGAAATATAAGATGAAGCCAGAAAACAAGAAGGTGGCTTTAAAATAATGGGACATTTCAAAAGGACATAGGATTTGAGTAGTTATTTGTCCAAAGTAGATTTACAAATGGCTAGTAAGTACTGGAAAATATGCTCAATGTTATTAATCATTAAGGAAATGCAAATAAAAAATGTAATGAGTTACCACTTCATACCCACCAGAATGACTAGAGTCTAAACAACAGAAAATAAGTGTTGATGATGATGTGGAGAAATTGAAATCTCATATATTGCTGGTGTCATGCAATGGTGCAGTCACTTTGGGAAACATTCTGACAGTCCCTCAAAAAGTTAAACATGAAGCTACTTACTATATGACCCAGGAATTCAAATCAAAAGAGTCAAAAGCAAAAGTTCACATAAAAATGTGTATGGATGTTTATAGCAGCATTGTTCACAAAGGATAGAAAGCAAAAACAACCTAAATGTCCATCAATGGAGACATGGGTAAACAAACGTGATATATCTATACAATTGGATATTGTTAAGCCTTAAAAAGAAATGAAATACTGACACATGCTACAACACGCATAAACCTTGCAAACATTATGCTAAGTGAAAGAAGCCAGACATAAAAGGCTATATATTCTACAATACCCTTTATATGAAACACCCAGAATAGGCAAACTCATAAAGACAAAAAATAGATTAGTGCTTGTCAGGGGTGGGGTGAGGAGGTAATGGGGATGAGTGCATAATAAGTGTAGGGTTTCTTCTGGGGTGATGAAAATGTTCTGGAGTTAGCGGTGATGGTTGTCGAACATTGTGAATGTACTAAAAATCACTAAATAGTAACTTCAAAATAGTTAAAATGATGATTTTTATGTTGTGTGAATTTTATCTAAATTAAAAAACCTATACAAGAAGAGCAAATGTCTTAGAACCAGACAGATCTGAGTTTGTATTCAGACTTTGTTGTGTCCTTGATGTGTGAACATTTGCCAAACACTCCATCTCTGTGTATGTTTCCGTCTATGTCATATGGGCATTAACGATCCCTAGCTCATACCTTGGGGGGGCACATCATAAGGGGACCAGGTATAACTTTCGGAAGTGCTTATAATATAATAATATAAAATATGGGTCCCCCATATTTCCCCTGCCACCTCCCTTTAGAAGGTAAACCCTCTCACCTGTTACTTGGGCGTTGCGCAGGTATTGGCATAGTTGTCATCCCATTTTCAAACATGAGCTCTGTTCCGTGTCACCACATCCTGCTTTTTTCTTGGAATTATGGTGTCATTTAGCAGATTCCTTTTTCTCTTTCTTGTTTTTAAGTTTGGAAGCTCTGGTTTAATCTTTTTTTTTTTAATGTTTACTTATTTATTTATTTTGAGAGAGAGAGAGAGAAAGAGTGAGAGAGAGAACATGAGCAGGGGAAGGGGCAGAAAACGAGGGACAGAGAGAATCCCCTGCTGAGCATGGAGCCTGACATGGGTCTCAATCTCATAACCATGAGATCACGACCTGGGCTGAAATCAAGAGTCAGACGCTTAAGTGACTAAACCACCCAGGTGCCTCTAGAAGGTCTGGTTTATATTCTGTCTGAAGACCACTTATTTTTTTAGGCCAGGTAGTTTCTCCCTGGGTAATCTTTCATATCTTATTTTCAACCATAGCATAAAAGCCCAAACCTTCCATTTACTTTACTTCTGAGATCTGGGCCTAAGTATGCTATTGACTGGTAGGTATCTTCAAGTCAGCACCTCAAACTCAAGGTGTAACACATGAAAATGGGCTTGACATTTTCTCCTACTTCATTTAACAAAAACCACTATCTACACAATTCCCAAGATAGAACCTGGAAAATTATCTTAGACACTTTGCTGTGAGGCAACATTATAAACTACCAGTCAAGTTTGCACGGTTTTCCTGTTGAATATAAAATATGTCTATCTCTATTTAGAGTTACCCAAAATAGTTGCTTAAGTATTTTGGAAGACATATTACAACACCAAGGTTAAGAAGTTGTATACTCTGAAAGTAAATAGAGATAAAAGTTCTACTACTTTTGAGCCAGGCAATTTGGTTCTGTTGGCTAACCTACTTTAATTTCAATTTCCTTATCAGTAGAATAGGATAACCCTCACCACACAGTGTTTTGGGGAGGAATAAATGAGATAGTGCATATAAAACAATTAGCATGGCATGGTAGAGGTACATGGCAAGTAACCAGTTTAGGGAATCTTGTACTGGTTAAGTTTGACCATTGCAGAAACTGTTCTGTCCTTATCCTTTTCTCTTGGTCTTAGATGTTCTGATACCTTATTTGTCATATGGGAGGGTGTTTCCTTCCATTCAGGGTGATTGGAGATGGTCCAGGTAAAGCCATAGCATAATAGAAGTCACAAAGCCCTATGGCAAGACACAGGATACTTCCCAGGCAAAATGGTCAATAGATGCTGACTAGAGGAACAGCTAGTATATTCTAATGACTCAGTTCTACCATTTTCCTGGAAACATGAACAGATCTCATCTCACAGAGCCTAAGTCTTCCTGGGCAGAGATTTTCCCCCTTTAGGACATGCCCCTACTATCAGCTCCTGGTTTCTGGGGAATATTAACCAGTATTCTGCTTCTCCTCACATTCCTGATCTAATTTCAGAGTGGAGTAATGATTTTCAAACTTGCTTCCATATTATGGTCATCTGGGGAGATTTAAGGAATCCTGATGCCTGGACTTTACTGCAAAAACAATTATATCAGGATCTCTGAATGTGGGACTGCGTGAAATCAGTATTTTTTAAACCCCTAAGGTGATTCCAATGTGCAGCGTAGGTTTGAACTGCCAATCTAGAGCCTTGCAACATGAAAATGTGGTCTGTGACAAGCAACATTGACATCAACTGGGAGATTTTTAGAAATGCAGAATTTTGGCCTTGTCTAGACCTGCTGAATCAGAATCTACAATTTAACAAGATAACTGAGTGGTTTGTATTTGAGAAGCACTGGTTTAGAACAATGATTCTCAATTTGGGCTGCACATTAATATTAGCTGTAAGATCAGATGTTAGAATAGACTTAAGAAGACAGGGAAATATAAGTCAATAAAAAGGGCCCAAGGGAAGTAGGGTCAGGAGGGAGAGAGGGAGACAGTCTACCAATTGATGCAAATACTATGTCTGGGTATGTTAGTGGGCATAGAAAATCACATTTAATATTTATCTGTCAGTTTTAATTTGTGGTAGCCAACCTTCAAGAAGATCCATACATCTTAGTATTCAGGCCCTTGTATAGTCCCTTCTGACACTTAATCAAAGCAGGTTTAGTATGACCAGTAGAATGTGGTGGAAATAATGCTGCCAATTTCAAGCTTAGGTAATAAAAATTAGCCTCTTGGCTCTCTTGCGCTGGGAAAAGCCAGATGTCATACCCAAGCAAGCCCATGGAAAATGTGGAGAAGACCTGGGCGCTCTTTCAAATTGCTAGCCATGTGAGTAAATAAGCCATCTGCCAGGTGAACCTACCAGTTACTGTCGAGCCTTCAGGTGACTGCAGCCCTAGCCGATATCTAACTGCAAGTGCATGAGAAACCCTGAGCAAGAAAGGCCCATTAGGACCCTGACCAAGTATTTTGTCTACAGTAATCATGAGCGTAATCAATGATTGTTTTGCACCACTGTGTTTTGGAGTGATTTGTATTATACCATTAGATAATTGGAATAGGATTTTGTACCTCCAAGTGGAGTGCTGCTATAACAAAACCTTAAAATGTGGCAGTGGATTTGGAACCAGAAGACAGAATTTGGAAGACCCTTGAAGAGATTTTTATGGCCCTGAGGGAGGCTGTCAGTGAGACCCAGGAGAAAGTGAGTAAAATCTTGCTAGAAATTAGAAGAAAGACGTTCCTTTCTTTTAACAAGGATCCTTGTTATTAGTGGTAAAAAAAAAAAAAAAAAAAAAAAAAAAAAAAAAAAAAAAAAAAAAAAAAAACAACAAAAAACTTAGCGCCACCACCTCTAATAACATGGAAAGCTGAAAATGACAATGAATTGAGTGATCTAGCTCAAGAGATTTCCAGAAATACTGTTGAAGGTATCATTTGGCTTTTAAAAAAATGGTTATTGTAAAATACAAAAGGAGAGAGTTGAACTGAAGGAAGTACTATTATAAAAGAGCCAGAAATTATTAGGTTTAAAAAAATGTTTCTTAGCTCAAGATTCCCCAAGATTCTTAACTTAAGAAAAGGTTTTGGGGCAGAGTATATCTAAAGTGGGACTATAAGACACTTTCAGACCTCAGAAAGATCTAAGGCGGAGTCTTTGAGGACCAGTCAGTCTCTCTGTTAAACAGGGCTAAGAGTCTAACAATCTTTAGGGCATTATACCTATCTAAAGTAGAGAGGGCTCGTTTCACTGAGATTTGTGAGTGTGGCTTTTGTTGGGTATATCTTGATTCACAAGACATGTACAATGTTTTTAAAAGAATTATATCAGTTTGGACTGAAAGGGATAGAGAAAGTACTAAATGAAATGAAAAGAGACCAGAGAGACAATTTGATCTCCAAATATCTATAACTAGGAAACAAGGTGCAAAAACTATCAATATGCAGACAGAGGGTACATTTTTTTTGTATATAGAAAAGGAAGGATGACTCAGAGGCTGGAACTCAGGACCTAGAGGGCAGAGCCAAGAACTATTCCCTAAAGTAGGACTGAGTCCTTACTTTAAGAACAAAACAAAACAAAACAAAACAAGCAACGTGTGCCTGCCTAAATATCAGAATTGCTATGGACCTGTGCCTCTCCTGTGTCTCCAATTTCCCCCATTTTCCCACCCATTTTTAAACTAAATGACCTATAGTGACTATTTCATATTCGTCCAGTCATTGCACATTGGGTGTGTAGGAAAGCAAATAAATTGTTTATAGTTTGTAGGGCTTCAAACTGAGAGAAACAATAATGGAGGATCTATACTTGAACCATGCCTGAAGAGTGTCATCCGTACCTGGTCCTAATCTAAATAATGACATTCTGCACATTGAGTCTGGCTCTGATACCATAATGGGACCTCTTTGGGCAAGATATGAATGTATATTGCATGTGAGAGGGTTATAAACTATTATGGCCAGATGGTTCACTGTGGCAGATGGCTACACCTATATATACATACTTTCTATATGCTCTTCTTACAATGTGACTGACATACTTTCCACAAAGAGGTGGAAGAGTATTCCTTCTGCATGTATCTGGCCAGGAGCTGGTAACTGCTCCACCCAATTGATATGGTAGAAGTAATGCTGTGTGACTTTCAAGACTGGGTCAGAAAATATTACAGCTAATCCTGGTTATCTCTCACTTTTGGGATGTTTGTCCTTGGACCTCAGCTTCCATGATGTGAGAAAGTCCAAACTAGCCCATGTGGAGAGACCACATGAAGAGCCCAAATGCAGAACTGAGTCTCCCAACCAACAGCATCCAATACCACATCTTTGAGTGAGGGAGCCTTCAGATGATAGCATTTGAGGTGAGACCAATCTGGCACCTTCAGCCTCCACATTATAAAGGCAAGACAAACTCTCCTCTTGTTCTCCATCTAGATTCCTGGCCCATAAATTCTTGAATATAATAAATGGGTGTTTTTTCCCACAATGCTCTCGGGTGATTTGTTACACAATCATAATAATTGGAATATAGTTCTTAACAGTTTGTTTCTTTTGGGAATCTGGAAGTGAGACTATAGAAAGTGAAGACTGACTCTGTAGTTCTCAGTTTAATAAAAAGGTTCTTAGTAAGAACTTAAACTCTAAAAATCTTTACTCATTATTCAAATATTTACAGTCATACAGGGAAGCTGAAGTTATTTCAACATGATTACTATTTTGTGACATTCTTGAGGGAAGAAAGTACATAACTAATTAAAAATTTGGTTCAAATGACCTTGTCTTTCAGGTAACGTAAGGATGGAACGAATAAAATATTGTTTTTATAAAGAGAGATCTAAGCAGAATAGGTGACAATGTCAGAATATGAAAGCAAGATTTAGCATAGTGAAGCCTTCTTTCAATAATTTAGTGATGGTTATAGAGATGAAAGGAAATGTACAAGCAGCTTTTTTGTTTGTTTCTTTTTCCACAGAGGGCAGGCCATGAGGGAATGTGATGGAAACTAGAGCAGCAGGAATTTGGGTCATAAATTAGGAAGCATTTCCTGACTATCAGAGTTGTGAAATATTCAATATGTTATTAAGATACATTGTATCATCTAATAAAATTTAAGGGAGTATTTATATAACTTTATATTTAATTGAAAAATTACCTTGCAGTTCTATAAATTTGGAATTTTGTTGAGTATATTGCCTATACAGAGTTTATTGACAAAAATAATTTTAGATGAGGGCATTGGTTGCTCATTATTTTTTTTTTGCAAAACACATCTATACTTATGCATCCTAGTCCATTATAGAAATCTTGAATCTTTAAGTAATTTCATGGTAACTGGTATAGTAGAAAGCACAGTATGCATGGATTCAGAAGTCCTGGGTTTTGTCATTATTGAGCTTTATGACCTTGGTTAAATCATTTAGCTTCTCACAATTTTGGTTTCCCTATACATAAAACAGGAATAATACCTGGCTTCTTGCCCCACAGGATTGCTGTACAAATCAAAGGAAACAATGAATGTTCCATGCCTGACACAGTATAGATAAAGGGAGAATGGAATTAGACTGGATGCAGGCTGAAAACTTAAGTATATTGATTATTAATTCATGATTCTTAAGACACTGTAAGATTTCTTCTTGTGTCAACTCACACCCAGTTTATGAATCCCTCAGTCAAATTTATATTCTGAAATAAGCACAGATTTTGAACTTTGAGAATATGGCCCTCATACTTATTATCAGGGTGATTTGGGGCAAATCAAACATAGTCTGTCATCTGAAAAATGGAAAAGAATGATAATACATGACTTACAGGGTTCATGAGAGGTTTTAAGTAATATAACACATCTAAAAATGCCTTCCCAGCTGTACGGTGAATTTTATTTATAATTTCCTTGATATTTAAAAGATAGTGAGCATGGTGTTTGTTGAAGCAGACTGCTCCATTGAACAGATGTCAATGTTGAGAGGGTCTTCAGATCATAATGGCATTTATTTTCCTAAAACTTCCAAGTATTGGTCTTTCTTCTGCCTCCTGGAGTAACACTGACTAAAAATACTGCTTCCTCCACAACTTAGTACTTCAAAATATTTGGAGACAGCTATCATGTCTCTTTAGGCTTCCCTCTCAAGACAAAAATATCTAGTTTCCTCAAAAGTTCTTTATGTAAATGGATTTGTCTAGATTTTCTCTGGATGTTCTCCAGGAATCCTTCTGAAGTGTGGTGTCTAAAATGGGGCATAATTCTCTGGATGTATTCAGGCCAACATATATCACCTCCCTGGAGCTGGACTCTAACTACTTTTGGTGATGTTTATATTTATTTTTGGCATTACAACAATAATTACAGTACCATCAATAAACACTTATTACAGGCCATGTACACTATGAATCCTATTCTTCTAAAAACTCTTTAAAGCAGGAATTTTTTTCTCCGTTGTCTAAACATAGTTTAGAGTTAAACACTTGCCCAGTTCACAGGTTCACAAAGGCAGTGGTATATGTAAAAGCAGGTATTTGGATATAGTTCTAACTGAGGCCCTTCCATACTACATTGCTTTCAAGTTAGAGCATTGTCAATTCCTTGTACCAAACATCAGGAATGGATTTCTTCCTATATACAGTTAAAATTTTGTCATCTTGATTTACAGTTATTTTTCAAATATTAATAAGATATTTGAAAACCTTCTTTTGTCATTAAGTATGTTGAACTTTATGTCATCTGCAAACCAATATGTATTTTGTTAATGTATTTATCAAGCCTGTTTATATAGTAGACTTGACTGGACAGATAACCAGAGATCTCTCTCTATGGTGTCTATTCCAGGAATCAATATCCATTGGGTCTGATTGTTCAACCAGTATAAATCCAACTTAACTATATTTTCATCCAAACTGCATTCCTTCATCTTGCTTATAACAATAGCATGAAAAATATTATCCAATACCAGGCTAGAATTAGGTAAGTGATGTCCATGATGTACTCCATATTTCCAGGCTAATGGCCCATATTGATTTATGGTTAATCAGATAAAGTGTTTTTAAATGACAGGAAATACATTACAATTATCACCATTGCTATAAAATCAGAGAAGAATGCTTATGAAATATTCAACTCAATATATAAAATGCATTTTATGATAGAAATTATGTTTTAATTGTTACAGACTATAATCCAAATTCAGTGAAAATCCTGTTATTATAATTTTAACCATGTTTAGAAATTATAGGTGTAGGAGGTAATAACAATTTTCACTTTGTGACATTTTCATAATGATACTAAAAATATTTTCAAAAAGTTAACAGCATTAAAAAGATGTGAAAATTCATGCAATTATGAAAAAAACATGCTACTAAAATGATTAAATATTTTACTGAATAAAAATGTTGTATAGGTTTAAATTAAATATAACAGATCTCTTATCTTTCAGGATTTGGACTCATTTTGTTTGGATTAATCTATCCCTCTCTTGGTCATTCATTCATTCATTCATTCATTCTTACAACTAGCAAACAAATTATATTTGCAAATAGCGTCCTTGCACTTAGGAGGTCTCATAATGTATTAGAATGATTTCTGTCTCTATTAAGTCATAGGAATATGCCATAATTCAGTAAGGGAGAGAAGTATATAAATTATTTAAAGGAGATTGTGATAAATTCTATAAATATAATTCAGACTGAACAGAGAAAGATGAGTTTTGGCCAAGATAATCAGCAATATTTCATGGAATAAGTAGAATGTAAGCAGGGCCTGGAAGTTTAGAGATACTTCAATATTTCAAGGTGTGATGGATGGGGTCTAAGGCTGAGGATAGGGTATCCCCATTCCAGTCCATTTTAATTTTGATTGTGTTTGTTTAAGCCCTTAAAGTAGCAGAGGAGAAATGTGAACCTTTTCGTTGTCAAGAATAAAACAATGTCTTAGTGAAGTACAGGGAACACCAAGACAATATCTTTTTGAACCCCTAGTTAAGTCCAAGATATTGTACTATAAACTGGGTTTACAAAACAAAATAAGAAGTAATCCTTGCCCTGTAAGAATTTATAGTATAGTGGTATCTAAGGGCAATCCGGAAAGATGCCAAATGAGAGTAATACATATTCCCATACCTTCACCCAGAGTAGATATTATCCATCATTTTAATCTTAGCCAATCTGATATGGCCCTCTAGGGATAGCTAGGTAGGTCATTCCCATAAAGTCAACAAGTAGCCAAATTGGAAAACAGAGCAACATACCATGTGAAAATATGTTGCCACAAATTAAAACAGACCCAAAGAGTATAAGGTTTGATTTGTTTCTAGTTTGAGTTGAAACTCTACTACGAAATGGCAATGAAAGTTGTGGAAAGTTCATTTAAGATGGTGAAGGATCATGAACTATGGTAATTTGCTGCATGGTTGAAAAAGAATTCATTTTATTACTCCATTTTTTATTACTCCATGATTTTTCCATAAAATGTGGAGTTTCCTCACACTTTCATTTTTTGGAAGAAAAATTTAAAAATTTCCCCTTTCTCCCTGGTTACTTTGTCAAATAAACAAATGGAAAACAATGTTTTCCCTCTTCTCTACCTGGTTACCTGTCAGGTAGGTTCCAGTCTGAAAAGAGAAACCACTCTAGATATTTTAAACAGGGGACATTTTCTGCAGGACTTTATGAAAGTCACTGACAAACTGAGGATCCAAAGTGGAGGCATAAGGCAATGCAGACATCAGCAGAAGCAGTGCTTCTGAAGGGATAAAGGGAGAGGGCAGCATTACCGAAGACCAGGAGATTAAGGTGCAAGTTGGAACTATACTAAGTCAGCCCGGTAGGACATGGGGCCACATAGAAATCTTGCTAGTGAGAGGGTTTCAGAGGAGTTACTCCTGTTGGAGACACAACCCAAAGCAGAGAGTAAGAGGAGATAAGACCCTGGCTTTTCCCCTCCTCCCAACCTTTAGTCTTCCAATGCTGCCTCCCTATACTTAAGCTTACCTTGAAGACAAAGGGAAAGGGAAATGTAGTTCCTTGTGATGCAGAAAAGGAGAGAGACAGGTGGGGAGGGATCTGAGAGCAAAAACCCAGCATAGGACTCAGAGATAACCAATGATAACATCATTTCAGATATCTTGTTTGCATAAAATAAAATACTCGCACTAAATGAATTATATATAAACATATTTGAATTCTACAAGGTTATTTCACAATTTACATACCATAATACAATTTTCTTTTCTTCACACATATTATGAACATCATTCTAAGTTGTCACATGCAGATAAGTATTTTTTTACAACCACTTAATATTTCATTGTATAGATGGGCCGTAATGTATTTGACCAGTTCCTCTTGAGGGCAGTTTTGATTATTTTTAATTTCTTATGATTTCAAATAATACCAGATTGGTGGTATTTGTACTTGCAAAATTGCTCAATTCTGCAATTATTGTATAGGACAGTTTTGTAAAAGTGGATTTCTTGATGAAGTATGTGTACTCTTAAATTTTTGATAGACCTTTCCACATACCCTTCCTAATTTTGGGAGTAATTTGCATTCACATTAAGATTGTATGAAAGAGCTTGTTAACTGACCATTTCCTCTAATATTTCGTATTATCAATCTTTGTCAGTCTGGTATACATATGTGTATGTCTGATGTCTGAGTCTGTATGTGTTAGTGTCTGTGCTTATGGCTATATCTATATATCCGTGTTTATGTGTATGAATGTCTAAATCTGTATCTGTAAATGTCTGTGACTATGTCTATGCCTATATATCTACATAAATACAGTCAATCTTCATTATTCATGGATTCTGTATATGCAAATTATTTTACTTCCTAAATTTATTTGTGACCCCAAAATGAATACTTGTGGTGTTTTTATGGACATGCACAGAATGGTGAAAAATTTGAGTCACCCTATACATATATTCTCAACTGAGGTCAAACAAGGTGATGTCTTGTTTACTTGTTTCAGCTATCACAGTGTAAATAAGTGTCCTTTTCATGGTTTCTTAATGCCATGTTTGTTTGTGTGTTTTGCATTTTTGTGCTTTTTCTTGGTGAGTTTGCTGCTTAAACTGGCCTCCAAGGAAACAGCTAAAAGTAGTGTCTAATGTTCTAAAGTGCAAGAAAGTTTTGATATATCTTATGAAAAAATTTTGTGTGTTAGATAAGCATTATTTAGGTATAAATTATAATGTTGGCCAATGTTAATAAATCAGCAAAATATACTCAGTAGGTTGTCTTTAGACAGAAACACACATAAATCAGGGTTATTTATTGATTGGTTGATGAAAAACCAGAGGTTTGCAAGAACTTAGCCATATGTTTCCCCTAAGAGGAATCTTTCAGTATTTACTAATTTGATGTTTGTGGAGACTTTATAGACTGTAACTACTGAAAATAACAAGAATCATTTATATCTATATCTATGACTCTATCTATATTCTTGTGTCCTTGTTTTAATAAATATTTATCAAGTGCTTCCTATGAATTAGACCCTGGAAATAAAATGTTGAGCAAAGACACTCAAATCAAACAACAAAATTTAAAAATAGGTAAATTGGACTACGCCAAAAATAAACTTTTATGTTTCAAAGGCCATTATCAACACAGTGATAAGAAGACCCACAGAAAAGGAGAAAATAATTGAAAATCATATATCTAATAATAGATTAATATCCAGTATATATAAAGAATTCCTATCTGACAACAATAACAAATCCAGTCAAGAAATGTACAAATAAAAAAAAAAAAAGAAATGTGCAAATGACTTGAATAGACATTTCTCCAAAGAAGGTATACAAATGGCTAATCAGCATATGAAAAGCTGTTCCACATCATTAATCATTAGGGAAATGGAAATCAAAACCACAATTACATCCCATTTCATACCCTTCGGGATGGCTTTTATTAAAAAAAAAAATGACAAGTTCTGTGAAGATGTGCAGAAATTGGAACATGTGCATTGCTGGTAGGAGTATAAAATGGTGGAGCCTCTGTGGCAAACAGTATGGCAGTTCTTTAAAAAAATTAGACATAGGGGACACCTGGATAGCTCAGTCGGTTAAGCGTCTAACTCTTGGTTTTGTCTCAGGTCATGAACTCACTGTTGGTGAGTTTGAGCTCTGCGTAGGCTCTGTGCTGACAGTGCATAGCCTGCTTGGAATTCTCTCTCACCCCCTCTCTCTCTGCCCCACCCCCTGCTCACTCTCTCTGTCTCTTTCAAAATAAATAAATAAACTTAAAAAATTTTTTAAACATTAAGCATAGAATAACTATATGATCCAGCAACTGTACTTCTGGGTATATATCCAAAAGAGTTGAGAGCAGGCACTCAAATAGCTATTTGTACACTCATGTTTATATCAGCCTTATTCACAGCAGCCAAAATGTAGAAGCAACCCCACGTGTCCACTGTCAGATGAATGGATAAGCAAAATGTGGTGTATACATGCAATAAACTATTACTCAATCTGAAAAAAGGAAAGAAATTCAGCACATGTTGCAACATAGACGAACCTTGAAGACATTATGCTAAGTGAAATAAATCATTCACTAAAAGACAAATATTGTATGATTGTACTTACTTGAGGTACCTAGTGTAGTCAAATTCATAGAGACAGAAAGAAGAATGATGAGTGAAGGGCTGAGGGTAGGGGGATTGGCAAGTTACTGTTTAATGGGTATAGAGTTTCAGTTGGGAAATATGAAAAAGTTCTGGGGATAGATGGTGGAGATGGTTGCACGACAATGTGAATGTACTTAATACCAGTGAACTATAAATTTAAAAATGGCTAAATGGTAAATTTTATGTATATTTATCCGCAATAAAAAATGTTGTGCTAAATGAGTACTGTAGGATTTTGTAGTTCTGATGATTAAAGTCCAGCACTAAAAATGGACTAATAAAATAACAGAGATAAACATATAACATATATAATTACAAATTGCAATGATTTCTATACTGGAAATGTGTGAGATAGCACGAGGACATCAAACATGGGGAATTCACTCTGTGTGGGGGTGTCAGAAAAGGCTAATTTTTGGTGAGCCTTACTTTTGAAAACTGCATCTCATATGTGTATTAGTTATTTTCACATGAAAATTATTTTTTCTTCATTTTTGTTTTGGTCCAGTTTTAAATATTACTTGGTAGGAACTACTTGAATTTTTTATAAAAATGTTTATTTATTTTGAAGAGAGAGAGACCACAAGTGGGGTAGGGACAGAGAGAGAGGGGAACGGAGGACCCAAAGCAGGCTCTGCACTGACAGCAGAGAGCTGCATGTGGTGCGCAAACTTGCAAACCGCAAGATCATGACCTGAGCCAAAGTTGGACACTTAACCGACTGTTAGGATTACAATGAATGTACAGATTAGCATAGGGAATACTGATGGGGTGAGAGTGATATTTCACATCATTGAATTTTTGCTATTCAAAAACAGAACAAATCTCTTATTTTCTTCTAACTTCTTTTTAGGTTCTTTGGTATAGTTTTGTAGTTTTCTTCATAGAAGTTCTACACATTTCTTACTAAATGTATTCTCAGATATTTTACTTTACTTTGGTGGTGTTAATGGAACAATTTTTTTTTCCTATTTTATCGTCTATTGCTCACAGAAAAGAATGGTATTGAATTCTGCTGAGTTATTTGTAGTTCCAGTTTTACTAAGTTGTCATGTTTTTTTCTTTTCTTTTTTCTAGTTGATCTTCTTGGACTTTACAGATAGGAAATAATAGCATCTTAAAATCATGAATTTATATATATAACCAATATTTTACCATTACTTCATTCTTTTATTTGACTACTTTGGCTAGTAATTATGAAACAATGCTTAAATAACAGAGATGAAGCGTATTTGTCTTATTTCTGATATTAATGACAAAGTGTATTTTTAGATTAAGAATGTTTTTGAGTTACGCATATAGCTTTATCATGCAAAGGAACCATCCTGTTCCTAATTAGTAAGTATTTTTAAAAATCAGGAATTGATATTTAATTTTATCATAAAACTTTTTCATATCTACTTATCTGATCATGTGGCTTTTCTTCTTCAACCTACATATATGGTGTCTAAAATGAATATTTTTGCTAACTGAATCATTCTTACTTTTCTGGAATAAGCTATCATGCCATACTAGGTTTTTAGACTGGTGGAGTCTATTTGTTAAAGTTTTATCTATAATTATGAGTCAATTTTTAGCACTATTTTCATGGGATAGTTTTTTATGGTACTGTATTTGTCAGCGATGGTATTCAGATTTTAGATTAGTGCCTGAAGGTAATAGATGTATTCTGAAACTACAGGACAATTCTAGGTTTTTGTTTAGTGACCTCAATGCCAATGATTAGTGTTGATATATAACATGTGCATGATTGCATTGATGTATCACATTAGATTAACAAGGTAATTTCCAAGGTACTTGCACATAGAATTTTTAAATTTGCATTTTACATTTATCACCATCATTGTTATCTTCAGCATCATAGCTCTCATGGAATTTAGTACAATATTGTGCTAAACACTTGACATATAAGGCTCCTGAGTCTTATAACAGATATCTTTTCATTTCCATTTCAAAGCTGAGGAAATTGAGGTTTATTAAATTTAAGTAAATTGCTTAAAATAACACGTTTAATTTCATTAGCCTAGGTTTCTCTGAAAGTACAGACTGAGGCAAATTTCTCGCATGCATGTGTTAGGTGATTCCCAGGCTTAGTTGGAGGGAGGAGCAAAATAGGAAAGGATGAGAAGAATGAAAAGCCAATAGAAGTGTGTTTTATCAAGGTCACTGCTCTGGGCAACCAGAACTCCATTCTACCAGGATCCAAGAGACATACAGAATGCTGCCCCAGTTGTGTACCTGAAGGGTGGCAGGTGGGAGTATTTATCTACTAGTTTCCATCCACTACTGGTTGACTGTTGCCTCTAGGAGCCTTGACCCTGCACTTGTGGCCTGGACTTGCAGTTAGATTGAGTGGATTCCTGCAGCATTAGACAACTTCTGGAAATGATACACAACAGAGGGGAGACTGAACTTGCTCGCAACAGCTATGGCTAAAATTAGTTGTGAGTCTAGGAATGTAATGTGAGAAAACAAAAGCAACTGAGAGTTAATAATTTATCCACTTTATATGTAAGTCGTTTGAGTTCAGAGTCCAGGACTCAGTTTCCTTGAATACTCAGAGTTTTGTCAGTAGTGGAAAGATGAATTCCATAAACCATTTTTGCAAATGGCAGAAAGCTGGCCCAAGAAAGACCAATGTATTTAGGACTATGAATCTCAAGGGGGTTGGTCCCAGATTCCTAAAGAGCAAGTTACATGAGAGATGTGGAGATTACTAGCCACTTATTAACAGATTGGGACTAGAGTCCATTCTCTTGTTGCCTTTGAAATTATTTTTCCAACGGATGTATTTCTTTCAGGTGCTGTTTTTATTCAGTTTCCGTCTCTCCATGCCTAGCTGAGTCAGAGATATTTTTGTTCCCTATGGCCTGATTACTTGATCCAGCCTATTTCATTCACACCTTGATAACTTCATTAGGCCTCAGGCTACTCATCTTTAAGAAGAGGGAATCTGTTTTTTTCCCAATTTTTGTCTAGCCCAATACAATTTGCTCTTTTGTTTACATGTGCTATACATATTTTGCATGCCCTGACAACAGGAACTTTGTACTTTTGAAGCAACAAATTAAGCACATATTAGGTATTTGCCATAATTGGTACCTTGTTTTCTCAAGGAGATCACAGTTTTCGAAGTAAATTTTGAGTTGTCAAATCTGAAAAAATACAGATTTACAGAGTTTGTAGAAAGACATTTTAGAGATTTGTGAAAGTGAAAAATCTTAGTTTTGGGGCAAACTAAACTTTTGTCACATTCATTTTAGCTGAGAATATAAAAATAAGCACTAATATAAAAATATATAAAGAATATTTGGTATAACTTTTTAACTTGAAGATATAAAGCAAAAGACAATAGACATTTGAGTATGTATATCTATATATGTATCATATATGTAATATATATGAATTAACTATATAAAACTTAAGTTTATAAATCATATATACTTCTTACTTTTTCCATTTGTAGTTCAAAAAATATGAGTGCCATTCAGCATAAGCAACTGAGGAGGGTAAACACAGATTATGCCCAGAACATAGATATTGTAAAATTTATATTAAATCAGAGTTACCTGGTTTACTTGAATAAAAATCTTTGAAACAAAATTAGTTATGAAATAATTTGATGTCTCAGTCTCTCACCCTGTAACAATAGAATAGCAGTACCTTCTCCTACTCCTTCTGAGGAGTGTTTTGCTGATAAAATAGATAATTATCTCTGAAAAAGCTTTGAGTACATCAACAGAAGGATGTTATTAACATGCAATGTAGTGTTATTATGCTATTAGATCATGGACAAAAAAATGGTCACTTCCTAACACCTCCTGTGGATTTGACACACAAGAAAGTCTGTAGTTTTATGAACAGAAGTGCAAGCAAAGCCTTGATTCTCAAAAAATAGCTCCTTAGAACTGTCAGTCGGAAATTACTTCCTTTTGGTTGCTTAATTGAAAGACTATTGCTAAAGTGAGTCCTGGGATCTCTTTCACTCAGTGATACATTGCCTTTTCCTCTAGGAAGATATGGTTTATACCAATGTATTTTTGTTAAATGCCTAGGAGTACTGTGCCTAGTCCTATGCTTGGATAACAAAAGACCTGTGAAAAATGGTTTTTAACTGTGCAGAACTTATGGACTCATTGAGGGATTCTCTTCTTTCAATTGGAAAAAAAATAGGTATATAATGTGAAAGAGAAACTGGGATCAACTGTGGTATAGATAAGGATACAAGAGAATCATATACTTGGGGTAGTTCACAATCTGCATCAAACTTTGCTAGAATTAACCGACACTAAAATGTGGTTTTGATGAGTTAGCATGAATCAAGTCACCAGATGTTATTATTGCTGCATGAACCTAATACAGTGAGTTTTTGAAAATGCAAACCTGACGACCTAACACTGGAGCAGAGAGAGAATATCCAGCAAATGAGAGTCAGCCTAATCAAGGTGACATTTGTGTCTATGACAGTGCAAGGGTAACAATTTCCCTCTTCCCTTATCTATGGAGGACAATGATAATCAATCATGAAGACTAAAATATAACTTCAAAATCCTCCTAAACACAGTGATCTAGAGCAGTGAATATTGTATAAATGGTCAGATAGTGCATATTTTATGATGGTGGGCAACACGGTGCCTATTGCAACTACTCTGCAGCTGGAGTACAATTTGTAGCACAAAAGCAGACGCACACACTATGTAAACAAATGAACATGGCTGTGTTCCACTAAAATATTATTTACAAAACCAAGTGTCTAATCTGTAGGCCATAGTTTGATGACCTCTGGTCTAGAGAGCCATTATGGTTCAATCAGAGTTGGCACCTACGAATTAACCTGCTTATTACTCTTGATTTTGAGGCTGCTTTAATATGCCTGGCCTTTTTTATGAGCAATTTACCCCCACAACTCAAGCAAAATGCACCCTCCACTTTCCATTTTCAGTTGAACACCTTGTTAATTTTGTTACTTCTGTCAAAGACTTTTTTTTTCCATTCTGGGCCTCAGTTTCTCATTTGACAAAGGAATCTAAGGACAATACAGGGTTGCTGCAAGGATCAGATGAGAAAATGTGGACGAAAGCATTTGAAACCTATGAGACACTGGAGTATTTGAATAATATATATTGTACTTCTTAAGTGAATGTATCTCATAAAAATGACTTTGAAAACCATTTTTTACCAGATAAAATTCACAATACATCTTTGTGAAAATCTACTTTTCTGTCCTTCCTTTGTTTAAAATGTTTTTTATTGCATCGAAAAAGCAAGGAATCTATCTAAAATTGCGCAGGCAGCATTTTTGACCTTTTAATTACAGCTTTTTGGTATTTCTTCCCCTAGGATTCTTGATCCAAAGCGAGTTTGCGTTGGGGGGGGAAAAAACAGTGTGCCAAAAAAAAAAAAATCCCCAGGTAGAATCCATGCATTTGAGATCTAAAAAAGATTATTAGGTTAGGCAAAACAGTGTCTTACCAATGAGGCAAGTAGCTATGTTTTCTCTAGACTGCAATGCAGGTTAGTAAAATAGAAACACAACCCAAGTGCATACAAAATGCATTAAGAAAATTTGGTAAGAAAGCCAAAAGAAAAAAAAAGATAGGAGGAATGACCTGATTTATTGAGAGAATGCATATATACTTTGGAATGTCAAAGTATTCATTAATCATTAGTTTCCAATCTTTTGTTGATATGAATAATGAACAAAGTAAACAATTCATTGAAGATACTTGATATGGTTAGTAAATGAGATCCTCTCCAATGATAATACTTTTTTCTGGATGATGAAAGGACAACCTTTTATATAGCATTTTAAATTAAATTCTTTGAGGGGCACCTGGATGGCTCAGTCAGTTAAGCTTTGGACTCTTTATCTTGGCTCAGGTCATGATCTCACAGTTTTATCAGTTCAAGCCCCACATTGAGTTATGTGCTGGCAGCATGGAGCCTGCTTAGGATTCTGTTTCTCCCTCTTTCTGCCCCTCCCCCCTCAAATTTATAAATAAACATTAAAAAATTAATTAAATTCTTTGAGTGGAAAATATTTCAATGAAGATCAACTTACCCTTAATGAACACTACTCCTTTAATGAATACAATTTGAGATTTTATTAATCAGTTGCAAATATGTGATTTATTTGCTTGAATCTCTGTAGGCCATAAGAGACATATAGAAACTATATTCTTGTGGCACCTGGTTGGCTCAGTTGGTTAAGTGACCAACTATTGATTTCAGCTCAGGTCATGATCTAATGGTTCATGGGATCGATGCCCGTGTTGGGCTCTGTGCTAACAGTGCAGAGCCTGCTTGGGATTCTCTCTCTCTCCCTTTCTCTCTGCCCCTCCTCCTAAAAATAAATAAATAAACATTAAAAAAAGAAACTATGTTCTTGAATGCCTAACTGATTTACTTAACTTTATAAGTGTCTTTTAAAAAAACAGTTGAGGGGCACCTGGGTGGCTCATTTGGTTGAATGTCTGACTTCGGTTCAGGTCATGATCTCCCAGTTCATGGGTTCAAGCTCTGCACTGGGTTCTGTGCAGACAGCTCAGAGCCTGGAGCTTGCTTTGGATTCTGTGTCTCCCTCTCTCTCTGCCCCTGCCCCACTCGTGCTTTGTCTCTCCTCTCTCAAAAATAAACATTAATTAAAAAAAAGAGAGAGAAAGAAAGCAGTTTAATCCCTATACTCTTTGGAGAGTATAATTGCATTATTGAGCCAAATTATAAAATATTTTCCTTCAAAGTTATTTTTTCTTACTTAAAAATGATATTGTCTTGTCTTTATTCTTTCACCTTTTTAGTAATGTTTGAATATTGTCATTACAACAGCAGTATCTCTTTGCTTCCTTTTTGGTTTTAACTCAGTTTCTGTTTTGTATTGATTGTTTTGGGGAATATATACTGAGGCTTCTTTGCACAGTATCGTGTCTTTTCTAAGGGGAAAACTTATCATGAGCAAAACTAAAGATACTGTAACGTACAACTGAAAAGTTGTGTTCTTGCAAATAAGAAGAAACAATTAGATTTTGTGTCTTCTGCTTTTCTTGGAGCTTGGTCTTTGAAGTTTTCTCTTCTGACTTCTGATTTCATCATAGTTTTGGTGGATAAAACGTTCTAAACTTTTGAAATTCTGTTGAGTTTATCTTTAGTCTCTAGAGTGAGCTTTGCAGTGCTCTAAATTATGGTGGAAAGACCTGAACACAGGTTAGTTCTCTAATTTTAGACATGGGAAGATTCCTGAATGTCTCAGAACCTCAATTTTATAATCTTTTGAATAATAGCACTACCAACCTTTTCTACCACATAAAGTTGTCATGTATGTGAAAATACTTTGCAAGCTGTGAAACCGTACATATTTGCAGTATTTTAATTATTAATAAAGTAAAGCTGTGGGAATCGACAAAAATAACTTACACATAAAGGTATTTTCTATTCTTTAAAAGAGTCTATTTAACTCTGATAATGAAAGAGATAATTTAGTCAGTATGCAGTATATAGAAGAGAACAAACTATTTGACTAGTTGAGAATAAGGAAAGCAGATTCATTTCTGTAGATCACCTACTTTGCTGCCGTTCCCTGTGCTTTCTAAAGTGTTCTGCTGTGGTTCAGTTTTGTAGAGGCGATGCGGTATTTGCAAGAATAGGGGACCAAGAAGAGGCAAAAGCACAATGGGATAAGTTATGGAAAGATGAGGACCTTGAGAGAACACTTTGAAGAAAGCCCGGTCTATTTCAGCCCATCACTGAAATCTTCACAGTGTATGAGTCTGTGTTCGTACTCTTATCCAGTGAACTGTGGTTGGCTGCCTGTTTTATAAATGCAATTTGTTGGAGCATGGCCATGCCCATTCATTTCCATTTTGTCTTTGGTTGCTTTTGCACTCTAAGGGCACAGTGGAGTTGTTGCAACAGAAGCCATTTGACCCACAAAGCCTAAAATATTTACTCCCTGAACCTTTACAGAAAAGTTTGTCAAGCCCTATTCTAAGACAAACTAGCTTAAGAGTTTGTAAGTGCTAGGCTGGGCATGTAGGAAGCAATCCACGTCATTGTTGAATGAATGAATGTCTTAACCTAGGTTTGTTTGTTTGGTTGGTTTTTTTTTTTTTTGGTTTGTTTTTAACCACTTCCTCCCCCCAGCTCCAGAAATGTGTGTGTGTGTGTGTGTGTGTGTGTGTGTGTGTGTGTGTGTGTGTGACAGAGAGAGACAGAGAGACCGAAAGAGAGAGAGAGAACTCAAGATGGGTGGCTGGTAGTTAGCAATGTTACACAGGCCAATAGTCTTTTGTAAGAAGAGATGAAATTATAAAGTCAACATTCTAAAAAGCCATTTGTTTGAGTTATTAGTCAGAGAATGATCCTTTTATTAGCTGTTGAACAAACTCCATGCCTCCTTATGAGTGAACTTTGTATATATATAGCAATATTTGTTCTGAGACTTGATTTCACTGTTATACTACATGGCATGGAAATAGTAGAGAAGGTAATAGATAGCTATCAAAGTTAAAGAGAGGTCCCCAATGTTTGCTGAATGATCAAATTGATTTTGGTCTGCTTTTTACATCTGAGAAAGAGCTGAGAATTATGAGTAACTGTCCAATCATTAAGATTAGATACACAGGAAAGAAATAAAGGACTAGCTTTTAGAGTGGAAGGAAAGACATGAAAATAAGTTAATTAGAACTCAGGTAAATTACCGTGGTAGGCCTGGTACAGTAATCCCAGTGCTGTGTCCCCCTGGTGGAAAAAAAGAGTAGTACAGCTCTCCTGTTCACCTGATCACAGATAGATATTTTGTGTAGTGAATAGTTTCACTGTGTCACTTTGGGTTCTAATAATCTATTTCACCTCTTTAGAATCCACAGGATAGCAATGATTTGAGAGAAGGACTCTATTATTAGAGGATCTTAAGGTTGGAGACTGGAAAAGAGTTAGCTTAATAAGGTTCAGGAGCTCTACTGGCAGAAGGTTAACTGCTGTGAAACAGCTTTTATGTCGTAATTTTTATTATTACTTCACATTTTAATTTTTAAATTTTGAAATAATTTCAAACTATTTAAAAGTGGTAAAAGTAATGCAAATAATTTATAACTATAGTTAATCTTTTTTTTCCTATCTTTCCACTAACTGTTAATAGTTTGCCACGCATGCTTTTTCTCTCTGTTTCAATAGGTGGGTAGATATATGATGTCATATATAGAGAGAGAGTGAGAGGGAAAAGTCAGAGAAATTTTTCATCTATATCTATCTTTCCATTTAAGTTTTCTCTGAACTGCTTGTAATTTATAGGCATCATTTCTCATTTCCCCTAAACATTTCACATTTCATTGTACAGTTTTTATGAACAAAAATGTCATCTTATATAATTACAGAAAAATTATCAAAACCAGGATACTTAACATTGATACTGTAGTATCATCTAAATTGCATGTGTATTCAAATTACTCTTTTGTTCCAAAAATGTTTTTGACAGCAACTTTTTTTTTTTCCTGTGCACGATCCAATCCAGGATTAGATTTATATTCAGTTTTCATATTTCTTTGGCTCTTTTACTTTTCACAGTTCCTAAGGCTTTCTTTATCTTACATGACATTGACATTTTGCAAAGTTAAGACCAGTTATTTTATTGAACATCCTTCAATTTTGGATTATCTAAAATGTCCTCCTGATTACATTCAGGTTATGTATTTTTGGCAGGAATACTACATTTCAGATGCTGTGTTTTTATTAGTACGTTGTACAGGAGCCATGTGATGTTGATTTGTCTAATTATTGGTGATGTTCATTTTGATTGTGTGGATATGCTGATTCCTACCAGGTTTCTCCATGGTACGGTTGTTATTTTCTCACTTGTAATAAAAATATCAAGGAGATGCTTTGAAGACGTATGAGTATCCTATTCCCTCTTAAATTTTCATGCATTAGTTTTAGCATTCCATGATATTTTTATTTAAATCAATTAAAATTGTTATAAATAAAAAACATTGACTTTTACTCTATCACTCTTTCTATTTTTATTAGTGGATATTCTACAGTAAGGAGGCACCGTATCTTTCTCTCTTTCTCTCTCTCTCTTTGCTATCATTATGGACCCATAACTTCTTATTTTACTTAATGAGTTAAAATCCATGAATGTTGTTGTTACCATCTTTATTATTATTAATACCAGATTTGGCCATTGGAAGTTTATTCAAGCTAGCTGCTGTTTCCTTTTGATTTGTTCTTATCTTTCTTTGAGAATTTCTGCACTTTCTGAACTAGAAAAATGTTCTAGATGTGTTTTTCTTTGACAGCCTTGGAATAAGATATGTCTTCAAGGAGCCCTCCTCTATAAAATGTTTTGATTATAATTTAGTTATGTAGATTTATTCCTTCTGAAATTTCTCTTTCCTACTCTGACCACTGCCTTGTTCTTGTTAATCCCTCATTCCATTTCTCTATAGTCAAGATTACTACTTTGTTTACACTTACACATGGTCTTGAGAGACGAGAAAGAAAAACTCACTGTTGTATATAACTTCTTTAGCATTTGATTTGCCTGCCATGTCAGGTGTGTTATTGGTGTGCTTTCTTTTCTTTTTTTCTTCAGATTTCAGATTATTCCAGGGCCAATAAAATTGCATTCACTTCAGCAATTATGTAGAAGGTGAAGAGTGTAGAGAAAAGAACATGCAACTAGAATTCAGGAAATCTATTTTATAACATCGACTGATGTAAATCTTTGGCAAGTTAGTATGATTCTCTGATCCTCAGTTTTTTCAACTTTCAAATGGTAGTGACTTTTGTTTCTGTTGTCTCAGAGAAGTACTATACATAGGGAATTAATAATTTGAGGCTGTGAAATGTTATCTCTTTGCCTTGCATTTATTTTTTGCCCCTTAAGAAATGAAAGTATTTTATAATAGAAAATAAATAAAAATATTACATCAGTATATTGTTACATGAGGACAAGTTAAGTGCTAATATATTTGTAGGTGTTAAAGCAAACTCAAAGAAAGATTGATGAATTGTTATTTTTTCATAAATTTATATTTTTTAATTAAATGGACAAATTATTGTTGTCAGGTTTTTATTTCCTTCAACAAGCATATTGTAAACTATTTTGCCATACTGCTGACATTTCATTGATTCAGATATGAGGAAGCTTTAGTGATTGGATTCTACCTTTCATGTAATAGGGCCTTATAACTGTGAAACATATTGGATGAAAGGAGAAATTATATCATGATGAAAGTATCACCATATTTTTCACCCAAGTAAGGGCTTATTTATAACATTAAGTCCCAATAATTTGAAACCCATGGTTGAGAGACTGAATACATAAAAGAACACTGGCCAGACCATACAAATAAATAAATAAAATAGATCTCTGACACACAACCTATGGAGCAACCAATCCAAGAAGCCAAACCATAACCCCTTCAGCAGTTGGTCCCAAATAGTCAAGACTTGCTCAATAACTGCCAGATGCCCTTATTTTTCTTCCTACTTACAACTTAGGACCAAGCAGAGAATGCCAAATATGCTTCTTCACCTATCATATAATATTCCCTACTTACAGTTAGCCCACCTGCAGCTTCCCCTTGTCCACATCCTCCAGTCAGAGCACATCTGAAGCCTTGCATTTTTTCCACTGTAAGCTTTCACACTTCCTTGCCTGACTTTGAGTGTCTTCCAAATGCAAGTGATGGTGGCTGAGTCCCAGCTATAGCAAGCACTAAGTAAATAATGTTTGCTTGTTCTCATCTGAGTGGTCTTTGTTTATTTCCACATGACTATCTTTTTTTTTGACAGATCTTTTGATGACCTCTTACATGACCTACGTTAAAAATGTCTACAAGAAATTTGAGTTCATAATTATATTGTCAGGTTCTTTTTATCTAAGTCTTTTATTGTATTCACTAATGAAAGGTTTGCCAAGCACTTGCCCTGTTTAAAAATATAATTAAGAGTAAATAGGAAGATAATTCACATTTCTGCTCATTTAAAATCTACACTGTGTTTTACTATAAACACAAAATATTTCTCTTTAAAGGGTTGTGCAGAGATGAAGGTCAGAATATATGGATATAATCAAACATAAAGCCACCTTTCTTTTCTGCAACCTTGAAAATTAACTATGTCCTAAAATCATATGGTGCATCTTAGTTGGTGTATTCTGAAAGATGAAGTCTTTCAAGATGAATTCTGAAAGATTAAAGTGATAAGTCCTCTGATGAGGAGTCGTCTCTGGAGTCAGATATTGGCTCACGTAGGTAGTTTTCTTTTATGGATACTTAGATGTGTCTGAATGCAGGTGATCATGGCAATGATGGACAGTTACTACTCTTTGGCTGATGGGATCTGGCTGCTAGAAAACAAGACAAAATAAAACAAAACATCTGATGGTTCACACTTTTTTATCAAATCACTAAACATTTCCACCAAATCTTTCTGTAAAGAGTTGTCAGCAATTATGAAGTTTCCATGAGATTTATTTTCTTCTTCACTTTCCCATGGTAACTAACCCATTACCATGCCCTATCTACTTCATCCATTCAAATGCTACCATCTTTTAAAATAAAACTAAATTCCCATTTGCTTAATGAAATATGACAAAATCCCATTTGGGCTCAGTGATAGCTTTCTCTTTTCAAAATCTATAGCACTTACAACCTATGCTAAATAGCATTCATATAATTCATTATAGGGGCAGGTACTTCTTGAGGGCAAAGGCAATGTTTTGGTTTGTCTTTGGATGTCTCATGGAATATTTTATCACTGTCTCCTTGCATGTGTGTTGGTTTGGATGGAATTTTGTTGGGTTTATTTCCCTATATTAAGCTCTGGCTTATACTTCACTATGCCTCACAGTGCTTAGGGTGATTATTAATGAAGGGAAGTATTCACTAAAAAGGTATTTTGCCTAATTATTAATTAATGCCTCACTTTCTTAATCACAGCCTAGGAAGTAAGAAAATTTGATAGGTAAAAGTTATCACAAAGTGGCATTTGTAATAATTATGTACATTGATTTTTAAGTATGTATTTTAATTCTGAGGCCCAGTTCCTGGTATTTATTCCTCATATTCCATGGTGGAACAAAGGAGAAGGAATCAAGTCAAATGAGCTAAGTACCTATCTTCTACCTCTAAGGATATCGTCTTACAGGTTGTTCCCTTGGTTCTGCTCCTTTTAAATACTATTGTTCTCAGCTGTTTCCTAGAGACATCATTAGTGACTTCTAGATTTTTAAGTATAGTTGTGTTTGCATGGAAAATTACTGTTGAAGGTCATGCGCAAGTTTATCAACTTGTTTCCTTATTCTTTGTTTTCCTAAGGGGGGAGTAATTGTTTATTTACAATTTTCACCATGATTTTTTTTGTTTCAGTGTGAGAGATTTATAAACATTTTTTTTGGTTGGGGGAAACCAAGGAATCAGCACTTATTGAATGCCCAATACATGCCAGTCACTGTTTTCTTATCTCATGGAATTCTTGTGAAAGTCTTGTGTGGTGTGGTTTAACATCTGCTTTTTAAAGTTGAGAAAATTGACACTCGGAGAAAGGTTAAAATATGTGAAATTCGGTGTTTTCTTTCATTAATTAGCTTGGTTACATTGCACACATCTTTTAATTAAGAAGATAATCCATTGCTATAAGTATGTTTATGTCTCAATAACTGTGTGTACATGAAGATTTAGAAATAAATGTACTATGCGGAATTTCCTTTTTATGAGCTTAATGTTCAATTCAAACAAACAGCTGTTTCTTCTAAATCTCCCAGGCCTCATGAAAAATCAAAAAACTATTTCCCTGCTTTTCCTTGAGGGCACTAGTCACCCCTTCTTCAGCGATAACTAACTCAATTTAAACAGCTCCACACAGTTTGTTGTCCCACACACACAAGCACACACATTAACACACCTTACAAAATCAGGCATTTAAATAACATGACAGGTTACAACTTCGTTAACATACTAAACACAATCTCTCACCAAGTCTCTTTAACAGGTCACCAAAAAGAATTTTAGCATTAAGTGGGCCACTGCCCACTCACTCAAGAGATATACTGCTTACACATGCTAGACAGGGAAAAAAACATGTATTTTTGTGGAGATTTGGGTGATTAAAGAAGAATAAAATGAAAAGCCCTCAGACTCTAATTTTTAAATAATTTCATTATTAAGTGTTGCTATTTCAGTATTCTTTATTGTAATTAGGTGCTGCTATTTACGTATTCTTTATGGTATACATTATCTCTCTTTTTTAAGTTTATTATTAATTTATTTTGAGAGAGAGAGAGAGCACAAGTGGGGGAGAAGCAGAGAGACTCAAACCCACAAGCTATGAGATCATGACCCAAGCTGAAATCAAGAGTCGGACTCTTAACCGACTGAGGCACCCAGGTGCCCCCACTATTTTTCTTTTCTCTTGTCTCAAAGTCAAGGTCTGTTTATTAATTTTTTGCTTTTCATGAAGGGAAGTACATGAACTGTGGAACAAAGCATCACTGAAGGAGAATCCATAGCGCCTTTCCTTTAGGAGATGTTAACCATTATGGGGAAATCAAGCTCACTATGTAGAAGCTTTGCAAAGTGAAGCATTGAATAAAAACTCATTGCTACAGAAATCCAGAAGTGGGAAAACATAATGTGAAGCAGAAGGTGAGAAAGAGACTTAATAGAAAGCCTTAGAAGTGAAGTACCATGTACAGGTATGATCATGCACTCTTCAACCAGGGAGACCTATGCATACCTGACTCCTGAGTCTGTTGTATATTAGTTGTGCTACTGTGGTCTAGTTCCTCAGGTCACATAATGTTCACTCTGTTCATGTAAAATGAGAATTCTAACAGTATTTATGACCTCTTGTTGAAAAGATGAAATAAGTTAGTGTGTTAGAAATGCTTGGGGTGTCTGTGTGGCTCAGTCGGTTAAGCGTTGGACTTTGTCTCAGGCCACGATCTCATGGTTTATGGGTTTGAGTCCCGCATCGGGCTCTGTGCTGACTGTTTGGAGCCTGGAGCCTGCTTCGGATTCAGTGCCTCCCTCTCTCTGCTCCTCCCCTGCTCACACTGTGTCTCTCTCAAAAATAAATAAACATTAACAAAAATTAAAAAAAAGAAATCCTTTATTTATGGTACATAGTAAACTTTCAGTAAGGGTTATCTATTATTGTTATTGTGAATGCTGAGGGAATAGTACTTGAAATTAATTTTGAAGTTGTTATTAGACTTATACTAGATTACATTAGATTTTGTGGGAAGAAAAGAACAGGCAATCATGGTTCCAAAATAGTTGAAGTCGGTGTTAGGGAACACCTAGGGTGAAAGGTAATTTAACATAATAACATCTCTTGATAAGGGTTTTTGTAGTTCACAAAATAATTTCATTGACATCATGGTATTGCAGTCTTTCAAGAATCTTGTGAATGAACTATTGCCTCGAGTTTTAGAATCTGGGATACTGTATCTCAGCGAAGCTTAGTCCTGTGTCCAGAGCAAGAATGAGAATCCATACCAATGCCCGGCACTTTCAACCAAATTACAGTTTGCTTAGTGAACAGTCTGGAGTTTAGCGTTTGGAGATAAGAATGAATAAGCCCATGACTGTTTGATTTTCAAGGATGAAGTGTTTACATTTGCTTTAAGAAGCACTATAGAGTTAAACTAAGTGGAAAAGTGATGTAAGGAAGCTGGATGAAAACTACGGTCATGTTTGCAAGGATGAGAATTGTGACCAACTATAGGAACAGAGTCCTTCCTGCTGCGTGTTCTTTGCTGCAGGATCTCCAGAGCAGGAGCCCAGAAATGTTTGTTGAGTAAAAGGGCATTTGATGTCAGGGAAATGGGTAGTGGGCCCTTAAAGTAATCTGATATGAAGTGGATAGGAGGGTACTGCTGGGAACAAAAACGGAATCCAGTTGAAAATTGCAAAGATGAATAGGAGAAGAAAGAGACACGGAGAAGGCAGGGGTTATTAGATGATAAATATTAACTGAGTACTTCTTAGAGTTATATTTGCATTTTCCAAATAGTAAGCGGAGTGCCTATTTTATTTATTTATTTATTTATTTATTTATTTATTTATTTATTTATTTAGCTTAAAAGGGACTAGATCATTGAGTTGAGAAATATATGTTCCGGAATGTGTTTATGTTTATGTGTTTTTTCCTTGTCTCTGACTCTTTAGGGAGTGGAAGTGTGTGGAAGAGGTGAATCTCAAGCTGAATATCCTCGGGTAAAGTGTGGGAATCCTCCCTTCTACATCACTAGCAACTCAGTGGGTGCTCAGGAACGCATTCGTCCCCACTTTCCATCACCTTCCATTTGTGGTCATGGCCTAAATCGGTAAGGCACGTGGGCAACGAGCCCAGAGTCAGGTAAGCAGATTAAGAGTCACAGGAAGAGAAGAAAATCCCTATGCTTCCTACTCAAATAGACACCAGGTGAGCCTGAAGGTTTATTGGCTTAACTGGTGGTCACTTACTCAACTCCCGTGTGACCCTTAGATGCTAGTGTGAATGGCATCCATTTGACAGGAGGCCTAGTGGTCAGCCAGCTCTGGCTCTGGCCTTGGGTCTCTCAAATCCAGTCTCCTCTGTAGGGCCCGTGTAATCCTTCTGAAATCCTTTCTCTTCCCATCCTCTCTTTCCTTCCAACCTGCTCCTGCAAGGACACCTTGAAAAATTTCCCTAATCTGGGAGGAAATTCTGACTCCCATTCATCATGATTTTTATTATTTTAGGTCATTTATAATAGTCTGAATTAAATGTATTCTCTAGGAGTTCTCATTTAAAATTTTCTGAAAGGAGAATGCCTTGATGTGGAAAAAAATGTCAGACTTATGATTATATAGGGGATATTATAATGTTTCCCACAAATGTTGGGGAAATATATAATCATAGGGGCTACAGCACTTTATTATGAGAAATATAATTAAAATTATCTAGTGCAATCGTTGCCCTTTTTCTGTGTGGAAAGGGGTTGCTGATTTGAAAATAAAATAGACATCAAGCATTTCCCCATGCTTGCTTTATATAACACCGAGGTTTTAAATAATACATCACTTTATTTAAAATCTATTTACATGGTAATTGCCACTGTATAATGTATGAAAGATCATTTCACTGAGTTTAAATCTGGTTTGCAATGTGGGCTTGACATATATTTTATTATTTAAAAAAAGCCTCTTAAATTACCCTTTGTGTATTTCTAAAATACAAGTAGCTATTTTTAGAAAAATAATCATGAACTCTAGCTGTTGCTAACCTGTTTTGTGATCCTTTGCTTTCTAGCTTCAGTTGCCTCTCTGAAATGCCATTTTGCTTCTTTAAAAAGGTGGGCAGCAACAGAAGATTTAAATGCCACGTAAGAGAATGTTATTTTTTAAATCCTATTTCAAATTTCTTACATGATAAAGCAGACTTTTAAAAGTCCTCTTTTATATATTTTATTATAAATACCAAAAAAACCCACATTTACTGTCGAGAATTTTTAAAGCATCATTAATTAATTCCTCATTAGTAGGCCCTGGGCACCCCCAGAAGGATAGACAACTGATGGCTACTCAGCAGTTTAATGCATTTATCTGTCTCCCCACACTGCTTTCTGTCTGTCCTCTTCTCCTCCGCCTTGCTCCTTTAGAAATGTCAGCACTCTTTAAGTATAGGGTTCTTTTAGTCTGTTGCTATCCCTGGCGTTGTCAAAGGTCCTATGAACTTCTTAAAGACCTGGCACATAGTAAGGACTAAATCAATATCTGTCCAGTAATTTCACCCCTATGATTGGCAGTCAGGGAGAGAAGATTATGCTCTGATTACATTCAGAGTAAATTTGAAAATGTATCTGTTATGGGGAGGACCCAGAGGTTAACTCAACTCAACTAATGATGATGTCACTTTTTGTGATGGGGTTTCCAGATTGCCTTATTTTACTCTGGAAGATGCAGTCCATGGACGTCTTCTAATTCCTTTCTGCCCTCACATCTTAGGTCATCTCATCTGAACTCCTGACGTTAAATGCCATCTATACACAGATGATTCCTAAATTTATGTATCTTCCCAGAGCACTTTCTAAACTTTGCTCTCTCCTCTGCCCAATAGTTTTCCCAGCAGCTTCACACGGATATCTAAAAGGTATCATGATGAAATTCATGGCACAGTAAAAAAGATATTAATATAAAGGCTATAATGTTTTTTTTTTTAATTGAGACATAGTTGACATAAAAGATCATATTAGTTTCAGGTATACAGTGTAATGACTTGATGTTTGTATATATTGTGACATGATTACCAAAATAAGTCTAGTTAATATCAGTCACCATGTGTAGTTACAAATTTTTTTCTTGTGATGGGAACATTTAGGATTTACTCTCTAAGCAGCTTTCAAGTGTGCATTACAGTATTATTACCTATAGCCAACATGCTGTATATTACATCTTATTTATTTTATAAGTGGAACTTTGTATCTTTTAACCACTTTTACCCATTTCACCCACTCCCACCCCTTGCTTCTGGCAACCATCAGTCTGTTCTTTGTATCTATGAGCTTGCTTTTTTTTTATTCCACACATAAGTGAGATCATAAGTCTTTCTCTTTCTGACTTACTTTGCTTAGCATAATGCCCTCAAGGTCCATCCATGTTGTTGCAGTAGCAGGATTTAATACATTTTTTGAAGTGTATTTATTTATTTTGAGAGAGAGAAAGAGAGCATGAGCTGGGGAGAGGCAGAGAGAGAGGAGAGAGAGTCCAAAGCAGGCTCCATGTTGTCAGTGCAGAGCCCATTTTGGGACTCAGTCTCATGAAGATCATGACCTGAGCCAAGACCAACAATGGGACGCTTAATGGACTGAGTGTTAAGCCAGGTGCCTCTCATATTTTTTATGGCTGAATAATATTCCATTGTGTGTGTGTGGTGAGGGGAGGGTGGGTGAGTGTGTGTATTACAATTTCTTTATTCATCCATCAATAAACATAGGTTATTTCCATATCTCAGCTATTATAAATAATACTGCAATGAGCATAGGGTTGCAGATAATTTTGTCAAGTCAGTGTTTTAATTTTCTTTTAATAAATACCCAGGAGTGGAATTGCAGAGTCACATGGTAGTACTATTTTCAAGTTTTTAAGGAAACTCTGCTGTTTTCCATAGTGGCTGCACCAATTTACTTTCCCATAATAGTGCATAAGGGTTTCCTTTTCTCCACATCTTCACCAACACTTATTATTTCTTGTCTTTTTGATAATAGCCATTCTGATAGGTATGAGGTGATATCTTATTGTGGTTTTGGTTTGCATAAAAAAATTTATATTGGCCCACATAACTGAAAGTATAGAAGTTGAGTGGATTTAGTACAGAAAACAGCAGAGCTCTAGGACTGTTTATGTGCATGTGTTCATGTGTGCATGCGTGTGTGTGTGTGTGTGTGTGTGTGTGTGTGGTTTTAAACTGATGGCAGAATAGCTGCTAGCAGTCACTAAGGTAAGGTAGTTCCATGTTCATACCTATCAGATGAGAAAAAGAGAGACAGAGAGAGACAGATTGACTGAGAAATGTTCCTTCCAGGAACATCTGGGCAAGGATTTTCTCATATGTCATTGGCCCACACTAGCTGAGACCAGTCCACATTTGCATTTTGCTCAGGTGTCAACCCCCTCCTATGTAGCCAATGTCCTACTGGGTAAGCCAACTCCAACCTCATCATGTCCTCCTACGTAATCCACGTCTCACTAGGTGAGACAACTCCAACTCCATTTCTAGAGGTGGGTTCATATTTGTTTGAGCCTATTGAGAAACATCCTTTTCTCTTCCAGTAAGTTGGTTATGAAATCCAGGCTAAGTCGGTTGGCATGTGACATCATCCTAGAAACTGGGGACATAGTTCATCATTACAAAAGGAAGAACATATTCCCTACTTTGTCTGAAGTACACAATGCATGGAAGTGAATGCCTCCAAGTAAATAAGAAGTCATGTTACCAGATTAGCTGTTGGAAGCCATTTTGTAATCCAGAAACAAGCTGTCCAGTGAACAAAGCCGGCCTCATCAGGAATATACTGCTAGGAGACTTGCTGGGAGATTATGTCAGAATTAGGCATTGATCCAGGTTTTCTGGGGCCTATAGATTTACCATTTTATGGGGGAGTGGGGTCTCGTTAAGAAAATTAATTTAATAATATGTGTACAAAATTAGGTGAAGGGTTGTAAAAGGGGTCCATACCAGTGATTTCCTCTAAAGCTTAAGCTTTATTAACTTCTCAATGAGTCCACCTCTCATGGTTACATTACTGAAAGTGTTACCTTCTTCCTTACCAACTCTGGACGCCTAGCTAATTGAGTAAATAAATTCTGTATTGTTGATTACAGATAAAATATCCTAACAGATGTAGGGATATGCATGAGACTACAGTGTTCAGAAATAACTCTTATACACATTGTTTATTATTATTGGTATATAGTAGTATACTATTATTCTTAATTTTCTAAGAAATTCATAATTATAAATTTCAGTATCTTGGAAGTAATTGCCTTTTAGTAGTAATACCTCACAGGATTTAAAAGTAGTTTAACTGAGTACCAATATAATATATTGGACAAGTGAAAGTTGGTCTACTTGAAGTCTTATTCTTGCAGTTTTGAATTCCCATGCTCTCTCCCTTTGATGTTTTAGGGAAATTCTTTGTTACCCCAAATAGTCTTTGAGCACAAATTGCTAACAACCAACCTTGTCCAATGCTTTCATTGTACACACAAGGAACCAGAAGTTTACAGATGTGAGTAGATTTGTCTCATAACTATTCAGCAGCAGATTAATGATGAAATCAAACTTTGTAACTCTTCAATTATCCTTTCACGATTCAGCATTGCCTCTTTGATGTAGTTAATTCCCTATGGATTTTTTTTTTCATACAGAGACCACATGTTGAATTTTTCACAAAGAATCATTTGGAAGTGAGTGATCTAGGGCTATCCAGGAGGTTCTGTCATCCTTAGTTGTTATATCCAAGTATGCTCTGGCCATTGCCGTCTTCCTGACAATGGGATTGTGGAGAATAAATCTAGAAGCAATTTCACTTTTTTTCCCATTATTTATTCTTTCAATATTTAACAATTCCATGCAATAATTCCTTACAGCTTATTTTTTTTATTGTGGCAAAAATGCTTAGCATGGTATCTATCCTCTTAATAAATTTTTAGGTGTAAAATACACTATTGTTAACTCTAGGCACAATGTTGTACAGCAGATCTCTGGTAACTCATTCATCTTGTATAATTGAAACTTTAAACCCATTGAACAACTCCCCTTTATCTTCTCAGACCATGGCCCCTGGCTACCATCATTCTACTCTCTGCTTTTATGACTTTGGTTTTTTTAGATATCGCATATAAATGGAATCATGCAGTATTTGTCCTTCTTGCTTATTTCACTTAGCACAGCATCTTTCTAGTTCATCTATATTCTCTCCTATGGCAGGATTTTCTTCTTTTTTTAAAGGTTGAATAATATTCTACTATCTATCTATCTATCTGACTATACTACGTATATATATTTATACATATAGAATTGAATATATATATTCTTTTGGGCATATATACTCAGAAGTACGATTGCTGGATCATATGGCATTTCTATTTTTAATTTTTTTGAAATCAGGAAAACGACTGATTGGCTTTATTATCGCAATCAATCCAACACAAAGGCTGTAAATGACTTTCTTTTGTGTGTTGTTTGAATGAGAATCCAAAAAAGTGTGCACATTGTGTTTAGTGGCTATTTCTAGGTTCTTTCACCTTCTCTCTTCTTCCATGCATTTTATTTTCTAAAAGAGAATTTGAAATGTCCTTTTTCCCCTTTCAACTTTATTGAGATGTAATTGACATACACCATTATAAAAGGTTAAGGTGTACAGCATAGTGACTTGACTTCCATATGTTGTGAAATGGTTATCTGTATTTGATTTTTTAATGAATCTCCATACTGTCTTCTATACAGGCTGCATCACTTTACATTCCCACCAACAGTATACAAAGGTTCCAGTTTCTCCACAACCTCGCCAACACCTTTTTTTTTTTTAATAATAGCAGTACTAATAACAGATGTAATGTGATGTCTTGTTGTAGTTATAATTTTAAATTTCTTTTCTTAAATGAAAGCTTATTTCCATTACATTAAAAATCTTTTCTTCCCCATTTATAAAAAGCTCAAATTGAAAAAAAAAAAAAGCTCAGTGTGACATGTTCTAGAATGGTGTTTGTTACTGTTTGTAAAATAATAACGGCAAAAACTAAATCAAAAATTCATTAGTAGTCAATATATAATAATTTTCCTCAGGGTAGGATGATGATACTGTGGGCTCTCTCTGTATCTATAATCTAGATTCAACATAGGTTATATTAAAACTGAACTACAGCAAGTAATACTTTTTTAAAGGTTATGTCGGTCATATCCAAGAACTAAAATGAAATATACAACTAAATAAACAAGCTAGCTTGTTTGTTATGTTCCATCTTTATTTTTGTGTTTTGGAGTCAGATTTTGTATTTCTGAATTAATTCCTAAATTTGCTTTCTGGTTTGATATCCAGCATTCAGTGAATAAAGAAGACGTGTGATGGGATGGTCTATAAGAATGCTCAAAGTATACCTTTTTATAGATGAGTAATTTGAGGCAAAAAGAAGCAAAATGACTTACTTGCCTGCCATAAAACAATGACTCAGGTTCATAGCAGGAATAGAATAGGAGTTCTGGATTTAAGGCTGCTCAATTTTACTCCAAGAAATTATTCTTTTCTCAGTTCTTTCTTTAGTAATGTGCAATATACATTGACAGTTGAGAGAATTTATTTTTGATTTTATTCCTCTTCCGTATGTATTTCACTGCCTAATTATCATGTAAAGATTGCTCTTCAAGATTTTACCAACCTTCACTTGTCTTACAGCTGCTAATTTCCTAAGTTTGCTTTCACATGTGAGAAGTTTTCTCTGCATTTTTGCTGCTGTAATCACTTTTCTTTGTCAATCTTATGATCCTATATATAAATGAACATAAATATGGGCCATAAATGCAGATTGAGGGCTTTACATCCCCTCTGTTTTGTTATTCATTCCTGCGTTTAAAAAGAATGAATTTTTTTCCTATTTCATAAATTTCTATTTACATTTGTGGGGATATTGACAATGACAGTTATATGTTTAGGAGCACAAAATGATGTTAAGCAGTTCTATCCTTGTCATTTTCAAAGTGTTTTAAAACTTCTGTTTTTGGGGACATGAATATACATTATTGTGACTCAATGGAAACAATACTGTCACATTAAGAAAACTGCCAAGTAGGAAACAAAAACTCTAAAGGTATCACCATCACAATAATTGTTTCAAAAAAAAACTTTAAAAAAATTATCCAAAATTAGGCCATTTTAATTTTGTGGGTAAAAGGCAAAATACATAACTTGGGTCAAAAGCCTACAAAATCCCAAGTATAGGAAATGACAGCAATGTTGCTTAACAGTAACTGTTTCACAATCTTCATGTGATGATCAAAGGATGTAAAATTTCAAAGGATTTGGTATGTACAGAGCACATAACATATTGTAGCTCCCCAATAAATAATGCTTATTTATCCCTTTCCCTTTTTTCCTCTTGTTCAGGAAGGTTGTAGAGAAACTTTCTTTTGCTCTTATAAAAGAGATATATGTTCATTGTGTAAACTTTGAAATACAGAAAACTTAAGAAAATATGAAAATCCATACACTCATACCAACTAAAGATAAAAACTTATAATAATTTTGTGCATCCTTTCTGTCTTCTATGCTTACATAAATATTTTCTATTTTCACAATATTAAGATCATTTTTTTCAGTTCTAATTTGCATGATGTAAATTTTTAAAGGATCAAGAACTGATGTCAACCTCACAAGAGAAATGTTAGGTGAAAGGAGACAATAAAAGAGTTCAAGAAAAGACTTGAGCTTAGAATTTCACTTCTACTAACATATCATATAAATATGAAAATGTAAAAAAGAATCTTAGGAATAAAATGCTCATAACACTGACTTACTCAGACACAGGATTTCAAAGTGCTGCTGAAGGAAGCATTTCCATGAAAAAAGAAATGACCAGTGTGATTGGAAGTGAATAAGTTGGTTTGGCTTATTGCTATTTGCAAGGATAATTTTAAATTTTTAAAAAATGTTTATTTATTTTGAGGGAGAGAATGACAGAGTGCAAGCGGGGAGGGGCAGACAGGGAGATACAGAATCTGAAGAAGGCTCCAGGCTCCCAGCCCTACGCAGAGCTCGAACTCAGGAACCACGAGATCATGACCTGAGCCGAAGTCGGAGACTTAACCGACTGAGCCTCCCAGGCACCCCTGCAAGGATAATTTTTAAACTGTATTTCTCAAACACCTAGAAATGAAATTCTAACCCAGCAGTTCTCAACTATTTTGACCACAGTACTCATTTACATTCTTAAAAATTGCTAAGCATGCCAAAGATTTTTTGTTTATGTGGGTTATGTCCATCAATATTTAACATGTTAAAAATTGAAACAAAAATGTAAACTATTTAATTATTAAAATGAACAATAATAAATTCATTGCACATTAACATAAATGGCAGATCTTTTATGAAAAAATTCTAAAACAAAACTAATTTGGGATTGGCATTGTTTTATGTTTTTGCAAATCTCTTTAACGTGTACATTTTTAGGAAACAGCTAGATTCTCATCTGTGCTTCTTCATTTAGTCTGTTGTGATACAACAGACGTGAGTTCTGTAAAAATCCACTGTGTACTCATGAAAGAAGCAGAGTGAAAAAAGCAAATGAATACTTAGTGTTATTGTGAAAATAATTTTGATCTTGCGGATGTTTTCAAAGTGTATTGGGAAGCCCCAAAAAGACTGTAGGAAGGGTGCTAAGGTAGGAGGAGAGCAGAGGGAGGAGAGAGTATGCTTAGCTACTTATTTTATCTAGAAGAAGGAAACCCTAGATATGAAGCAACTTCAGAAATGGATGGGCAGGGCACCTGGGTGGCTCAGTTGGTTACGCATCCAACTCTTGATTTTGGCTCAGGTCCTGATCTCATGGTTCCTGAGATCCAGCCCTGCGTCAGGCTCTGTCCTACAGTGTGGAGCCTGCTTGGGATTCCCCCCTCCCTCTCTCTCTCCCCGTCTTGGCTCATGCTCTCTCTCTCTCTAAAATAAATAAATAAACTTTAAGAAAAAAAAACAGTGAGCAACAAAAGGCCAATTGATAAACATCATTATTAAGCTTGAACTGATATACACACACACACACACACACACACACACATACACACTATACACACACACACACACACAATTTTACAGCCTTTAAATGTGTCATCTTTTAGAGAAACTGCATAACCCCTTTAGTAAAGAAATATATATATCGATTTATTTAAATATATGTATCAGAAAACAAAAGAATTTTAATGAATGAGCTAAGCATTTAACTCAAGAAGCTGGAAAATAAAAATTAAAAAAAGAAATGAAATAAAAAATTAAGGCAGAAGTGAATGAATTTCAGAAACAAAAAGCAGTGAAAATGAGAGCAAAAACCAAAAGGCTGGCTCTCTGAAAAGATTAAGAAGATAGACAAGTCTTAAATGATATCAATAAAAATAAGCAAATATGTAAATAAGCAGCACATATAGAATAAAACTGGAAAATAACTGAAGCTATATAAGACATTGAAATCATTGAAAAATGTTATAAACAATCATAAGCAAATATATTTGAAGATCTGATGAAATGTAGAAAATAGGCATGGAGCAGAAGTCCATAAAAAATGGAAATATTTATCTACTTCTGCCCTTATGTTCACTTATGATCCCTTTTCCCTAAAACCTCCAATCTAGATGAATTTACTTGTGAGTTCTATCAAAATTTCAGGAAGTACATAATCTTATTTCATATAATACAAAGAAAGAAAAAACACTGCTCAATTCAAAGAAAAAACAGGGTACAAAAAACCCGTTATTGGCTGATTTTAATTATGAACACATTTGGAAAAATCCTACACGATATTGGCATTTGAATCTAACAATGGTTCAAAAACGTATGTCATAAATAAGTAGAGATTGTATTGTATTCAGTCAGAAGAACTCGCTTAGGTATTAAACACCTTTTGAACTAAAGGGGGAAAATGGCATGAAATTTTCGATATATGGAGGCAAAGCATTTGATAAATCCAATACATTTTTATAAAAAAAGAAAATGAGAACATGAAGGTTATTGCTTAACTAGATTATAGCTAATGGGTAGTAACCCCTCAAATCAACAGCAACTATTACATTTAATGAATTATGGTAAGATGCATCCCCTCTATTGTGGTCATTAAGTCAAGGATGCCACTTATATATGACCTCTTGCCAACTGAGTAAGACCAAAAATACACTTATAAAGATTTGAAAGAGATAAGTTTGTCACGTTTTTCAAATAATATGGGTAAAGCATTCCTGTAAAACACCAACATCCACCTATAAAATATAATCAAAACTAGGATACATGAGCAATAGGATTCAAAATGTAACTATCAATTAATCTAACAAAGAATTCACAGCACATTTATAGAGAAAATATTAGACCTCTCCTAAATAGAATACAAGAGCAGGTATGAATAAATAGAAAAATATACTAGGTTAATGAATGATAAAGCAACATTGTAAAAGCCGAATTAATATTTACATTTTATGGAATGCCGTTCAAACTTCAAGTAGAAAATTTGGGGGGATATGACAAATTGATTCTAATCCTTTGTGAACTTATAAAAGTTCATGGAAAGTTATGGTAATTTTGAAAAAAGAATAGCAGGGAAATGAGATTTACCTTTCCAGAAATTAAATCATATTATAAAGATAAATAATTACCAGATTAGTGGAACAAACCCTATGTGATCATAACATATTATTCTTTTTACACACTCATTTTTAAAATGTTATTCTTTTCTTCAGAGTTGTAGCATTTGTATTCTATATTTTTGCACCATCTTTAAAAGATACTGCTATCAAACTTATATGGGTCAAATAAATTAAATTTGAGATTTCCCTCCCTAAATACTGGATTTTTTAAAAGTAATCTCTATGCCCAATGTGGGGCCTTAACGCATGACCCAGAGAACAAAAGTCACAGGCCCTACCTACCAAGCCAGCCAGGTGTCCCAAATATCAGAATATTTTTAAAAACTTTGAAATGATCTATTCTTCAGAAGTTTAGAATCAGGTGTAAAATCAACTTGCCTGAATGTCCTTTTTAATGATAGATTTTAAGTCATATTTCCAATTACGTTGGTAGTAATAAGTTTATTTAGATGTTCGACCTTAAATTTTGTTAGGTATCCTGTAATTCCCCTAGATTTTCAAATTTGGTGACATAGAATTACATGTGTAATAAAGTTATAATTGTTGAAATCACTTATGTCTGTTAGTTATTTCACAATTGTCATTTCTAATTTTACATATAATGGCTTTGTATTTTTTCTGACTCAGACTTGTAAGACTTTTAAAAATCTTTGCAAATAATCTGCTTTTTTGAATCTCTTTATTCATAACTTTTGAGTTTTTAATTTAATTAATTTAAGCTCTTAACTACATTTTACCCATATTAATTTATTTTTTCTCATTTCTTGTGTTTCCTCTTGCCTTTAATTTTCTCCGTGAGTATTAATAGTTCCTTCAAAAATTCTTTCTTCGATAATAGCTAAAGCATTTAAGGATATAAATAGTTGTAATCTATATATCTGTATCTTTATCTAATCTCCTGTACAACTTTTGATGTCTCCCATTTACTTTCATAAGGAGTGTTTTCCTTTTGTTTGCCTTTTAGATAGCTTTTTAATTTCAGTTTTTGCTTTCCTTTAAAAAAACTGATTAAATATTTCAGTTACCTTATGATTTATTTCTAATTTTATTAGATCAGAGTGATCATTTATACTATAAGGCATTCTATGTAAGTCTCAAATATTTTGGTAGAATTTATTCATTTACATATTCAACAAATAATATGAAGAAATGACACTTAAAGTAAGATTTGGGGCACCTGGGTGGCTCAGTTAAACTTCCGACTCTTGATTTTGGTTCAGGTCATAATCTCATGTTTCCTGACATCAAGACCTGTGTCAGGCTTTGTGCTGGTAGCGCGGAGCCTCCTTAGGATTCTTTCCCTCTTTCTCTGCCCCTCTGGTGCTCAAGCACATGCTCTCTCTCACTCCCTCCCTCCCCCTAAAAGTAAATAAATACACTTAAAAATAAAAGACTATTTGGGGGCAGGATTATGGAAGGGAGACCCAGGTGAGTGCAGAGGAAGAGCATTTCACTTAAACGTATCAATATCACAAAAGTGAAAAGTACGAAGGAACACCACATGTTCAGGACCCAGAGGTAAAGAGGAATTTTTGAAGCATAAAGTGAGAGATCAGAAGAGTTAGGCAAGGTGAGACCACCTAGAAAATAATGATTTTTTGAAAATAACTTCCCTAAATTTTTCATTGTCTTAGAGGCTCACATTGTGTGGACGATCTGGAAGACATGCTAAGGTGCTTAGAGTGGGGTCTTCAAAGACCTCTTCTCCTGCAACCTAGGAGGGTGCGTTAGTTTCCCAGGCCTGCCGTAACAGAGTACCACACACTGGCTTAGAATACCATAAATTGATTTTCTCACAGTTCTGGAGACTACAAGTCTGAAATCCAGATGTTGACAGGGCCATGCTTCCTCTGAACCTGCAGAGGGTAATCCTTGCTTGCCTCTCCCTACCTCCTGCTGGCTGCTTGCAGTCCTTGGCATTCTTTGGCTTGCAAAACTCCAGTCTCTGCCTTTGTTGTCACATGGGATTCTCCCTGTGTATCTATCTGTCTTCACATAGCTGTCTTTTTTAAATTTTATTTTTGTTTCAGTATAATTAACATACAGTGTTATACTAGTTTCAGGTTTACAATATAGCGATTCAAGAATTTTATACACTACTCAGTGCTCATCACAATAAATGTGCTCTTCATTATCTTTACCAGTTTCACATATCACCTCCCCACTTCCCCTCTGGCAACTACCAGTTTTCTATATTTAAAGAGTCTGGTTTTGCGTTTGTCTCTTTTTTCTTTGTTCGTTTGTCTTGTTTTTTAAATTCTACATATAAGTGAAAGAACATGGTATTTGTCTTTCTCTGGCTGGCTAATTCACTTAGTATTATACCCTCTAGATCCATCCATGTTGTTGCAAATGGAAAGATTTCATTCTTTTTCATGGCTTAGTAATATTCCATTATATAGATTGATTCCATTATATAGATAGATAGATAGATAGATAGATAGATAGATAGATAGATATAGATACATATATGACTCTATTTTATATATATATATTATATATATATTATATATATAATATATATTATATATATATATAACATCTTCTTTATCCGTTTATCTATTGATGGACATTTGGGTTATTTCCACAGTGCTTTATTCTTTAAAGGACATCAATCATATTGTATTAGGGCCCTGCCCTACTCCATTGTGACCTCATCTTAACTAATTATATCAATGACCCTATTTCCAAATAAGGTCACATTCTGTGATATTGGAAGTTAGGACTTCAACATATCTTTTTGTAGGAAGACACAATTCAACTCATGACAAAGGCACAATTCAATTTTTTAGGTACTTGTAAGCAAATACACTGATTTTATTATAGGTACTATTGCATCTTTGGGCCATTAACTCAATTTTAATGAATACCTACAATAACAATCTAGCCCACTATGCATCCACAGGCACATCAACCCAGCCTTTGTGTTTGCCATGTTCCTTTAGAAATTCCTGTCCTGGGATCCTAAGAAAAAAATCATTTGGTATCATGTCCTTGATATGTTTCGCTTTCATGCTTGGATTTTGAGAATAGGACTTCAGAGTTACAAAAAAAAAGATCATGTTTTTGAGCTCAGAATCCTATCTAGTGATTGATTGTCCACCATAGAAGTTGTTTCTGAACTTTTTGATTGTGCATACTTTTGTTCACATTGAATTTGTTCATGGCTCCCCAGTTAACATAGTGGAGATTTTAGGATTCAGTCATTAAAGAAATAACTCAAGGCCATCCAGGAGTACACAGTCTAAATGTTGGAAACCACTATTTTATATTATTCTATTTTTTTTATTAAATATAATTTTTTGTCAAATTGGTTTCCATACAACAGATTCCCATACCAACAGGTGCCCTCCTCAATGCCCATCACCCACTTTCCCCTCTACCCCCCACCCTCCATCAACCTTCAGTTTGTTCTCAGTATTTAAGAGTCTTTTATGGTTTGCCTCCCTCTCTCTCTGTAACTTTTTCCCCCTTCCCTTCCCCCATGGTCTTCTGTTAAGTTTCTCAGGATCCACATATGAGTGAATACATATGGTATCTGTCTTTCTCTGCCTGACTTATTTCACTTAGCATAATACCCTCCAGTTCCATCCACGTTGCTACAAATGGCCAGATTTCATTCCTTCTCATTGCCACATAGTATTCCATTGTATATATAAACCACATCTTCTTTATCTATTCGTCAGTTGATGGACATTTAGGCTCTTTTCATAATTCGGCTATTGTTGAAAGTGCTGCTATAAACATTGGGGTTCATGTGCCCCTATGCATCTGCACTCCTGTATCCCTTAAGTAAATTGCTAGCAGTGCTATTGCTGGGTCATAGGGTAGATCTATTTTTAATTTTTTGAGGAACCTCCACACTATTTTCCAGAGCGGCTGCACCAGTTTGCATTCCCTCCAACAGTGCAAGAGGGTTCCTGTTTCTCCACAACCTCGCCAGCATCTATAGTCTCCTGATTTGTTCATTTTAGCCACTCTAACAAGCGTGGAAACCACTGTTTTAGAATAACCTTCAAAACTCTCTGAATAGCTTTATCTGTCTAAAAAGTCGTCTCATTGGCAGTAGATGCATACCCAAGTATCAAAAAGTAGGGTTGTTGAAATTCACTGTCATTGCAATTCCTAGTGAAACATCTCTTCTCTAGACTCTTTCAGATTTTTATTTCTTTTTATTCCCTTCCCTTGCAGGTTTTCCCCCCATATTGTTTTTTTTTATGTTTATGTTTGAGAGAGACAGAGAAAGTGCAGGCAAAGAGCAAAGAGAGAGGGAGACAGAGGATCTGAAGTGGGCTCCTTGCTGACAGCAGAGAGCCCAACGTGGGACTCAAACTCAAGAGCCATGAGATCATGACCTGAGCTGAAGTAGGATGTCCAACTGACTGAGCCACCCAGGCGTCCCTCCCTGTGAGTTGTGTGTTTTCTCCTTCATATACTTGCATTTTGTTTCCACGACTTATCTCCTAACTGACTTCTCCAATAAGGTGACAGAAATGACTCTTGTAAACCTGTCCAATAGATACTAGCATGGCCCGAAATATTCCATTCTGCTTTCTTTTTTGAATCTAAACTTAATATCTGAACCTTCCTACATGCAATGCATGGGAACTTCTCTTTTGGTAACACACATTTTGGATTAGTTCCCTGGATTTTCAAATTATCTACTCTGAGAAATGTACCTTTGTTAAAGTAGTGATAAGTCGTGTTCTTGATTCCAAGGGGCAATAGGTGGATATAACCAAGTTCTCCTGGGTAAGGTGATCAATTAGTTAGTTGACAAGTAATGTATGCCTCAGATGAGGTAAAATAGGAGATATCTCTGGAGGCAGAATGTGTCTTTTGGTATCTTTCCATCTAGTCTACTAACATGTAAAACCTATGTATTGACATTGTGATATTTAATATGGATTTTCAAGTATACATTTACTAAATCGTACATGGACAAAATGGAGTTAGATGGGTGAGGAACTTGATAACTTATTTAGAATCAGATGATTGACACATTCCCCTGTAAATATTTTTATATAAATTATAATTTTGTAAGCTATAAGTGTTTTTATTTTTTAAGTTTTAATTTAAATTCCATTTAGTTAACATACAGTGCAATATTAGTTTCAGGTGTAGAATTCAGTGATTCAGCACTTTCATACACCACCCAGGGCTCATCACAAGCGCGCTCCTTAATCCCCATCATCTATTTCACCCATCACCTCAAACAGTTCCCTTCTAGTAGCCATCAGTTTGTTCTCTATAGTGAAGAGTCTGTTTCTTGGTTTGCTTCTCTCTTTTTTCACCCGATGATTATTTGTTTTGTTTCTTAAATTTCACATATGAGTGAACTCATATGACATTTGTCTTTCTCTGGCTTATTTCACTTAGCATAATATTCTCTAGCTCCATCTATGTTGTTGCAAATGGCAAGATTTCGTTCATTTTTATGACTGAGTAATATTCCATTGTGGGAATATATATATATATATATATGTATATATATATATGTATATATATTCATATCAGACTATCTTTATCCATTCATCTGTTGATGGACATTTGGGCTCTTATATTATAAAATTTTTAATTATTATTATTTTTAAAGGGCTGTTTTTTCTTCTCAAAACAGTGCTTTAAAAAGTGACCCACCTATAAAGTTATTCTAATATATATGAATTCTTCTAAAGTAACATTTAGTTGTTAACCATTGGACAGTTAATACCCAAATCTGTGTGAACCAGTCTCTTCCGAATTGTCATCAGTGTAGTGCATTAGAATCTGGTGCTTTAAAAGTTTTTGAAAACAACTTTGATATAAAAGAATCACTTCATATATGTACAAGTATGGATAATTCACCTTTCATGGATCATTAGAAATACAGAACTAATGTTTAGGTAGATCTGCATGGTTTTTAGTGAGATGACAAGTCCTTGAAATGAAATTAAGTCTGCAATATTATTCAAATTCATTTTGGGATTTCCTCTTGGCAGAAATTACCAGATGACGGCAAATCCAAGAAAACAGTATGGGAACAGAAAATCCATACATTAACCTATCTTTATTTGGGTGTTTCTTAGACAACCATTGTGATTCAAGTAAATGAGCAGTCAAGACTACTGGGCCATTCCACATTATTACACCAAGAGTACAATGAGGAGAGCTGAGATGCATTAGTCTCAATGCTGACATGTGGTGACAATCTATAAGCCTAGGTTTTGAAAGATTAGTGTCACAACAAAGAAATTTTATTCTGTTTCACTTCACTTTTTCAAGTTCAATAAAAAATATAGAATGATGATTTGGAAAGAACCTATAGGGTTTTTTACAAGGTAATAAAAAAGACATTTGTTCTTGAAATCCCCATCTGATTTTTCAGAATCTACTCAAACTAAATGATGAGGATATGACGAAGAATATGGTGTCTTTTGAAAACTCATTTGTGAAAATGTGAGCCCCCTTCAGTGTGACTGCTTCTCTATTCATTTGAGTTTTTGTTGCCTTATGGTGTTCATATCTTTTTCTAAGCTGGTAAAATATGGTTGCTGTGGATGAAGTAATAATAATCAACAGAAATTTACACTATTTTAAAAAATTAGTTATAAAGTAATTTAAAGATTATATTTGTCTTGATATTATGAAAAAGAAAAGCTGTAAGGTATTCTCTTCCAATGAGATCATTGTGGATTTGTTGAACATGTAGTTAATTTGTATTAAAAATGAATTGATTTCATAACTTTCAGGTGAAAATATTACCTTAAAATACTTCATTTTGACAACCAGAAGTTGGATTTATTTTGATATGGTGCCTTTACTTTCTAAATTTTTTGAGAGAGATAAAGAGAGAGAAAGCAGAGGAGGGGAAGAGGGAAAAGGAGGGAGAGAATTTTAAGCAGGCTCCATGGTCCGCGCAGAGCCTGATGAGAGGCTCAGTCTCACAACTGTGAGATCATGATCTGAGCCGAAATCAAGAGTCAGACACTTAACCAACTGAACCATCCAGGCGTCCCTATTTTGATCTCTATTTGGGATAATCTGCTATATTCCACTTTTGAGTAATTGAAAGTCTTGATTTAGAAACGGGTATATAGTCTGGTTTACACCCAAAGGATTGCACCCAAAGAAAAAGTATGGGAACTGTCTGTACTCACTGAAATATGCTCTATTTATGCCAATCACCGTTAATTTAACAATTATTTACTGAGTGCACGCTCTGTGCCAGGTTCTTTTCTATGTTCTGTGTAATCAGTACTGACCAAGACAGGTAAGATCCCTGACTTCATGGAATTTAAATTCTAGAAGGGCCTGGGTTGTGGTGGTGAGTGTGGTTTGGGAAGGCATAAAATAAAAATTAATAAACATAAAATTACTTAAAGAATTAATCAAGAAAAGGAGATAAGTGTTTTGAAGGCAAAAAAACAAGGTGACTGACTAGATACCCTATTTTCTATAGGATAGAGAATTATAATGATAGTTAACATTTGTTGGACATTTACATTGTACCATGTAGCTCTCTGTTGACTATTTACATAAAGTAGGCTATTTCAGCAATATTTCATTGGGTTGTTTTGTCCCTACCTCGCCATTCCCCTTGCTCAACTGGATGTCACCTTTCTTTATTCCCCTGCTGCTACCATCTTTGATTGTACCTGGATGTACAATAGAAAAAGAGCAAGCAGAAGGATTTTCTTTCTAGGTGCAATATGTAGAACTTGGCATGTGTGTATATATAAGTACATTATATATATATATGTATATATATGTATATATATATAATGTATATATATAATGTGTGTGTGTGTATATATATATATATATATATATATATATATATATAAAATACTGACTAAAAAAAATCAAGTTACCCTGACATACATTTTTTTACTCTGTGCCAAAAATGTTTTCAGAGAAAATCTCATTTACATACTCAGACTTTGTTTTGTCACTCATTTGTATAAGTGTACTTTCTTACAGCATGGGCCCCTGTGTTTTGGAAGTGTCACACACACAAAAAGACTGTACAAAAAGACATGTTTTTCCCTTTTCTGTTACTTTGACCTCTGCCCCATCTTTCTAATGCTTACTAATTTATGAAACTGGCTTCCTCAGTGCAGTTTTGTTTTGTGTGTCCAATGAATTACAAACTTTACTAAAAAATACAAAACAAAACAAAAGAAACAATGAAGATGGGGCTTGAACCTATGTAGGTTGAACAGAGGCAGTGTTACCACTATTCTATATTTGAGACAATTAGATGTTCCCTCACAGATAGATGAGGTATAGAGTATGGAAAGGGATAAACTATAGACAGAGGGAACAAAGACCTTAAGTCAAGAAGGATAATTATGTGTTTGCAGAATGTAAAGTAATTTGGACTGGATTACAGTGAGTAATTGAAAATATCATATGACAATTACTTTGAGAAGCACATTGGGATAGATCATATAGGGCATTATGAATCCTGGTAGGAGGTTTGTATTTTATTGTAAGAGCAATGCAAGTAAATTAAAGGACATTAAAATAAAGGAGATAAATGATTTGACTTACATTAACAAAGTCTATTTACTGTATGGAGAATGAAGGGGAGTGGGGTATGGAAGTAAGAACAGTTGAAAAGTTATTATGGTAGTGAAGGAATCAAATCAAGGCTGCTTGAATTAGGGAAGTGGTAGTGAAAATGGAGAGAAAGGGATCATTCAAGATATATTTTGGATAGGAGCTCAATAATTATTGACAGGTTGCTTGTGTAAGAATGAAGAAAACGGACATCAAATTCCATTTTGAATATATTGCTTTTGAGACGTATGATGTTTGAATGGAGATATCATATAGGTAGGTGGAGTCTAAAGCTTGGGGAAAGAGGTCTGAGCTGATGATATCTTTTTGGAATGAGCAGCATACAGTTAGTACTTAAAGCTATGGGCCTCAGTATTTTCTAGAGCAGTGTTCCACAATCCTGATTGTACCTTGGAATCATCTGGGAAACTTTTAAAAAATACAGACACCATGTTCTGCCTGAGGCCAATTAAATTAGAATCTTTGGAGGGGTATCCCCTGTATCATATTTTTAAAGAGCTTTATAAGTGAATTGAGAGGACAGTCAGGCTTGAAAAACACTGGTCTAGGAAGAGAGCATAGATAGGACTGTACTATCTGAACAACTCCATGATGTGGAGGTGGAGAAGAGGTGAAAACAGAAAAGGAGGCTGAAGAGTAAACAATGAGATAAAGCTAGACTGTGGAATCCACAGAGTGAAGTGTTTTGAGAAGAATAGACCTATTTCAAGAAGGTCAGCAGAGTCCAGGGATACAAAGATGAGGACCTTTGAGGAAAGCAGTATGGAAGCTGTTAGAAGCCTTGAAAAATGTAGTTTTGATGAGCTGGTGAGATGGGTGATGATCAAGTGGAAACAACCAAAACCACAGAGCATGTGAAAAGTTTTTATGTGAAGAACAGAGGAAAAGCCATTGGAGGAGGATGTAGGAAAGGAAATCCTTTCTTTTTCCTTAGAGAGATTGACCTTGAGAAGACAGAAGAGATGCCACGCAGTGCTCAAATGCAAATGATGGCTTTTGATGGGAGGAGGGATATTACTACCTTGTAAAAAGAGTGGAGACACTGAGATGTTGGTCAACTCACAGGATGAAAGAGTTACTGTCTGATTGCTTCTCTTTCATTCATGAAGTAAGAGGCAACTTGAGCAGCTGAAAGTGGGGTGGCATGTGAGAGTAGGGGTTTGAAGAGAGAGAAGGAGCTGTAAACTGGCCACTTTGGAAAGTGAGAAAGTACACTTCCTTTCAGTGCCCTTTCTCAGGTTGTTGTTATGAATTTTAAGTGGGAATGGTCAGCAAGGCTGTGTAGATTTTATTTTTCCCAGAAATATTAAGCTGCTTGGGTGAAAATAGTTGAATGTTTGAGACTTGCCAAGTGGGAGTAATTATAGGAGTGAGGGAGTGTAAGGGAGTTGGGAGTATTTTTTTAAGGAAGTGATTATAATAACGAACTGTAGAAAATGTTCTGCGTAAGGAGCAATGTTTGGATGGGACTTGGCTTTCCTTTTATTCTTTCTGAAGTAGCAATTACATTTTATCCTGGTTGGAGTACAGAAAAGGTCATATTAAGGTTTATTACAAAATACTTTCTCATTTCTTGGAATGGGGTTGAAAAGGAAGAAACCAGCACTAGACTGTGTCCATGATTCATAAAGATAAGAGACAGATTATACCCTCTGGGAAGAGCGGCTACTCAAGATCTAAGGAAGTCTAAGGAAGAATGTACCCAGGGGTAGCTGATCCAGATGTGAAGGCCAGAAGTGCCCCAGCATGTCATAATCATGTGATGTGTAATTCTTTCACTTTTTCTGAGCTCTCTTTCTGCTGTAGAGGAAGAAATTTTTTTTTTCCTCTACCCATATTAGGTTCATTGGCTGTGGCTTGAAAATTAGATTGAAAAGAGACAGATTAACAAGACAAGAACAAACAAAAGTTTTTTAAAGCTCACATCACAGATACACATGGGAATACTCAGTGATGAGTAACTCAAAGGGCTTGCTAGAACTTGAGTTTATATAACAGCTCAGCAAAGAACAATAATTTTGTATTGAGATGACAAGACAAATGAAAATGACTTTGAGCTTCTAAGAGTGGCAGATTGTAGCAAGGCAAATATATGAGAAAACTCTTGGTAGATACGGGCTAATTTACACAAGGTTTGTGATGCCCATCCCTCAATGGTGTCTCTGGGATGACAATGGTCTAGACTTGTCTCTGATAATTAACTTCTGTCCTTCCTGATAGAGAGAGGAGAAGGAACACATTTACAAATTTATGTCCTGCTTTTAGGCATATATGAGGAAAGCAGGGAGGTTTTCTTAAATGTGCTTCTTCTCAGGTGTCTTTAGCTCAAGATCATCAATATGCCAAAGTGGCGTAATTTGGAATGGCATATTCTGCCACCCTTCACTGCCAAGTTTCCATCAACTGCTGTCCCTGACAGTAATAAGTTCAAGAGACATATTGGTGCTTACTTTTAGGAAAGAAAAAAGGGCCCCAAATAACCCAAGATATATTAAGATATGAGCTTTTACAGCATTGGAGCAACTTTTGATCCTATTAATTATTGAGATTTTGGTAGTTCTGCAGAGAAAACAAATGAATTTTGATTGTAAAATTTGATAAATATCAATTTTATTTCAAATTATATCATGGTATCCTATTTTAATGTATGAAATCATTACGGTGCCACCACTTATGTGTTTTGTTATAAATACCATGTGAAATTTTCATATAACTGTATCACATGGGTGAGAATATGGGGTGGCCCCACCACGGCACCTGTAATCTTGCTGTTTCTTTCCCAACCGATGAGCCACAGAGGTCACTTCTCTCCTGTGTGTCTAGGAGCCTTTCTCCCCAGGACCCATGAAAGTGTGATATTTGAATAAATGGATAAATATGAAAAGCCAGTTCTACCAGTGTTTATGACCCTAGAAGAATTTTACTGCACCGTGAGCACGGGAGAATTATGAGCCAAAACCCTGGAAGTCTGTAATGGTGAAGTCTGAGTTGGGTTTCATGGCAGCAGTACAGAACTTGAACAGGTAAGTGATGTTTTCAGAGACAAATGATAACCGTGAAGCACTTATTCCTCAAATGGCCTAACTCTAGATGACTTAATAGTAGCAACCATATTGAAACCCTTATTCGATCCTTGCAAGAACTGTGTAAACGGGTTGAACATGTACAGTTATCTTTAACAATGGCAAGGCCCAGAGATGTCAAGGGGATTGGGTAGAGTCAAACCATCCAGAGTGTATTAAATAAAAGGAAGAGGAAGACAAGTGACAATGGCAGAAATTCTGAGCACAACACCGACATCCCTGAAGTTGATTCGTTTCAGCTGCAGATGAACACTCTATGATGTTATAAATGACACTATAAATTGCAGACCAGCTCGGGCTTCCATGAGACCCAGTTAGCAGAAACTGTCAGCTGACAATTCAGGAACATAACTGTGAATGAGAAAGATACCCTTGCCTACTTAATCTCCCCTAGTAAAGAGTAACGGGAGTAGAATGGACCAGAAATTGAAAGGCCACAAGCAGCTTGAGTGAAGGTAAAGCACATTTTAAAGTAATAAAGTATTATGCTTAATGGGCAGGTGATATCTGCAACAGTTAATCCCATAAAAAACTGTTAAAAATTTTACCAGTAGGTTCGAGAGCTCAGACTTCAGCCCAATGCTTTATTTGACAATCTGTATGCCTTCCACTATGCTACTGCCAAGTGTTGAGCTTTCCCTGAGCCCTGCACTCCAAGAAAACACTGACAGTTAAGACGTCCCTCACTCTTCTGTGTTCTGGGAAAGAGCTTAGTACAAAGAACCACCCTTCTGCATACAACCTAGATAAGACTCCCAGGTGCCCCCCTTGTTTACCTCTGGCAAGACCAGACACAGAGGATCGAAATTTCCATTCTTCATGTCCTAAATGATTAGCTGAACTGTTTGAAATTGCTGACAGATGGATAAATGCCTGCTAACTTGACATGAGCAAACTTCTTAGGCTTTTCTCCTTTGCCCAGACCACTGAACTTTGGCCTGTCCTTAAGCTTTAGCAAACACTGAATGCATAAGCCACTCACCTAGTGATTCCTCCCAGAGAATATACTGACCTCAAAGAAAAATATTTCCTGCTTAACTGCCCTATCATTCCACCTGCTTATCCCAAGTCCCCATGCTCAGTTCTTTCTAGACTTGTTTACTCCTCCCAATAAAAGAAAAACCATGTGCCTGACCTTTGAGGTGCTTACTGACCATGGAGTCAGTGTTCTCCCAATGGCAATAATTCCCCTCCTCCTTTTGCAATCATCTTTTTCTTTGAATAAAGTCTCTCTTTACCTACATCTCTACTTGTTTGCTATTTAACACCACATTGGTTTTCTGTTCTTAATTCAATTACTTCTTATAAATAGCATTTCTGGGGGTGCCTGGAGGGCTTAGTCAGTTAACCTTCGGATTCTTGATTTCAACTCAGGTCATGATCTCATGGTTTGTGAGTTCGAGCCTCGTGTGGGGCTCTGCACTCTCCCTGTCTCTCTGCCCTCCCCAGCTCACACGTGCATTGTCTCTCTCTCAAAGTAAATGAATAAACTTGAAAAAAATCTTTAAAAAAAGATACTCTCTTTCCCTCTCCATCTGCCCTTCGCCTGCTTGCATGCACTCTCTCTTTCTCCCTGTCTCTCTTTCTCTCTCCAAAAAAAAACAAAAACAAAAACAAAAACATTTATGATCACACCTTTCCTTCCCTTACATCTACATTTTTGCACCACTACATGAAGTGAGGAGTATAATAAAGGATATAATCTGGGTTGACATGAAGAAGGATATTCTATGTATCAGGACAGGAACCAGATATATAGAATAAAAATGTTTTTCTTAGAAAAGCTAGTACACACATTTTAGTACCATGTTTCAGCCAAGTTCATATCTCCATATTGAACATTATGGAGCTATCTTGGTCTTGTCTTACTCAGACACTGATATCTTAGGTAAGCCTTTAATTTACTTTTAGCCTAAACTTTAACCTAACATAATCTTACTTAAGTAAACCTGATCTCTTGATGAAGATTTATTGTTTTTTAAGTGCGTTCTTTGTTTCTCTCTTACCATGGCATAGAGAATACTAAAGATCTGACATTATTTGGTTCAGTGAAATACTGGTTGGGAGACCTGACAATGAATTGAGGAATATGTTCCATCCTAAAGAAATACTACTCCTTAGCATGTTTCTGCACAAGCAGTATGATACATGCAGAGCTAGCTTATAAGTACATACAACCATGATAAGATTTGAGGCAAGAAAAAAATTATACAAGGTTCTTCAGAGTCTGAAATCCTATTTAGTAATTTTGTTAAGTTCTGAAATTTGTGTTAATAGATTTTAATTTGAGACACGACTTCACATGTCTGTCCAGACAAGGCCTGGATACATTTATTGGGCAAAAGTTCGATGAAATAACTTGCATAGAAGAATCCTAGGACTTTTATAAAATATTTCTCCAGGCCACTCCACAAAGTAGAGAACTGATTTATTGTAAAGAATATATTTAAAAGAAATCTTTCTCGAAATGTTGAAAAGTATGCTTATCTTCCCTGGCAAATTTAAAGTTATAGTTTATTTGTAAAAAGTCACCATTCAGGGGTGCCTGCGTGGCTCAGTCGGTTAAGCGTCTGACTTCGGCTCAGGTCATGATCTCATGGTTCATGAGTTTGAGCCCCGCGTTGGGCTCTGTGCTGACAGCTCAGAGCCTGGAGCCTGCTTTGGATTCTGTGTCTCCCCCTCTCTCAGTCCCTCCCATGCTCATGCTCTGTCTCTCTCTGTCTCTCAATAAAAAATAAACGTTAAAAAAATTATTAAAAAAAAACCTTGGAAAAGTCACCATTCAGGTAGCCGCTTACATAATGCTATGTAATATTATATACATTAACATCACGTTTTCTTAAAATTTCAAATTGGTAGCAGCATTTTTAAATTGTGATAAAATACACATAACATAAATGTTACTACCTTTACCATTTTTAAGTGTAAACCTCAATAGTGTTAAGTATATTCCATATTATCATGTAACCATTCTCCAGACCTTTTTCCTCTTGCAAAACTGAAATGATATATCCATTAAGCAACAGCTCTTCATTTCTCCCTCCCCCTAGCTCCTGACAGCCATTATCTGACTTTTGGTTTCTGTGAGTTTGACTACTCTAGATAATTCATATAAGTAGAATCACAGTATTCGTCTTTTTGTGACTGGCTTCTTTCACTTAGCTTAATGTCCTCAAAGTTCATCCATGTGGTAGCCTGTATATGAATTTCCTTCCTTTTAAAGGATGAATAATATTCCATTGTATGTATATAGCATGTTTTGTTTATCCATCCGTCTGTCTATGGACATTTGGGTTGCTTCCATCTCTTGGCTATTGTGAATAATGCTACCGTGTAGATGGTATTATTTTCAACCAGACATGGTACGTTTCCCCAGGGCAATTGGTAACGTGTAGGAAGTTTTTGGATGTCACAATGACTTGAGAGCTACTGGCATTTACTACCCAACTGCCAAGGATGCTAAATATCATGCAATATTTAGATCACAGGTGATTCCTATTAAAGAACTGTCCTCAAAATGCCAATAGCACCCCCATTGAGAAATTCTAAATAACTCAAGTTTGTTAACATATTGAACTCAATTCTCCCAAGAATTTAATGAATTTCAAAGCCAGTATGTAGATGGCTTTCACTTAACGTTCCTGGTAGGACCCTGACCTATATACCTGGATCAAAGTTCTACTCCTTGTGGAGGAAAACTCTGTAGCAGAATGTTTTAGGGCCAGGCTTGAGTGCTTCTGTGTCTATATGATTTCTGTTAAACTAGTAGCAGATAATATGTGAGCAAAGGGAGAGCCATTAGAATACTTCCTGATTGGGTAAAATAACTTCTGCTCTATCCCTACCCATAAATACTGCAGCTTCAGACATGTGCAGGATCTGAAATAGTGCAAAAACAAAAGAAACAATAGTACTTGGGTATAGGACTGGGCAGTGGTGTATTTGTGCTGTTCATATGACACTCTATTTTGATGTAGTATTTTAAAAAAATAATTTATCAGCAGGAACATTTTTTCAAATAAGAACTCTTATGTGTAAATCTTATGATACTTATATCCGTAGTTGTCTTTTTTAGTTTATTTGTTTATTTTTGAAAGAGAGAGAGAGAGAGAGAGAGAGAGAGAGAGAGAGAGAGAGATTGAGAGAGGAGAGGAGACAGAGTGTGAGCCAGGTAGGGGCAGAGAGAAAGGGAAAGAGAATTCCAAGCAGGCTCCATCCTGTCAGCATGGAGCCTGATGCAGGGCTTGAGCTCACAAACAGGGAGATTATGACTCAATCTGAAATCAAGAGTTGCGTGCTTAACCAGCTGAGTTACCTAGGTGCTCCTCTTTAGTTTTCTTTATAGTTAAATTCCATATATGTAAATTTATAAACAAAAGAGTTTAGTTCTACCTGTTTTCAGAACTACTAAAATAAAATAATGTTCAGTGTATTAAGTCATGCTTCCTTCACTCAATATTATTTTCCTAAGATTAATCCTTCTTTTTTTAGATTTGTCAAGGAATTTTCATAATCTTTGAAAGCAGCCCTCCTTTTTATGATAGGTTTAATAAGTAGCACAGGGGATTAGGACCCAGTAGTGAATATATAATTCTTCTTTTTCACTCTAACTCCAATAAGTGGAGCATGATATATAAATCCAGTAAGGAAATTATCAAAAGCAAACAGGATTAGGAAGTTGCTGTAGAAAAAATATTGTTTCCATAGAAAACTATACATCTAGGCTCTTGGATTCTAGCTTTGTTCCTTACCTTTGAGCCATTTTACAACTTTTTGAGCTGTAGATAACTGACACACATGTAAATTTTGCCCTCTCTGATAGAGGTTTAATGAACAGCCCTTCCCTACCACACACACACACACACACACACACACACACACACACTCATGCTCACACACACTTTCTCTCTTCTACTCCTGGAAAAAGTTGCTTTGCCTCATTTTGCAAATTCTATTACACCGTACGGATTTGTGCATTTAGGCTTTTCTTTTGAGCTACATAGGACATCTGCCTGATTCCCTCATGTGAATAAGAGAAATCTTTACCACATGTTCATTTTTATATCTGTATGAAAGTCATGATTTTACCTTTTTCTGAACAGTAGCTTTTAACATTATCAAGCAAATACAAAGAATTAACTTTAATATTATGAGGAGAGGATAATTTTATAAAGCACTCTCACTTTTGACAAAACTTGAGAAAATCCTCATCCTTGTTAAGGACTACCACCGCAGGGAAGATCATACATTTCTAAGGAACAGAGACTTAGCAGGTGTTCAAATCTCATGCTTTGTAGAGCTGTATCTTCCATTTGAATAGAATAAATGGAACACTGTTAACAACCACATTCGTGAATTGTTGAATGCTAACAGACTTTTCTTAGCAAAGCTATAACTCAACCAATTAACGTAGATAAAATACTGTCCTATAACTTCCTAGTAAGGTTCTCCTTCATCATCCTGAGCCAGAACTGCCTCACAGTATTATTCAATAGGTTTAATGGCGTATTAGGAAAGGTGTTCCATGACATGTTTTTATAATCTTTACGTATAGACCTATGATATCCAATGACAGGAAAAAGACATACATATACAACTCCAACATTTCAATATGACAAAAAAGAATGGAATTCTAAGTTTTCTGACCTTAGAAAGACTCAGCATGTTGTGCTGAAGTCACTTCAATGAAGGAAGGCTTTACAAAGTTGTTAATTAATCTAGGGCTGGCACCCTTTGGGAAGAATACCAAAAAATTGGAACAAAAAGGAGGTGCAGCTTACCTCACAGCAGGAAAGAAGGGACCTTTTAATTGGATTAAATCACATCACCACAAAATTTATGGATCCTGGCCACTATGCCAAAGAGGTGAGAAAATTTTAAATTAATTCATTAAGCTGGTTGGGAGGGGTAAAACTCATCATTCACTCAGAAATTTCAAAGACAAAGTTTATGAATGCAAAGACATAAGTTGGAGCCATGAAAATAAAAGTTCTGGAAGTTTTGTGACCTCCCCTATGTTGTCCACTGCATCCTGAAGCCATATGTTTATGTTGGTAAGAATCTCTGAGAACAGTTGTAGGGAAAAATTTCTAATAGAAGTACAAAAAAATAATGCCAGTCTATTGTATATTTTTCCTAAAAAAGCAATTTTAATATGGGAACAAAATATGTATTATTCATATGCATTAAAAAAAGATAGTCTGCAGGTGAGTCTTACATTTCAGTCATCACTCAAAATATTGAAAAGATTTTTGAAAGAAAAACTATGGGGCTTTACTATGAATGTTTTTAATCATATGAAACTTATAAAAAGCATTCATATTACAGATGATATATATTGTAAATTCCTAATATATCTATCCAGAGGACATCTCAGGAAATTGTGAAGATGATAAATTGTGGTTAAACTGATTTTTCTGCAATTAAAAAAATCACAAGTTGAATTAATTAATTTATGTAGAGTCAATGTAAGGAGTTGTAACTTAAAAAAAGATTTTCATAAATCTAACTCTTTGAAGAGTTGAAAAATAAGAGTTTTGATTATGTATATACTTATTTCTTCAAGGACTGACAATGAATGTTTTGGATTTCCTTGACCCTCTACTTGCTTACCTTTCAACATCCAACCTTAATATACCTTATAAAAGAAATTTGTCAAATAAACAGTGTTTAAAATAAAATTAATTCAGTTAATTTTAATGATTCCATATGGGTAGAAAACATGTGGTCCCTCCAGCATTTTTTTTTCCTATACTGAATGATGTCCCATAATAGGAACCAGAACAAATTGTAAATTTTGAAAAGACTGAAACCTGGGTTCTTAGGGCAGAATTTAAACTTAGGTGATCTTTAGTGTCCATGGAGTGGACAAAAATGTTCTTCTTTGGTAGTAAGGAAATTATAAAGTAATTTGGTTGAAAAAGATATTTGTGAGAGGAATATGGCGGCAGAGTAGGAGGACTCTAGACTAGTCTCATCCCTGGGACACAACTAGATAACTATCAAATCATTCTGAATACCTTGGAAATCAACCTGAGGACTGACTGAACAAACTCCACAACTATAGGGAGAGAAGGGGCCACATCAAAGAAGGCACGAAGTGCAGAGACGTGGTTTTGGGGAGAAGTGGATCTCAGGCGCTGTGTAGGGGAGGGAGCCATGGTCGCAGAGAAAGGTAAGGGAGAGAGGAGCACACAGGGGAACAGAAAGGGAGAACATTTCCCAAAGTTGTGGGCTTGGAAAATGAGTGGGGCTGAATCTCTGGAGTTCTTGCTACCAGAAAGGCTTGAAGACAGAAGTTTGAAAGGTCTGCAAGCTTGGCTGGGATAGGGCCCTGAGGGCATAGCCCTACTCCTAGAGAAAAGGCAGGCAAACAACCCTGGGGGTAGATGGTGTGGCAACAGCTATCTGAGGAACACCCAGGGCACACAGGGGAAAGAATATTCTCTCAAAGTACATCCTTGAAAGGTAGCATTTATGGAGATGCTTCTCCAGGGACAAAGGAGCCAGCTGGTGCCATTTCCCTCCCCTACACCTCAGCATAAATGCTGAGCCACCTGCATAGGGCAGCCAGGCCCTGACACTGAATGCCTAGCCTGCTTGTACCAAGTCCTGCACCTCTGGCTCTGGTAGTACTTCCCTGATTTGTAAAGCTTGCCTCAATGTCAGCGTGGCAGGCCTCTTCCCCAGAAGATCAGCAGAAACCCCTGCCCACACATCTCCTGACCAGAGTTTTCTGCAGAACCTCAGTTCTGGTTGAAGTAGTATCAGGTCTCATTTCACAAGCAGACCAGAGAATACCTAGTTAAAACTCACTGCATTCTGGCCAAGGACCAAACACTGCCCACCTCAGACAAGGAGAACCTCTGCAGATGACTGGACTGATAAAATAGCCAAAATACAACAGCGAAGTGAAAGCAGCACGTACTGGAGACACTACCTGAAGCTCCAGGCACTACATGACCTCTTTGTAAGGTCATTAGTTTCAGGAGCAGGAGACCTAACTGTCTTTTCATTCACAGAGAAGAAGACAGACTTAGACAAATTGCAGAATAGCCAGAGCAACTTTGAAAAAGAAAGAAAGCTGAAGGCATCACCATTCTGGACTTCAAGTTATATTACAAAGCTGTAGTCATCAAAACAGTATGGTACTGCCACAAAAACAGACACATAGATAATTGGAACAGAATAGAAAATGCAGGAATGAACTCATCACTATATGGCCAATTAGTCCTCGAGAAAAAAGGAAAGAATATCCAATGTGAAAAAGACAGTCTCTTCAATAAATGGTGTTGGGAAAATTGGACTGCAAATGCAAAAAGAAAGAAACTGGATCACTTTCTTACACCATACACAAAAATAAATTCAAAATGAATGAACGACCTAAATGTGAGACCTGAAACCTTAAAAATGCTAGGAGAGAACACAAGCAGTAACTTCTTTGATATCAGCAATAGCAACTTCTTTCTAGATATGTCTCCTGAGGCAAGGGAAACAAAAGCAAAACTAAACTATGGGGACTACATCAAAATAAAAAGCTTCTGCACAGCAAAAGAAATAATTGATAAAACTAAAAGGCAACCTACAGAATGGGAGAAGATTTTTGCCAATGACATATCTGATAAATGGTTAGTATCCAAAATACATAATGAAATTATAAAACTCAACACCCCAAAAAATAAATAATCCAATTTAAAAATGGGCAGAAGGCATGACTGACATTTCTCCAAAGATGACATCCAGATGGTAAACAGGCACATGAAAACATGCTCAGCAACACTGATCATCAGGGAAATGCAAATCAAAACTACGATGAGATATCACCTTCCACTAGTCAGAATGGCTAAAATCAACAACATGAGAAACAACAGGTGTTGACAAGGATGTGGAGAAAGGGGAATCCCCTTGCACTGTTGGTGTAGCCACTGTGGAAACTAGTATGAGTTTTCTTAAAAATTAAAAATAGAACTACCTTAATATCTAGCAATTGCGCTACTGGGTATTTACCCAAAGAATACAAAGATACTAATTCAAAGGGATACATGCACCTTGATGTTTATAGCATCATTACCTACAATAGCCAAATTATGGAAACAGCCCAAAGGTCCAATGATTGATGAATGGATGAGGAAGATGTGGTATATAAATATACAGTGGAATATTACCTAGCCATAAAGTAGTATGAAATCTGGCCATTTGCAATGACATGGATGGAGCTTGAGAGTATTATGCTAAGTGAAATAAGTCAGTCAGAGAAAGACAAATACCATAAGAATACATACATATGTGGAATTTAAGAAACAAAACAAACGAGCAAAGGAAAAAAGAGAGAGAGAAAGGCAAACCAAGAAACAGACTCAAGTATAGAGAACAAACTGATGGTTACCAGAAGGGAGGTGGGTGGGGGTATGGGTTAAATAGGTGATGGGGATTAAGGAGTGCACTTGTCCTGATGAGCATTGGGTGTGGTATGGAGGTGTTGAATCACTATATTGTACCCCTGAAATTAATACTACCCTGTATGTTAACTAACTGGAATTTAAATAAAAACTTTAAAAAAATAGAAAAAGATATTTGCTTGTAGTTTAGTATAATATTAGTATTGTTCAAGGAAGAAGAAAGTACATATACATCTCTGACGTGCCAACTTATTTTTTTACTTTCTGTGGAATAACTCCCTGATATTATATACTTGGATTTTCTTTGCTGTAAAATCAAAATAGGAGTTTCCTAGCATTATATTTACATTCATGAATTAAAGTATTGTTTTTTTATTAACAAGAAAATAACCAACCATGTAACTTGCAGAATTGTAAATCTGAAAATTGGTCAAAGTAGATCAGAATTTGTGATTGGAGAAATGAGAAGCAATTGAAAAGTTTAGCCCATAGGTAAGGTAATAGTATTTATTAAATTTATACCATGTACACAGTATTATATTAAGGGAGCACCTTCCCCTTCTGACAGAATAACATATGAACATTTAATGATAATTATAAATCAAACTCCAAGTCCGAAGTATTTTATACTTATATGACAATTTTAATAGATTAAAGACATTTAATGTCACAATGCTGAACTTCAAAAGCATGGGTGGTTGAAAAATATCCTCACCCTTTTGTTTTCTGAAAAACCTCTAAACTCAAAGGACCACTCTGTCTTGAATATCTGAGATAAAATCTACTTTCACCCTTTCTTAGTGATTCAGATAAGACCCATCCATCTCCTTTCTTCCTCATGGCTTCTCTAAGACTCACTAATGACTTCTTTACTTCCCTCCCCATAAACTCCAGGTTTCCTTTAAGATGTTCCTCAATAACAAATGTGCTCCCTATTGCAATATCCTGAATAAAATAATCTCCTTAATTGTCCACTACATTTTATCTTTCCTAGTTTGAGACCATGGAATTGGACTTTGCCTCTAGATCCTCATTTACTCCACCCAAATAAAAGGTCATCTTAGAGCCTTTCTAGTCATCCCTGGCTAGAGATCTGCCACCCAGTGATGAGTATGACTTGTATCCTAGGGCTTCAGACTCTTGTCCACTGTAAGTATTTGATTTTTGATGTCTTTTGTTCCTTTTGTTCTGATTTGATTTCTGCTGCCAGCTTCTTTTGGTTTCATGGTCTGACAATTTGATATCTATGGAAACTAACTAATTTATAGAGATCTTTGTTGGGTGAAAGATGGCAGAAATCTGGTCTGTTAGTCTTTTCCGTTTGTCTATTTGCCTATTTTAGGTCCAAATCACTGAAGAATTTCATGTTCACCAGGAAGTGGATACCTAGACTGGTAAGGATTTATGTGTTTATGCTTAACCTATGACTGAAATTTTAGAATTGAAGCTATATGCTTTCTCTTTGTTTTTATCTTTCTATATGTCTGTATGTCTGTAAGTCATAGAATTTACCCTTAATCGTGTGACTGTGTAATATATTCCTACCTCCACATGGTATTAATAAATAAATAAGTAAATAAAACTATAAAACCTTTTAAAGGAGCTCTATTCTGATTGGCTTCTAAAGATTAAAAGGAAACAATTTATGGAAATAGAATATTCTTAAAAGGCTCAGAATATGAGTTGATTTAAATTTCACAACTTTCAGTTTGCTTGATTTAAAATGTATTCTTATAGAAATATGTTAAGAAATCAAATTTACCTACTTTAGTTAAGTCTTTGGTAAATGACCCTAGCTTGATATCTTTGGTTTAATAAAAATTTTTACCTTTTCTAACTTATGAATGTTAGATATAGGGATGTATTTATCTTCTCTAATTTATGAGTGGTAAGTATAGGGATATACTTATAAACTATTACTATACTTGTGTATATTCTTCCTATAATTATACATGTTTACTAATTGAATAGGTTAGTATTTCTTGTACTAAATGTTTAAGATTATGAAAAATATAAATTTGTATTTAACCAGGTCATATCACTATTTGGCAAGCTTTGTTTGTATTATGTTAGCTTGAACATAATTTCCAAGATCTCTAGGTAATTTAAAGTCCTGTAGTAATACAACAAAAAGTCTTGTACTGATACTAAATTGGATTAATTAATGGATACTAAATGTATAATTAGTTCATTCCTAGGTAAAATAGAATACTTAAATATTGATTAGTAAACATAACTTTATATACTTTTGTTATTATGTATATATACTACTGAGGGGTTATAGATACTTGAATCTGCAAATGAACACATTCATTGTCCCCACCTTGAGAAGATATAGACATAAGTATAGAATTTGTATGGATATAGACATCTGTAGGAGATTTTAAGAAAGGGAATTTTATCTCTTGTGTTCAAAGCTGCCCAAGATTTAATGGGTTTTTAAGATAATATATTTAAAAAAAAGAGGTTTGGTGTTAAATATTATACTGATAGAAAACTGGAGTTTGGTTTCTTTCTATTAAAATGAAAAAAATTCTTAGATTATTGATTTCCTCTTACTCAAAGATTGTAAAATATTATTCCTTTTAAATATTTTTTTAAATTGAGGTATAAATGACATACAACATTGTATTAGTTTCAGGTGTACAACATAATGATTTGATGTTTGTATATATTGTGAAATGATTACCCAGTAACCCTAGTTATAGTTAACATCTGTCACAATACATAGTTACAATTTTTTTTCTTGTGGTAGGGACTTCATCTTAGCAACTTTCAAATATGCAATAAGGTGTTATTAACTACAGTTACCCTGCTGCACCTTATGTCCCCATGAAGTTAATTATTTTAGAACTGGAAGCTTATACATTTTGACCCCCTTCACCCATGACTCCTATCGCCCACCCCCAATCTCTATCAATAACCAATCTGTTCTCTGTACCTATGAGCTTGGTGTTTTACCTGCTATGTTATCTATTTAGCAAAGATTCTGTGTCTTTTTGTTTTCTGCTGGTTTATTTATCTATTTTTTATGAATATATTTTATTGTCAAATTGGCTTACATCCCACCAAGTGCCCCCCTCAATACGCATCACCCATTTTCCTTCTCTCCTATCCCCCCCATCCACTCTTAGTTTGTTCTCTGTATTTAATAGTCTCATGTGGTTTGCCTCCTTCCCTCTCTGTTTGTATCTATTTTTTTCCCTTCTTTCCCCCCATGGTCTTCTGTTCAGTTTCTCAAGATCCACATATGAGTGAAAACATATGATATCTGTCCTTCTCTGACTGACTTATTTCACTCAGCATAATACTTCCCAGTTCACTCCACATTGCTGCAAATGACATGATTTCATTCTTTCTCATTGCCAAGTAGTATCCATTGAATATATTATTCACATCTTCTTTATCCATTCATCATCAGTTGATGGACATTTAGGCTCTTTCCATAATCTGGCTATTGTTGAAAGCGCTGCTATAAACATTGGGGTACACGTACCCCTATGCATCAGCACTCCTGTATCCCTTAGCTAAATTCCCAGTAGTGCTATTGCTGAGTCATAGGGTAGCTCTATTTTTAATTTTTTGAGGAGCCTCCGCACTATTTTCCAGACTGACTGCACCAGTTTGCATTCCCACCAACAATGCAAGAGGTTTCCTGTTTGTCCACATCCTCTCCAGCATCTATAGTCTCCCGATTTGTTCATTTTAGCCACTCTGACCGGTGTGAGGTGGTATCTCAGTGTGGCTTTGATTTTTATTTCCCTGATGATGAGTGATGTTGAGTATCTTTTCATGGGTCTGATGGCCATCTGGATGTCTTCTTTGGAAAAGTGTCTCTTCATGCCTTCTGCCCATTTCTTCCCTGGATTATTTGTTTTTCTGCTGTTGAGTTTGTGAAGTTCTTTATAGAAGTTGGATACTAACCCTTTATCTGATATGTCATTTGCAAATATGTTTTCCCATTCTGTCGGTTGCCTTTTAGTTTTGTTGATTGTTTCCTTTGCAGTGCAGAAGACTTTCATCTTGATGAGGTGCCAATAGTTCATTTTTGCTTTTAATTCCCTTGCCTTTGGAGATGTGTCACGTAAGAAATTGCTGTGGCTGAGGTCAAAAAGGTTGTTGCCTGCTTTCTCCTCTGGGGTTTGGATAGTTTCCTGTCTCACATTGAGGTCTTTCATCCATTTTGAGTTTATTTTTGTGTATGGTGTAAGAAGGTGGTCTAGTTTCATTCTTCTGCATGTTGCTTTCCAGTTCTCCCAGCACCATTTGCGGAAGAGACTGTCTTTTTTCCAGTGGATGCTCTTTCCTGCTTTGTCAAAGATTAGTTGGCCATACATTTGTGAGTCCAATTCTGGGTTCTCTATTCTATTCCATTGGTCTATGTGTCTGTTTTTATGCCAATACCATACTGTCTTGATTACAGCTTTGTAGTAGAGGCTAAAATCTGGGATTGTGATGCCTCCCACTTTGGTTTTCTTCTTCAATTTTACTTTGGCTATTTGGGGTCTTTTGTGGTTCCATACACATTTTAGGATTGTTTGTTCTAGCTTTGAGAAGAATGCTGGTGCAATTTTGATTGGGATTGCATTGAATGTATAGATTGCTTTGGGTAGTATTGACATTTTAGCAGTATTTATTCTTCCAATCCGTAAGCATGGAATGCTTTTCCATTTATTTGGTCTTCTTCAATTTCCTTCATAAGCTTTCTATGGTTTTCAGCATACAGGAAAGATTCAGTGTCTTAACAGAATAACCATTTATGGTTTGTGTTGACTTTATCAAATCCTTACTTATTTAGGAAAACAAAGGTTTCTCACTTAGGAAAAAGCTAAGGGTCTTTATCTCCTATGTTTACTTTTGAAAAATATATTATTGTACCTTCAGCTGAAATAGGTATCCATGTATTTTTTTCGTAGTAACCTATGGTCCTATCTTAATCAAGTGTTCACATCTCCTGACACGGTTTGATATTTTGTCTTCCCTAAATAAAATCCTAATTGATATCTTTTACTCATACCATTGTCTTCCTATAGGCCCTTAGAAAATCACAAAGGATTTGTTCTTTCACATTGCAAAAAGGTACTCAAAATAATTAGGTTTATTTGATTTGATTGTATGATTATTGATTTATTTGATTGATAAGTTTCATGGGAAGCATTGTCAAATCAGAAGAGTTGCTTAGCCTTTTCTAGGTTAAATATATATGGGTAAAACATTATAAACATACTTTAGACAGTGTATACAGTATGAGAAATTTCTAGAGAATTCTAAGGAATAGGCAATGCCCCACCGTCCTTAATATTTATCAGAGTCCCGGTATTGCTTTGATTGATATTAGACAACAACAGGACATATATGGAAATATTGGTTATACCATCAAGGCCTTGTGGGGACTGTGATATTCAAGAATGATACTCATATAATTAAATGTTACCAGATGCTTTTGATGAACTAAAGATTCACTTTATGGAGACAACATTTACAAAGTCCTAGTGGGGAAAACTGGTTTGGTGCCTGGCTTATAGGCTTCAGGTGAGTGAGGGGTGGGGGGGGCACTTCCAGGCCGACACAGAAAACTTAGGATATTTTGGGGACTTCAAGAAGAAAGGAATTTGCTCAAATCTATATTCCTGCAGATGGAATCGTATGGTGAGTTCTTGGCTTGACTTCTCTGCCTCAGGGGCTCTTAAAAGTCCAATCAGAGTTTCCTTATGAAAATTTCCAGGAAAAGAAAATAAATAAGAAGCCTATATAGTCAATTACTAATTTCGCTTCACCTATGTAAATAATTAGATTAATGAGACCAGTCTTATTCTGTGATCAAGAATTATCTTTCTTTGATATTATTTTTGATGAAAAAGGTAGAGATTATACAGAGGAATTTTGATTTTCAATGGAAAACTATGCAGTGTCTTTAGTATAATCTTCTGGTTATCAGATTTTAATAATATTCATTGTCTTTGAGCTATTTTGCACCATTTTGTAAATTATGGCTAATGGATAGATACCCAACTCTCTTGCCTGGTGAAGATTGTATGGGCTTCTCCTACTCTGCAAAACCCAGTTTTGGTATCTAGCTGCAAATTGGAATGAATTCTGTTATCTTGCTCAAATTGTCAAATCTTATCAGATTTTTAATTTTTCACACTTCCTCCAATATCTGGTTATAATTCTTCTCCAAACTAATATTTCTGATTTTTGTCCCCACCACCTGATTTGGAGTCACTAAGAATTAAAATCTCCCCATCCAGGTTATCATTGGAACTCTAGGTTGCCTTGTAGCTGACTTTTTCCTCCAAGATCTGAAGAAGACTTGCCAGCTGAAGGTCAGTGAATTGCTGTAAACTTTGAAAATCTCTTCACCATAACAGATTATGCATGGGCTGGAATTCTCCCTAGGAAAACCACTATCTGAACCACTGAGGAATTCTAGCAAGATGCTTGTTCATGCATGTACTTATATGAGTAGTAACCAGGATGGTGGGCAACCTCACTAAGAGCATTGACATCCTAGTTGAGAGTTTCAAGAAATTCAGTGCTACATAACTGAAAGATTTTCTGCCAGCCTCTTGGAATCTGCTAGACTAGTTACTCTGAGTTCAGTCTCTGCAACTTTACTTAAATGCAACCATTTGTGTATTTCTTCTTTTTTATTTAGGCAATCTTCTTTTAAGATGCCTGTTCTCCAGTGCTCTGAAACAACTGACCTTTGCCACTAACTCTCAGGTGTTACAGGAACAATGTCAATAAAATCCTGAGGAATCTATTATGTTAAACACTGACTTGCCCCACTCAGGTTTATGAATGCCTCTGAGTTATTCAACAGCAATGATACTCACCCATCACAAACAAAAAAGAGGACTAGCAATGTTAACATATATCTGAGCCCTATGATCCTGGGAAGCAGTGAATATTGAAAAATCTTCCACACTTTTGTGTTCTGAGAATATGCTAACCACGAAGGACGCCCCTGCTCTCCCATATTCTGAGATAAGACCACCTCTACCCTTTCTCGTTGACGCAGTTAAGAGTCATTCCTCTCCATCCTTTCTATGATTCTCATAAAACTTACTAATGACTCTCTTGTTTACCTGCATCTCTAAAACCCCAGGCTTCCTTTTTTTCTTTGTGATGTTTCTTACTAATGAACACGCTTCCTCTTGTAATAGGCTGATTAGAATAAGTTGTTTAATTGTCCAGTGCATTCTATCTTTCACAAATGTCAAGATCCAATAAAGTGACACATCCTATTTCATAGGCAAGAGCAAAGACTCTTAGGTAGAAAATAACACCTTTACTCTCATGATTCATGACATTTATCAGAAAAAATTAATATCACTCTATACTAATCCAATTAATTTTACACTATAAATATTGTGAAATAATTCACTAAAAAGGAGATAAGCTATTTTAAAATTTTGGCTCAAAGGACTTTAGCTGTCATTTAATCGTCCCCATAGGCAAAAAGAAAGTGAACATTGCCATGGAGAGCTGAAAATATGTGAGTCACCATAGAGAAATAACCCCTGTGCGTACGGGCGTGTTTGTGTAGTGTTTGCTGTCTTCTCTAACTAGTTTTGCCGTTTTGTTTATTCTGAAAGCAGTCCTACAAGGGTCTTTTGAGTAAAATATTTTGCTAAAGGCTTGGGAAAATTGGAGGGAGAGTAAAACAGGAAGTGGAAGACAATTTACATTTAAAATATGTAATAAAATCATTGTCACAAAATGTCTCTGTGAACCCCACTCTGGAAAGCCCCTCACTGGTTGTACTTCTCTTGTTGTCCAATGTTCCTTGCCCTAGGATAACTCTGCTTCCTCCTTCTTCTGCTTCTAGATCACTCAGTTTTTACAAGTTGTGAAATGTTATAAACACAGAAAATAGTGTTAAAAGATGATTTTCAGAGATAGTAAAAGCATGACTCTTATACAGATATATAAGTGGACACAGGTTAAATAATTTATTGTATTTATATGCTATGAGTGAACCAGAGAGATGTTATAACCAGTTCATTAGTTCATGGCATAGATTGTATTGATGATTTCATGGCTGTATACTTATCTTCAAACTCATCATGTTTTATACATTAAATATTTGCAGCTTTTTGTATGTCATTATGCTTCAATAAAATGGGTAAAAAAGGAAAACTCAAACTATCACACACTTATACAGAGTAAAGTAGAGATTGATTTTAAATGGAGAGAGGATTGTGGTTTTTATTTTTGGCTGTGGGAGAGGAAATCAATTAAATCTCTACCAGTTTAATAGACTGCCAAAAGTTAATGTGACAAAGTTGAACTTTATTTGACCATTGTACCTGTAAGTTATCTACGGATTATAAAGAGGTGCAAAATAGCTCAAAGACAGTGAACAGAGCTATAATCTGATAACTCAGAAATGTAGTGTAGAAAATGTATAGTTTTCCACTGAGATGTATGTAATTTTCCCTACAATAGACATGCGTATGACCTATAAAAAAGGATAAAGATGTTTTAATTATTTCAGATCTCCTTTTTAAAAGAAATAAATTACAATACACACAGCTAAAGTGCTAAACCCCTCCTTTCTTGCTCCTTTCTGTCGAAAACTTACCACTGCCCTAAAGTCATTATATATTTTGTCCTAAACATTTTTTTGTTCTTTTACTACAAATGTAAGTGCCCACAAAAGTACATCCTTTTTTGTTCTACATTTAGTAAGTTAGAAAATTATATCATTATATTTATTTTCATGAGCAAATTTTTGACTTGACCATATATTTTTGAGATAATAATGTGAAGTATAATCAAAATTCCAATTTTAAACCATCGTTGTATTTCTCATATAAAACAGTTGTTAAAAACTTCTGTTTGTTTTAAAATATATAGCTGAATTTGATTTTCCCATTTTTTGGTATATTTTCATAAGCAAGATTTGTCTGTATTTTTTTCTTTCTCATATTGCCATAGCTGATTTTTGTATGAAGGTTATATTCACTTGATAAAATTATTTGGGTGGTTTGTCTATTTTCCATTCTTTGGAACTGTGTTTCTAAAATAAGAATGAACTGATCCCTGAAAATTTTCTAGGCTGCCATGTGAAAACTTCTGGACTGGTTCAGGTTTTTAAATTTTTCTTATCGAATGGATTTTAATGCATTACGTTTTTTTCCAGGAAATTGTCCACTTTATCACATTTTGACATAAAGATGTGCATGATATTCTCTATTTTGATTATTATTTTTACTGGTGTAAAAAACACAAAACATAAAGCATACCAGCGTAATTTGTTTTAACTGTACATTTAAGTAGTGTTAACTATACTCATATTGTCATACAGTCAATCCCCAGAACTTTAAAATTAAACTTTAAAATTAAAGCTCAATGTCATTAAAAAATAATTCCCCATTCACCCTCTCCCCTAGCCTCTGGCAACCACCCTTGTACGTTCTGTCTCTATGAATTGTACTAATCAATACAGCTCAAGTAAACGGAATTATACAATGTTTGTTTTTTGTGACTGGCTTATTTAATAGAAAATAATGTCTTCAAGGTTCATTTGTGTTGTAGTATATATCAGAAGTTCCTACCTTTTTAATGCTGAATAATATTCCGTTGCATATATATACCACATTTTGCTTATTCATTTACCTGCCAAGAGACACTTGGGTTGCTTCCATCACTTGATTTCTATGAATAATGCTGCTGTGAGCTTGGGTGTATAAATATCTGTTCAAGTTCCTGCTTTCTAATCTTTTGGATATATATCCACAGGTGGAAATGCTAGATCATATGGCAATTCCATTTTGGGGTTTTTGACAAACTACCATACAGTTTTCCATAGAGGGTGCATCATCTGACATTCCTACCAACTGTGCAGAAAGATTCCAATTTGTCCGTATCTTTACTAACACTTGGGCATTGTTTTCTTTGTTTATTTTGTGTTTTCTTTTTCCTGATTCTAGTCTTCCCAATGGATGTAAGCTATTATCTCATTGTAGTTTTGATTTGCATTTCCCTAATAATTAGTGATGTTGAGCATCTTTTCATGAACTTGCTGGCCATTTGTAAATCATGTTTGGAAAAATGTCTATTCAAGCCCTTTACCCATTTTTTTTTTAACTTTGCTGTTTTTTTGAGGTCGAGATGAGAGTGTATTATTTGTATATTTTGCATTTTAACCCCTTATCAGATATATGATTTGCAAATATTTTTACCTAAAAATTTTTGCCATAAGTACTGCACTCATGTGTTCTTTTTACTTTTAATATTGAATATGCACCATCTCTCCCTCCCTCCCTCATCCTCTCTCTCTCCCTCTCTCTCTCGCGCACACACACACACATACACACACACACACACACACACACGCACACACACACACACTCACACACCACACCCTTTTCCCAAATGGAACAAACTTTTCAGAGTTTTTTCTATTTTTAGTCTATTTTGATACATAACATTTTTGATTGATTTTTTTATTGGTTTTCTCTTTCATTAATGATTATTTTATTTACTTCTTTCTGTTTCTGTTTGTTTTTTCCTTTTTTGAACTCTTGACTTGGTTGCTCTGTTTATTTGACATTTTTTCTTCTCTAATATATATGTTTAATTTTTAAAATGTCCTTCCATGTGCTTTTTAGCTTCATTCTTCAAGTATTGATATACAGATTTGGTGATAGGTATTTCATTCATTCAGGTCTATAAATCCATATTATTCATATAACTGTGGAGTAATTTTTGCTTTTTCTGCTCAGGACTATGGTTTTCTTTTTGAAGCATCAATATCTTCAATCAATACTAGAAGACTGTCAGCCATTTTCCCTTCTAACATTGCCTAATGCACATTCTCTCTACTCTTCTTTCCTTCAGGAACATGTACTAAAAATATATTGTACTTCCATTTTATCCCCAATTGCTCTTAAACTTTCTTACCTATTTTCCATCTCTATTTCTCTATATGGTGTTTGGAGCAATTATTTCTCACACCTATTATTCAGATCACCACTTTTCTCTTCAGCTGGGTCTAACTTACTTTTGAACACAAATACGTGCATTTAATTGATCATATTTTTATATGAAAAGTTGTAAATTTAAGTTTTATTTTTCCAAGTCAACACTGACCCAAGGAACAGGTTTTGATTTTTTACAGGAGATACTTTGTAACACCCAGTAGACAGCCAAAGTTTCCTTGCTGGCTAGTGATGTTTTTTTCCAAAAAATACTTCAATCAAGGATGCAAATTTTGGGGTATCCTTAATATTTCCTGGGGCCTAACTTCCAACTTCCTGTCTCATACAGGTCATCTCCCATCTGAGGTAAGAAACAAAGACCTTGGTTGTTGTATCCAACCACCCTCTTTCAGAGTAGAAGTAGCAATAACAGCTGAACCAATTAGCAATTTCCTTTCTCTCTATTTCTGACAATTCCAATGTGGAATTACTCTGTCTTATGAGATCAGCTATGCATTAACTTTTTTGTTGTTATAGCCAGGATTCCCAGGTGATTTTAGGATTTTGTTTTTGCTATTGTTTTTATTCAACTTTCGTTGTTATCTTTTCACAATGGACTTAACGATCTCCCTCTCTAACTGCCAAAGGACTAGCTCTAAATTTCTGCTCCTTGTTTATGCAGATCAATTTGTTATATTTCCTATCTTCCAAATGAATCTTTTCTATAAGCCTTAATGAAGGTAATCTTCCAAAGCAAAGACCAGAACATCTAACTGCAATTCTCGTATTTTTAGAGCTTCCAGCTTAAATCATAACCATTCTTTTTTTAAAAAACTTGTAATGTTTATTTATTTTTGAGAGAGAAAGAAAGACAGAGCATGAGTAGGGGAGGGACAGAGACAGAGAGAGACACAGAATCCAAAGCAGGCTCCAGGCTCAGAGCTGTCAGCACAGAGCCCGATGTGGGGCTCGAACCCACGAGCTGTTGAGATCATGACCTGAGCTGAAGTCGGACGCCTAACCGACTGAGCCACCCAGGTGCCCCAACTATTCTTTTTTTAAAATTTATTATTTTTTTAAATTTACATCCAAATTAGTTAGCATATAGTGCAACAATGATTTCAGGAGTAGATTACTTAATGCCCCTTACCCATTTAGCCCACCCCCCCGTCCCACAACCCCTCCAGTATTCCTCTGTTTGTTCTCCATCTGTAAGAGTCTCTTATGTTTTGTGCCCCTCCCTTTTTTATATAATTTTTGTTTCCCTTCCCTTATGTTCATCTGTTTTGTTTCTTAAAGTCCTCTTATGAGTGAAGTCATATGATATTTGTCTTTCTCTGACTGACTAATTTCGCTTAGCATAATACCCTCCAGTTCCATCCACGTAGTTGCAAATGGCAAGATTTCATTATTTTTGATTGCCGAGTAATACTCCATTGTATATATATACACCACATTTTCTTTATCCATTCATCCATCGATAGACATTTGGGCTCTTTCCATACTTTGGCTATTGTGGATAGTGCTGCTATAAACATGGGGTGCATGGGTCCCTTCAAAACAGCATACCTGTATCCCGTGGATAAATGCCTAGTAGTGCAATTGCTGGGTTGTATGGTAGTTTTATTTTTAGTTTCTTGAGAAAACTCCATACTGTTTTCCAGAGTGGCTGCACCAGTTTGCATTCCCACCAGCAGTGCAAAAGAGATCGTCTTTCTACACAGTCTCGCCAACATCTATTGTTGCCTGAGTTGTTCATGTTAGCCATTCTGACAGGTGTGAGGTGATACCTCAGTGTGGTTTTGATTTGTATTTCCCAGATGATGAGTGATGTTGAACATTTTTTCATGTGTCGGTTGGCCATCTGGATGTCTTCTTTGGAGAAGTGTCTAGTCATGTCTTTTGCCCATTTCTTCACTGGATTATTTGTTTTTTGGGTGTTGAGTTTGAGAAGTTCTTTCTAGATTTTGGATACTAACCCTTTATCTGATATTTCATTTGCAAATATCTTCTCCCATTCTGTCGGTTGCCTTTTGGTTTTGCTGATTGTTTCCTTCGCTGTGCAGAAGCTTTTTATTTTGATGAGGTCCCGGTAGTTCATTTTTGCTTTTGTTTCCCTTGCCTCTGGAGACGTGTTGAGTAAGAAGTTGCTGCGGCCAAGATCAAAGAGGTTTTTGCCTGATTTCTCCTCAAGGATTTTGATGGCTTCCTGTCTAACATTGAGGTCTTTCATCCATTTTGAGTTTATTTTTGTGTATGGTGTAAGAAAGTGGTCCAGGTTCATTCTTCTGCATGTCGCTGTCCAGTTTTCCCAGCACCACTTGCTGAAGAGACTGTCTTTATTCCATTGCATATTCCTTCCTGCTTTGTCAAAGATTAGTTGGCCATACGTTTGTGGGTCCATTTCTGGGTTCCCTATCTCTTCCATTGATCTGAGTGTCTGTTTTTGTGCCAGTACCATACTGTCTTGATGATTACTCCTTTGTAATACAGCTTGAAGTATGGGATTGTGATGCCTCCTGCTTTGGTTTTCTTTTTCAAGATCGCTGTGGCTATTCAGGGTCTTTTCTGGTTCCATAACCATTCTTTTAGTTGACTTTTATTTTCTCTAGTATATGTTAGATTAAGCCAAGAATATGATCTAGTATATATAATAGCTATTTCAATCTTGGTGTGCACTTAGAAGAGTAAACTATCAGTAGTAGAGACAGTCCAACTGTATGCTGCATTAGGGAGATCCTCCTGGAACATTATCAACTGGAACATTTTATGAAAGGGAGGGGTGAAGATACTTAACTCCAGAAGAGAAACCTTATAGGCACATGCCAAATGTTTTCAAATGTTTTATGAGCTTCTGTATGGAACATTAATTAACTGACTCTAGCTTGTTATAGAGTGCAGTAGAAGTTCCAATAGGCACACTTATAAAGATGTAGATTTTTGCTAAGTAGAATAAGAACTGTCACAAATAAAATGGCTTGTCTTTGGCAGGAATCAGTTTTGTAATAACTTTAGCAGACATAGCTGACTGTCTCAGGTGCTGTAAGGAGATTTTCATAAGTGGAGGAAGTTTGAACTACAATGTTTTTCATGTTTCTTTCAAATCAAAGATTATTTTCTTCTACGAAGCTCACACATCTTGAAGCTTTCCTATTATTGCATTTAGTATTATGAATTGGTGAGAGATTTATTAATGATTAAAATAGACAGGTAACTATAGATTTTTGAGGAAATAGAAGTTGAGGGCTCAAGAGTAGAAATAGAGGAGCCAATCATTCTAATATTACTTAATGTCTGCCACTGCCCTGTTCTTTATTACTCATTCTCATCTTTGGTTAGATGGATATACTTGAAACCTTGCAACATAAAATTTATAAATATATGTGCCTGTTATGTAATGAAAATGTTTGGGAAGTTAGCTTCAAACTTCTTTGGTTTTTTCTGTGCCCAAATTAAAACCTTTTGTTTCTGAAAGTCCCTTCCCTTTGCAACAGCAGCAGGTTTTTTCCTCATCATTATGGTAGGTCTTTGTTTATTGCTGGTCTTATTTTCAAAGCTATGCTCAAGTTTCAGCCTTGCAACTCACTTATTACCAAGTATTAGGGGGTGAATTTTATACCGTCCCCCCAACAAATTCATATGTTGAAGTCCCAGCACTTCAAAATGTGACCTTATTTGGATGTAGGACAAGGTAACTAGTTGAGATAAGATCATATTGGGCTAGGGTGGGTTCCTAATCCAATATGACTCCTGTCATTATAAGAAGGAGAAATTTGGACATACATGTCCACAGAGAAAATTTTATAGGAACATAAAAGCAAAGGTTGAGATGATGTGTCAAGGAATGCCAAAGATTGCTAGCATTCTTTGGTGACCTTAGACTTTTAGCTTCCAGAACTGTGAGACAATAAATTTATGGTGTTTAAGCCACCTAGTTTGTGGTACTTTGTTATCGTAGGTCCTAACAAATGAATACACCAAAAGATGTGAAGAATCCTGCCTCTACCACAAAATAAATCAGTGGCCTGGGGCACCTGGGTGGCTCAGTTGGTTGAGTGTCTGACTTTGGTTCACGTCATGATCTCGTGGTTCATGAGTTTGAGCCATGTATCAGGCTCTGTGCTCACAGCTCAGAGCCTGGAACCTGCTTCGGATTCTGTGTCTCCCTCTCTGTCCTTCCCCACTCATACTCTCTCACTCTCAAAAATAAATGAATAAACATTAAAAAAAAATAATCAGTGGCCTTTAGTTTGGAATGTAACAGAGGATACATTCTCCCCTTATAATGATTTTGTAAATTCCAAAATAGCTTAAAGTCTTTAAAAATACACTGAAGTCAAGTATTTGGTAACAATCGTGCATGAATATTTTATTAACAAATATTTCAAATAAGGGTGCATTTAGTATGCACATATTTAAATTGTTTTCATTTAACCATGCATTTGCACTTTGTGTTCCTTGCCAGTGACACATACCCAGTCAGAAAAGCTTTTAACTTTTCAGTTACAAATGAAATGTTTTTCAGCAAAGCAGCAGTTTGTCCTCATTATCAGAAAGACTCTTCATATTTACTTCTCAAAGTAAAAAATTCAGAGAAATTGTAAAGTAACCCAAACTTAGAAGTTTGTTGCCTGAACAAAAATTAGGCCAAAGTGAAAGTAAATTAAGCTGAGTGCAATCTTATAATAATACTACATATGATTAATAGGATAATTAAAACAATTTATGCCATGGATAAAAATTTGAAAGTTTGCTTAAAAATATCAGAAAAGCTTTTAGTTACTGATAGTTTATTAGGCTAAAATCCAGTAACATTAAAAAATGACTAAAGATGCCTTTGACTTCTAGTTAAATTAAGCTATGGTAGAACCCTCACTAACCCTGAAATTTGAGAATGTTCCTTATCATTGCCTTGAGAGATTTCTATTGTATAAATCTTACCTGTAGATGTTATATTTGAAAGTTGAGGGACCAGTATCAAGGAGTAAGGGAGATTTTAATTAAGCAATGTGGATAATATACTTTGGAGGCAGAAAGATCTGGGATCACATCCCAATTTAGGCACTTAGAAGCTGCAGACAAGTTTTATTTAAATTTCCCAGTGTCGGCCTCAGGTAGGCAAGGAACAACTTTGAAAGACCTTAATAATTATGAAAATTAAAGGAAAAATGCCCAGCACAGTTTCCAATTCATAGTAGGAGGTAAGTGGTAGTTAGTGTTATTATGAAGTTGACTTTTCTTCCAACTAAATCTGATGTTATAATTCTTCCTTTCCCCCATCTTGATGTAATTGAACTTGGTATTCGTGTCTCTTCCCATATGTGAACTTTCTACTGCTAATTTAAAAGAGGAAAAGGAAGGGCCCTTGGGTTTCTCAGTTGGTTAAGCATCCGACTTCGTTGTTGGAGCCCTGCATGGGGCTCTGTGCTGACAGCTCAGAGCCTGGAGCCTGCTTTGGATTCTGTGTCTTCCTCTCTCCTTGCCCCACCCCCGCTCATACTCTGTCTCTGTCTCTCTCAAAAATAAATAAACATTAAAAAAACTTTTTAAGAGGAAAATGAACTGTCGTAGCTTTAAGGAAAAGGTAGTATGAAACCTGAATAATGGTCTTAGAATATATCCTGTTCTAATCTCCAGAGTCTGAATAAGTTGTCTTATATGGCTAAAGTGACTTTACAGATCTGTTTACATGAAGTACTTTTTGCTGAGAGATGATACTGGAATATCCAGCTGGGCCTGATGTACTCATGTAAGTACTTACCAGAAGGACACAGGAAGGGTTAGATTCAGAGGACAAGATGGTGTAATACCAGAAGCAGAGATTGGAGTGATGTGCTTTGAAGATGGAGAAAGGGGCCACAAGCCAATGAATATAGGCAGCCACCAGAAGCTGGGAGAGACAAGGAAATAGATTCTCTCCTAAAACCTCCACAAGAGATCAGTCCTGCCAACACCTTGACTTTAGCTCAGGAAGACTAATTTAAGAATTCTGACCTACAAAACTATAAGAGAATAAAGTTGTGTATCTTAAAACCACCGAGTTTATGGTATTTTTTTACAGTGGCAACAAGAAACTAATGCAGGTAGAGATGAAGTCATATGAGGTCTGTATCTGTTAGTTTATGTAATAAAGCACCCTAAATCACAGCAACTTAAAATAACAAGCATTTATTTAGCCTATAAGATTGCAAGCTGTAGGGCTCTGGTGATCTGGTCTGGGATTGGCTGATCTCAGAGGGCTTGTTCATACATGTCAGGTCACATTGCCAGATATGCTGTGTGCTGGCTGGTCTAAGGAGGCCTTAGCTGGGGAGGGAAGACTCATCTCTGTTTGCTCTCCAGAAGAGCTAGCTTAAGCTTGTTCAAATAGTGGGTTGGCCAGATTTCCAAGAGAGAAAACAGGAAGGCTGCTTGATGTCCTGAGGCTTAAGCTCACAAGTGACACAGTATCATGTACACCACATGCTATTGGCCAAGGCAGGTCATGAGGCAAGCCCATGTTTTAGTAGTTAGGGAAACAGACTTCACTTTTTAGTGGGAGATACTGTTGTCATATGGTAAACGGTGTGGATACAGAGAGGTGAAGAATTGGAGTTATTTTTGTAATCAATGCACGCTCTTGGAAAAACATTTATCTTGAGTTTCACCTGATTTGTCAGCTCCTACATTTGGCCATCCCCTAAACCATCTCCTAATTTCCTCTCTCTGTAGAATACCCATATGCTGATAAGTTTTTCATAACCCACTGTTGGCTATTAGTTTTTGAAAATCTCTAATGAATCAATTCACTTGAATTCATAGCTATTTACCTAGTGAAAATTTGCTCCCCTCCAACCCTCACTTATATTGACTTTTTAATGACAAAACATCTAACAGTTTTGACAAATTGCTTTTTCAATATTTGATTCCAGGTTTAACAAGCCTCAGCCATGTGGAATTACTAACGGGGTGTTATCTCAACTCTTTTCTGAACTCTTTCTAACACAGCTTAGCTGAGGACAAAAGACACCATATGCTGCAGGCTGCTTTTTCGACATAAGATTTTTCCTTTCTGTTTCTTTATCCAGGTGTTACTTGTTTTTAAAGCAACAATTGTACGGGCACATATGCGTATGCGTATTAGAGTCAAAGAAATTATTGGGCCTGTGTCATGCAAGCTCCAGAGTCCAGATGGGCTGGTGTGGCAGCTGTGACTCGATCAACTGTGAAGGTGTTTCTCCCAGGAAGCCTTGACAACAGAAATACCAACTCCCTAAGAGCCTTCTGGGTTAGTTCTTATTTATTTTTTTTTGTTGTTGTTCTTCTTAAAATCTCATCAAATGCAGAGAACAAATGATGAAGCTCACTAATGTCCCTGCAATTGCTGAAATCTACTTCCTTGAAATTTCTGTATTCTAGTAAAACTAAATCTGTTGAACCCAGCTTGGAATTATTTAAAATCTTTCAAGAAAAGGGAAAAACAGAGAGGCAAATTGAGAAACAGACTCTTAACTATAGAGAACAAACTGACAGCTACCAGAGGGGAGGTGGGTGCCTGGATGGGTGAATTAGGTGATGAGGATTAAGGGGTGCACTTGTGATGAGCATCAGGTGACGCATGGAAGTGTTGAATCACTATATTGTACACCTGAAATTAATATTACACTATGTGTTAACTAACTGGAATTTAAATAAAAATTTAAGGGGCACCTGGATGGCTCAGTCGTTTAGGCGTTCAACTCTTGATTTCAGCTCGTGTCATGATCTCCCGGTTCTTGAGATCCAGCCTTACATTCGGCTCTGTGCAGAGCCTGCTTGAGATTCTCCCCCACCACCCTCTCTTTCTTTCTCTCTCTGCCCCTCACCCACTCACACACATGCTGTCTCTCAAAATAAACTTAAAAAATAAACAAAAATGAATAAAAATTTAAAACTAAATAAAATCTTCCTTAGTCTCATTGCCACTTAGTTAACTTCATTATCAATTAAACATGTATTTTTAAATTAACATATAGTAAAATTAACATTATGGTACATAGTTCTACTAATTTTAACTCATGTATAGATTTGTGTACCTCCCACTGTAATCAGAAAACAAACGGTTCCATCTGTGCATGAATGTTTAAAGCAGCTCTATGCACAATATGCAAAAACTGGAAGCAACCCAAATGCCCTTAAATGGGTAAATGGATAAACAAATTGTGGTACGTCCATGTAATGGAATACTACCCTGTAATGAAAAGGATGTACCTACTGATACAACTTGAATGAATCTTACAATCATTATGATGAGTAAAAGAGTCTAGTTTCAAAAGGTTGCATGTTGTAAGATTCTATCTATATACCATTATTATGCTTTGCTTGAACATTCCAATTCTTTGTTCTTTGGTTCAAGTTCAGTCCTGCTCCAGTTTCCAAAATAGCTTCTGGCCTATGTGAAGCAAATGGTCTTTTTGTTTGTTTGTTTGTTTAATTTTTGTAATTTGTATTTATTTCTGAGAGAGAGAGAGAGTGAGTGAGCACAAGCAGGGAAGGGGCAGAGAGAGAGGAGGACACAGAATCCGAAGCAAGCTCCAAGCCCTGAACTGTCAGCACAGAGCCTGACACAGGGCTCAAACTCATAAGCTGTGAGATCATGACCTGAGCTGAAGTCGGATGCTTAACTGACTGAGCCACCAAAGCACCCCAAAGCAAATGGTCTTTAAAAATAAAAACAAAGATCATACCAGAAAATTGCTTAAACCATTTCAATGATTCTACAAGTTCTTACATATGATTTTTTTTTGCTTCAAATTTTTATTTAAATTCTAGTTAGTTAACACATAGTGTAATATTGGTTTCAGGAGTAGAATTTAGTAATTCATCACTTACATAAAACACCAGTGCTCATCACAACAAGTGCCCTCCTTAATCTCTGTCACCTATTTAACCCATCCCCCATCCACCTCCCCTCCAGCAACCTTCAGTTTGTTCTCTATAGCTAATAGTCTCTTATGATTTGCCTCACTTTCTCTTTTTTCTCCTATATTCATTTGTTTTGTTTCCAAATTCCACAGTGAGTGAAATCATAGGGTACTTGTCTTTCTCTGAATGATTTATTTCGCTTAGCATAATACACTCTAGCTCCATCCACGTCATTGCCAGATTTTATTCCTTTTTTGTGGCTGAGTAATATTCCATCTATCTATCTATCTATCTATCTATCTGCCACAGCCTCTTTATCCATCCATCAGTTGATGGAAATTTGGGCTCTTTTCATAATTTGGCTATTACTGATAATGCTGCTATAAACATTAGGGTACATGTACCCCTTCAAATCAGAATTTTTGTATCCTTTGGGTAAATACCTAGTATTGCTATTGCTGGGCCACATCCAGCATCCCACATCCTTGTCAAAACCTGTTGTTTCTCATGTTGTTAATATTAGGTATTCTGACAGGTAAGGTGATATCTCATTGTAGTTTTGACTTGTATTTCCCTGGTGATGAGCAATGTTGAGCATCTTTGTATGTGTCTGTTAGCTATCTGGATATTTTCTTTGGATAAATATCTATTCATGTCTTTTGCCCATTTCTTAACTGGATTATTTGTTTTTTGGGTGTTGAGTTTGATACTTTCTTCATTGATTTTGGATACTAACCCTTTATCAGATATGTCATTTGCAGAAGTCTTTTCCCATTCCATAGCATGATTTTTACTTCTATTGATTGTTACCTTTGTTGTGTAGAGGCTTTTTATCTTGATGAAGTCCTAATAGGTCATTTTTGCTTTTTTTTTCCCCTTGCCTCCAGAGACATGTTTAGTAAGAAGTTGCTATGGCCAATGTAAGAGAGGATGCTGCCTGTGTTCTCCTCTAGGATTTTTGATGGTTTCCTGTCTCACATTTTAGGTCTTTAATCCATTTTGAATTTATTTTTGTGTATGGTATAGAAAGTGTTACAATTTCATTCTTCTGCATGTTGCATTTTCCCGGCATCATTTTTTGAAGAGACATTTTTTCCATTTCATATTCATTCTTTTTTGTCAAAAATTAGTTAACCATATAGCTGTGGGTCCATTTCTGGGTTTTCTATTCCATTCCACTGATCTATGTGCCTGTTTTTTGTGCTAGTACCATACTCTCTTGATGACAGCTTTGTAATATAGCTTGAAGTCTTGTATTGTGATGCCTCCTGATTTGCTTTTCTTTTTCAAGATTGCTTTGGCTATTTAGGGTCTTTTGTGGTTCCATACACATTTTTGGATTGTTTGTGTTAGCTAGTGAAATTGCTGGTGGTATGCTTGCATAAAGTTCTTTAGGATGTAGGTCTTGCCTGCTTCTCCAGATTAATCCCCTACTTCATCCGTCTGATGACCAGTGTTCTAATAGTCATCATCTATTATTATTGTTCCTTGTATGCATCATCCTCTCCAGTTCTTCTGTGTCTTTTCCCTCTTATGTGGAAACCCCCACATCTCTCCATCCACCTCATTGTCTTTTTTAGCCCTTAATGGTCTATGTCAAGCATTCAAGAAACATCTCTTCTGAAACAAATACTCTGATTTCTTTCATGGAGATCATGGGGAGCCTCAAATTTCTCAGTTTGTGCCTGTGATTATAGAGGTAGTTAAAAACAAAGCCTGCTGGTGAATCCATTAACATGATCTAGAAAGGGTAGGATTGGCAGGTGCAAAGCCTCTTTAAGGCAAAGTGAATTTCAGCTTCTTCATTTAAAGCTTCTAGAGATCACAGTTTAGGTCCCTGCCCACATTTACAAATGGAATACACTGAGGAGGCATAAACACTTACTGAAACCCTTGTAGGAGCACATTTTGCCTGCCAGCAACTCTTTGCCAAGCAAACATTTTGAAAACACTTGGACGATCCTGGCTGCCCCAGTGTTTTCATAAATATTTCCATCCGGCAGTCACAGAAGCCTTGCAGAAGAGAGTGGTCAACAGGAAAACTTGAAATGGAAGAGGTTCAGTGAGCAGCTGCTGAGTTGTGAAAATGTATGCAAAAGCATATGGCTGTCTTTGGGGCCTTAAGGCAACATTTTAATTTTTAAAATTTTTTTACCCTGCAAAGATCAAAACATATGATTCCATTTCAGTAGGTTTTCTTGTAAACAAACTCTTCACTTTCTCAAGGAGTGCATGAATGTTTAACATGACATAAATATTTTTTTATCTAAAAATGTGCCTTATTGTGAAGCAACGATTTTAATATAATGTAACCTGTTGGTCATCATGGATTTTTGATTGTCTCTTTGGCATTCTTGCTTTCTTCTGCATCCACCCTTATTTGGGAATATGTAACGTTTAGTTTTCAACCATTTAAGCTGAATTGCAGAAGCATATCCAGGTGAAAAGTGTTCAGAATTTGATGCTGGTGCAGAATGCTGCAATTTGCTTACTTGATTGTAAATGCTGAGCTTTCAAAGCTTCTAGATAGTCAGCTATGTTTTGCATTTAATTCAAGTATTGAATTATATCTACAAATACTTCCACTGTTAAGTTCCCAAATCCGTAGGTCATTCTTCTTATGTATTGGAATGGTGTTGGTTTAGCCACTAAGGATAAATCCTCTGCAGTGTGTCTCTTTATGTAGGCAAGAAATTCCCCATGGTGATCCTTTTCTTCATGCTGGGAAAGGTCAGTTTTTCTGACTTGGGCAAGAAATCTCCAGGCATAAAGTAGATTTAAATTATGATAGCTTTTTCCTCATTTCGTTAGGTGACCCACTTGAAAAACTTGGTATATATAAGGGTCCAGCTTCCACTTCGAGTTTAGCACTGCCCTTTGACTACTAGTCCCTTGGAATATTTCACCCCAGAAGTATTCCATTGGCCAAATAAATGTAGGGGATTTTGTAACTGTACCATACTTAAGATCTCATTAACATGTTAAAGCTCTAATTGCCAGTGCATAAAGATAGCACTTTTTCATTTGTTTAACCCAATATTTCCCAACTTTTTTGACAGTGGAATCAATTTTTTACACACAGAATTTATTGTTTTATGCAAAGCTTCCTGGGAAATGTGGTTTTAAAACTTGGATGGAATTTTTAATAACATGAAGTCTTCATCCTTTTCCATAATGCTAACTTAGGGGCAGTTGCTTGTTGTCCCAAAGTTTTTAAAAATGAGCAAAGCAATAAAAAAAATTGCTAATGCTTATTCTTTTATGTATAATGCACCTAATCATATTTAAGTCTTCTAAGTCATTGGAAACATTTTTACAGCAGGCTGGGGTGGGAAATGTCTCCTAAGTTAGTTTACCTTCTTCAGACACAGATGGGAAAACAGTAGGCATGACGAGGTCAGTCAGTGAGCAACAAAGGTGGAATAGGAATTTAAATGTCTGCATTTCCATTCCATCACCTTTTCATTCACATGATAAACACCCAATTTAAATGTTTAGAAATCATAGTGATTCTTAGTAACTGAGCTCCATTCCTGAAACTTTCCCAGCACAATCTGTAACTGTATCTTAAATCTCTGAACAAAGATATACTAACATTTTTTCCGTTTTACCATCATAGTTCATTTCAAGAAATGCTTATTAATTACCTACTTAGTACAAAAATATGTATTTTCTTCTCTGTAGAGATGTCTTAAGCTTTACGAAACTTAGGCATGTATTTATTCTAACATGTTTTTAAGTAAAAAAATGATTAAACAATTCATAATAATTTCTGGTTGAAATTGGATTTTTGTACATTCAAATATATAGCTTGATAAGTGGTTTTTTTAAATGAAGAAGATACCCTAAAAGACATCAGGAAGTTCACTTACAAGGGCTTTTTCAAGATTAACACTTCCAGCCTTATGTCCCAGACACATTTCTCCCCACTGGTTGAAGACCACAACTTTTACTACCTATGTTTCAAAGTGATTGAGGTAATTGATTAGACGCCAGTAAAAACTGAGCATTGTGTCTTCTTTCCTTCCCTCATGTGAGGCTGTGTTTCTTGGTGTGTCAGCTCTGAAATTTTCCTTAAAACTATTATCTAAAAGTCTGAATTGGAGAAGAGTGAGTTAGAAGCAGGACCAGGGAGACTTAAGCCCACTTGGCCCTCACACTTCAGCCTCTTTGGTCAAAGACTTGATAGGGCCTTGCAGAATATTGCCACAATCTAAGTCTTAACTGTATAGAACCAAAACTTCTCAGAGCTAAAAGTTCTTTAAATATCTTCTGGTCTAAGGACCATTTTGCCAAATGATATCATCACAAGTTGAACACACTTTTGAGACCAGTCCTGCCCCAAGTGTACCGTGGGTTTGGAGCACTTGGGAATTTTGCTAAAACGCAGTTTCTGGTTTAGAGATCACAGGTTGGGCCAGTTCTAAAATGCTCCCAGGTGATATCAATGCTGTTGGACAACACTTTAAATAGCAAGGGCCTAGAGACCAGGCGAAGGGAACAGGTGGTCTCAATGAGGAGCATAAAAGAACGTGATTAGCTCTCGAATCTTCCAAGCTCTTAAGGCAAAGTTACTCTTGGTGATTTTTTTCAGGCCTTGGTGTTTTGCAAGTCTTCTGGCTCCAGTTGCCGCATGTAAGTAGAACCACAAGAATATATCCTGTCTCATATTGTACACCCGAAACTAATACAAAACTGTATGCTAACTGGCATTTAAACAAAAACTTTAAAGACTTAAAAAAAAAAAAAAAGAATGTATCCTGTCTGAGCGAAGGAGATTTTCTCAATTTTCTGTGAATTGAGGGGTTGGAAAGAAAACAAAAAGGTAGTCTCTTGGGGCGGGATCTGGGCCGTTTGTTTCCCAGACCACAGGGTTGACCTTAGTCTAGGCCGGTAACTCGCCGTTTTTGTTGTTGCTTTTTCTTTTGTTCAAGAAAGTAGATCTTTTCATTAATTTAAAAGTATTTTATTTATACACAGGGAGAATAGGCAGTAGGTTAACTGGTTCCTTGAAATCCTGGAAGGTTTTGTATGGAAAGCCCTGTGAAGGTACATCTCAGGATAAGGTTTTGGGAGCATAGGGATGGAAAAAGGGGGTAAGAAGGAAACAATATCTACAAAGAAATTTTTTAAGAGGCAAAATGTACCTAGTGGGCTGACGATTAAGATAAGAATATAGGTTTTAGGTCGCATGTAAGTTTTCAGTGGAAAATGGCATATTTGCTTAGTCTTGGTGGCAGGGAATCAGAAATACTCTTGGCAATGATTTTGATATTATGAATTGCACATAAACTCCTTAAACAATTTTCTGCCGGTTTATTTTATTCTCTATCAGAAGCAGTATGCAAATAGATGGAATTTTAATTTCCTTTAATGCTCTGGGATATTGGGATAAAAAGGCATCATCAAGTATTTTTATGATTATAAGTTCACATTCCTTGCTCTATTGTAGAATAGCATTAGAATAGAACGCTCTCAATAACCCACCTCCAAAATAGTTTTTTTCCCCCCTTGGAAAATGCTTGTTTTCAGTTTGGAACTGAAAATACGAAACATTTAAAAAGGCTCTCCAGCTTTCAAATGAAGGAGAATGTGGTTGTATGCCTTCCCTTTGGCAGATAGCGTTGTTAGAGACTGAATGACAGAGAAAACATTCAGTGGTATTATGTAAGGAGCAACTCCAATACCTCCCCCAAGCAGTTTCAAGTTCATCTTAAGCTAAGAAGTAGAGGGGTGATGGCCAGGGTGAGAGTCATTTACAAAAAAGACCCCTCCTCATGTGTATTTACATACATTCTTTGATTTTTAGCATCCTTCATTTTTTTTGCAGATGCAATTTCCAAAGTATGTTTACCAACTGAAAGCCCGGATTCTGTTTAACAATGTCAATTTAATATAACTTAGAGCAGCAGTGTTTTGTCCCCTTCCATTTATGTTGTGCAGAAAAACAGACTTCTGTGTGGTGAAAGTGTGTTCAGATGAAAGCTTTAAATTGGTGGCTAGTAGCCCAGTTAAGAGAAACTTGGCTGCCTGCTGCTCCTTAGTAATGTGTTGTGCAGGCTGTTGTTTTCTCCTGATCGCCTATTTACAGTGATTTACTCCAAATATGTGGGCGTCTTAAGTATATGGGTGTTGTCCCCCCCAAAAAAGTCAGTTTATTTTAAAGGATAAAATGAGAGGCACTATACAATAGTTTCTGTTGATCCCCTACTAATTCTCAAATTGAAAAAACCTGTTTTTGAGGCTTAGAGGCCAGCAGAGGTATCAGTTAAGAGGGAGGGAACCAGTAACAAGAAAATGATCATGCAAAAAGGGCACACTCACTGTGGGCATAGCTCTGAAGTTGGTGATACGGGCAGAGGGAAAGAAGTAGATAAAGCGCGAACTTTTGAGAAATTTATCAATCTAGTTCATGTATTTGAACACCACCCACACAAAATGATGAGCTCAATTGAGAAGCAGAATAAAAGTCCTATTGTACCAATTTAATATATTCTGATCCAGTGTTGCAAGACAAGGTGACACTTCTTTCTAGGGTTAAAAAAGTTGCTCAGAATGAAAAATGCCAGGGTGATTCTAATTGAGCATGATCTTCATTTTGTATAGACCCATTAATCGGCGCATTTGTGGTTAATATTAGTCAATTAAGTTTACCTAGCCATGTCATAATACAACATTAGATATTCAATTTTATTGAGCACATCTGCAGTATGACAAGCATTGTGATAGGTCTTAGGGCTCTATGGAAAAATGCGTTTATTGACATTCAGACCTCCAAATTCAGTGGGATGAGGGACAGGCATGTTAAAATGTAACTGTAAACTGATGGGATAATTATCATATAAGAATAAACAAAATGATATGGGAGCATAGAAGATATCAGATGTACTTGAGTGGTCAGGGCAGGGTTCTCAGAGGAAGTTACAGGAGGGAATTTTGTTCAATGTTTGCTGAGTTGCAAGTACACTATGAGTATGGGATTGGACTGATTTTGTGGTGTAAAGTCTCTGTTAAGAAACAATGTTAGCCTGCCATGACATGCATTTAGTAATTGAATGCCAGCTTTGCATGATCACTTTTGTTCCACTTGAACATGATCGCCTCTTGTTGATTTAGTTGTTGTGGAATTTTGCCATGGCTCCAGATTCTAGCTGTAGGTTGATAATACAAAAACCTAACATTTTCCAATTCTGATCTCTTTAAAACTTTGTGTATCTTTCTAGGTTCAGTCCAGTGAGCTGACAATTCTCTGTATTTGAAGGAGAAAGGGATTTAATACAGAGATTTAGGTGTTTAAAAATGGAGGAGTACTGGTGAGCAGCCTGGCAGTGGACTCACCGTAGCTGAGATCCTAACATGAGGAAGATGTTTTTGGCACGATGTCTGCTGTGTCACATCTGTCTCTCATACCTATGAATTACTGACTTGTCACAGAGACTGTGTCAGGCCACAAACAGGCATGTCTTTATGAATGTTTTACAAATATTGACAGCAGCCGTAGTAAAAAGATGACTTCTGCGCCATTTTGATCCTTAGAGTGGGTCTCACTGGTGGAGCCTTATTCCCATTCAGAGACCTAGTTCGAAGAGAGTGTGAGAACATCATTTTAGCTCTCTGCATTGTGGTATATGAAGGCATATAAAAGGGAATAAATTACAGCTATTAATCAACTGTATTTATCTCACTTTTATTCTTAAAATGTTACCAACACCTTGTTTAGAATTCTGTCACCTTTGACGATAAGTTATTTCACGATATTTAACCTAAATACTCAACAGGTTTTACTAGCAAGTGGCTTCCCTTACTCACCAGACCTATTTACTGGGAACTAACACTGTGCCAGGCAAGTTCCCAGTTGTTGAGGATGCAGCTATGTATTGAGTACACTGTAGTCCCTGTCCTCAAGGGAAGACCGGCTATAAGAAATGATCATCCTAAAATGTTTATTTCATGTTATTGTAGGAAAAAATAGGAGGTAAGATAAAGCATCAAAACAAAACAAGGGAGTATAATTTTGGTTTGGAGGGTCAAAACAGTTTTTTTTTTATCCTAAAAGAGTAACATCTGAAAGTTTTGGAGATTGTCAAGGAAGAAGAAGGGGAGGAGGGAGCAGGGAGGAAGAAGGTTGCAGGCCAAGAGAACAAAAGCAGGGGCTGGAGATGAGAAAGATCCTGGAGGCTTCATGGGATCATAAAAAGGTCTGTGGCTAAGGGAGGGTGGAAAGCCTTGCTAACACATGATGAGCTCTGTTTGTTTAACTGTGATAAAATGCACATAACATGGAAATTACTGTGTTAATTGTTTATGTGAGATATATATATATTTTTGTAAAATACACATACAATTTTCTCTTAACCACTTTTAAGTGTATAGTTTCGTAGTGTTAAATACACATTGGTGTGCAACCGGTGTCCAGAACCTGTTCATCTTCAATCTTCCCCAACTGAAAATTTATACCCATTTAAAAACAACTCCGTATTTCCCTCTCCCCTATTGCCTAGCAACTACCATTTTACTTTGTTCAGGTTTTTTTTTTTGTTTTTTGTTTTTTTTATTATTAGCTAGAAAGACTTTTCAGTATGCAGGTGTATCTCTTCCAAAAATTCCCCCAAGGGTGATCTCAAGAGTCCATGTTAACTCCTTTTCTGGAAACTTGCTTGTGTTAGTTGTCGTGTTCTCAAAGAGACTGGGCCATGAAGATTTTGCCCAAGTTTTGGGCAGTGAACTCCTTGATGTTCTGGCTTTAAGTGTGTTTCTATGAATTTGACTTTACTATATACCTCATGTAAGTGGAATCATGCAGTATTTGCCCTTTGGTAACTGGCTTATTTCACTTAGTGCAATGTTCTTAAGGTTCATCTATGTTGTAAGATATGTTACAATTTCCTTCCATTTTAAGGCTGAGTAATATTTGGTTGTATGCATATACCATATTTTGCCTACACATTCATCAGTGAACGGATACTTGGGTTGCTTTCACTTCTTGGCTATTGGGAATGCTGCTATGAACATGGGTGTAGAAATACCTTTTTGAGAGCCTGCTTTCAGTTAATTTGGTTGTATATCTAGAAGTGGAATTGTTAGACCAGATGGGAATTAGGTTTGTAATTGTACAAGGAAGCTTCCTGCTGTTTTCCATAATACCTCCACCATTTTATAGTCCTACCTGCATTGCATGAGAGTGTGAATTTCTCCACATCCTCACGCACACATTTTTGTTTTGTTTTTTGATTGCTTTTTTTTATACTAGCCATTTTAATGGATGTGAGGTGGTTTTCATTGTGGCTTGATTTACATTTTCTTAATCATTATTAATGTTAAACTTCATTTCATGTGCTTATTGGCAATTTGTATATCTTTGGAGAAATGTCTATTCAAGTCATTTGTCCATTTTGTTTTGGTTTTGAGGTATAGTTCTTCATATATTCTGGATATTCCTTATCAGGCAGATGATTACAAATATATTTTTTTTATTCGTCCACTTGCCTTTTCACTATGTTGACTATGTCCTTTCAAAGAAAAAGTTTTAAATGGTGATATTTGTCTATTTTTTAAATTACCTGTGCTTTAGTACAATACACAAATCATTACTAAATTTACTGTCAAGAAACTTTTCTCCTGTTTTCTCAAAAGAGTTTTATATTTTTTGGCCCTTACTTTTAAGTCTTTGGTCCATTTCAAGTTAATTTGTGTATATAATGTAAGGTCCAACTTCATTTTTTTGGATATGGATATCCATTTTTCCCAACAACATGTTTAGAACACCTTCCTTTCCCCATAATGGTTTTATTTAACAAAAAATGTAAAGGTTCTTAAAATGGCCTTTTATTTCTTTGCTTTCTTAATATTTGGTTTATGTAAACATTTGAAAATTGCTTAAAGTTTTTGGTGTTGACAGTAGTTTTTTTGTTTTTTTGTTTTGTTTTGTTTTTTTTTTTTTTTGAGAGTACTTAAAAAAAAAAAATCTCCTTTCATACTTGGAGCTGTCCAACATTGTTCTTAGGGAGACTGGTTGCCCTTCGTTTAATCATATTAATTCCTAGGGTAGTCTTCTGTCCTTTATTTCCTCCTCTATGATTCCTTGTGTCTTTTAACTACCAAAAATGCTGAGATGCTTGGGTAACACTCTTGCCACCATTTTATTTGGAGCATAGCATTTGTATACATGGATTCTGCTGAATGGCCATTCCTGAGTTTGCTTTTTAAGGGCTTCTCGTAAGAGCTTTCCTTACTTAGTCTTCATTCTTATACATTTCACCATGACTCATTCTACCTTAACAATTTTCTACACCCTCTCCCCACTCTGACATCCTGATATTACATTGTTCTGAATCACTGGATTTCAATTTGAAATGATCTACTAGTCATCTCATTATGTGCATGAGATATAAAGGAAAAAAACTATAGTACTCCTGATCAATGACTTCTGTACACCTCAGGATTTTTTTTCTGCCTCTCTACTGTAGTCCTTAGTTCCCTGTTATTTTCTTTGCCCCCTTTCCCCATATTTGAATTACACACATTTCTTAATGGGCAGTGGGCCTTTATGCTTCAGAGACTCTAGCACAAAGTTTTGTGTAGAGTGGGTACTAATATACATGATTTAAATTATGGAATGTCTCTAAAGAACAGGATTAGATTGATGATAGAATAAAAAGGTCAAATAAAGAAACCGACTACACACTGTCTGTTGGAGCAGGAAGAAAATGAACCATAATAGCAGGCATAAGAAGTTAAAATAGACTAGGGTGATGATAAGTAAGATATTAAATAATACCCCTACAGATAAGGGAATTTTTAGAGAATTATTTCGGAAGCCAGGAAAGGATCAGGTTGGAAAGTTGAAGGTTTTGGGAATGAAGAACTTAAGATAGAAAAGCACTACCACATTTTGAAAAGGCAACTTACTCTTGGTTCCTATGGCCTCCAAACTGAGTTCTCCAAGATTCTACAAGATGACTCAGCTGCAATATCCACATACTTTTTAGAGGAAGGTGAAATGAAACAAAGTGGGTAATGGGAGTGTTTTAGTACTTGGAAGTCACTGACATTACTAAGCATTATTCACAAGATTCTTAAAGGAGTCAGGATTGAAACAGGAACAAGAATAGCTCATGGAAAGATACATGAGATAGAAAGGATGTTTTTGAAGATTTTTATAAACAAACACCGGTAGGGTTATATTAGCCTTCAGGCAGGAGACTTGATCAAGTGATTTAAAATCTAAAACAAAACTTACTTTAATGTTTTTCTTAGAGGCAGGTTATAGAAACGCTTAATATAAAAAAATTGAACCATTAATGAGAACAACATAAAATGATGTTTGTTACAGACTCCATTATGGAGTCTGTAATTTTATCACAGACCAGTAACCCTCAGTGTCCTCCAGGTTTCCAACTCCCTTTTGAAGTAAGCAAGAAGTGACTCTACTGTCCCAGACAAAAGTGATGGGATCATGATCAATTGTGAAAGCAAAGATAACTAAAGCCTGGACCAGGAGCTAAATAGGTAGCCTACCATAAGAACTCTACCCAGTGTGGGCACGGAACACCCTCCTGGGTCTAAGTACCAGGCTCAGCAGGATCGTCTCACTTAGCGAGTTGTGGTACACAAACCAAAGTGGTAACAACGACAGAAGCAGAGTACATAGGAAAAGAAAGAAATCATGGGTAAAAATTAGACAAATAGAAATAAAAAGTGAGAGGGAAGGCAAGAAAAGGAGACTCCTTGGAGAAGACAATAGGTACCTCTTTATGGAGGGGTATTGAAACAACTGATTCTCAGAACTGCTTTCCTATCCTGAGTTGCGAAGGACTGTTGTCTTGTTTATTCATGAGTCCTGAATAGGAATGTGTTGACCAGGGTTTTCCATGGTTCCTCCTCTTGCTGGGCATATACTATCATAAAATCTTATTACCTCTGTAAATTTAAGCAATTTTTATGGCTAACAGATTCTAACACGGAATCAGGATTTGCATTCTTTGAAAGTTTTTTCCCCCCATACAACCGTGAGTTATGAACATGTTATTTAATCAGTAAACATATTTTCAGAGTATCTTGATCGTGGCTGCATAGTAATTCTTCTCATGGGTGTACCATGATTTATTCAAATCATACCCTTTCCTTAGATACTTAGATTATTTTTTTTCTTGATCACCTCATACTTTATTTTTATTTATTTATTTTTTAATTTACATCCAAGTTAACATATACTGCAACAATGATGTCAGGAGTAGATTCCTTAATGCCCCTTACCCACTTAGCCCATCCCCCCTCCCACAACCCCTCCCTTAACCCTCTGTTGTCCATATTTAAGAGTCTATTATGTTTTGTCCTCCTCCCTGTTTTTGGGTGAAGAGATACTTTGATTATTTCTGATGGTGGATTTTAAATAATGCTACAATGGACATATTGTGTCTATAGGCTTTTCCTTAGGATAAATTCCTTGAATTTTTTTTTTGTCAAAAGCTAATACCATTTTAAAGACAAATTGCTCCCTAAAAAATTGTATGAATTTATATACTTAATAGAAGTATATAAAACTACCTTTCGTTTTTATTCACATGACGGTCAATGCTGGATAGTAACAGTGCATTAAAAGATGAACCATGTAAACGGTAAATACTGTGATTGCTTCAATTGTAATTACTTACTAAGTGGTAAACCTAACATTATTTTTTACATTATTTGTCATCTTTGCTTTTTTTAAATTACCTATTCCTATCTTACAATATTTCTTATACAAAGGTAATTTTTGCCATTTTGTTGGTGAGAACATTCATGTATTAAAATAGTAATGCTTTGTCCTAATGCTAAATTTTTTCTCTTAGATTATAATTCGCATTTCATTTCAAAATGTTCATGGCATACAGGCTTCTTACAAATTAATAATGAAACCTGTCACTTTATATTTTGAGATGGTTTCTTGATTGTGATTCTGTAGTGCAAGCTAACTCTTAAGGGGGTAATAATTTATTTCACTTGGTTATAAATGCCATTTAAAGATAAAAATCAGATAGCTTCAGACATTTTCACGTAATACTGTACATCTTTGTGAGTTGAATGATGTACTTGACATAAACTAGGAGCTAAATATGAGAACCAATCCTTCTTAAATTTTGGGACAAAGGATTCTCTCAGAATTGCAAATAGGTTACTAAACTCTCAAGAGTCCAGCATTGTGTTGTTTTCGAAATGGTATCGATGCTGTATTCCTTTGTAATGTGTGTAATCTAATGGATAAAAGTATATATTCAGAGGGCAAATTACTTAGATAAGGTAAGTGATGGGAAGTAGGCAAATGACTAAACTAAATCACATGGAGTCAGGCTATCAAGGAAATCTGTATATGCACTTGATGTTGGAAAAGCCTTTTACAGTAGATCTGATAAAACTTATTTTTCACTTGTTTTTCCTTTCACCCATTATTTCCTCTGGGAATAGCTTGGATGATGCAAGAGCCTTATTGCAGACAGGATGGCTCTGCTTACTGTAATGTTGAATTTCTCTGAAGTTTTAAAAACACAGCTTCAAAAAATTCTCAAGGAAACATTTGTTGTGGGAGCTCCAGTGGAAGAATTAATCACCACGTTGTTGACAATTATTTCAAATACATTTGTATATGTTTTCCTTAGAGTTCTACATCACTCTGATGAATTTATATTTGTAACCCTGGTAAATAGGAATGCTCTAGAGTGTGCATATTGCATCTTCCAAGGTACAAAATGAATGAAAAAATCTTTTGTAGAGGAAAAGAGTAAAAATACATGCATGCACGCAGACACACACACACACACACACACATTGATGGGTACACTATCTTCAGTTTTATATGTTCATTCCAAGTACTGCCTTTTCACTACCTAAATTGCAAAGAAAAGTATGCAGTACTTTGCTGTGCCATAATTTTATGAGTTGATTATAAACTAGAGCTTTCTATTTGCTCCTCACTTTAAAATTCCAGTCTTGTGTTTCCATCTGAACTACAGATACTGATATTTCATTATATAATCCGCATAAACTAGCATATTTCCAAAAGTGTATGTATCAGGTGCCATACAATTCTCTTCCTGGAACAACCCACTTATCCAAATGTAGTTGGTGACAGATAAGACACATTTTGCTCTTAGTTTTCTTGTGCGTTTACCTGAAAATAGACTTTGAAAGCATCTTTGGCGAGTCTATTTGGGGAGCCAAGCTACTCATATTCCCTTCATTAAATAATGTGCATCCTTTATGTGAGATGTTCCTTTCTTTCCGTTTAGTGTGTAGGTGACAACCTGTAAAATGAGCCAGCTGGATATGAGTGGTCAGGGGGATGACAAATGTGGAGGTGGATTTCCCTTGCATCAATATCTGTTTATGTCCTAATGATAAAGTTCTTGGTTTGGTATTTTCACAATTCTAAGAAGGAACTTGGATTCAAAGAGGTTAATTGGCCCAAGTATATGCCACTAGTAAGGTAGAGTGCTATTTGAAAGCAATGTCTTTCTGACTCTGAACCCCATGTATGTTGTTTCCACAAAACCATTTTGGTAGGTCACTGATGCTTGAAAGGATGAGCCAGCCTCTTCATGAAGGAAGACCCGTTGAACTGGGGCTTACAGGATGAAGATGTCTGGGCCTGAGTGTGAATGAGGAAAGGGCACTTCTGGTGAAGGACGTAGTGACTATATGGCATATTTAAAGATCCACACAACACTTGCATTCTCTTGGTGAAATCTGCATCTTTAGTTCATCTAGAGCGTGGTTTCTGAATCTCTGCACTATTGACATGTGGGAATGGATAATCATTTGTTGTGGGGCCTGTCCTGTCCATTGGAGGATGTTTAGCAATACCTATGGCCTCTATCCACTGTATGCCAGTAGCATTGCCACCCCTAATCGTGACAACCAAAAATGCCCTCAGACACTTCTCAATGTTGCCTGGGAACCAAAATTCCCCAAATTGGAAACCACTCATTTAATGTGTAGAATATGATGGGGGGCAGAGCTAGAGTTGAGAAGGTAGAAACGGGTCATTAGGGCCACCTGAATAAGAAGTAGAATGCAAGTGGAAATGGCTAAACAAGAGAGTTACATGGTTGGATTTCCATTCTGCAGTGCTGAGTAGCAGTTAGGAAACAATGGAACAGTTTAAGAATGAATTAATGAGGGCCTAAACTAAAATAGTAGCTGTAGAAAGGGAATGAATGGGTGAAATCTGAGAGAAGTCTTAACTGTTCAGAGTTGGGGATTGGCATTAGGGATTGAAAAAAGAAGTTGCTTTGGCAAAAGAATTAAGGAATCTCATTTTGAGAATGTAAATTTAGAGCAGCTGGTATTGTAATAAGGAAAAAAAACCTGGTAAATATTCCTAGATATTTGGAAAGAAGTCCGTAAATAATAAACATTTATGTGGTAGTGGATCGTGTGGGAAAAGGTGAGCTCATGTACAGTGAGGGGGAGAAAGGAAGGATCACAGGTACTGGTGATACAGGAAACACCAGTGCCAACTGTTGATGAATATTCCTTTATGATAGGTAGTCGGTTTTTGGTCTTTGGTGGCATGTAGGTCTTTAGTACTTTAATAAGAACTCTTTTAATGGAGTGCAAAAGACAGAATCTAGTTGGCTTTGGGCTACTCAGAAGCCCAGGGAATCTAAAGCATGAAGGGAGTGAAGCGGTTCAGCCTCTGAGCTCACAACACCACCTGACTATGGGAAACTCAAGCTGTTCCTGTTATTTTGGCTGTGAGATATAAATGGACTGCTACAAACAGGCATGACATATTAGGGTCTAGAGGTAATTCATCCACCACACTTTGTGTTAATAGGACCCATGGAAGGACATTTTGTCCAGGTTTGCTCACATCACCTTCAAAAGGACTCGTAGTCACTCGTTAAAAGTGATCAAAGGTGCAGAAAATAACTCCTATGGAGGAAGGCTAAGTTTTGCAGGTATTTTTAGCCTAGAAATGAGGAACCTGTAGTGTGACTTAATTACTGTTTTCAAAAATATGAGCTTTGTAGGAAGAAGGTGCATGTCAGACACTTCCACGCTCACATAAGAGCAATGGGCTTAAATAAAATTAAATCTGTTCTGGAAATGGCTATCAAAGGAAATTCTCAAATGTGTATTTTTCAGAAGATAGTGCCTATTATGTATTCCATTAAAGAAATTTACCAAGTAAAATACATTTCCTTGATTTATTAATATTAACTTTCAGAATTCTGATTTACATGCATTAACATCCAAGAATCAGGTGCAGTGCTCTGATTTATATATCATGCATATAAAAGTTCTTATTAATGAATCCTAAATTTTAAAGTTGTGATTTAGTATGTTAGTTGATAAATCTTACCTTTTAAACTTCCAATTTAGTGCTGTGATTTATGGGTGCCAAGTTTTATGATGTTTATGAATCATAATGTTAAAGTTTTGATTTAATATGATAGTTACTGTAAGAAGCATTAGTACAATAAAATGTGCAATTCTTAAGGGACCAAGATAAAATTGATCAATATTCTTCTCTGCAGCGTGGTGTACATAGGCTCAGTTACAGAGCCATCCTCGGTGTGTTTTGAAAAGAATGCTAAGATAAGGCTAGGTGAGGATACAATAGAGTTTTAATAAACCATTTTGAGGAACTGTATTCCTTTTTTATTAGACCCTTCATGGTAAAAGTAGTCTGAAGCTGTTGTAGCTCTTAAAATTTATTAAGTAGGCAACAAAAGATATTCTCAACTGCTAAAACTGACTTATGTCGTCTTAATATAGATGGTCAAGGGGCTCCTGGGTGGCTCAGTCGGTGAAGCATCCGACTTCGGCTCAGGTCACGATCTCGCGGTCCATGAGTTCGAGCCCCGCGTCGGGCTCTGTGCTGACTGCTCAGAGCCTGGAGCCTGTTTCCGATTCTGTGTCTCCCTCTCTCTCTGACCCTCCCCAGTTCATGCTCTGTCTCTCTGTCTCAAAAATAAATGTTAAAAAAGAGTTTTTTAAAAAAAGATAGATGGTCAAGTGATCTTAGTACACAGACCCACATCTTTGGTTAATGTGGCTTATTGCAGCCTTGAAAATGATTGTCTGATCTCATTCAGCTTTCAGTTGAAGCATTTAGTCACAAAATGGATGTGAATGCCACGTCACAGCCTCCTAACCTGCTTCACCTTCTCAATTCTTCTCCCTCATCCTCCCCATTCTCCACACCTTCCCTGTTTAGTATGGTAGCCATTAACCATATCTGGCTATTGAGCAGTTTGCAATGTGTCGGGCTGGTCAGAAGGGAGATGTACGGTAGGTAGAAAATACATACCAGATTATGGAGAGGAAAAAAATGTAAAATACAGCAACAATTGTTATGAGTTACAACACTTTAGATAAATCAGAATGAATAAAATAAAAATAAACTTCACCTGTTTTTACCTTACTAATGTGGCTACTAAAATATTTAAAATGTAGTGTGAGCCTACATGGCTCACACTGTAGTTCTGTCAAAAGGCATGCCTCTCGTCCTTTCACTGTTTCTCAAGATGGAGGAATCTAAAAGCTACAATTCCTTCCGTACAGCTCAGTCATGTTACCAATAGCATATTTAAAAGAAGGGGTGGTCAACCCAGGTTATGATTTTTTTGTGTCGTTCAAAATGACCACCTGGATTCTCATTAAAGTAAAATCTCTAAGTGGAGACCAACGTTTTTGCTGGTTAGTGTGTTTTGTTTTTCCTTCCTGGATGTCTTGTAATTTCACCTAACAATATTTATAAATTATCATTTATTGTCTACTTTGAATTGAATGCTATATGAAATGCTTTATATATCCTTTCATTGGATCCTAGGAATACTCTGAATACATTGCTTCTATTAACATGGACTCAGAGGCACAGATAAGTAATATGATAAAGATCACACATAGGCAGAGTTCACAGTCAAACTTAGAATCTGTTTTCTACAGCCCATACGTTAAACAGCCGTTGGAAACAGACATTTGGATTCTGCAGCTGTAAGCCATGAGCCAACTTGTTTATCAAAAAGGGATATGTAAAGTGGAAATGTCAGGATCTCAGCCCAAACCCCTTGATGCTTTATGTTCTTGCCTTTCTCTTGGACTAGAAATATGTGAGGAAGATCGTCTGAGGCAGTCTGAGCAAGGGGTAGGTTTGTCAGGCTGGCTATCTGGTCATGCAGAACTTCAAAATGGTGGGGTTCCAAATAAATTTAGAGGGACACAAAGTCCACATTCTGAAGGTAGGACAGAGCGTTTGTGTTACTGTTTTTCTAACAGAAACGGCCTATGTGGCCTTGTGGGGCTTCTGCCTTAATTAGAAGAAACCACTCAGGTGATGGTAGCTTATCTAATCCTGCTGCACACGTTTGAGAAAAGGAGAACAGGAGGTTGGAGGCTTCACAATTTTAATTTGGTGGCATTCCATGTATCTTTTAAAACCATAGTTATTCTGCTTTGCTTTACTACAAATCCAAGAGCAAACTCTAACTTTGCTTTGCATGTTTTGTTCTCAAGAGACAAATATCTAGAGTTCAGAGAAATTCACTGAAATATTTAATAATAACATACTTGGAACTGGAAGATGAATGGAATTTTGAAGTTACATCTGAGCCAGGAAATCTCTTTCAAACTCATTGAAGGAAAAAAGTAGTGCCTAACATGGAGTGGCTGTAACAACATCAAACAAAAAAACAATAAAACCTCCACAAAACACAACAAAAAACCAACCCTACCCAAACCCAACGAAACTAATAAGTGAAAGCTTCAATTATTAAAAACTAAAAGCTGCATGATGACAAAAAGTAAAATTTAATAACGTCATCTTGTTTAAGTAAAAATCTTTTAAAATTCAAACAAAATAGAAATCATGCACAGTATTGTTTCTTTCCTACAGATGGAAAACACAGAACGAAGTGCTAGATGGAATCCTCTGCATTAAAACACAAAATATACATTGTCAGAAAACTCGGCTCTACAGATACTTTAGGGTCTTAGTTAAATTCCTTGAGGCAATTATTTTTTTTTTATTTTTTTTCCAACGTTTTTATTTAATTTTGGGACAGAGAGAGACAGAGCATGAACGGGGGAGGGGCAGAGAGAGAGGGAGACACAGAATCGGAAACAGGCTCCAGGCTCTGAGCCATCAGTCCAGAGCCTGACGCGGGGCTCGAACTCACGGACCGCAAGATCGTGACCTGGCTGAGGTCGGACGCTTAACCGACTGCGCCACCCAGGCGCCCCATCCTTGAGGCAATTATTAAATAAAAGTTTAATTGTCTTGTGCAACTATTCTTTTTGTATTAAGCAAGTTCAAAAGCACCATATAACAATGAGTTTAAGTGTTTTTTTTTTTAAATACACTGTCAAGGATCATTCTAGGACCAATAATTTCACCATCAATGAAAGCTTTAATTAAAGCAGGAAAAAATAAAAATGGCACTTAACAGCATACTAAACTTCAGCTCTGTGCGCACATCCTATCAACTGACATACTTCTGAGGAAGATGCCTGGCACAAGAATATCACCTTTTGAGGGAGTGTCCATGTTAATTTTAGCTTTCAGAGAGCATGATAAAGGGTGAACACATGTATTTTTTAAAATAATTATTTTGGGAGAGTTCATGCATGTGTGCATGCAAGCAGGGGAAGGCAGAGAGAGGGGGAGAGAGAGAATTCAAGCAGGCTCTGCAACATCAGCCTAGAGTCCGCAGCAGGGCTCCGTCTTGCAAACTGGGGGATCATGACCTGACCCAGAATCAAGAGTTAGACACCAAACAGGCTGAGCCTCCTAGGAGCCCCAGAGCACGTGTTAATTTTTATTTAAAATTCAACTTTAAAAATATATTTAGTTTTGGGACACCTGGATGGCTCAGTTGGTTAAGCGACCGACTTTAGAAGCTCAGGTCATGATCTTGCAGTTTGTGAGTTTCAGCCCTGCGTCGGGCTCTGTGCTGACAGCTCAGAGCCTGGAGCCTGCTTCAGATTGTGTCTCCCTCTCTCTCTGCCCCTCCCCTGCTCATGCTCTGCGTCTCTCTGTCTCTCAATAATAAACAAATGTTTAAAAAATTAAAAAATATACATTCAGTTTATTCCTTAGAGTATATTAGATATCTTTGATACATGCTGAATAAACTAATAAATTGAGAGCTGATAATAGATCAAGATACCAAAATGAGGCTAGATTTTAACGATTTACACATAGGCTGATCACTTGGACGTTGACCATTTCAAAATCTTACCAAAGTTCATGCAGCTTCTCCAACCTTCTCATTTTCCTTTACTTAAAAGTGTCCTGGGCCCCTGGGTGCCTTAGTCCGTTAAGCAACCAACTTTGACTCAGATTATGATCTCACAGCTCCTGAGTTCGAGCCCCATTTCCGGGTCCGTGCTGACAGCTCAGAGCCAGGAGCCTACTTCCAATTCTGTGTCTCCTCCTCTATCTTTCCCCCTCCCCAGCTTATGCTTAGTCCATCTGTCTGTCTGTCTCTGGCTCAAAAATAAAAACTTAAAAAAATTTTAAGTGTCTTTTCAAATCTGCCACTTCTTTGTCATTCCTTGTCCTTGTGTGAAAATTGAGTAGGATATTAAGTTTCTGGAGGGTCTTGGTCAGAAAATATGTAATAGATTACGGTATTGTTGAGACAATCTTCATTCCTCTCCCTCACCCCATCATAAAAAGAATATCCCTCCCCATCCCATTAATGATGGGCATACCATGTCATTACTTTGAACAGTGGAATGGGAGGCGGGGTGACAGTGTGCCAGTTTTAAGTTACAGCAGTCGTGAAAGGAAGCCTTAAGAGGTATCTGAGTTTCTGTAAGCCCTATTAAACTCCCACCTCTTCATGAGAACACTCCCTGGAGAAGTTTGTTCACCCTGGGTCCCAGAATGAGAAGTAATTTGAACTTCGACCTAGAACTGGGTCATCGCAGCTAACCTATGGATCCATGGTCAGGAAATGTTTTTTGTGAAACACTGAGATTTTGGAGTTGAATATTCTACAGAACTGTAATTGATGCTTTTACAGAATATAAGGAGAGTAAGGGATGTCAGTCTAAGAACGATCCTGGAATTATCACAGTTGAACCGGCAATTGCATAAGATGGTTAGAGTTCAGACTTGGACTTGTTGCCTAACTGATGTTTCCTCGCAAGGTTAGAAAAGCAAAAGTAGTTATTATGTGGTAAAAGATAGGAAAATGGCCTTCTTATGTCCTGTTCCTGTGATTTTGTTCAAGTATTTAAATATTTACATACCTTGATAAAACTGTCTATGATTTATCTAGTCTCAAAGCCCATAAAAGCAAATCACAGGGGAAGCAAAATCTTCAGAGAGGGCTCTGGTAGCTTCCCTAATATAATGGTGGATGTAGCGATGGAGTCTGTGAGTATCTTTCTGGTTGTGAAAACAAGTCCGTGCTGGAGACACAGCAGTGCCTGTAACTCATAGACAATGTATCTGCTCTTGACTCACAACCCTCATGTTCTTCACAGAGCATTGTGCATGTTGGGTCATGTAAAAATATATTTGGACAAGTAACTCCCATGATATTACATGCCCTTGAATTTTAACTGAGGGTATTTGTTAAGTTTTAAGGAAGCCATTATAATTTAGATTCAATTTCACAGGCCCAAGAAGTTACATGCTGGGGAGTTCTCTTGCTTCAGCAACAATCCTGATTAAAAACCTGAAGTAAGGCTGTTTCTCTCTGCTTGAGTTTCCTTGTATGTAATTACTTACTTGGGACCATATTAACCAGCCTGGTCAGGATTAATTTAGGAATTTTGGTTAGGGGTTTTGAAAATATGAAGCAATATAAAAATGTATTGTTAAGTCCTAATATTACAAAGTAGATGGATTTTTTCTTCTAAACATTGCTATTACAAAATATTTAAAATAAATTTTGATTCGCTCTCCAGAAATGAATGACTACCCTTATAAGTTGAGGTCAAACCCCCAAAGAGAACCCGAGCAAAATGTTTGATACTCTTGGAAATGCTTGCAATTGAGTGACGTGTGCTAAAATTTACACATTTGCTCGAACCAAATTGCATCATGTGGTATATTTGTCATTTTATTATTTGAAATTACACAGTCCACAGCTTTGCCACAAACTGTTCTTAGCATCAGTGATACAGAGTGAGTTGAATTCGGTCTGTCTTGGTTGACCGTAACTCCGGCTAGCATCACCAGTAGAAGATGATTCATCAGCAGGATGCAAGAAGAGCTTAGAGGGAAACCAAGGAGCCCAGTGGACCTCTGCAGAAAGAGCTTGAGGAGGTAATCAATATGAGTAATTCAAATAGTATACCTCAACTGACTCTTACCTTCTTCCTTTCTTGAAATTACCAGGGGAAAAATAGCTGATGGGCCTAGTTTTGGTCCTGATTCCACCCAAAGATCATTCAGGTATAACTGAAGATCTGGGGTCACAAAATACAAGTGAATTTCCCAGAAAGCAGGCAAGTTTAGACAATGGGAAGTCCTTGGAAGCAGGACCAGGCAATTAGCACAGGAGGTACCCATTTCAAATGCTTCCATGCAAGTTCTATTTTGATTGGAGGCTGTTTCTTGTTTGAAGTTAAATAAAAATGTAATAGGTCAGTAATGTCAGAAACACATTTTAAATATAATTAATTGCTTGGAATAGTAAAATACGCTTTTGAATGTGAATAAGGGGCATAATTGTTTTCTCCCTCCTTCGTTCCGTTCCTTTCCCTTCGTCCTTATATTCCTTATCATTGTCCTTTTTCTATTTTAAACATAGGGCCTGGAGATGGATAGACTTCTACACATGTGCGACATAGACACACAACAGTTTTCCAAGCTCTTTTGTACTTCCATATATATATATACATATACATATATATGCGTATGTGTATATATATATATGTATATACATATATATATATATATATATATATATATATAAATTTTTGTTTAATTTTGAGAGAGACAGAGATAGTGTGCAAGTGGGTTAGGGGCAGAGAGAGAGAGAGAGAGACAAAGAATCCAAAGCAGGCTCCAGGCTCTGAGGTGTCAGCACAGAGCCCGACGCAGGGCTTGAACTCACGAGCTGTGAGATCATGACCTGAGCCAAAGTCAGATACTCAACCGACTGAGCCACCCAGGTGCCCCACGTACTTCCCCTTTTATAATATCAACACAATTTCAGCTCTTAATAATGAGTCAGTATCTGCACACAGGTCATTTTCCTCACCCCCAATATTCTGTTTAGCCTGAAACCTGCTCTTTCCCAAATAGTCACATTGCTGGAATCTCAGTGTGCATTGTTTATTCCAAATGCCTCCATTACTATACTATTTTAAAATTTGTAAAGCTTTGGAGAGATGATTTACTTGGCATGTATCTTCTTTTTAAGCTATCATGGAAAGTTTGGACAAATGCCTTATGCTCTCCATGAATATATTTCTAGCAAGCTGATTCATCCAAATCCTTTCCATTGACCTTAGTGGTCCATCCATGATAGTTGGGGCAATAAATGTTTGTTGCTGTTAGTGATGCTGGTTTAGTATTTCTTTATCTGAACAGCATTATAAAAGATCAAATACAACTTGTATTCTTTCCTACAGTTTTAGTCAAGGATACAGTTGGTTAGGAAGAATATGAAGTATGTTGTGGAAGGAAACACTTCCAAAAAGTGGATCACTTTTTATTCTCTTGACACTGTTGTGGAGAGGTGATGCACTGTATATACCTATCCAAGTCCTTCTCAGTTTTGTAGAAATTTATAAAAATAACGATCGACCCTTACCCTAATTTTTATATGAAAATTTTTATTGAATTATAATTGACATAGAATATTATTTCAGATATACAACATATTGATGGGATATTTTTATAGATTAAGTGTTCACCTTAATAGATCTAGATACCATCTGTTGGCTATGTAGAATTATTACGATATTATTGACAATGTTCCCTGTATTGAATATAACATCCCGTGACTTGAATATTTTATAACCGGAGGTTTGTACTTCTGAATCCTTCTTACCTGTTGAGCCTGATGTCCCTACCTCCCTCCTTTCTGGCAACTAGCAGTTTGGTTTTTCTGTCTATAAGTCTGATTCTGTATGTTCATTCATTTGTTTTTCTGGATTCCACATGTAAGTGAAATCATACAGTGTTTGTCCTTCTCAGTCTGACTTCTTTCATTTAGCCTAATACCCTTTAGGTCTACTCATGTTGTCATAAATAGCAAGATTCCATTATTTTTTCTAGTTGTGTAATATTCCATTATATGTATATGGACCGTATCTTCTTTAACCATTCATCTGTTGATGGATGCTTGAATTGTTTCCATATCTTGGCTGTCATACATAATGTTGCAATTACATACAGGTATGTATATCTTTTTGAATTAGTGTTTTGGGGAGTTTTTTTGATAAATATGCAGAAATGAAATTACTTGATCATGCAGTTCTAGCTTTCAATTTTTTGAAGAACATCCATATTGTTTTCTGTAGGAACTGTACCAATTTACATCCCTCCCAACAAAGCACAAGGGTTACTTGGCATCATATGTATAGTTGAATTTGGTTTGCTATTACTTTGTCAAGAAATTTTCCATTTATCTTCATCAAGGATATTGGTCTGTTGTGTGTGTGTGTGTGTGTGTGTGTGTGTGTGTGTGTGTGTGTGTTTCATGTTTTTGTCTGGTTATAGTATCAGAGTAATGCTGGCACCATAGAATGAATTTGGAAGCATTTCTTCCTCTTGTATTTTTTTTTTGAATAGGAGAAGGACAGGTTTTAACTCTTCTTTAAATGTTTGGTAGAAATCACCTTTGAAGCTGACTGGTCCTGTACTCTTGTTTGGGAGGTTTGGTTACAGATTCCATTTCTTTACGAGTATTCATGTGTTCAGATTTTCTATTTCTTCATGATTTCTTGGAAGATGGTATGTTTCTAGGAATTGATCTATTCTAGATTGTCTAATTTGTTGGCAAATAATTGGTTATAGTATTAACTTAAGAGTATTTTTGTGGTATTGATTGTAATTTTTCCTCTTTGATATGATTTTATTTATTGGGCTCTTGCTATTTTTTTTCTTGGTGAGTCTGGCTAAGAGATTGTTTTATTTCTTTACAAAGAACCAGTGAACCAGCTCTTCATTCCACTGATGTTTTCTATTATTTTTTAGTCTCTATTTCATTTATTTCTTCTGTGATCTTTAAGTTTCCTTCCTTCTATTAACATTGGACTTTGTTCTTTGTTTTCTAGTTCCTTTAGATGTTAAGTTAGGTTGTTTTATTTGATATTTCTCTTGTTTGTTGAGATGGGCCTGTACTGCTATGAACTTCTCTTACAACTGCATTTGCTCTCTTCCCCAAAGTTTGTACCATCGTGCTTCCATTTTCATTTGTCTCAAGTGCTTTTGATTTCCTTTTTGATTTCTTCATTGATTAATTGGTCGTTAAGTGGCATGTTGTTTAGTTTCCACATGTTTTTGTTTTTTCCAGTCTTCTTGTAATTAGTTTCTAGCTTCACACCATTGTGATCATAAAAGATGCTTAATGTGATTTTATTCTTCTTACATTTATTGAGGCTTGTCTTGTGGCCTAACATGTGATATATCTGGAGAATGTTTCACGTGCACTTTAATAGAATGTGTATTCCACTGTTTTTGGATGGAATACTCTGTAAATGTCTTTTCAGTCCATGCAGTCCAATGTGTCATTCATAGGTGATGGACACCTCATTCACAGAAGCACTTGTGGCAACGCAGACAATGTCATCGTCAGGCTTCTACAGGAAATATGACTCAAGTTCAGCTACTCACTCTGGCAGACATGTATGCGTAAAAGGAAGTGAAAGACACTGTCCCTGTGTGGTAGTTACTTCCACTTTTCTAAAGGCCATTAGAGCATTGGCCAAATATAGGGCACCCAAGCTAAGACTTGATAAGGCAGGAGGCAAAGTTTTGCCTGAAAGAGTTGGCAAGAGGGGAATCTTGATCCCAAGAAGGTTCAGGGAATCTCACCGAATGGTATCTACATAGGAAGTGCTGAAAATTAACTGTACGACAAAGTAATAATCTATGTTACATTGCTGTCAGTCACACTTGAGCAAAATAAAAACAAAATATGAACTTTATTCTTCTTTGTCTAATACTATAACATTTGAATATATAAACACAAGAGTTTTGTAAAATCTATCTTTAATTTGGAGGATGAACAAGGAGAAAAAGGAGACTGGGGCAATTTTTAGCCTTAAAATGAACCATGTAATTTTAACGTGGAAAGGAATCAATCAGAAATCCAAAATGATTATCCTCAAAGTAATTGACAAAACTGCAGTCAGAGTGAAATTTTAACATGTCTCTTTGAGCCTTTACAGATCAGTAGACATGCTGATCAGATTTAAAAATACACTAGACAGTAAACAACAGACTCCATATGGCAAAAGTTCATGTAATGAATTTAAAAGATTGACCTGAGACATTTTCTCAGAAGTCAGAGGAAAAAGTTAACGAAATGAAGGTGATGAGTAAAAAGATAAGAGACCTGGAGGACAGATACAGGAAATTCAATATATATAATAAGAATTCCATAAAGAGAGAACAAAGAAAACCAAAGGTAAGCAAAAAAAAAAAAAATTAAAAAGTTCCACAAACATAAAGAATTGAACTTGAAATACAAAAGGTCTTCTGAGAATAGGAAAAAGTAAACTATAGTAGCTACAGTTTCTTTAGCCCTTACTTAAGATAATGGAACTGTATTTTTTAAGCCACTAAATTTGTGGTGATTTGTTAGAGCTGTAATGGAAAACTAATACAGAAATAGAGGATAAACTGAAGAAAATGACAGTCATGGCAAAATATTTAAAGCACGGCACTAAGTTTTGAAAGACCAAGTTATAAGGAAATACAGGAAATAACATAATAAATCGTTTATATAACAGGATATTAAATTGAACTATTTAATCTCTGTGCCATTTATGCTCAGGGTGAGTCACAAAATGACCATACAGAGTTAAGAAAGAAGAAACTTAAAAATAATGAGTTATATTACTTGGAATTTTTCATCCACATGTAGTAAACAAGAAATATATCGAGTACCGAGAGGATTATTTTTTTTTAAAAAAGATGTAATTGTTATGCTTTTTAAGTGATGTGCATTATTAGAGGAACAGATAAGGGAAACCTAAGGGGGAGAGAATTTCTGAATTTACAGAGCTTTATGGGCAAGCAAGAAAACCTCTGCAGAAATAAGGTTTAGGACAATGGGAAGGATATTGAGTTGACAACTGTGGAGAAGCCCTCACAAGCTTCAAGGGAATTATTAGTAGGTAGTCTCCTTAGAGGACAACTACGAAAAAATACCTTTTAGATAGAGTGAGTACTTCACACAGCCATAGAAAGCTAGTGACACATGAAGACCAGTCAAGTGAACCCTTTCTGGACCCCTAATCACTCTGTTCCCTCCTTCCTTATTACCAGAGGAGCCAGAGACAGCGTAGATATGGGGAGGGATAGCAAAAATGCCTGGAGAAATTTGGTATAAAAGAAGTGAAAACAGTGTTTTGATAACTGGGTAATTTTATAAGGGAAGAAATAACTCTCTATGTCATACTGTACACCATTTTACAAAAGAAGAAATACTTAGTTGTACAAAATATAACAAAAAACAAAACTGGCAGACCTTTGAAAGAATTCTTATACAATCAGGAACCTCCTACTTTGGCCACAGTGTAGAAGCCACCTATGAAAGTCTGGTAATTCAAGGACATATCATTTAAAAATCTCTGCAGCAAAAAATACCATAAGCAAAGTTAAAAGACAAAAGACTCATACGCCAAGTGAAAAGATATTTTCCCTAATAAGTGAATACCAACCATCCCCCCAAAATGGTTAATGGACAAAAACAGGGAATGCAAATAAATCTTAAATATATAGAGTGATTCTGTTTCACTCCTAAAAGTAGATGTAAATTAAAACATACTGAGATATTTTTCACCAATTGGCTTTGAACACAGCCCTGGCAAGGCTACAGGGTAATATGCACTTAGTTTGAATTGGAATTAAATTTTCTACAAGCGTCTGGCAATAACTAAGAATTATACCCTCTGGTCCAGCAGTTTCACTCTTGGGGATTTATCCTGTAGGAATATTCACTATGTAAAAAGGCTTTATTCATCCATTGTTTAAAAAATACTAAAATCAGAAATGAAAAAGATGAATATGTCTGTCAGTAAAATAATAGTTAAGTTTATCGTGGTAAATACATCAATAAAATGAAGCTGATTAAAAGAATACAAAAGCTCTTTATAAGTTGTTAGAGAAAGATACCCAAAAATATTAAGTGAAACAAAAGTGGTGCATGGAAGTTATTTTAATAGAACAGGAAGAGGTTAATACATCTTCATATTTGCTCGCATTTGCTTTTGAATCTTTGAAAGGATACACAAGGATTACTAATAGTGACTACTCAGGTAGGAGGAAGTGGGTTGTTACCCGGATGGGAAGGAGGGAGATTTTTCACCCTACAACTTGTTCTATAGATTACCTTTAATTTTTGACTCATGTAAAAAATTATGATTTACAAAAATGTTAAAAATAGAATAAAATATACATTACTAAGAATAGTAAAATTTTTTTAAAGAGCAGAGGATGAAATGATACAGTTAAAATAAATTGGAAAATGCTAAATTAATAGAATTTAGAACTTGAACAATGAATTCAATAAAACTTGGCCAATGCTGACCTAGAAGAAAGAACTAAAGATGAAACATGAGATAACCAGAGTGAAAGATACATAGCTACATGAACAAAGGAGTTTGTAAATAAAAAAGGAATTGCATGGCAAATAATCCCTATACTTTTTCCTGGCAAAAATCTTATCAGTTTTATTCCCACATTCAATAAACATCTATATGTTTTCATACCATTGTGGCTCCCCTTACAAACATTATGACAGCATCCTCACTAGAAACTTCTATTCATAGAAGTTAACTGCCCTAGGAAATAGATTACACGAAGCACAGGCTTTCTTCATGCGTTGTGAAATTGTCTCCGTTAAAGTGAATTTTTTTCTGAGCACACAGATAAACTGTGACATTGCCTTCTCCTTGTCTTCATAAAAGTCTTGAGTTTCATTTGGGAACTAGGTTGTTATGTTGTAATTACAAAGTGGAGTAGTTAAGACCTGTATACTTTTAATTAATCCAAATTAACACAGTGCAAAATAAAGTTTACTGATACAGTCCTTGAAAATTAGTATATTTATTATTTTCCAGGCTTACCTAAAAAAGTTTGAAATATATATACCCTAACTATAGAAACATAAGTCTCTTTCATTCAATTAAAAATATAATAGGGAAAATAATATGTTCTTTATACTAAGAATGGACAAAGAAGAAATAAATACAGTCATAATTTATATACACTAGAAATACTTGAACTTATACAAGTTAGGCTGTATGTATTTCTGAAGTGTCTGCTTGTTTGTGACAAGTGATTTGATGATGTTGAATAAACACACAGAATACATGAAAGAGATAAAATTCTGTCAGTAATTAGTGGGAGCTTTGCTGTTGGGCATTATCTAATTTGTAGTATGGAGTAACATTGTAGATTCTCTTTTATAGGCCAAAATTTCAAGATTTTCATGTGTTGTGGTTCTAAGGTTTAATGTCATTAGTCACCAATATTTTGCAATTTAAAAAATCCCCAAACACAGCAATGAGCAAGTGGAATTTGAAATAAAAACACAATATCCATTTGTATTACCACCCAAAAAGTGAAATATTTACATACAAATATAACACAGTATGTACAAGATCTATTTGAGGAAACTACCAAACTGATGGAAAAAAAAAAACCGGCTAAAGAAAGAGCATGTACTCCATGTTTATGAATAAGAAGTCTCAATATTTTCACAAGTCTGTTCTTCCCAATTTAGTCAATGGAATTCCAATAAAAATCCCAAAAAGTTATTTTCTGAATATCAATAAAGTGTTTCCAAAGTTTATGTGGAGAGGAGAAATTAGACTGAGAATAGTTAAAACAATGTTGAAAGAGAAGAGCAAAGTTGGAGGATTGACATTAATGGACTTAAAAACTTATTCTAAAGTTTCAGTAATTATCATGGTGTGGTATTGGTAAAAGAATTGAAAAACACATCAGTGGTACAGGATAGGTAGTTCAGAAATAGATTGACATAAATATAGTCACTAATCTTTGACAAAGGAGTAAAGACAATAAAATGGAACAAAGATCATCTTTTCAAAAAATGGTGCAGCAACAAATGGACGTTTACATGGGAGAAAAATGAATCTAGGCACAGATCTTAGACCTTTCACAAAAAATTAAGTTAAATCACAGACCTACCAAAATGCAAAATGGAAAACTATGAAACACGTAGATAGAGCATAAGAGACAACCCAAATGACCTTGGACATGGTAATGATCTTTTAGATACAAAACTAAAGACCCAATTCATGACAAAAAGAGTATGTTGGACTCTTGTAAAATTAAAAATTTCTGTTCTCTGAAAGACCACATCAAGATGATAAAAAGACAAGCTACAGACTGGGAGAAAAATATTTGCAAAAGTTGTTCCTGATAAAGGACTGTTACCTTAATTATACCAGGAACTTTTAAAACTCAACAATAAGAAAACGTGATTCAAAAATGTGCTAAAGACTTTGACAGACCCCTCACCAAATATGATAAACAGATGGTAAATATATGAAAGGATGCTCCACATGTTCTGTCTTGAAGGCAGTGCAACCTAAAAAAATGAGGTACTAGTGCATTCCTGTTAGAATGCCCCAGATCTGGAACACTGACAATACCAAATGCTGTTGAGGATGTGGAGGAACAGGAATTCTTACGCATTGTTGATAGAAATGGAATATAGTACAACTACTTTGGAAGAGAGGTTAGCAGTTTCTTATAAAACTAAACCTCTTACTGCATGATCCAGCAGTAATTCTGTCTCGTATTTATCCAGAGGAATTGAAAACCTGTCCACACAAAAACCTGCGTGTGGATATTTATAGCAGCATTATTAATTGCTAAAACTTGGAAGCAATCAAGATATACTTCAGTGGGCAAATGTATGAATAAACTGTTGTACTTCCAGACAGTGGAATATCATTCAGCACTGTAAAGAAATAAATTATCAAGCCATGAAAAGACATGGAGGAATCTTCAAAGTGGAAGGAAGCAATCTGACACGGTAACATGTTTTCCAACTGTGACGTTTTGGAAGAAAGCAAAACTCTGGAAACCCAACAAAAAATGCATGGTTGCACTGGGTGATAGGGTGGAGAGATGAATGGAACACATGGGATTTTGGGGGGGAATTGGAAATAGTCTGTATGATACAATGATGAATATGTTAATATACATTTTCCAAATGCTTATACTATAGAAAACCAAGAGTGTGCTCTAATGTAGCTTATAGACTATGGGTGATAATGATATGTAAATGTAGGTTAATCACTTATAACACATTTTTAATCTGGGAAATGTTGATAATGAGGTTAGATATGTCTCAGGGCGGGGAGTGCATCAAAAATTTCTATCTTACCCTTCAATTTTTCTGTGATACTAATAGTGCTTTATAAAAATCAAAGTCTTTAAAGAATCGTAAAATACATCAAAGTATAAGTGGAGGTAAGGTTTAGATACTCCTCTGAGTAATCTAGATATTATTCTTATTCAATTTTCACTGTTTATTCTGATTTAAATAGGTTTTGTTTTTCTTTGGAATGTTCGGACTGTAATTCTTATTTTCCATAGGCCGATCCAATTTTTCAACCTCATCTCCCACTACGTTTCACACAAATTTCTTCAGACAAAAACTCCTCCCTCCCCCCACCCCCAGATATATAATCTTATTCCAAAGTTTCTTTCCTTCCAAATACTTTATACCTAGAACACAATTTTCCACATTCATTTCTCAAAATATTACAATTCTTGTAGCACTGTCTAGTTCTGTGATGTGTTCTCAAGAGCTTAATAACGTGATTTTCTCATATATATTTTTTGACACATACACAAAGTTAAGTATATGGCCCTAGTTTTTTAATATTTTTGTGTATTAGACTTGTCCCTGAAAATAATGGAAATTTACTGAGGGCAGTAGCCTTTGCAAACACAGTTTTGTTTTTCAATTTTTTTCTGTTTTGAGAGGGACAGAGTGTCAACGGGGAAGGACCGAGAGAGAGGGAGACACGGAATCTGAAGCAGGCTCCAGGCTCTGAGCCGTCAGCACTGAGCCTGATGTGGGGCCTAAATCCAGGAAGCCCAGGGTCATGACTTGAGCCGAAGTTGGATGCTTAACCTCCTGAGCCTCCCAGGTGCCCCACAAATACACTTCTCTACTCATCACAGCCCTTAACATGCTAGTTCTCAAAGTGTGTTTGAAGCCATGGCATCAGCATCACCTGATGTTGGGACTGAACCGTGTTTCCCAGAAATTCGCATCTTGAAGCCCTAATCCCCAATGTGACTGTATTTGGGGATAGAGTCTTGAGAGTGATTATCAAGGTAAAAAAACATCATAAGGATGGGAACTAATGTGATAGAATTTATGTCCTCACAAGATGAAGAACAGACATGTGAGATCTCTTGCTCCAAATGCACATAGAGAGGTAGTCATGTAAGCACACAGCAAGATGCCTGCTACCTATAAGCCCAAAGAAGAGGCATCAGAATGAAACCTACCCTGCTAGTACCTTGATTTTGACTTGGAAGTTTTCAGACCTGCGAGAAATAAATTGCTGCTGTTTAAGCCACCGGGTCAGTGGTATTTTGTTATGGCATCCCTACCAGACCAATAAAACTGAGAACTTGATAAAAATTCAAATTCTTGGGCTCCATCCCAGACCACAAGCTCTGGAGTTGAAACTAAGGAGTCTGTGTTGTAACAAACCCTCCAGAGGATTCTGATGCAATCAGGAGTTTGAGAACTCCTGACCTGACATTGGTATATTTGTGTGTGTTGAGGGATTAGAGGAATACACTTGATACTTTGACTAAAAATATATATATTTCTCAGAGGTTTTAATTTTTAAGACTTTGATATTATATATTCATAAGCCAATTTTGCAAGGCAAGTGAATCACATTTTAATAACTACACCCTAGATACCTACTTTTGAACACTCTTGAATTGTACCATTACATCCTCATTCGGACCTCTAAAACTATCTCCTTCAAACTGGGTTTCGGTTTTGTCACTGCTCATTTGTCCCTCCCATTGTTATTCTTCGTTGCTTTTCTACATTTTTATAGTGTGGAAATGGCTGCAAGAGATTAGGATAATTCATTTCCCAAATAAATAGCTTCTGACTTTAGTCTTCACATCCAATATTTAAAAAGCTTGAAGACTTTTTAGAGACTCCATGTAAGTATGAAGAAAAGGTTTCACTGGAAATCAAAATGAGTTAGAAAATCTGCACCCTATTGATAGTGGCACTTTTGTTCTGAGGGCTTGGTAATATGAGAAATTGAAGAATGCCATTAGAGTTACTGACTTGAAACATATCCAGCATTACTTTGTTAAGGCATTCTGCACTGCAGAAAAAATATATTTTTAATAGACACTTTGCCATCTTCACTGCATAAATATGATTTTAAATGTTATGGAAAAGACCCCATGTAAACATGTGCCATTATGCACACTTGAAAAGAAAGAATTTACCACTTGGCCTTCTTTAGCAATATCTTCTCTTAATTATAGAATACAAAAGTTGTATTTCAAAATTTGTCATTGTGTGAAAGGAACTCAAGTAAAATGCAGTCCTCCAAAACATTTAAAGATTTATAATTAAAGAGCTGTCTGCTGAACAATTGAGTTTATTCATGATGCAAGTCTTTCACCTTCACATGCCTTTTATTATGATAGATAGGGGAAAAAACCTAAGAATCAAGTATTTCTATGCAATTCAGATTCCAAAATATACTAAATACTTGGACCAACTCATACTTTGAAAGCATTTGAATAACTTGTTTAAAAAAAATTGTGACACAATGTTCATGAAGCCCAAAAGATTTCCAAAACTAAAAGTTTTCTTTTCTGCATTTAAAATCCTCTTGAAACAGTTTCTAGTGCATTGTGACCTCAATTCCAATTAAGATGAATTCACTAGATTTAAGTGGATTATGACTCCTTGTTGGCAGCCCCCCACCTTCTTTTTCTTTGTCTCCCATAATAGCCTGGGGCTTGAAATATAGCCGTTTTAAGTTAGGATTATGAATATGATTATTAAGTAGGCTTCACACCCAAAGTGTGGCTCACTACTGGGCTTGAACCGACGACCCTGAGATCAAGACCTGAGCTGAGATCGAGAGTCAGGGGCTTAACCAACTGAGCCCCCTAGCTACCACTAAATATTACTGAATATGTTTGAATTAATAGAGATGCAAAGAAAGTGTAGAATCCCTTTAAGTTGATTGAGAAAAGCTTGTTTCCTGATGTACATAAACTAGGATTAACTGAAGAAGTGTACATAATTAAATTGAAACAATGACTTGTAGAGGGGTTTCATTATCAAAAATCATGACATGGTTCTTTGAATTTTCAGAACAGCCAATCGTATACTCCTCACTACTGCTATCAGCGATGGATCAATTTCAAAGCTACCTACTGGTGTGTGTGCGTGTGTGTGTGTGCGTGCATGCATGCACACGCAAGCATGCATGCGTGTATATGCCTATACCTCAAGTAGGACACTGTGTTTAATTTAGAACAGATGACTCAGACTATTCATCACTAATAATTATTTTGTCTTATGAGCTGAAAGGTAGGAGTCAATTTGAATGATTCTGCTCATGAGTTTCTCGTGGATTACAATGCATTTGATGCTATTTTCTGGATTTGACTTTTTTCTGACTGATAAATTTTTAAAAATGTGTTGAGAGAAGACTGGCTTTTCTGACTTTGAGTATGAACTCTTTCTTTTGTCTAGAAATGTTTTCATTTCGTTCTTGTAAGTCTGTATTTCTGTCTCCTGTGAACTCATTTTGGCACACCATATTTTCTCACTCATGACTCTCATTTGAAGTTTTGGATTGTTTTGTGGTAATTGAATTTAAAAATGTAAGGTTTCTGTAAACGATAGCTTTATTTTAAAAATGTTTTTGAATGTTTAAATGTAAAAAATTCCAACACGTCATCAAGATTTTACAATAATTTCTTTCTCTGTGAAACTAATCAGTTAAAAGTGGTCCCAGGGTGGCTGTGTCAATACAGAGACATAATGGAATACAGAAACATCTTCAGATGATCTCTGCTATTCAAGTGTATTTTTCTGAAGAGATAAATGTTATGTAAAATTACAGCGGAGGATTGAGGGTGGGACAGAGACAAATGTAGTAGATTCACAATAGGCAGTTGGAAAATTGACAAAAACATGACCATCAAAATAATTGCAATCCACTAGTCTACTTTGGGGCTGAACTTTTACAAAATTTCCCTTATCTTTCTTTCCTTGCCAACCATCAAGACTCTCTGTGGAAGGAGGCAAAAAGCCACAGGCCCTCCCTAAGCAACTTTTATAGGTAGCATTTTTCTCTTCACTCCCTCTAGCATTCTCCCACACCCCAAGATAACATAATATTTGGAAAAATAATTTCTTACTGGAAAAGTCAGCAAATTGTTTATCTGAAGTAAAGTAACATGATTATACTAGGAAAGATGCTGTTAGTAAGGAAGGTCTCCAGATCAAGAGAAAAAATAATCCTACAATTTTCACGATTTAGTATTTACTTACTGGATTTATGCCCCCCAAAAAGGTGTATGTGGTGGGGGAGGAGGGGTGGAATCTGAGTTCAAACAAGCTTGAAGGCACCAGGATAAAGCAGATGAAAGAGATTCCACGACCACAGGGTTTGTCAGAGCTAAGTTATGTAGAGAAGAACCAAGAGAGGGGTAGGCCGCTTCTAATAGGCCATGGAACATTCTGTCACGTGGGGGTTATGCTTTTTGTGTGCATTTCTTTTCCCTAGTGCATCTTTTCACATACAAATTAAAAGTATGACACCTCATGAAAGCTTGGTAGTACAAAACTGCAAAAATCACTTTTAACTGTTGTAGCGTATTACGGCTTACAAAAAAGAGCTTAAGCTTTGAAGTAAGACCTAGTTTTAAACTAGATTGTTTGAGATACAATCTCATGTAACTTTGGAAGAATTGTTTAGCCTCTTTGAGCTTTGTTGGTTTATGAGACAGGGTAATAAAATCACCTTGTCTACAATACTTGTACCCCATTCTCTTGTTTTCCTTGGATTGTAGGAATATTAGATCTTTAAAAATCATGTCCCGTAAGTTTCATGTTCTTTTCCATATTTACGTAATATTCTTCACTTTGTGGCCTTCTGAAATATCATTTGTCTTCTGTTCACTTATATTTTTTCTAGACGTTCTATTCCATGGTTAAAACCACCTATTTCTCAATTTTGATTATGGTATATTTCTCTTCAAAATTTGGTATTTGATGTATTTGTATATATATTTTAGCTTCTTAGAAAAATTCTCTACATTGTCGTTTATTTTATTGAATATATTAATCATCATTATCTTAAAATCTGTGTGCTAAAACCAGTATTTGTTTTATCTTTTCCATTTGTATATGATTTTTTTGTTTGTATTTGGTTATTTTTGTCTTCCTGAAATGAGCTATAATTTTCCATGAAATGCCTGCCACTAATAGAATTTAATTTTCTTCTGATATATAATTAGTTCAAAGCAGATCATTATGATTTCTTAATATATTGATATGACTCAAGGCTGTAGATTTTTTATATTGAGATATAATTGACATGCAGCATTGTTTCAAGTGAACAACATATAGTGATTTGATACTTGTATACAGTGTGAAATGATCACTACAATGTGTAGTTACCAATCATTAACAGACAAAATTAACTTTTTTTCCTGTGATGAGAACTTTTAGGATTTACTCCCCTTGGACTTTGAAGTATGCAATACAATATTACTGAATATAGTCACCATGCTGTACATCACTTCTGCATCAGTTACTTATTTAAAATTAGAAGTTTGTACATCTTCACCCCCTTCAACCATTTTACCCACCCACCAAACTACTCTTTCACTTAGCTTGGCTCCCTCAAGGTCCATCTGTGTTCTTCCAGATGGAAAGATTTCTTTTTTTTTAATATTTGAGTAGTATTCTATTGTACATCTTCATCTTTAAAAAAATTTAGTTGATGTATAGTTGACATGCAATATTAGTATGAGGTGCACAACATAGTGACTTGACATATATATATGTATATATACATGTATCTAATGTGTATGCGTATGTATGTGTGTGTGTATACACACACAGACATGCATTGCAAAACGCTCACCATAAGTGTAGTTAACATCTGCCACCATGCAATATTATTACAATATTATTACAATATTATTGGCTATATTCCCTAAGCTGTACTTTAATCCCTGTGACTTATTTATTTAATAAATGAAAGTTTGTACTTCTTAATCCCCTTTATCCTTTAATCCCCATTTTTCCCATTCCCCCCAACACTCTCCGCTGGCAAATATCAATTCTCTGTATGTATGAGTTTGTTCCATTTTTTCAATTCCACATGTGAGATTATTTATATTTGTCTTTCTCTTAATTGACTATTTCATCTAGTATTGTATCTGCTAGGTCCATGTATGTTTTCCTGATGGCAAGATTTCATTCTTCGTTATGGCTGATATTTCAATAGCTATAATACTTCATTTCATCTTCCTCATTCGTGTATCAGAGGACACTTAGGTTGCTTCCCTTTCTTAACTAGTTTAAATAATACGGCAGTAAACATAGGGGTGCATGTATCTTTATAAATTAGTGTTTTCATTTACTTTGGGTAAATACCCAGCAGTGGAAGTATTGGTTCATAGGGCATTTCTATTTTTAATTTTTTGAAGAAACTTCATACTGTTTCCCACAGTGGCTGCACCAGTTTTCGTTTGTGTCAGCAGCACATCTAGGTTCCTTTTCACACAGACACCTGTTGTATCTTCTCGATAATAGCCACTCTGACTAGTGTAAGATAATATCTTACTGTGGTTTTGATTTGCATTTCCTTGATGATTAATGTTGAGCCTCTTTTCATGTGTCTGTTGGCCATCTGTCTTTGGAAAGGTGTCTATTTAGGTCCTCTATGCATTTTTTAAGCATATTTTTTTTGGCGTTGAGTTGTATGTTTTATTTACATAATTTGGATATTAACGAATGCACATCAGATACATAATTTGCAAATATTTATTACCATTCAGTAGGTTACCTTTCCATTTTATTGATGGCTCCCTTTGCTTTGTAAAAGCTTTTTAGTTCAATGTAGCCCCATTTGCTTACTTTTGCTTTTATTACTCTTCCTTAAAGAAAATCTCCCCAAATATTGCTATGACCTTGCCAAACAGCTTACTGCATATGTTTTCTTTTAGAAGTTTTATGGTTTCAGGTCTTAAACTTAAGTCTTAATCCATTTTAAGTTTATTTTGCATATGATGTAGGAAAGCGATCCACTATAATGCTTTTGCATATAGCTGTCCAGTTTTCCTAACACCATTTATTGAGGAGACATTTTCCCATTGTATACTCTTGCTTCCTTTGGCATAGATTAATTGACCATTTAAGCATGACTTTATTTCTGGACTTTGTTTTTTGTTCCATTGCTCTCTGTGTTCATTTCTGTGCCAGTACCTTAAGGTTTTTATTACCATAGCTTTGTAGTATAATTTGAAATCTGGGATTGTGATACCTCCATCTTTGTTCTTTTTCAAGATTATTTTGACTGTTTGGAGTCATTTGTGATTCCATACACATATTAGGATTATTTGTTAAAGTTCTGTGAAAAATGTTCATATTTTGATAGAGATTGGACTGAATTTGTAGGTTGCTTTGGGTTGTGCATTTGTCCAAATAAAATGGGTTAGTCGTTGTAGCAATATTCTTTCAATCCATGAGGTGGATCATTTTATTTATTTGTGTAATCTTCAGTTTCTTTAGTAAATATCTCACAGTTTTCAAATTACAGTTCTTTCACCTCCTTGGTCAGATTTATTCCTAGGTAATTTATTCTTTTCGATGCAATTGTATAATGGATTGTTTCCTTAATGTATCTTTTGGATACTTCATTATTACTGTTTAGACATGCAACAGATTTCTGCATGTTAACTTTGTGTCCTGAAACTTTACTTAATTCATTTATTCAAATAGATTTATGGTGAATTCTATGTATAGTGTAATTTTATCTGCAAATAGTGATAATTTTACATTTTCCTTTCCAACTTAGAAGATGTCCTTGATGTTTTGATTGCTGTGGCTAGGACTTCCAGTAGTATGTTGAATAAAAGTGGCAGGAATGGGCATCCTTATCTTCATGATCTTAGAGGAAAAGTTTCCAGCTTTTCACCATTGAGTATGATGTTAACTGTGTTTGTCACATAAGGTCTTTACCATGTTGAGGTTTATTCTCTCTGTACCCACTTTGTTTAGAGTTTGTAAAATGACGTTAAATTGTGTCAAATGCTTTTTCTGCATCTCTTAAGACACAAGATTTTTATACTTCATTTGGTTATTGTGGCATATTACATTGATTTACAGATAATGAACCATCCTTGCATCCCTGGAATAAATCCCACTTAGTTCAACTTTTAATGTATTATTGAATTTTAATTTTAATATTTTTTGGAATATTTTACATCTATGTTCATCAGGGATATTATACTTTAATTTTCTTTTTTTGTAGTGTCTTTGATTTTGATATTAGGGTAATGCTGGCCTCATAGAATGAATTTGGAAACATTTATTCCTCTCAAATTTTTTGGAATACCTGAGAAGGATATATATCAACTCTTTAAACATTTGGTAGAATACACCTATGAATCCATTTGGTTCTTGACACTTCATAGTGGAGGTTTTTTTGTCTTTATTTATTAATTTATTCTTATTTTTGTTAATGCTTTTTAATTTGGGGGAAGGGGGCAGAGAGACGGGAAGAGAGGATCTGGCATAGGCTCTGTGCTGACAGCAGTGAGCCCAATGTGGGGCTGGAACCCATGAACCATGAGATCATGACCTGAATCAAAGTCTGATGCTCAACCAACTGAGCCACTCAGGAGCCCTGTTGAAGGTTTTTTGATTACTGACTCAGTTTTATTCCTAGTAATCAGTCTGTTTAGAATTTCTAGTTCCTCCTGATTCAGGCTTGGAAGATTGTACTTTCTAGAAATTTATCCATTTTTCCTAGGTTGTCCAATTTGTAGGTATATAATTTTTCTTAGTAGTCTCTTATAATCCTTTGTATTTCTGCAGTATCAGTTGTAATTCCCCTCTTTTATTTCTGATTTTTGAGTCCTCTTTTTCTCTTGAGTCTATCAGAAAGTTTATTAATTTTATCTTACCAAAGAATCAGGTTATAGTTTCATTTTTCTGCGTTTTTTTTTTTTGTCTCTATTTCATTTATTTCTACTCTGGTCTTTATTTCCTTCCTTCTGTGAACTCTCTGTTTTGTTGTCCTTTTTCTAGTTTATTGAGGTGTAAAGTTAGATTGTTAGAGACTTCTGTTTCTTGAGGTAGGTCTGATCACCATAAATTTCCCTCTTAAAATAGTTTCTGCTGTTTTGAATCACTGTGTTTCCATTTTCATTTGCCTCCAGGTAATTTTTCCTTCTCTCCTTTCTTTGTTGACTCATTGATTGTTTACTAGCATTTGCTTAACTGCATGTATTTTTTTGCCAATTTTTTTTCATAGTTGATTTTTAGTTTCATACCTTTATGGTTGGAAATGATGGTTGATATGATTTTAATCTTTTTCAATTTATTGAGACTTGTTTTGTGGTCTAACATGTGATCTATCCTGAACAGTGTTCCATGTGCACTTGAAAATAATTTGTTTTCTACTGTCTTTGGAATATATCTATTAAGTATAGATCTACACTTAGTATTTGTATGTATTTATTAAGTCCATATGATATAATGTGTCTTTCAAAGCCACTATTTCCTTGCTGATTTTCTGTATGGATAATCTCATTGATAGAAGTGGGGTGTTAAAATCCACTACTATCATTGGGGTACCTGGATGCCTCAGTCAGTTGAGTGATCCTTGATTTTGGTTCAGGTCTTGATCCCATGGTCATGGGATCAAGCTCTGCTTTGGGCTCTATGCGGAGCATGGAGTGTGCCTAAGATATTCTCTCTCTCCCTCTGCCCTCTCCCCCCACTCATGTGTACTCTCTTGCTTGTTTCCTCTCTCTAAAATAATCATAATCATTATATCCCCTCCCCTCATTATATTACTGTCATTTTCTCCCTTTAGGTCTGTTAATATTTGCCTTATATATTTAGGTGCTTCTTTGTTGGGTTCCTAGGTATTTGCAATCGTTAAATCCTCTTGTTGGCTTGATGCCTTTATTGTTATATAATGCTCTTCTTTGTCTCTTATTACAGTCTTTGTAATAAAGTATATTACAGTTCTATTAAATTCTTTTAAAGTCTGTTTTTTCTGTTAAAAGTATTGCTATGCAAGCTTTATTTTTTGCTTCCATTTGCATATGATATCTTTTGCTATCTTTTCACTTTTAATCTGTCTTTAATTTTGAAGTGAGTCTCTTATAGGCAGCACATAGATTTTTTATTTTAAGCATTTACTCACCTTAAGTGTTTTGATTGGAACATTTAGACAGTTTACATTTAAAGTAATTATTAATAGTTATGAACTTATTGCCATTTTGTTAATTGTTTTCTGATTGTTTTGTAGTTCTCTTTGTTTTCCTCTCTTAGCTTGTGATTGATGACTTTCTTCAATGTTATACTTAGGGGTGCCTGGGTGGCTCAGTTGGTTAAGCTTCCAACTTTGGCTCACGTCATGATCTCAAGGTCCCTGGGTTTGAGCCCCACATTGGGCTCTGTGCTGACAGCTCAGAGCCTGGAGCCTGCTTCAGTTTCTGTGTGTCCCTCTCTCTCTGCCCCTCTCTTGCTTGTACTCACTTTTTTGCTGTTTTTCTGTGTCTTGTTCTCTCCAAAATAAATAAAAAGTTTTTTTAAATGTTAGATTTTTTTCTGGTTACTTTTTGTGTGTTTATTATTTATTTTTGATTTGTGGTTATCATGAGATTCATATATAATAACTATATAGCTGTTGTATAGTAAGTGATGGTTGCTTAAGTTTCAATATATTCTAAAACACTGTCATTTTTACTCTCCACAATGTTTATGTTCTTGTATTTGACATATTTTTTATTTTGTGAGTCCTTTAACAAATTTTTTTATATAATTGATTTTACTAGTTTTGGCTTTTAACATTTATACTTGCTTTATAAGTGATTGTTCCTAGTATCTTTACTGTATGCTTTTTCTGATTATGCCTTTCTTTTCTGCTTGTAGAAGTTCCTTTAATGTTTCTTGAATGACTCATCTAGTGGTGATGAACTCCTTTAACATTGGTTTGTCTGAGAAACACTTTCTCCTTCAATTATGAATGGTGACCTTGCCAGCCAGAGTAAGCTTGGTTTTTTAGGTTTTTTCCTCTCAGCACTTTGAATATGTCATGCCACTCCCTTTTGGCCTGTGAGGGTTCTGTTGAAAATGAGCTGATAGCTTAGTGGGATTTCCTTTGTGTGTAACTTGTTGCTTCTCCCTTGCTTTTTTTTTTGTCAATATATGAATATATATATATATGTCAATATATGTCAATATATGAATATATATGTCAATATATGAAGATTATTGTCAAATTGGTTTCCATACAACACCCAGTGCTCATCCCAAAAGGTGCCCTCCTCAATACCCATCACCCACCCTCTCCTCCCTCCCACCCCCCATCAACCCTCAGTTTGTTCTCAGTTTTTAACAGTCTCTTATGCTTTGGCTCTCTCCCACTCTAACCTCTTTTTTTTTTTTCCTTCCCCTCCCCCATGGGTTCCTGTTAAGTTTCTCAGGATCCACATAAGAGTGAAACCATATGGTATCTGTCTTTCTCTGTATGGCTTATTTCACTTAGCATCACACTCTCCAGTTCCATCCACGTTGCTACAAAGGGCCATATTTCATTGTTTCTCATTGCCACGTAGTACAACATTGTGTATATAAACCACAATTTCTTTATCCATTCATCAGTTGATGGACATTTAGGCTCTTTCCATAATTTGGCTATTGTTGAGAGTGCTGCTATAAACATTGGGGTACAAGTGCCCCTATGCATCAGTACTCCTGTATCCCTTGGGTAAATTCCTAGCAGTGCTATTGTTGGGTCATAGGGGAGGTCTATTTTTAATTTTCTGAGGAACTTCCACACTGCTTTCCAGAGCGGCTGCACCAATTTGCATTCCCACCAACAGTGCAAGAGGGTTCCCATTTCTCCACATCCTCTCCAACATCTATAGTCTCCTGATTTGTTCATTTTGGCCACTCTGACTGGCGTGAGGTGATACCTGAGTGTGGTTTTGATTTGTATTTCCCTGATGAGGAGCGACGTTGAGCATCTTTTCATGTGCCTGTTGGCCATCCGGATGTCTTCTTTAGAGAAGTGTCTATTCATGTTTTCTGCCCATTTCTTCACTGGGTTATTTGTTTTTCGGGTGTGGAGTTTGGTGAGCTCTTTATAGATTTTGGATACTAGCCCTTTGTCCGATATGTCATTTGCAAATATCTTTTCCCATTCCGTTGGTTGCCTTTTAGTTTTGTTGGTTGTTTCCTTTGCTGTGCAGAAGCTTTTTATCTTCATAAGGTCCCACTAGTTCATTTTTGCTTTTAATTCCCTTGCCTTTGGGGATGTGTCTAGTAAGAAATTGCTACGGCTGAGGTCAGAGAGGTCTTTTCCTGCTTTCTCCTCTAGGGTTTGGATGGATTCCTGTCTCACATTCAGGTCCTTCATCCATTTTGAGTTTATTTTTGTGAATGGTGTGAGAAAGTGGTCTAGTTTCAACCTTCTGCATGTTGCTGTCCATTTCTCCCAGCACCATTTGTTAAAGAGACTGTCGTTTTTCCATTGGATGTTCTTTCCTGCTTTGTCAAAGATGAGTTGGCCATACGTTTGTGGGTCTAGTTCTGGGGTTTCTATTCTATTCCATTGGTCTATGTGTCTCTTTTTGTGCCAATACCATGCTGTCTTGGTGATTACAGCTTTGTAGTAGAGGCTAAAGTCTGGGATTGTGATGCCTCCTGCTTTGGTCTTCTTCTTCAAAATTACTTTGGCTATTCGGGGCCTTTTGTGGTGCCATATGAATTTTAGGATTGCTTGTTCTAGTTTCGAGAAGAATGCTGGTGCAATTTTGATTGGGATTGCATTGAATGTGTAGATAGCTTTGGGTAGTATTGACATTTTGACAATATTTATTCTTCCAATCCATGAGCACGGAATGCTTTTCCATTTCTTTATATCTTCTTCCATTTCCTTCATAAGCTTTCTATAGTTTTCAGCATACAGATCTTTTACATCTTTGGTTAAATTTATTCCTAGGTATTTTATGCTTCTTGGTGCAACTGTGAATGGGATCAGTTTCTTTATTTGTCTTTCTGTTGCTTCATTGTTAGTGTATAAGAATGCAACTGATTTCTGTACATTGATTTTGTATCCTGCAACTGTGCTGAATTCATGTATCAGTTCTAGCTGACTTCTGGTGGAGTCTATCGGATTTTCCATGTATAATATCATGTCATCTGCAAAAAGTGAAAGTTTAACTCCCTTTCTGCTTTTAAGGTTCTTGCTCTATATTTAATATCTGACATTTTAATAATTATGTGTTTTGGTATGGACCTCCTTGAGCTCATCTTATTTGGGCCTCTCCTTGATTCCTAGACCTGGATTTCTCTTTTCTTCTCCAGGTTAGGGAATTTTTCAGTTATTTCCTCAAATAAGCTTTCTGCACTTTTCTGTTTCTCTTATCTTGGGACCCTTATACTGTGAATATTCATGTGATTGATGTTGTTCCAGAGGTCTCTTCACCTATCCTGTCTTTAAATGTTTTCTCTTTTTGCTGTTCACCTTGTATGATTTCTGCTCCCTATATTCCAGATCACTGATCTGTTTTCTCTCATCTGCTGTTGATTCCTTCCAGTGTGTTTTTCATTTCAATTATTGTATTCTGCATCTCTGATTGGTATTTTAAATAATATTTTCTGTCTCTCTGTTGCAAGTTCTGACTATGTTCATCCATTATTTTCCTGGATTCAGCGAGCATCTTTATGACCATTACTTTGAACTCTTAATCAGGTAGAGTGCTTAGCTCCATTTAATTCAGTTCTTTTTCTGAAGGTTTGTCTTGTTCTTTGATTTGTAACATACTCCTCTGTCACCTCATTTTGTGTTACTCTTTGTGTTTGTTTTTGGTAGGTTAGCTTTGTCTCCTGGCATTGAAAATTGTGGCCTTGTTTAAGTGTCCCGTAGGGGCTAGCACAGTCCCCCTGGTCACCAGAACCAGTAACTTCTGTGTGGGCTGCATATACTCTCCTCTTTTCACTGAGGCATGACTTTTTTGAAAGGGATGACCCCCAGCCCAGATGACTGCAGTGACTGGCTGTGCCTACTGTGGGTGCACTGTGGGCATAGCCAGTCCTGACACATCTGGCTGAAAGGCCTAGCTGTAGCAGACATGCTAGGTTTGGCTGAGACGCCTGGCTGCACCTTCTGTGTATGTGATGGTGGATGGGGCTGACCCCCCCTCCCTACCTGGGTCACGAGTCATTTTGGTGAAGTGTTGGTTCTGACTGCATTGCCCACCACATGTGTTAGGGCAGTAGTCACTTTGGAAGGATGGATGCTGGTCCTGACTAAGTCTGCATACCTGGGATGGTAGAGTGGGAGCCACTTTGAAGGGGTGCCTGCCAAGATGGGCAGTTTGGGAGGGATGGGGATGTGAGAGAATGCTGGGGTGGGTTGAGTAGTACTAACAAGTTAATGGGGAGTGGCAGAACAGATTCCCATTGGCATTGGGCCAGCTAGACTGAAGGAAGGCCACAAAATGTCACTTACCAGCATTTCCATTTCCAGAGAAAGTTCCTATAGATCCTTGCACCTCTGGCACACAGTCTAAAATTAGGCAATATCTCTTTCATGTTTAGCCCAGGTTCTTTTTCTTTTTAAATATTTTTTTGATTCTTATAGTTTATTTATTTTGAGAGAGAGATGAAGAGGGCAAGCGGGGGAGGGTCAGAGAGAGAGAGAGAGAGAGAGAGAGAGAGAGAGAAAGGGAGAGAATCCCAAGCAGACTCCTTGCTGACAGCATGGAGTGTGATGCAGGGAGGGCTTGAACCCATGAACTGTAAGATCTTGATCTGAGTGAAAATCAGGAGCTAGATGCTTAACTGACACAGTCAACCAGGTGCCCCTAGCCCAGATTCTTTTTAAACCGCTGCATCTAAGGGACACCTGGGTGGTTCAGTCAGTTAAGCCTCGAACTTCAGCTCAGGTCATGACCTCATAGTTGGTGAGTTCGAACTCTGCATCAGGCTCCATGTTGACAGCTCAGAGCTTGGAGCCTGCTTCAGATTCTCCCTCTCTCCCTCTCTCTCTCTCTCTCTCTCTCTCTCTCTCTCTCTCTCCCCCTCCCCTGCTCATTCTCATCCTGTCTCTCAAAAATAAACATTAAAAAAATTTTAAAAAGCTGTAAATGTCTGCCTCTTGGCTAGTTCTTGGAGTGAGTGATAAAGCGTATGAGCCCTTTAAGAGCAGAGTCTCCATTTCCTCTAACTCTCCAGCTTTCCTAGAGTTAAACCTAGCTGGTTTTCAAAGCCACATGTTTCTGTTGAACCAAAATTGACAATTCTACTGGCGTTTGGACAAGGGGATCTGGAAGTGTCCCTTGAGTGATAGTTAGATAAATCGTTGCTCCAGACTAGTGTATATGCTCCTTTATTGGAGGTACAAGGAAGCTGTAGTGGGGCCTGGGGAGAGAACAAATACTGTGTTCCCCAGCCTGTGTTCCCTGAGAGCACCTCTGTATTCTCTAGATATGTAGCACACCTGAAGCCTGCCCCCTTAGGATGAAGCTCCAGGACAAGTAAGTGAGCCTTTTAAATAGGAAGAGTGGGGGTGTATTTCATTCATTTGCCTGTGCAGTGCCCTGGGCATGGTAACTTGCCAAGAACTGTCTCACTGATTGTTAGAATTCTGAGAGACTCACCAGTGCACCAGAACCAGGCTATTTAGCAGAGAGTCCTTTGTATCGTTTATGCATGTCCCCTGACTTTCATGGGCACCTGAAGAATGTAGAGTCAGGGCATGCCCATCAGCTTTAGCAGGGCAGTGTACGAGTGCAGGAACTGTGCACCCCTGCTGGGTTCAGTACGGCAGCTGGGGAGTCCAGGGGCAGGTGCAACTGCTGACTTGAGCAGGGCAGTGGAAGTTTGCATGTACTTCATGCTGTGACATGAGCAGAGCAGCAGGTGATTTCATGATCTGTGTATATCCTTTGGCACTAGCAAGTCAGAGAGGGCAATGATGGCACCTGCCAGTACCTCTGTCTCAGACTGAGTTTCAAGAGGCTCCTACCTTTTCAGCAGATAGTTTAAGATTGGCAAATTGATCTCCTTCAGGAATAGTTAGACACTTTTTAAAACTTCTGCTTTTGCACCAGCCCCTGGAGCAAGTGGATCTCTTGTGAGCCATTTGAGAGCAGTATCTCAGTTCCCAACAGCCTTTGGATCTCCTTAGGTAAAGTCTACTGTCTTTTCAAAGCCAAATGCTTTGGGGGCTCATGTATCTTGTACAGGTCCCAAAGATAGGGGTCTGCCGTGGCACATGAACCCTTCACTCCTCAGGGAGAAATTCCTGCCTTGTGAGATACCTCCATATTCAGGGTCCCTGAGCTAGGGGTCAAGTTTCTGGTTGGACTGCATCTCTGCCTTTCCTACCCATCTTGATGTGGCCCTTTTATCCTTTCTTGTGGAAGAGCTGTGCAGCTAGTCTTCAGAGAGAATTGCTCTCTATGTACTTGGAGATTTGCTGTCTCCATGGGAGGAGGTAAGTCCAAGATCTTCCTGTCCTGCCATTTTGGACTGCCCTCATAAAGTTATGTTTGAAGCTTAAAAAAGAAGAGCAAAGTTGGACTCACACTTCTCTTTTCTCCATTTAAAAACTTAACTACAAAGTTTCAGCAATCAAAAACTATGCCAACTGGCATTGGCATAGTGTAGTTACATAGACCTTTGGAATATAATTGAGAGTCTAGGAATAAACCCTTACATTTATGGCCAACTGAATTTCATTGACTATATCAAGACAATTCACAGGGGAAAGAATAATAATTTGAACAAATGAGGCTGATAGAATTGAATATCCAAATTGAATATCCACGTGCATAAAATGAATAGACACTGTTACATCACACCATGCATAAAAATTCATTCAAGGTGAAACAGATTTAAATTTCAGAACTAGAGTTATTAAACTTTTAGAAGAAAACATAAGAGAACAATTTTGTGACCTTCAGTTAGGCTGAGTTCTTAGTTATGATCCCAAAATCATGATAAAAGAAAAAAAACTCATTAAGTAGACTTAATAAAACTCTAAACTTTGATGCTTCAAAACACACCTTTGAGACAATTAAAAGACAAGTTTCAGGCTGGGAGAAAATATTTTCAAATCCTGTATATCATGAGGGATGTAAATCCAGATATCTAGTGTTGCAACTCAGTAATTAGACAAATAACCCACTTGAAAATGAACAAAAAAATGTGTATAGACATTTCACCAAAGACACAAGAGTAGCTAATAGCCAAATGAAAAGTTGTTTATCATCATTGCTTAGTAGGTAAATAAAAATTAAAACCACAATGAAATACCACTTTATACCTCTGAGAATGCCTACAGGGCAAAAGACAGACATACTCCTTGCAAGGGTATATAAAAACTAGAACTCTCATGTATTGGTGGTTTCTACTTTTTAGAAATAAGATGAGTTTCTTTCTTTAAAATTTATTTATTGAGGGAGAGAGAGGGAGAGAGAGAGAGAGAGAGAGAGACACTAGGCACAAGCTAGGGAGGGGTGGATGGAGAGAATCTTAACCAGACCCTTAACTGGCTGGGCCATCTAGGCATCTCAAAAGCAATTGGATTTCTTTAAAAAAAAAAAAAAAACATAAACTTACTATGCATCTCAGCAATTGCACTCCTTGAATCTACCCAAGAAAAATGAACACATGTCTATAAAAAGACCCGTACACAGGTGTTCATAGCAACATTATTCATAATACCAAAAACTGGAAATAATCCAATTGTGCATCAAGTCTTGAGTAGAAAAAGAAAATGTATTATATTCATGTAACAAAATACTACGCAGCAATCAAAAGTAAACTCCTGAAACATGATACATCACATCACACTAAGTGAATGAACACAGATTACATATTGTATGATTCTCTTTGAAAATGTTTGGAAAAGAAAATTCATAGAGACAGAAACGAGATTAATGGTAACCTAGGGCTGGTCATGGGAGTAAAGATTAACCACAAAAGGGGATGGGGAAAACTTTTGGAGTGGTGGAAATTTCTAACATTGGTTTATGGAGATGTTTATACAGCACTGTTAATTAACTAAAGTCACTGAATCATACCACTTAAATGGGTGAATTTTGTAGTATGTAGGTACAACTCCCTTAAGCTATTAAAACATATTGGAAACCATTTTAGGCAGCAGTATTTTAAATGGCCATGAATTTTTCTGTTGCCTTAAGTTCATTAGTTTGCATAGCTTTAAACAAAGGCCAAAGCACTTGAGGATTTCCTAAGAGTAGTTGGAAGGTTTTAGTTAGTTCATATTTGTATAGAATTTATATTCCTGGAAGGCAAGTCCTATTAAAGGATGATAATCATAGCCCGTATTATATCCTCAATCACTTTGGGATATAAACTCTTTTATCCATTTAATGTTCTCTCTGTAAGCCCTTGTCTGGAGAGTTCTTCTCACAACTTTTGTGAGAATTGGAACTAATGAATAGAGTTACATCTCATTCTTGCTCCTTTAAGAGATAATACCTTCTCTGAGGAAGAACAAATTGCATTACAAATGTCCTCATTAATTCTTACAACAGGCTTGTTCAGAGAAAAATAAAGTATGTCCTTAAAAACAAATGCACAGTTATTTCAAAATGTTGCTTGCTTCTTAGACTTCAGGAGTTAATATTGGTATCAGCGTAGAAATGACAAGGAGTTAGTCAACTGTTTTAACTTGGCAAGTGTTACATTTGTAAATTTTTTAAAATAACATTTACTATTCATAAAATATGTAAAATTAACCAAGAAGGGAAAGATTTTAAATCTGCAGGTTATAAGTACTCTACTTCAAGAAAAGCTGTAATTAGAAATGCATTATGCTTAATATGAGTGGCCAGCCTTACTTTCTTTGAATAAAAACAAACAAGTTGCCTACTTTTTCTTATCTTCAAACATTTTTTCATTCATTATGATTTTTTCTAGCTTTATAAAAAATGATCTTAAAATAGCACTTTCAGAAGGAAAAAAAGAATAGGTTGAATACAGAGAGCCAGATTGAATAGAATCCTCTATCACATTCTTGGCTATCTGGATACTCTCATACAAACACAGATTTTTCTGTCATTTTATAAAAGTTTTACATGGCTAAAATTAGATTTTGGCTGTAAGCTTTAAATCATCATTAAGGATAGATATTCACTACATATCATTTTTAGTTTTCAGAATTTTATACTTTTAATTGGACTTACGGGGTTACAAAATACTACTCTAACTTAAATGTGTAATCATCCCAATATTTTGTATTTGACTCAAACAAGATTTGTCGGAGATAGAGACAGGTGGTAAATACAAAAGATGTAGTCATGCAACAAACACTCATTTAGTGCCTACTGTGTATTAGATAAAAAGAGTAAATGAGAAGGGGATTTTTAAAAATTATTTGTTGGATATAGTTGACAAACAATGTTACATTAGTTTCAAGTATACAATTTAGTGATTCAACAAGTTTATACATTATGCTGTCCTCACAAGTGTAGCTACCATCTGTCATCATGCAACGCTATGACACTGTCATTGACTGTATTCCCTATGTTGTACCTTTTATCCCAGTAACTTATGCATTCCATAACTGGAAGCCTATATCTCCCACTCCCTTTGCACTTTTTGTCTGCCCCCCTACCTTTCCCCTCTGGCAACCATCAGTTCTTTGTATAATCGGTTTATTTTTTGCTTTTAATTTATTTGTTTTTGGATTCCACACGAGTGAAATCATACAGTGTTTGTCTTTCTGTGACTGACTTATTTCATGTAGCATAATAACCTCTAGATCCATCAATATTATCACAAATGGCAAGAATTCATTCCTTTATATGGCTGCATAATATTCCATTCTGCATGTATACCACATTTCCTTTATCCATTCATCAATCAGTGGACACATGGGTTGCTTTCACAGCTTACTATTGTAAATAGTGCTGCAGTAGACATATGGGTGCCTATATCTTTTTGAATTAGTGTTTTCATTTTCTTTTGGTAGATACACTATACAGGAATTGCTGAATCCTATGGTATTTCAGTTTAAAATTTTTTTGAGGAACTTTCATGCTGTTTCCCATAGTGGTTGTACCAATTTACCACAAACAGTGCACAAGCGTTCCTTGTGATGAAAAGGGGATTTCAGTTGTGGGGAAAAGTCACTATTTTATATAAGGTGGAAGGAACTATCTTTTTAAAGTAGTAACATTTGAGCATAGGAATTGGAGAGTATTTATGTAGTTATTTAGAGGAAGAGCATTCCAGTACTGGAAACAGCAAGTGAAAAGTCTCTGATAGGGAAGAGAGTAGATGCATGTGAATCACACATTTTTTTTTCCAAGAGATGAAGGAGAAAAACTTCTTTGGTTATATAGAGTGCTTTTAAGTAAACCCTGTAATCCTAGAAAAACAGCAGTGTTTAAAAAGTCCTTCAGTGTTTTGTATCCTGGACAATGGCTTAATGAAAAGTAACACTCTTCCTCCTGTCTTAGATAAAAACTCACAGATATCCTGCCTTGTTTACCTATGATAAGGCCAGACACAGAGCCCCAACCAAGATTTCTCATTTTTCACCTCAGAAATCATTAATTGAACACTTACCTGTTACCAGTCAGAACTGAATACCTGTTAACCAGAATGAAGTTCAGTTTCTCTACTCCCAAATCCCTGAATTCTGACCCACCCTCAACCTGAACAAGCATACAACCCCTCCTTACTTGCCCCCTCCAAGTATGGGCTGACTTCAGGATAAATCATACTCTGATCCCATCATGCCACCCTCATTCATGCTTGCACTACCTGGTTCATTCCAGGCTTATTGACTTGTCCCTGTTTTTTTATAAAGCCTTTTTCTGCCTAACTTTGGAGATACTTGAAGATCTCTGTCCTGCTCTCCCTGCTGAAGTAATGCTTTCAAATAAAGTCTTTGCTTACCAAAGTGTGTACTGAGAATATCTAGCCAAAGAGCATTCCGGGAATGTTTGTCTTAGTCTCTTTGGTCTGCTATAACAAAAATGGTATAGACTGAGTCACTTAAACAAAAACGTGTGTTTCTCAAAGTTCTGGAGAGTGGGAAGTTCGTGATCAAGTTGCCAGCAGATATTGTGTCTGGTGAGAGCCTCATAGTTCATAATCTTTTCTCTGTGTACTCAAGTCATGTAAAGGCTAAGAAAGCTCTCTGGGGTCTCTGCTATAAGGCATTAATCCCATCATGAAGGCCCCACCTGCATGACCTAATCTTTCCCCAAAGGCCCTGCCTCCTAATATCACCTTGGAGATCAGGATTTCTATACAAGAATGGGAGGGGCACATTTAGTCCATAACAAAGTACAGAGTGAGGTAGTAATGTGCTTGTAATATTTTAGAGATCACCAATGCGTCAATGTAGTAGGGGCAAGATGCTCTGCAAGGAGAGGAGATAGATGGATATACATACATTCCCTAATACAGAAATAAAGTCTTCTTTGGTAATCATCATTGGTATCTCGCTAGGTCCCTGGGTCCCTCCATTTTTGGGACTCATTCTGTTAAATCAATGTATTTTTATTTTGAACAACTGAATGCTTGAGTAGCTCATGGATCGCAAGACTTAGGTACATTTTAGTAGCATGTGGTCCAGGCTAATAGTTTGTGTTGCCTAGCTAGTTTGCGTTATCCTCAAATGTTCTTTGCCAACATAAAGATTTAGAACACAAATCCTTAAATGCTCCAGCAGGATTTTCATTTTCAACTGGTAGAAGAATACCTTATCATGTAATCTCCCTCCCAATGTCTAGGGAAATAAACAAAAGGTTTAAAAGTCACAAGTAGTACTCCATATAAGGTAAGGGATATGAAAGACATAATGTACTAATACAGTGATTATATTCAGGCTACTACAGTAGGGAGAACACTTATTAGAGAAGAACTTCTCAAAAAAAGTGGAAGAAACCTTTGGGTTTTATAAAGCAGGAGAGTTACTGTGGAATGTGAAGGTGGGAGTTACCTTGGAGGATGCAAGGGCCGGTTGATCCTTTGCATTTAGCCGTTTCTGGGGAGACAAAAGGTGGGAGGTTTCCTTTTTTTAAGTTTATTTATTTATTTTGAGAGAGATGGAGACAGCATGAATGCAGGAGGGGTAGAGGGAGAGAGAGAGAATCCCAAGCAGGATCCGTCCTGCCAGCTCAGAGCCCAACATGGGGCTTGAACTCATGAATCATGAGATGATGACCTGAGCCTAAACCCAGAGTCAGACAATCAGCTGAGCCTCCCAGGCACCCCAAGGTGGGAGGTTTCTTAATCATTATTTTTTGAGAGCTCAGGAATCAGATGAAGTTCAGTATTGTCAAGAGCATAATCCAAGATAGTGGCCAAAGAAAGAAGAAAAGAATTCTAGGTTGGCTTTGAGGTGTACAACTTTGACTCCACTCCGCTATCCCACTCCCAAGGAACTATATATATTGGTAAATTAAAAAACATTGTGAGAATTCTTAAACACTCAAATTTGGAAATAGGAATGTGGGTGTTTTTATCTTCTGCATCTTCTGACTGTGGACTTAGGCAAAAGATCCCTGGGAAGAAAGGGAAAGACAGAGTTGACAGTTCTTAATGGGAATCAAATTTCCAGGATTTACCAAATTGAAAGCAACTTGAATTCTGAGGTTTGAGAACTGCAAAAGCTTGGAGTGTAACCACTGCATCCAAAATGTGCACTAAGAGACTTGACCAACTCTACTAAGGCTTTGTAGGTGCCTAAGGTGATCCCTGGCATGGCCCAATCCCCTTTTGAGTTCCTGTCTCAGAAAACTTAGGGTTGTCAAAAGAATTCACTGTTCATTCTAGACAACAACTAAAGATAGTCCACTGACCTACTTTTCTTAGAGCATTTACTAAAAATGTCTTGGAATTGTGAATCCTTCCTTTATCTCTCTTTTTTTTAAATATTTAAAGAATAGTTGACAATAGTGTTTCTGTTGTTTCAGGCATAAAACATAGTCACTCAGCTTCTCTATACGTTATACTCACCACACGTGTAGCTACCATCTGTTACCCTCCAAAGCTATTACGATGTTATTGACTATATTCTCTCTGCTGTGCTTTTTATTCCAGTAACTCCTTCATTCCATGACTGGAAGTCTGTATTTCTCACTTCCCTCACCCATTTTGCCCATCTCTTTACTTCCCTTCTCTTCTGGAAGACATCAGTTTGTTTTTTGTATCTTTAGGTCCAATTCTGCCATATAAGTGAAATGATACAGTATTTGTCTTTTTCTCACCGACCTATTTCACTTAGCATAGTATCCTCCAGGTCTATCCATGTGGTCACACATGGCATGATCTCATCCTTTCTTATGGCTAATACCGTGTCTCATATATATATATATATATATATATATATATATGCCATTTCTTTATCCATTCATTTTTAAGTAGACACTTGGGTTGCTCCTATATGTTAGCTATTGTAAATAATGCTGCAATAAACATAGCGATGCCTGCATCTTTTTGAATTTTTGTTTTCATTTTCTCTGGTAAAAACCCAGAAGTGGAATTACTGGATCCTATGGTGTTTATGTCTTAAATTTTCTGAGGAACCTCTGTATTGTTTCCCACAGTGTCTGAACCAGTTTGCGTGCCCACCAAGTACATGAGGGCCCTTTTTTTTCCACATCTCCACCAACACTTGTTACTTCTTAACTTTTTGATTTTACAAATTGTAACAAGTATAGAGTGATAACTCATTGTGGTTTTGATGTGCATTTTCCTAACGATTAGTGATATTCACCATCATTTCATGTATCTGTATCCCATATGTCTGTTTTGGAAAAATGTGTCTTCAGGTTCTCTGCCCATTTTTTAATCAGATTGTTTTTATCTTGTCAAGTTATATATCTTATTTATATATTTTGAATATTAACTCCTTATCAGACATATAATTTGCAAATATCTCCTCCCATTCAGTAGGTTGCCTTTTAGTTGTGTTTATGGTTACTTCCTTGTACAAAAGCTTTTTATTTTGATATGGTTCCAATAGTTTATTTTTTTCTGGTTTCTCTTATCTTAGGAGATATACCTAGAAAAATAATGCTACAACTGATGACAGAAATTATTGCCTGCATTCTCTTCAGGGATTTCAATGGTTTCAGGTCTCACATTTAGGTTTTTAATGTGCTTGGAGTTTATTTTTGTGTGTGGTACAAGAAAGTGGCCCCATTTTCATTCTTGTGTATGTAGCTGTACAGTTTTCCCATTACCATTTTTTAAAGAGACCACCTTTTCCCCATTGTGTATCTTGCCTTCTTTGTTATAGATTAATCATTTAAGCGTGGATTTATTTCTGGATTCTCTATTCTGTTCCATTGATCTGTATGTCTGTCTTTGTGCTGGTGCCATACCGTTTTGATCACTGCAGCCTTGTAGTATATCTTGAGACCTGGAATGGTGATACCTCCAGCTTCATTGTTCTCTATGTAGAGTGCTTTATCTGTTTCAGGTTTTTTGTGTTTCCTTATAAATTTCAGTATTTTTTTTTTAGTTCTTTGGAAAATGCTATTGGTGTTTTGATAGGTATTGCATTGAATGTTAAGATTGCTTTGGATGTTAGGAACATTTTAACAGTACTAATTCTTAAAATCCATGAGCATGGAATATCTTTCCATTTGTTTGTGTCTTCAATTTTTTTGGTCACCATTTTATAGTTTTCAGAGTAGGAGCCTTTCATATCTTTGGGTAACTTTATTCCTAGATATTTTATTATTTTTGATGTAATTAATATTTATTCATTTTTGAGAGAGAGAGAGAGAAAGAGAGAGAGAGAGAGAACATGTATGCGTGAGCAGAGCAGGGGCAGAGAGAGAGGGAGACACAGAATCCCAAGCAGGGTCCAGGCTCCAGGCTGTCATCACAGAGCCCGACAGGGCTCAAACCCAATAACCGCGGGATCATGACCTGAGCTGAAGTCAGACGCTTAACTGACTGAGCCACCCAGGCGCCCCTATTTTTGGTGCAGTTATAAATGGAATAGGTTTCTTCATCCGTCTTTCTTTTAGTTCGTTATTAGTGTGTGGAAATGGTACTGATTTCTGGGTATTAATTTTATATCCTGCACCTTTACTGAATTCATTTATTAGTTGTAATATTTGGGGGGGGGGTCCTTAGGGTTTTCTATGTATAGTATTATGTCATCTCCATATAATGACAGTTTAACTTCTTTTTTTACCAATACGGATGTCTCTTATTTCTTTGTTTTGTTTGATTGCTGTGGCTAGGACTTGCAGTACTGTGTTGGATAAAAGTGGTGAGAGTGTATATCCTTGTTTTGTTCGTGATTGTAGAGGAAAAGTTATGAGTATTTCACTGTTGAGTATGATGTTATCTAGAAGTTTTTCAGATAACAGCTTTTATTATGTTGAGTTATGGGCCCTCTAAACCTACTTTGTTGAGAATTTTATCATGAACAGGTGGTGAATTTTGTCAAATTTTATCCTTTGTTTTGTTGATTCAGTGTATTACATTCATTGATCTGTGAATATTGAACCACCTTGCATGTCCAGAATAAATCCCCCTTGACGGTGGTGAATGATCCTTTTCATGTATTGTTAAATGTAGTTTGCTAATATTTTGTTGAACATCTTTGTGACTGTGTTCATCAGGGATATTGGCTTTGGTTTTCTTTTACTTTTTTGTGGTTGTCTGGTTTTGGTACCAGGCTAATGCTGGCCTCATATAATGTACATGGAAGCTCTCATTCCTCTTCTTTTTTTCAAAATAGTTTCAGAATTAATTCTTCTTAAAATGTTCAGTAGAATTCATCCATGAATCCATTTGGTCATGGAGTTTAAAAAAAAACTTTTTTTAGTTTTCTGATTACTGATTTGGTTTTGTTATTAGTAATAGGTTCAGATTTTATGATTTTTCCTGGTTCAGTTTTCGAAGATTGTATGTTTCTAGGAATTTATCCATTTCTTATAGATTGTCCATTTTGTTGGTACATAATTTTTCATAGCATTCTCTTATAATCCACTGTGTTTCTTTGGTGTCTCTTGTTAATTCTTCTGTTTTGTTTCTGACTTTAATTATTTGGGTCGTTGGTCTTTTTTCTTGATGAGTCTGGCTAAAGGTTTATCACTCTTATCTTTTCAAGGAACCAGCTCTTGGTTTTATTGCTTTTAATATAATATTATATATATATGTATATATATACATATATATGTATATTACTGAACATATATATATATATATATACATATATATATATTACTGAATCCCCCACGTTGTGGATCATTGTGTTTTCAATTTAATTTGTCTCCATGTATGTTTTCATTTCCTCTTTGATTTCTTTGTTGACTCATTCATTGTTTAGTGGCAGGTAATTTAGTCTGTGTATTTGTGTGTTTTTCAAGATTTTTTCTTGAGATTAATTTCTAGTTTCATACCATTGTAGTTGGAAAAGATACATGGTATGATTTTATTCTTTTTGAATTTATAGAGAATTGTTTGGTGGCCTAACATTTAATCTTTTCTGGAGAATGTTCTATGTCTACTTGAATGTGTATTCCACTGTTTGTGGATAGTATGTTCTGAATATATCTGTGGTTCATTTGGTCTAAAGTGTCATTCAGAGCCATTGTTTCCTTATTGATTTTGTGTTTTAATGATCTATCCATTTGTGTAAATGGTATGTTCAATTCCCATAATATTATTGTATTATTTTCAATTTCTTCCTCTTTTTTTGTTAATAGTTGCTTTATGTATTTCCATGCTTCTGTGTTTGGTGTATAAATATTTACAATTGTTGTATCATCTTGTTGGATTAATCCCTTTATCATTATGTAATGCCCTTCTTTGTCTCTTACTATAGGTTTTGTTTTAATGTCTATTTTGACTCGGTATTACTACCCTGGCTTTTTTTTTTTTTTTTTTGCTACCATTTGCAAGGTAAATGTTTTACCATCCCTTCACTTTCATTCTGTATGTGTCTTAATATCAGAGGTGAGTCTCTTATAGCCATTATATAGATGGGTCTTAATATTTCACAGCTTCATGTGTTTTGAAGGGATCATTTAAGCTATTAATATTTAAAATAAATAGTGATAGGTATGTAGTTACTAATCTTTTTCTCGCTTTTTTGGTACTTCTCTGCTCGGTTGTTCTTCTCTTTCTTTCTTTCTCGTGAGTTCCAGATTTCTTCTTGAATTACTTTCTCTGCTTGTTTTGTGTATCTATCAAACATTTGGGTTTGTGGGTTAATATGACTTTCATGTATAACATCCTAAGTATTAAGTAGTCTTTACGAAGTTGATGATTGTTTAAATTCTAACACATTTAAAACAAACTTTTTTACTCCCTTGTCCATGTTTTATGTATATGCTTTCATCTTTTTATTTGTAATGTTTTTGTGCCTAATTATGGCCATTTTTTCCACTTACATGTTATGTCCTTGATAACATTTCTTGTAAGACTGGTTTAGTGGTGATCAATTATTTTACTTATGTCTATCTGGGAAACACTTTATCCTTCCTTCTATTCTGAAAGATATTTATTTTCTTTATTGATTCTACTTTTAAATTTTTAAGTTTTTATTTATATTCCAGTTAATATAGTGTAATATTAGTTTCATGTGTACATTATTCAACACTTCCCTCCATGACCCGGTGCTCATCACAAGTCCCCTCCTTAATCTCTATCACCTGTTTAACCCATTCCCCCCCCCCCACACACACACACACCTCCCTTCTGGTAACCATCAGTTTATTCCTCCCAGACCTCACCTGGGAGGTCCTTGGAGTGCTCTGCACCTGGGTCACTCTAGCAAGCCATCTGAAGTCAAGGCAGTGTGGGCATTCTTGTGTGCTTTGCTTCTGTATCACCTTGGAAAGAAAGCTAGAGCTCTAGTGAGTGCTTACCAGGGTTATCCCAGTATACGTTGCCCTGTTGCCACCTGGTGGGATGGCTGGGGCCAGTGTGGGCTAGTGGCCTGGGGTTCACTGAGGTGTCAGGTTCATTAGGGTATTCACACCACACACTGATCTGTGCTTTCAAGGTAAAGGGAACATTGACCCTGTCCATCAGTACCTCCCACAAGGAGAGAGTTCCAGTAGTTTTCTCCTTGTTGGGCAGAGTTGCAGGGCTGGTCTTTTATATGCCAGTTCTTTTTTTCAAATAAGGCTTTTTTCTGTATTCTAGGGCTTCTGGGGCTAATGTGTGTAGGCTAGGGGACTTGGTGCTAGCTGGGGTAGCAGGTGGGTTAGGGCATGGAGGCTCTGCTCTCATTCATGTTATTAAGGTGTAGGGGGAGGTAGATGGTATCCACCATCCCCTCACATTGGAGAGTGTTTTATCCGCTCTTTCCCCTCCACTAGTTTGTAAGAGTTCTAGAGCTGATGTCTTCATAGGCTAGTTGAACTTTCAAAGCCAAGTCTTCTTTTCTGTGCCCCATTGTGTCTGGGGCTGGTGTGGGCTAGGGAAGCTGGGGCTCCCTGAAGGAGCAAGCTGGCTGTGACATCTGCATCCTGCTATTGTCTGGAGTTTCACGGTGAAGGGAAAGTGTAAATCCTGTCACTCTTGGGTCCCTCTGACCCAGAGAGAACTCTGGTTCATCTTCCACCATTGGTGAAGTTCTAGGGCTGGCTTATTTGTGTACTAGTTGCTCTCTTAAATCACGGCTCTTCTTTTTTGTGTCCAAGGACAGAGGAACTTTCTCCCAGTCCCTCAGCACAATCCCTCCCCATTGCGGTGTGCAGGATCAGGGGTGGGCACTCTCTTTGTTGCTGTGTCTCTGTTTCTTTTGCTGTTCTCTTTTGTTGTTCTACCTTTTGTTGTGCAGAATCTGTTCAGTCAGTCCTCAGTTCTTCAAGAGGAAGCACTCTATAAATAGGTGTAATTTGTTGTATTCCATGGAGAAGGTCAAATCAGGGTCCTTCTGCATTGACATCTTGGACTGGAACACTTCCTCTATCTCTTTGTAATGTGTATGTGTCTTCTATAAGTCAGAAATTTTTTTTCTAGGACCTGAAAGCCATTTCTTTGAAATGCCACCATCAGCAAGGATAGGGCCTCTGTCTCCCAGCCTCTGCAGGAGGATAGATTCCTAACTTTGATATTCAGCCAGCTTGCAGACACAGCTGGTCTAATCACATTTATACTGACCAAGCCTTTGTAAATTTTCCCTTCCTTGACTCTACTTGAGCCATCCCTCACAACCTCTATCCCATGTCCTTCCCTTCCACCTCCCTCCCCTTACCTTTAAAATGTCCAGTGACCCCTGTGAAAATTAGAACTGAGCCCTGCTCTCTCCATTACTGTGAGAAGTTACTAAATAAGTTTTCACTGCTTGAACAAAGGTCTGGGTTTGTTTATCTTTGACAGGCTTATTCCTCCATGTCAGTGGGTTATACTACTCTCCAACTAAAAGGAGTGAACCCTAACAAGGCATTTAACACACTTTCACAGGTGTGAACCTGAGTCTAAGAAAGTTTTACAAAGATAAATCCCTATCTAAGCTGTCTCCTCCCCTTCTCTGATCTCAAGTTATGGGAGAAGGAGGTGGTGAGGGGTCAGATAACATATCTTCAAAGTGCAGCTAAGAGTGAAACACACATGTCTCTGGTAGGGTGGGAAGGAAGTTAAACAATCATCTACACAATACCTGAAAAAAACATATCTAAAGGATCCTAAAGCACCAACAATTTGAAAAGAAACAGCATGGTAATTATTGAAGAAAGAAGGAAAGAAAAGTAGGAAAGGCAGGAAGGCAGGCAGGCAACGCAAAATATAAATTGCTCAGTTTAGAATCAAACATAACCCAAGGGAGAGAAGATAATTCTCCCCATGTTCTTTGCACTGTAATACAACATATGTACTCAATAAGACTAGAGCTCAAAGATGAGATTAATAATAGGAGATTAAAATGGGGATTGCAGATCATAAGAAATAACATATTGAGGACAAAACAAATACAATTCAGAACAAATAAATTAAGAATAAATAAGCTGAAGGGAACAGAATAAAAATGACAGAAAATGGAATTACTAACCTAGAAAATCAGCTAGAGAGATAGCTGATACAATCACGGTCAATGCAGATAAAACTAAAAACAAAGGAATTAAAACCATTAGAAAAAAACTATGAGATGTGGAATGTGGATAACTAAGATTCAAAGTAAAAAATAATTTGATAGAGTATCCAAATTAACAAGGATTTAAACATATAAAAATTTCTCTGAAATCAAAAAGCAATCTAAAGTGGTTGGAAAAAGCACTATATTCCAAGAAACACTGAGACATGTCATGGTTAAATTACTGAAGTGGAAGTATTAAAAAAAAATCTTTAGTCATCCAGACAGAAAAATCACTTTGAAGAAGAAAAATCCAGACTAAGCGCCAGATATTTTTGAAGGAAATTTTAACTGAACAATGGATTGCCAGACATGGGACCCTTGCAGTAGCAAGCAACCATTTTTATTATAAAAGAAGTGAGGGGGAATAGCCATAAGCCTTTGTCTTTTGTGTTGTGTTTAGGGTAAAATTAATTTACATTTCATTACATTATTAAAATCTAGGCTTTGAAAAAAATTGAAATTCCTGAAAGGAATGAATAAAACCTACAAAAAGGATTGAATGACATTATAATAGAATTAATACCAAAGTTATTGGGGTCATAGAATAAAATGTAAAAGTAACAAATCTTGGTCAGATAATAGCATAGAATGTGTGGAAAAATGTGAGCACTAGTATTCTGATCTTTCAAAGCAGGGAGTTGATCATTGTTACTTTGATTGAACCATGGTTTAAAAAATAAGTAATGATTTTAGCCTCTTACTGTTTTCTACAATGTATTAAGTTTAGAGGAGTATTTTAGGGTATGATAACTCACAGAGAAGAATCATTTATTTGATGTAAAGTAGATTTTCTTTAGTATTCAATTTGCTTTTCATAAAAGTAAATAATTGTATTTAAAAATAAAAATAGGGTGGAGGGAGTTAAGATGACAGAGCAGCATGGGGACCTTGAGATTGTCTCATCCCTGAAACACATCAGCACCAAACTATTTTGAACACTTAGGAAATTGATGTGAGGATTAACACAGCAATATGCATAACTTGAGCCACAGAAATCAGCAGTTACATGGTGCAGAGAGGGGAACTGAGGGAGAGAAAAGCCGTGGAGCTATTTTTGGGGAGAGAGGACAGAGAAAGAGAAAGGAAGAGAGTGTGGCACATTGAGATCATGCCGGGAAAAAAAAGCACTCCCCCAAAAGTAGCTAGAGAGAGAAAGAGTGAAAACTCATGGGGATTGAAAAAGAAATCTGTTCCCCAAAACTATTGATGGAAAGAAAGGAGAGTATTCATTACCACTAGAATTCTGTAAACATTGGAGTCCAGAGTTTGAAGTTTCAGAGCTCGGTGCCTGGTTATCCTCTTGTAAGGAGGCAGGGCGAATCCCCAGGAGAAGGCAACCTGGTCTGAGGGGTCCATGTGCCACATGGGGAGAAGCTGCTCCCCTGCTTGGAATGCATTTGGTACAGGCCATATGGCCTCCCCACAGGCAAAGGTGCCAGAGGACCCCAGGGAGCAGCCATGTTTGCTGGTATTAGGACAAAGATGCCAGAGTGTGGCAAGACCTGGTGCTGGCTCTGTGTTTGGATTTGCCCTAATCTCTGAATATATGCTGCTGTGCGATCACACAAACGTTTTCTGGGGTAGGCTGGCACCCAGCCATTGCTCAGCAAGACCCTCCCATAAAGAGTAGGCAAGCTTTGGGCATCTCTAAAGTGTGGGGTTTTGAGACACAACCCCATCTGAGATGAAACTCTGGAGGGAAGTGCTACCTGGCAAGCGCACAGCTTGGACATGAACAGGGTAGAGGTGGGAAGTGGACAGAAGCCTGAGACAAAGGAGGGGTACTTGGTCGTGAGAACATGAAGGTCCTGTGCCAGAGACTAGGGTGCTGGGTTAAGCCATTTCCACCTTTTCTGTGGAATGCGCATGTGATGCGCATGTGCATCAGCTACTTATCACCCCAGTAAGCTAAGCAGCGCTGGTGGAGAATGGAGCCACTAAAACAAGTCCTGCCCAAATGCACCCTCCAAGCACATCCCCTAGAAGACCAGGACAAGTCACTCCACTTGCTTAGTGACTTAGTATAGAAGTCTTCAGAGTTTCTTCATTCTAGGGGAAACTGGATGTAACTTCCTTTGGGTTCCATTTTGTTTACTCGTTTATTTGTTCATTTTCTTTGTTTCTGTTTTTGCTTAAATTGTTGTCTTTTCTTTCTTTTCTTCCTCTTTCTTGGATATAGAAAGAGAAAAACTTTTTGTATTTTTTTACTTTAATTTTTCTTTAATTTTTTTATTTCATTTTCTTCTATTTTATTATATAATTTTTAATTTTTCTTCTTTTTATTTCCTTTCCCTTTTTTTCTCTATTCTGTGAAGACTCTTTCAACAAGCAGACCAAAGCACATGTAGGATATAGTTTCCTTTATTTGATTTCTTTGTTTTGTTTTGAATTTCTGAATTTGAATTTTTTATTAATCTTTTTTTATTCATCAAAATGACAAAATGAAAGATTTCACCCCAAAAGAAAAAACAGGAAGAAATGGCAGCCAGGGGCTTAATCAACACAGATATATAAGAAAGATGTCTGAACTAGAATTTAGAATCACAATAATGAGAATACTACCTGGGATTGAAAAAGCATGGAATCCCCTTCTGTGGAGATAAATAAAATCTAGTCAAACCAAAATTAAAAATGCTATAACTGAGATGTAGTCTCAAATGGATCCCACGATGGCAAGGATGGACAAAGGGGAGCAGCAAATCAGTGATGTAGAAGATAAAATTATGGAGAAAAATGAGGCAGAAAAAGGGAAACAAAGGCAAAAGATCGCAATAGAAGATTTAGAGAACTCAGTGACTTACTAAAAAGGAATAACATACGAATCATAAGAGTCCCAGAAGATGAAAAGAGAGAAAAAGGGGCAGAAGGTTTCTGTGAGAAAATTATAGCAGAAAACTTTTTTAATCTGGGGAAGGACGTGCACATCAAAATCCAGGAAGCACAGAGAACGCCATTCAGCAAAAACCGACCATCACTAAGGCATATCACAGTTAAATTCACAAAATACACAGGTAAGGAAAAGATTATGAAAGCAAAGGGGTAAAAAGTCCTTAAACTATCAGGGAAGACTGATCAAGCATGCCGCAGACCCATCCACAGAAACTTGGCAGGCCCAAAAGGAGTGGCAGGATAGATTTAACATGCAAAATTGGAAAAATATGCAGCCAAGAATTCTTTATCCAACAAGGCTGTTACTCGAAATAGGAGACATAAATTTTCCCAGACAAAAACCAAAGGAGTGCCTGACCACTAAACCAGCCCTGCAAGAAATATTAAGGGGGTCCTTTTGAGGGGAGAAAAGGCAAAACAAAACAAAAAAAGACCAAAAGCAACAAAGACTAGGAAGGACCAGAGAATGTTACCAATAATACCAACTCAATAGGCAACAGGATGACACTAAATCCATAGGTTTGAGTACTCTTGCTAAATGTCAACGTAGTAAACACTCTAATCAAAAGACATACAGTATCAGAATGGATAAGAAAACCCATCTATATGCTGCTTACAAGAGACTCATTTTAGACCTAAAGACACCTGTAGATTGAAAGTAAGGGGATGGAGAACTACCCATCATGCTAGTGGTAATCAAAAGAGAGCTGGAGGAGCCATATTTCTATCACACAAATTAGATTTTAAAATAAAGACTGTAATGAGATGAAGAATGGAATTATATTTTAATAAAGATCTAACCACCAAAAAGATCTAACAGTTGTAAATATCCTTCCAATGTGAAAGCACCCAAATTTATAAATCAATTAATCAGAAACTTAAACTCATTGATAATAATACCACAATACTGGTGACTTGAACACCCCACTTAGAGCAATGGACACACCATGTAAGCAGAAAATCAACAAGGAAACAATGGTTTTGAATGACACACTGGACTTGGATGGACTTTACTGATATATTCAGAATATTTCATCCTAAAGCAGCAGAATACACATTCTTCTGAAGTGAAGTGCATATGGAACATTCTCCAGAATAGATGAAATACTGGGTCACAAATCAGACCTCAGCAATTACAAGAAGATTGTGATCATACCATGCATATTTCCAGACCACAATGCTATGAAACTCAAAATCAATTACAAGAAAAAATTGGGAAAGACCATGAATTCTTGGAGATTAAAGAACATCCTACTAAATAATGAATGGGTTAACCAAGAAATTAAAGAGAAAAAGTACATGGAAGCCAACGAAAATGAAAGTGTAATAGCCCAAAACCTGTGCAATGCAGCAAATGTGGCCCTAAGAGGGAAGTATATAGCAATCAGGCCTTCCTAAAGAAGGAAGAAAGGTCTGAAATACACAACCTCACCCTACACCAAAAAGAGCTGGAAAAAGAACAGCAAATAAAGCCCAAAACTAGCAGAAAAAGGGAAATAATAAAGATTAGAACAGAAATCAATGACCTCAAAATAAAATACAGAACAGATCAAAGAAACCAGCATGTGGTTATTTGGAAGAATTAACAAACTGATAAACCCCTGGCCAGATTGATCAAAAAGATAAACCCCTGGCCAGATTGATCAAAAGGAAAGGACCCAAATAAATAAAATCATGAATAAAAGAGGAGAGATGCAAAAATTCTCAACAAGATACTAGCCAGCTGGATCCAACAACACATTAAAAGAATTAGTCACCAAGACTGGGTGGGTGGGATTTTTTCCTGGGATGCAGGAGTGGTTTAATATCCACAAATCAATCCATGTGATACATTACATTAATAAAAGAAAGATAAGAACCACATTATCCTCTCAATAGTTGCTGAAAAACCATTTGACAAAATACAGCATCCTTTCTTGATAAAAACCATCAAGAAAACAGGGATAGAAGGATCATACCTCAAGAACATAAAAGCCATATATGAAAGACCCAGCTCTAATATCATCCTCACTGGGGAAAAACTTAGAGCTTTCCCCCTTAAGTCAGAACAAGACAGGGGTGTCTGCTCTCATCACTGTTACGCAACATAGTATTGGAAGTCTCAGCCTCTGCCATCAGACAACACACAGAAATAAAAGGCATCCAAATCAGCCAGGAGGAGGTCAAACTTTCACTTTTCACAAATGGCATGATCCTCTATATGGGAAACCCAAAAGATTCCAGCAAAAACTGCTAGAACCTATTCATGAATTCAGCAAAGTTGCAGGATATAAAATCAACGCACAGAAATTGGTTGCATTTCTACACACCAATAATGAAGCAGCAGAAAGAGAAATCAAGGAATCAATCCCATTTACAATTGCATCCAAAACCATAAAACATCTAAGAATAAACCTATACAGTGAAATCTGTAGAAAGCTTATGAAATCAGTTGAAGAAGTCACTAAAAAATGGAAAAACATTCCATGCTAATGGATTGGAAGAAAAAATATTGTTAAAATGTTACCACTACCCAAAGCAATCCACATATTCAATGCAATCCCTATCAAAATAACTCCAGCATTCTTTACAGAGGTAGAACAAACAATCCTAAAATTTGCATGGAACCAGAAAAGACCCCGAATAGCCAAAGCAATCCTGAAAAAGAAAACAAAAGCAGGAGGCATCACATTTCCGGACTTCAAGCTGGATTCCAAAGCTGTAATCATCAAGACACTACGGTACTGGCACAAGAACAGACACAGATCAATGGGACAGAATAGAGAACCCAGAAATGGACCCCCAAACATATGGCCAGCTAAGCTTTGACAAAGCAGGAAAGAACATCCAATGATAAAAAAGACAGTCTCTTCAAAAATGGTGCTGGGAAAACTGGACAGCGACATGCAGAAGAATGAACCTGGACCACTTTCTTACACCATACACAAAAATAAACTCAAAATGGATAAAAGACATAAATGTGAAACAGGAAGCCATCAAAATCCTAGAGGAGAAAACAGGCAACAACCCTTTTGACCTCAGTCACAGCAACTTCTTAATTGACAGGTCTCCAGAAGCAAGGGAAACAAAAGCAAAATGAACTATTGGGACCTCATCAAGATAAAAAGCTTCTGCACAGCAATGGAAACAATCAGCAAAACTAAAAGGCAGCTGACAGAATGGGAAAGGATATTTGGGAATGACCTATCAGATAAAGAGTTAGTATCCAAAATATATGAAGAACATAACAAACTCAACATCCACAAAATAATTAATACAGTGAAGAAAGGGGCAAAGGATATGACTAGACACTTCTCCAAAGAAGACATCCAGATGGCAAACTGACACAGGAAAAAATGCTCAACATCACTCATTATCAGGGAAGTACAAATCAAAACCTCAATGAGATACCACCTCACACCTGTCAAAATGGCTAAAGTGAACAACTCAGGCAACAACAGATGTTGACGAAAATGTGGAGAAAGAGGATCTCTTTTGCATTGTGGTGGCAATGCAAGCTGGTGCGGCCACTCTGGAAAACAGTATGGAGGTTCCTCAAAAAAACAGAACTACCCTATGATCCAGCAATTGTACTGCTAGTTACTTATCCAAAGGATATTGGAGTGCTACTTCGAAGGGGCACATGCACCTCATTGTTTATAGCACTGCTGTCAACAATAGCCAAAGTATGAAAGAGCCCAAATGTTCATTGACTAATGAATGGATAAAGAATATAAGGTATATATATCCAATGGGATATTACTCAGTGGTCAAAAAGAATGAAATCTTCAATTTGCAATAATATGAATGGAACTAGAGTGTATTATGCTAAGTGAAATAAGAGAAAGACAAATACCATATGATTTCACGTATATGTGGAATTCAAGAAACAAAACAGATGAACATAAGGGAATGGAAACAAAAAAAAAATATGAAAACCTACGGAGACAAACCATAAGAGGCTCTTAAATAGAACAAACTGAGCATTGCTGGTGGGTTGTTGGGTTGGGGGAAAGGCTAAAGGGATGAGGGGCATTAAGGAGGAAACCTGGTGGGATGAACACTGGGTGTTGTATGTAAGTGATGAATCACTAAATTCTATTACTGAAACTATTATTACACTACATCTTAACTAACTTGGATTTAACTTTTTAAAAAAATAAAAATAGAAAAGACATAGTATTGTGTTAGTATAATTAGGATATTACTAAGCTGTTTTTATTAACTATTTTCACTGTTGTAATATTTTTAAATCTTTTTATCCTACTTTTAAGTAGTGGTGACTAGGTCAAAGTACACATGGGAATTCATGTGCAAGTGTCGAGGATCAACAAGAAATGTCAAATAGAGGAGGAAATAAAACAAGTGGTGTATGAGATTTAAGGAAGAGGGAAGTTGATACATGAGTAATTAATATGTTTGGGGAATGGAAGAAGTGCTGGAAAAAAACCTGAAAACAAGATAAAAAAAAGTCTTACTCCTAAAGTTAGGTGTTTGATACCGAATGTATGTTCATGTGTGCACGTCCCTTCACAAAATTTAATACCTAAATAAGCTTCATACTTACCTACTCTTGGAAAAATCAAGTCCATTGTATTTCAAATTGAAAGCTTGCCCTCTCTTATTACCAACGGTAACAGAGGTCTTCACCGTATTCAGTAATAATGCAGGTATAATTGAGTTAAGTGTAAGTTAATGGGATGATCCTTAACAAGATTATTTGACAGCCTCCTGCCACCTAATTTGGTTAAGAAGTGCATGAGAACCTTGAAGGTAAATTAAAAAAAAAAATCCTTACAGATCTCAATGTCCTCATGATTCTCTTGTCAGTATTAATGTTTATTTATTATTTGGTTAATAAACTCTTTTACAAACAATGAGTTAATATAAGTGATTAGGCATTTAAAAGGCAATTCTAATGGAGAAATACTCTTCAATATTTTCTTTGTGTTTGTAATTCTAAATTATACTTCAGTGAGACCACACAAATCACGTGTGCTTTCTAGAAACAGGAAAACGATTTTATAGAATTATAAGTTTTGTGGTATCTATTTTTGTTCTAGCAAATAAATAGTGACTACCTCCTCTGACAGATGTTGTATTAAAGGAGGCAATGAATATGACCATCCCTGCCCTAAAAGACCAGGGTATGATTATGCTCAAGTCTAAACCAAAGATGTTGTAAGCATTTTCCCAAAGTTATATAATAATGATTTACTTTTGCATAGCCCTTTGCAAAAGTAAATAACATTTACAAATAGCATCCCGTTTATTATCACCATCACCCATACTCACTGAATTTACCTTAATTGACTAGTCTATAGCATGGATACATAGAAACACAAAGTAAAAAAAAAATAAAATGAATACTTTGTTTTACTGTAAAACCTGCTTCTATCTTCATCTTATTCCTAATCTAGTTCTTATACTTGCTTTCTCCTAATTCCCACCACCATCTCAAATACAAGTTAATCCCTATTTAGAAATGAAGTAACAAAAGATCAGTAGCTTATCTTAAATAAAGCTCAGTCTAGAAAGGAATCCTGCGTGTAAATCATTCCCCTATTTTTTCCAACAGGAATATGTCTTAGGTTTGTAAAATTGTGAATATATAGTAATTTGTAGATGAAATTGCCAAGTTTCTGACATATTTACACAATTCAATTATATATTTAAATAGGTGTTGTATAAATATTGATTTAGATATATTGGAGGTTTTTTGTTCATATTTCATGAAAGAAATTTATTTCAACTATTCACATACATCTTAGCCATCATTAGCAGTGGTAGACTGTTAGATTTGTGACCCCTGACATACCATGCCATTTGCCTTTATATATCATTTAGTATCATTTTCCTCTAGGCTTGGCCTTGTCACTTGCCTTGGCTAATGGAGCTTTAGCAAGTGTGATGGAGGTGAAGGCTTGATGAATACTTGAATATGTAGGCTTTTCCTGTTGGACAGCTCACTCTTTGAAGCCAAATGCCCTGCTGCAATAATGCTTGCCCCAGACTATTGAATGATAAAGCTGAGAGATTATCTTGGATGGTAGAACCACAGCCAAGCTTCCAGGTGCTTGGCAACTCCAGGAAATGTCACATGGAGCAAGAGACAAGCCATCCCCAACAAACTGGCACCAACTGCAGAATCCTGAGCAAGTAACAACAGTTGTGTTTCATCCTAAATTTAGAGATGGTTTGGTTTTCCATAAGTAACTGAAAGGCCATCTACAGCTTTATTACAATCGTTTTTTGATCATCCATTTTCCATTTCTTGCCATCTTTGCCTACTTCCGAGATTTTGAATGAATTGTCACCAGAATTTTTATTCCTTAGCCTAAGTATCCATTCTCACAACTTTAATAGAGAGTTTCAATTTATTTATGCTATAAGTCTATGCTTGTGATCTTCACAACACAAACACTTTTGTAGGACTTTAAAAAGTGAGTTATAAAATGTTTATTTACAAACATACCCGATAATTGTTCTTGTGAGGTTATACACTAATAAATACTAAATCTGTTCACAAATATTAATGTCCTGAAGGAGTTGTGACCAAGGTAGTTTCAGGCTAATTTGTCTTCTTTCATCATGACTATGTTGTATAAGAGAAAGTAATCCCAAAATACTAGAGGCTTTATAAAGTTTAGTTTTACTACTCAAATAACAGTATTTCAGACTAGCAATGTCCAGCATGAGATGGGACCAGAATTTAGAGCCTCAACTCAGATCTAGTGAATAAAAATATGCGTTGGGATAAGATCCCCAAGGAGATTAGTATACTTATTAAAAATTGAGAACCAAGGGCTCTAGAATAAAAATCGGCAAACTACTGGCCTACAGGTCATATTTGGTCCACTATTTTTGTAAATAAGATTTCATAGGTATACAGCCATGCCCATTAATTTACATGTTGTGTATGGCTGTTTGCACATCACAATGGTAGAGGTGAACAGTTGTGACAGAGATCACACGGGCCACAAAGCCCAAAATATTTACTGTCTAACCCTTTATAGAAAAAAAAATTGCTGCTCCCTTATCTACAGTATAAGACTATCCCATAGTTTTAAAAGGTCATTTTGAGAAAAATTTCCACGTTTTTAAATCCATTATTAGCTGTGACCTTGAGCTATCATTTAATCTGAGACGTTGTTTTCCTCATGTGAGGAATGGTGACAGCATTGGCCACGGGGTGTGTGTGTGACATGGAGTAACAATTCGATATTTGGATACCTTGTTCAGTACTCTGTTGAATGGTCTTTATTCAGGATATAAAGATGAAAGAAAATACATAGAATCTTGTTTTAAAACACGTGGCACCCCTTACTAGTATGTAATGGTTTATGGAAGTCTGCAATAGGAAGTAAAATGCATTAACCTAGGGAATCTATACATACTTGATTTTGAGCTCTGTTAAAAAATAAACATGCCCAAATTGGAGAGGTATGACTCTATTAATTTGCTGCTTCAAGAGGCTGTTTGTCCTCAATTTCACACTCATAAATTGTTAGTATGATCAAATCATTCCGGGAAAAGTAAAATCGATGCCTGTATAATGTTAAAGCTGGTAATTCAATGAGAATATGTGGACCTCTCAGGATGCAGCACATTGTAGACTGAAATCAAGAAGCAAAACCTGATAAAAAGAATTTACTGCTTGGAGCTGGAGTGGGCAGCCTGGCAGAGGTTCAGAAAATGGTAACATCATTTCAGACCTACTGTTCAGCTATTAGGAATATGGTGAGAAGTAAGATAAAAGTAACCTTTGCATTGCAATGCAGTTCCGAGCTATTTCTCATAGAAAAATGGCACATGAACTTGCCTTTAATAAATAGGCAATAGGGAGGAAAATCAGATGGATCCACTGTGTGCATATGCCATTTATTTAGACACGTGAGTGAATGTATGGCATATGGATAATATAAAGGTTCTAGAAGGAAAATTAGAGACTGGTTCTTGCAGTTATAAAAAGCAAATACTAGTAATTAAGGATGGGGATGGTCTCTACTAAGGAAACCCAAACAAAATAAACTCTAATAGAAATCTGCCTAGTCAGCAAAACGTCAGGTTGAATGCAGATTGTAGATTAGTAACAGCTTTTCAGAGTTAAATAAATTTGGAAGTCAAGACAACAGACCAGGACTAATTAAGTTGTCTAATATCAGAGTTCCTCAAACTTGAAGGAACATCAGAATCCCCTGGAGGGCTTGTTAAAATACAGGTTGCTGGGCCCCATCCCTCAGAGTTGCCAATTCAGTAAGTTTGAGACAGGGGTCAGAAAATTTCCATTTCTAACAAGTTTCTAGGAAATGCTGATGATGCTGTCTGGGGACCACACTTTGAAAACCACTGGCTTAGATCATACTGTGCTGCAAAGAACTGAGGAAGCCTGACTTCATGTCTCTCATTCTTATAAATGCTTTCAACTCTCACAGGGAGATCAGAATGGCTACAATCCTTGAAAATAAGGCTAGAAGTTGTACACAGCCTTTGGTCTAGGTACACACTAGAAGATAATTCTTTAAAATAGGATGTGGATCTTGAGCTTAGCATTTCACATAGCTGATACAACCTTACTTGATGACAATTGTGCTACCAAAATTCACTTTAGAACAATTGGGCCAAGTATTAGTTTTGTTGAAGTGTCAAAAACAGAAAATAGTTTGAAGGTTGCTTTTTATAGAATCGCCATCGAAATACTCAGAGTTTAAGTTACCAATGCATACTTTTCTTCATAAATAACTTGGTATCAGTTTTAAATGCTTTTTGAATGCTTAGTATGAAAAAATGTTTTATTTACTTGCAAGGTGTTAGTAGTAGGTAGGTGGTGTTATTTTGCTTTAAAAGTTATGCAATTATCTGGCATGACACTGCTATTTGCATAATAAGCCACATATTTCTACCTTGTTTGCCCAATGCAGAGAATTACATGTTTATAAAATGCTGTGAAAATTTAGAAAAAAACTTCTCAATCCACAACTAAAATCCTTCTTTGAAAGATCTGTCAGTGTTTCATATGTTTATGAGGAAAAATGACGAGGTTAGTGATCCATAAAAAGGATGCAGATTTTTATAATCCTTTAATTAAATGTATGGTGAGTTTCTATTGCTAACTAGGATGTTGCATTGAGGAGTCTCTACACCAAAATGAGTATCACTGAATATGACTAAAATATATAACAAAATCCAGTAAGATAATGTCTGCCAAGAAATCAAAATAAAATAAAAATTTAAAAAGCATTAAAACGACATAGATCTTACAGGAGTTTCTTATTTTTTAAGGTTTACTAGTAGAATGATAAAACATTGTAAAATATTGTGGTATCGCAAAGAATGAAATTAGATGAAAAATGAGAATATTGAAAGCAAAATGTGAACGTGGCATTATAGAGACTGGAACATAGATAGAAGATGGAATGGAAGTAGGCAGTGTGGTGTCCATAGTAAGCAAAGGATGCTTTCTATACACCAGGAAATTGAGGCATGTAAAGAAAAAAACAAAATTATTCTTCTCAGTAACCCTGACTAGATGCCCAAGCCACAAGTATATTTTCAGCTCTGCAAAGAAGATGATGAAGGAATGCAGGGAAGTATGTCCAAGGAAATCTAGGAAGAGTAATTTTCTTCAGCTGTAGATGATAAAAACCTTGCAGCGAATGCAAATAAATACAATAAACAAATTTATGATCTCACCTAAGGCGAAGGTCATAGACAGGGGCAGACTAAAGGCTTGCTATGCCTGGGTTCCACATCAGTGGCTCAGAGATTCTCTTGACTTGTTTCTCATAACACCCTCAGAACGCACTGATGCTGAAGTACAGTGTAGTGTAGAGATTAAGTTCATCTATTAAATAACTCTTTGGTGCCTATGTTTGGACCCTGACCCTCAGTAGGTAAGTTGCTTCTCTGCAATTCATATTTTTGTTTTTAAAATGAATATGGTGTTCTTTTCAGCTTTAGGATGGGTGGTGTGTAAAGTACTTAAGACAGTTAATGTCACATGAGTCTACCACAAAGTTTAGCGAGAATGATGATGGTTATGGTGATGATGATTCCTTTGTCACTGAGAGGATTTAGATATGTTTCTATTCTGTGGGAAGCATAGATGTGAACAGAGAAATGGTATTCAATATGTGTCAACACTGGAAAGCTGCATAATTATTTCTGAAGGTAAATTAGTATCCTACCACGCTGACCCCTAAGTACACATTGCTGTCTAAACACTCTCTTAGTGGTGTTTGGTGCTTGGTGTCTCGGATTTAAATACAATAGTTGCAGCTTCTCCATCTATTGTCCAAAGTAGGCACTGAAGCTCTGGGCAGTAACCAGCCAAGCATGGCATTAACATTTCTTCTTTCATATAGAACCCATGTTCCTTTCTTTCCATTATCTCCTTGAGTTTCACCCAGTTTGACCCATATGTGGTTTGTCTGACCTTTAAAAAAATCCATTTTATCTTTGCCTTAGATAGTTTTACACTTTGTTTTCTGAGCTATCTTTACCGCTGTTCTCTGTTGGGGATTCTTTCCCCAAACCTATCAATGACTTTTTCCTCCCAACACTTATTTTAAAATTACATTTGTTTTAGATTTTTTTCTTAGCCAAGCGAACGACTTTTAAACTACATGTGATGGGCAAGAGAATTTTTTCAAAGGTGGCAATAATAGTAAAACTAACAATACTAAACTAACCATATTAATAAATTTTAAAATTCTGAATACATAAAACACATTGTAGAATTAAAGACAAATGTGTTTTGGAGTTAGCAATCTGAAGCAAGGAAGAAAATACTATAGTAAAGCATATATTCTCATTAATCAACCTGAAAAATGATCAATAGATTTCCAAAAATCTTTTGAATGATTCAAATTACAGATCACAACTGTGGAAACTGGGTCAAGGGACAATGTTTAGGCTAAAGCAATTGTTTGAGTTCTTTTTATTGGAATAATATTTCAAACTACTGAAATGTAACTAAGAACTTGAAAAATGATTCACTTAGACAAATTGTCCAGTTGACTGCCACAGTCGGATCTAAACTCTCATACACGTAAGCTTTGGGAATGCTGGAGTTTGTAATTTTGTCACAATTAAATTTCTAACACAGAAGTAGATGTGGCACAGAATATGTGCTAAATACATATTTGTTGAAAAATTAATTAAAAAGATGATCACTATCTTTTAGGGTTAGAATAGAATACATCTTGATTATCTCTAAATTTATGTTATCCTATGTATTTTTATAATCAGCTAATACATCTAAAACTTAAAAATATTTTGACATATATGGAGACATATGAACAAGTTGTGACAGAATGTTGCAAATAATTCTTGTATACTCTTCAAATTCTCCAAATATTGGCATGAACTCTGTGCATTCATGTAATACATATAAATACTGAAATATTTAGAAGTGTACTCATAACCATAGTGTAATTATCAAAAGGAAATTACCATTTATACAGTAATATTAGCTTCTCTGAAGACCCTATTTAAATTTAACCAATTGTTTCTATAATGTCCTTTATGGGTAAAAAAAAAAAAAAACAAACAAGGATCATGTATTGCACAATGTTATAAGGTTTCTTTACCTATTTTAATTTAGATGTTTCAGTCTTTTGTCTTTTATGATCTTGATTGTTTTCGACAAGTACAGGTCAACTATTTTATGGAAAATCCATCGATTTGAGTTTGTCTTGTTTTTTCTTGTGATGAGATTCAGGTTATGCATTTTATGTTAGAAGTACAATAGGCATGATATTATCACTCCAGACTTCATATGCTGTTGATTTTCTCCATGACTTCTTTTGTTAACTTTAGTCACTTGGTTATTGCGTTAGTTTCCTCTTGCTGCTTTAACAAATTACCATAAATTCAGTGACTTAAAACAACACAAATCTATTATGGTACAGCTCTGTATGTCAGAAGTCAGACATTGACAAAAATCAGAGTGTTGGTAGGGCTGTGTTTCTGCTGCACACGCTAGGGAAGCATTCATTTCTTTGTCTTTTCAAGCTTCTAGAGGCTGGGAAACATTACTTGGCTCATGGCACCTTCTTTCATCTTCAAATCCAGCAACGCTGCATCTCTCTGACCTTTTTTCTGTGTTCAGCATCTCTCTTTGACCACAGCTGGGACAGATTCTCTACTTTTAAGGATTTGTATGATGATATTGGGTGTACCTGAGTAATCCAAGATGATCTCCAGTCTCTCGATCTTCAACCTTAATCTTACCTCTAAATCCCTTTTTTCATGTAAGGAACAGATACAGGTCTGGAGATGAGAATATGGATATTCTTGGTGAAGGGGCATGATTGTGCCTACTATTGTTAAGGTGGTGTCTGCCATGTTTCTTTACTGTAAAGTTACCATTTTCCCCTGTGTATTTGAACATGGTATTGCAGTATATAGTTGAGACTGTGTGAATATTTTGTTGCTCATTAAACATTCACACCGTAGGTTTAGAAGCCATTGATGATTCTTGCCTTGAATCTAAAGCATTACTTTTTTTACACATTGCATAACATTTAAGAATTCAGGGCTTCCCTTCAGACCATGTATTTTAGATAGGTTTGTTCCCAGAGCACATTCTGGGATGAAGATATGGTGGAAATATTTCATTTACAAGGTGATCCCAGGAAATTCAGAGAGGGAGTAGCGAAAGGAGAAGAGCAAAAGAGGAAATCCATTGAAGGATTTATTATCAAACTGTGTAGTTTTGTGGGACAGTAGTGCTTAAATTTCCTGGGGACTATCTAAGTGCCTATATAGAACACATTTCAGAATTGTCTGACCAATGAGTGAAGATATTTGGGTATTCATTCTCCATCTCTGTTGTCTGAAGGTATTAATTATCACTTCTGGCAGCCATGCTTCACTGTTTGGAGAAACTTCTTGGCCAGAGACCCAAGTATTTGAGGCAAGAAGCCCTAAGTATATATAGGAACTGTCAACGAAAGATGGAGGCAGCCTCTGGGTTGGTAGAGAGCGTGTGGGTAGAAGAATGGAGTGTCTTTTATATTTAAATTTGTTTTTACTTTTAAAAATTAAAATAAATCTTTAATAATGTCATCCTTACCCTTACAGAGGCCTCATCAACTTAGTCTAACCTCACATACTGATGATTTTTATCTTCAAGATTACTTCAGTGGCTCTCTTACAGGAGCTAGAAACATTGACCTTTAGAGATGGACAGAATCCAGAAAGTATGAAGATAATCTTGTGTTAAAAAGGAGAAACTTGAAGTCTAGGAATTCTCACAGATGCCTGCCATGCCACAGCTGTTTAGTAGGAGTGTTACATATGAATATGTGGGCTCATAACTTTCTTATTTAATTACACACATGAACAAAAAATGCAATAAAAGAAAGCTATAAAGGCATATTTTACTAATAAGACAGGGAATGTTTTTCTGACCATTTTCTACTCTTTAATCAGTATATTATTTCTGAGTAGCCATCAAAAATAAAAAGTTAATTTATTTTATAAAAAGCCACAGTACGATTGTCTTGAGGCTTTTTATTTTGAAGGGCCTAGAGATCTTGAAAGCATTTTCAGTTATATCATTTGGACATAAGAGCAAGACATATTTCATTCCATTATGGCTTGCCTCCCTCTCTGTTTTTATCTTATTTTTCCTTCCCTTCCCCTCTGTTAATCTTTTTTTTTTTACCTCAAATTCTACATATGAGTAAAATCATACAGCATTTTTCTTTCTCTGCCTAACTTACTTTGCTTAGGATAATGCACTCTAGTTCCATCCACGCCGTTGCAAATGGCAAGATTGCTTTGTTTTTGAGGGCTAATATTCCATTGTGTGTGAGTGTGTGTGTGTATTATAATGGAATATTACTCATCCCTCAAAAATAATACACACACACATATCACATCTTCTTTATCCATTCATCAGTCAATGGACATTTGGGCTCTTTCTATAATTACTGTCTACAGTCTTCCTCCTAAAATGTAATCTTTATGAGAGCAGGGTTTTGTTTTAAATTTATTTGCTTATTGCTTTATCCTAAGTAACTAGGTACTCACTATTTGTTAAATCATTTGTAAAATTGAATGTTTGGATTTATGTAAAATTTATAGTTGAAAATAAGGTTTTTTCCAAATATTTCTGATGATATATACATTTTTTAGATAGTATTTTTGAGAAGCCCTTTTCCACTCTGATTGCCATTCTGCTATTTTTCTAATCTTAAATTTTAATTTTTAGGGGCACCTGCGTGGCTCAGTTGGTTAAGTGTCTGACTCTCTATTTCAACTCAGGTCATGATCTCAAAGTTTGTGGATTCAAACCCTGCATAGGGCTCTACACCGAGCATGAGCCTGCTTGGGATTCTTTCTGTTCATCTCTTTCTGTGTCTCCCTTGCTTGTGCTCTCTCTCTCTCTCTCAAAATAAATATTTTTAATTACCTTTTATTTTATCTTTTTTGTGGTATTATGAAAATTTTTCATTTATTATGCTGTGCACTCAAAAAATGATTTCATTTGAAGACCATATCGTTCTGTTGGGAATGTTCCCTGGTTCATTTCTTAAATTTCATTCCCATTTCCCCTATTTCTTTGTCATACACTTTTTCCACAGGTATTAAACTGCTTATATTGATGCTCTAATTTTCTTACCTCTTTTTTCCTCCTCTATTCCATCCCATGATATTTTTCTTTTGCTTTTTGGGAGATGGCTGATTTTCTAGCCTGTTCCTGTCATTTAGGAATCCATGTTTGCATTCTCTTGCAAATAACAAGGGTATACTAGCTTCAATAAACATTATTTTTCTTTGCCTTTTCCCTCTCTGACAAGATGTCTGGGTCCAGGCAGTCCAAAATGGAAACAAGTGCAATGATGTCATCAGGTACAGAGGCTTTTTTCATCTTTTCGGGTACAATTCTTAAGGATCTTGATCGATGTTGCAGATAGGATAAAGGAAAAGTAAACAGAGAAGGGTAGGGAATAAAGGTCAAGAGGATAATAACAGAGGAGTTATGTCCTCTCGAGCCATTCCCTGTATGTAAGTAGCCAAAGAGAAAATCCAGGAGAAAAAGAGAATTAAAAAAAAAGTGTCTAGCACAAGTTCTATTGCTTTATATTTATCAGGTTTGAAACTTCTTGAAACTCTTGTTTTCTGATAATCCTTTTGCTCAACTTCCTGTTGTCATTCAACCCATGAAATGCCACCTCTTGTGCATATAGTTATATTGAGAGAATTTTTATTTTCATTTTCTTCTTGTATCTCTTATTTTTTTGCAACTTTTTATTTTTCATTGGGCAATTTTTTATTTAAGTTTATTTATTTATTTTGAGAGAAGCTCAGGAGAGGCAGATAGCAGGAATCCCAAGCAGGTTTGAGTCTGATGAGGGGCTTGAACTCACTGGGATCATGACCTGGGCCGAAATCAAGAGTCAGATGCTTAACTGACTGAGCCACCCAGGTGCCCCAGATAGTTTGCTTTTGATCTGTGTCATCTGTGTTAGAAAATGGTCTCCAATACATGGTGATCCTTGTTCATCTCTCTCTCTCATTTAAGGCACTAAAAAAAACAATTGCTATCTCAATATACATGGGAATTGTTGGTACAGGTTTTCTCTAGAGCATTTGGCAAACTTTTTCTGAGAAGGGCCAGAAAGTAATAGTTTAGGCCTCATGGGGTACATATTCTCTGTTATAAGCACTCTACTCTGCTGTTGAAATGGGAGAATAGCCATAGACAATTGCAAATGAATGAGTATGGCTGATTTCCAGTAAAAGTTTATATAAAAAATCAGGCTGCCAGCCAGATTTGGCCTACAGGGTATAGTTCTATGGTAATTAGAGGATGAACGGTGTCTTCCTTATGGGTAAGCATTTTCTCTGTGGATATTCAGTTTTTTCCAGGCAAGAAATCCTCTAATTTCCTGTCTGAGGGTATTTGAATCATATGTTGAGACACTGGTAGTGGTAGCTATATTTCTTAATATTTAGTCTGTAGGCAACTGCCACTTTTAGGTTATGTATCTCTCTCATCCTCCCAGAATCTAAATTCTCTGATGTTTGTTTTCTTCCTGGAAAAGCCTCTACCACCTGAAAGTTGAATGATTGGGATATTCACCTGACTGCTTTACTGCAGTCCTTCACATGAGCTGTTACCATGAAGGTCCTATGCCCTCCAGCCTTCTGCATATATACTTATCACTCAACACTGTGTGTGTGTGTGTCTCAAGCTTAGGTTTTAGCTTCCTCAGCTTCCCTTAATGAGGTGTAACTCTTCCATCTGCCTTTGCTCTTTCAAAGATTGGGTGACATATCTTGTCCATTGTTATCCCTTCTTCCATTCTCAATTTCTGGGCTTATAAAATTTTCATTTGTATCACTGTCATTTTAGTGGAGTTTCAGGCAGGAACCAGAGATAAATGCACTTACTCAGAAATATTTACCTAGAGGTATGTGGATTCTTTGTATAAAATAGCAGGGCTCACATAGTATTGGGAGGGAAATGGAAAAATAGAGACCACCTAAGTTGAGAGCCAGAGGGAATATTTAATTGCAGTAAACAAGAAGTATCATAACATTTATGTTTTTGCTTATCAGTGTATCTGTTTTTAGCCAGGATTCAATCGGCAGTTTAAATTTCATCCCCAAATTTAATTATAATGAAAATGCTTCCATCAAGGCATCTTGATTAGAACACACAAAACAGATTAGTGTATAAGCAGATGAGAATCCAATAGAGAGTATAGCATCTACACTATGATATATGTAGGGTGAGTTCATTCCATGGTCATGAAGAAATAGAGGAAGGACTGTGCAGAGCATATAAAAGCAAAGCCTCATTAATAATTTAATTGATTATTATTTAATTTTAAAAGTCAACACGAAAAATTACATTTGTAGAAGTTGCACTATGTTGTATGTTTTAATATTCATGAAAATAAATATCCCATTGCAAAGCATTTTTGAAACCAGAACAGAGGAGCGATAGAACTTAGGTAGACAAAGCAAAAAACAATTGCTGAAAAATGGAGACAGTTAGCTCAAGTATACCTGTTTCAAGATACTCAATAATTCCTCATTAATTATGTGACATATATTTATTAAGCATTGTATACAGTTATAAAGATACTATAGTATATTGGAAAAAGCAGTGACTGTAAGAAACCACTGTCCGGAGTTCACACACAAGGTTAAGTGTATACTATCATCTGTTAAAAGTCATTCATGTTGATGCTCACACTTTTTTAAAACAATGGGAAAATATTTATTTTATAAAAATTAGTAGTGAACTGTGGTCTGTGCCAGCAGTGTCTTGTAAGTCCTATAGGTGTGCAGTACAGTTGAGTTGGTGTGGAGGTAGGCACACTTTGGGTGTTAGATCTGGACCTCCAGACCCCACTTGGCTAATGCAGTTGTTAATCTGAGGCCTGAAAGAGCAAACTTAAGTAACACCTTTTGCAGAATATTGATTGCTTTAACACAACTCGTTACTGTCCGAATGTCCTCGGTAGAAGTTACTAATGCTTCGTACAGTGTCTGGTACATAATGAACACTCAAGAAATATTTGCTGATTTAATTGACTTTTGTCCCTTCCTTATACTAATTTAATAACATATGAGAAACAACCAGGAGCTCAGTTTGACTAAGTCATTCACACTCTTTGTCTATTGGTTCCTTTTGAGACATTTGCAAACTGATTTGCAAATACAGGCTTTTATAAAGAAATGTTATTAATATTGAAAACTTGATTTTCAATTATTTCAAAAGCACTAATGAATCTAAGTCTCAGGAAGAAACATTTTAGTTCTCTCATAATTAACTTGTATAATGTCCATTTGACTGAAGAGTCAAGTTATAGGATTCATTAAAATATATACAAGCCCTAATGACAACACACACAAAAAAAATCAAGACCTACATTATACTAAGAATAATGCAAAGAAAGAAAAATCCTACTTTCAGGTAATTTGAGGCAGCACTTTTAACATTTAACAGATGCATTTTTTTTTCTTCTACTTGTAGCTGACACTGTGGCCTCAATATTGTCTCTTTCCAGGCAACCTTGGAAGCCTCGTAAGTTTTTCCATATTTTCTTAATTCTAGTCTAAAAGTGCTCCCTCTTTTATCTGTATGATTTCTAATACTTATCACTTTTTGGTCTTCCAGACAGGACAGGCAAGGGCTTGATCGTGTGCGGCTCTTGTTGACCTCTCTACTTTTCACTAATTAAGTAAAAAATTTGCTTCTAAAATCACTTTCCCCAACACTTTATTCTCCTAACTCTAATCAAAATCCTTAACTGTGCAGAACATTTTCCCCATCATTGTCAGATTAGACTTAAATAGGTTCAATTGTTGGATTTCCATATTCCCAACTAGATAACATCAGTTTAATCAGTGGACTGTGGAATATGCTATTTGCTAATCCTGTCTCATATAAATAAGTCATTTGAGTTTTTACTGAGACAAGCCCAGCTTTATATGAATCCGTGTATTAGTATTTTTTTGCATTTATAAGTTACGGTTGCATGTAGTTTTTCTTATGCAAGTTAATTATATTCATTCATACAACCGTTTTTCTTTACTTATTCCGATTCCAACCTCTGGCCTGAATCAGGACACACAGAATTATAAAGGGAAACGTTTTATTGTAACCCAGCTCTGCTGTAATTAATTATTCAAAGCTCTTTGTTTATGCAGATTTACATACTTAAACATCTCTTCCCTCACACTGTCTACCTCACTGACGATGCTCCAAAAACATTTTGAAACTTAGTCATTAAAACATTTTTTCCTAAACGTTCCTCCATATGAACTGATTCAGGAGTTTCTAATCTCAGGTACTTGTATCCCTGGGTGAAGATAAAGCAAAAATGGTGACCCTTGTGTTATGCTTAGTTATTTGAAAAGCCAAATCTCAAGTGAAACCTGACATTTCTTTGTTTTTCTTTGTTTTTTTTTTTTTTTTTTTTTTTTCCTGGATGTCTTTCCATACTGCCTGTTAACTGGTTATCTCAGCTTACTTGAAACTCTGGCTTTTCTATTTGAGTGTTAGAAAATTTAGAAAACAAGTTATTACCAAGCACTTCATTGGGAGGAAAAACTTTCAAAACATGAAGACTCGGGATTGAAGTAGGAAAAATTGAAGGTATACTGTTAAAACCTTGGGAAAATCTGAGATAACCTATTTCAGGATGTGCTGCAGACAAAGTCTCAGGGCTGGTTTATGACATCCAGAGATAATTGATCCTTAATGTAGTTACATAGCATACAAAATTCAGGAATGTTCTTGGACATGGCTGTAATTATTTGCTGGACCTAAGGGTAGCAGAAATGTTTACTCCTGTAATGTAATGGCCACGGTGAACTTGCTGTATATTATATAACTGAGTTTGATGAGGAACTCCTGATCCAAATGAATTTATATTCCTTACATATGCAGACATAACTACATGCAGGTTTAGTTAGTTTTATAAAACTGGTCATAAAATAGGGTATTTTGGCTTACATAATCTCTAAAGGGACCTTCTGACTTATATTCTCATCCTTAGGGTACATCTGCCTGGTATGGATTTTGGATTCAGGTAACTTGGCCATTTACTCTGTGACTATACAGATTTCCTTTTGTGACAAGTAAGCCCCCTCTGATTTTTTTTAAGTTTGTTTATTTATTTTGAGAGAGACAGAGACAGCATAAGTGGGGGAGAGGCAGCAAGAGAAGGAAAGAGAGAATCCCAAGCAGGTTCTGCGTTGCCAGCACAGAGCCCAATGCAGGGCTCGAGCCCATGAAGCCATGAGATCATGACCTGAGCCCAAACCAAGAGTCCCAAGTTAAATGGACTCAGTTAACCAGGTGCCCCAGCCCTCTCTGATTTACCCAATCAGTGTAAGTGCCCAATTGTTAGATCAGTAAAGGCATACTATTGACTCATGTCAATGCAATTATCAAAGAAGTGTTAGGAAAAAAAAAGTGTTAGGAATATTTGACCACAAAACTGATACTTTATAAAATGATGTTAAAGATGCAAAACCAAAACCAAAATATCATCATAAAGAGTGAACTAGATAAAGAATAAAGTCACCTTTAGATGGTAGCTACACTTGTGGTGAGCACAGCATAATGTATAACTTGTGAAATCACTGTTGTGCGTCTGAAAGTAATGTAATGTGTGTTGACCATACTCAAAAATTTTAAGTAGAATAAAGTCACTTATAAACTATAAGATACTTTTTTCTTTTTCTCTAATGTACATTTATTTGGCAAAATTATAGTGATAAAGGAATATAAATGATGTTAACTACAATACACTGAACCTGAGCACTCTTTTAAATTTTTCTTTGTACATAACTATAGTGAAAATTCACAGTTTAAATATTTAAATACTATTTTAACCAATGATGGTAGTATAAATTGTTTTGTCTTTTTTTGTCTTTAATTTTTCTGTTTTACAGAGGATATAACATTAAAACTCCCTTCAGCTTACAATTACATATTTTTCAGTTGACAAGTAACAGGTCTTTTATTGAAGTATTATTGACATATAAGATTATATTATTTTCAGGTGTACAACATAATGGTTGGATGTTTGTATACACTGCAAGATGATCTCAGGTCTAATTTTTCCTGTCACTATATAAAGTTACATAATATACAATACAATAATGTTGATTGTAATCATCATGCTGTACATTATCTCCAATGATTTGTTTATTTTATGACTGGAGTTTACACCTCTTGACCCCTTCTCCCATTTTGCCCATCCCCAACCCCCCTGCCTTGTGGCAATCTTTTCTCTGCATCTATGAGTTGGTTTGTTTATCTGTCTTGTGTTTTAGATTCCACATGTGAGTGAAACCATACAATATTTATCTTTCTTATGTATTTCACTTAGCTTAATACCCTTAGGGTTCATTTACATTGTCACAAATGGGAAGAGTTAATTCTTTTTCATGGCTGAATAATACTCGTGTGTGTGTGTGTGTGTGTGTGTGTGTGTGTGTGTGTGTTTAATCTTCTTTATCCACTCATCAATTGATGGGTACTTTGACTGTTTACATATCTTAGGTACTGTGAATAATGCTGCAGTGAGTATGAGAGCGCATCTATCTTTTTGACATAGTGTTTTCATTTTCTTTGGACAAATACTCAAAGGGAATTACTGGATCATGCAGTACGATTTTTAATATTTTGATGAAACTTAGTGCTATTTTCTGTAGTGGCTGCACTAGTTTACATTCCTACCAACAGTGCGTGAGAGTTCCCATTTTCCTCCTTGAAAATACTTGCTATTTCTTCTCTTTTTGATTTTAGCCACTCTGACAAGTGTGAGGTGATAACTCATTGTGGTTTTCATTTGCATTTCCCTGATGATGAGTGAGGCTGAGCATCTTTTTATGTGCCTGTTAGCCATCTGGATGTCTTCTTTGGAAAAATGTTTATTCAGATCCTCTACCCATTGTTTTAAATCAGATTGTTTTTGCTTTTGTTTTGTCTGATATTGAGGTGTATGATTTCTTAATATATTTTAGATATTACTCTCTTAGCAGAGGGCATTTGCAAATATTTTCTCTCATTCAGCATATTGCCTTTTTATTTTGTCTATAGCTTCCTTCAGTGTTCAGAAGCTTATTAGTGTGATTAGGCCCATATGTTAATTTTTCCTTTTGTTGTCATTTCCTCTGGAGTCAGATCCAAAAATTATACCTAAGAGTGAATGATGTCAAGCATCTTATCGCCCATGTTTTCTTCTAGGAGCTTTACGGTTTCTGGTCTTATGTTCCAGTCTTTAATCCATATTGGGTTTCTTTTTTTCTTCCAAAATTTTATTTAAATTTAAATTAGTTAACATATAGCATACTATTGGTTTCAGGAGTAGAATTTAGTGATTCATCACTTATGACACCCAGTGCTCATTGCCACAAGTGCCCTCCTTAATCCCCTTTACCCATTTAGCCAATCCCCCATGCGACACCCCTCCAGCAGCCCTCAGTTCTCTGTATTTAAGAGAATACCTTTTGAATGCCTCCTTCTCTATTTTTATCTTATTTTTCCTTCTCTTCCCTTCTGTTAATGTGTTTGTTTCTTAAATTCCATATATGAGTGAAATCATAGGGTATTTGTCTTTCTCTGCCTGACTTATTTCACTGAGCATAATACCCTCCACCTCCATCCATTTTGTTGGAAATGGCAAGATTTCATTCCTTTTGATGGCTGAGTAATATTCCATTTTATATCCATACTACATCTTCTTTATCCATTCATTAGTTGATGGACATTTGGGCTCTTTCCATAGTTGGGCTATTGTTGATAATGATGCTATAAACATTTGGAAACATGTACCCCCTTTAGATCTGTATTTTTGTATCTTTTGTATAAATACTTAGTAGTGCAATTGCTGGATCTGTTTTTAATTTTTTGAGGAACCTCCATACTGTTCTCCAGAGCGGCTGCACCAGCTTGCATTCCCACCAACAGTGCAAGAGGGTTCTGCTTTTTCCGCATCCTCACCAACACTTACTGTTTCTTGTGTTGTTAATGTTATCCATTTTGACAGGTATGAGATGGTATCTCATTGTGGTTTTGATTTGTATTTCCCTGATGATGAGTGATGTCAAGCATCTTTTCATGTGTCTTTTAGCCATTTGGATGTCTTCTTTGGGAAAATGTCTCTTCATGTCTTTTGCTCATTTCTTCCCTGGATTACTTGTTTTTTGGGTGTTGAGTTTGATATGTTCTTTACAGATTTTGGATACTAACCCTTTATCTGATAGGTCATTTGCAAATATCTTCTCCAATTCCATCCATTGCCTTTTAGTTTTGTTGATTGTTTCCTTTGCTATGCAGAAGATTTTTATTCTGACATCCCAATAGTTCATTTTTGCTTTTGTTTCCCTTGTATGGTACAGTTTTGTACCATATGTGAGGTTTTAACCAATGAAGAATTAAAAAGCACGTGAATACAAAGATGTAATCTCAAATGTTCAAATCACTCTTGTGTAAAATACTCTAAAATTGGAAACACCCTACTTGTCCATCAATAGGTAAATGGTTAAACAAATTCCACTCCATCCATACAATAAAATAATATTCACATAGAAGTGTTGATACATGGAAAAACATGGAGGACTCTCAAAAGCGTTATGTGTAGTGAAAGAAACCAGACATAAAAGCCTACATGTTTTCTCACTCAATTCATATCAAATCTAAGAAAGGAAAAATCAGAGTAACAGAAAGATCAGTGATTGCTGGGGGCTGAGGTGGGAGATGGAATGCAAAGGGGCTGGAGGAAATTTTAGAGGAGATGGTATGTTACATATTTACTGTGGTGGTAGTTAGATGATTGTATGCATTTGTCAACAATGTATACATTTTATCAGAACTAGACACTTGCAATGGGTGGATTTGAATATAGGATAATAATACCTCAATAAAACTGATTAAGAAATAGCATAGTGTTATGGTGGAGGCCACAGAAGTCTGCTGCATGTAGGCACAAAGGAGTTTGTGTTCTCCAACCTGACTGTTCAAATAGGCATCCCTGAGGGCACAAGCTTATTTTATAAGCCTTGAAAGATGAATATGGTTGTTCATAATAATGTTGATAGTTAAAAAGAATGGTATTTCAGCCAAACGTTTCCTGCAAATCACTGAAAAATAAATAATGCACTTAATCTTGGATTTAGTGATTGGGTTATAACAGAAGAATGGTTAGTGTCTCTGGGTTCTTGATAGAATAAAGAAGATTTAGACTCTTCTCCTTGGGATACCCACTTGTAATAAGTAAATCTCTTTATACATGTATACTTTATCTTGTCATTAAGCAAGCTTTTAAAATAGCACATAGTAACAATCATTCCTGTTTCAGTTGCAAGTAGCAGAAATTCATTTTAAACCCCATTACAAAATGAGTTATTTATTTATTACACAAAACCGAAAACTCCAAGGGTAGACCTGGTTGCAGGTGATAACTAGATTGGGATTGCTTTTCATCTCTCAAGTTTCCTTTTTTCCGTTTAAAATTTATTCCTAGGAAGGTTTCCTTGAAAGAATAAAGTTAGTATATAATTGATTGTTCGAACCAAGACAGTGTCTTATTACTAATGTTAGTGAGACTGCAAGTGTAAGCTCATACTGCCCTGGGTAACTGAGATGTTTGGAGGCCATAACAAGATGAACACCAGTAACTTGAGGCTTACCGATTTCCACTTTGAAGCCCCACTGGAAATATTTCTGACTTAATGTTCCAAAAAAACAATGTAGTTGATTCTCATTTTGGGTTACTTGAGCATTCTTGAACCAAAATCTGTGGCAGGAAAGATGTAGCACACTGGTAGGCCAGCACAGGACATTTGTTCTTTTCTAGAACTAATATAAGGTTAAAAATTCGAGAAACACTTGAGTGGGCAGCTTTGGTTGTCTAAAGGAACAGGAATACCCTACTTTCAAAAGGAGAAGGAATGGATAATAGGTTAAGAAACAAATGTCTGCAGTATACAATGTATATATTATTTCATTTATCACATGTTGTTTTGATTATTTTTTTAGAAATGGTACTTTTTTTTTAATCTTCATAACGTGTTGAATTATTATGTCCCAATGTGAACAGAATTAAAATAGCATTTAATGTATTTGTCATCAAGCAGTTAAAAACATATGGTTGAGGTTTTGGACTACAGTGAGGAGTACATATTATATTGTTATTTCTCAAAAAGTTTTAATTTTAGTTGTAAGTGATAAACTTTTCTGATAATGTCACACATTCTTCCTACATTTGTCACTCTTTATCTATATTTCATGAAATTTCTATTAACTTAGCTCTGCTTTTTTCTAATGAATCCAGTGAAATTATGGTTGTGTGCTTTCTGGAGTGTTTGATTTTCCCTGTCAATCAAGATCATAACCATGGCTTGTAATATGAGCATGTAATGGTTTACCCAAGTTATGTTAGTCATTTTATGTTATTTAAAACGGAGAGCCACAGGAAACTATTCCCTTTGCCTTCGACTGATACCACTTTTCAAATTTTTCCCCTCTTTTCATTTCAAAAAAAGGGTGTTCTACAGTTTGGGATACATTCATTTAAATCTATTTTGGAGAAACATATAGATAAATGGGAAAATTAAGGGAAGTAGAACCATGAAATCAATGTTCTTGGTTTTATTCTATTTGATTTCCTTCCACCGGGTGCCAAAGCAAGTTGGTTCCGTCCAGGGCTCATCTTTTTTCTTCTCTCTGCATTCTTGTTGGGTGGTTTTAATCCACTTAGTGTGTTAAAATAATACTGATACACTGTGGTCTCCCAATTATCTTCTTATCTCTAGTCAAGGTTTCTTTTCTGAATTGTTAATTCATTGGTACTTAGTCATCTCCACCTAAATATCCTAATGGCATTTAACACAGTAACTCTTTGTATCACTGCATGGCGTGAAATACTCTTTTTCTCAGTGAAAGACCTTACCCTTTACCCCACTATTCGTGCAAGAATCCTACAAAGTTCCCCAATACTTCCTTCTTACTTATACCCATACCAAACACTGCAAAGTACATGCCCTAATAATTCATTAAATATTTGTAACATTTTTCTAGCCCTGATGGTTTAATTTTAGCTCTGTCCATCATCATTTCTCACGCAGATTATTTCCTATTACTCCAGGTTGGTCTCCCTCAAATCCATTCTCTGTATTAACACTAGAGAGATCTTGCAAAATGCACTATGAGCTTCCACTTTCATTTCTGATGAAATAATTGTGGGAGGCCAGTGTTGGTATTGATAACAACCAGAAAAAAATCTGAAACATAAATAAGAAATATCCACTTAAACAGTTAAGATCCTTGTGCAAAGGGAAGTGCAGACAGGTAAGCCAACATTTTATAAGCTCCTTTCCCTCTTGTGGCACCTGCTATTTCTTGGCACTGGGCAAAGGGTTGAGAATTCTGTCAGAAGGCCACAATGAACAAGTAGAGCAAAACGTATACAACTTTATTTCTCAATTATGCCTCAGTAAAGGTGGGAAGAAAGAAAAACAGATGTCCCGGGGTCAGGGCTGCAACCTCCCCCTCCCATCCCCTGGAAAACAGAAGCAGAGAAGCCAACAGAGTTTGGCAACCTTCTGGGGCGTGAGAAACAAAGATTGGGTCCTGGAAGCAGGATTTATGGGGCTGAGATCCTGGTGAAAATGGAGGCACACTAGTGACCTGTAGCACTTGACAGTCTTCTTCAGGCATTTGTTCATATTGTATCAGCAGCTAAAAAACCTAAACAGAAAGGTGCATGTTGAGATGATTTATTTCTGAGTACCAAGCCACCTCAAAACTAAGTGGCTTAAAACAACAGCAATGTTTAATTTGTCCATGATGCTGTATTGAGGCAAGGCTTGGAAGGGACAGATTGTCTCTGCCCTACTCATTGTCAGCTGGGCCGGCTTGATACTGGAGGCTGAGATAATACAAAAGCTCATTTCCTCACCACCTAAGTGTCTGCCAGTTGATTCTGGCTATTGTCTGGAATCTCTACTGGAGCTGGGTCACTGGAGAAAGTGACCCAAACACTTTCTTACGGCCTTTGTAGGTGACTTTTTGGCTCCTTCACAGCATGGTGGCTGGGTTCCAAGGAAGAATATCCCCAAAGGGCCAGGTGGAAGGAAGTCATGTTGCCTTTTATGACTTAGTTACAGAAGTGATAAAGTTATCACTTCCCCTGTAGAAGCAGGCTCGCCCAGATTCAAACAACATGGATTTTACCTCTTGCTGTCAGCCTTGAATTGCAAGCACATCATATGGGATAGGATACATTGGTGTGCTCATCTTTGAAAAATACTTTGTCTCACTGAAGAAGAGAAGATCAGAGTTTATATCTGTTTCACAGTGCTGAGAGGAGAGAATTGGAATTGGAATTCAGGACTGCGCAAAGGGGACTCCTTAGTGAACCCACTCACCTCTAAATTGGGATCTGTGCCAGGCTACACTCCCAAAAGTGAACATAGAGCAGCGAGAGATGGAACTTCATGAAAACTGCAACCTGTTCTTAGTATATTCAGTCTCTGGTTAGAATAGGGTGATCTGCCTAGAAATAATATAGAAGCCACATTGAAAGCAAATATTAACATGGTAGATTCAAATTCAGCCATAGCAACAATTAAATGAATTATTAATGCTCTAAAAATTCAGAAAATTGATTTGCAACCTGATTTAAAAAAAACAAGATAAATCTACATGGAATTTGGAAACAAACCTTTTAAATTTGAAGACAAAAGCTGGTTGATATGAAAGAATTGAAAAAAGGTAATACCATGCAGTCATTAAGTAGGAAAAAGATGCTGTGGCTAGACTAATGAAGTAGACCTCCAAACAAGAACTATGATAAAAGAGATAAAAACGTTCAGTTTATAATCATAAAAGGGCCAATTCAACAATAAGTATATATATGACAGTAGAGCTTTAAAACACATGAAGCAAACTTTCATAACAGAAAATATCTGTATGAATGCAGATTTAAAGAATATTGGTGGATGCAAAGGAATAAAGGTGGATTCCTTATTCTCTTTAAGGAAGAATTTGTTCCCTCACTTGTTTGTTCACTCAGATTTTGCCTCAGTTGCAGAGAGCCACAGAGTATGCCTGTTAACGTGGGCAACCCACAACCAAGTATTAATTATGGTAAGGTTCTATATTTCATGCCTGATCAAAGCCTTTGAGTCCCAGGGGACAATCCGTATGGACTGTGCACATTCCAGGCATTGGGGTGGGATTGTCTGAAGCTTTGCTGGTACTACTCTGGTACAGAGACTCCAAAGTGGCCTCTGTGTGACAACAGAGAGCCCCACGTGGGGCTCGAACTCAGGAACCATGAGATCATCACCTGAGCCAAATCAGACACTTAACCAACTGAGCCAACCAAGAGCCCCAGGACATACCTTTTTAAAAAGCGCATGTGGAACATGCCCTTGGACACATTCTGGGCCATACTACAAGTTTCAGTAAATTTCAAATGACTAAAATACAAGTTATATTTTATGATTGCAACGTAATCAAATACGAAATCAGTAGCAATAGGTATTTATAAAATCAAATATTTAGATGTTAAGGGCGATACTTTGTAAGTTATATATATATATGTATAACTTAGATATGTATGCATATATATATGTATATATAATATATATACATATATATAGGAAATTTCTTGAAAATCACTTCATAAAGGAGGATATCCAAATTAAATAGCCAATAAAGTATGAAAATATGCCCAAACTTACACATTTGGGAAACACACACTAAAACTATCATGAGATATAACCAAAGACCTGTCATGTGGCTAAAATGCAAAAAAACAGGAAAAAAAGGAATGCTGTGAGTATTGGCAAGTATGTGGGGTAAATAGAGCTCTCACAACATTGGTGTGAATGTGAATTAGGACAAGCCTTTTGTTAGCATATACTGAAGGTGAACATACGTGTGTACAAGTATATTTAAGCATAAGTTTATATACTAGCACTATTTAAAAGCTACAAACTGGAAAAAAATGTCCATCAATAATAGAATACAAATAGTTTGTGTAATATTTATACAGTGGAAAGCTACATAGCCATGAGAACGAACAAATCTATACAAAACATGGATCAATCCCATAAGTAATGTTGATCCAAAGAAGCTAGAAACAAGGAGTTCCACACTGTTTCATTAACTTCTATAAAACTTAAAAAATATCCCAAACTAACCCATGGTATTAGGTCAAGATAACAGTTTCCTTTGATGGGGACAGTGAGTGGGTAGGTGTAGGTGAGGTCTTTTGAATGTACTGATAAAGTTTGATTTCTCTTTCTGGGTGTTTGTTACATTGGTGTGTTCGGTTTCTAAAAATTTGAGCCTTATATTTATTATCTGTATGCTTCTCTGTTAATATGTTGTACTTGATTAAAAAGTTGCATTGAAAAAACAAGTATGTTGGTATGCCAAACTTCTCAGCAAGACAGCAGTCTCTTTATGATATGGCTCCTGTCCACATTTCTGTCCTCATCTTTAGCAAGGCCTTATTGCCTGTAACCTATGTGGAATGATTTTCAGTTTCCTCAGTGGCCATACTTTTGCACACCTCCTGGCTTGGGCATACATGGTCCTTTCTTCCTAAAATTGCTTCTACTTTTGCGTGATGACTTTCTGGTCAGACTTCTAAAAGAAGTCTTCAGTGGTCTCTTTTATTGTCTCATGTGTCTTCTATATTGCTATTACGATTTCTTTTGCTTTTGTCAGCAACTTAATATTACCACATGTTAGCCTTTCTGGTATTGCCTCCATCATTAACCTGGATGTAACTTACGTGAGAGCAGATTTCACCTCTCATTAAGCATGGTGTCTCAGAAAACGTTGGTATTCCGTTCAGGTTTTATTGAACACGTGACTCCTTGTATCAACTAACAATATGTGGGCTCTACAAAGGCTATATGATCTGGAATTTGCTTCCCCCAAGATACTAGGTGTTTGTGCCCAGAGTTAACTCCGAGATGTTTAACGTGAGTGGTAAGGGTTTTATCAGTCAGGGGCCAGAGTGCAAAAGTCCACCAGTTATTTTAAAAGAAAGCACTTAAAGTAATCAATATTTTTAAATTATCAGAGAACTGAAAAAGCCAAAAGGGGACTCAGAGGGGTAGTAGCTACAGAAAGTAGCTGCTATCCTTACTCCTGGGGGACAAAAGAAAGAGGTTATTATATTCAGATACAGAGGCTGGAAGGTGGGTTCCCACAGAAGAGTTTCTTCCACCTCGCCTCGTCTAGCCGCATTTCACCCTCCCATGTTGAGCCCTGCGATCTCCTGAGGGAACTCTTTCTTGGTAGAGCCTGACACTGAGCAGCTGGAATTGGAGCAGTGGGGTCTCCAGTCTCAGCCAGAGCTCCACAAAGCAGAATACAGACGGGTATGCTTGAGGTTGAGAGGCAACAGCTTAACAGGCAGCACGGTGGGAATTGGGAAGCGGTATCTGAACTAGAATTCAGAAGCATAACCCTTTTCATCTCTTCTAAAGGGATTAAGGGTCAGTGTTTAAACTGCTCTCTTGAGTATTATTTTAGTCTTCAGAGAGACCAAATGGTAAAGTCGAATGTTCTGTAAGTTCTGAGATGAAATTGGAGCTTCCTGGACATCCTCAGGAGCAGACCTGGGTAAGGGAGTGTATTTTGATAGGAGACACAGAGGAGATTTCACAAACATTGGCTAACCTGAGCAGAATAGAGGACCTTGTGATTCAGGGATTATAATAGTAACCATGGTGACTATAATGTTTATGAGGCAAACTGTGGGATCCAGTATGTTTCCATACATTTTCTACTGCTGTTGAAAACTATCTCCATGTGTAGATAATATTTCATTTAATAATATCTAGAAGATGTAAAGTACTTCTTTTAAATGAGTAATTAGGGTTCATTTTAGCCTGTCAAGTCCAGAAGGACAAGAAAGTTGATCATACACTGGTATTTTCAGCTGTTTTGACTGGAAAATGCAATTTATACTAATCCTTTTGCATCTCGGGCCAATTTAACCAAGATTCCAATAAAAATCTGTTTCTAAGTTTTATAGAAAAATAGATCTTACCTAAAAAAACAAGTCTCCTTTTGCCATAATATGATAGAGTACTAAAAAACTTCAGAGTATTAAAAAATTCCATAATAAAAACAATTGTTTCAAGTGGAAAAGCAGTTTACAGTCCAAAAAGTTCGAGAGCAGCAATAATGAAATTTCCTTACCTGTAGCAAATTCAATAATGACAGTATGTTTATGTGTTGGTGTATGTGTAATATCACAACACGAACAATATGTTTGTGTTAATTTTGGTTTTATAATAGCCGGTTTTATTTTTTAAATCTCATTAGCAGACATTGCTCATGCAGCTGTATCAACCTTTATCAATTTCATCACCTATTTATGCAAAAGTCCACAGTTACTCAGTTTGGATTATGAAAACTGTATTTAAAGAACACATGAGGAATGAATCTGGATGGCATCTTGTGTGGAAGAACCATTGTGTATCGGTCTCTTGTGTTGCTGTGAACCTTGCCAGTAAACACCAACTGCCCTTTGTTTCAGAGAATCTTTTCAAGGGTATTTGTAGAACAAACAGCCTTCAGAGACAGGCATAGTGTCTCCCTGTGGAGTGAAAGGCTTGCTTACTTCTCATTACAAAGAATTCAGGTTCCTTAAACTCCGGATTCTTCTCCTGTAAGGAATCCACTGTGTGTGCGAGTATCACCTGGCTTTCTCTGTGTTGCCCTTGGAGAACTGGAGCTTTGGAGACTTGGCACAAAATTGCTGAGACTCTGGCTACTGCTTGTATAAATTTTCAATCATTGCTGTTAAAAAATTACCTCAAGGTTAGTGGCTTAAACCAACACATATTTATTATCTTACAGTTCAGGGGTCAGAAGACCGGCACAGGTCTCCCTGGGCTAAAATCAACAGGGAACGTTCCTTCTGGACACTGCAGGGAAGAATTCATTTAATTCCCTCTTCCAGCTTCTAAAGGCTGACACTTCCATTCCTTGGATCATGGCCCCCTTCCTCACATCTCTTTCTCTGACCACAGCCAGGAAAGTTTCTCAAGGATTCATGTGATTAGACCAGGCCCACCTGAACATCCAGGAGAGCCCGCCCACCCCCCACCCCCACCCCCCACCCCTGTCTCCCAAGGTCGCTGAGCCAGTAGTCACCTGTCTACCCGTATCCCTGAAACTGGCTGACTAACTTGTTAGCTTGCAAGTAGAGTGAAGCCTCATTCTTGAAATATGACTCTTATTTTGGAAATTGAATTCAAACATTTTAGTGAACATGCCTAAATATAACATAAACAGAGCTAAACATGAGTCTCATTTTAGATACCATGGCCTCTTTAATATTTTCATGTTAGAAAGCAGGTGTCCAAACTTCTCAGGCCACAAGAACTAAATAAAACTATTAAATGAACTAGAAAACGATTCTCTAAGTCACTGGTTCTCAAGATGTAGCATGTGCTGGACTATCCTGGGAGTTTGTCTAATAATCACATGTCTGCCACAGCTCCATCCACCTGAGACTTTATTCTGGCTTTGATTGCACAGGTCTAAATGTGTAACCAATGTCCCAAGTGGTCTTTGCTTTGAGGTCCAATTTTTTATTACCAGTTATTTTTGTTGCTTCAGTAATTAAATTTCTCTCTACTGGTATTGAAAAGTATCTGCTTTAAATGGAATTCTAGAGTCATAATAGCAGTTGGTACATTCATAATTTTTTCACTAAAGAAAGTCCTGCATTCAAAATGTTCAGGTCCTGTAACTGGTCAGCCATATTAAAATGTCTCTTTGGGGCACCTGGGTGGCTCAGTCATTTAAGCATCTGACTTCGGCTCAGGTCATGATCTCATAGTCGGTGAGTTCGAGCCCCACGTCGGGCTCTGTGCTGACAGCTCAGAGCCTGGAACCTGTTTGAGATGCCGTGTCTCCCTCTTTCTCTCTCCTCCCCCACTCATGTTCTGTCTCTGTCTTCTCAAAAATAAATAAACGTTAATTTTTTTTTAAATGTTTCTTCAATGACATCAATTATAGACCATTGAGGACACCACATTCAAAAGCTCCCTATGTCAAGTTGTTCTAACAGGCATGGTGTTGGTGAATAAAATAACTTCAGTTTGTTTTAATTGCAAGGGTTTAAGTTAGCTTTTATAGTCACAGTTGAGAAAGGATCATGAATGTTCATTTTGAGATGATATAAACATTGATGGACAGCGTGACTGGATACAAACTAATAGTCTACATCTGAATACTGTTTTAAACACACACACACATACATCTATGCTCACAGTGTACACAAACTGGAGACTCATCAAAAGAGCAAGAAATCATAGGTAAAAATTAAGAAAGATATCAAAATTTGCAAAAGTTCTTGCACAAATCGAATTGATGGAGCTTTCAGTCACCTCACCTAGGCTTATTGTTTGTTAAATTACACATGGACACTCATCACTTGGGTTTGATTGCTAACTTGTATCTGTTACAGGGAACCTGAAGATCATTAGGGGAGAAAAAAGTATATTACCTTTATAACCTGTATGATGTGGAAAAAAATGGTGGCTATATTATCAAAGCATATCTAACTCTTAAGATTACTTGGTGGGGATGTTTCAAGGAGGCCGCATTCCATTAAAATAAAAAATCTCCTCAGACTTTTTGCTCACCCAGGTAACTGAATCTTCTAGTTTGCTAATTTAACTATATTCAAAGTTCCAATTTTTAAAATCCTCCATTTCATAGGAAACTGGAATCCATTTATTCTCAAACTAGAAGTCTGTTTTTTTGTGTGTGTTCTTGTTCTGTCACTTCATTAAGTGATCAACACAAATTTTCAAAGCTATCTCTTTTAGTCTAAGATTAAAATAGAAATCCATTTCATTTATTATACAATGCCATTGTGCTTGCCACGTACACTTAAGTGTGTCACAAGTTGGCATATTTATTTGACATCTGACAACAAATCGTAAGCAGTAAAAACGTTTTCATTAATAAACACTGATGAGGTCCAGGGCAACCATAAATGCTTGTGAAGTTGTGCACTGTGTGACATCAGGGGTGCCATTTACATCCTATTCGTATGTGTGGTGCCCCTGGAGTTGTGCAGTGCACAAGCTGCACAACTATATAAGGTGGCCCTGCCTAATAGGAAATGAGGCGTTGTGATGGGTTGCAGGAATGAATATAAGGATAATGACCTCAAGGTAGTTTTTCTTTAAGAACTTACAGTTTAGAAAGAGAGACTGACAATTAAAGGAATGTCTAATAAATCCCATGACAAAGAAACTGTAGAGCCTTTCTGTCTATATAGCGAGCTACTCAATTAAAATGGAAGAACAAATAAAGGTGAACAGTTAAAGCTAGAACTCGTTCTGGGAACATTTCAAAGTATGGGATCATAAGCCAGGACTTTTTTTTTTTCTGTAGCTGCTTGGTATTAACATAAAACTTAATCTTAAATATTGTATAAATGAGATAGGTGCTCTTAATAACATCCTCCGTGCTCATGGTAAAGCCATAGTTGTTAAATAAAACACGGATTTTTGTATATGTTCTCTCAGTCTCCATCCTGGCTCTGCCTTCTGATCTCACTAATCCCACCTTGTGTGTCTTCACTGTGTAGTCACTTTTGATCTTATTCTTATCTTTCGGTCCATCCCTTAATACTTGATGCTTCTGAACGTTCTTGGTACTCTAACCTACTTCCAAACCCTGGTTTTTGAACCTCATCCCTGTAATCCACTGCTTACTTCCAGTATGAGTGTTTTTTCTTAAAACCAAGTTTCTAGGTTCAAAGAATTTTTTTTTTCTTATAAACGGAAGCTTCATGAGAAGAGAAATTTTGATAGATTTTGTTCAGACACATCTCCGGTGCCTAGAATAATCCTTAGCATTTGGTGCTCATTTTGTGCTTAGTGATGAGATGTATGTGGGACGATAAAGAACGATTCCAAGGGTCTTCTGCTAGGACCTGCCTTCTAGCCGTTGATGATTTTTGTTTATGTGGGGTGCAGCTTGCTCATTGTACTGTGGTACTCCCTGGGCTCCCAACACAGAACTTAGGTTCACACACCAGCATCCTTGAAAGGCGGAGTCCAAGGAGATCTGACAGCTCAACAGTGCCTCCCCATGGTAATGAATCCAGCTACAGCTGACCGACTCCAGTCTCAAACACTAGAGCACCAAATTCCCTTAAATCTCATCATGGAAGGAAAACTACTCAGGGAAGTAGCAACCAATAACTTAGGATCTTAATCCTCTGTTTCTTGCCCTTGCACTTACAAGAGAGTACATTATGCTTGAGATTCTCAGTAAGGGCAATATAATTTCCTTAGGTTTTCGTGCTTGGCTAACAAAACAAATCACAGTGCGACTCTGGTAAGATTTCTGGGAAAATGAATATGTTATTTTGGGAAAGTTTTCCTCGCTCTGTGCCATTTTCACTCCACCTGTAATATGGAATTCATAGCTGAGGTCTTTCAGCCCATTAAGCTGGTACGCTTCCTGTTCTGAACGTGAAGCCTGAGTCCAACTCAAGTGCAACGGCAACACAGTGCAGTTGGGACCTTGATCCCAAATGGAGTCCCAGGGCTTTGTACATAAAATAGTTCTAATGTTACCCAACCTGACAAAAGAAAGGACTTGGTGTGGTCTGTAGAAAACATCTACAGATGGCCATCTTTTTGATATTGGCTGCAATGCTAAATTCCTCCCTAATCCACCTCCATCCTCCCCTTCTTAACTGATGGAAAGAGTGGAGCCTCTTTGACCTCGGCCACACCAGAGTCTCAGACCTGTGTCCTGTACCTACTTCCTTCACTTCTGGTCCCACAAAATAGTACTTACCTGTTTGGAATCAGAACTACTATGCATCACAGCTACCTTAAAAGCTTGCTTATGTTACCATAAAAGGCTCTGGAGTCTGGGACTCAAGCCAGTACAGCTGGAGCAAATTTGGGAAACTTGGAAACTCTTCATGTAAAAGACAGTGTCACCTTCTTTTTGGTGTCTTGTGTTTGTCATAGATTACATCCAGAAAGGAATGGCTCCTAGATAGACCTACTTTAAAAAGCATAGATTTCTGTAGGAGAGCTTGTATTGGGCTATAATTCATTAACAAACTATGTCTACAACTGACTGACTGAATTTCTGTTCCAGGGATGTTTTAAGACAATCCTAGGAGGAAGTGTAACTCCTAAAGGCTTATGGTACCTGTGTGTATCCCTGCATTTCCTGACCAGGAAAGCACTCCTAACATAGACCTCCAGATTACACTAGAAGATGAATTACCATTACATATGGTTATTTAAGTTGAGTGTTATGGCCTGAATATTGTGTCCTGCCAAATTCACATGCTGAAGCCCTAACCCCCAGTGTGGCTGTATTAGGAGATGGGGCCCTAAAGAATTCAAATTAAATGAGATATAATGGTAAGGTCCTGATCTTACAGGATTAGCATCCTTCAAAGAAGAGACATTAGAAAATTTCTCTCTTGCTCGCTCACGCGCGCTCACCCGCGCTCTCACTCTCTCGCGCTCTCTCTCTCTTTGCATGCACATACCAAGGAGAGGCCATGTGAGGAAATAGTGAAGAGGCAGCCATCTGTAAGCCGGGAAGTGCACTCTCACCGGAAACTAATCCTGCCATAATTTTGGGTTTCTAGCCTCCAGAAATGTGAGGATATTAATTTCTGTTGTTGAGGCCACCCAGTCTGGCAGCCTACCATGACCCAGATTGTAAACAACAGAACTTGGGACACGTGTTGCCATACAAATATATATATACATTTATTTTTGTCTTCTGTTAATAATTTAGTAAAGCATGAACAACAGTTAAATACAAACTCTAGAAATGTAATTTTTCAAAAATTTAGTGTATATTTAAGTTCTGATCTTTGCAATTATTTGAATTATGTGAAATTCAGATGAAGAAGTTCATGATCAAGAAGAAAATGATTGTCAAATTGGAATTCTAAGTCAACTTCAAGATTTTTATTTGAGAGGTGATAAAATTTTAAATGTGAGACAAATGTATAAAAAGGCATTTAAAAATGCTAATCAAGGAATTGGGAATATCAGACATTTCAAATTTAGGATTATGCTAATTAATAGTTTTTTTATGTAGAAATTCAGGGTGTAATCAATTAGAGACAAGTCTCTAGTAATTAGAGATGTGATTCATAGTCTGAAAAATCATAGACTATGTGAAAAAAGCTTTAGATAAAGTGCATTTGATTGTAACTCCGAAATGAGATGGGTTCTTAAGTGTTAGTCCAATGATTATTTTTTAAAATCTTAAATTTTAGTGACTTATGTAGTAAGTGCGCAATTAACATTTATTGAATGAATGCATAAGTCAGTAAGGATTAAAGGCACTCCCAAAATGTAGTTTTTAAAGCAGTTGGGAAATTGCTAAAGCCTTCCATATACACTGACAGTTTGGTATACTAACTGGAAAGTAGTTTCTCTGTTAAAATAAGGTAATTTTTGACATTAAAGGAAAGCAGTACTGAAGATGGAAGAAAGGGTAGGCTACTTTGAGTTCTTTCTAAAGAATTAAACAAATGCACATTATCATCTTAATGGAAGTTTGGAGTACATATGTTGTCAAAAGCTTAGTTAACTTTGGTAGATAATATTAGGCATTGTAATGAAGAGGGAAGGAGGGGGCCAGGAAAGAAGAGATGGATAGGAAGATGGATAGACAAGTTGTTCTCATTTAAGAAAGGATTATGTTGGCCAATTCTGCATATAGTACCGCCTTTTGCCAAAGCACTGTCAAATGACCAAAGATCTAGCACATTTTGTATGATCTTAACTGTTATTGACTAAACTGCAATCCCAGATCTATTAGCAACTCTTCTTTGGGTTTAGAAATCAGTCTCTCTGTACCTCAGTTGTCTTATAAGTGTTGTGAAATAGTTATATTAGCCAGAACCTCCCCACTTTTAAAAATAGAGAAATACCTTCAAGAATGTGATGGTCTGAAAAATTCAGTCCAGTAATTGTTTTGGTTGTAGTATTTCAAGTTTAACAACAACAGAAAACAATGTTTAATTTTTTAATGTTTATTTATATTTTATTATGAGTGAGAGACAGAGCACTAATTGGGGGAGGGCACAGAGGGAGACACAGAATCTGAAGCAGGCTCCAGGCTCTGAGCTGTCAACACAGCCCAACGTGGGGCTGGAACTCATGAGCCATGAGGTCATGACCTGAGGCGAAGTCAGATGCTTAACCAACTGAGCCACCCAGGCACCCCCCCCAAAAGAAAAAACAATACTTGTAATACTTCCAGTTCACGTGTAGAAAAATAAAAACAAGTTTTCATGTGTTATAAATGTAGGAAATTAATCAATGCTTAACTGAGAAAGTCTCAAATGATAATGTGGCAGTTACCTTTTAAATCAACTTGCTGGTACTGTAAAGAACTTACTCTGTTTGAGAACAACACATGTATCTCTGTCTATATTAGGGGTGCCTTCATGGCTCAGTCTGTTAAGCCTACGACTCTTGATTTCAGCTCATTTCACGATCTCATGGTTTGTGGGATCCAGCCCCATGTCAGACTCTGCGCCGACAGCATGGAACCTGCTTGGTGTTCTCTGTCCCCTTCTCTCTCTGCCCCTGCTCCCGCATGAGTGTTCACTTGCTCTCTCTCTCAAAAATAAAGAAAAATATTAAAAAAATCTTTTATCAGAATTTGATGATAATGAAGGAATAATATATATTGCCAGAGTTTCACTGTATTTTTACAAAATATCTACCTATTTAGTTGCGTTCTATATATGACTTGAAGCTGGAAAAGAAAATTACTAAATGTACTTACCATATTGTCAAAGTAAATGTGTAAAGCCCCACTGGTTGAGTAGTAATGAAATTTGGCATTGCACTTTACATCAATTTTGAATATGAACTTCAAGTTGTGGCTTTAGGTGAGCTTAAAAGAAACCTGATAACGTAAAAATGTGTTTCAAAACTTAAATAAATAATACAATCGGTAGTCAGAATAACCACCATCCCAGAGACCCCTACTTCCTAATCCCCCAGCGTCAGACTATGAATATGTTATGATACGTGGTAAAGGGGAATAAAAGTTACAGGTTATCTTAAACACATTCTCTTGCATTGTCCAGGTGGACCCAATGTAATCAGATTTGATCCTTTTTTTAAACATTGTTATTTATTTATGGCAAATAATTTTTTTTTTAATTTGCAAGTTAACACACAGTCTAGTCTTGGCTTCAGGAGTAGAACCCAGTGATTTCATCCTTGTAAGTGTAAGGGGCTGGCAGAAGAGGTCTGAGGAGACATGGCCATGGAAGGGGCCAAAGGGATGCACTGAGAGGATGTGAAACCCCCTGCTGGCTAAAACACCTACTTAGTGATTTCATGCCATGTATGAAACTAAATTGTGTTTGTTTTTCTATTTTCTTGTGTGTGTGTGTGTGTGTGTGTGTGTGAGAGAGAGAGAGAGAGAGAGAGAGAGACAGACAGACAGACAGACAATGAATGGTAGAGGGAGATAGAATCTCAGGCAGGCTCTATACCCAGCATGTAGCCCACTGCAGGGACCAATCCCATGACTGTGACACCATGACCTAAGCTGAAATCAAGAGTCAGATGTTCAGAGGACTGAGCCACCCAGGCACCCCAAAATGTTCGTGTTTTTTTTATTTTTTGTCTCATCATTTTGTATGATTTGCAGGTCTCATTTCTAACATTTATCCTTGTGTTTATAAGATCCTTAATTGTTGAGGCTTAAAGTAGAAATCTGTCTTTATTGTTTTGTAGTATTCACTGAATGCATATGCTACAATTTACTTATGCACAATTTATTTAAGCATTCTAGTTTTTTTTTCTAAAAAAAGATCTTACTTTCTGTTTGGTCCACAGCTTGGGAAAGGGCTCCAGGGTGGTTACAAAGCTACCTGGTGGCTGCTGGGAGAGGCTCAGGCACAAGCCTTGGCACCAGGGTGATGCCAGAGCGTCCCTTAAAAGGCTGCTGGGCTTCAGAGGCCCATAGTTGTGCTTGAGGATGAGCCTTTCTTTATTTTTTAAAGTTTATTTATTTATGTTGAGAGATACAGATATAGTACAAGTGGGGGTAGGGGCAGAGAGAGAAGAGAGAGAGAATATGAAGTAGGCTCCATGCTGTCAGCACAGGGTCCAAACTCATGAAACCGTGAGATGATGACCTGAGCTGAAACCGTGAGTCAGGGGCTTAACTAACTGAGCCACCCCGACACCCAGCGGATGAGCCTTTCTGATAGTCACCCAGCCCAGCCTGGAGGCCAGCCAGCCTGCAGAAGTGAGCCAGGTGGTCGCCATCTTCTTCGTGCTTTTCACCTCCTCATCTAGGAAGTGGGCAGGAAGTCACAAAGATAGGGGTCTCGGTAGAGAGAACCAAAGCATACAGATCCAAAAGGGCCTGGTTCAGGTTATTCTCCAGAACTAGGATGATTTCCACAGCCTCCAGGGTTTTACCTACTTCTCTTGGGAAGGCTTATGCACATCCTGGAAGAGGACGCTGCCAGGCTGGTTTTGCATCTTCGGGAGATGCTCTGTGCCCTCCTGCTTCTGCATAGCCAACTTGTGAAAGAAGTGGCCCACGGCCTCCAGAGCCACATTGTCCCTGTCGAAATACAAGCCCAAAGAAAGGTAAGTGTAGGAAGACTGCAGTTGCATGTTGACTAGGCAGTTGTGGGTGACCTCCAACTTTCATGGAATAATATGAGTGAGGGAGCTCGTGGTTCATCATTATTGAGGAGCTAAGCTCAAAATTGGGTGTTGGCTGATCCTGGAGTCAGAGGGTGGCAGCAAAGATGGCTTTGAAGGTTGCACCTGGAAAAAGTTTTGGAGTGTGATCAGAGACTGGTAGAAGGGGCTTCCCCGAGTCTCTTCCATCCTGCTGAAGCAAGACACAGATCCAGGGGACGGCTGGGTGCACTGCCTATGCATTCTACTTTTGATGGACATTTGTGGTGTTTTCTGTTTGAGTGTGTTACAGTGTTTCTGTGAATATTTGTGGATGTGAATTTTTTTTCTTCAAATTTTTATTTAAATATCAGTTAACATATAGTGTAACATTAGTGTCAGGTGTAAGATTCGGTGATTCCTCACCTATATACAATTCCCAGTGTTCATCACAAGTGCTCTCTTTCACACCCATCACCCATTTAACTTATCTCCCCACTGGAGGATACATATTTCACTGTGGATTAGGGTCTTGCATAAGGTTTGGCTATTTGCCATTATGTCCCAAAAGTTTCTCTTCTCCATTTTTTTTCTCTCCTCTCATTCTGGGACATCAACTAAATGTAAGGTAGGCCTTGTCAATGTAACTCTGTGCCTCTTCTATATTTTCCTTCCTTTTTTTTCTATTTTTGGATGAATTATGGATATTTTTTCTAGTAATTAATTCTGTCTTAAGTTGTATTTATCTACCATTAAAAGTATACATTGAGTTTTTATTTCATTCCTGACATTTAATGTTTTTGTAATATCTACTTAGTTCTTTTCCAAAATTACTCCAACACTTTTTAGAATTCCCTGTCCATATTTTGCATCTTGGATTTCATTTCTACTGTAAAAATGGAGTTCCAATTAATTTCAGTAGCTCAAATTTCTGTGGTTTGGTTTGTGCTGTTGACTTATTAATTCAGATTATTCTCACTTATGTGATGCTTTCCTGTATATGTGTATGATCTAGACATTGATTTTTATAAGAAGCTATTTGTCATCCTTGTTTCTAAAGACTACAATACAAAAAGAATAAGTAAATTTAACAAAATATAGCATATTTCTTGACTATGTCTACAAAAAATAAATTCCTATGGGCAATTTTTTATGTGAATGCATTTTATTGATTGATTTTGGGGAGTCACTTGCTATCTGGCTATATCCATACTCCTCCCCACAGAAAAAAAGTCAGCCTTAAAAATATTTATTCTCATATATTCTTTTTGATCAAATAATATTTTTCATTAATAAACTTTATTTTTTAGAAAAGTTTTAGGTTCCCAGCAAAATTGAGCAAAAAGTGCAGAGAATTCCCATATACTCTCTATTCCCAAAGATGCACATCTGCCCCACACCCCGTATCATCATCTCATTTGTTACAGTAGGTGAACCTACCCTGCTACAGCATTATCACCCTGAAGTCCCCATTTTACATCAGGGTTCATTCTTGGTATTGTACACTCTAAGAATTTTAACAAATATATAATAACACTATCCACCATCCTGGTATTCTACAGAATACTTTAATTGCCATAAAAACCCTCTGTAAACATCCATGTGCAGGTTTTGATATGAGCATGAGTTTTCAAATCATTTGGGTAAATACCAAGGAGCATGATTACTGATTGCATGTAAAAAGTATGTTTAATTTTAAAGAAACTGTAAAACAATCTTTCATAGCAGCCATATAATTTTGCATTCCCACCAGCACTGCATGAGCTGTTGGTCCACATCCTCACCAGAGTTGGGTATTGTCGGTGATCTGGATTTCGGCCATTCTAACAGGTGTTTTGTGGTATCTTGTTTTAATTTGCATTTCCCAGATAATGTGTGATGTGGAGCATGTCTTCATATGCTTATTTGCCATCTGTATACCTTCTTCACTGAGGTGTCTGTTAAGATCTTTGGCCCATTTTTAATATGGGTTTTCTTAGTGTTGAGTTTTGAAAGTTCTTTCTATATTTTGGATAAATGCCATATATCAAAAGTGTTTTTTGCAAATATTTTTCTCAGTCTGGATTGTCTTCTCATTCTCTTGACATTGTCTTTTGCAGAGCAGAACTTTGTAAGTTTAATGAAGTCTAGTTTACTAATTCATTCTTTCATGGATCATAGCTTTGGTGATAAAAATCCTCACCACACTTAGTGCTGTCTAGGTTTTCTCCTATGTTTTCTTTTAGGAATTTTGCATTTTATGTTTAGGGATATAATCAATTTTCACTTAATTTTTGCAAACTATCTGAGGTCTTTGTTTAGATTCTTTTTTTTTTTTTTCTGCATGTGGATATCCAACATCATTTGTTGATGTATTGCCTCATACAAAGAATTAGGAAATATTTCCTCTGCCAGTATCTTCTGGAGAAGACTGTAGAGAATAGATATAACTTCATCCTTAAATATTTCATAGATATCACCAGTGAACCCATCTAGGCTTGATGCATTATGTTTTTGATCCAATTCACTTAACAAATGTGGTCCTGTTCAGATTGTCTTTTCCCTCTTGTGTGAATAAAATAACTTCAATTCTATGTCTTAAGTGAATTTTGGAATATTGTTTGTTTCGAAGAAGTGATCAATTTCATTTAGATAATCAAATTTGAGGGTATAGACTACTTGATAGTATTTCTTTAAATTTTTTTTTAACATTTATTCATTCATGAGAGCGAGCATGAGCAGGGTAGGGGCAGAGAGAGAGGGAGACAGAATTCAAAGCAGGCTCCAGGCTCTGAACTGGCAGCAGAGTCCAAAGTGGGGCTCAAACTCACAGACCGCGAGATCATGACCTGAGCCAAAGTCGGACACTGAACAAACTGAGGCACCCAGATGCTCCGTTATTTCTTGATTATCTTTTTAGTGTCCATGAAATCTCTGGTGAGGTCTGTATTTCATGCCTCATATTATTAATTTGTGTTCCCCCCCTTTTATTATTAGCATGGCATAGGTATATCAATTTTACATACTTTTCAAAGAACAAGCTTTTGGTTTTATTATTTGCCTCTATTGGATTCTTTTGTTTAATTTGATTGGTTTCTTCTCTGATTCTTTTTACTGCTCTTCCTTTAAATCCAGTTAACATACAGTGTGATAGTACTTTCAAATGTACAATTTAGTGATTCAACACTTCCATACAACACCCCGTGTTCATCACAAGTACACTCCTTAGCCCCCATCACCTATTTCACCCATCCCCTCACCCACCTCCCTTCTGGTAACCATCAGTTCTCTAAAATTAAGAGTCTATTTCTTGGCTTTCCGCTCTGTTTCCCCTTGTGATTGTTTTGCCTCTTAAATTCCACATATGAGTGAACTCATATGGTATTTATCTTTATCATTTTAACTTATTTTGCTTACCATAATACGCTCTAGTTCCATCCTTGTTGTTAGAAATGGCAAGATTTCATTCTTTTTACAGCTGAGTAATATTCCATTGTATATGTATCACAATTTCTGTATCCTTCATCAGTTGATGGACTTTTGGGTTCTTTCTATTATTTGGCTACAGTTTATAATGCTGCTATGAACATCAGAGTGCATGTATCCCTTTGAATTAGTATTTTTGTATTTTGGGGGTAAATACCTAGTAGTACAATTACTGGGTCATAGGGTAGTTTTATTTCTAACTTTCTGAGGAACATCCATAATATTTTCCAGAGTGGCTGCCCCAGTTTGCATTCCCCCCAATTAGTTCCCCTCTCTTCATCTCCCCCCTCCCTTCTTTGCCACCGGGGCTCCCTCTCCTTCTTAGCACTAGTAATCCATTTCTCTCCCAAACCACATCTCTGTACTTCCTACCTTCTTCAATATGGCTTCTTGTCTCCCTTTAGTTGTGGAGTCTGTTCTGTCAGTCTTCAGGTTAATTTCTGGGGTATTGAGAATGATTTGATATTTATCTTGTGTTCAAGGGGCAAGAAGAGGCTAGGGTCCTCTTACTATGCAACATCTAAGCTCCCCTCTTATTACTGATTTTCTTCTGCTTACTGGTGTCTCATTTGCTCTTCATTTTCTAGTTTCTTAAAGGGAAGCTTAGATGATTGATTTTAGATCTTTATTCTCATCTAACCTATGCAATCCATGCTATAAATTTCCCTCTAATCACTGCTTTCACCGCATCCTACAAATTTTGGTAAGTTGTTTCTCCTTTTCCTTTAGTTTGAAATATTGTAAAATTTCTTTTGAGATTTCTTTGTCCCATATGTTATTTAGAAATGTTGTTTAAGCTCCAGTGATGTTGGATTTTGCAGCTACCTTTCTGCTGTTCTAGTTTAATTCTCTTGTGATCTATGGATTGAGATTGTATGATTTCCATTCTTATACAGTTGTTGGGTTTAATGGTCCAGAATGTGGTCTGTCTTGGTGAATGTGCTATGTGAACTTTAGAAGAATTTGTATTCTGTTGTTGGACTAAGTAATGTATAGGTATCTACCACATTCTGTTGATTGGTTTTGTTATTGAGTTCAAATATATCTTAGACTTTTGCCTGCTGAATCTGTCCATTTTTTTAGAAATGGCTGTTAAAATCTTCAACTCTAATAGTGGATTTGTGTGTTAATTCTTGCAGTTCTATCAGGTTTTGTTTCATGTTCTGTTGTTAATTGCATACATTTTAAGATTGTTACCTCTTATTAGAGAATTGACCCCATCATTATGTAATGTCCCTCATAATGGGTGATAACTTTTCTTGCTCTGAAGTATGTTATGTCTGAAATTAATATATCTACTTCTCCTTTCATTGCAATAGTGTTAGCCTGATAAATTTTTCTCCATCCACTTACTTTTACACTATATTTATGTTTATATTTAAAGTGGATTTCTGGTACACAATATAAAGTGTTGTTTTTTTTAATCCTCTCTGGCATTGTGTCTTAATTGATGCATTTGGACCATTGACATTCAAAGTATTTATTCATATAGTTGGATTAGTATCTATTTGTTACTGTTTGCTATTTGTTTCCTTTGTTGTTCCTAGTTTTGTCTTCCACCCTTCTGCCTTGTTTAGTGTTATTAAGAATATTATATAAGTCCCTTTTCTTTCCTCTCTTAGCATATCATATCAATTATACTTTTTTGGCTTTTTAAAGTTGTTAGTCTAGAGCTTGCAGTATACATTTATAACTAGACTACTTTGAAGTAACAGTAGACACCTTCAGGGGTGTGTGAGTGTGTTACTGTAAGAAAATGATCCAAATTTTCTCCTCCTGTTCCTTGTAATATTGTTGTCATTCATTTTGCTTTTACATAAGCATACCTAAACATACATATGTATACATTTATTCTCAATGAGTGGATTGTCAGAGTCCTACATTAGGAAGGCCCTGGGCTTTTCCTTTTGCCCTGTGATGTTAACAAAATTGCAGCTTAATTTTTCAGATATTTATTCTAGATGAGACAATGGAGCTTTGAAAGCTCCGTTAACTCTTCTGGGTTTTCACATCTGTATATTCTTCACTATCATATTGTCTCCTTGATGTTGAGAGCTATTTAAAACCTTTGTTAAGTTGTTTTCTAAGGGAGAATTGGTATCTTTTACCTAGTTTTCGATTTCAAGAGGTGAAAATCTAAACAGCATTGGTTTTAAAGTTATATTTTCACTGATCATTTCTTTGCAATAGAAAGACAATTTTATGGTCAGCCCTCACCACAGATACCTGAGACACTGTCATGGGTCAGGTTTCAGATGCTGGCCTCTATCTCTTCATGATTTACAAGGAATAAGAGTGTATCTCAGGAACCATCCTCTCGAATTGAGGCATAAAAATACTGTCCCTGAAAGAGAATCTTATGGGAAAGAAGAGAAATTTTTCATAGGAAATTAGAGCCTAAAACTTTCAAACCACTTATGTCCTGATATCTACTTGGATTTGGGTGGTATAGATGTAACTGATTTTTTTTTTTTTTTGAAATGATCTTGATTGCAGCAGAGAACATTGATGGTCTTAGAAGATCTCTTCCCTTGTGCATGACATAGAACATGCTCTCGTGGGTTTTTTCCAGAAATTTAGAGAAAGAAAATTAACCTGGACATTTCTCCATCAAATGGATTCTTTAATTTGATCTCTGGAGTTTTCAAGTAAAGACAATATACTTAAGCTAGTCAGTGTTTTATTTGATAGGAATTAATCCTGTTAATATGGTTTTGCAGCAAAGGTGCGGTTTATTTTAACCCTCATTCTTAAAACCTAGAAATTTCAAGAATGTTAGAAAATACCACAGGAAATTATTGAAATTGAACTCAGAAAATGTTCATTGACCTGTATAATAAGCAATCAGAAATAAACAGGATTTTAATTTCTTCTCAATGTTCAAGCATGTAATTTTTAAATGCCATTTTAAAATCTTAGCTATTTGATAGCAATTGAGTTCTAATTGCTCAAAAATGTTCCAACACAGTTAATAAAGAAATTGGTGATTGCCTGAGGTAGATAGATATAATTTAAATCTATACAAATTAGTTATCATTGATCCAGTTGACATTTAGTACATTTTTATTTTAATTCTCCTTGTTTATTAGCCAAAGGCAGTTTGCATAATTTACATTCATGACTCATGATGTGCACCAATTGTTTTTTTTTAACAAATGACATTGATTAATATTGTCTAGGAATCTTTTCTGGTTTACATTTGTATATGCACAGGTACTGGTATTTTTAAGGCAAAAATAGTATCTTGACAGTTAATCTTTATAAAGATCATAAAGAAGGTGCTCTAAAAGCCAAACTCTGTATTTCGTGTAACATATGATTTTTAAAGAAATGTTCCTATCATTTGACATAATTGAGTTTTTTTGGTGTTCAATTTTAATTTCTTTATTCAGGAAGGTGCCTTTCTGTTGTTGATTTTGTTGTTGTTTTAACGTTTATTCATCTTTGAGAGACAGAGAGAGACAGAGCATGAGCTGGAAAGGGGCAGAGAGAGGGAGACACAGAATCTGAAGCAGGTTCCAGGCTCTGAGCTGTCAGCACGGAACCCGATGTGGGGCTCGAACTCAGGAACTGCGAGATCCTGACCTGAGCCGAGGTCGGTGGCTGAACAGACTGAGACACCCACTTGCCCTGGTGGCTTTCTGTTTGTAATTCATTTGTCATACACTCATCACAAGTACATCTTGAAAAGTAGTTTAAAGCAACTTTTTCAATTGATGATAATTGAAGAGATGATGAAGCCTAGTTTCTGTAGGTTGCATAATACAGTTTTCTAACTTTCCCCCTGCATCTCGTATAAAACACTGCAGGATTGATTTATCTCTGAAACTTAGGATAACACCTAAATGATGACCTCCAGACCCACAGGTTGAGGGTGTTAAGGGACTTTGAAAGCAAATGTAAGTCCCTCCTTCCGTCTGGGTAAGAGTTCTTACCACAAGGACTACTAGGTATAGAAGAGTGAATACAAAATGGCTTTGGAGTTTGAGAGAATAGATTTATATTCCTGTTTGTTCTTGACAGCTAGATGAAGTAGCCTTGCTTTCTTAATATATAGCATGGGATCACAGTTGTTTCTGAGTAGGATGTTGTGACGATTGAGATAAAATGTAATGGCCAAAATTTTTCATCTGAATGGAAAAACAGGCATATGAACTAGTAACTATAATGAAATAAGTAAACAATAGAATTAGAATTAAAACCAATGTACCATAGGAATAACTGTTATGACAATGGTCAATTTTTATACGGGGATAATTATTTTTATTTTACTGCAAAAATCACACAATGTGAGATGAGCAAATTTTTAAGTGTTCAATGCTGTATTTTTGACTATAGGCACGATGTTGTACCGTAGATCACTAGAGCTTATTCGTCTTGCTTAAACTGAAACTTGATACCCATTGATTACAAACTCCCCATTCTTCCCTCCTCCCAGCCACTGGAAACCTCCATTATACTCTTTGATTCTGTGAATTTGACTATTTTCATTACCTCCTATAAGTGGAATCATGCAGCATTTGTCCTTCTAGATCTTACTTTACTTAGCATATTGCCCCCAAGTTTCATTCATATTGTAACATGTGTCAGAATTTCTTCCTTGTTAAAGCCAAATAATATTACATTGTATGTATATACCACACTTAAAAACAAAATCTATTCATCTGTTTCCGCAAGTTGGCTATTAAGAGTAGTATGACAATGAATGTGGGAGTGCTAACATCTTGTGGAGATACAGGCTTCAATTATTTTGGATAAATAACCTGAAGTGGGATTGTTGTATTACATGTAATTAACTTTCAAGAAGTTGGAAAGTGAATGAGGTGAGAAATGATGTTTTACTGGTAGAACTCGGTTATTTCTGATAATCACAAGTTCAGTATAACTGTGCCCCAGTTTGAATTTTATCTGAGATAGTTGGTTTGCATGTAGGAGTCAGGAATGTTCAGGTTTGATGTTAATTTGATGGAATTTTCACTTATTCTAGTATCTTCCCTCTATATGTTCAAGATAATGTGCAAATATTACCTACATAAAACTAACTTTTCAGCCTGATGCATGCCTTAAGGACATTCTAAGCCTTAGGTTTGCCAAGACCTTTTTGTTTGTTTGTTTGTTTGTTTGTTTGTTTGTTTTATGCGAGATAGAGACACAGAGAGAACACATGCGAGAGCATGCATGCAGGGGAGGAGCAGAGAGAGGGAAAGAGAATCCCAAGCAGTGGAGCCAATGTGGGGCTCGAACTCACGAACCGTGAGGTCATGATCTGAGCCCAGATAGAGAGTCACACACTTAACCAACTGAGCCCTCCTGGTGCCCCAGTTTGGCCAAGGGATTTTAACAAGTTTTTTCTTTGTAAAAAGATTAACTAGAAATTAGAAGAAAAACAAACGCATTTGTTGAACTTGCATTTCTCCAATGACAAATGTCATAATGACCCTCTGCTAAGAATGCACATACTAGAAGAGTTCGATGGTGGTTATTTTCCCCAGTAGTTTTGTATCACTTTCTGACAAACAGTATTTAAACTTGGCTGATAGCTAACATGGTTTTAAAAATATGTTTAGAGACAAGATTGGGCACTGATGTTTGAAATAAAAGGGGCTAAGATGGTATCTAAAGAAACATGAAGAAGAGAATGGTATTTGAGGAGGGAGAGTAGAAGTGATACAAAGTAGTTAGCACAGATCAGTTTGATGCTCAAAACATTTTACTTTATTCCTGCTTGTTGATGAGCCAATGGCCGTTTCCATACAATTAGAATCATGACTCATGATGTACGATTGCTTTTAAAAATGACATTGATTAATACTGATTTGAAAATATTTCTTTTTTATAATGTAATCAGCATTTTTAGGATAAAACAGTATTTTGACTGTTATTTTTATAGGTTACTTCAAAAATCTGAACTTTATATTTTACCATAGTGCCGAATACATGGATTAGTATGAATAATACAGAGGCCAGACTCTTTCTGTAATGTACTTAAAGCTATGACATAATTTAAAGAACACATCATGTAAATAATAGCCAATTCACTTGGCTACTTGATCGTTTCAACGTAAGTCTCAACCATTCTGGTGTTTTTCTTTTTTTTTAATTTTTTTTACATTTATTTATTTTTGAGAAACAGTGAGACAAAGCATGAGCGGGGGAGGGGCAGAGAGAGAAGGAGACACAGAATCTGAAGTAGGTTGCAGGCTCTGAGCAAGCAGTCAGCACAAAGCCTGATGCGGGGCTCGAACCCACGAATTGTGAGATCATGACCTGAGCCGAAGTCGGGAGCTCAACCGACAGAGCCACCCAGGCACCCCTGTTTTTCTTTTCTTAATACTGTTTGTGTAATGGGTTTAATACTGTGGCGCTGTGGTGACAGGAGAGGAGGTTATGTATGCAAAAGCGAGGGGAGACACATGAAGCATGGGTAACATCACCATGACTACACAGAGGGACCCAAGAGGAAAATAGTGTAGGTTTTGCAGAGACCAGCACCTTGACCTCCATGATCAACTTAGCGGCTTTGCTTGCCTCTCTTCTACTTTTGTCAAGATCCTTTTTTTCTTTACAGAAAATAAACCAGATTCCATGTCTTCTACTTAAATTTTCATCATGCTTACCCTTAATCCAAACTCGGTTTTCATTTCCACCATCCTAAATTATCTGCTCCTACCTATCCCTTTGACCTCATCCCCACTTTGCCTTCTTGCTCACTGTGCATTAGCAAAACTGGCCTCTTCTTTTGTTCCTACAAAAATCCCAGGTTCGTTACCACCTTTCAGCTTTTATGTTAACGCACACCTCTGGGGTGCTTTTCCTTGGTTGTACATGGCTTGCTTCTTCTCATTTAGAGCTGTCAGGTTCTTAGAAGAGCTTTTCATGACCATCTCTTCGGACATAGCTACCCAGTAACTGTGAAATCTTCCTGTTTAATTACATGGACAGCAAATAAGGCTAATGGATATTTTCTTAATTCTTTGTTTATTAATATATTGGATTTTTCTTTATTCACTAAAATGTGAGCTCTGTGAGAAGAATTTTGTTTCTATCTTGTTCATCACTGTGACCCAGAACCTTAAATGGTATTTGGTACATAGGAGATACTCACTATATATTTATTAAATGAATGAATTAATATTGGATGTATGAAAATATTTCTTTAAAGATTTATCACTTGGATCAGCCAAATTTAGAGAATAAGCCTATTAAGCCAAAGGTTACTACAATAATCCTAGTATAAGGTGATGAGAATCTGAAACATTGGTTCTTAATCCTTTAATAAACTAATAAGAACTAATGGTATTTCTTTATAAATTCACATAGATATATACAAAATAATGCATTCTTCCTGTGGATTCAGAGATTGTCATTTCCCCATAACTCCATGGACCATTGAATAAAAACTCTAGCTCACACACTCTACTTCATGTAGTGTGTGTGGAAAGTAAAAAAAAAAAAAAATGGATGTTAAAAAAATAGCATTAAGATTTTCAGATTACAGTCTTGAGGGACAATGAGAAAGAAGAATGATGGCATTAAAATACTGAATTGAGAAATGTAAGTGATGTAACAGTTTTGGGTTTTGTGACCCACTGGAAATTAGAATTAGCTGTAATTTTGGTAGAAATCTGAACTTTGAATGCAGGTTTAGGTAGTAGAAAAATAATTGACAGAATTCTGGCCTTGTTGCTATTCAAAGGAGTTGGTATGTTGAGAAATGTACATTTAAGGTATGAGAAAAGAAAGAAACACAATTGAAGGAGTAAAAAGAACTCTGAAATGCAAGATGGAACTAGGACAATATATTACCACAAAAATGTCAGACTAAGGGATGTAAACACCGTAAGTGTCTGTGTCGTGTCAGAACATGGGCATGTCAAGAGTGAAGTGAATGAGCTGGTTTCATGGACCAGTAGAACTGAAGGCAGTGTCCTAGAGGGGCTAGAAGACAAAAATATCTGGAATGTTTGAGAAGCAAGATGGTTCCAAGATGTTTGTGGATAATTGAGGGAAGGAAAAAATTGAAGATCTGTGTTGAGGGGGCCCAATTTAAAGCCAAGTAGGGTGAGTTTATTTGACAAATAAAATCTGACAAGAATCAGGCATAGAGAAGGGAAAACAACTGGCCCAGAGAACAGAAATATTGATAGAAGCTTGATTCTAGTAACCTTTCTACTTTGAGCTTCTTTTCTCCTTTTGGTTGGCTTTAGTAGATGTCACGTATTGAATGAAAAATCAGCAGCTGGGAAGCTCCATGGTACTGAGTACAGAAATATAGGAGCTTCAAACTGGGGAAAACAGGATGGCCTTAAATAAAGTAGATTTAGTATGGTACAAGATGGAAAATGATGTATGATCCTACAAGTTCTTTATATTGATATTGCTATGTAACACATGAGGTAACAGTCTTCTAGAAACGGTGGAGTAGGTAATTAAAATTAATTTGTGCTTAACGGTTTTTGGAATCAAGCCCTTGGTCAGGCTCTGCCCTGACAACACTGAGCCTGCTTGGGATTCTCTCTCTCCTTCTCTATCTGCCCCTCTCCTCCCCCCCAGCACACACTGCCTCTCTGTCTCTCTCTCTCTCAAAACAAATAAACTTTAAAAAATAAACTTTACCTAACTTAACATACAGGGCAAAATTATTGAACATACCTTCTTGAAGGCCAAAGATATCTGATTGAAGTGAAGGACAGAGACCAACAGGCATGAATTTTGGGGTCTTTGATTCCCCCTTTGGACAGCAGTAAACAATTAGAAAATCATTTTAATTAGAGAATAGGTTTTTAAAAATGCGTTTGAAAGATGATATCCAGTTGGCCAATAAACATTTAGCCCGGGATTCAAACTCCTCAGTCATCAGGGAAATTCAAATTTACATATGAAATGCTGATGTACTCCAGGAATAACTAATATTAAAATTATAGTGTAATATCTTAGCAAAGTGACAGAAAAAACAGAATTCTCATTTTTGGTCTTTGTGACTGGGAGAAATATTTTATCTTTATTACTCAGTAGTTCTACTCTAGAAACACACCTCACAAAAATGTACACACATGACTACCATTACACATGAACATGAATGTTCATACACATTATTCATCGTATCAGTAAATGGATACAGTCATCCATAGTAGAATGGATGCAACCTGAGTTTCTGCATGTTTATTCAATGGAATACTATGAAGTAATGAAAAGGTGAGTTGTAGACACATGAAACATAGATGGAACACAAATATAATATTGAATTAAAGAAGGCAGATCCAGAAATACATGATATATAATTACATGAATATAAATTTTGAAGTACAGGAAAATGTAGGGATGCATTTAGATTTGATAAAGTGTAAAGAAAAATATGAATGTAATTGTTATGAAAATCAGGAGGGCGGTTACCTGTGAGCAAGGTAGAGTAACATGTGGCCCAAGAGGAAGCATCTGGGTAGCAATACTGTTCTAAATTTGGACTGGAGAGTGGTTTCATAGGCACTTGCTCGATGGCACATAATTGATCTGTGACTTTTCATGCAGTTTTTACATGTGTGTTGCATTTATGATTAAGTTTTTTTAAAGAAAAGCTAGTTGAAAATGTAGCATCACATGTAAGAAAAATTAATAAAAGTTAACCTTTTTAAAAATATTTATTTTCACAGAGAGCATGAGCACAGGAGGGGCAGAGAGAAAGGGGAGAGAGAATCCCAAGCAGACTCTGTGCTGTCAGCATAGAGCCCAGTGCAGGGCTCAATGCCACAAACAGCGAGATTATGACCTGAGCTGAAATCAAGAGTTAGATGCTTAACCACTGAGCCACCCAGGCGCCCCAAAGAGAAGTTATCTTGAGGGACCAGCATCCTTTTGTCTTATGTTTAGTGAAAGCTTGATCTATTTCCAGAACTGTTGAATAGAACCTGAGAAAAAGCAGAAATCATAGGGGTTATGAATGTCTCCATTTTACAGGTGAGAAAATGAGGTTTAACAGGTTTGAATATAAGCTCAATGTCACATAACTAGGTAGAACTCAGAATCAGATCTGCTGACTAGGAGTATGGATGTTTAAGTCCGTTCATATATTTTTTGTTAAATTCCCCTTTGAACTATGAATTGACTTGAGTATTAAAAAACTTTAAAGCTATAAATAAACTTCCCCATCCTTGAAAGAATATTTATAACTCAAATTCATTTCCTGTTATAAATAAATTTATGTCTTAATAATGACTTTTAAAGATATACTCTGGGGGTAATTTTTCTCTGGAACTTTTTCCCATTAGAAGTTAATACATATTATGAAATATCTTCACCTGGTAAATCTCTTCAGAATGAATGGATGTGCAAACTGTCAAATGATGCACATGCATTAAATATGGGCTTTTAATTAAGTGGATGAGTTAATATTTTTGTCCACATGAAAGGACAATATTCTACATCTAACATTCATGAATGTATTACTTCTTGCAGTAATTAGCACTGATTTATTATATGATGGGAGGGTGTGTGCATGGCATGTGTGCATACATGGCATTTATGTTATAATTAAAGGATTTTCTACAGTACACATCGAAAGGCACATGAGTTAGAGATGGTTTTATAATTGTTCACATGTGAAACCAACAGAGAAGAATGAATCTATTAATACGTCTAATTCATTCAAAAATATTTATCCAGTGTCCAGTAATGCAAGTTTAAAAGCATTGTATTAGCAGTGTTTACAAGCTAATGATGTGATATTTGCATTCTGGAAATAAAGGTTCTGTAATAGTGCCAGTCTGTGATTTCATCCTGGTTCTGTGTACAAATCCTTGTTTCTTATTATTCCAAAGTCATCTTTATTGCATGTGTATTCATCTGTTAAGTAATAATCACAAACGCCAAAGCCATGGATAGGGGTAGAAATACACATCCAGTGGTGGTATTAATACTCTTGCTTTAAAGAACTATTTTCATCTGCCAAGTTTTGATTGTTCTGAATACTTGGATGTATTACTGCCTTTCATCATGCCAGAAAATGTAGAATTCTTCATTTCTTTGTTTTCCTTGGCTTTCACAACAACCCTTGAGATGCATTGTCAATCTGACTGGCATCTTTCATATAATATGGCACCTAGAATTAAGCATAATGCTTTCAGAATAATATGTTTATTCAGTTTAGAATTTCACCTCATTCTAAATGGAGTTCTCATAATTACATTGTTCAATAGTTTGTCACACTGTTCGGAGGAATACCTTAGCAAATTAAAGGGAAGACAAAAACCTTTTTCATTATTTAATGACACATTCTCTACTAATTCATCCTCATTATGAAATAAGAGAAAATTTTTCTTGTGAGATTTGTGATCAAAATCAAATCAACAGATATTGAACATTGGCTCATGCAAAAAACTGAGAAATGGAGAAGTACAAGATACATTGCCTTTAAAAGATTTATAGTTCGGTTAGATAAGGAGAAACATTAAGTAATGTAATATGACACAGTATTTAATAATTCATGTTTATCATAACATAGCTGTGAAAGCCTCATATTTCAGTATTTGTATTAAAATGCTCATGCACTCCAAATTATATATAAATACAGATAGAAATAAATAGGAAGTAAGCCAAGTTTCATGTTTTCTTAGTACGTCTATTGAACTGTCAGTTACTAAAATTATACCTACTTGATTAGTACTTTGAGATATAGAAATTGCCATTTTAGGGGCGCCTGGGTGGCTCAATCGGTTAAGCGTCTGACTTCAGCTCAGGTCATGATCTCGCGGTCTGTGAGTTCAAGCCCCGCGTCGGGCTCTGTGCTGACAGCTCAGAGCCTGGAGCCTGTTTCCGATTCTATGTCTCCCTCTCTCTCTGCCCCTCCCCCGTTCATGCTCTGTCTCTCTCTGTCTCAAAAATAAATAAAGGTTAAAAAAAAAATTAAAAAAAGAAACTGCCATTTTATAATTTTTGTCTCTTCTGAGGGCCTTTCTGACTTATACAAATCTTAGACAAAGATTAAAGATTGTTTTCATTTCAAAAAAGGGAAAAGAGGGGTGCTTGGGTGGCTCAGTCGCTTAAGGGTTCGACTTTGGCCTAGATCCCAGTCTCCAGGTTCATGGGTTTCAGCGCCGCATCAGGCCGTCTGCTGTCCGTTTGAAGCCGCTTCAGATCCTCTGTCTCCTTCTCTCTGCCCCTCTACCCCTCCCTCAAAAATAAATATTTAAAAAAAAATGTTTAAAGCGAAAAGGTATTTCATATGTTCTCATAAATACATGTTAAATATTTCAAAAGGCAGACTATTGAATTTGAAACAACGGCTTATTAACATAATTTTTAATTAAAATTTAATAAAAAGTTCATCTACTTCTAAGGGGTAGAAATCATTGATTTTTTTATTGATGATATATTCAATTTGTGATAATATACTGAATTTCATGCTTGTATAAATAGGAGATACTTAAAGTATACCAATAATTTTAAAACATAAGTATTTCTGGGACACCGGGTTGGCTCAGTCGATTAAGCGCCTGACTTTGTCTTGGGTCATGATCTCATGGTTTGTGAGTTTGAGCCCCGCATCAGGCTCTGTGCTGACAGAGCTCAGAGCCTGGAGCCTGCTTCGGATTCTGTGTGTCCCTCTCTCTCTGCCCCTCCCCCCACTCAAACTCTGTCTCTTTCTCAAAAAGTAAACATTAAAAAATATTTTTAAAAACATAAGTATTTCTACTAGAATATTTATAAGTCCTTATTAAATGTACTTACATAAATATGTATTTATGAACAAAAATGACTACTCATCTTTCAAACTCTAGAAAGCAAGAAACTTGAAGTAAGCAATTATTGAAAACATAATTTCTAGAGCTCACATTCATGAATACTTTGAAATTAGACAGTGTAAAACAAAACAATTCACAAATTAAGGTCCTAATTGGTTACAAATGACATTTCCTTCTGGGTAAAACATTTGATTCCATCATTTCCATGATAGAGAAATGAACGAGTTTTAATGTGCATTAAAGTCTGAAAGTAGGTCTCAAGAAAACAGAGAAGTCACGTCTCTAATTTGGCTTGAAATGTATTAGAATTTTTAGTTTTTCTCATTAGTGTGTGAGAAATACATTTTTTTTCAAATCGGCAAATATCTAAAGTAAATTTCTTTGATTTTAAACAAGAAAAACATCAGAGTAAAGCAAAACAAAAAGCAAGAATGTACTTTTCTCTTGAACATGCACCTAGGAATGGAAGATATGTCTTAGTATAAAAGGGCTGCAGCATCACTTTACCCTGTCTCAGGCAATTGAACAGGAATGCTCAGCCCAGAAACTTCCCTGCAGTCATTCGGCAAATAGTATTGATGGCCTGCCAAGTGTGTAGCACCTGATTTTGAGGCAGTAGAGGACCCTCAGAAATATAATACCCAGTCCCTTTCAATAGGAAGTGTCAATCTAGACTGGGCCTAAGTCATGACAGTGGATGAGAAATCACTGTACAAGAACCAATAATAAAACTAGACAGGAATATAAAGAATGTCTGCAAAGACTAGATGATAAGTGATACAGGAAGTATGTACTCTAGAAACTCCAAGAAGGAAAATATCATTCTTGGCTGGTTATGCATTATGATTTTATGGCAGCCGATTCTGGAACATTGGGCTAACATATATAAAGTTACTTGAAAGAATAGATGTCATTTATTTTTTTGTAGGCATAGAAGAATTTGATTAAAAACACAAATAGCTGATTTGATGTAATAATTAACAGGACTTAATCTTTGTGTTTTGTCAAATTACTGGGTTTCATTAAACATGTAGAGTCACCCCTCTTATTGACATAGGTGAAATACAAGGAAGTTTTGTTTCTTAACCTTATCTTTACCACCTTGTTTGGATTACTCGATTACCTAGAATTCTGGAAATACCACTTTATTTTGTTGATCTCAGTTATCTCTTTGTTTTGGTATTAGCTTTGCAAATGTACTTAAAAAATAGTTGAGATGAGCTTATTAAGGTAGAAAAATCCACATGGGGCTAGATTTCTAAATAAAGATTGTAATTCTCATTTTGGGAGATTTCCCTAATAGAAGGGTAGATTGTAAATTGTTACATTAATCCTTACTTTCTTTCACATCCAAACTATATAGTTTTTCTTCTTTTAAAAGCCCAATTTTATATATCTACAGAGATAAGAGGTTTTTTTTAATTCCAAGTGATGTAAATACTCACCATCCGTACCCTAGAACTGAAATGTCTATATTTCATTCTACGTTTTTTCTTACCCTTCCACAGAAGTTTACTCTCTTAACAAAAGCTGCCAAAAATTCTGGCTAATTTCCTTAAAAATTCCTAAACCATTTTAACATTTGTTTAAAAAAGCACTAAAGAAATCTGCATCAGCATTTTCAGGACATGAATGCTTTATAATTCTCTTTTTATCTCTTTTAGAACTTGTGTCACTTTGTCTTTAGTTTGGATGTTGAAGGATGCTGACCTTGGCTCATGATCAGACATAGACTAATAAAGCCTCTGTCAGACTTAGGAAATTAAAGAAATAGTACTGCTTGTATTAGACAAGTGGCTTCTGCATTTCAGGGAAGGTTAAAGCCAAACTGAACAGCCTTCAGAAGTTTAGACTAAATTAGGGATATGTGTCTTTCCTGCAGAGTATGTCAATCCTGGGCTGGAAAAAAGATACACTTAAGGCTTTTGTTCAGATACACTCTAGACACAATCATCATTCTTAGGTCAAATTCTGCCTGCAAATATTTACACATTACATAATCTGATACTGTTTAGTTCACCTGCCCCAGCCTTTATTTTTCCATGTGCAAAATGAAGAAAAATCACTCAGGGCTTATTGAAAGTATTAAGTATATAGAACCATAAGAAAAGTAACCCTTTGAGGCTCCTGGGTGGCTCGATCAGTTGAGCGTCCAACTCTTGATTGGAGCTCAGGTCATGATCCCAGGGTTGGGGGATCAAGCCCCACATTGGGCTCCACATTGAGCATGGAGCCTGCTTAAGATTGTGTGTGTGTGTGTGTGTCTGTGTGTCTCTCAAATTATGTTCATTTATTAAACAGATGTTTGCAAAGTGCCTAGTGGAAATACAATGATTAAAAAAGTCATGGTATCAGTCATCAAGGATAGGATTGCTAGATGAGGAAGTAAAGTCAATTGACAGATCAATGGATAAAGAAAATGTGGTATACACATAGAATGGAATATTATTTGGTCTTAAAAAGGGGAAATTCTGCCATATATAATACCATGAATAAACCTGGAAGACACATAGAGCTTTTAGTTATAGGAACTATCTTAAATAAGTCAAATTTAAAGAAGCAGAGAATAGAATGTTTGTTACAAGGGCCTAGGAGGAGGGTTATATGGGGAGTTGCTGTTCAGTGATTTTAAAACTGCAGTTGTACAAGTAGAGTAAGTTCTAGAGGTCTGCTGTACAATATAGTGCCTATAGTTAACATAATGTATACTTAAAAAATTAAAGAGGCTAGATCTGCTTTTAAGTTTTCTTACCGCATACACTACACAAAGGGCAGGAGGAAACTTTTGGAGGTGATATGTTTATTACCTTAACTCTGGTGATAGTTTCACAGGTGTATGCATATGTTCAAATTCATCAAATTGTATGTGTTAAGTATGCAGTTTTTATGTATTATACCTCAGTAAAACTGTTAAAAATGAAACAAAAAAAGATAGATGAGGAAGTAGCCTAGATAGAATGAGGCAACAAAAGAGAATTGCTTAAGGGCATTCAAGTATTTAATTATGGGTGCTCACAGAGGAAAAGAGAGACCTAGGTTACTTCCATATTCTTTAATAGCTTTATTGGAATATAAAAAATACATACCATAAAATACTCTAAATACCACAGTAAAATTAGGTTGTAGTACAATGTGCCACATTTCCATCATTTACAAAAGAAACTTCATGCCCATTTCCATTCACTCTCATTCCCACCTCCAGTCACAGGCAGTTGCTAATCTACTTCCTGTCCCCATAGATTTTCCTTTTATGGATATTTCATATAAATGGAATCATACAATATGTGGTCTTTGTGTCTGGCTACTTTGATTCAGTATGATGTTTGTGAGGTTCATCCTTGTAGCATGGATCAGCACTTTATTCCTTTCTATTGCCAAATCATATTTCATTGTCTGGGTCTTCATTTTTTAATGTATCTTACAAATTTAAAGAAATGAAGAAATGTGGGGCGCCTGGATGTCTCAGTCAATTCAGCGTCCAACTCTTGGTTTTGGCTCAGATGATGATATCACAGTCCTGAGCCTGAGCCCCACATCAGGATCTGGATTGGGCATGGAGCCTTCTTAAGATCCTCTTTCCCTTTCCCTCTGCCCCTCATCTGCTTGTGCTTTCTCTCTCTCTTAAAAAAAAAAAAAGTCATAAAATGGTTACCAAAACCATTGTATAATTTAAATTCTTAGTTATAAGAAATTAATATCTTTGCAAAGAAAGATGAAAATTTAGGGGTGCCTGGGTGGCTCAATCTATCGAGTGTCCGACTGTTGGTTTTGGCTCAGGTCATGATCTAGCAATTTTGAGGTTCAAGCCTGGCATCTGGTTCTGTGCTGACAGCACAGAGCCTGCTTGAGATTCTCTCTGTCTGCCCCTCCCCCACTCATTTTTCTCATGAAATCATAAAAAACACATGAAAGATGTAAACTTATATGCCTATATTAATAAATATACTTTCTTACATCAAAAGTCTAAACTTAAGGCCTAACCCTCCCATCTCTTGAACACATATTATTATACTTGATTAGTAGTTAACATTTATCCAGTGATTACTGAAAACCTATAACTCATATAAATGCTTTAAAGAGTTGATGTCTCTTAATCTTCACAGCAATCCTGTAGGAAAGCTTACGCTGACTCTGAAATCAGACTCCCTCAGTATCAGTGCCAGTCACTGACCTAGTGTGTGATTTGAGCAAGAAACTTTAGTATCAGTGCTTTGGTATCCACTATTAAAAAAATGGGAATAAAAATAGGATATAAGAATGGGTTTATTATGAAGGTCAAATTCCATAAGAATCAAGGTCAAAATCCATAAGAATTCTTGGCACATTGTATAACTATAGTGTCAGCTACTATTAATAGAAAAGGAAATCACAGCTCAAGAGTGTTCAGGAACTTTTGTTGGGTAAACGCTATGGCTGGGATTCAAACAGGCAGTAGCCCCCCAGACACCAACAACCTCCCGTGTGAAGGAGGAAAACCTAGAGCCCAGATGGTGGATATGGGATTTAAATCCATTACTTCCTTTTCCTGAAGCTGGAAAATAAGCCCTTTTTAAACTATTGAATATGTACTGCATAATGAGCATTGAGTCCAAGAGGTTACTGACAGAATAATCTTATGTCCTTAAATTTGGTGGGGCCTGGGTTAACAGTATTAGATTTTGGTTATTCTGTTGAGGTTATTTAAAGCTGCTGCATACTAAGAGAACTTTAATCTGTGGAAGTAATTTAACAGAGTTTTACCTAAGGAATGATAAATGTTGAGGGGCCCCTGGGTGGCTCGGTCGGTTAAGCATCCGACTTCGGCTCAGGTCATGATCTCACGGTCCGTGAGTTTGAGCCCCGCGTCGGGCTCTGGGCTGACAGCTCAGAGCCTGGAGCCTGCTTCGGATTCTGTGTCTCCCTCTCTCTCTGACCCTCCCCCACTCATGCTCTGTCTCTCTCTGTCTCAAAAATAAATAAACGTTAAAAATTAAAAAAAAAGAAATGATAAATGTTGAAATACCTAGTGGTACTGAATGCTTCTGCACTAGATTGTTACCTACAACTTTAACTGATTCCAGGTATCTTTTATGACCATTACAGTTTGCTCTGAATCCCCAGAGTAATATCACATAATTATTATTATGAAATATTTTATGAATGAGCATATAGTCATTAATCTGTGCATACTGAACAAAGGAAGATTCATGTCTATACTAGTAATCCCTCTTCCAAGGAAGAGTACTCTAATGTGTACAGATCAGTGAAGGAGTTATTAAATGGCTTTGTCCTATTGTGTTTCTTTGCAAAGTAGATAATGCAATTATTTTAAGGATATTTTTAGGTCCAGTTTTAGTGGAGATATTTGGCATGATGATGCCAGTCACGAATTTAGTTTTTAAAAGTTAATAACCTTTATTCTTTAAATAAATTTTAAGTGCACAGAAAAATTGATCAGAAAATAAAGTTCTCATCTACACCCTGTTGCCTCAGATACATATTTTATTATTCAACTATGTCTCTGAAACTGATAAAAAATAGATATATTCTAAATTACTCTTTTTAAAAAGTGTAATTATATCCGTGGACTTCTTGTGATTTTGCTGTATCTGTACACATTCCTGAATTTTAAAGGTTGATTATTTCTTGAACAATATGATTATTTCAGGATCCTGAATCGGTAACGTATAAGCCCTTAGTTGATGCCTACTTCAATTTACCTACTTCAGTTAAAACTCCTATTAAAACAAATTCTGCCACATCTTCAAATTGAAGTTAAACTTTCAGTTCGTCTTCTGTTGAAAGTTCTCACGTCATTCTAAAATAAAAGGTTCTTGCAATTTTTTAAGTTTTGCAAAAGGATGCTGAATTCATCTGTTGAAAAGGAAGACCTAAAATTTATGACTTTTCAGAGAGAGTTTAACCCTTTATTTATTATATCAAGATACATCCTTCCCTTGTACAGTAAGAAATTCTGGAAACAAAAAAGGATTTTATTTTTTTGTCTTCTGTACTATATTTTGCTTGGAAGGGCAAGTCTTTTTTAGGACATTTTGACCAAATTGCCATGGTAATTATGAGTGAAATGCAAAAACTGGTTTCAAATGCTTTTTTATAATTAAACAAATTTGGGAGAAAGTGAAAAAATGTATGTTAATCATGGGCAAATCAATATCTGGTAAAAATGAGTTGTATCTAAGAAAAATTCTAGAAGAATTAAAAGAAAGGCCTGGAGGCTGCTTTGCATTCTCTGTCTCCGTCTCTCTCTCTCTGCCCCTCCCTGCTTGTGCTGCAAATAAACATTAAAAATTTAAATATCAGTAGGGCTAAATAAATATGCCGTGCATCTTAATCGAAGGGCAAACATGTAAGGGCAAAACAGAATGCTTCAATTTTATTTATTTCTTTAATATATTTGACCTGTAACCTTGAATTTCAGGTGCACAGTGTGTTACTTGATACATTTATATTTATAATATTACCTTTGTAGCCATATGTATCACATTACAAAATTGTAGTGCAATATTGTTTGTTGTCTTTATTTATCACACAGTACATTAGATTACTGTGGTTTATTTACCACTTGTTTCCAATTTGTACCCTTAAACAAATGTCTTCCCTCCCCATTTCCCATTCTCTGTTAACCCTGGCAACTACCAGTTTGTTCTGTTTTTTATGGGTTCGTCTTTTTTTTTTTTTTTAGATGCCACATGTAAGTGATGTCCTACAGTACTTTTCTCTTTCTGACTTAGCTCGCTCAGCATAATGTACTCAGGATCCTTCCATGTTGTTGCAAATGGCAGGATTCCTCCTTTCTTATGGATGCATAATACTCTATTGTGTATAGATATCCCATTTTTATTATCCATTAAGGGACATTTAGATTGTTTCCATATCTTGGCTGTTGTGAAAACTGTTGCAATAAAAATGAGGGTATAGATATCTCTTCACAGTAGCATATTTAAATTTTAAACCAAGAAGAGAAATATTGATCTACCCAACAGAAAGACAAATACCATCTGATTTCACTCATTTATGGAATATAACAAACAGAACAGATGAACATAGGGAAAGGAAGAAAAAAAGGGAGGTAAATGATAAAAGACTATTGATTATAGAGAACAAACTGAGGGTTGCTGGAGGGGAAGTAGGCAGGGGATGGGCTAAATGGGTGATGGGTATTAAAGAGGGCACCTGTGATGAGCACTGGGTGTTACATGTTAGTGATGAATCACTAAATTTGACTCCTGAAACCAATGTTACACTACATGTTAAGTAACTAGAATTTGAATAAAAACTTGAAACAAACCCAGAAAACACAAAGAGCAATATAAAAATGAAAGAAAGTGTAAAAGTAAAGGACAAAGTCGAACAAAAAAAAAAGGAATAGTATAAATAAATATGTTCTAAAATTTGTAATATAAATGTAAATCCTTTAAAGCCATTGATTCAAAGGCAGAATCAATAGAATAAATACTTAATGTAAAAAAATCACGGAAAACTTGCACATTTTTTAAAATGAGAAAAGATCATGGGTTACTTCCATAGCTTGGCTATTGTAGACACTGCTGGGTGAAACAGATAAAGGAGATTAAGAGTAAACTTAATGTGATCAGCACTAAGCAATGTATAGAATTGTTGAATCACTGTATTATAAAATAATATACTGCATATTAATTATACTTCAATATATAAAAGAAAATATAAGGGTAGAAATCAAATAATGACTAACATTAATACAGAAAATTACCATAATCAGACATTATATTTTTAAAAGGTTAATAAAATAGACCATTGGTAACATAGTCAAAACAAAAAGAGGATGTAAATAAAATGCAAAGTAAGATAAAGAATTTGTATGCAACAAATAATTGAAAAAATAACATAACTGCATGTGCAAATACAGTTGAAGATGTGAAGTATATCATCTAGAAAAATATAAAATGTTTAAATTGGTGCAAAGAGAAACAGAGAAGAACTTCACTAGGTAAATAAGAATCAAACCAATTGATTCTTTGGGAAGTTGATAAACCCACTTCTTTGAAAACGCTCCAGGATTAGATGGTTTTACATGTGAGTCCTACCAAATGGTCAAGGATCTTTTATTTTTTTTTCCTTTCTCGTGGACCAGAATACAAAAACAGGAGCACTTGTGCCTATGTTGTTTTATGAAGATAATATAATGTTGATTACAAAATCACATAGAAGAATTTCCCTTTCTCTTAAATAGATGACAATATCCAAAATATTAAATCTAATACCTTATTAAAATAATACAACATGGGACACCTGGGTGACTGAGTCAGCTGAGCATCTGACTCTTGATTATGGTTCAGGTCATGATCCCAAGGTTATGGGATCAAGCCCCAAGTGGGGTTCCATGCTGTGTGTGGAGCCTGCTTAAGATTCTCTTTCCCCCCACCTGCCCTTCTCCTCTACTCACGCTCTCTATTTAAAATACATAATAATCATTATCATCATCATCAAGTAAGGTTATCCAAGAAATGCAAAAATGTCCCCAATTCAGAAAATGTATCAATATTGTTTTCCACATAAGTCGATTAAAGAAGGATTTATACAGTTATCTTAAACAGTATAGAACAAATATTTGATATAGCTCTTCATCAATTTAAAATAGAAAATTCTATTAAGCCAAGAATATAAAGGAACTTCCTTATCTTGGTAAATTTGTGTTCTAACCCTACAGCAAATATTACACTGATTGTAGTAACTGAAATGTGTTCTTTTTATGATTTGGAACAAAGCAAGTATATTTACTATCACTACTGCATTTTAATCTAGGATAGGAAGACCTAGCCAGTATTAGAGAAGGAAACCAGAAATAGGATTGGAATACAGAACAATAAAATAGACACCTTTTTTGTAGATAAATGATTTACCTAGAAAAACTGGCAGACTCCACACAAACTATCAGAATTAAGAATTTTTAAAATGTTCACCTGCTATGTTGCTGATAACAAGATTATTCCATAAAAATGATGAGAAATAACCAATTAGAATATTTAATAAAAGAATACATTGTCATTTTTTTTTATTTTTTTTTAAATGTATTTATTTTTGAGACCGAGACAAACATGAACGGGGGAGCGTCAGAGAGGGAGACACAGGATCCGAAACAGGCTTCAGGCTCTGAGCTATCAGCACAGAGCCCGACGCAGGGCTCCAACTCACAGACCGCGAGATCATGACCTGAGCTGAAGTCGGACGTTTAACCGACTGAGCCACCCAGGTGCCCCAGAACACATTGTCATTAATAATATAGGGATTAGTTTAAGAAAAATAGCTCTTTATAGCTGAAGTTTAAAACTAACAGAACACAAAATATTCCATGCTCTTGATTGAGATGAAAAAATATTGTAAAGATACCCATTTTCCCCAAGTTCATTCAAAAATTTAATAATATACCCATCAAAATTATAGTATAATGTTTGAGGAACTTGCTGAACTCATTTTTTACCTTAAAAAAGTGTATGGATAAATGAAAATTCAGGAATAACTAGGCCAATCTTTAAAAATAAGAGTAAAGATGGAGGACTAACCATGCCAGATATTAAGATAAAAAACAAAGTCATAGAAATAGAGTGCGCTGTCAAAGCAAGAAAAAATTCAAATGAAACACCAAAGTATGTTCAGAAACAGACGTGGATAGGAGTTTCATACATGTGTCACACACATCGATGGGGAAAATGGATTGTTTCAAAGATGGTGGTGGGCCAAAGAGATCCCTATATGGAATAAATAAAACTGGATTATTATCTACCACCACAGCGAGAGGTGTATTCTAACTAGAGTACAGGCCAAAATTTGAATGGTACAACAATAATGTTAATAGAAAAGGCATCAGGGTATGAATGAGAGGTAAGGACTCCTTAAAATTTCAAGACTACAGGGCACCTGGGTGGCTCAGTCAGTTCTGAGAACCTGCCTTCAGCTCAGGTTCTGATCTCACAGTTTGTGAGCTCAAGCCCCACGTCACGCTCTGTGCTGACAGCTCAGAGCCTGGAGCCTGCTTCGGAATCTGTCTCCCTGTCTCTGCCCCTCCCCTGCTTGTCCTCTTTTTCTTTCAAAAATAAATAAGCAAACATTTTTAAAATTTCAAAAATACCAACCACAAGGCAAAATGTAATGAGTTTGTATAAAAGTTAAGGATTTCTGTTCTTTTTCAGTGAAGAATGTTAGACAAATTTAATTCAAAGTTAAAAAATGGAAACATAGATTTGTAATGTCTAAAATCAAAATGTGTTTTATGTTTTGTATAAAATGATCTCCTGCAAATAATGCAGGAAAATAGAACTCCAGCTCCAGAAAATAATGGATCAAAGATTTTTACAAGCACTTTACTAAAGAGACAACCCAAGAAAATAACAAGCTTGTGGTGAGATTGTCTAAATTATTGTTTGAGAAATACAGATGGAAAGAAAACGGGATCACTCTACAGCTGTTAGACGGGCAATAACTAGAAAGCTGGATTGTGCCAAGTGCAGTCAGAGATTTGGGGACCTAGAAATCCTCATCATTACTTTTGAAGCTGTAGCCCAGTGCAGCCATTCAGGGAAGCACTATGCACTGCTTAGTAAAATTAAATATATATGTGTTTGTGTGTATACATATACATATTTATATATGCATGTGTATATATGTATAAATATAAATATATGTATATAAATATACGTATGTACATATATACCTAAGGTTTAGCAATTTTGTGATTGTGTTTCTACTGCAGTGAAATTTTCATCAAGGCACATGAGAGTATATGTGCGGGATGTTTATTGAAGTGTCGATTGTATGCCTGGGAGACACAGGCAATCTGCGTGTGTATCTCTGAGAGAGTGTTCAGGTAAAGCACTGCAGATACACAACTGAAAACGTTATGAGTGGTTCGAAGCAACATGAGATGTACAAGAAGCAACTTACATAGATCTTAAGAGCATGGATGGAGTTTAGTGATAAAAATTAAGCAGAATGATGGGGTGCCTGGGTGGCTCAGTGGGTTAAGCGGCCGACTTCGGCTCAGATCATGATCTCATAGCCCGTGAGTTCGAGCCCCACGTCGGGCTCTGTGCTGACAGCTCAGAGCCTGGAGCCTGCTTCGGATTCTGTGTCTCCCTCTCTCTGACCCTCCCCCTTTCATGCTCTGTCTCTGTCTGTCTCAAAAATAATGCTCTGTCTCTGTCTCAAAAATAAACGTTAAAAAAAATTAAGCAGAATGATAACTAAAACTTATTACCTTTACATGCACTAAAAAGTGTGTTTACATAAAGCAATGTACATTTTGCAAGAAACATGTAAAACAATTTAAATGGTGACTGAAGGCAAGAGGAGAAAAGTGAGTAGGGTGTAGAGAAAAGGGAGTATTACTCAATTATTCAACCAATTAAGACACAAAACTGGGTCCTTGTGTGGGACAGTATACCACAAACTGAGTAAAACGATCAACTCACTAAACTCAAGGTATCTCTCTCTCTGTCTCTCCACTGCTAGAATAATGGCTCTTTCAAGCAGTGACAGAAATAATCAATGTAGTTGTATGATTTCAGGACTAGTGAAACAATCTGAGTCTCCGTTAAAGGGAAAGCAGACTGCCACCTAAATTACTAAATTAATTACTATCAAATTACTGTTCCTGGGATTATGCCAGCCATCCTCCAGTGCTTTTTTCTTAAGCATTCTAGAGAGGTTTTTATATTATGGTGAAAAGAGAATTCCCAGGCCGAATCCTTACTCTGCAGTCATAGGAGACAAGATCCTTAACACATACTTAGCCTCTGTGCTGGATGTCTGCTTGTTTGCGCTCAGATCTCTTCTCAGCCCTTTACTGCATACTGCTTTTCCCAGGCATACTACATTTCCTGGAGGTGGGGTGGGGTGGGGGGGCTTCCTTCTGGTTAGGTTTAGCCAATGGATACCACTGTCAGGACACTGAAGGACAGGAGTGAGTAGTCATTACACCAGAATATTTTCTTTTCTCTAGTCCCATTTCCACTGGGGCCCTCCTTTCTAGGGTCGCCCCCTCCTCCATGTTTCCTGTCCTTGCTTGGATAGCCTCTCAGACATCACCTGTTCCGAGTTTCCAAGCTCTATTGGTAATTGTATCTTCTGAGATCAACCAAAATAACTGAGCCTTTTTATTCCTCCAGCTTTAGAACTGGCAGCAGTTGACTAATTTTTATTCTTTGGGTTACCTCACCTTGCCCTTTTGTCACCCTCTCTATTACTTCTGCATCTAGGTCTTTGTTTTCAGTGACCTGTTTTGAAATACAATTAATACCTTGGATTGTGAGTAACTTGTTCTGTAAGTGTTCCGCAAGATGAGCAAATATTTCTAATAAATTTTAATCTGGTAAACGAGCGATGTCCTGCAATATGAGTAGTATGTGACACTGAACATCACATGATCACAACTGAGCCAATGGTTCTTGAAATTTGCTTTGATATGCATGTGCTTTGTATTTCAAGCGTGTTTCTGGAACAAATTATGCTTGCAAACCAAGGTTTTACTGTATTTGTTTTCATAACTGGCACAACCTGGTGCAAGAGAGTCTGTTGTGGGGATTAAATGAGATAGTAATAATAATATTAACACAACAAGAACGGTATTGTTAAAGAGAATTAATATGCTTATTATGTACCAAGTACAATTCTGAACACTTTACATGCTTTTTATTATTTTCTGTTACACTCCTTTAAGAGCCCTATTATGTCACCATTTCATGAATGAGGAAATTGAAGTCCAAAGGATGAGTTGCCCAGTATCATGTAGACATGCAAGAATTCCTCTTAATGTGCCATATAAAGTACATGGAACTTAGTGGCCACTATCATCCTTAAAAATATCTGTGACAGTGAAAATTAAAACCCGGATTGGGGTTCTTAAGGCAAACACTGAATGGTGACACACCATAATTAGCACTTTTTAAGGGAGGCTGCATTCGCTGTTACATTTTCTCTACCCACTGGTATGACCATTTTTAAAATAAAGCATATAATAAATTAACTCAACAAATTCAACAGCATCTTACAAAGATCCCACAAAAAAATTAACTCCAAACAGATAGTAGACCTAAATGTAAGAGCTAAAACCATAAAACCCTTAGAAGAAAACATAAGAGTAAATCTTCATGAACTTGGGGTAAATAATGATTTCATGGATATGATATGAAAAACACATGACAAAAGAAAATATAAATTGCACTATATCAAAATTAACTTTTCTGCTTCAAAGGACATCACCAAAGAAGTAAGAAAAATATTCACAGAATGGGAGAAAATATTTGTAAATCATATAGCTGATAAGTGACTAGTATATGGAATATATAAACTCTCACAACTTGATTAGAAAGGCAAATAACCCAATTTAAAATTGAGAAAAGAACTTGAATAGATAATTCTCCAAAGAAGGTGTACCCAAACCAATGAGAACATGAAAAGATGCTCAACATCCTTAGTCATTAGGGAAATACAGATCAAAACCGCTTAACTCCTTTATGATCACTATGAGGAAAAAGAGAGGAACAAGATTTGGCACGGATGTATAGGAATTGGCGTCTTTGTACATTGCTGGTGGGAATGTAAATGGTGCACATACTTTGGAATGTTGGTGGTGGCTTCTCAAATGGTTAAATGTAGTTACCATATGATTTAGCAACATACCCTAGGCCTATACTGAAGAGAAATGAAAACGTGTCCGCACACAAGCCTGTATGTGAATGTTTATAGTACCATTGTTTATATGAGCCAAAAGTGGAAACCAAAATTTCCATCAATTAATGAATGGATAACGTATGGTATAACCGTATAGTAGATTATCTGTAAAAACGAAGTACCAATACCTGTTAAAACTTGGAGGAATCTTGAAAATATGTTAAGTAAAAGAACTCAGTTGCAAAAGACCATTTATCGTATGACTTATTTACATGAAATGTCCACAGTAGGCAAATTAATGGAGACGGGAAGAAAATTAATATTGCTTAGGGCTAGGGTAGGGGAGGGAGGTTTTGGATTGACTGTTTATGGGTATGAGGTCTCTTTTAGGATTGAATTGTGTACTTTAAATGAATTATGGTATATGAGTTACATTTCAGTAAGACTATGAAAATAATGAGTTAAAGCTGTTTCAGTATGTTAACTCATCCATTCCAACTTGTTCAATAATGTCAGATTAAGATGTTTTGACTTTGTAGGTCAGACAAGTGACACAATGAGATTTATTTGGAGATGCCAGAGAATACATTTAAAGGGGGAAAATGGGATAGGGTACTTTTTTTATTTAAATAGCTAATGAAAACAGGAATGAGCTAGATGTTATGTGAAATGATTAGAAAGAAATGAGAGCTATAGTCTTGTCTAAAATTACTGGGGCAGTGGTGGTAGCCCTGAGAAAGCAAAAGATGGAGGGAGAATATCTTCATTCATTTACTTGTTGGTCGTTTGTTTATTATGCTGCATTCTAATTGGATTTTCAAGAGCATAACAACATAATGAGGAGAATGTCTACTGAAGACTTGAATAGCTTAAGTAGATTGAGATGACATTGTAGGAAGATATTTCTGGCGGATGAAATTGTGTTATAGCTACCTCAACCTGTTGATTCATCCAGAATTAATTTAGCTTATCTGGCTGGCCAGGTGTGTGGCCCCTTTCTATATTTACCACTCCCCTTGTTTTCTTCCAGAAGCTGCATGCTTCATTTAAGATGATGACTGACTTTAAGTGGTTTTGATAAGCATATAGCTACATCTCACCTCCAGGTAGAACTTCCAAAAAGTTCTGAAGGTCAATTTAAAGGAGAATTTATCCCTTCTTAAATCATTAATAAAAAGGCTTCTCTATTTCTCCTAGAATGGGATTATTAGTTAGATCTCACTGAGAGGAGAGTTTAACAATTTAAGCCTGGGATGCCAAGTGTCTTGTACACAGTCTAAAAGTAGAGGACGGCACTGTAGCTCACAGGGATCTGATTTTGGTAACAGGCTGTAATAGTGTTTGAAGTGTCATTAGTAACAGGTTGTTTAGTAATGGTGTGCACAGAAACAAAATTTTAAAAATGCTTCATGAGTGCTCTAAGTGTGTTTTACTATTTCTTTTTTGAGACAGCACAAACCATAACAGTGAAGAGTGCTAAAATAAGTATACTAAATCCTGCTTGATGATTATGAAAAAGTAGGTGGGAAATCAAGTCGTTGAATTTTTAAACAAGAAAGCTTTCACAAAGTTTTACGAAATGATGCTCCACTCTGTGATAAGTCCATAATTTGGCAAAAAGAAAACATTTCATTTCAGAGGTGGAATGACTGCGCTGTATTTCTCACCTTGAGGACATGAATATGGATTAGGCTCATCAATCAGGATATATTCTAAATTAGTGTTTTTCAACTCAATTGGACCTAACAGTCTCTTTTAATATTAATATTTTAATGCCTCATTTAATATCTTGAAATAAAATTAATAGGTAATAGGACCTACTGACATAAATTTTCAAAAGTGCTGTAATATAAAGGAGACATTAAATACCAAACACTTTATTTTTTAAGAAAGATATTTTTATTATGTAAATTCTTTGGTATGACTATTCTAGAAGACATGATGCAGTATTCACATACTTGTATGTCATCTCCATAGAGTCTATGGACTTGTGACAGCTGTTCATACCAATAGACATAGATGTGTAATGTGGGCTACTCAAATACTATAAGCAGCAATGACTTCACTGGCATAATTTTTGAGAATACTGAGAAATTCTTGGTAACATTCTGGAGAGCAAAGCACACCCTTCCTTAATAAACCTAGAAGTTGGATTTCCAGAAAATTCAGGTTATTTTAAAACTTTCCAAAAGTGCTTTGTGTTTATAAAATGAGATGAGGTTATCTGTCCTCACAGATAAAGAGGCTTTTTGTGTTCATGAACATTCATGGGGATGTTTGAAAGTCACAGAGGGGCAGGATATTTCTTTACATTTGGTATAATCTGGAGCATTTATGGACCTCTGTGTACTTGATTCTGGTAGCTTTCCACCCCTATCACTTTGATAACCTAAAATGTTCCCCTGGAGTGAGTGATACAGGCCCCCTTAGAATACTACTGATCTAAATGAACTATGTCAGCAAGAGATCTCCTTGATACTTCTTAAATTTATTGTTCATATATATTTTTAAAATAGCCTAGAGTTATGTGAATGAGTAATTTTTAGCTGGAAGATCCCTTGAATTGCCTGAAGTGAGAGCGATTATCATAGAACCACTCTGCTTTAAGTGCAGTTAATTATCATTCATCAATAGATATGTGGAGTTCTTTAATTCTGCCTCTGAAATTCATATCATAGTCAACATGTATAAGCATTCAATACCATTCTGAAAGATGATATTCTCAGTGGAGTGTACTAAAATCAATCTATTTCTGACAAGTTCAATCAGTTTTTAAAGAGAATCAGCCTGAGGCCAGAAACCAGAGTCCTCAGTGGTTTCTTTGTTTGGAAAGCAAAGTGGTTATTATTATTATTTTTTTACTTAGTTGTCATCATTTTAAAATTGTTACGTTTTGAACAAAATAAGAGGCTAACATAGTTTTAAAACTTGTAATTATAATCTACTGGGCCTATAGCTAATGCCGTTTGTTGATGCGGTATACGTTCTCCAGTTCACCATAGTTTTTCTCATTTCTTATTGACTTTCCAAAATGGCTGACCTCAAGTATTTATTCACTTGTCTTCAAATCAGGGTGCATGGAGCCCTAGAGATAAATGGAATCTCCAGTTCACTTAAAGGGATTTTTGATGCTTTTGTCACTGAATGTAACTTTTTGTTTAACATAAGTAATACAGTTCTTTACAGAATGCTTGAAAATAGAGTCTCACGTAAAGAAAAAATGATGAAAGACACAATAAGATAATAGCATTTTACAGTATGTGCATCCAGTTTAACAAAAGGCCTCTGAATTTTTTTATATCTAAATATCAGTGGGATTGCAGTTACAGAAAAATTTATAGATGCAGAAAAATGCAGAGAACCAAAATAAAGCATGCCCGTATCCTCTGCTATATTAGTTTAGTCTGGGTTCTCCAAAGAAACTGAACCAGTAAGATGTGTGTATATATTTATATTCATATCTCTGTCTAGATGGAGTGACAAGGGAGGAAAAGCAAAGCAGTTCAAGTCTGAAGGCTTCTGGCAGAATTCCCTCCTAGCAGGAGGTAAGTCTTGTGCTGTTAAGTCCTCCAACTGATTAGATGAGGCCCACCCACATTATGGATGGTAGTCTTTATTCACAGTCTGCTGATTTAAATTTTAATCTCCCATAAAAAAGTGTCTTTACAAAAACTTGTAGAATTATGTGTGATCAAATATCTGAATGCGATAGTCCAGCCAAGTTGACATGTAAAAATAACTACCACATCAACCTAATATTATTAAAAGCCATGTAAGATCTTCCGTAGTCTGTATTTGTGAAAGTGCCATGGGGTGCTTATGAGACAACATTTAATTTTAACTTACTGAGAGGGTTGTGAGTGAGAAGTTGATATTGTACTTGCAGCTTAAAAGGCAGATAAGAATTTGGCAGAAACCAGGAAATTGGGAGGTTGTAATTGATGAAGGAATTATAGGTTGAGGGGTCAACATAGCACAATTTACTAGATGTGAAAGTATAAGGGATATATAATGCTCAGAAACTATGGTAGAATAAAAAGAAAGATGTCCTGATGTGGAGGCTGGAATGGTCATGGAGTTAAGGGATACTTCTGAGTTTTAGAAAACATTGGTGAAAACTTTTACAAACAGTAAAGCTTTATACTGAAATAATAAATTATTGTGTATTTGAGGCATTTCAATGGACTGTGTCTGTGTTTAGCTTTTTATTGTTTGCTTTTAGTTATTGGTCTTTTGACGGTCCTTATCAACGAGAAGTTTAGATGACCATATCTCTGGTTTTCAAAGTAAGGGCAGTTAAGGGCTTTGTACTGTACAGCATATTGTAAAATGGAGTATTTCCCCCAGTGACAAATCATGGAAGTATTTAAAATCCTCTTTCATCAATGCTCACATTATATGGGGTATCAAATTTATAGTGAACAAATCTGAGGATTATTTTAAGAAAAGATTTCCATCCCCAAGGGTGAATCAGGAAAAATCAACTTATTCTTATAATGTATAAGAATATGTAAGCTTCTTATTTAATATTCTCCTTTTATGTTGCTTGGATGATAATTAATTTGATCAATTATGCTATATTTCTCCCAAAAAGCTATCCCTTAGAAACCATCAGGGCTTAAGGCTTAATCTACCATTAAAAAAATCAAAAAAATATGAAAGTGGAAATTTTTAATTTTTCCAATTTTAAAAGTAGAAGTATAGAGGGTTGGGAGTGTGAATGTGCCTCTTTTAATCTGAGGATCCATATATTCCTGCAAACAGTATGTCATGGGTTAGTTTGAGGTCATAGAGAGAGAGTTTCAAGAACTTGAGAGTTGCAATGTGGTAGAAAGCACATGCAGATTAGTATAGTGACAGAGTCTAACTCACCAAGGGATCAGAGTCCATTACATCCTGGGCTTCCAAGATGCTCAGGACTGGCTAAGAAGTGACCAGTAATGCTGGGGATTAGAGCTGACAAGGTTGAGAACTGACAGGCATATTGTGTTGATTGACTATCGTCAGACCTACCTTTCTCATGTGACCTACAGAAGCCAAGCCAACTTCTAGATATAAGAGGGTTTCAAACCACACATATGGCTTATAGAGTAATAATCGTCCCAAACCAGATTTTCCCTAAAGCGAATATAGGAAACATCATTTCCAATATTTTATTCATGTTTTCTAAAATGCTAATGCATGCCCAATCCTTCAAAAATGAACAAACTGGCTCTTGGCATCCAGTGAATCCATGTATAATTTAATAGAGGGTAAAAGCATGTAAAATTGGTTTTGTAAAAACAGTGGATTTGGATATATTTTTTTCTGAAATATTTGAGATTTATAAAAATACCATTTCTTTACCTCTAATTATTTCCTTAAAGACAACCTCTTAAATCACCACGGCACAATTATTTAAATCAAGAAATTTGTTCTGAAGTAATACTATCAGCTAACCCATAGATCTGATTCAAATTTTTGCCAGTTGACCCAAAATCTTCTTTAGAAAAAAAAAATTACTCTAGTTCATGTTCCAGTCCAGAATCGCCTGTTACATTAAGTTGTCATATCTCTTAAGTCTTCTTTAATCTAGAACACTTACTTCCTCAGATTTCTTTGCCTTTCATGATTGTGATATTTTGGAAGACTACTGGGCAGTTATTTTGTAGAATGCCCTTCTATTTAAGTTAGTCTGATGGTTCCTTCTGATTAAGTTTCAGGTTATGCATTTTTGGCAGGAATATCACAGAAGGGATTTTGTGTGATAGACGTTTTAGGAGAAGCAAGTACTAGATAAACCGTTGTTTGGGATTTTCAGGAAAGGTTACCAAATTGTAGCCCCTTCCTGTTTTTGAAAAAGTGAAATGAGCATAAGTAATATTGTGAGAATGCATTTTTTTGCAGTCTACTTGTCTTTTCATTGTCTAATTATTTGGGGTTTCCCCCCTTTAAGTAGGAGAGGTTTTTACTGTGTGGCTGTATTTAACAGCACAGAGTTCTCTATCTAAAAGGGTACTGCACTCACACGTTGAGGGAACTTAGGTCCACATAACCTAACATGAGGCTCCAGTGAATGGATATTTTTAAAATTCGTAACGTGTACCACATTCTTAAGAAAGTAACTCAATACAAATGAAAAATAGAATCAAGTTTGAAGAATTGGAAGGATTTATGCTCCTGCATTGTGATAAAGGATAAGATGATTATAGTATTTCTATGCACAAGTCATTTTAAGCACCTCTCTTACTTTGCAAAAGCAGTAGAGTGCAGGAATTAAACACATTGGCTTTAGAGTCAGACTGCCTGGGGAGAATCCCAAATCTTCAATATCCTAGCTAGGAGACTCTAGATCTCACTAATCTCAGTTTGCCTATCTGTAAAGAGGATCATAATACTACTGAATTAATGGAGTTATAGAGGATCAAATGGAACCATGTAAGCAAATTCCTTACCATGGTTCCTGCCACACAGCCATCGCATACAGCGATGATCTGATTCTAAATGAATTAGTTCAAATCCAGGCTTCTCCATTTTTGTGACTTGTGGGAAAATACCTTAATCTCCCTAAAACCCAAGCTCCTATTTTAAAATGGAGATAAGAATAGTACCTACCTCATAGGGTTCTTGTGAGGGTTAGTAGTTGTTTAATATATTGTTAGTGTCTTTCTTATAAATATCTTTATAACATCGTTAATATATTACTATCTTTCTTAGAAACTCAGTGAAAAGTTCAATGTTTTTGTGACAGTTTGTAAATTGTAAAGTGGTATTTAAAACTAAGTATATCTCTAGGGAATATTTGCTTTTCCTCTGAAATATAATTGCTGAAAATTTTTCTTCTTCAATTAATGTAAATATCTTATACTTAACCTCGGATCTGTTTCATGGTTTGGATTATGCACAGATGTGGGAATTTAAATGTGACTTTTTATTTAAAAAAACCATTGACATTGAAATGTATACAATTTGATGTTTGAAATAGGGTGAAACAGGAGATTACCCTGACATAACATGTGTTGTATGTTTGTGTGTATGTATACGTGTTATGTTAACCTTAAGACTGCCATTAGTGCATCTAACCAGAATTTTTCCAGACTTGTGCAAGCCTCTCCTTCCTCTGTTTCCCACATTTTGCTCAAATCTTGCTTTTGCCAGCACATCAAGGCCAAACCCCATTATGTAGGAGAATCACTAGGCCCTAGGAGTCTTTAGCATTTTTTGAGACTTGGCCCTATTTGGCAGGAATAATCCTTCTTATAATATTTACAGAAATGGAACTTATTTCTTTAGCAGATAGTTTGTTCCATTTTCTGGGCACCTTAAATTGTTGGGAGATATCTTTCTTACACAGAAGATAGGTTGATGACTATATTATGAATTAAGTTTTGAACTTGGACAATCCCTTTTTCAGTTTCTCTTTTAGAAAATTACCTATTTTCCTTACGTAATTCAAAAGGTGGTTTAAATAATAAAATAATAAATGGTAAAATAATGAAGTGGTAAAATAATAAAAATAAGTGATACATCTCAAATTTATCAAATATTAGGCACTATAACCTTTAAAATACTTAGAATAATTCACGAATAATTTCCCCTGGTTATTGCCCCTTTTCTCTTTCTATTCTATTTACTATTTTTAAATACTTTATAGAATTTGTATAATTTGATCCATATAAAAGGTCTCTGAGATAGCGAGGGCAGGAATGATTTCCCCTGTGTATAAACAAGGAAATTGAGCCAGGAGATGCTGAGCAACTTCTCAGGGCCCCCATAACTGTTACTATCGTAACAAAGACTGGTCTCCTGCTTTCCGAACCATTATTCTCAGTACACAACCATATCGGTCACTCTGACTTCAAACTTTTTAGCCTGCCAAGTCAATTCCATAAGTCAATTAGGATATATATTCCAGTGTCGAGAACAATCATTTCTTTAACTAGAAATTGACTTGCACTTGGTTAACATGAGTTTTACTTTTCCCCCGGAAATAGCTCTGGACTTTCTGGTAGTTCTTTGAGATGGGCAGAGCACCAGGACACAAGATGACAATTCCCTGATGTGTTAAAAGTTTAAAAAGAAAAATTAAGAACTTAGACAAGGCTGGAATTCCCAGAAATACATAACCTTAAAACCATACAATTTATTAGTCTTCATAAGATCATTTGAAATTCTTTTGTTTTATCTCCTCTGTATCTCTAGTTGCTTTAGCAGCTGCTAAAATACATTTGAACAATTTATCCTGCCTGGTTGAGGGTATATCTTTGATCTGCCATTTGTTGCTTAGTCTTGAAACAGGTTTTCCTCATCTCCTTCTAGGTCTACCTAGCAATGTATAAATTTAAAAGCTAACACTTTTTTAAATATTTAATTGGACTTTCAATTTTTTTTGGACTCACCAGCAAAACTCCCGTGGAGTTGTCGTAAGACCTTTATTTTATTCAGTAGTTCATAAACTTTTATAAAAAATGTGGTTACTGATATAAAAACCTAGAATTCCACTTTTATAAGAGATTTGATGACAGTAACAGCCATATTTTATACCATTCATAAATATCATCAAAGGCATTATCCATGAGTTTTCATATAGTTAGATAATTTTCAGTAGTGGAAAACTTGCTAAGAAGCCAGACTTCTAATAACATACAAGAATTAAAAATCTTCTAGTCTAAATCCCTTACCACACATCTGAGGAAAATAAAGATCAGAAAAGAAAAAGGATAGTGACCAGAATTCAAATTTGAGTTAGTAATTGACCACATTTTGTTATTCTTCAGGGATATAGTATTCAAAGCAGCCTCTTATTCACCCTAAAGAATATTCTGTTATGAAATCTACTTGTTCGTGTATTAATTTAACTGCTCTAGCCTTTTGATTAGTTTTAGTGTAATATATCTTTTGTTGTTACTTTGAACCTACTTTTATCTTCATATTCAAAGTGGATTTCTTGGTTTGGCTTATGGTTTACTCTACCTTTTTACACTATTCAGTCTATTTCTATCTTTTATTGTGATATTTAGACCACTTAATGTAATGTGGTTATTGATACTGTTGATGGTTTAAATTTACCATCTTTCTATTTGTGTTTACATGCATCAATTATTTGCTTATTTTTCTCCTTTCCTTTTTTGGGGGGGAATGAGTTTATGATTTTATTTCCTTTGTTGGCTATTTAGCTATGTTTCTTCTTTTTATGTGATTGCTTCAGGGTTTATAGGGTGTATATGTGTGTGTGTGTGTGTGTGTGTGTGTGTATGTGTGTGTGTGTATATCTATATATATATATCCATATAATTTATCCTAGTCATTAAGTTAACACTATAGTATTTGATCTATGGTATAAGAACCTTACAAAAATTTACCCGTCTCAGTCATTATGCTATGGTGTTAATGGATTTTATTTCTATATATGCTGTAAATGATACCCTACATTATTATTATTATTATTATTGTTAATGCCTTTAATTGACAATTATATTTTAAAGACTATTAAAAAATAATTTTTCGCATCTTTGTTTTTGCCGCTTCTAGTCCTCTTCATTCCTTTGAGGAAATAGAGATTTTTATTTAGTATTATTTTCATCCTACCTGACAAATTCTTTTAACATTTTTTTGCAATGCAAGTCTGGATGGGGACTTACTTCATTCAGATTTTATAAGTATGAAAGTCTTTATTTCAGATTTGTTTTTGAAAGATATTTTGGCTAGGTGTATAATTCAGGGTTTATGCCCTACTTTCCTACCCTCCTTCCTTCTTTCCATTCATTGCTTTAAAGATGCTGCTCCAATGTCTTCTCATTTGCATTGAATCCCGTGCAAATTCTGCTGTAATTATTACTTTTGTTCCCCTGTATGCAATGTCTTTTTTTGTCTCTAGATCCTTTTAAGATTTTTCTCCTTATCATTGGTTTTATACAATTTGACTGTGTTGTACCATGGTATATTTTTCTTGATGTTTCTTTTGCCTGTGGGTTGTTGCACTTTGTGGATTTGGGGTTTATGCTTCTTCTCAAAGTTAGAAAAATTTTGGCCATTGTTTCTTCAAATATATCTTTTTCTGTTCACCCTACTCCTCCTCACTTTTGAGGACTCCATTTACATATATATTAGATAACTTGATATTGTACCACAGCTCAGTGATACTCTGCTCATTTTTTTTCAGTCTTTTTCTGTGTTATTTGGGACACTTCCTACAGGATGTCTTCATGTTCACTATTGTTTTTGTTTTTTCTGCAGTGGCTAATCTCTTAATATTATGTAATGTATTTTTTTGCATCACATATTGTATTTTTAATTTCTGTAAGCGTGTCTCTATTTAATATGCTAAATTTTTCTTCAGTCTTCTTGAACATTTGGCATTAGTTATGATAACTGTTTTAGAGTCCTTATCTGATAATTCTAACATTTTGTATAATTTCTGGATGTGTTCCATTGATCTATTTTTTTCCTTTTGTGGCTAATATTTTCCTGTTTCTTTGCAAGCCTACTCATATTTTTCTTGAATGTCAGAAATGCCAAATATTACCTTGTGAGGCCCTGGATTTTCTTGGAAATTTCTTCTGACTTGCACTTAAATTACTTTGAAATTCTTTGATCCTTTCAAGGCTTGCTTTTAAGCATTGTTAGTTGGGACTAGAGCAGTCTTTCATCTAAGGCTAAATTTTCTCCATTATTGTATCCATGTTATTCTGAGTCCTCTCCCCTAAACCCTACAGATTTCCATTTTGACTGGTAGGACCATAAACTATTTCTGTCCCTGTGGGAGATATGGCGATTGTTCTAATTCTCTTTGGTAGTTCTTTTGAAGATGTGTGAAGAATCTGAGCGTTTGTTCAACTTCAAGCCGACGACTTAGCTGCCAGAGTATCATAAATGTTGTCAGGAGCTGTAAGATCCTGAACACAGTTAACCTCTCTGAGCCCCAATTCTCACAGTGTACAGAGAAACAGGTGACTACGGCACATGCACTAGGTTACATTACAGGAGGCGAACTCTAAGTTTGGTGAATTTAGATATTCTGTACTGGACACTAAGTATACCTTTCCTTTACTTCCAAGGGAGACATTATTTCTGTCTTACAAGACAGTTCACTCTTTAAACCTCCTCAAAATGCCTAACAGAGGCAGTTAGTGAATCTGCTTGGAAGACCTGAAGAGACTGTTACGGACTTAATGATGAACCCCCAACATTTATATATTGAAGCCCTTATACCTAATGTGACTATATTTGGACCATATCTATTTAAAGAGATAATAGAGATTAAATGATGTCCTAAGAGTAAGGCTCTAATCCAGTATCACTTATGTGTTTAAAAGAAGAGAAAGAGATACCAGGAATATACATGCACAGAGAAAAGACCATGGGAGGACGCAGCAAGAAGGGGGCCATGTGCAAATCAAGAGAGAGGCCTTAGGAGAAACCAAGCCTGCTAGCACCTTGATCTCTGACTTTTAGCTGCCAGAAGTGTGAGAAAATAAATTTCTGTTGTTTAAATCACCCGGTTTGGGTATTTTGTTATGCAAACCTTGGTAGACTAATGAAGAGACCCATAGAGAATTGTCTCTGAACAGGTCTTTGCCTGACCTCAGATAATTCCTCATATATGTGCATTGATCTCTACTTAGAAGATGACTTGGGGACCTTCTGCATGTCTCTGAATTTCTTTGTGAAGTTCTTCCCTTCTGGTATACTGTCTGAAGACTCTTGCTGCCCTAGTATCACCAGATTCTAGCTCCATCTCCTCAAATCATGGTGGCCTTTGCATTCTGCAAGTGCTCTCAATCCCTGTGTTATAGCCAGGAAACTTTCTCTTGGTAGGAAGCTGGTACACTTAGGGTATTATCCCATTGGTTTTCCTTATCTTAGGGATCATTGTTCTCTGATACTGCTATACAGTGTCTAAACCATTTTTTAAATACGCACTTTGCCTTGTTTTTAGTTGTTTGACACAGGAAGCTATATCCAGTCATGGAAAGAAGAGTAAGTTTCTCACCCTCTAAAGAGTAAATGTTAACTTTTAACCTAAGAAAGAATCAAAGCTGATTTGATAATTGGTTTGGAACTTAAGTGATGCATCATAGCTTTGATTCAACAACTTTGCAGGCTGTCAGATATCCTTAGTCTTTAGGTCTCATTTTCTCACTTGTAGCACTGGGGAAAAATAAATAACTAAGATTTCTGAGTAGAATGTTGTCATGGTTAGACAAAATGTTATGGAAGAGATTTGAACTATTCAGAAAGAAGTTTATGTACAAATATGAGGTTCCTGCATTATTAACAAGGCCTGGGAAATTCAAATTAGGTTATACAGTTTGGTGAAATATCAAGAAAGATCGTAGTAAATATCACACTTCTCTCCTGCTACTCTGGGTGTTACAGTAAAACTCCAGGACACTGTTTATTTTCTTTATTTTTAATTGTCACGCACTTAAAGCACATCCATTTTTAATCTTAATATCTCTATATCCAACCATGTGGATTTGTGCTTTTTGTGTTTCTTTTAAAAAAGAAGGAAAACAGAAATGGTTGAGGTAATTAGAATGTTCAATGGAATTGAACCCAGAAAAAAAATGAGTTTTATTACCTAGAATATTTTTCTTTATAATTTCTTTTTAAATTTTTTTTGATGTTTATTTATTTTTGAGAGAGAAAGCACAAGCAAGTACAGGCAGAACATGAGACAAAGATTCATAAGCAAGCTCTGTTAACACAGAGCCCAATGCACGGCTTGAACCCACAAACCATTGAGATCATGCTTACCCAACGGAGCCCCCCAGGCCCCTATTTTTCTTTATAATTTCAAAATGGATGGCAACATAGAATAAAATATTTCATTTCATCCAGCCCACCTAATAAAATATTGGGAAATTGTATCAGTGGTGTTGAAAGACTTGGGAAAAATGGAGGGTGAAAAGGCTGGAAGCTGAAAAGACATGAGAATGAGGCATTTTTGCCTTGGGGAGAGCAACTGTTTAAAAACATACTTTTTAAGAAAGTCATTCCTCTACATCAAGAGAAAGATGTCATCCAGGAGAGTACACTAGGAAACTGGTTTTAAATGCTTTTCAAAATCTGTAGCTAGAAAAAATTATCATTTAGAAGCCTTTTAGAAAAACAGCTCCTCTTCCCACACACTCACATTGGCGAAAGAAATGCTAGGGAAGAAACTGATTGTTAAGGGATGTAAAGTTCCTCTTTAAATAGGACTTTTTAAGTTTTTTAAGACTTTATTTTTTAGAGTAGTTTTAGGTTTACAATAAAATTGAGTAAAATGGAGATTTCCCATATACCCCCTGAACATACACATGCATACCATCCCTCATTATCAATACTACTCACCAGGGTAGTACATTTTTTACCAAGCATAAACCTACATTGATACATCATAATCACTCAAAGGCCATAGTTTACCTTAGGGTCCACTCTTGGTGTTGTACATTCAATGAGTTTGGACAAATGTATAATGACATATACTCATCATTATAATATCATACGGAGTATTTTCACCACCCTAAACATTCACTGTGCTCTGCCTATTTATCTCTCCCCTCTCCCTAGCAACCAGTGGTCCTTTTATTGTGTCCACAAGTTTGACCTTTTCCAGAATGTCCTAGAGTTGGAATCCTACAGTATATACTCTCAGATTGCCTTCTTTCACTCAGTAATAGGAATATAACATCCCTCCATGTCTTTTCAAAGATGGAAAGCTCATTTCTTTTTAATATTGAAAACATTCTGGGCTTACCACAGTTTATTCATTCACATACTGAAGGACCTCTTGACTGTTTCCAATTTTGTCAGTTAGGAATGAAGCTGCTCTAAACATCCATGTGGAGGTTTTTGTGTGGACATAGGTTTTCCCCTCCTTTGGGTAAATACCAAGGAGTGCAATTGCTAGGTTGTATGGTAAAACAATGTTTAATTTTGTAATAAACTGCCAAACTGTCAAAGTAGCTGTACAATTCTGCATTACCAACAGCAATGTATGAGAATTCCTGATATTCCACTTCTTCATCAGCACTTAGTGTCATCAGTGCTTTGGATTTTGGCCATTCCTGGGTGTGCTTCATGCTCTCTCATTGTTTTAATTCACATTGCCCTGATGACATATGATGTGGAGCATCTTTTTTTTTTTTAAGTTTTTTGTAAGTTCATTTATTTTGAGAGAGAGAGAGAGCAAGCAGCGGAAGGGGTGAGACAGAGGGAAAGAGAGAGAAGTCCGAGAGGCTCTGCACTGTCAGCACAGAGCCTAATGAGAGGCTCGAACTCAGGAACCATGAGATCATGACCTGAGCCCAAGCCAAGAGTCTGACACTTAACCAACTGAGCCACCCATGCGCTCCAGATGTGGAGCATCTTTTTATATCTTTATCTGCCATTTGTATATCTTCTTTGGTAAGGGGTCTGTTGAGGTCTCTGGCACATTTTAAGGTTGTTTGCTTATTGTTTTAAAAGTTCTTTGTGCATTTTTGATAACAGTCCTGTATCAGATGTGTCTTTTGCAAATATTTGCTCCCAGTCTGTGGCTTGTTTTCGTATTCTCTTGATGTTACTTTTCACAGAGAAAAATTTTTAATTTTACTGAAGTCCAGCTTATCATTTATTTCTTCATGGATTGTGTCATTGGTGTTATATCTAAAAAGTCATCACCAAACCCAAAGTCATCTAGGGTTTATCCTATGTTTCTTATTAGAAATTACATGCTTTGAATTTTACATTTAACTCTATGATCTATTTCGAGTTAATTTTTGTGATAGGTGTGAGATCTGTGTCCAGATTAATTTTTTTATGCATGTAGATGTCCCATTGTTCCAGCACCAATTATTAAACAGCCTGTCTTTGCTTCATTGTATGGCTTTTGCTCCTTTGTTAAATACTGGTTAACTATATTGATGGGGGTCTGTTTTTGGCTCTCAATTTTGTCTCATTAATTTGTTCTTTCATCAATACTACATTATCTTGATTACTGTAGCTTTATATTGAGTCTTAAAGCAAGGTGGCATTAGTCCTCCAATTTTGTTGTTCTCTGTCAATAGTGTTTTAGCTTTTTTTTTCTTTTTTGTCTTTTGCTCTCCATATAAATTTTAGAATCAGTTTGTTGATATACATAAAATAACTTTTTGGGATTTTGATTGTATTGAATCCATAGATCAAATTGGGAAGAAAACACACCTTGACAGTTTTGAGTCTTCCTATCCATGAACACAGATTATCTCTCCATTTATTTAATTATATTTTGATTTTTTTCAGAGTTTAGTAGTTTTCCTCATATAGATTTTGTGTGTTTTTTAAGATTTATATCTAATTACTTCATTTGTAAGTGCTAATAATCCATGAAAATCTCAATGTTTTAAGGCTAGCTGATTCAAAGTCTTAAATCTATCTGCAACCTTAACTTCCCTTTGTCATGTAACATAACATATTCAAAGTTTCTGTGGATTAGAACATGGACCTCTTGGAGGGGGGGGGGGTCATTAATATGCCTAGCACAATACCTGACATGTGAAATGCTTTCCAATAATAGTTGCTGCATGGAAGTCTGCACAGATGAATGAATGAAGAAATAAGCATTAGGTTAAAAGTGTGGTAATGTTGGAAAGACTCAGGTTGATGAGGAAATAGACCTGTTTACCAGCCTCAAGAAAAATAAACAAAACCTTGAATACACTTGTTAACAGAAACTTTTCAAAGTCCAAGTTCAGGGTTATCTTTGGGGTCCATAGGATGTACAATTTCTAATAGGAAACACTACCTAAAGCTGAATCATAGACATCATCTCTTTCTTTTCACTGATAAAAGGAAATAGACTGTGGGATAGAGATTCTTAAGCTTCAGCATGCACCACATTCATCTGAAGGACTTGTGAAAATGCAGATTTCTGGGCCTACATATGGCAGTGTCTAGACCAGTAGGTCTGGAATATGGTACCAGAACTTGTACTTCCACCAAATTTTGAGGTGATGCTGTTGGTCCAGGGACTGCACTTTGGGAACAGCTGGTATAATAGGGCACAGATTTTTAAAGAGGCCAGTCTTTGGGCTCCAATATCTGTCCAGTCATTTCTTCTTCGGGAGACATCTGGCAAGTTATTTATCTTCTTTTAACTTGAGGTTTTTGGCTTTCAGATGAGGATACAATTTATAGGGTTATTTTAAAAGATAATGGATGTGAAAAGTTACTGCTTGGTGAAAACATATATACATTTCCTATGTTCTAAAAGATACTCAACAAATATTGATGCCCTCCACTTTCCCCTTGCAATGAAATTACTACTGTTTTCAAGAATGTGTGGAAGTGAGTACAGTAGAATGGAGCAGTGCTTAGGGTGTCGTCAGAAATAGCGGAAGTGCAAAGCTCCCAGACCTTAACTTAGGTGTGTGGAAAGATGACCACACTCATTTACATGAGGCAGGAGGATGGGAAAACTGCTGAGTCAAGTTCCTTGCAGTAAGACTGGGTAGCACCTGTAGCCTTAGCTGCAGCCAAAGATTGTTGCTTGGCTTTAAGTTGACGTATAATAATTAGTGCTTTCTTTTGCTCATATATGATTACAAAACTTATCAGTAGTAGGTGGTTTTAAAACTATATGTGATTTGGGATTGCTGGTAAATGTTGATTTTAGACTTTTTTTTTTTTTTGAGAGAAAAGATATATGTTTCTATTCAGAGTTCTCAGAGGAAATACCTCTCTTCCTGAAGTTTTCCCCTTTTCTGGTCAGATAAATTTGATTTACTTGTGTTTTATAAATAAAATATTTCAGAAATTATACAAGAATCTTAAACTGTTGCAAATCCTCATTATTCTGTCAACTCTTTCAAAATGTTGCAATTTGTATTGGTACAGTCTCTTCCACTTGGCAATCGTCAGTGATTCAGTTTACAAGTATTGTTACTCAGTGCAATCTTACTAGAAGTTATGCCCTAAAAGTGTAGGTTCTATCTCATTTTAAACTGAAGTTATTCTAAAAATCTAGTCTTTTTTGTTCTTATAAATTGAAATATGCTTGTGAAGTATCAAGCAATATATTGTACAGAATTCAAACTTGGCCACTTTTATTATACCAATTCCATGGTCCAGTAAACAGTGAAAGTGTTTCTAGAAAATTTCTTTCTGCTTCTAGTAGACCTTCGTGGCACCATATCAACATCAATGTAGACTCCAGCTTAAACCACATTCTTGCTTTTTTTAATTTTTATTTTACTTGCTGTGTCTGCTTCCTTAACTTCCTTTCACCTGAGAACACTCCTCCCTAGATTACCTGTTCAACAATTCCCATCTCAGTCTCTGCCTTTGGGGAAATTAACTCAACACTCTTGAAAAATTAAATATTAAATTATTTTTGACTTAAATTTGGCTTTTATCTTCCAGTGTTTTATTGCAGAGATGAAGATATTGAATTAATATATCTATACTGTCTACCTAGGATAAGGATAATAGTAAATTAGACTTGATACATCATGGTGTCTGGTACAGGATTTTATATAATTTGATCTGACCATCATCACTTTACAAAAATGGTCCAGAATGGCGAATTCGAAGATCACCTCTTTGGTCTGGACCCAGGAATGAGAGAGAGAATGACGAGGTTAGAGAAACCAACTGCTTTCACAATGATGAAGGTCAAAGATGGTTGTAGGTGCAAAGCAATGAAGTATGGCCTGGTAATCTAGTCGCCAGCAGCTGAGAAATAGAGTTAGAGATTCCTTAGAATGTAAGGTTACAAAGATCCCTGTGTCCTAGTATAAAGAATCAAATTGACCTGAATGTCCAATTATTGATAGTTGATTAAAAGCCATAAAAGAGGTGTCTGACTCTTGATTTTGGTTCAGGTCATGATCTCAAGGTTCGTGAGTTTGAGCCCCACTTCATGCTTTGTACTGACAGTGCAGAGCCTGCTTGGGATTCTCCCTCTCTCTGCCCCTCCCTAGTGTGTTCGTTCTCTCTCTCTGTCTCTCTCTCTCTCTCTCTCTCTCAAATAAATAAATAAATAAATAAATAAATAAATAAATAAATACTTTAAAAAAAAGTCATAAAGGAGAAAGCAGATATTTTACTGCCATGGTCCATGTTCCATTGTTTAAATATAATCTCCATGTTACTATGTTTTTCTAGTGCCTCCCCTCTGCTACTGATCATGTAATCAGTTTCTCAAAAATGGAGAGGTAATTGCAAATTAATTTTCAATTTGTAATGCTGGTGAAAATCCTTCCCCTTACCCACCCCAACCTCTCAAATGGATTTAGTTGATTTTATTTATATAGACTCATGTAAGATGTGTAGTGTTGTTCTGCCAATATAAGGAAAAACGCCCAACAGAAATAAGACCAGCTTACTCAGACTTTGAGCTTCCTCTTTCAGTATATTTCGACAAAAGCATACAGGGTGTTTGAGATTACCTTCTTCACATGTTACTCATCAACTCCTCTCTGTCCTCTCAGCACTCTTGTTCTATTCAGCTTTGGACTTAGATTTTTTCTCCTGACAAGACACTTCCTCGAGATGGTTTTCTAATGATTAGCATTTCTTGGTAAAATCTTGTGACGAGTTACATTTTTAACCCACCTTGGCCAGTATTCTGCATGGGCATAACCTTGCACTGCAGACTCTTCCTCCATCTGCAGACAAAAGATCCCACTAAAAAGAGGGTTCAGTGAAAAATTACATAAATGATATCACTGAAGTTCTGATAATACATCCTGAATTCTTCTTTAATGAATCTGTTTTTATTATTATTAACAATTTGTTCTTAGAGGATCTTTTTTTCAGTTTGCGTGAAAGGGACAGTACAAATCACTCTTCCATGAAAACCCTTAATTTTATAGACAAAGAGTCTGAGGCCCAGAAATGTTAGTATTGATATTCACCATCATGATTTGTAACTATAATTCATAAATTTTGTCATATTTGTATAGTATTCAATTGTATAGTATTTGTATACTGTAATTCATATATTATTTTAATTATGCATTTTACTATTGCGTTTGAGTTCTAAGTTTTGCTCTAAAACCGGTGCTGCTAAGAACAATTTATATGAATACATCATGGTTAGTGAAGCAAGAATTTACTTGCTTATTACTTGTTATTTACCTAAAAGTAGAAAAGTTGGAACACAGAATATGTGCATTTCCAGTTGCACTTTATAAAGTTGGTTCATTTTCCAAAGTGGTTATACCAAGTTACATTCTCACCACAGTACATAATGGTTCTAGTTAATTCATATCCCCACATATGCTTGATATTTTTTCCCTACTATGTTGGGTATGAAATGGCATCTCATGTTTTTAATTTGTATTTTATTGGTTAGTAATGAGACTGATCATCTGATTACTTATAGGTTTATTCATTACTTGAGTTTCTTCTTTTGCAAAGTCCCTCTCCAGGTATGTTGCCCATTTCTTCAGTTGAATTATTTATCCTTTTCTTATTGATACCGTGACAAAAGAGGTAAAACATGAAAGAATTTGTTAATATGATTATATTTGCATAAAGAGGAAAACCAGGCACAACTAATTTATATTGTCTACGCATACCTACATATATGTTAAAACTAGTGAAAATAAGAGAATTATTTTAATTACCTTTTTGATTATTTTTTAATTTTAAAAAATATTTTTAAAATGTTTAATTATTTTAGTTATATTTGTATACATAATTTATATATTTTATATTATAATTATTTTAATTCTATTTTTAATTATTTTATTATCCTGGCTCCACACCAGGACAGTGTTGACACTTAGGGGGAAGGAAGTAGTTATGATTAAGGAGGGGTATGTAAGGGGTTGCTTCACTGCTGACAGTATTCTACTTTGTGACTAAATGTTAGTTATATGGTTCTCCACTCTGTTAATATTTGTTTAACTGTGGATAGAAGTGTATGCTCTACTTTGAATATATATGTGAAAATGGAAAAAGTTCCACTTTGTATCTGCTTACTCTTATTGTTTAAAAATGCAACTGATTTTTATATTTTTATCAAGCAGGATTTTAGAAACTTTCTTATGTGTAATTAAAAAATCTGTAGATGGTGATCTTTATAAACAGAGTGCTATTATCAGAGAAAAAGAGTAATCTTGTTTTTCCCTTTCTAATCATTTATTTTACTTCGCTAATTATTCTGGCTTTTAACTTCAGTATAATGTGTAAATAAGAGTCATATCATGTTCCTGAATCTAAAGGCAACAGTCTTCATGTTTTTCCATTTATTGTGATTTTTACTGTAGGATTTGTGGAGTTCTCTTTTATTGAAGTAAGGAAGTTTCCTTCTATTCTTTTTTTGAGATCACTTTTAAATTAAAAATTGATGTTAAATTTTATCAAGCATGTTTTTCTCATCTATTGAACTCTTAATATTCAATATTATATTTTTTAAATCTTCACGTTAAATACAGATATTTTTAGATCTGTTCATTTTTATATTTCTTCATTTACCTCATTTAATCACTTATTTTTTAAATCTGCGATCATACTTATTTTTGTTCTCTTTGTAATAATTCAAGTGTATGGAGTATCAACAGGTCCGACTCCACTGTCTGATGCCTTCTTTGTTTCATTTTGCGTTTTGTGATTTTTGAATTTGAGCTCATAATTCTAGAAATTTTACCTCTGGAAATCCTTTGAAACTTGGGTTTTAGGTGAGCTGATCCAAAAAGCATTTTCATTTTCTTTTGCAGACTACCTAGGAGGTTTTACCAGCTCTGGACCCCTTAAACTCTTGGTTAGAGATTTTTCAGACTACTCATGTAGGGGAATTCAGGTTACAAATGCACATAAGGGCTGGATTTTGGCTACAAATTTTCAAGGAGGATTTTTTTCTTCCCCTGCATTCAATGCCAGAGCTCAGTGGGACATTTTTCTTTCATTCTTGAGGCAGGGAGTGGGGAGGGAGGCTGGCTTCCTGCCAGCATAGTCTTATTTTGAAGACTAGCCCTAGCTCTATATGGGGGTTATTTCCTATTAGATACCCCAACTTGGCTGACTCCTAGGATTTACCTATTCTCCTCTGGGTCTTGAGAGGATCTGAAAACCAAAGTTCAAGATGACCTTTTGGTCATGTGTTAAGAAGTTGAAAGCCATCCCTCAACTTATTTTTCTTCTCAGTTCTAGCTTACATTTATTTTATTGGCCTCTGGATATTTGTTGACCAGTTTTTCAATTCTTGGATGTATTTAAAAATATTTTTAAATATTTTCTCCAGCGCCTTTGTTTTTGCGTTTTTTTTTTTCTACTGAAAGGTTTTGTTCAGGTTACTTAGTCTGCTAGAATGCCAGAAGCAATAACTTAAGCTTTATGATTTCTGACCTCTCTTTCAACTTTGTGGTTGATGCTGTGTTCACTTATATTAAAGATTTGTGGTTGGTAAGTGCTATATTTCTAAAAAGAAATAACTTGCGAGAGCAAGCAATATAATTGTCCACTCATGAGAGAGTTTTGGGCCACATGCTCCCATAGCTTTGCATCAGTGTCCTTGCCTTAGGCTGTTCTATTTAACACACAGGGGATTCTTAGTTAAATGGTAATTCAGTTTAACTAAAACCCCATTCTCTAACCATTTCCTAGAATGTAATAACAATGCTTTGATAATTGTTGGAGATTTCTTTGTTTTAGTAGAAAATAGCCTTCTAAAAATAATGTCTTAATTCATATGGTATAATATTAATTAAACTTTTAATGATATAAACCTCTTAGAAATTAAAAACTTCTTTTTCTGTTAAATATACATTATTTTCTTGATAAGCGTGTGGTATTCTCAATTTCATATATGTCTATTCTTAAATCACATTCTTGGTTATCTATAATTCTTGTAAGACAATAGTACCAACTCCACAGAGTTGTGAGATTTTCACGAATGTATGTGAAAGTTTTTTGCATATCATAAAGCAATAAAGGTTACCAGATACATTTTATGAAATTAAATGTTACATCATCTGAATTCTCATCGCACTTTGAAAAATCATAAGGGGATAGAAGTCTATTTTTCTCTCTAAATTCTGAGCTAAATGAAAGAAGAAATTCTGATTTAATCACATGAAATCTCTAGAATTTAGCACTGTGCCTGGCCCAGAGTAAACATTCAGTAACAAAGAATGTCGAATTCATTATCAATGAGGAATACTTTTAATGAGATGTTTTTGATACGTACTATATCACAAAAACCTTTTGAAGGGGTATTTATTTAGACTAAGCTTTTTTCATGTCTGTTGCTATCTTCATGTTTTATATCTGCTAAAAAATGTCTGTAACAACTGGCAATAATGGTCTTTGTTGGGATAAGGGCAATGTGAAGATAATTTTTCCATGTGTGGAATGGGAGAATGTGATTGAATAATGTGAAATTTTTTTCCCAGATGTAATATCCTGTAAGGTTTGATGTTAAATCAAATGTAAAGTTTATTTACTACACTATAGTGCTAACACAGTCACCTTTTAGCCTAGAAAATACATACTAGAAGAGGTGTGGTAAATGTATACAAATATGCAAAATTTGCAAGCATATGCAAATTTGTTCTGTAATACTTATCCAGTTTTCAAAACAGGACTATTCATGGCCCTACCTCTATAAAAAATCATACTTTGATTGCTTTTCAGAGGCATAGCCTACTGCTTCATTTTTTTTCTCTTACCATCACAAACTATTTGCTTTGGGTGTGATCAGTTTGGGGTCATTTTCTCTAATTTCCAAGGTCACAGCTAGATAGGCCAATAAAACAAGCCATGAGATTGTGTTAATGTATTTATGGAGGCATATTTATAGCTAGGCTCAGTCTAGTATATTATCCTGGATTATTTCAATATAACTAAATACCATATCCTTGTGATTGTTGTTTCGGCAGAAAGAGCAAATTTATTAATAGGAATTTCACATTTTATTGTAATGAGGGTAGTGCCTTAGACCTCAGAGTAAACAGAAATCTTGAGGTCAGCAGATTGTAAACATGTTCAGTTTGTAAATTTCCATCAGGCTTCTGGGTATGTGGAAGATGTTTAGGTGAGAACCAGTTATAAATACAGCTACTTTTTACATTGTTTATACATTTTTAATTGGTTTAAACATCTATTAACTATATAGAATAGTACTGTGAACAATACTGGTACTTCATAAATGGTTACTAAATACTATATGATTGAGAATTGAATGGATTTCAAAATTAATATTTTACTTGAAGAAATGACAAAGAAGAAGCCTCACTTAATCTTTCCATTATAAATATTTCTTCACTTAGAGGCCGTATCCTTTTAATATTTAGTCCAAATTTATGAATGTTGTCAAGTACCCTTCCATTCACTTTTTGATAACTAAAAACATTGCTTTTGAAGATTTTTTCCATTTTCTGTAGTTGTACTTAAAAAAGCAAGAAAGAAAAGCAAATGTTAAATGGAAGGACACATTCTAAATATTCCTGAAGAGATAACATGTTGTTGTCAACTTAGATTGTGAAGTAAGTGGATGGAAATTGAAACACACTCGCAAGAGGTAGTCTTTTGAGACTTCTACTGAAGTCCCTATTACCCATAAGGAGTGCACAGTTATCTGTGCGAACTATTGCATGGCCGTAGATCCAGGGATTTTACTGTTTTGCTATCATATTCCCTTTAGGCAGTGAATCAAGGGAATATAAACTGAAAAACCTACAGATAAGGGATTTTGAGTATTTATAAATAATTCATCCTTATGGCATTTAAATGACTATAAAAAGTTGCTAATCTATGGGCATGTCATGCTTTTTCTTATGTCATTTTCTTGGTTTCTACTTGGTTTCTTTTTCCTACTTGTACTTTTGAAAAGAATGTTAGGAATTTTTATTTTAATAAACCTTCTGTTTTCACAAACCATCACTTGGTAACAAATCATTTAGAATTTTATGATGTTAGATCAATCACATAAGAACAGAAATGACTATAGCACAATTTGATTGTAAAATGTGTATTCTGTGCGTGTTTTCCAAAATATGCATAGTTTACATGTTAGAAAAATTCAATTTAAACATATTTTTGATCAGAAATTCTTAGCTGTATTTCTCTCTTCTGTCTCTTGGATTTGGCATCTGTAAAAACACAAATACAACATAAAAGAAATTGATACGACAAATCTAGGAAAACAAGACTGGTAATAGCAAATTGTTTGCAAAACTCCAACTATCAAACTCCTCATATCCATAACATCACTGATTAAACAGAGTACTTTTCACCTTCTCATCAAGATGTGGCACCTTCAAGCATACTCTAGAAAGAAACTAGCTGTCCAACAGAGGTAGTAGAAAACCAACATCATTTGCAATCACTGATTGAAATGTATGTTTGCAAAATAAAGATTCAGTTCAGTTCCACAATTTACCTGTATGGTTGTACTAAATAAGACATGGGTATTCAAAATGATGCCTGAGACAATGTATGGACTAATCAATTAATTATTAAGTCCTGAATTAAACATTAAACTATATCCTGAATATGCAAAGATAAATTAAGACAAGACCCTTGCCCTCAATCTATTAGGAGTGTCATACAAATAAATTATTTCAGTACCAAGTAATAAGCCATAAAAACAATGTGGAGAATGCTATAGGAGCACAGTGAAAAAGAGAACAACTGTTGGTTACTGCCTAGGGTGCCTGAAGAAGACTTTTACTGAGAAAGTAATAACATTTGAATAAGTCTTGAAAGCTAAGTAGGAAAATGGGTTGGGGGAGATGGGTAAGAACAGTACCACTCCAGGAAGAAATAATGACAGGGCAAAGGTTTACCTTGATGAGAGAAAAATCAGTCATTTGGTGAGACTGGATGTCAGGAAAGGAGAAAAATTTGATGATTTCAGGCTATAAGGGGCCTTGTATATCATGTTAAATAGTTTGACTATCTGGAACGAATGTGGCAAACAGGGAACCCTTGTGCACTGTGGTGGGAATATAAATTGGTCCAGCCATTGTGGAAAACAGTATGGAGATTCTTCAAAAAATTAAAAAATAGAGCTAATAGGATCCAGCAATCCCACTTCTGGAAATATTTGTGAAGAAAATGTGAACACTAATCCGAAAAGATATCTGCATCCCCTTGTTCACAGCAGTATTATTTAAATAGTCAAGACATGAGTAACATAGACATTTACCAGTATTTGTTCTTTGATTCCATGAGCATGGAATGTCTTTCCATTTCATAGTGTCATCTTCAATTTCCTTCATCAATGTTTCATAGTTTACAGAGTATAGATCTTTTACTTCTTTGGTTAGATTTGTTCCTAGGTATCTTATTGGTTTTGGTGCAATTACAAATGGGCTTGATTCCTTAATTTCTATTTCTGTTGTTTCATTATTGGTGTATAGAAATGCAGCACATTTCTGGACATTAATTTTGTATCCTGTGACTTAATTGAGTTTGTGTATTAGTTCTAGCATTTTTTTTTTGGTGGAGACTTGCAGGTGTTCTGTATAGAGTATCATGTCATCTGCAAATTAGTGGTAAGTTTTACTTCTTCCATGAAAACAACTTAGGTGTCTATTGATGACTGGCTAAATAAATAGATAGTATATATTGTGGTATATATAAATAGAATATTACTCACCTGTAAAAAAAAAAACAATAAGGAAGTCTTGCCATTTGTGACAACATGGATGGACCGTGAGGGTATTATGCTAAGTGAAATAAATTAGAGACAAATACTGTTTGATCTAACTTATATGTGGAACCTAAAAACAAACTAACAACTAATACAAAGAAAAGATTAGATTTGTGGTTACCATAGGTGGGGTGGGATAAAGGGGAATTAGAGGAAAGTGATCAAAAGGCACAAACTTCCAGTTAAAAGATTAATAAGTACTAGGGGTATAATGTACAACATGACGACTATAGCTACTTCCGTGATATATAGCAAAGTTGTTAAGACAGTAGATCCTCAGAGTTCTCATCATAAGGAGAAAAGTTTTCTCTTTAAAAGTTTTCTCTTTTTATTTTATCTATATGAAATGAAGGATAACTAAACCTATAGTAGTAATCATTTCACAATATATGTAAATCAAACCATCATGCTGTGCACAGCCTTAAACTTACAGACCTTATATACCTTTTACTATCTTTGCAGGATGAAAATTTCATCAGGATAATTCTTTGCCTTTTTAAAATTAAAGCTTTTTTTAAAAGATAACTGTAGATTCATATGTAAGTGTAAGAAATTAAATACAGAGAGATCCCTTGCACTCTTGACACAGTTTGTCCCAATTATGACATCTTGCAAATCTGGAGTGCAATATCATCATCAGGTTATTGACATTGATAAAGTCAAGATACAGTTTCCGTTATTACAAGGATCCCTCATACTATCTTTTTTTTACCATTCATACTTCCTTCCTCTCAACCCCACCTATACTTATTCTCTGGCAACAAGTCTGTTCTCCATTTCAGTAATTTTGTCACTTCAAGATTGTTATCTAAATGGACTGTTATATTATGCAAATTTAGCCATTGACTTTTTTCATTTAGCTAAATCCATGGAGATCTATCCAAAGTGTTGTGCATATCAATAATTTGTTCCTTTTCATTAGAGAGTGGTAGTGCATGGTATAGACTGATCACAGTCTAATTGTTCACTCATTGAAAGTTATCTGGGTTGTTTCAATTTTTGGTTTTATGAATAAAGATTTGATGGACATTTGTGTAGCAATTTTTGTGTGACTGTAAGGTTTTACTTCTCTAGGGTAAAAATGCTCATGAATGTAATTGCTGAGTTCTATGATTGTTGCATGTTTAATTTTATAAAAAAATTACGAAACTGTTTTCCAGAGTTGCTGCGCTATTTTATATTCCCACCAGCAGTGGTAATGTGTAAGTGATCCATTAATGTAAGAGTAATCCAATTTCTCAGTATATTCGTCAATATTTGGTGCTGTCATTGTTTATTTTTTGTTTTATGCTTTCCGGGGCTTTTTTTTCTCACTATTCAGATAAGTATATGGTGAAATTTCATTGTGGTTTTAATTTGCATTTCCTTAATGACACATAGTATTAATTTTTTGGCCATATGCATATCCTCTTTGGTGAAATGTCTTTTTGTGTCTCCCCCAGTTTCTAATTGGCTTGTTTTTAACTGATAAGTTTGAAGAGTTCCTCATGTAGTCTCAGTACCAGTTCTTTGTCAGATGTGTGGTTTACAAATATTTTCTTCCCATGTATATCTGTTTCCTGTAATTCTTAGCAACTTTGAAGTGAAGACATATACTTGTAGATAACTATTTTATCAAAAAGTAAATATAAGGAGGGAAATTACTAAGTACCTGTAAAATAATGTAGAACACTTGATACCAGAATATATTGAAAACAGCAAAAGCTGCACTTAATCTTTAAATACCTTTATTGTTAATCAAGAATACTCAAAAATAAAGAATAAATGACCATGTTAAGGAAGTAAAAATCATAAGAAATTAGAAAAACAAGGTATTTTAAATACAATATTGATAAAGCTTTTACTAGTGATAAGGTGAAATTAAAATGTAGAATTTTATTAACTGAAAAACCAAAACAGAGGAAATAAAATGAATAAGTAGAATGGGGAAAATTTGATTACATGTAATAGCACATGCAGTTGAATACATTGTTGCTATTATAATTTCGAAGAAACTATTTTCTGTTAGATCAATTAAGAATAAAAAAAGTGCAACAGCTGGGTGGCTCAATTGGATAAGCCTCTGACTGTTGATTTCAGCTCAGGTAGTGATCTCATGGTTTGTGGGATTGAGCCTCACTGTGGGGCTCCTGAGCTGTCAGAGCGGAGCCTGCTTGGGATTCTCTCTCCCTATCTCTTTGCCCCTCCCCCTCTCGTGTGTGCACTCTTTGTCTCTCTCTCAAAAATAAATATTAAAAAAAGAATAAAAAAAAAAACAACATAAAACAAAGGGTAACAGTGGGAAAGACTGCTAGTTTTCTCCCAGTGCTCATTGATGCTCCCATTTTTAAAAAATAATAGAATCTTCAATGGCTTTCTAACTTTAAGGTTACATTTTCAGTAAAGTTGTCTCTTCTGGCTGGGATGCAGATGTGATGGCTAAAGCTCAGTAGTTATTTTAGACCATGAGTTGGAAACCACACATGGAGTTTAAAGTGTTATAAGATAGAAAGTGCTGGAATACCTGAAGATTAGAAAGCCCTAAGTTATTTATTTCCAGAATTTGTTTACATATTAGAAAAATAAAATTATGTATAAGGGGTAGTACCAAAGGGTAGCTTTAGAAGGATATACTGACACAAGGGCAGTGAACCTTTAAACAAGGAGGAGATTAAGGATATTTCCTTCTTATCAAAGTCTGGGGTTTCACATAGCCACCCTGTTAATAGCCATACTGTTAATCAGAGTGACAGGGGTTGAGAATAATTTGGAGGCCAGTAAATAAAAGACTAGAGTCTTAAGGCTTAAATACATGTCTAGATTTGGAGCTGGCCTATAGCAAATAGGCCAGAAACCATACAGTTTTGAAATTTTTTTTTCTATAAAATGTTAAAACAAACACAAAATACAAGCTAGGACTGAAAACATCCTGTAACTGTTTAACCCATAAAGCAATCCCCAGGCCAGCGAAGCTGCACCAGCATGAAGCTAGCTGCAAAAGCTCTCCCACTGTGCTTCAAATTTGGCCATGGAAGATAATAGAAAAGAAAAGAGCGAGCCCCCAAAGGGAAAAGACAGATGCCATAGAGGAAAATAGAGAAAAAAAGTGCTCTGAGAAGACACCCAAGGGGACTTGGAGCCACTGCACTGTTATGATATGCAATTTTTGCAGTCCCTGCCCTGCAGATTTTGATAACGGCTAAGAATCAATGACTAGTTTGTGTTTCTTATTTTCCTATTGTTGAATGGGAACTTCATTTTAGTTCTATTAACACTGCAGCATCCATTTATAGTAAATAATCAGAGGTCATGAAACATGTCTACAAAGTAAATACCAGATATGAATCTGAGGGAAAAGGTGATTATCACTGACTGAGCTTGGATTTTGAGATGTAGTAACTATATGGTACTTTTGAGTACGTTCTCTTGGAAATAGGTTGATATGATTTTATAGAAAGAAAGTTCATGGATAGTTGGGTTGCAGGTCTGCCAGGTGTTCCCCCAGATCCACCTATTATCAATTTCTAACTTGGTACTAGATGCCCTGATGTTTAGTGAGGCACATGGCTGTCCGGTATAAAGACTACATTTCTCACCTTCCTTATGGCCGAGTGTGTCTTTATAACCAAGTTCTGGTCAATGGGACATAAATAAAAATTGTTTGTTCTAGTTAGGACAGGTTAATGCTCTGTTCGAGTTAGTACAAGGGAGAAGTAATTTTTTCATCCCTCCTTTATCTTGGAAAGAACATGGGTGTGATGAATGGATTAATTCATTCATTTTAATGTTTGCGAAATGTTCGTTGTCATGGGGCAGAAAGATAGAGTGGGATCCATGGAATTGCCTACCAGCCTTGCAGTTCTTACCCCATATGCACTTTTGTGATGCAACAGAGAAATACACTTCTGTCTTTTGAAAACACTGATGTTAATTCAAATGTCCCTTTATATTCTCTGGAGCACTTTATTCCTTTATGCATTACTGAACTTCCATCCGTATGGAATCGTTTTTCTTCTGCTTAAATAATTCCATTTAGCAATATTTGAATGAACATTTTCTAACCCCATACCCCCCTAAGTCTTGGATTGCTTTAAAACATAAATGTCATTCATTTTGTTCTTTTGGAGGAAATTTTTTTAGATGTTTGCTTATTTTTTAGAGAAAGAGACAGAGCATGACTGGAAGAGGGGCACAGAGACAGGGAGACACAGAATCCAAAGCGGGTTGCAGGCTCTGAGCTATCAGCAAAGAGCCTGAGGTGGGGCTTGAACCCACGAACTGTGAGATCATGACCCGAGCCAAAGTTGGATGCTTAACCGACTGAGCCACCCAGGTGCCCCTGGAGGAAATTTTTTAAAGTCACATGATTGTAGCATTTACCCACTCTCAGGACTTTAAGTAGCTCACTCAAGTTTATCTTCACTACATTTTTCTGTTTCTGTTTAACAGTAAGCTGTCAGTCTTGCCGATACTCTAAAAATTAAGGTAATGTATCATGTTTATTGTTTTGCAGATATTGAACCATCCTGGTATCTCAGGAATAAATACCACTTTTTTGTGGTGAATGATCATTTTAATGTATATTGAATTTGATTTGCTAATATTTTGTGGAGGATATTTGCAACTGTGTTCATTCAGGATATATGCCTGGAGTTTTCTTTTTTGGCAGTTTCTTTGTCTAGTTTTGCTGTCAGGATAATGACGGCATCATAGTGTGAACATAGAAAATTTCCTTCCTCTTCTATTTTTTTAGAAGAGTTAGAGAAGGATTGATATTAACTCTTCTTTAAATGTTTGGTAGAATTCACATATGAAGTCATCTGGTCCTGGAATTTTATTTGTTGGGAGCTTTTTGATTAGCTATTCAATTTTATTATAAGAAATTAGAAATTCGTCTGTTCAGATTTTTATTTCTTCCTGATTCAATCTCAGAAAATTGTATGTTTCTTGGAATTTATCCATTCCTTCCAGGTTGTCCAACTTTTTGGCATATAATTTTTTCATTTTGGTCTCTTATAATCTTTTGTATTTCTGTGGTGTTGGTTGCAACTTCTCTTTGATTTCTGATTTTTTAAATTTAAGTCCTCTTTCCTTTTTTTTCCTTTATGAATCTGGCTAAAGGTTTATTAATATTATCCTTTCAAAGAACCAGCTCTTAGTTTCATTAATTTTTTTTTATTTTTTTAGTCTCTATTTCATTTATTTTTCTCTGATCTTTCTTATTTCCTTCCTGCTACTAAGTTTAGACCTTGTTTCTTCTTTTTCTAGTTTTTTTAGATGTGGAGTTAGATTTTTCATTTAATATTTTTCTTATTTTTTGAGGTAAGCCAGTGTCATTATAACTTCATGCTTAGAACTGCTTTTGCTGTGTCCCAAAGATTTTGAACTGTTGTGTTTCCATTTTCATTTGTGTCTGCATATTTTTGATTCCCTCTTTAATATCTTCATTGGTTGTTGAGTGGCATGTTGTTTAGCTTCCTCGTTTGTATTTTTTCTAGTTTTTTTTTCCCTCCTAATTGATTTCCAGATTCATGCCATTGTGGTCAGAAAAGGTGCTTGATATGATTTCATTCTTCTTCAATTTATTGAGACTTGTTTTGTGTCCTATTATGTGATCTATCCTGGAGAATGTTCCATGTGCCCTGATGTGTGTATTCTGTTGTGCTCTTTTTGCATGGTATATTCTGTACATTATCTTTTAAGTCCATCTGATCTAATGCATTGTTCAAAGCCACTGTTTTCTTATTGATTTTCTGTCTGAATGATCTATCCATTGATATAAGTGGGGTGTTAAAGTCCTCTACTCTTATTTTATTACTGTCAATTTCCCTCTTTATGTCTGTTAATATTTGCTTTATATATTTAAGTGCTTCTTTGTTGGGTTCATAGATATTTACCATCTATCATCTTGGATTATCCCTGTATCATTCTGTAATACCCTCCAATGTCTCCTGTTACAGTCTTTGTTTTAAAGTCAGTTTTGTCTGATACAAGTATTGCTACCCAGCTTTTTATTTCCACTTCAATTTGCATGGAATATTTTCCATCTCTTCACTTTCAGTCTGTATGTCTTTAGGCCTGAAATGACTCTCATGTAGGCAGCATACAGATACATTTTATTTTTTAGCCATTCAGTCACCCTGTGTCTTTTGACTGGCATATTTAGACAATTTAAATTTAAAATACTTACCATTAGGTATGTATGTATTGCCACTTTATTCATTGTTTTCTGTTTTTTTGTAAATCTTCTTCGGTCCTTTCTTCATTGTTCTTTGTCCTTGTGATTGAGGACACTCCTTAGGGTTATGCTTGGACTCATTTCTCTTTATTTATTGTGTCTACATTAGAGGTTTTAGTTTTGTTGTTATCATGAGGCCCATATATAACATTATAAGTATATAAGTCTACATTAAGTTGATGTTTGCTTAAGTTCAAACACATTCTAAGAGCACTGCATTTTTACTTCCCCCTCCACATTTTATGTATATGTTGTCATATTTCGTATCTTTTCATTTTGTGAATCCCTTAACTAATGTTTTAGATAGAATTTATTGTACTACTTTTGCCTGTTAACCTTCCTACTAGCTTTATAAGTGATATGCTGCATTTGTTATATGCGTGTCTTTACCAGTGAAATTTTTTTCTTGCACAATTTTCTTCTAATTATGGTCTTTTGTTTTTCACGTAAGGAAGTCCCTTTGACATTTATTGTTAGCCTGGTTTAGTGGTGAAGACATCCTTTAACTTTTCTTTGTCTGGGAAACTCGTTTACTCTCCTCTAATTCTGAATCATCACGTTGCTGGGTAGAAAATTCTTAGTTGTGGTGTTTGTTTGTTTGTTTTCTTTCACTACTTTGACCATGCTACTCCCTTCTGATCTGCAAAGTTTCTGTTCACAAAAATCCACTGATAGCCTTATGACATTTCCTTTGTACATAACTAATTGATTTTCTCCTGCTGCTTTTAAGATTCTCTATCTTTAATGTTTGGTATATTAATTATTATGTGTCTTGGGGAGTATCTCCTTATGTTAATCTTATTTGGGGCTTTCTGTGCTTCCTGGATCTGTATGTCTTTTTCCTTCTCCAGTTAAGGGAAGTTTTCAGGTATTATTTCCTGAAATAAGTTTTCCACCCCTTTGTCTGTCTCTTCTCCTTCTGAGACCCTTATAATATATTGCTGGTATCCTTGATGTTGTGACAGAGGTCTCTTAACCTACCTTATTATTTTTTTCTTTTTTCTTTTTGCTGCTCCATTTGGGTGCTTTCCTTCCTCCTGTCTTCCAGATTGCTGATATGTTCTTCTGTATTCTCTAATCTGCTATTGATTCCTTCTAGTATATTCTTCATTTGTTGTACTATTCAATTTCGATTACCTCTTTTTGTGTGTGTTTTGTAACTCTTTGTTAAAGTTCTCCTTAAGTTCACCCACTCTTCTCTCAATTCTAGTAACCATCTTTATGACCATTACTTTGTATTCCGCCTCATTTTGTTTGACTTTTTGTGATTGGGTGAAACATCTACATCTCCCAGCCTTGAATGAGTGGCCTTGTGTAGACTGCATGTGCCTGGCAGCTTTGGCTAGCTGGCTGGAGTTGTAGCAGGTATGGGCTGGGAGTTCTAAGGTGCTCCACACAGGGGCCACCCTGGTGAAATGGTTGGAGGTAAAGTGGGTATTTGGCATGGGACTTTTGGGTGCTCTGCACAGGGGGCATCCTGGTAGGACAGCTGGAGATGAAGTAGGAAAGGGCTAGGGGATTATGAGGTGTTCTGTGCAAGGGTCATCCCAGTGGGACCACGGGAGCCAAAGAGGGCCAAGCTGGGTGATCTCATGGCACTCTGTGCCGAGGCTACCCTAATGGGACAGTGAGGTCTGAAGCAGTCATGGTTTGGGGGTCCTCTAGTGCTTTGTGCTCAGCATACTCTGGTAGGATGACTGGAACTGAAGTGGCTGTGGGCCAGGGATGTCCTAGTGTGTTATACTGGGGCTGCCTTGGGGGTACAGCTGGAGCTAGTGTTGAATGCAAACTGGTGCAGCCACTGTGGTTCTTCAAAGTGTTCTGTAGGTTCTTCAAAGTGTTCAAAATAGAACTACCCTGTGATCCAGCAATTGCACTACTAAGTATTTACCCAAAGGATACAAAAATACTGATTCAAAGGGATACATGCACCCTGATGTTCATAGCAGCATTATCACCAATAGCCAAATTATGGAAAGAGCCCAAATGTCAATTGACTGATGAATGGATAAAGAAGATGTGGTGTATGTATGTATATATATATATATACATACATACATATATGTATGGGGAAAAAGATAGAAGCAGACCAGGAAACAGACTCTGGAGAACAAACTGAGGGTTACTGCAGGGGAGGAGGGGCAGGGCTAGGGGGAAACCAGTTACATGAGTGATTGGTATTAAGGAGGGCAGGTGTTGTGATAAGAACAAGGTGTTGTATGTAAGTGATGAGTCACTAGACTATACCTGAAATTAATGTTACATTGTATGTTAACTAACTGGAAGTTAAATAAAAACATGGAAGGAAAAAAAACCCCACAAAGTTCCCCCATTTCTTTTAATGGGTCTATAGCTTTTTTAGTGATAAATAGTGCTCCACTGCATGGGTAGACATATCTGATAATTTTGATCAAATTCAAGATATAATGTGTAACAAATCTTAGAATCCCTAGATGATGTTATCTTACTACTGGAATAATTTAATTTTCTTCTTGCAAGAAAGAAGATATTTATTACCATGATCCAGAGGATCTCAGATTATTTGAGACTGGATTTCTTACTTTGGACAAGTTAGTCTTCTTCTCCTTTGCTATTACTTCCTGAATGTAGTCCTTCAGAGGTCTCATCTAAAAGCCTGGGGCATTTACCCAGGCTTTAGCAAGATGAATTCCAATTTGTGCCTTTGCCACATAGAGTAGAATAATATGTCATGAGCCTAATTAAAAAAAAAATATATATATATACACACACACATGTGAAAGAAAATTTAGCTGTATGCAGAGCTTAAAATAATTATAGAATAATGTTACATAAAACTAAGAAATTTGACAAACCAAATGAAGTGTATTTTATTTATTTATTTATTTATTTTAATTTTTTTTTTTCAACGTTTATTTATTTTTGGGACAGACAGAGAGCATGAACGGGGGAGGGGCAGAGAGAGAGAGAGGGAGACACAGAATCAGAAACAGGCTCCAGGCTCCGAGCCATCAGCCCAGAGCCTGACACGGGGCTCGAACTCCCGGACCGCGAGATCGTGACCTGGCTGAAGTCGGACGCTTAACCGACTGCGCCACCCAGGCGCCCCTATTTATTTATTTATTATTTGAGAGAGACAGTGAATGAACACGTGCACAAGCAGGGGAGGGGCAGAGAGAGAGAGAGAGAGAGAGAGAGAGAGAGAGAGTCCCAAGCAGGCTCTATGCTACCAGTACACAGCCCGATGTTGGGCTCAAAGTCATGAACCATGAGATCATGACCTGAGCTGAATTCAAGAGGCAGATGCTTAACCAAGCCATCCAGGCACCCTGAAGTGGATTATTTTTTAACAGTACATAAATTATCAAAATTGTTTAAAAAATTGTCATGGAAGACATTGAAAACTTATTAATGTATTATTTGAAATAACAGTATTGGATCAGTTAACACTTCACCTTGAAAAAAGATGATTCAGATGTCATTTAAAATTTGTAGACCGTAGAATAGTTTGAAGTTGCCTGGTTTTGTGAAGCAAGGCTAATATTTAAACAAAAATATAATTAAACAGTACCAATAAAAATCGTAGTAGACTAGTTTCCTTTATACATTTGGATGCAGATATTATATTTACAGGTTTAGAAGATAGTGGACAGCTCTTTAAAAATTCTGCAGGGAAATGTCTTAAAATATCTTAAGTCTCAGGAAAAACATAATTTAAACTTAAGAAAAATTGAAATCATTTTTCAATATGGAAGGAGACATCAAGTTTACCATTGATAGTTTCTTACAAAAAGTCAATAATATATTATCATAATGACCAGAAATAAAATTGATGGAAAATTTAGATTTAAAGAAATTGTGTGGTGAATCATGACATGACTTACTAAAAGGTGAATGTAAACAGCTGCCTTTTAATACAGAGATAATTACATCTAATACTGTTTCATCAGTGTGGGTTTTTTGAGAGTGAAGAAGCTACCTGTTTGCGTCTGCATTCTGATAAAAGTCGATGATCTTAATTTAGCAATTGAGAAGTTCATGGTCTTGGTTCATTCCAGTTAATATGTCCTTGGGCCACTGATTCAGCAGTTGAAATAATTGTGGTATTTAAATTGGTAATGATTTGACCTTCAATACAGGTGTTTCCCATGAAGCGCTTCCATTTATGGAATTCATTTTTCCCCATGAATTGATGAAAGCCAGACCTATTTTAAAGCTTGTATCTTCCCATTCCATCTTTTTAATCACTGATGTAAGTGTGTGATGGATCAGGTTGTTAAAGGATACTATTTTATAATATCAAGATGATGTGGTAGCCTGAATAACAGCTCTTAAAGATACTAAGTCTTAATCTTTGGAAGCTGTAAATATGGAAAAGGAATCTTTGCATATGTGATTAAGTTAAGGATGTTGAGATGGGGCGATTATGCTTATTTATACACGTGGAACCTAAGCGCCATAGTATCCTTTTGAGGGAAGGCAGAGGGAACTTTGACATAGAAGAGAAGGTAGCGTTGTGACTGTGGAATCCAAGATTGCAGTGATGTAGCTGCAAGCCTAGAAGTGCCCAAGGAATTCCAGCAGCCAGGAGAAACTTTAAGAGGCAAGGAACAGATTCTCTCCTAGAGCTACCAGAAAGTGTGACCCCCTCAACACCTTGATTTCTTCCTACTGGTAGTACTTTCAGACTTCTAGCCTCCAGAACTCTGAACAAATGTATGTTGTTTTAAGCCACCAAGTATGTGGCAATTTATTATGGCAGCCATAGAAAATTAATACAGTTGATGTTATAAATTTTCATGCATCCCACACAGAAGCTCAGCAGGACTTTAGAAAACTGATGACGACCCCAGAAAAAATGAAAGTATGTTTAATATAGGTTATTTTGGAAATGAAAATAAGTTTTAAGATTTATTTTTTTTACATGTATATTTTTAAGGTGTGCAACGTGATTTGGTATACATAGTGAAATGATTACTAGAGTCAAGCTAATTAACATGTCTTTTCCTCACAGTTAGAATTCTTTTGTGTGAAAACACCTGAAATCTATTCTCAGAAGAATTGAAGTGTTCAGTACAATAGTAATTGTCATCATACTGTACATTGGGTCTCTAGATTTATTCATCTTACATAACTACAACTTTGTAGCCTTTCACCTATCTCTCTCCATTTCCCCACCTCCCCACCTCTAGTAGCCACCATTCTACTGTGTACTTCTCTGTATTTGATTCTTTTTAGATTCCACCTGTAAGTGAAATAATGCAGCTTTTTTTTTCTTTGAGTCTGGTTTATTTCACTTACCATAAGGTACTCTAGGTTCATTTACATTGTTGCAGATTGCAGGCAGGATCTCTCTCTTTTTTTTTTTTTTTTTTTGAGGTTGGAAAATATTTCTCACAATTTTCTTTGTCCATTCATCCACTCATGTGCACAGGTTGTTTCCATGTCTTGGCTTGGCATTTGTGAATAATGTACAATGATGAGTTTGGGAAACTGAAGTCAATTACTAATGATTTTTCCAAACTAGGGCATGAGGGAGAAAGGATGACAAGAGGCTAGTGTTTAAATGAAAGTAGCAGTTGGGTCTTCTATTATTTGGAAAATATCATAGGTCAGAAGAAGACATAAGTGAATACAGAGGATGAATAAATCATAGTATGAATGGCAAATCCCATGTTTACCTTATATGAGAGATTGTCTGTATTTTGTGCAAAAGCCCAATTTGTTTCCCTGGTAACAGGCATAGGCTGCAAGGCAGGTTAAGAATCTTGGAAATAAGAATGCAAAAACGCTATTTGTCTAAAATAGTAGGCACTGTGTGAATATTAAAGTAGCCAATACTACTATAGCTTTCATGGTCACTTTTGTGGTGTGTGTCAGGAAAAATCTTTCCACATCCTCTGTCTTCAACAGTCTGTAAGCGTGTATATACTATTCTATCATTCCTCTTTGCTTTTTCAACACCACAATATTATTTCAGTGTGTCCACTTCAAAATGAATTTTCCTATAGATTTTATAGAATATATTATTATAGAATTATAATTTTAGAATATATTAATTTACTATTATAAATTATTAGTTATTATTTTTGACCTCACAAGGTGAAAAGTCTTCTACCAATTCATCTCTCTTCCTGTGCTAATCTCCCCTTCTTTACTGAAATTTTAGGAAGCATTTAATAAAAAATGATGACAAAAATCGTACAGTTTAATAGTTTAAACTTTGTAACTTAATATTCCAATCTTGATTGGGTCATTTAGTGGGAGCTACAGGCTCCAAATTACTGATTCATGTAACAAATTCTAAGCTACGCTTAACTTGCTTTTAACCGGTGATCTTTTGAATCACTGTAATAGCCAATAGAAATACTGTATTAAATTTCCAGGTGTAAGAAATTAGATATTGCCTTAGAAATATCAGAAAATAGTGAGGTCTCATTTATTGCTCCCTAACAAATGATCCCCAAAACATAGTGACCTAAGAACATTTATTATCTCCTTTTTCTATGGGTTAGGAATCTGAGCATGATTTAGCTGAATCCTCCAATTCAGCCTCTCACGGCTGTGATCCAGTTGTCACCTGGGGCCTTAGTCATCCCAGGGCAAAACTAGGGCATTAATTATCCACTTCCAGGCTATCTCCATGTTGTTGGCCGGGCTGACTGACTTGAAGGTTTTTGAACTGAGGGCCTCAATTTCTTTCTGGATTTGGTTTAATTAATTTCTACACTCAACGTGGGGCTCAAACTCACAACCCTGAGATCTAGAGTCACATGCTCTACTGACTGGGACAGCCAGGTGCTCCTCTTTCTGGATTTTGATGGAAGCTATGGTCAGTTCCTCACCACATGGGTCTTTCCGTAGGATAGCTCATAACATTACTTTATCAAAGTGAGCAAGTGAGATTAAAAGAGTACCAGTAAGACACAAGTCAGTTTTGTAACCTAATCTCAGAAGTGATATGCCATTTCTTCTGCTATACTCTGTTAAAAGGTAATCACTTTGTTCAACCCCACACACAAAGGGCAAGTGTTATATAAGGACATAAACACTGGGAGGTGGAAGAGGGAGCATTAGGCACCATTTTAGAAGGCAGTTTAACAGATATGTACTTCATGTTTTTCAGTTTAATAACAATGTAGGTAGGTCCATTTAGGAATTTTATTTGAACAAAATTACTTCTTTTTTCAAAATATTCAGTTGTAATATAGTTGTTATTTGAGGATGTATGTGTTGACATTGGTCTGATTTATAAAAGAGATGCTTTCATGCTGTCTCTGCATACATCATCACAAAAAAGCAGTGAACTTATCTAACAAACAATACTTCTCTACCTCCATTCCAAAAATGTTTCTTTAACTTTATTCTCGTATGATTTTACTGGCAAATCATATACCAAACTTGATCTGACTCATGATACAGACTTTATGTTGTAATTTCAGGTGACACTGTATTTTCTGATAACCTTTACAAGCACTTATGCATATGTATTATGGATATATATATATATATATATCACTTTTGTCTGTCTTTTTTATTGAATAATTGACATATAACTGTATATTAGTTTCAGGTGTACAATGTAACGATTCAATATATGTGAAATGATCATTATAGTAAACTAACATCCATCACTGTATATACAGATGTTCTTCTGATGAGGACTTTGAAGATTTATATACATGGCAAGTGTATCTTGACGTCATTTAAATTTGCAAAACCACATCACCATGTCCCTAAACCTCTTTCTTCCTTTATTTTTCTAGATAGCACTTTGCAACATCTGATATATTTACTTGCACAGTTACTCATTGACTGTTTCCCCCCTAAAGCATGTAAATTCCACGATGAAAAAATCTTTTTTCTTGTATCTTTAATGCTAGAGAAAGGTTGGGCACACAGCTGGAACAGAAGAAATAACCGTTGACTAAATGAACTCATACACTTTGACCCCTTATCTTTTGATTCCTGAAATAATACTTTATAAGCTTCTGTTTTATACCAGCCTTTGAGAACATGCTGGAAAATTATTTATTTCTATAGTTTATAACCAGTATTGTAGTGTTCTTTCCAGGTATTCTATTTTTATTTTTTAAAACTATTTTAATGTTTATTTATTTTGGAGAGAGAGATACATAGTATGACTGGGGGAAGGGCAGAAAGAGAGGGAGACAGAATCCGAAGCAGGGTCCAGGCTCTGAGCTGTCAGCACAGAGCCCGACATGGGGCTTGAACTCACGAACCGTAAGATCATGACCTGAGCTGAAGTTGGATGCTTAAGTGACTGAGTCACCCAGGCGCCCATCCAAGTATTTTAATACTTTTCATTAAAGGATCATATCTCTCAGCTTCCCCACATTCAGAGTAAAAATAGAATCTGCAAATGTTTTAACCAACTGCTAAACTTTTTGGAACAAGGCCAGATAGAAATATAAATAAATCACAAACAAAATAACAAGTAAATAATTTTATTAGGCTAAGGGGAAGGTACTCTTAATATTCACACTATCCATATTTTAAGATTATGTTTATGCAGATTTTTTTCTCGCTATATATATATATATATATGTATATATATGAATGACAAAAGTAAAGAGATTGTCAGCAGCATAAAAATTTAGAAAATTAAAAGATTTAAGCCTTTTTTATTTTCAGACTAGTTATGAAACTATTTTTCATTTAGGCACAGTTTTATCAGTTTACATTTTTTGCCCTATTGTCTTTTTTACTGAGGAAAAAATGATGTATAACTTTATATTAGTTTCATTTGTACAATGTAATGATTCAGTATTTGCATATATTGTGAAAGGATCACAGTAAGTCTAGGTAACATCTGTCACTGTTTTCTTCTAATGAGGACTTTTAAGATCTCTCTTAGCAACTTTCAAATACATAGTTCAGTATTATTAACTATCATCCTCATGCTGTACATTAGATCCCTATGACTTATTTATTTTATAACTGGAAGTTTGTACCTTTTGTCCCCCTCATCCATTTCATGTACCTCCACTCCTCCCTCTGGGAACTACCAATCTATTTTTGTATCCATGAGCTGCTTTGGTCTTTCTTTTTGATCCCACATGTGAGATCATATGGTATTTGTCTTTCTCTGACTTATTTCACTTAGCATAATGCCCTCATGGTCCATCCATGTCGTCACAAATGGTATGATGTCCTCAATTTTTATGGATAAGTAATATTCCATTGTGTGTATATACCACATTGTCTTTATCCATTGATGAACATGTTTGCTTCCACACCTTGGATATTGTAAACCATGCTGCAATGAAATTGGGGGTACAGATATCTTTTGAGTTAGTGTTTTCATTTTGTATTGGATAAATACCCAGAAGTGGAAGTGCTGGACCACATGGTAGTTCTGTTCTTAAGGAATATTTTGTTTTCCATAGTGGCTGTACCAGTTTACATTCCCACCAATGGTGCACACGGATTTCCTTTTCTCCACATGCTTGCCAACACTTGTTAGTTCTCTTTTTCTTTTTTAAGTTTATTTATTTTGAGGGAGAGAGAGAGTGTGAGTGGGCAAAAGATGGAAAGAGAAGGAAAGAGACAATCCCAAGTAGGCCCTGCTCTGTCAGCACAGAGCCTGACTCAGGGCTTAAACCCACGAACTGAGAGATTGTGACCTGAGCCAAAACCAAGACTTGTATGCTCACCTGACTGAACCACCCATGTGCACATTGTTTTTTTTTTTTTTATAATATCCATTTTAACAGGTGTTAAAATGAGGTGACAGCTCATCATGGTTTTGATTTGCATTTCCCTGATGTTAGTGATGCTGAATACCTTTTCATGTTACCTGTTGGCCATCTGCAGGTCTGGAAATACTCATGATCTCAACTACCTTGACCAAAGACTCTCTTTTACTTACCATTGACATTAATCACTAAAGGATTAATGTATTTTCCCATAAAATTATTTTCTGAATGTTTTATTGAGTTAAATCAGGGGCGCCTGGTTGGCTCATTTAAGCATCCAACTCTTGAATTGGCTCAGGTCATGATCTCATGGTTTGTGGGATCGAGCCCTGCACTGGGCTCTGCACTGACAGCATGGAGCCTGCTTGGGATCTTTCTTTTCCACTTTCCCTCTGTTTCTCCCCGACTCATACTTTGTCTCTCAAAATAAATAAACATTAAAAAAGAGTTAAACCAAAGTATCAGAAAACATAATTGATATTATTCTCAGTAATTATTAATTGCTGACTCCTGGTTCTACCACACATTTATATATTTTTAAAATATATGCCATTATATCTTCATTGATTTCCCAGAATATAAGGATATTTTCAGGGGCTATTTATAAGTTCATAATGACTTATCATCAATCAACTTTGTAGTTATTTAAAGCTCTGGCTACTTAGGGAACTGTCAGGGGTGTCTGAGACCACCCTCATGCTCAATGATTCACTAGAAGGAATGACAGGACTAAGAAGTTGCTGTATTCACAATTACAACTTACTATAGTAAAAGTAATATAGATGATAATCAACAAAGGGTAAAGGCTTAGGAGGTGAAGTTCAGCAGAAAGCTGGGGCAAGCTTCCAAATCCCTCCCTACTTCACCCCTGGCATGGGATATTCTTAATTCTCCTGAAAAGATGTGACCATACATGCATAGTGTTGTCAACCAAGGAAGCTCACTGGAGGCTCGACGTCTAGTGTTTTTATCAGGGGTCAGTCATGTGGGCATGCAGTACCTGAATAATTGACCTCAGCTATTTAGACTCCACACTCCCAGAGCAAAAAAAAGTGTTTACTATAAATCACATTGTTTGTATAAACTTGGGTCAAAATGATCCAAGCAGAACATTCCAAGAGCTCACAGCTCAGCTGCCAGGAGCAGCCATGGGCCATTCCTAAAAACAGGCCTTTCTTGAGAATGTGTAGAGTTCAAGCAATCCACATCTACTTAATCCTTTCTTACACATGAACACATCCTGTGACCACTGGTTTATTTATTTATTTTTAATTTTTAATGTTTACTAGAGAGAGACAGACCATGAGTGGGGAAGGGGCAGAGAGAGATGGGGAGACAATCTGAAGCAGGATCCAGGCTCTGAGCTGTCAGCACAGAGCCCAATACAGGGCTCAAACTCACAGACTGCGAGATCATGACCTGAACAGGTTGGACACTTAACAGACTGAGCCACCCAGTTGCCCCCTGTGACCTCTGCTTTAAAAAACTGCTTCATGAAGACCAATCCACTAAATACTTCTCGTTTTTTCTGAGTTTTGTTTTCTTCTTTAAACATCAAAAAGCGACAAAAACAAAAAGGTGAAGGGCATTATCATTCATTCAACCCTGTCACTATCATTTTGTATAAATAGGGATAGTTAACTAATTTTCTTTAAAACAAGAGAAATTATCTCCTCTCTCTCTGAGATGAGTAACTATTTGTCACCTAAATCATGTGATCACTAATGTAATTATATTTGTCCTTTTAGCAACCACTCTGTTATAGGATGACATATTAAATTGTTTCTGTTATTATCCATCCAATATAAGTACCAAAAACAATTTTGTGAAAAAACAGTTCTCTTTTAAGCCTGGGCTTGAAACAACTATGCATAAAACTCACTGACTTTAATTACATTTTAAAATCAGTTTATGTTTGTTTGTGGGTCATTTCTTTGACTCCAGAACTCAGACATCACAAAAGAGTAAATTTTTTAAAAAAAAATTAAATCTCACAAACTGAGAGATCATGACCTGAGCCGAAGTGAGTCGTTCAACCAACTGAGCCACCCAGGTGCCCCAAGAGTAAATATTTTAAAAAGTAAAAATAGTGCCTCTGCCCACTTTCCAGAGTTAACACTTGAATCTGTTTGTCATGCCCCTTCACCGCCACCACTACTACCAGCCAAAAAAACTTCTGTTTGTTGGCTGGTGTTGTCTGAAGATGCCATAAGAGACTCAAAAATATTTTTCTTTGTGGTGTTGGGTTTGGTCCTCCTGCTTGTTGTCTCATGGTCGCCAAATGGCTGCTGCACCTCCAGGCTTCACAGTAGTATTCCAGGCAGGGTAAAAGAAAAGAAAGAGGCAGCAACGGGAGATTTTTGAATACAGATCATTAGCCGTAGCAGTTTCACATGCTCAACCTTAGCTGCAAGGGAGTAACCTAAGCTGCAAGGAAGTCTGGGAAATCGATTTTATCTTTTGCAACCTCCACAGAAGAGGCAGGTAGGATGGAAGAGAACTGAAAATGAGGTTAGGTAAGCCACGATACGATGATTATATAGCTTCTGTGTACATACACACAAAACACATACATGCAGACATATGCATTTAATGTATGGCATTCACATGATAGCATGCAATATAAAATTTTATAACTTGGTTGGGATCCTTAATTATCAGATATCCTTCTTTATTGGCCATATGCACATTTTCTTCATACTTTGTAAAGGCACAGATTATGTGGATATATAATTATTTTAACCAGTTCCTGATTGATTAGCATTTAAATATTTAGATGTCAGTATTATGAACTATCTGTTACAGTGATCATCAAGAACATATATCCTTTTGCACTTAGGTGAGTATATGTTCAGGATGAATTCCTTGAACTATAACTGCTGGATTAAAAGGTATGCATGTTTTAAATCTTCTTCATGGGGATTTATAAAGAGATAAAAGGTGCTTTTGTAATTATAATGGGAGGTAATATGTTCAATTTTATATTAGATACAAAGGGAAGTTTCTAGTGAAAAGTCCAACAGCTTCCAGTGTGACCTTGTATAGTGAAAAAAGAAATGCAAGTTCTGTTTCACAAGGCTTGATTGTAAAATTCTGGAAGACATTGGGTGATCTAAAGGGGTAAGGGGAATACAGGTTGTAGGAGGATGTTACATATTTATGACAGATTTAGAGGATGCTGGTATATCTGTCTCCAGCATTGGTCCTTTAGTGAAGACTTTAAAATGAACACAAATCATCTGTTAAAATCTGGGTTCTGAGCCCACAGTTTCAGAATAGGTCCTGAGATTCTGCATTTCTAACAAGATCCCAGGTGAGGCTGGTGCTTCTGGTGGGCAGGGGGTGGCTTTACTCACACTTCACAGATCAGAAGTTCAGGTCTCTGGCAAGAGAAACGTTAAGCACTAACTGAGGTCTGCATAAGATGTTTGCAAAGTGCTAAGCACTCCTTGGGGAACACCATGCCAGGGAGGAACTCAAGGTACATATAAATCATTGTGTAGTTGACACAGTGCCAGTTCTAGAACACACTGATTTGTATGAGCACCAGCACTGGGAGGTAACAATAGTAACTATGGCTTATGTGTGTTCACATAACAGTAGGGTTCTTGGGCCTAGGGTGAGATGCCATTGAAGCAAGAGAGGAAGGACTTGGAAGCTACTCTTTGGTTGACAGGGTATTTTGCATGATCTGCCATTAAACAGCTATATGGAACTCCCATATATAACTTGCAGTAGGGGAAGATAGTGAAATTTGTAGTAGACTGGATGGCTATAATAGCAGCTTGTGGCAAGGGTTATAGAAGCACAAGTAGTTACTGTTACTCTAATACCATTTAAGCCCTGAGCAAATAAGACTTCAAGAAGCATAGGTTATCCTCTCCTTATAAACTGCTGTCTGAAATCCATTAATATGGAGTTCCATATAGTATAAAAATTTATTAGAAAAGGAGAGTCAGGTGTAGACCATCACTTTCTAGAACTGAATAAGGAATTTTAAAGAATGTAACTTATCTTTCTTCTCATTGCTCCTACTAATTCCCTCTCACTTCCCTGCATTTACAGTCATCAAAATACTAAATTGAGAATGGACAAATTTTGTCAGACACAAACTTGATTTACCCATGCATTCCAATGGAAATAAAACACAAATGGGAATAACAACAGGCAAATAATATTGTATCTTTCATTAAAATATCAGTAAAAGCCCATGTGGACCTTCTGTAGTCCAGTGACACGTTCATTAGTACTAAGGAAATTAGACATGTATGCTCCATGATTATTGCATAGAAGTTATTAATTTTAATTGAAGTCACAAATGGATAGCCAGTACAGTTGTTTATTTTTAAAATTTGCATTTTGTAAGCACCTTTTAAAAATATGGAGATACCACACGAGCATCTAAATTTTTACCTTCTTTTTGAAAAACTAGCATATCTGGAGAAATTGGGTTCACATAGGGCTAAGGGCTAATAGTTGCTTGTTTGGGCTGGGACATTTTCACCACAGTCTCCACCACTATTTATCCTTTATTCCATGGCCAGATTCACTTATGTAGTAAAATGCTGGGCCTTGGTAAGAAATGAAATTTGTGACATAATGTGTGTATTCTAAATTCAGTTATTATATTATTTCCATTATGTCCTCAGTATTACTGAGTACCTTTATATAAGGTGCCATATACCCATGTATACCTGTGCTGAAAGAGCCTCTTTGCTTTCACTCCATCAACATATATTCCCTTAAGCAATTAAGGCACATTCAGAAAAACCTCATGTTTTCATGGCATATATTTTGGTTGAAAAAGGTACCTAATATGCATACATTCATCTGTACAACATACATGTGCATATTAAATATTTTGGTTAATGCTCTAATCAGTCAAGATAGAGTTAACCAACATGAACCTACGAAAGGATAAGAAAATGACCAAAAGTTTCTCTGTACATACAAAATGAATGGCTTAGAGCACCTATGTTTTAGTTATCTATTACTGAATGCATTACCACAAATCAGCAACCTCAACTAGCACCCATCTATTATCTTACCGTTTCAGTGGGACAGCACTCTCGCTGAGGAAAGATCTGCTTCTAAGCTCCTTTAAGTTGTTGGAAAAACTCATTTTTCCACAGTTCTCAGACTGACAGTCTCAGCAGTTTTGCGGGTTGTCAGCTACCCTCCGATCCCAGAGGTTACTTGCAGTTTCTTGTCACATGGTCTTCACCATAGCCCTTCTCACAACATGGCAGCATGTGTCTTCAAAGCCAGCATCTGAGAGTCTCTGACGTCAGAGAAGGTCCAGTTCCTCTTGAAAGGGATCTCACCTGATTAAGCCAGGCCCATCCTGGACAACCCTCCTTTTGATAGCTCAAAATCAACCAATTTACCATCATTATTTACGTCTACAAAATCCCTTCACAGTCCTACTGATGTAACCTAATCAAAGGAGTGGCATCCTCTCTACTTTGCCATATTCAGTTGTTGAGAAGCAAGTCAGAGGTTGTGGTCACACTCAAGAGAGAGGGAATACACAAAGGCTTTAATACGAAGGGGAAGGGACCAGAGTCTGTCCACTGCAGCACGAATTTAAGTTATATATTTTATTTATAAGAAAGTCTGACTCAGAGACACTTTTACATAACTTTGTAATGAATCTGGCTATCTAATTTCCAAAGTCACGTAAGATTAGAAGCACACGCTTACAGTTAGAGGGAGGCACAGTGGCAGGATCAAGATCTCACAATCTGTTATTAAGACACATAAGGGAAAAATCTACAGAAAAAAATCTACAAAGTCTCAAAGGGAAACATCCTAAGAACATACAGTACAGGGACAAATTTTTCTACCAACTTGCATAAACCCTGAAGGTATCACATATGAAAACACAACACAACAATTTCTTTTAATAATGGTGATCCCCTACAACCATTGAGCAAAATATAAATTATGTTCAGAATACTCTATTTAAGAGCCTGAATTTCTATTTTATATAAAAATACTTTCTTAAAGTTGAATAAACATAGTATTGATTCCAAATTACTCCCTGATGCTAAACATATGAGATGTTAATGCACAAGCTTCTGTTTGTATAAATATATCTACTTGAGAATGTAATATAGAGGATGAAAATAATCCTTTGATGTGCAAGATACTACCAAAGAGTAGAAGTTACAGGAAAGATAATTACTGCTCAGCATAAACTAGCGTCTTCTAGTAACTGAAGGTATGTAACAATGAAATGAGGAACTGAACTTGTCCTCTCTGTAAAAGTACAACTAGTAAAACTAGTTGTAAAACTAACTAGTGGGTTTATCCTGAAATCTGTAATGGAGGTGCCGGTTTTGTTCAGTAGTTAGTCTAGATGAGCTCTCTATTACCCTTCTGACTTTTAATCCCTTTGTCAGGTTTACCTTGGCGCAGTCCTCAGAGATTGCAAACTCCCTTGGGACATAGGCCTGACTCTTGTACACTTCAGGCTCCCTGTCTAGGTAAAAAAGTTTTAGAGACCACAGATGGTAAAAGCTAAAGCTGCACTTGAGAATGTCCAAGGTGCTATTAAAAAATGGTTTTACATGGTCCAGGAGCAAATAAGGACTAGAGTAGAATTCCATTAGCAGAGAAGGCATATCAGTCTTTCAACTGATTTCAGAGTCCTGGAAGACAAGGAAATAAGCAGAATTCAGGCCTCAATTGAATAGCCAATTTTAACCCAAATTTCCATGCTGCCTCCTTTTTCTGTTAAGCTGCTAAGAGGGCAGCCTCAGCATATGGAAAGGCAATATAGTATTTCCAACAAATCTTCTTACTAATTTGGAGCAATCTGGACACATTTTACAATATTTCTGGCAAGAGTTAAGAATTCATTTTCCAAACTTTCTTTGTAATTTATCTATATTATAATGAATAAGTCTGGCTTTTCAATTTATTGTCAACATCCAAAATATATACATATAAGCTTCCTCTGCACTCTGCCTTCCTTCTCTCTGCCACCCAAGGGTTGTCACACACATGGCAATTTTTGGTAACACATTTAAAAACAGCACATGCTTATAAACAATATTTCCCTTTGTAGTATTCCCACTGTATTTATATCTCAGAGTTCAGAATATTAACTCTGTAAATTTTTAATTTTTCTCTTTTATTTCTGTTGTTTTTGATTACATGGAGCAAATTACTTAATAAGAGTTTAATTGCACTTAACAATGTCTTTATGAACCTATATAGCTTCATGCATATATTGTTTACATTACCATGTGCTGAAAGCTTGTCATTGCTGCTGCTTTACAATGGTTGTCATTGTGAAATAAATGTTAAACTCTGTGCTTTTTGACTTAAAGACTATAAAGGGACAATCAAGCTTAACCCTTCAAACATTCTTGCTTTTAATATTATTAAGATTAATAGAACTGAGGCCTGGATAATTAGAATATTACCAACATTTGGAAAATTTTCAACTATACTTGATTTTCTGTCCTAGATAATCCAAATTAAAAACAAAATTAAGTTTAAAAGAAAAGACCTATCCTTCATAAGTAGAAATCTGCCTGTCCCTGAAAACAGAATTTATTTCTGATGTACCTTTATCATTTCTTAGTGTCTAGCATAGTGCTAGTACATAGAGTTTATTTTCATAAATTCCTTTTGGGGAATTTCTCAGTATTTATATCTGAATTGCATGGGCCATGACTGCCTACCTGAATGAAAGAAAAGTGAGTAGGCCTATGTACTTCAATGTAAAGTTTGTTGTGAGGGGAAAAATGTTTAAAGTTAGATTCTGGCTGGTTGGTACAACTTTCTTAAGAATCCCCTGTAGAGTAAGGAGTTTCAGCAAAAAATGGATCACTGAGGAGGACTAGAGGCAAGGAGACCAGATGGAAGGCTCTTGCAAAGATGAGGATGTACAGCAATTTATGAGTTCCAGAATATAGGCCTGGCTCTATACTAAAATATTACTTTATACTTTATACTTTAAAATATTCCAGTAAGCTCTATCTCAATTTTGCAGAAAAACAGATGAACAAATAAACAAACAAACTAATAGACCCGGAGGCTTAGAGAGAGGATATGACTTGATCAAAGTCACACACCTTCTAAGTGCCAGAATGAGACTATAACATTGGTCCATTTGACTCTTCAGCCTGTGCTTTTCCTACCTCACTTGGCTCCCTCCTTTGTACTGTGTGTGAGTTTGCAGAGATGCACGGGAGAGATTTTGTGAGCTGATAGCTACAGCAGTTTGGAAAAACTATCTGGCTTTTTATTAGTTTTTATTATATTCACCAATTTTAGATACATTGTAGTGTCGTCTCTATAGACAGAAAGCTAGTATTTGACCCTAGAGTCAGGGTCACTATGAAAGCCTACGACTACAATGCTGAAGAAACAAAACAAAGTTTACTTTATTCAAAAGTTATAATAAGTTTGTACATTACAATATCAAAAGTGCGATTTCATGGCTGAATAAGAATAAAGTAAAAATATGAGTACTTTATCACTACCTACTGTTTTAGGAACACAAAATCTGTGTTCATAAAACTAAATTTATCTAGATGTTCTGTAATCACAGAGAGTACTTGGTAATATTAAAGTGATTCAAATAGGATGCTCACAGAGTTATCACCTTTGATACACAAATGGGTATTCTATTCTACCACTCCTGTTTAAAATCACATATAACATTTGGAATCAGAGACAAAAAAATAAGAGAGATAAAATAAAACCATATAAAGCCGAACTATGGTTTTCAAATAATAAAAACACTTTTCTATTAGTTTATGTCACTGGGCTATATTATAATTTTCAAAATTCTATTCTGATATTATTTTTACTTCTAAGAAACTTAAACCTAATTTTCCTAACGCATGGCAGCTACTAATAAAACTCTTGGAAAATCTATTAAAAGGCCTTCTCATTCAATAAAAGATCCTTCTTTAATTGGGGAAAATAAGAGCAGTAACTGCAGTAAGGGGTTATTTTATACACACACACAAATTTATACACACACACACACACACACACACAAACATGCAGTATATCATAAATGTGTAATACAATGTACATGACTTATTAACTTACAAGTGATAAAAAATTATATTAACAAAATCACATACTACAGAGTGAATATATATTCATGAATAGTATATATTTAGTATATAACAGTATATTGTATGGAATGCGTTTTATATAATGTATGTGTCATATAGAATGTAATGAATAAAATAGTACATTTATGGGAATAAAAACTGGTACAGCCACTCTGGAAAAAACAGTGTGGAGGTTCCTCAAAAAATTAAAAATAGAACTACCCTATGACCCAGCAATAGCACTGCTAGGAATTTACCTAAGGGATACAGGAGTGCTGAGGCATAGGGGCACTTGTACCCCAATGTTTATAGCAGCACTCTCAACAATAGCCAAATGATGGAAAGAGCCTAAATGTCCATCAACTGATGAATGGATAAAGAAACTGTCTTTTATATACACAACGGAATACTACTTGGCAATGAGAAAGAATGAAATATGGCCTTTGTAGCAACGTGGACGGAACTGGAGAGTGTTACGCTAAGTGAAATAAGTCATACAGAGAAAGACAGATACCATATGTTTTCACTCTTATGTGGATCCTGAGAAACTTAACAAAAGACCATAAGGGAGGGGAATGAAAAACAAAAGTTAAAGAGAGGGAAGGAGGCAAAACATATGAGACTCTTAAAAACTGAGAATAAACTGAGGGTTGATAGGGAGTAGGGGAGAGGGGAAAGTGGGTGCTGGGCATGGAGGAGGGCACCTGTTGGGATGAGCACTGACTGGGTGTTGTATGGAAACCAGTTTGACAATAAATTTCATATAAAAAAAAGAAAAAAGTATATATAATGTATTTCTGTTTTTGTGTTCATAAACAGATGAGATATATATTTTTCTATATAAATATCATTTGAAGATGATATGTTCTCTCTCACTTGAACTGACATCATATGAAGGATTCCTAATCACAATTCACTTTGAACTTTTTAGACTGCCCCTGCATTTCAAAAAGTAGTCTTGAATTCTAAATTATTGTGGCTATTAAATACCATATACACATTTACCCTTTCAAACAATCCACACACTGCTACTGATGAGATTGAAAAAGAACAAGGTATCTGAGCACCATTACCTGCTTCGTGATTTATGTAGGTAGTCCCACTAAATCCTCACATCAGTACTGTGAGAGACCTATCATTATAACCTTTACAAATTGGTTATAATTACTTGAATAATGACCTTTTCTAAAATCTTACCATGATTTGAACCCAAATGTGTTTACTTCAAATGTGATTCTCTTTGCATTGCACTATATTGCTATCCTAGCATGTTTTAAGTAACATTTACTTTTATATATGAAGAATAACTGGTAGTATACCTTTCCCCAAATAGGGATACATAATTATGTAGATAAGATGAAGTAAACCATTTTTGCAATACAGTCAAACAAAATTTTGAAGCCATACTCTATCTTCGACAAGCTTACTTATATACCCACGACAGTAATTAAGCTGAGGGCTGAACTATTTGTCCATGAAGAGTTTGCCTAATTTGTGAGTTACATATTTTATCTGTAGTTTGACAAAATCAATAGTAAGCTATGGATTCTTCCATTATTTTGAGTCATTATCATCCCATATTGTTATGAAAAAGAATCTCAGAGATTCATATTAAACCTAAACTTTCTAACCTTGTGTTTTCATCATTACATAAGATTGATATTGAAGGCAGTTTTGAAAACTATCCAACCTTGTAATAGAAGGTTATTTTAGGAAGGTACGGTGTATTAATCCCAGCATGGGTTATTGATGTTAACATCAGGGAATGGGAAAATTTAGGTAGGCATGACCTTAAGATAAAATGACCCTTCTGCTGCAAAGGGAATACCCTAGTGGAGCTCTTGGTTTAGGAATAATTACTGTGTGAGATGAATGACCTCGTTTTGTCCATACCATATACTCAGTTTCCATGCACTGTACTACCCTTTATCTAGAAAATCAGAATAGCAAATATCACAATTTAGAACCTGGCAATTATGTGAACATTTTCAATAAACTCTATAGAAATGACATTCACTGCTTCATACTTTTCATCTTGATAAAAATAAGGGGTTTTTAGAAACTTTTCTCCATTTCACTGTTTCCTTGTTGTTGTCTCAGTATTTTTCTGACCGCTAACTTTATATTCTAGCAATTTGATACAATAAACTGAAATATCCTAACAGCTTTTTTAACCCTAAATCTATGTATTTACATGGATTAATTAATAAATGTTCATTAAATATTTATAGGTTTCTTTTAGAAATTCAAAGGTAGAAGTTCTTTCAGTTTATAGTTGATTTATGAGATTGATTCTTTTGCTTTCTCTTGCTCCTTTAATTCTGAGATTTTAAGCTCAGTTCTCCCATCATTTTCTGTGTGCTTTCATTATTTTTGTGGAAAAGGATGAACGAACAATGAATGGAGGCAAGTAGTAGATAGGTTTGTAGAATCATTATCACACACTCTAGCATTATAAGATAAAGCTTAATTCTAAGAAGTTATCTTAGAAATCTTCTTTTTCTTCGTGTATTTTAGATTGTTTTAGAACAAAATTTGAATGCAAAGGAATTTTGACATCTTTTTAAAGAAACCTTTAAAAATGACATTGAAGGGCGCCTGGGTGCCTCAGTTGGTTAAGCGTCTGATGTCGGCTCAGGTCTGATCTTACTGTTCACGAGTTCGAGCCTCACGTGGGGCTTTGGGCTGACAGCTCAGAGCCCGGAGCCTGTTTCTGATTCTATGTCCCCCGTCTCTCTGACCCTCTCCCACTTGCACTGTCTCTGTCTCTTTGGAAAATAAATAAACATTAAACAAATAAAAATCACTTTGGAAGAGGCCAGAAAACCCGAAGAAGTCAAAATTTTTAATTTTACTCGAGAAGTTTTTTAAGTTATATTGAGAAATAATTGAAATACATCACTGTATAAATTTAACGTATATAGCATGATGGTTTGATTTCCATACATTGTAAAATGATTACCATAGTTGGTTTAGTTAGCATCCATCATCTCATATCGATAAAATACAAAGTACACAGAAAATGAGAGCATAAGAAGATCCTGAATTCATCTCCACTAGACACACTGAATGTACAGTTACATATGCAAAATTCCCTCTGAAAAAGGCCTGAAAACAAGCCGAACAGCTGCTTCACAACAAATGATAACAGGGTCACATCAAGACAGAAGATGCAGAGAAAGGGTCTTATCACAAACCATACCCCTGGCATAGTGACACACACTCAGGAGGGATCTCACAAATCTGGAGCTTCTCCCTGAGGAGAAAGGGTACCATGTCCTATATCAGGCACCTCAACTTTTAGGACCTGCACTAAAGAGATGAGCCCCCCAAAATGTCTGGCTTTGAAAACCGGATTTATGTACAGGAGACCCAAAGGGCTGTATGAAACTGAGATACCGTTCTTAAAAAGTGTGCATGAAGATTCACTTGCCCTGGGGCCCAGCACAGAAGGAGCAATTTGAAAAGTGCTTAGACTTTTAAAAATTATTTTCTCTATTTTGTATTGTTAAGAATGCCATTCGTTAATAGCATTTTTTACAAGCTATTATTGAAGTATAGTTGACATACAATGTCATGTTAGTTTCAGGTTGTACAACATTGTGTTTTGAAATTTTGTACATTACTCTGTGCTCACCATGATAAGTATGGTCACCATCCGTCACAATATGATGTTATTAGGATATTGTGTATATTCCCTATGCTGTACTTTTCATCTCTCTGACTTATTTTATAAATGAATGTAATCTGACTCCCCTTGACCTGTTTTGTCCACTCCTTCCCACCTCTTCTCCAGCAACCACCAGTTTGTTCTTTGTATTTATAAGTCTGTTTCTGTTTTGCTAGTTTTGTTTTTTACATTCTGTATATAAGTGAAATCATATGGTATTTGTCATTCTCTGAATTATTTCATTTAGCACAGTATTCTGTGGGTCCATTCATGTTATAGTGGCAAGATATTATTCTTTTCTATGGATGAGTAATATCCCATTGTGTAGTTGTATTATATATGTCACTTCTTTATCCATTTATCGATCAATAACTTGGCTACTATAAATAATGTTGCAATAAGGGATAAATATATCTTTTTGAATTTTTATTTTCTTTGGTTAAATAGCCAGCAGTAGAATTACTGGGTCATATGGTATTTATGTTTTCAATTTTTTGACAAATCTCCATACTGTTTCCTCACAATGCACCAGTTTAAATTCCCGCTTACACTGCATGCAGGTTCCCTTCCCTCCACATCTTCACCCACCCTTGTTGTTTCTTGTCTTTTTGATACTAGTCATTCCAACAGGTATGAGGTGATACCTCCTTTTGGTTTGGATTACTCTGTTAATTCATGATGTTGAACATATTTTCATGTGTCTCTTGGCCATGTGCATGTTTTCTGTGGACAAATATCTTTTCAGGTCTTTTATTTTTTAATCGATTCTTTGTTTTTCCAGTGTTGAATTGTATAGGTTTCTTCTGTTTTATTGACTTACATTTTCCATTGTAGTTTTATTTTTATGCTTTATTTTTCAAGTTTTATTTAAATTCTATTTATTTATACTATAATACTAGTATTGGGTATAAAATGTAGTGATTCATCACTTACAGATAATACCCAATGCTCATCACCACACGTGCTGTTCTTAATACCCATCACCATTTTATTCCATCTCCCCACCCACCTCCCCTCCAGTAACCCTCAGTTTTTTCTTTACAGTTAAGTGTCTTTTTTCTGGTTTGCCCCTGCTTTTCCTTTTTTACCCTACGTTCATCTCTTGTTTCTTCAATTCTACATTAGTGAAATCCTATGGTATTTGTCTTTCTCCGACTTATTTTGCTTAGCATAATACTCTCTAGCTCCATCTATGTCATTGCAAATGGCAAGATTTCATTCTTCTTGATGGCTGAGTAATATTCCATTGTATGTATATGTATGCATGTATGTGTTTATACAGACACACATACAAACCACTTGTCTGTCCATCGGTGGACATCTGGGCTCTTTCTGTGATTTGGTTATTGTTGATAATGCTGCTATAAACATTAGGGTGCATGTATCCCTTCAAATCAGTATTTTTGTATCCTTTGGGTAAATACTTCGTAGTGCAGTTGCTGGATCTTAGGGTAGTTGTATTTTTAACACTTTGAGGAACCTCCATACTGTCTTCTAGAGTGGCTACACCAGTTTGCAATCCCACCGAAAGTTTAAGAGGTTTCCCCTTTCTCTGCATCATTGCAATATCTGTTGTTTCCTGTGTTGCTCATTTTAACCATTCTGACAGTTGTGAGGTGATATCTCATTGTAGTTTTGATTTTCATCTCCCTGATGATGAGTGATGTTGAGCATCTTTTCAGGTGTCTGTTGGCCATCTGGATGTCTTCTTTGGAAAAGTGTCTATGTGTGTCTTCTGCCTATTTTTTAAATGGATTATTTGTTTTTTGGGTGTTGAGTTTGGTAAGTTCTTTATAGTTTAGGATACTAACCCTTTATCAGGTATGTCATTTGCAAATATCTTCTCCCATTCCATAGGCTGCCTTTTAGTTTTGTTTATGGTTTCCTTCACTGTGTAGAATCTTTTTATCTTAATGAAGTCCCAAGCCTTGTTTTGCATTTGTTTCCCTTGCCACTGGCGATTTGTCTAGTAAGAAGTTGCTGTAGCTGAGGTCAAAGAGATTGCTTCCTGTTTTCTCCTCTAGGATTTTGATGTTTCCTGTCTAACATTTAGGTCTTTCATCCATTTTGAATTTATTTTTGTGTTTGTTTTAAGAAAGTGGTCCAGTTTCATTCTTCTGCATGTTGCTGTCTAGTTTTCCCAACACCATTTATTGAAGAGACTGTTTTTTCCACTGGGTACTTTTTCCTGCTTTGTCAAAGGTTAGTTGCCCATATAGTTGTGGGTCTATTTCCGGGTTTTTGTATTGTTCTATTGATCTATGTGTCTGTTTTTGTGCCAGTACCATGCTGTCTTCATCGCTATATCATTGTCATATAATTTGAAGACCAGAGTTATGATGCTTCCAGGTTTGCTTTTCTTTTTCAAGATCGTTTTTGTTATGCAGGGTCTTTGGAGTTCCATACAAATTTTAGGATTGTTTGTTCTAACTCGGTGAAAAATGCTGGTAGTCTTTTGATAGGGATTGCATTAATGTGTCGATTGCTTTCGGTAGTATAAACATTTTAACAAAATTTCTTCTTGTAATCCATAAGCATGGATGTTTGTCTATTTGTGTTGCCTTTTATTTCTTTTATCAGTGTTTTCTAATTTTCAGAGTACAGATGGTTTACCTCTTTGGTTAGGTTTATTCCTCGGTATCTTACGGTTTTTGCTACATTTGAAAATGGGATCGATTCCTTGATTTCCCTTTCTTTTTCATTATTGGTGTTTAGAAACAACAGATTTCTGTGCATTGATTTTATATCCTGTGACTACTGAATTCATGTATAAGTTATAGCAATTTTTTGGTGCAGTGTTTTGGATTTTCTATTTAGAATATTATGCCATCTGTGAAAAGCAGAAGTTTGAATTCTTCCTTGCCAATTTGTATGCTTTTTCTTTCTGTTGTCTGCTGAGGCTAGGACTTTGACAACTATGTTAAGTAACAGTGGTGAGAGTGGACACACCTGTGTTGTTCTCCTGACTATTAAGGAAAAGCTCTGTTCCCACCATTTAGGATGATATAAGCTGTGCGATATGGCCTTTATTATGTTATGTACCCCTATACTTTTCGAGGGTTTTTATTATATATGGATATTGTACTTGGTCAAATGCTTTTTCTCCATGTACTGAATCATATGGTTCTTATCCTTTATCTTATTAAGGTGGTGTATCAAGTTGGCGAATACTGAACCACCTTTGCAGCCTAGGAATAAGTACCACTTGAACATCATTAATGATTGTTTTAATGTGTTATTGGATTCAATTTGCTCATATTTTGTTGAGAATTTTTTGCATCCATGTTCATCAGAGATAGTGCCCTTAGTTCTCTTTTTTAGTGGAGTGTTTGGTTTTGGAATCAGGGTAATACTGGCCTCAAAGAATGATTTTGGAAGTTTTCCTTACATTTGTATTTCTTGGAATAGTTTGAGAAGAATAAGTATTAACTCTTATTTAGTTATTTTTTGAAACTTAAAAAAATTTTTTAATGTTTATTTTTGAGATACAGATACATAGCATGAGCGGGGTATGGGCAGAGAGAGAGGGAAACCGAGAATCCGAAGCAGGCTCCAGGTTCTGAGCTGTCAGCAGAGACTGACACAGGGATTGAACCCAAGGACTCCAGGAGCATGACCTGAGCTGAAGTCAGATGCTTAACTGACTGAACCACCTACGTGCCCTGAAACATTTTTTTTTTAAAGTTTATTTTGAGAGTGAGAGAGAGCATGAGCATGTGTGCGTGTACATGATAGAGGCAGAGAGAGAATTCCAAGCAGGCTCCGTGATGTCAGCCCAGAGCCCATTGTGGGGCTGGAACCCACGAACTGCGAGATTATGGTCTGAGACAAAATCAGGAGTCGGAGGCTTAGTCAACTGAGCCACCCAGGTACCCCTTAGCTCTTGTTAAATGTTTTCTAGAATTCCCGTGAGGACTTCTGGCCCTGGACTTTGGTTTATTGGGAGCTTTTTTTTATCACGGATTCAATTTCTTTCCTGGTTTTCTGTTCAAGTTTTCTCTTTCTTCCTGTTTCAGTTTTGGTAGTTTATATATTTCTAGGAATTCATCCATTTCTTCCAGATTGTCCAATTTGTGGGCATACAATTTTCCATCATATTCTCATATAATTGTTTGTCTTTCTGTGGTGTTAGTTGTGATTTCTCCTCTCTCATTTGTAATTTAGTAATTTAACTTTGTTTTATTTTTTATTTTATTTCTTATTCCCCATGTACCTTAGGAATTCCTCAGGTTGCACAGTCTGCTCTGGTGGTTGTTTGCCTGCCTTCTCTCCAGGAGTAGGCAGCACCCTCAGGGCTCTATCCTGGCCAAGCCTGCTGACATTTAAAACTCCAGTTCTGGGGTTTCTGGGCAGCTTACTTGGTTGAGTGTCTGACTCTTGATTTCAGCTCAGGTCATGATCCCACGGTCTTGTGTTTGTGCTGAGCATGGAGCCTGTTTAAGATTCTCTCTCTCTCTGCCCTGCTCACATGCTCAGTCTCTCTCTAAAGAAACAAAACTCCAGTCCTTGAGCCCTGCTGGTTGCAAAATCTCACAAAAATCAGTCCCTCTGGTTTCCTAAGCCACTGGCTTTGGGGAAGTGTGCTCCTATCTGTCTCACCTTTCTCCCTTCCCTCTGCAGCACCCATGATCCCTCTCTCCCCTGAAACACGTCTCTGCACTTTCTATCTTCCTTGATATGGCCTGTCTTTCCCTCTAGTTGTGCAGTTTGGTCTTTCAGTCCTTGGGTCGATTTTTTGGTGATTTAGAATGATTTGATAGTTATCATGTTGTGTTTGAAGGACAAGACAAGCCTAGGGTCTTCCTAATATGCCACCATCATAGCTCCTCAAAGACTCTAATTATTGTAGTTTTAATTAATGTTATAATTTTTGTCTTTTATCCTTCATACTTGGAAGTTGTTGATCTACTACCTTTACTATTTACCTTTTATAGTGAGATTTTTACTTTTGTATGTTTTCTTCATATTAATAAGTGTCTTTTCTTTTTGTTTCAGTAAAGTCCCTGTAATACTTCTTGTAAAGCTTGTTTGGTGGTGATGAGCTCTTTTAGCTTTTGATTATCTGGAAAATGCTTAACCTATTTTACATTTCTGAATGATAATCTTGCCTGGTAGAGAATGACTGGTTATAGGTTTTTACTTCCAGATCTTGCGATGTGTCATGCCACTCCCTGTTTGCATTTATGGTTTCTGCCAAACAATCTCACATCCTTGTGGGGTTTACCTTGTACATACTACATTGCTTTTCTCTTGATGCTTTTAATAATTATAATGTGTCTTGGTATGTTTCTCTTTGGGTTCTCCTTATTTGGAACTCTCTGGGCTTTTTGGACTTTAATATCTATTTCCTTTCCCAGATTAGGGAATTTTTCATGTATTATTCCTTCAAATAATTTTTCTGGCCCTTTTTCTTTCTCTTTTCCTTCTCAGATGCCTATAATGTGGATGTTACATTCCTTGATGTTGTCCCAGAGGTACCCTGAGCTATCCTCACTTCTTATAATTCTTTTTTCCTTTTGCTGCTCTGTCTGGATGTTTTCCATTGCTTTGTATTGCAAGCTTACTGATTCATGCTTCTTTTTTTTTTTATACATTGTGCTACTGAACCACTCTAGTATATTTTTCAGTGCAGTGATAACATCTACTTAGTGCTTTGTATTTTCTGTATCTTTTCTTAAAATTATTTCTCACTGTATTCATCCAATCTTCTATGATCAGTGAGCCTCCTTATGACCATTACTTTGAAATCTTTATCAGGTAGGTTGCTTATCTCCATTTTATCAAGATAGTTTTCTTTGTATTTGCTTGTTGTTGGCTTTAAAATATATTCCTCTATGTCCTCATTTTGTCTCTCTGTGCCTATCCATATATAGTAGGTAAAACAGCTACCTCCCTGAATCTTGAAGGAATGATCTTGATTAGGAACTGTTCCCATGTCACCCAGAATTAGTCTCTCCTGGACACCAAGGCCAGGTTCTTTGTGGGTATCCCTTCTGTATGCTGCATTTGCTCACTTGCTTTAATTGGACCATAGATGCTCCTGAGGTTATCAAGGTGTGGGTACTCACCTGGTTGTATCTGCCACTGTGTGGGCAAAGTGGATTTTGAGATGCTTCCCTGTTCCAGTTGTGGTTCATTCTCTGGGATGGATGTGTCTCAGAGCACTTGCTGGGCCTAGTTTGGACTTGAGTGCTACCCAGCATAATGGGGTGTAGGGTGCTTGCTCAGCCTGATTACAGTGTAGGGTGGCCACAGCCTCTGGTGCTAGCAGGCTTGAGAGAGGACATCAAAAATAACATCCATCAACACATCTATTCATAGACAGTCACTGCAGGTTCCTGTCTCTCTGGCAGCCATTTTAAAATTAGTAAGTGGGTCTCAGTCACTTATGGTCTAAGCCCTTTTCAATCTGTTGCTTTTGTGATTGATCTCAGGGCCAGTGGCTTTGCATGTGAGCCCCTTAAAAAGAGTAGGATTTTAGTTCCCTATTGTTCTGTGATTCTTCTGTCTTAATCTTCATGTGATCAAGAATACCAGATGTTTTGGGGGCTCCTATTTCTAGTGCTGGCCCTCAACGTCTTGGTGCCTGATGTGCAGCATAATCCCTTCACTCCTTTAAGAAGAGTTTCATGTTTTGGGGATCCCTCCCAATTGTGAACTCACCATGCCTGGGTGGTGTCTCATTATCCATAACTGTCTCCTTTTTAGTTATAATAATGTTTGTCCCATCTCTTCTGATAATCCATCTTGTTAGATGTCTGTTGATTTTATTTTTTATTTGAAGAACTAACATCAAGTTTTAAAAAATAATTTCTGATTTTTACTTTCATTTAATTTTTCTATTATAATTCCTTCTATTTTTGAAGATATTCTGTTCATTTTCTACCTTCTCAACTTGGTCACTTATTAATTTCAAGCCTTTTTTTTATTTACACTTTTTTGAAAAAAAAATTAATGTTTATTTATTTTTGAGAGACAGAGTGTAAGCAAGGGAGGGGCAGAGAGAGAGGGAGACAGAGAATCTGAAGTAGGCTCCAGGCTCTGAGCTGTCAGCACAGAGCCTGACACAAGGCTTGAACTCACAAACCACCAGATTATGACCTGAGCAGAAGTTGGGCGCTTAATCCACTGAGCCATCCAGGTGCTCCAAGCCTGTTTTCTGAGTCTCAAAGTCTTTACATTTTCTTCAGTACAGTACTTTTCATGACCTTATATGCTTTTGTTAATGTGGTATTTTCATTGACACCTCTGTTATTTAAAATTTACATTATGATTTTGATTATTTAAAATTGTCTTCCTAGATTTCCAAAGTTCAGTGATTTTATGTCCTTTTGTTATCGGCTTCCAAATTATACCGAGGTTGCAATGCAGAGAATATGATGTGTAATCTTTTAACTTTGCTGAGCCTTGTTTCTGACACAGTAAGTCACCAGCTTAGGACTCTTCATTGTGTTTTTTAAAAAGGTGTACTTTCATGGGGTGCATGGGTAGTTCCGTTGGTTAAGCGTCTGACTCTCGATTTCACCTCAGGTCATGATCTTGCGGTTGTGAGACTGAGCCCAGCATTGGTTGCATGTTGTGTGTGGAGCTGGTTTGGGATTCTCTCTCTCCCTTTCTCTGCCCCTCCCCCCTGCATGTGTGTGCTCACTCACTCTCTCTCTCTCTCAAAATAAATAAATAAACATTTAAAAAATAAAAATAAAAGATGTACTTTACCTTGTTGTTGGATGGTGAATTCTGTGTTTGCTCAGTTGATCAAATTTGTTAGCACTTTTCCAGGTGTTTCATATTACTGCTTTTTTTGTGCACTTGTATTAAAAAGAATAAAGTTAAAATCTATGTTCCCATTGACAACAGCATCAGATAGAAAAAAACACTTTGGAAAACTTTAACCAGGAAAGTGAAAACTATGGAACACTGAAGAAAATACAGAAGACACAAATAAATGGAAATATATCCTGTGTTCATGGACTGAAATCATTGTTAAAATGTTCACACTAACCAAAGTAATGTGCAGATTTAATGTAACCCCTATCAAAATTCCAATGGACTTTTTCACAGAAATTTGTATAGAACCACAAAAGATCCAAAATAGCCATATAAATCTTGAGAAAGAATAACAAAGTGGGAGGCATTACAGTACCTGTTTTAACATGACATTACTTCACTAAATCGTTCTGGGAAAACTGGATATTCAGATGCAAAAGAATGAGATTGGATCCCTATTTTAGCCACCCACAACGATTAACTCAAAATGCATTAATGGCATAAATGTAAGACCTAAAACCATAAAACTTCTGGAAGAAAGCATAGAGAAGAAGCTTCCTGACGCTGGTTTTGACAATATATTTTGGATATGACACCAAAAGGACATGCAACAAAAGCAAAAATCAACAAATGAGACTCTGTCAATCTAAAAAGTTGGTGCACAGCAAAGGACACAACAAACAAAATGAAAAGATAACTTACGGAATCAGACAAAATGTGTTGAAACCATATAGCTGATGGGTGGCTAAAATGAAAATATATGAAAAAGTGCTCAACATCACTAATCATCAAGGAAATGCAGTCAAAATCACACTGACAAATCATACCTGTTAGAATAGCTATTATCAAAAAGTCAAAATATAACAAGTGTTGGCAAGGTTGTGGAGAAAAGCGAATCCTTGCACTCTATTAATTGGCATGGAAATTAGTAGAACCATTATAGAAAATGATACGGAGATTCCTCAAAAAACTAAAGGTAGAACTACCATATGATAACAATACCAATTTGCAATAAACATCCGAAGGAAATGAAACCAGTATCTCTCAGAGATAGCTCCATTCCCATGCAGCATTATTCACAATAGCCAAGATGTGGAACCTAAGTGAAAGGATAAAGAAAATGTGGTGTTTGTACTATATAATACTATTCAGGTGAAAAAATAAAAAGAGAAATTCTGCCATTCGTGACAACAGAGATGAACTTAGGGCATTTTTCTAAGTGAAATAAGCCAGTCACAGAAATATGGATACTGCTTCACTCCACTTATATGTGCAATCTCAAAAGGTGAAATCATAGAAACAAAAAGTACATTGGTAGTTGCCAGGAGCTGGGGTGGGGGAAATGGGGAGCTATTGGTCAAAGGGTACAAACTTTCTTTGTAATAGGAACAGGTTCTGGATGTCTAATGTACAGCATGGTGTGCCTATAGTTAATGCATCATGTGCTTGAAATTTGAAGGAAAGCAGGGAAATTATGCAAAATCTTTAGTTAAGAGCCTGCATAATAGTAAATGCCTCATAAATTTCAAATATTATTAAAGAGTTATAATTATTGTCATTATACTCATTTCCTCAAATTCTGGTCTTTTCTGTCAGTATCTTATTTACCCACTTTCATATGTTAGCACAGGTATTCAAGGAAGATTTTAAAAGTTCTCATTTGAGAATTGCTTTAAATCAAATGAACTCAAATAGAAAAATGATGAAATTATGTTTTGCAGAAGTATTTGACATGGGAAAATGGTGACTATGCATTTTGTCTCTAAAGAATTAATATTTCACAATATATGGTGTAAAAAAATGGAAATCAATGCACTGATATTCACTGACTTTATTTCTGAGGAATATAACAAGTGATTCTTAAACTATTTCCCATCACAATCCAAAAATGTTTCTTTTACTGTATATTACTTGTGTACCTAAAAATTAGTTTTAAAATAATTTGAATATTCTACAATAATACATTATTGGGGCACCTGGGTGGCCCAGTCAGTTAAGCATCCAACTCTTGATCTCTGCTCAGGGCATGATCTCACAGTTCCTGAGTTCGAGCTCCACATCAGGCTCTGTACTGATGGTGTGGAGCCTGCTTGGGATTCTGCCTTTACTTCTCTCTGCCCCTCCTCCTGCCTGTGCACGCTCTTAAAAAAATGAACTTAAAAAGGGATTCTGTCCTTACTTCTCTCTGCCCCTCCTCCTGCTTGTGCATGCTCTCAAAAAAATGAACTTAAAAAAAATAATACATTATAAAATTATTTGCAGGAGCTTGCATAAATCTGGAGTTTGTCAAATATATCATGTTTTGATCACAATTTCTTTAAGATTTTTTAATTTCTAATTTTTAGACATCACTGTCTCACCTAAGAAAATTTCCATCTGAAATAAAAGTATTAAGCATGTCATCGCCACATGCTGTAAAAAAAAAATGTTAATTGAAACTATGGAAGTTAAACACTAATTATATTACCTACCTACAATTTATTTGGGGAGGAGGAGTGCAGTGTTCTAAAGCTTTTGGGATGATTTTTAATAGAAAAAGATGAGAAACAACCTAAATATCCCTCATTTTCAGAAGGGATAAAATGTATATTTGTACAAAGTGGTAATTAAAAGAATATATATATGTATATACACACACATACATATATACACACATGTGTTAGCAAAAATATGTTAGGATAAAGGTGAAAGGTGAATTTCTCATCAGTTGTGTCATGTCTTTAGGAATACATTTTAGGTGCATACATAAGTAGAATTTTTATCTTTTTCATGAGTTATAACTATTAGTATCAATGTGGTTAGCCACTCTATCTTTTTTTATAGTAATGTAGATGGGTCAGCTTTTTGTTAGGAAGCCATATCTGCCAAATACTAAATTTTTCTTTACATATTTGCTTTTCCATTGTATATACATACCATATCTTCTTTATCCATTCATCCATCGATGGACATTTGGGTTCTTTCCATACTTTGGCTATTGTTGATAGTGCGGCTATAAACATGGGGGTGCATGTGTCCCTTTGAAACAGCACACCTGTATCCCTTGACATCACTCATATGAGGGCTTAAGAGACAAAACAGATGAACATAGGGAAGGGAAACAAAAGTAATATAAGAACAAGGAGGGAGACAAAACATAAGAGACTCATAAATATGGAGAACAAACAGGAGGTTACTGGAGAGGATGTGGGGGGGGGATGGGCTAAATGGGTAAGGGGCACTAAGGAATCTACTCCTGGAATCAATGTACTTTATGCTAACTAATTTGGATGTAAATTAAAAAACAATAAAAGTTAAAAAAATTAAAAGTTATCTAAAAGTATTTAAAGAAATATCGGTAAAATATTTCCTGTGTTCCTCTTACAAAGAAAGCTAAATGGTAACTGACTTTTAAAACATTACATATCTCTGCCTGTGAACAAATTGCCAGAGAATTAAACCAGAGTGGCTACGGGAAACCATGAGGCAATGAAGATCTCAAAGGTGAAACAGTACAAAAGCAAGAGAAGTCTTGGGAGAAAATGTCATACTTGAATAAGATTGGTTGATGGGGATAAATGAGAAGAAAAAAAAATATTTGCTTTTCCTTCTTGTTAACAGCATATACATGGATTTTTAAAGCCAGTCAGTTAATCTATTTTAACTTGTCCATTTTCACTTGTGATATATTTGGTTATATTTCTACCATATCCCTATGTCTTATTATTCTACATTTCTTTTAAACATACATGACTTTTGCCCTCAGAAGATTCCTGCTCCAACTTAGGAAGATGATTTTTAAAATAAATATTTATATATAAACATTAAAATAATCATATAACAACCAACATATTATTGTAATATTGCTCCTTTAATCCATATATTTCATTAACAAAGGAATATACCCAGAGCCAATGCAATAAGGGTGTTGAGGGGAAAGTGTCAGTCATCCTATGCTTGGTGTCTAGTGAACAAGGATTCGTTTAGGGTATAGGTTTTAATTTGACTCTTACACACTGTTGTAGAAGTGGGAGTCCAGCTATATTTGCCGTGTTTCTTTCCTTAGATTTTCAATGTTTCAAAAAACATTTGTTTCATTGAATCGCATGTGCCCAATAATGACCCCAACTCTATTGTCACTCTTCAAAGGAATTTGGGAATGAAGTCATCAAGATGGTAACAGGTTGTACCTGACTTCACTCCTTCTTACAAGAAACCAAACAACTATTCATGAACAAAACACTAATGAGCAAATCCTAGAATAGAGGGGTGAGGCTGAAGCACCATGGAGACCAAGACAGAATGCATCAGAAGGGTATGAGAAGCAGCTTCCCAGTGACTTCACTGTCCCTCCCCAGTCCAGTGTAGCACCATGCAGACAGGTATCCCTTGAGCTTCTAGTTCCTTTAGTGGGAAAGAGAAACCACAGGGACAATCCGCAGCCCCCTCTCAGCACTGTGGGTCACTTTGTGGGAGCCTCACTATGGTCTTATTCCATAAGGTCTTATCTGTGGGGCTCAACCACTGGCAAGCAGAACATGACAGAGAAGTGGGTCAGGGGTTGTGACAACCAACACTCGAATCTTGGCTGACTGAGTTCATACCTGCAGGGCCCAAGTAGTAATCCCACGCATTGGCTTTGTTCATCTGTGGAACCAAGTCCACGGTACACTCTAACCAGGGAATTCATTGGGATCTGCCTGATTCCAATTTTCAAATGAATAGCTGTGCCAACCTTAGAGCCTGGTGTGCCCATGCCCAAGCAAGGAGGTGAGTCACAACCCCACCCACGGGGGGAGAGTGTCTCCAGGCCCCTATAGCCAATAGAATTGATAACAGCACCTAGAAGCTGTGTATCCCAGCAATTCTTGAGCTGAGACACAGGTGAGTAGAGCTGATTACCCTTGGATCAAAGCCACTGCTTTTCACTGAGGATTCCCCTGCTATGCCCAGCCAGGGAGATTATCTTCTAGCCTAAGCAAAGGAAATGAAACATAGCCCTGTCTGTTGTGAAGAGGGTTCCCCGGTCCCATTTGAACAAAGGGCTGGTGAGAAAACCTGGAAGCTACATTAAACCAGCAATGCTCCAGCCAAGAGAAGAGGAGGGAGAGCTGATAGTCTGCAGAGCATAGCCAGGGGCCCTTTTTGGCAGGGAAGGTGGGGTGCAGATCAGCTCAACTTAACAGAATAAAGTGCTTTATAGGCTTTAGAGCTGCTTCTCCTGAGGTGTCCTGGCAAGTAAACTAATTAATAGCCCCACTCATTGCTGAGTACAGCCTTTAGCCTGCTCTTCCAGGGAACCTAACCAGAGCATACAAGAAATCCAATAGCCCTGCTTACAGTGACTCTTGAAAAGAAAGTGCAACTGACAGTTTTACCTGTCTATAGTGCAAACCAGTGGCCTCACCTGACAGGGAATTCAGTTCACACTGTTGTCTGATTTAAGTCCCCAGACAATGAGATGAACAGACTCTGGGTCCTGTCCTGCTGCCTTCCCCAGGCAGGGAAACTAAGTCACTGCACTACTAATGAATAGAGCACCCAGACCCAAGCCTCTACTAAGTCTAACCACAAAATCCAGGCAACGGCACAACCTATTCTACATCCTGCTGGGGAAGGGAGTCAAGCCAGCAGTCCTATCCGAGTGTTCTCAGCCTATAGCACACCCTCCCATTCCCAACTGCAGAGCTCAAAAAGTTACCTCACCCAAAACCAGAACATAATAGCAGGCCCTACTTGCCCAATATTATTAGTAAACACATCCAGAAACCCAACTGAAGTAACTGGTGAAGATCTCTCTTTGCCTAAGCAAACCTGTAAAGTCTGGAATATGAGCCCACTTCTACAAATGCACAGATATCAACACGAGGAATCAAGGATCACAAAAAATCAGATAAATATAGCACCACTAAGGAAAGTAATAAAGTTCTAAAAACTGAACATAAATACATATGAGCTATCAAAAATTTATTCTCAAAGAAGTTTAGTAAACTATGAAAACATACAACTAAACATTATCAATAAAAAATGAGAAATACAACTAAACAACATTATCCATAAACAAAATGAGAAATTTGACAAAACAGAAACCATGAAGAAAATACAACAAATCCTGGAATTGGAAAATACAGTAAGTGAAAAATTCAAGAAAATTTCAAAATCACATTTGACCATGCACCAAGAAGAAGCAGAGACCTGGAGAATACAACATCAGAAATTACACGAAGGTTCAAAAAGAAAAAAAGAATGAAAACCAGTGAAGAAAGACTTTGAGCATTCTGGGACACAGTGAAAAGAAATAATATTCGTATTATGGGAATTCTGTCTCAAATATTCCCATTTGAGCATTCTGGGACACAGTGAAAAGGAATAATATTCGTATTATGGGAATTCTGTCAGACAGGGATAGAAAGTATATTTAACACAGTAATGGCTGAGATTTCCTGAATCTTGGGAGAGAAATGGACATCCATATCCATTAAGCCTAAAGGAACCAAAAAAGATAAAAATAGGTCTATATGAGACATGTTATAATTAAATTGTCAAACATCAAAGACAATATTAAAAGCATCAAAAGAAAAGTGAAAATTTACATACAAATAAACCCTCATATGACTATCAGATTTCTCAACAGAAAATTTTCAGGCCAGGAAAGAATGGGATTACACTTTCAAAATATTGAAAGAAAAGACTGTCCACCAAGAATTCTATACCAGGCAAAGCTGTCCTTCAGAAATGAAGGACAGATACAGACTTTCTCAAAGAAAAGCTAAGGGAGTTCATTACCACCACATCTGCCTTAGAAGAAATGCTAAAAGGAGTTTTTCTGAGTAGAAACAAAAGGACACTAACTAACCTCAGGTAGACAGACAGGTAGTGTAAAACTAACTGGTAATTATAAATGTAAATCAAAGTTAGATTCTGTAATTTGGTAATAGTGGTGCATAATTTACAACTTTAAAAGTTAAAAAATGAACATAGTAAAAATAATAACTACAATAAACTGTTATTAAATGTAAAATATGTAAATTATAATCTAATATGTTAGCAGGAAGTAAAAGTGTAAAATTTAGGAATTCTATTGAAATTAAGTTGGTATTGGCTTAAAATAGGGTGTTATAACTTTAAGATATAGGTAATTCTGAAAAGAAAAACTTGTAGCCATTACACAAAAGAACATGAAGTAGAGGGCAATGCATACTGATATTAGAACACAAAAAAAGCAGGATAAGAAACGATTAACTATTAGTATTTACTTGAAATATAAACAGATTAAATTTTCTGTTCAAAAGACCTACAAAGGCTGACTGGTAAAGCATAAGACTCAACGATATGTTGCCCACAAGAGAGTCACTATGGCCTTAAAGACACACATAGACTGTGAGTCAAGAGATGGAAAAAGACATCTCAAATTGTACCCCCCCCCCACCAAAAAAAGCAGAGGTAGCTATACTTTAATTAGGCAAAATAGAGTGTAAACATAGTAAAAAGAGACAAGAACTTCATTATAAAATAATAAAGGGATCAATCCAAGAAAATAAAACAATTATAAATATATATGAGTCCAACACAGAGCACTTAAATATATAAAGCAAAAAAATAAATACAAGAATTAAAAGAACTAAATGGCAATACAATCATAGTGGGGGTTTAGTACCTCACTTTCAACAATGGATAGATCATCCAGACAGTAAGTCAACAGTGGGTTTGAATAAAACTATAGACCAAATGGACCTAAAACACATATACAGAACATTCTATCCAGTAACAGCAGAATGTACATTCTTCTCAAGAGCACATGGAACTTTTTTATTTTTATTTTTTGTATGGAACATATGTTAGGCCACAAAGCAAGTCTTAACAAATTCAAGAAGATTGAAATCACACCAAATACCATCTGTGACCACACTGTCATGAAAGCAGAAATCAGTAACGAGAAAAAACTGAAAAATTCATGAACCCATGGAAATTAAGCAACTCCTGAACAACCATTGGATCAAAGAAGAAATCAAAAGGGAAATAAAAAATGTTCTTGAAACAAACAGAAGTGTAAACACAGTATATACCAGAACTTAAGGCAAAAAGCAAAAAGCAATTTTTGTTTGTTTGTTTATTTATTTTTGAGACAGAGGCAGAGAGAGAGGGAGACACAAAATCCTAAGCAGGCTCCAGGCCCTGAGGTGTTAGCACAGAGCCCAATGCAGAGCATGAACTCACCAGCTGTGAGATCAAGACCTGAGCTCAAGTTAGATACTCAATCGACTGAGCCACCCAGGAACCCCACAAAGAGTAATTCTAAGATGCAAATTCATGGTCATGAACAGTTACAAATAAACAATCTAACTCTATGCCTTAATGAACTACAAAAAGAACAAATTGAGCCCCAAGACAGCAGGACCAAAGAAATAACAAAGATTATAGTATAAATAAATGAGATAGCAGTAAAACAACAGGAAAGATTAACCAAGACTTGGTTCTTTGAAAAGATAAACAAAATTGAAAAATCCTTAGCTAGAGTAACCAGGGAAAAAAGAAAACCCAAATCAACAAAAGTATAAATGTAAAAGGAGACACTACAACTGATAACACAGAAATATAAGGGATCATAAGAGGCTACTATGAACAATCATATGCCAAAAACTGGAAGGGCTAGAAGAAATGGAAAGATTCTGAGAAACATACAACCTACCAAGACTGAAACAGGAGGAAATAGAAAATATTAAGAGACTAATTAGTGTAAGGAAACTATCAGTAATCAAAAATTTCCCAAAGAAGAAAAGCCCAGGTCAAGATGGTTTCACTGGTGAGTTTTACCAATCATTTAAAGAAGTATGAACAGCAATGTTTTTTAGACTCTTCCAAAAAATTGAAGATGGAACACTCCCAAATTCATTTTACTAGGCAGGTATCCTGATAACAAAGTGAGACAAGGATATTACCAGAGAAGAAACATACACGCAAATATCCATGCTGAATAGAGATGTAAAATTCTCAAAAACAAAAAAACAAAAAAACACTAGCAAGTCAAATTCAGCAACACTTTAAAATATTTTTCACCAGGATCAGGAGGGACTTCTATTTGGGATGCAGTGAAAGTTCAATACATCCAAACCAATCAATGTGATATATCACATTAATAGAATAAATAGTTTTATGATCATCTAAATAGATGTAGGAAAGTCATTTGAAAAATTTAACATCCTTCATGACAAAAACACTGAACAAATTAGGCAAAGAAGTATTATATCTCACATAATAAAGAAGATATATGACAAACCCAAAGCTAACAGCATACTCAGTGCTGCAATGATCAGAAACAAGACAAAGGTGCTCACTCTCACCACCCTATTCAACCTAGTATTGGAAGCACTAACAGAGAAATCGGGTAAGAAATAGAAATAAAAGGCATCAGAATGGAAAGGAAGATGTAAAATTGCCTCTATTTGTTTATATGCAGGAAATCTTAAAGACTCAAAAAACTGTTAGAAACAGGTAACAAATTCAGTAAGTTTGCAGGATATACAATTAAGATACAAGTACTAGACACTTACAGTGAAATTTTTGGAAAAAGAAATCAATCCCATTTATAATAGCATAAAAGACAACATACTTTGGAATAAATTTAACCAAGGAGGAGGTAAAAGATCTCTATTCTGAAATCTACAAGACATTGATGAAAAAAAAAATGAAGACACAAATAAATGGAAGGCTGCGTGTTGTTTCTAGATTGGAAGAATTAATAATGTTAAAATGTCAATACTACCAAAAGCTGTCTATAAACCCAATACAATCTGTATCAAGATTCCAATGACATTTTTTACATGAATATGTAAAGACCCTAAATTTTGTATGCCACTACAAAAGACAGTGAGTAGCCAAAGAAATCTTAAGAAAGACTAACAGCAGGAGGCATTACACTTCCTGATTTTGAGGTATACTATAAATCTAAAGTAGTGGAAAAAAAGTACGGTACTAGCATAAAACACACAGACCAATGGAATAGAATTGAGAGCCCACAAATAAACCCAAGCAGACAGTCAATTATTATTTGACAAGGGAGCAACAAATGGTCAATGGAGAAAAGACCGTCTCTTCAATAAAAAGTACTGGGATGATTGGATATTTACATGTAGAAGAATGCAACTGGGATGATGCTTTTATAGAAATAAAACTAAAATGTTTCTGTACAGGAAAAGAAATCTTCAACAGAGCGAAAAGACATCCTACAGAGTGGGAGAAAATATTTGAAAAGCACATATCGGATAAGGGGTTCATATCCAAAACATATAAACTCATACAATTCAGAAATAAAAAAAATCCAATTAGAACATTTGCAGATGATTTGAATAGACGTTTTACCAAAGAAGACATGTAGATAGTCAACAGGTATATGAAAAAATGCTCAACATCATTAATCACCAAGGAAATGGAAATAAAAACCAAAATGATATCACCTCACACTTGTTAGAATGACCATCTTCAAAAAGACAAGAGATAAAAATGCTGGTGTGGAGAAGGTGAAAGGTGGCTTCACATCCAAGATGGTGATATAGGAAGATCTGGAATTCACCTCTTCCATGGACACCAGATCTATACCTATCTATAGAGCAATTCCTTCTAAAGAAGTTAGGGCTGAATGAACAGCACAACAAAAGACAGACCATATAGAGAATGGCAAAAGATATCAAGAGATGATAATGAAGCGAAGTCTGACCCCTGAATCTGCAAATTGCAGTGGGCAGGGATAGTGCTGAGGGACCATGAGCAGATTTGTCTGCCCTTGGGCACAGGAAAAAAAAAGCCATGGTTTAAAAGAGCAACTAATATATAAAAGATCCAGACTTAGAAATTCACAATTTCTGGTGAACTCTGCTGGAACTCTCTCCAGGTTGGAGGGGCTGGCAAGTGCCATGGTTATGTTCACCTTCCCCCTTGACAGTGCAGATGGAAGCAGGGTTCTGGGTGCCATAGAGAGCCTGCCACGCCAGTGAGCCCTGCCTTAGCCATGGATGCCCTGGGGCACAGAAAAAAAAAAGCCCTAATTTATAAGAGCAATTAGAATGTAAAAGATCCAGCTCTACAACTTTGGCAATGGCGGGACAACTGCTGGAACTCTCTCTAGGTCAGAGGGGCTTACAAGTGCCATGGTTTATGCTCCTCCCTTCACCTTTATAGCACAGACAGGAGCATGGTCTCGAAGATACAGCCAGCCTACCATCTCATTGAACTCTAGACCTCTAACCCATACCAGCCCTAGATGTCCCACCCAGATTACCCCAATGCAGCACACACTGGTACACCTTGGTTAGGGCACGTGATAGTTCGAGCCGTTGTGCCAAGGTGGCACAGGTGTAAAGCACCCTGGAATGATTTAGGCCACTTTAGCTTCTGGTGGCTTGCTAGGGCACCCCTAGCACAGAGCACTCCAGGACCTTCTGGTTCATGGCTGCTTCAACTCTACCTGCCCTGTCAAGGCACTCCCTGTGCAGAGTGTCCTGGGAACTGCTGGCTCATGCTGCCTTGGTTGCAGTCATCCTGCCAGGGTACCTGATGCACAGAGTACTGTGGGATAACCCAGGATGCACCCATTTCAGTTTTACCTGTGCCCCTCTCAGGGACACAGACCAGAGAGCCCCAGGCCCACCTAAGCCCATGCTTGCTTCAATTACAGCTGTCTAGCCAGGGAGCATCCTGCACAGAGCACCCTTGGGATCCCCAGCCCATGCCAGACACAGCTCCAGCTAGCCAGCCAAAGTCAGGCACACAGAGTCTACACAAGGGATGATCATACATAAGACCATTACTTCTAGTATAGGAGAAGTAGCTGTTCGATCTAATTCTTGAAAATTAAGCAAAATAAAGCAAAATGAAGAGACAGAAGAATATGCTTCAAATAAAAGAATAAGAAAAAAACCCAGGAAAGGAACTAAATGAAACAGATAAGCAATATGCCTGATAGTTTAAAATAATAATCATAAAGATGCCCCATAGGCAGGAGAGAAGAGTGGGAAAACTCAGTGATAACTGGATGATAAAATATAAAACTCTGACAAAATATAAAAAAGAACCAGAGATGAATATAATAACTGAAATGAAAAATACATTAGAGAGAATCAACAGTAGATTAGCATATGCAGAAAGTATCAGTGTAGATTAGCATATGCAGAAAGTATCGGTGATCTGGAAGACATGGTAATGGAAATCACCCAAGCTGAACAGCAAAAAGAGACAAGAATTTTTAAAAATAAATGCGGATAGGCATTGAGGGGGGCACTTGTTGGGATGAGTGCTGGGTGTTGTATGTGAGCAATGAATCACGGGAATCTACCCCCAAAACCAAGAGAACACTCTATACACTGTATGTTAGCCAACTTGACAATAAATTATATTTAAAAAATTGTAGCCATTAAAAAATAGCCATTAAAAAAATGAGGATAGGTTAAGGGATCCCTTAGCATCATGTGAAGGAACATTTGTGTTATAGGGGTCCCAGGAAGAGAAAAAAGAGAGAACGGGGCAGAGAACTTATCTGAAGAGATAACAGCTGAAAATTCTCTAAGTTGAGGAAGGAAACAGACATCCTTCAGGAAATGAAGACTTCCAAACAAGATGAACCTAAGGAGGTCTAAGGTTAAAGACCTTATGTCAAAAGTTAAAGATAGAGAATTTTAAAAGCAGCAAGAGAAAAGAAAAAGTTACATACACAGGAAGCCCCACAAGGCTCAGTTGATTTTTCAGCAGAAAGTCAGCAGGCTGTAAGGGAGTGGCATGATATATTCAGAGTGCTGAAAGAAATAAACCTATAACCAAGAATACTCTATCCATCAAGGTTACTTTTCAGAACTGAAGGAGAGATAAAGAGTTTCCCAGGCAAACAAAAGTTAAAGGAGTTCATCACCACTAAATTGGTCTTATAAGAAATGTTAAAGGGACTTCTTTAAGAGGGAAAGAAAAGGTCATAATTAGAAGAAAATCTAATGAATAAAAATGATTAAAAATATGTGGAATAGGACAATATACACATAAAATGCAGAAGAAGGAGCAAAAAGTTTTTAAGGATGTGTTTAAACTTAAATGACCGTGAACTTATATAGACTACTATATACTCAGGTTTTATATGTAAACTGTATGGCTCCTACAAACCTAAAACCTGTAACAAATACAAAAAAATAAATAAAGGGAGACAAAGCCAAGCATGATACTATAGAAAGTCATCAATCACAAGAAAAGAGAGCAAGAGACGAAAAGAAGAACTACAAAAACAACCGGAAAACAATTAAAAAGGCAGTAAGTACATCCGTCAAGAGATGAATAGTTAAAAAAGAAGTGACCATATATATATGTATGTGTGTGTGTGTATATACACACATATACATGCATATGTTAAGTGAAATAAGTCAGAGAAATACTAAGATATGATTCACATATGTGGAACCTATAAAACAAATAAACAAATGAATAAGGAAACAAACAAAATGCAGAAATAGATCCAAAAATAACAGAGGATAAACTGACAGTTGCCAGAAGATAAGAGAGTCAGGGTGAGTAGTCAAAATGGGTGAAGTGGAGTGGGAGATATATGCTTGCAGTCATGAAATGACTAAGTCACAGGAATAAAAGGCACAGCATAACAGATATGGTTGATGGTATTGCAATAGCACTGTATGGTCACCACCTACACTGTGGTGAGAATGGCATAATGTATAGACTTGTAAAATCACTGTTGTACACCTGAAAGTAATATAACATCATGTCAACTATAGTTCATTAATAAAAATCCAAAATGATGAAAGGTAAAATGTTGATGTGGATGTGGAGAAAAGGGAACCCTTGTGCACTGTTGGTGGGATTGTAAATTAGTTCAGGAACTAAGGAAAACAGCATGGAGTTTCCTAAAAAAAATAAAACTAGAAATACCATATGATATAGCAATTCTACTTGTGGGGAAATTTCCAAAGGAAATTAAAACACTAACTTGAAAAGATACCTGCACTTCATATTTATACCAGCATTATTTACAATAGCAATGATATGGAAACAGACTAAAAGTCCATCAGTGGAATACAGGTGTGGTAAACATATACAATGGAATATGACTCAGCCATTAAAAAAATGAGGACATCATACCATTTGTGACAACACTTAGATGTGGGACTAATAAAAAATGAAAAACAAAAAAAGAAAACCACCAAACTCAATACAGATCAGATCTGAGTTTACCAGAGGTAGGGGAGGGGTTGGGGAGAGGGGGAATTGGGAGAAGGTGGTCACAAGGTGACCCAAACTTTTGGATACAAGATAAATAAGAACTAGAGATATTCAATATGATGACTATAGTTATTAACACTGCTGTATTACATCTGGGAAAGTTGTTAAGAAACTAGATATTACAAACGATCATCACAAGGAGAAATTTGTCAGATTTCAAGATAAACTACAAAGCTATAATCAACATAATATGGAACTGGCGCAAAAAAGGCACCGAGATCAATGAAACAGGATAGTACCCCACAAATAAAGCCACGCTTATACAGTCAATTACTATATGACACAAGAGGCAAAAATGTACAATGGGGAAAAGACATTCTCTTTAAAAAATGGTGCTAGGAACACTGGTCCCCTTCCTTACACCATGCAAAAATAAACTCAAAATGGATTAAAGTCCTAAATGTTAGATGTAAAACTATGTAACTCCTAAGAGAAAACGTAGGCTGGGGCACCTGGTTGGCTCAGTCTGTTAAGCGTCTGACTTCAGCTCAGGTCATGATCTCAAGGTCTGTGAGTTCAAGCTCCATGTAGGGCTCTGTGCTGTCAGTTCAGAGCCTGGCTCCTTCTTCAGATTCTGTGTCTCCCTCTCTCTCTGCCCCTCCCCCACTCACGCTACGTCTCTTAAAATATAAATAAATGTTAACAAAATTTAAAAAAATAAAGTGAGAAAACATAGGCAGTAATCTATTAGAAATCAGTAGCAGCAACCTATTTATGGATTTATCTCTTCATACATGGAAAATAAAAGCAAAAATAAACTATTGGGACTACACCAAAAGTAAAAACTTTGCATCACAAAGAAAACCATCAAGACAAAGAAAAGGCAGCCTACTGAATAGGATAAGATATTGCAAATGAAATATCCAATAAAGGGGTTAGTAACCAAAATCTATAAAGAACCTATACAATTAACGGGAGTGAGGGAACCAAGATGGTGGCATAGTAGGTGGACCCTAGACTTGCCTCATTCTTCAAACACAGCTGAATAACTATCAAATAATTCTGAATACTCAAAAAATTAATTTGAGTACTGAGAGAACAAACCGCACAACTAGAGGGAGGGAAGAGGCCCCTTTGAGGAAGGTGGGAGTGCAGAGACCTGGTTTGGAGGAGAAATTGATCACAGGTGCTTCGGAAGGGAGGGAGCCATGGTCACTGAAAAAGGCAAGAGAAAGTGAAGCACACAGAGATAAGCATAAGAATAACACTTCCCCAAAGCCATTGCCTGGGAAAAGGAAAGGGGCTGAATTTTGTGAGTTTTTACAACCAACAGGGCTCAAAGAATGGAGTTTCACAATTCCCCAGGCTTCACTGTGCTGGAGACTTGATGATGCTGTCTTACTCCTGGAGGGAGGAAAGTAAACAAGCCCAGGGCCCACTGTATGATACCATGATCCGAGGATTGCCTAAGAGGCTAGGGGAGAGACTGTTCCTACTTTGTGGAGCACATCTGAGAAGGGTGATGTTGCCTCTCTGGGGACAAAAGTACCAGCATGCACCATTTCCCTCCTTCACTTCTCAGCATAGGTGCAGAGACACCTGCTGAGGGCAGCTAACCAGGACACTCATGTTTACCATGTTTGCTCCAAATCCCATACCCCTGCACTCGGCATGATTGGCCTTCTGGGTCAAAGCTATATCAGTTCCAAAGCAGCAAAACCCTTTCCCCAAGGACCAGTGCAGGTCCCCACCACACAAGGTCCTTGAAGTTTGTAATTTTATTTTATTTTTTTTAATTTTTTTTCAACGTTTATTTATTTTTGGGACAGAGAGAGACAGAGCATGAACGGGGGAGGGGCAGAGAGAGGGGGAGACACAGAATCGGAAACAGGCTCCAGGCTCTGAGCCATCAGCCCAGAGCCCGACGTGGGGCTCGAACCCACGGACCGCGAGATCGTGACCTGGCTGAAGTCGGACGCTTAACCGACTGCGCCACCCAGGCGCCCCTGAAGTTTGTAATTTTAAAAGTCAGCAGGTCTGGCTAGAATACAGTATAAGATGCGCTGCGATGTTCCCACAACCCACAGACAGTGTGAAATCAGCAATATGAAAAATGCCTGTGACATATAAGAGGAAATTATTCACTCTTTAGAAAGTGCTTTCTTGAGGGCGGCAAACAAAAAGACCCCTATCCAGGGACAAAGGAGTGGGCTCCTGCCATTTCCCTCCCCTGCCCCTCAGTATAAATAAACTTCAGTAAACAGCACAGCACCAACAATGGCTACCTAACCTGATTATACCAAGATCCACACCTCTGCACTCTGCTGATACTGCTTTTGTAGGGCAAATGTGCCTAAGGACCAGAGCAGCAGGCCCTTCTCCCAGAAGATCAGCATAAACCCATGCATGCACCACGTCTACCAATGACAGAGTTCTGCAAAATTTCAGTTTTAGTGTAACACTAGTTAAAACTCACCACAGTGTGGCCAAGGTCCAAACACTCCCAACTGCAGGCAAAGAGAAACTATGCAGAGGACTGACCTAACCTGCAGCTACAACACAGCAGCAGAGTGCACTCAACACACACCACAGACACTTTTGAAGCGCCAGACCCTGGACTTGATATGACCTCTTCTTCATAAAGCCCTTACTCTCAGGAGCAGGAAACATAACAGGCATTCTTAACACACAGAAGACAGAGACCTACACAAAATGCCAATAACAAGGAATTCATCCAAAAGAACAAGAAAAGATCATAGCCAGGAATCTAATCAAAACAGATATAAGTAATATGCATGATCCATCATTTAAAGATTAATCATGGGGATATTTGATGGGCTTGAGGAAAGCATAGAGGATATCAGGAAGACCCTTTCCAAAGACACAAAAGAGCTTAAAACAAATCAGGCCAAAATGAAAAACGCAAAACTTAGATTTGAAACCAACTGAATGTAATAACCACAACAACAGAAGAAATAGAGGAATGAATAAGTGATATAGAAGATAGAATTATGAAAAAAAATGAAGCTGAACAAAAGACTCAAAGAAGAATTATGGATCATGAGAATAGACTTAGGGAACTCAGGGACTCCATCAAACATAATGACATTCGTATCATAGGAGTGCTAGAAGAAAAGAAAGAAAAGAGGGCAGAAGGTTTTTGAGGTTTATTTTTTATAGCTGAAATCTTCCCTAATCTGGGGAAACAAACAGACATCCAAATCTACGAAGCATAGAGAACTCTCCTTAAAATCAACAAAAGCAGGCCAACACCAAGACATATTGTAATTAAATTAGCAAAATATAAAGAAAACTCCTAAAAGTGGCAGGACAGAAGTCCCTAACTTACAAGGGAAGACTCATAAGGTTAGCTGCAGATCCCTCCGCAGAAACTTGGAAAGCCAGAAGGGAGTTACATGATACATGCAACGTGCTAAATGGGAAAAATCTGTAGCCAAGAATACTCTATCCAGCAAGGCTATCATTCAGAACAGAAGGAGAGATAAAGAATTTCCCAGACAAACAAAAATGAAAGGAGTTCATGACCACTAAACCAGCCCTGTAAGAAATTTTAAAGGGGACTCTTTTAGTGGGAAGGAAAGACCAAAAGTGACAGAGAAAGAAACAGAGAAAATCTCCAGAAACAATGACAGAACTAGTAATAAAGTGGCACTAAATACATAATCTATCAATAATTACTCTGAATGTAAATGGACAAAACACTCCAATCAAAGGACAAAGGGTGTCAGAATGGATAAAAACAACAAGGCCCATTTATATGTTACCTGTAAGATACACATTTTATACCTAGACACCTGCAGATTCCATGTGAGGGGATGGAGAATCATTTATCATGCAAAAATGGATGTCAAAAGAAAGCTGGAGTAGCAGTACTTAGATAAACTAGATTTTAAACCAAAGACTGTAAGAAGAGATGAAGAAGGGCATTATATCATAATAAAGGGAACAATCCAAGAAGAAGATCTAACAATTGTAACTACTTGTGCATCCTCTATGGGAACACCCAAGTATATAAATTAGTAACATAAAGGAACTGATTGATAATACAATAATATTAGGAGACTTTAACACCCCACTTACAACAATGGACAGATCATCTAAGCAGAAAATCAACAAGGAAACAATGGCTTTGAACGACATAATGGACCAAATGGACTTAAAAGATAATATTCAGAACATTTCATCCTAAAGCAGCAGAATACACATCATTTTGTATGTGTAACAAGAAAACTTGAACAGACTGATAACCAGCAAAGAAATGGAATAAGTGATAAAAAATCTCCCAACAAACCAAAGTCCAGGGCCAGAAGGCTTCATAGGAGATTTCTACCAAACATTTAAAGAAAAGTTAAAAACCTGTTCTTCTCAAACTATTCAAAAAAATAGGAATGGATGGAAGATTTGCAAATTCATTCTATGAGGTCACTATCGTCCTGATTCCCAAACCAGACACACACTCAACTAAAACAGAGAACTACAGGTCAATATCCCTGATGAACATGGATGCAAAATTTCTCAACAAAATATTAGCAAATCCAAGAGTACACTAGGAGAATTATCTACCATGATCAATGGGATTTATTCCTGGACTGCAGGGTGGTTCATTCACAAATCAATCGACATGACATACCACATTAATAAAGAAAGGACAAGAACCATATGATCATCTCAGTAGATGAACAAAAAGAATGCGACTAAACACAACATTTGTTCATAAGAAAAACCCTCAACAAAGTAGGAATTAAGGGTACATACCTCAACATAATAAAGGTCATATACGAACAACACATTGCTAATATCATCCTCAGTGGGGAAAACAGAGCTTTTCTTTAACAGTCAGGAATAAGACAAGGATGTTTGTCCGTTCTCATCACTCTTATTTAATACAGTACAGCAAGTCCTAGCCTCAGTAATCAGGCCACAAAGAGAAATAAAAGGCATCCATATTGGCAAGGAAGAAGTCATACTTCCACTATTCAGAAGACATGATACTATATAGAAAACCCAAAAGACTCCACCAAAAAATTGCTACAACTGATACATGAATTCAGTAAAGTCACAGGATTCAAAATCAATGTACAGGAACCTAATGCATTTCTATACATCAGTAATGAAGCAGCAGAACGGGAATTCAAGGAATTGATCCCATTTACAATTGCACCAAAAACTGGAAGATACCTAGGAATAAATCTAACCGAAGAGGTAAAATATCTGCACTCTGAAAATTGTAAAACGCTAATGAAAGAAATTCAAGACAACACAATCAAATGGAAAGATATTCCATGCTCATGGATTAGAAGAACAAATGTTGTTGAAATGTCTATACTACCCAAAGCAATCTATACATTAATTCAATACCTATCAAAATACTACCAGGATTTTTCACAGAGTTAGAACAAACAATCCTAAAATTTGTATGGAACTTCAAAAGACCTCAAATAGTCAAAACAATCTTGACAAGGAAAAGCAAAGCTGGAGGCATCACAATTCCGAGGTTCAAGTTATATTACAAAGCTGTAGTGATCAAGACAATTGGTAATGGCTCAAAAACAGAAACATGGATCAGTCGAACAGAACAGAAAAACCCAGAAATGGACCCACGATTATACAGTCAACTAACCTTCGACACAACAGGTAAGAGTATCCAATGGAGAAAAGACAGTCTCTTCAACAAAAGGTGTTGGGAAAAACTGGATTGTAACATGCACAAGAATGAAACTGGTCCACTTTCTTACATCATACACAAAAATAAATTCAAGATGGATGAAAGACCTAAATGTGAAACAGGAAACAATCAAAATCCTAGAGGAGCACAGGTAGTAACTTCTCTGACATCGGCTATAGCAACTTCTTATTAGATACATCTCCTGAGGCAAGGGAAGCAAAAGCAAAAATAAACTATTGGGACTTCATGAAGATAAAAACCTTCTGCACAGTGAAGGAAACAATCAACAAAACGAAAAGGTAACTGCTGAAATGGGAGAAGATTTTGCAAATGACATATCTGATAAAGGGTTAGTATCCAAAACCTATAAAGAAGTTATCAAACTCAACCCCCCCCCCAAACAATACAGTTAAGAAATGGACAAAAGATATGAATAGACACTTTTCCAAATAATACATCCAGATAGCTAACATACACATGAAAAGATGCTTAACATCATTCATCATCAGGGAAATACAAATAAAAACCACAATGAGGTATCACCTCACACCTGTAACAATGGCTAAAATGAACTCAGGAAACAACAGATTTTGGCGAAGATGCAGAGAAAGAAGAACACTTCTGCACTGTTGGTGGGAGTGCAAACTGGTGCAGCCACTCTGTAGAAGAGTATGGAAGTTCTTCAAAAAGTTAAAAATACATCTACCCTATGACCCAGGAATCACCCTACTAGGTATTTACTCAAAGGATACAAAAGTACTGATTTGAAGGGATACATGGACTCCTATATTTATAGCAGCATTATCAACAATAGCCAGATTATGGAAAGAGCCAAATGATGAATGGATAAAGAAGAGTGAAACACACACACACACACACACACACACTGAAATATTAGCCATCAAAAATAATGCAATCTTGTCATTTCCAACAACACGGATGAAGCTAGAGAGTATTATGCTAAGTGAAAGAAGTCAGAGAAAGACAAATATATGATTTCACTCATGTGGAATTTAAGAAACAAAACAAATGAACATGGGAAAAAAGTCAAATCAAGAAACTGTTTCTGGAAGGCAGATGGGCAGGGGTTAAATAGATGATGGGATTTGTTGTGATGAGCAATGGGTGTTGTATGGAAGTGATGAATCACTACATTCTATACCTGAAATTAGTATTATACTGTATGTTAACTAACTGGAATTTAAGTAAAAGTTTGGAGGAGAGAAAAAAATACAATACTAGTTAAATAACACATAAAAATGTAAAATTTATCACCAAAAATATAAAGTGTGGGGGGTGTGAATAAAAAATCAATATAGGGAATATATCCAAAATTAACTCACTATCAACTTAAACGAAACTGTTATACATAAGATGTTATATGTGAACTTCAAAATGACCAGAAAGAAAACATTTCCAATAAATGAACAAAAGAATGAGAGGAATCTATATACAACATTAAGGAAAAACCACAAGAAAATGAGCAGAGAACTACAAAAACAGTCTGCAAACAATTTACAATATGGCAGTAAGTATGTACCTATCAATAAATTTCGACGCTCCAAGCAAAAGATACAGGGGAGGCAGAAGAGGCAAAAACAAACAAACAAACAAACAAAAAACAAAAAAAAAAACCAAGAAGACCCCTCTATATTCTGCCTACAAGAGACTCACTTCAAATCTCCAAACAAACACTGAAAGTGAACAGATGAAAAAAAAGTCATGCAAATGGAAATGGAAAAAAAAAGGCCTGGTTAACAATATTTATATCAGATAAAATTGACTTTAAAACAAAGACAGTAACAAAAGACAAGGATAACATTATATAATTATGAAAGGTACAATCCAATTATAGGATATAACATTTCTAAACATTTATGCACCCCAAATAGGAGCACCTAAATATATAAAGCAAATATTAACAAATAAAGGTTGAAATATACAGCAATACAATCAGAGTATGGAACTTTAATACCCTGCTTACATCAATGGAGAGATCATTCAGACAGAAAGTCAATAAACATAGGCCTTTAATGACACATTACATTCAAGAGACTTAATAGATTTAACATTTCATCCCACACAGCAGAATACACATTCTATTCAAGTGCACATGGACATTCTCCAGGATATATCATGTTAGATCACAAAACAAGTCTCAATTTAAGACAAATGAAATCATATCAAGCATCTTTTCTGATCACAAAAACTGGTACAAACTAGAAATCAATTACAGGAGAGCTGGAAAAAAAAACACATGGAAACTAAACAACATGTTACTAAACAACCAATGGGTCCATGAAAAAATTCAAAGAGGAAATAAAAAAATACCCTGAGACAAATGGAAATACAACCTTCCAAAATCTTTGGTAAAAGAACAGCAAAGGCAGTTCTAAGAGGGCAGTTCACAGTGATACAGGCCTACCTCAAGAAACTACAAAAATTTAAAACAATTTTCTTGTACATTTAAAAGAAGTAGAAAAGGAAGAACAAAGCCCAGTGTTAGAAGAAAGGAAATAATAATGATCAGGGTGCAAATAGATGAAATAGAGACTAAAAAATAAAAATTAAAAAAAATTAAAAAGACCAGTTAAACTAATTGCTGGTTCTATGAAAATATAAACAAAACAGACAAACCTGTAGGTAGGCATAAAGAAAAAGGATAGCCCAAATAATATCAGAAATCAAGTAAGAGGGGGACCTGGCTGGCTCAGTTGGTTGAGTGTTTGAATTCGGCTCAGGTCATGATCTCACAGTTGGTGAGTTCAAGCCCTGCATTGGGCTCTCTACTGTCAATGTGGAGCCCACTTCAGATCTTCTGTCTACCCCTCTTTCTGCCCCTCCTCTACTCATGCTCACCCTCTCACTCTCAAAAATAAACATTAAAATAAAGAAGAAAAATTACAACTTACACCAGAGAAATAGAAAAAAATCCTAAGTGAATACTATAATTATATGCAAACAAATTGACAATCTTGAATAAATAAATTCCTAGGAACATACAGTCTTCCAAGACTGAATAATGAAGAAATAAATCTGAATAGAGTGATTACTACTAATGAAATGGTATCAGTAATAAAAAAAATCTCTCAAAAGTCCAGGACAAAATGGTTTCAGAGGTGAATTCTACACAAACATCTAAAGAATAGTTAATACCTATTCTTCTCAAATTGTTACAAAAAGAAGAATACTTCCAAACTCATTTTAGAAGGCTAGCAATATCCGAATACCAAAACCAGACAAAAACACTACCAAAAAAAATATTACAGGCTAGTATCCCCTGATGAACACAGATGCAAAAATCCTTAGCAAAACACTAGCTAACTGAATTCAACAATACATTAAAAAGATCACACATTAGAATGAAGTGGGATTCATTCCAGGATTCAAGCATGGTTAACAACTACAAATCAATAAATGTTGTTAATAATAAATAATAAATGCTATTAAAAAACAAAGGATAAAAAACTGTATGACCATCTCAATATGAAGAAAAAGTATTTGACAAAATTAAACATCCACATACGGTAAAAACTGTCAACTAAATGGGTGTATAAATATACCTCAACATAATAAAAACCATATATGACAAGTCCACAGCTGACATCATACTCAGGGGTGAAAAACTGAAAACTTTTCCTCTAATATCAGAAATAAGACAAAGATGCCCATTCTCACCACTTTTATTCACTATAGTATTGGAAATTTTGGGCACAGAAATCAGACAAGGAAAAAAAAAGGCATTCAAATTAGAAAGGATAAAGACTCCACGAAAAATCTATTAAAACTAAAAATTCATTAAAGTTGCAGAATACAAAACAAATATAAAGAAATATTGCATTTGTGCACACTAATAACAAAGCACCAGAAAGAGAAATTCAGAAGACAATCCCATTTGCAATTGAATAAAAAAACAGGGATAAATTTAAACAAGGGGTGAAAGACTTGTACTTTGAAAACCATAAAACACTAATGTGAGAAAAAAGAAAGACAACATAGAAATAAAGAGAAAGATACACTGTGCTTATGTAATGGAAGAATATAAATAAAATGTCCATACTAACCAAAGCAATGTATACACTGACCTCTACCTCTATCAAAATACCAATGCCCTTTTTCACAGAACTAGAATAAATTTATCCTAAAATAAGTATGGAACCACAAAAGACCGTAAATAGCCAAAGGAATCTTGAGAAAGAACAAAACTGGAGCTATCACAATCCCAGATTCCAAAATACAAAGCTGTAGTGATCAAAATAGTATGGTACTGGCACAAAAACAGACACACAGATCAATAGAACCGAGAGTCCAAAAATAAACCCTTGATTAATATATGATTAAGAAGGCAGTAACATAAAATGGGAAAAAGACAGTCTTTTCAATAAATGTTGTTGAGAAAAGTGAACCCCTTTCTTACACCATATACAAAAATAAATGTAAGATTTGAAACCATGAAACTCCTAGATGAAAATCTAAGCAGTAAGCTGTTTGACATCAGTTTGAGCAGTTTGTTTTTTTTTTTTGGATTTGTCTCATCAGGGAAAGGCAACAAAAGCAGAAATAAACAGGACTAATTCAAAGTGAAAAGCTTTTGCAAAGCCAAGGATACATTTATCTTTTGGGATTTTTTTAACTTAAAAATTCTGGGTTTCACATAACATATCTTGCTACAATTTATTCATTTTAACTTCTGTATGATATTCTTTTCTGTGAACATACATATTTCATTCATCCATTCCCCTCTGGATAGATAATGGGTTGTTTCCAGGTTTCTGCTGTTGTATAGGATCACATATGTTAATCTAAGTTATTATCAAGGTTCTACTGTTCATGTTGAGTGGTGATTTCTCAGGTTCTTATTATTAACATAGAGAAATAAATACAAACATCTGCATATCTAACTAAGTGAATAATAAAAGAAGGTCATGTCTGGACCAACAATGTGTGTTATGAACGAAGGATGAAGATTAATCATCACCCTTATGCCCCTGCTATCAGGTGGTATAATAATCATTTGTTGTGTGAAGCCCATATGAATAGCTATTGACAATAGGCCGAAGGGATACGAAGTCTGATGGCAAACTTTATAAAAAGAATGGGAGTGAATTGAGTAGTTCTGTGTCTTTACTGTGTACCTCCTTAAATTCTTTATTGATACTTTGCTCCTTCTTAATTCCATAAGGTTCACTGAATACCACTTTGCCTTGAATTTCTACAAAAACTACTGGCTGTGTGGGTGGATATATTCCTGAGAGTAACAACACTCTAATAAACCTGGATGTTTTGAACTGTGTGTGAGAGCATTTGGGCATAGTTTGAAAACCCTGGAGGAGGAAAGAGCAAATTAAGTTTAGAAGGTATTATTACCTTTTTTCCCCAAGAACAACTCCTAGGCTAAGGAGTCAAATAACTTCATCTTCCTGCCCATTTTCCTAGGTGATGAGGCAAATTTAAAGTGTCTCAAAATAAGGCTCTTTTAAAAAGATTTAGGTAGTTCTGCAGCACATAACATACAATCGTGGATGTATTTCTAGATAATAGCAGCTAAAATACTCATAACTAAAATACTTGTAACTAAAACTATTTGTGAAATAAGCACCAGTATAGGTAGCATTTGGAAAGGTGCTTTTCACATTTTAAAACCCAGAGAGATGAATAAATAGATACATGGTTTTATTCATACCATTCTTCCACTCTATTTATTGGATTATAATTCATCTGTGTGAGTATATTATTCACGTGTGCAGGGTCAACAGGAGGGCTGGCTAGATGGCTATGTGTAACTTTGCTGTACTTACATGTCCAGAGCCAGCTGACTGTTGACCAAGGCGACCGCTCTCATCCACATGTCTCACCCTCCAACAGGGTAACCAGGGCATATTCCCATGGTGTCAAGAGAGGCCGAAGAGACAAGTAGAAATATGGAAGACTCAGAGCTGGCACACTGACAGAGCTGGCCAAATGCAGGATTAAAGGAGAACAGCATTACAATGTTTGGATCCAGGAAGAGAACATAATTGTGGCTAGTTCTGCAATCTACTAATAGTACTTATGTCTATACCTGTTACCAAATCACCGGTCTCTGAATAATAAAGCCACATTTTATCACCTCACATCCTCACAACCCTTCCCACTTCATCTATTGTAGTTCTAAAAAAATTTTTTTTAGTGTTTATTTATTTGGAGAGAGAGAGGGAGAGAGAAAATCCCAAGCAAGCTCCCTGCTGTCAGCACAGAGCTGGATGTGGGGCTCAATCTCATGAACCGTGAGACATGACCTGAGCCAAAATAAAGAGTCAGATGTGTAGCAGACTGAGTCACCCAGATTAAGGATTCTCTCACGTCATCCTTGGAAGGTTGTTCCACCCCCAAGCCCTGAGAGAAAGAATTTCAGCAGTTTGTTAGCTAGCTAGGTTAGTAACTACTAGTCTCTATTCTTTATTTGACCAGCATCACTTAAATTTTCTATTACGGGTCATTAGTTCAGATAAATGTGCCTTCTTCACAGTATTTCAGATAAACATGTCTTGAGGTTAAGAACATTTTTTAAATATCTTGATTTTCCTCATAGCATCTAACCTACTCACATAGTAGGTGGTAATAAATAATCAGCAGTTTAATGTATATACCACTTCTGAAGCTAACAAAAAATCTGTTACATTAAGGATAAAAAACAGTTCAGGCTAAAGAGTATTCAAATATGAATTATCTAGAGTCAGTACAGAAATGTACTGGTTTTTTAAAAAAAGACTACAGCACTTATTAATTTTTTTCTTAATGGAATACTGTTTTAGTTGACCTAGCAGAAGCTTATTATGAAGCATAGAAAAGTTCAAGCAACTGCTGTTATTATAAACCAGTGGTTTTGTATCCTAGCTTCAAACCCAAATCACCTGGGAAGCTTTTTAAACAACACCAATGAATGGGTTCACCCTATATCAATTAAATAATTATCTCTGGAGGTGGAGCTTAGCCATCAGCATATTTAAAAGCTCCCTAGATGATTCTAATATGAAGGCAAGTTTGAGGACAAATGCTTTAAACTCTTCTAAAAATACCAGCAAAGTTTGGAAATTAAGCAATACACCTGGAAGCAACACATGGCTGTTAACTTGGATATTGCTAAACAATGCTGACAGATGAAACAGTATTCTAATTAATTGGCCTTCCTAAGTCCATTATGGGCCTTCACCTGGCAGCATTTTCAAAACACAGGTTTTGGAAATGCTGAACTTCAGTTATAACATAGTTCATAGATGCTGGCCAAGCAAATTTAAAATTTGACTTATATTCTGATATAAAATCGATTTGATATCACTGGGATGCAGATCTCCTGATGAGAGCTGACAAAGACCAGCTGAGGCTTTAACTAAATGATGTGAGTGCACTGAGGAGCAGACAATTGGAAACTAATGAGATGATAAAGGCTTTCAGGTATGTGAGTTGATCAGCTACCTGATGAGAGCCTCTTACTATAGAAGAAAACTCCCTGGTTCAGGGCCCTCTTCTCTATCTTAGGTGCCATCAAGGTTAGTCCGAGCTTTACGTGATATTCCGTTAAGAACTGTCTCTGCTCATTTTGGAGGGGAAATCATTCATAGAGTAGTGGGGGCCAGTAGGTTTGACTTCCATCCCACATATACACTCCATTCTAGGAAGCATTCTTATTAGCATTTGCATACAGTGGCACAAGGATGAAAGGTGACAGCAGTAATGAAGAGAGCTTGAGCTACAGCTCAAAACTTGGAGCCCACTTAAGTCTGTGCTTGCTGTCCCATAAAACTGCTAACCTTGTGTGAAACACCCCACCCTCATCCCTGACCACAGCTGGCTACTTTCTACCTCTCATGCAGAGCAGAGTGGCTTGTGGTAGGAAAAAGGTGGCATGAGGCTATACTTCAAAGTCAGAGTAAAATCAGTTTTTGGATTCTAAAATCAATTGGATTTGGCAGTTCCAACTTCAAAGAATTTAAAATGCTTCATAAGATGCTATAGGATTGAAATGGAAAATACTGGCAAAATAAAAGTATGTAAATAAAATAATCAAGGATTATCAAGCTTTTAAAGAGTGTGAACTAAAAATCCTGTTAAGACTGGACTAGAGAAGCGATTCTCCATATCAGCCTTAAGAAATTGTCCACAGAACAAGTACTCCACTGTCATGTAGTGTGGAAAACGCTGCAAACCATATCCTCTTCTTAGAGTGTTACTCTAATGATGATCAGAGTAAAAGCCCACGGAAATAACACAGTACAGAACGTTTGAGCTTGCTTAGTCCAGAATTTCAAAATATTCTTAGAGTCAAGTACTTTCTGTTATACAATGCATATCATATCTTCAGAAATGCTGAACTGGTACTGTTCATACACTTAATCACAGAGGAGTTGATCAATTAAATATAAAGCCACAAACTAGGAGTAAAATTGGATGCGTTATCCTCTCTTGAAATTCATCAATAATTTTCAGGGGTGAAGCTTATATTCTTTTAGGTTTTACCATCCATAGGAGTAAGACTACTGAACTACACTGCTAGATTTAAATCTAGGTAGAGTTCTAAGGTAATCAAGGGGAAAATTTCAAGATTATGACATCAAGATCACTCACCTCTGAAGATATTCCAAGTTTTCAGTGTCTCGGCAAATATGGCACTTAAAATTTTACAATATTCTTTGTGCCGTCAAACCAGAACATTGTAATACATCTATTTCTTTATATAAAATAGATTTTCTCTTCCTCTCTATTCCTTTGATTTTCCTTTCTTTACTCTTTCATTATTTATTTTGTATCTTTCTTTTTAAAAATAACCCATTTTATCCTAATTCAAATCCTTTAGAAATATTGGTTAGATTCTCTTTTACTTAAGGCCCATTATTTCAACATATAACTTTGACACTACATTGGATTATTGTAGCATTTGTTACACTTTACTACTAAGTGTTAAAACTAGGTAGACTTATTCAATATTGATATAGTTTAATAGCATTTGAATATGAATATGTACTAAGTTCTTTTATCTTGCAGATATAGAATGAGAAATGACTGTACACTAGAATACCTACTTATTATCTCAACAGGATTTTTAAAATGCTTGTTTATTTATTTTGAGAGAGAGAGACAGACAGACAGAGAGAAAGAACATGAGCCAGGGAGGGTCAGAGAGAGAGAGAGAGAGAATATCCCAAGCAGGCTCTGTGCTAACAGAACTGTGAGATCATGACCTGAGCTGAGGTCAAGAGTTAGACATTTAACCGACTGAGCCACCCAGGCACCCCACCTCGGCAGGAAGTTTTGATAATCAACCACTATTTGGATGTTACTTGGGGGAAGGAGTGTTACAAAAAATCACAGTATGACTTACTGAGATCAGAGTGGCATCAGTAAATAGGCAGAGTCAGAAGTGAGTCTTTGCAAATGAATGAGAGGTAAACAAAGGTGGAAATATATGATACATGTATATAACCTCATAGCAGAGTGTGTGCATGTATACATATACACATACTTATATACACACATGTATCGCTGGTAAAAATGACTTCTGAATTAATGTATTTCTGTAAATAATACTCCTTTGGTAAAAAGTATATAACATCGAGAACTAACCCACTTGTACAGACTACAAACCTGACACCATTTCACATATTTGCATGAATTAGGTTAATATTCACAGTGCCTTTATGAGGTACGTATTAAGATTATCACCATTGTTACAGAAGGGAAAGCAGAGTTTCAATCACCTGGCATCACAGCACCAGTGGATGCCACTAGTGGTAGCATAGACTTGTGGTGTAACCTCGAAATGGGACCTGAATGCACACATTATGAATCCATAGACAATATACTCATTTACTACATGATTCTATCATTTGCTCTGAAAGTCACCTATGAAGAATACACACCTATCATCAAATGCCCCAGCCATTCCTTCCATAAATACAGTGCCACTGGTACTTGTCAGATCAAGTCTTAAATTCTGTTTGCAAAATATGACAGTGTGTCAAGATATGTTGCTTTACTGAAAGCTATATTTACATTGGTGCTTAGTCATGGTGGCACTGCAAGCAACATTTTAAATGGATACATAACACCGAAATACATTTTGGCTGAAATTTCAAAAAAATAGGGGACTTATGTTACTTGAATAGAAGATATTATGTTACATTTTATGAACAACCCAGAAATGTTACATACACAAATTAATTTTGTTTTAAGGAAAAGAGAATATTTGATTTATAAAAATATTTAGAAACTCAGAAAACTCTTGATTGTAAAATTACTATTTTGTGAAACAAATGTCATATAATCCACAAAGACAAAGCAATGGAGAAAATGCATTTTAATTGCCTGTATATGTAGTAGTAAATTGAGATAAATTTTGGCATGAATGATCAAATCCCTTGAAGACAAGATATTTAAGTCACTGGTATTTGAAATAATAAGAGTGTTCTTGGGGGAAAACAAAGATTCTCTTTGGACTTTAAGACTCTTCAATTAGAAGGCAGGTATTATAATAAAACTAATGAAAAAATAATTTTGTATGGAAATGTATTTGAATCAAAATTAAAGAAGTTGAATGAAACTTTCACATAAATAGAAATAGTTTGAAAATATATACATTGAAGAGTATGTTGCTTACACTTTTAAAACTCTGATTCTAGGAATGGGAATAATTTAAGAATCCATGTAATAAAGTTTCTGAAAATCAAAACATGCTTTTCTACTAATAACAAGAGTCATTTGAAGGTGAATTTTGATGGAAATAAATCTGTCCTAGCATAATATGAAAATGAGAACCATTTATGCAGAAATCATTTATAAACAATTGCCTGTAGATTTTGAAAATCATTTCTGATTGTGATTCTTCATCCTGCAATGACTTGATGAATTTCACTATTACATTACTGAAAAAGACAAATAATTTGGGGAAGCAAAGTTTTTTGTCTCATTATATTTCCTTTTTTGTCCCAATTTCCAAAATCTCTACAAATTCAGTACTCAAAGACTTTGAACCACACCATCTTTTTTTTTTTTTAATTTAAATTCAAATTAGTTAACTTACAGTGTAGTCTTGGATTCAGGACTAGATTCCCATGATTTATCACTTACATACAACACTTAGTGCTCATCCCAAAAAATGCCCTCCTTAATGCCCAACGCCATCTCTGTTTTTACCTTATTTTTCCTTCCCTTCCCCTATGTGCATCTGTTTTGTTTCTTAAAATCCACATTGAGTGAGATCATATATTTATCTTTCTCTAATGGACTTATTGTGCTTAGCATAATAGACTCTAGTTCCATCCACGTTGTTGCAAATGGCAAGATTTCATTCTTTTTCACTGCCAAGTAGTATTCCAGTGTGTGTGTGTGTGTGTGTGTGTGTGTGTGTGTGCGCGCGCGCGCACTCATGCACGCACACGAGTGTATCTTCTTTATCCATTCAGCACTCCATAGACATCTTGGCTCTTTCCATCATTTGTCTATTGTTGAAAGTACTGCTATAAACATTGGGATGCAAGTGCCCCTGTGAGTCAGCATTTTTATCCTTTGGATAAATACCTAGTAGTGCAATGGCAGGGTTGTATGGTAGTTCTAGTTTAACTTTTTGAAGAACCTCCATACTGTTTTCCAGAGTGGTTGCATCAGTTTTCATTCCCACCAACAGTGCAAAAGGGTTCTTCTTTCTCCGTATCCTCACCGACAGCTGTTTCCTGAGTTGTTAATGTTAGCCATTTTGACAGGTGTGAGGTGGTATCTCATTGTGGTTTTGATTTGTATTTCCCTGATGATGAGGGATGTTGAGCAACTTTTCATGTGTCTGTTAGCCATCTGCATGTCTTCCTTGGAAAAGTGTCTATTCATGTCTTCTGCCCATTTCTTCACGGGATTAATTGTTTTTGGGTGTTGAGTTTGGTAAGTTCTTTGTAGATTTTAGATACCGATCCTTTCCCTGATATGTCATTTGTACGTTATCTTCTCCCATTTCATTCCATCAGCTTCCTTTTTGTTGATTATTTCCTTTGATGTGTAGAAGCTTTTCATCTTGATGAGGTCCCAATGGTTCATTTTGCTTTTGTTTCCTTTGCCTCTGGAGACATGTCTACTAAGAAGTTACTGTGGCCAAGGTCAAAGAGGTTGCTACTTGTTTTCTCCCCTAGGATTTTGATTGTTTTTCTGTCTCACATTTAGGTCTTTCATCCATTTTGAATTTATTTTTGTGTATGGTGTAAGAATGTGGTCCAGGTTCATTCTTCTGTGTGTCACTGTCTAATTGTCCCAGACCATTTGCTGAAAAAATTGTCTTTTTTTCCATTGGATACTCTTTCTTGCTTTGTCAAAGATTAGTTGGCCATATGTATGTGGGTCCATTTCTGGATTCTCTATTTTGTTCCACTGATTTATGTGTCTGTTTTTGTGCCAATACCACACTGTCTCTATGATTACCACTTTGTAATCCAGTTCAAAGTCTGGAATTGTAATACCACCAGCTTTGGTTTTCTTTTTCAACAATACTTTGGATATTTGGGTCTTTTCTGGTTGCATACAAATTTTAGGATTGCTTGTTTTAGTTCTGTGAAGAATGCTGGTGTTATTTTGATAGGCATTGCATGGAATGTGTAGATTGCTTTAGGTACTACTGACATTTTAACACTATTTATTCTTCCAATCCATGAGTCAACAAACCATCTTAATTCACAGGAGGTGCTTTTGTTTATATGTAAAAACAACACTTATGTAGTGAACCTGGTTTTTTAAGTTTCCTAAGTAGTAAATTTTAAAAAAAACTAAATAATTTATCATTTAAAAAATGATAAATTCCAACTTTCATTGTTTCAAAAAAATCATGAGAAAAAGAAATTCAAATCATTTACCACAGTCAACTGGAATTTATTCCAGGGATGCAAGAGTGATTCAATATTTCCAAGTAAGTCAATGTTATACATCACATTAACAAGAGAAAGGGTAGAAAATATATGATTATCTCAAAAGAGATAGAAAATACATTTGACAAAATATAACAAATGGTCATGTTAAAAACTCTCCACAAAGTGTGTTTAAAGGGAACATACTTCAACCTAATAAAGACCATATATGACAAACCCAAACATCATATTCAATGGTGTAAAACTGATGGCTATTCCTCTAAGATCAGGAAACGAAGAAGGATGTCCACTCTCACCACTTTTATTGAACGTAGTGTAAGAGAAGTCCTAACTGCAGCAGTAAGATGAGAAAAAAGAAACCGCATCCAAACTGGAAAGGAAGAAGTAAAACCATCACTATTTGCAGATGGTATGATACTATATACAGAGAACCCTAAAGACTCTACAAAAGACAAGTATTAGATCTGATAAATGAATTCAGTAAAGTTTCAAGATACAAAATTAATATATAGGAATATGTGGTATTTCTATACACAAATAATTAAGGAATAGAAAGAGAAATTAAGAAAACAATCCTATTTACAATTGCACCAAAAGAATATACTATCCAAAATAATTTACACAATCAGTGCAAACGCTACCAAAATACCAGTAACACTTTTAATAGAACTAGAAGAAATAATCCTGACGTTTGTATATAACCACAAAATACTTCCAATAGCCAAAGCAATCTTGAGGAAGAAAAATAAAGCTGGAGGTATCAAAATCTCAGATCTCAAGTTGTACTACAAAACTACAGTAATCAAAATAGTATGATACTGGCACAAAAGGAGACACATAAATCAGTGGAACAGGATAGACCAGAAATAATCCCATACTCATATATGGTCAATGTATGACAAAAAAGCAAGAAATACAATGGGGAAAAGACAGTCTTTTCAGTAAAGACAGTCTTTTCAGTAAATGGTGTTGGAAAACTTGGATAGCTAAATATAAAACAATGAAACTGGATCACTTTCTTATACAATACACAAAAATAAACTCAAAATTGATTAAAATTCTAAATGTGAGACATGAAACCATAAAACTCCTAAAAGAAAACATAACCAGTAATCTCTTGGCCATGAGATTTAGCAACATATTTATGGGTATGTCTCCTCAGGCAAGGGAAGTAAAAGCAAAAATAAACTATTAAGACTATACCAAAATAAATGTTTGCACAGAAAAACAAACAAAACCAAACAAAAAACCCAAACTTAACAGAACAAAAAAGCAACTAGATGAATGAGATATTTGCAAATGATATATCCAATAAGGTGTTAGTATCCAAAATATACGAAGAACTTATACAACTCCAAAAAACACCAAGTAACTAAAAAATAGGCAGAGGACTTGAATAGACAGTTTTCCAGAAAAGAAGACATACAGATGGTCAACAAACATACGAAAAGATACTCAACATCACAAATCACCAGGGAAATGCAAATCAATACCACAATGAAATACTGGCTCATAACGGCTATTATCAAAAAAAAAAAACACAAAAAACAAGAAATAGCAAGGGTTGATAAGGATGACCTATTGAAATGTATATTGGTGCAGCCACTGTGGAAAACAGTATGGAGGATCCTCAAAAAAAAAAAAAAATTGACATACCATATGATCTAGTAATTCCAACACTAGGTATTTACCCCCCCAAAAACGTATACACTAATTCATAAAAATATATGCACACCTATGTTTACTGCAGCATAATTTATAATAGCCAAGATATGGAAGCAACCTATGTGTCCAATGATGAATGGATAAAGAAGATGTGGTACATATACACAATGGAATATTAGCCATAAAAAGGATAAGATTTTTTTTTTTTTTTTTGCCATTTGTGACAACAAGGATGGACCTACAGGGTATTATGCTAAGTGAAATAAGCCAGAAAAAGACAAATGCCATAGGATATCACCTATATATGGAATCTTAAAAAAACAAATGAACATACAAAAAAATCCAAATTCTTAAATACAGAGAACAAACAGGTGGTTGATAGAGGGAGTGAGGTGCGGGGGGGGGGGGGCGGATACAAAAGAGGTATCAAAAAATTGTAAAATTCTAAGTGTCAGCCTTTGTTTTTTAAAAAAATTATGAGACTGAGTGCCCAGGAGGATGGCGGCGTAGGAGGACGCTGGGCTTACCGCATCCTGCTGATCGCTTAGATTCCACCCACATCTGCCTATTTTACCCAGATAACCACCAGGAGACTAGAAGAATGGACTGTCCAGAGCCAAGTGTAGATGAGAGGCCCACGGAAGGTAGATGTGTAGATGAGAGGCCCCCGAGTCTGGCTTCCAAAAGCGGAGGGGCCGGACGGAGTGTGTGACAGCCAGCGGGACCTAACATCTGGAATGTTATAAGTAAACAGCTCCCCTCAGAGAGCGGGAGGGAGATTTGTTGAGCCCTGGAGGACAGAGCTCAGCTTGGCGGGGAACAAAGGCAATCGCCAGCGCCATCTCCCTTGCCCATCCCCCAGCCAAAATCCCAAAGGGAACAAGTTCCCCTCACGAACTTGCTTGCATAGCGCAAACACCCAATGCTGTGCTTCTGTGGATCCACCCCTCTGACGGGTCTGCCTGCCTCCTGTCGCTGCAGGGCCCCTCCTGCAGGGGACCACCGACGGCAAAGCAACCTAAGCCTGCCCCTCCCACCCCTGTGCATCTTGCAGATCCACCCCGGCTAATACACCAGATCCCATCGAAGCAGCACCACAAGCTTGGCAGTGTGCAAGTAGCCCAGACAGAGGCCACACCACTCCACAGTGAGTCCTGCCCCTGGAAGAGGGGAAGATAAGGTACACACCAGTCTGACTGTGGCCCCAGCGGTGGGCTGGGGGCAGACATCTGGTCTGACTATGGCCCCACCCATCAACGCAAGTTACTCCAGACAGCACAGGGGAAGAGCCCTGCAGTTCCATGCCACTCCAGGGACTATCCAAAATGACGAAACGGAAGAATTCTCCTCAAAAGAAACTCCAGGAAGTAATGACAGCTAACGAACTGATCAAAAATGATTTAAACAATATAACATAAAATGAATTTAAAATAATAGTCACAAAATTAATTGCTGGGCTTGAAAAAAGTATAGAGGACAGCACAGAATCTATTACTACAAAGATCAAGGGACTAAGAAACAGTCAGGAGGAGCTAAAAAATAGTATAAATAAGCTGGAAAATAAAATGGAGGCCACCACAGCTCGGATTGAAGAGACAGAGGAGAGAATAGGTGAATTAGAAGATGAAATTATGGAAAAAGAAGAAGCTGAGAAAAAGAGAGATAAAAAAAATCCAGGAGTATGAGGGGAGATTTAGAGAACTAAGTGACATAATTAAACGAAATAATATACATAATTGGGATTCCAGAGGAGGAAGAGAGAGGGAAAGGTGCTGAAGGTGTACTTGAAGAAATCATAGCTGAGAACTTCCCTGAACTGGGGAAGGTAAAGGCAGTGAAATCCAAGAGGCACAGAGAATTCCCTTCAGATGTAACTTGAATTGATCTTCTGCGTGACATATCATAGGGAAACTGGCAAAATACAAGGATAAAGAGAGAATTCTGAAAGCAGCTAAGGATAAACATGCTCTAAAATATCAAGGGAGACTGATAAGACTCGTGACGGATCTGTGTACTAAAACTTGGCAGGCCAGAAAGGAATGGCAGGAAATCTTCAATGTGATGAACAGAAAAAAAAAATGCAGCTGAGAATCCTTTATCCAGCAAGTCTGTCATTTAGAATAGAAGGAGAGATAAAGGTCTTCCCAAACAGACAAAAACTGAAGGAATTCATCACCACTAAACCAGCCCTACAAGAGATCCTAAGGGGGATCCTGTGAGGCAAAGTACCAGAGACATCGCTACAAGCATGAACCCTACAGACATAACAATCACTCTAAACCCATATCTTTCAATAATAACACTGAATGTAAATGGACTAAACGCTCCAACCAAAAGACATAGGGTATCAGAATGGATTAAAAAAAAAAAAAAACAAGACCCATCTATTTGCTGTCTACAAGAGACTCATTTTAGACCTGAAGACACCTTCAGATTGAAAGTGAGGGATGGAGAACTATGTATTATGCTACTGGAAGTCAAAAGAAAGTTGGAGTAGCCATACTTATAACAGACAAACTAGACTTTAAATTAAAGGCTGTAACAAGAGATGAAGAAGGGCATTATATAATAATCACAGGGTCTATTCATCAGGAAGAGCTAACAATTATAAATGTGTATGTGCCGAATATGGGAGCCCCCAAATATATAAAACAATTACTCACAAACATAAGCAACCTTATTGATAAGAATGTGGTCATTGCAGGGGATTTTAATACTCCACTTACAACATTGGATAGATCATCTAGACACAGGATCCATAAAGAAACAAGGGCCCTGAATGATACATTGGATCAGATGGACTTGACAGATATATTTAGAACTCAGCATCCCAAAGCAACAGAATATACTTTCTTCTCAGGTGCACATGGAACCTTCTCCAAGATAGACCACATACTGGGTCACAAAACAGCCCTTGATAACTATACAGGAATTGAGATCATACCATGCATACTTTCAGACCACAATGCGATGAAGCTTGAAATCAACCACAAGAAAAGTCTGGAAAACCTCCAAAAGCATGAAGGTTAAAGAACACCCTACTAAAGAATGAGTGGGTCAACCAGGCGATTAGAAAAGACATTAAAAATATATGGAAACAAATGAAAATCAAAATACAACAATCCAAATGCTCTGGTATGCAGCGAAGGCAGTCCTGAGAAGAAAATACATTGCAATCCAAGCCTATCTCAAGAAACAAGAAAAATCCCAAATACAAAATGTAACAGCCCACCTAAAGGAAATAGAAGCAGAACAGCAAAGACACCCCAAACCCAGCAGAAGAAGAGAAATAATAAAGATCAGAGCAGAAGTAAACAATATAGAATCTAAAAAAACTGTAGAGCAGATCAACGAACCAAGAGTTGTTTTTTTGAAAAAATAAACAAAATTGACAAACCTCTAGCCAGGCTTCTCAAAAAGAAAAGGGAGATGACCCAAATAGATAAAATCATGAACGAAAATGGAATTATTACAACCAATCCCTCAGAAATGCAAGCAATTATCAGGGGATACTATGAAAAATTATATGCCAACAAACTGGACAACCTGGAAGAAATGGACAAATATCTAAACACCCACACACTTCCAAAACTCAAACAGGAAGAAATAGAAAGCTTGAACAGACCCATAACCAGTGAAGAAATTCAATCAGTTATCAAAAATCTCCCAACAAATAAGAGTCCAGGACCAGATGCCTTCCCAGGGGAATTCTACCAGACATTTAAAGCACAGATAATACCTATCCTTCTCAAGATATTCCACAAAATAGAAAGGGAAGGAAAATTTCCAGACTCATTCCATGAAGGCAGCATTACTTTGATTCCTAAACCAGACAGAGACCCAGTAAAAAAAGAGAACTACAGGCCAATATCCCTGATGAATATGGATGCAAAAATTCTCAATAAGATACTAGCAAATCGAATTCAACAGCATATAAAAAGAATTATTCACCATGCTCAAGTGGAATTCATTCCTGGGCTGCAGGGCTGGTTCAACATTCGTAAATCAATCAATGTGATACATCACATTAATAAAAGAAAAGATAAGAACCATATGATCCTGTCAATCGATGCAGAAAAAGCATTTGACAAAATTCAGCATCCTTTCTTAATAAAAACCCTCGAGGAAGTCGGGATAGAAGGAACATACTTAAACATCATCAAAGCCATTTATGAAAAGCCCACAGCTAATATCATCCTCAATGGGAAATAACTGAGAGCTTTCCCCCTGAGATCAGGAACATGACAGGGATGTCCACTCTCACTGCTGTTGTTTAACATAGGGTTGGAAGTGCTGGAATCAGAAATCAGACAACAAAAGGAAGTCAAAGCCATCAAAATTGGCAAAGATGAAGTCAAGCTTTCACTTTCTGAAGATGACATGATACTATACATGGAAAACCTGAGAGACTCCACCAAAAGTCTGCTAGAACGTGAATTCAGCAAAGTCGCAGGACACAAAATCAATGTATAGAAATCAGTTGCATTCTTATACACTAATAATGATGCAACAGAAAGACAAATAAAGAAACTGATCCCATTCACAATTGCACCAAGAAGCATAAAATACTTAGGAATAAACCTGACCAAAGATGTAAAAGATCTCTATGCTGAAAACTACAGAAAGCTTATGAAGGAAATTGAAGAAGATATAAAGAAATGGAAAAACATTCCATGCTCATGGATTGGAAGAATAAATATTGTTAAAATGTCAATACTACTCAAAGCTATCTACACTTTCAATGCAATCCCAACCAAAATGGCAGCAGCATTCTTCTCGAAGCTAGAACCAGCAATCTTAAAATTTGCATGGAACCACAAAAGGCCGCGTATAGCCAAAGTAATTTTGAAGAAGAAGACCAAAGCAGGAGGCATCACAATCCCAGACTGTAGCCTCTACTACAAAGCTGTAATCATCAAGACAGCATGGTATTGGCACAAAAACTGACACATAGACCAATGGAATAGAATAGAAACCCCAGAACTAGACCCACAAACTTATGGCCAACTAATCTTTGACAAAGCAGGAAAATATATCCAATGGAAAATAGACAGTCTCTTTAACAAATGGTGCTGGGAAAACTGGACAGCAACATGCAGAAGATTGAAACTAGACCACTTTCTTACACCACTTATGAAAACAAACTCAAAATGGATAAAGGACCTGAATGTGAGACAGGAAACCATCAAAACCCTAGAGGAGAAAGCAGGAAAAAAACCTCTCTGACCTCAGCCGCAGCAATTTCTTACTTGACACATCCCCAAAGGTAGAGGAATTAAAAGCAAAAATGAACTATTGGGACCTCATGAAGATAAAATGCTTCTGCACTGCAAAGGAAACAATCAACAAAACTAAAAGGCAACCAAAGGAATGGGAAAAGATATTTGCAAATGACGTATCGGACAAAGGGCTAGTATCCAAAATCTATAAAACTTCACACCCAAAAAACAAATAATCCAGTGAAGAAATGGGCAGAAAACATGAATAGACACTTCTCTAAAGAAGACATCCAGATGGCCAACAGGCACATGAAAAGATGCTCAACGTCGCTCATCAGGGAAATACAAATCATAACCACACTGAGATACCACCTCATGCCAGTCAGAGTGGCTAAAACGAACAAATTAGGAGACTACAGATGCTGGAGAGGATGTGGAGAAACGGGAACCCTCTTGCACTGTTGGTGGGAATGCAAACTGGTGCAGCCGCTCTGGAAAACAGTGTGAAGTTTCCTCAAAAAATTAAAAATAGACCTATCCTATGACCCAGCAGTAGCACTGCTAGGAATTTACCCAAGGGCTACAGGAGTACTGATGCATAGGGGCACTTGTACCCCAGTGTTTATAGCAGCACTCTCAACAATAGCCAAATTATGGAAAGAGCCTAAATGTCCATCAACTGACAAATGGATAAGGAAATTATGGTTTATATACACAAAGGAATGCTACATGGCAATGAGAAAGAATGAAATATGGCCTTTTGTAGCAACGTGGATGGAACTGGAGAGTGTTATGCTACGTGAAATAAGTAATACAGAGAAGGACAGATTCCATATGGTTTCACTCCTATGTGGATCCTGACAAACTTAACAGAAGACTATGGGGGAGGGGAAGGAAAAAAAATATGGTTAGAGAGGGAGGGAGCCAAAACATAAGAGACCCCTAAAAACTGAGAACAAACTGAGGGTTTATGGGGGGGGGTGGGTGGGAGGGATGGGGGCTGAGTGATGGGTATTGAGGAGGGCACCTATTGGGATGAGCAGTGGATGTTGTATGGAAACCAATTTGACAACAAATTTCATAATAAAAAAATTATGAGAAAAAGAAATTCAATGTAGTCAATAAAACATCAACAATTGTTTCTCAGATCTATCAATCTGATTAAATGATTTTAGGAAAATAATCATTTTAAAAATATCATACAGAATTTTCATAATTTAAAGACTACTATACCATGAGAGATGAATCCTGATGGAAATCTCATTTGTATAGTTGCAAGAAATCATATTTGAGTAAACCATATCATAAAGTGCCTCTCCAAAATGTAGTGAAATGAAAGAAGAATACAAACTCCAAGTTTGTAATTAGAAAATATTCAAATAATACAGTTATCTTTAAAAACTCATCATGGAGAGATAAAAATATAGAATTTTCCAGAAAATGCCATAGTCCCCAAGTTTTCTAAGGTCCATGGCCTGGCAGAAAGTGAAGTTTCTTACAACCTATGAGACTGGGACCTTATAATCCAGATACACCAAGTTGTTTTCTTGAGAGTGTTTAGTGAGAATTTTGTCCACATATAAAATCAGTACTTATTCTTAAAGAGTGGGCTATTATGTTTGATTTGATGAGAATCATTTGCAAATATGATGTTCTAGGTATGGCCATGGTTGTACAATAAATTTGTCTAGTTATATCAGGTAAAAGGAATATAGATTCTTACTGAACTTAGGTAAATAAATAACACTGCCATGAAAAGGACATTCAAATAAAAAGTATGTTTCTGAATTCTGAGAAGCCAGCAGGAATCAAATACCATTAAAATATTTCACTTTAGTTTATACAAGGGTAATTAACTGAGTGTCAGAAATAGCTAAAAAATAGGGCTTCCTTTATATCCAATAAAAATAGAACATTAAAAATAATTCTCATAATGTTCTAAACATATAACTACAGTAAGATTTTCTTACTCAGTCCTATGTGATGAATTTTGTTCCATTGGGTAAGAGGTCAGCTATCTGCTTTGGTATAGTCTGTCTGCTTCTGGACTAAAAGGAGTTTTAGAAATCCTGACTTATTCCATGTTGGACAAAGTTGTTTATACAGTGTCTGCCGGACAGAATAACTTCAAACCCTTTCCAAGGGGCTCTGAAACTGTCCTTTGTTGAAGACACAGATTTCAGTTTCTAGCCTATACCAGAGACTTCAGGCAAATACCAGGAAGAAGAAAAATGCTTGATAATAAGACTGAGAGGCTGTGATTGATTTATTACAATGCTAATATATTTTCTATTGGGATGCAGTAAATAACATTTTTCTAAAGATTAAATCAATGGTTCTAAGGATAATAATTCATTATGGCAGCAAAGGCAATGGCAAATCTCTAAGGCCTTCCCATAAAATGTATAATCTCTATAATATTTACATAATAACATTTTATCTATACAAACTTAACCTTAGAAACACTGAGTTCTGATTTCATGAACTTTTTTACACAATTCCTACAATAGTGTTAAGCTAATTAAAAAAATATGGGCCTATCAAACAAATCTATTTATAGCGTCTTTTCTTTTATACTGTTTTGTGACTTTCCAAGGGTCTCCTGGAGAATCTAAAAGATCTCTTTAAATGAGATAGTTTGAAATTTTATTTTTTTCTCAACATAGATCAATGGGAAAGTAAAATCAAAACAATTGTCTGAGATTTGGTCAACTGATTAAAATAAGATGATGGATACCTGAGACATGACACATGGTTACCTATATGATAAACAAAACCATATATCATCATCTTACATACATACCCAAGTGTATTTATCATGTACTTTTGTTCCCAATGTAGTCTCAACCAGTCCTGTTACTTATAACTTTTAATCAAGAAAATGAACTTCTTTTTCACAGAAAAATACTGAGATGTGTATAATTTCAGAACTCTCTGTCAAATAAATAATTTAGCAGAGTAAGAAAACTCATTCTCTGCATCCGCAAGTAGCATTTTTACACTTAAAAAATTTTTAATGTTTATTTACTTTTGAGAGGGAGGACAGAAACAGAGGATGAGCAGGGGATGGGCAGAGAGAAAGGAAGACAGAATCCAAAGCAGACTCCAGGCTGTGAGCTGTCATCACAGAGCCCGACAGTGGCTTGAACTTGCAAAACCTGGGATCATGACCTGAGCTGAAATCAAGATTTGGACACTTGACTGAGCCACCCAGGCGCCCCTTTATACCTTCTTAAAGTGGCTTAGATGAACATGTTTATTAACATTGTCCAGTATTAGGAAGGGGGTGGTGGTTCAAAATGGCAGTGGTGAAGACCGTGAACTCATCTCCTCCCATAGCAATGAATCTATAGCTACATGAGGAACAATTCCCTCTGAAAAAGACCTGAAATCTACCTGAACATCTCCTCGACAACAAAGGATAAAAGGCCCACATCAATATGTGTAGGAGAGGCAGAGACATCTTACTAAAAGCGCCAGCACTGGGATGGTGACCCACAAATGGGAGGGATCTCACAAAATCCATAGCTTCTCCCTGAGAGGTGAGGGGATCATGTCCCACAGCAGGCACTGCAACCCTTGGATTTGCACTGGAGAAACAAGCCCCCTAAATGTCTAGCTTTGAAAAAACAATGGGGCTTACATCCAGGTGACCCAAAGGGCTATAGGGAACTGAGATACTACTCTTAAAGGGCTCATACGCAGACTCACTCACTTTGGTTCCAATGCAAAAGGAGCAGTTTCAAAAGTGTCTAGATCATTTGTGAAGGGGATCCATATGCCAATTTTAAAAAGTGTCTTCCAGAGGGTTAGGGCCTGTTGGCAGTTTCTCTGAAATGGAGGCACTGATGGCTGCCATTTTTGCACCAGATTTGCACAGTTCGTGAAATCTCCCAACGCCCTGCTTAAGCAGGTGGGTGCATGCCTCACTCCTGCACTCCCTGGTTCCCATGTCAAAGCCAGCAGGCACACAGCATTCATGTAATTTCCTGCTGCCCTGCTAAAGCAAATGGGCACATGTGGTTCCTGTGCTCTCCCAGTGCCCTGCAAAGGTGCCAGGTGTGCACTTTCCTGTGTACTCTTGATGCCGTGCTACAGCCAACAGATGTACACAATTCCTGTATTCATCTACCTGCTAAAGCCTTTAGACAAAGGTCCCAGAGACAATCAGGAGCTAAGGAAAGGTTGAACAAGAAGGAACATTAAGTCAACAAGACCACTTCAAGAATGAGAAAGGTACCTATTTCACCTAATATATACAAACACAGTGAGTCAAGTGAAATGGGGAAACATAATAAAGGCCATATATGGCAAACTCAAAGCTAACATCATACTCAGTGGAGAAAAGCTGTAAGCTTTTCCTCTATGATTAGGATAAGACAAAGATGCCCACTCTCACCGCTTTTATTTAACATACTATTGGAAGTCCTAATCACAGCAATTAGGCAAAAAAAACAATAAATAAAAGTTACAGATATTAAAAGGAAGGAATAAAACTATTTGCAGATGACAGGATTTTTATGTAAAAAAAGCCCTAAAGATTTAATCAAATGACTATTAGAATAAGTGAAATTTAGTAAAGTTGCAGGGTACAAAATCAACATACAGAAAATCTGTTGGATTTCTATACACTAACAAAATAGAATTTAAGAAAACAGTACCATTTACAACTGCACCAAAAAGAATAAAATACTTAGGAACAAATATAACCAAGGAGGTAAATGACACATGCTCTGAAAATGCTAAGATAGTGATGAAAGAAACTGAAGAAGACACAAATAAATGTAAAGAAAGTCCCTGCTCATGTATCAGAAGTATATATCTGGATATTTCTCTAAAGAAAGTAAAATTACTAATTTGAAAAGATATGAGTACCTCTATATTCATTGCAGCATTATTTACAATAACCAACATATGGAAGCAACCTAAGTGTCCAGCTGGAGGTGAATGGATAAAGAAAATGTGATACATGCGCGCACACACACACAAACACACACACACACACACACACACACACACACACACACACACACAATGGAATAACAGCCATAAAAAAGAATGAGACCTTGACATTTGCAACAACATGGATGTAACGAGAGAGGGGCTGAATCAGGAAGGAAGAAAGGGAATCCAAGAAACAGAGGATACAACCCAAGGCAATAACAAAGGGAAATCTAGAATGACAGGTATGCACCAGGCCTAGAGAAAAACTCATCTAGATTAAAAAGGGAGGAGGAAGGCCTTTCTAAAACCGGTCTCTAATGATAAAAGTGGAACCTGTGAGAATATGTGATATGATAAAGAGTTTAGAAAATAAATGTTTAATTATCTTTGATAAAAAAAAAAAAAACGAAAGGCATCTGCTGGTTCATTGCAGCATTATTCACAATAGCCAAGAAACAGAAGCAATCCAAGTATCCAGTGATAATGTGGTGTGCACACAAACACACACACATATACACACACATTCATGCAACTGAATATTTTCAGCATAAACAAAGAATGATATCTTGCCATTTCCAACAATTTGGATGGATCTTGAGGGTACTATGCTAAGTAAAGGAAGTCAGAGAGAGAAAGACAAATACCATATGATTTCACTTATGTGTGGAACCTAAAAAACAAATAAAATGAAGAAACAAGCAAACAAAACATCAGAAACAATCACAAATAGAAGAAATTGGTGGTTGCTACAGAAGAGGGGTTTGGGAAGGGTAGTCAAAATAGGTGAAGGGGATTAAGAGGTACAAACTTCCAGTTATAAAATAGGTCAAGATTAAAAAGTACAACGTGGGGAATAAAGTCATTAATACTGTAATAATGTTGTATGGTGACAGATGGTGACTACACTTATCATGGTGAGTACACCTCACTGTTCAGAACTGTTGGATCACTATGTTGTACACCTAAAATGAATATAACATTATATGCCAACTACACTTCAATTTAAAAAAAGAAAGAAAAAAGAAAGATATATTACAGACACACACACACACACACACACACACACACACACTGTGGAATACTACACAACCATAAAAAGAATGAAATCTTGACATTTGCAACAACATGGATGGATCTTGAGGGAACTATGCTAAGTAAAATGAGTCACACAGAGAAAGACAAATACTGTGTGGTTTCACGTCTTGTGACATGTATGACATAAAACAAAACTCATAGAGAACATAATGGTGGTTGTGAGAGGGATGTGGGTTAGGGGTGAGAGAAACAGGTGAAGGGGGTCAAGAGGTATAAACTTCCAATTATAAAATAAATGTCATGGGAATGTAATGTACAATATGGTGACCAAAGTCAGTAATATTGTAGTGTACAATATTAGTTGAAAGCTGACAAGAGAGGAAGTTCTAAAAGTTCTCTTGACACACAAAAATTCTTTGCATATTTGTATGGTGACAGTTGGTAACTAGACTTGTGGTGAACATTTCACCATGTATACAAATACTGAAACATATGGGGATGCCTGGGTGACTCAGTTGGTTAAGTGTCTGACTTTTGATCGTAGCTCAGATTACATGATCTCACAGTTTGTGAGTTTGAGCTCGGCGTCAGGCTCTGTGCTGACAGCATGAAGCCTACGTGGGATTCTAACTCTCTCTCTGCCCCTCCCCTGCTCACTCATGATCTTTCCCTCTCAAAATAAATAAATCTAAAAAAAACCCCACAAATACTGAAACATTATGTACTATACTTGAAGCTAACAAACTGCTATCTGTCAATTATACCTCAATAAAAACAATAATAGTGCCCAAAGATAGAGCTACTCAAAGGATTTCAGAAGTAAATAGTAAAACCATATCAACTTAAGATTCTGTTTAGTAACCAACGGTTGAGTATTCAGTTTATGTAGAAATTATCCAATCATTATCTTTTCATATTAATATTAATCCAAATTTGTAAGTCATCTAAGGATTTGGAAATTATATTTCAACTGAAATAGTACAAAAGTTACTGTTGATATGAAAAGGTATCAGAATGAGGAGTCAATTTATCTGAACACAAATTCACCTTTTTCGTAACTTAAATTTTTTCTAAGAGTACTGTAAACTTATTTTATAGCAGTAAATCAGTATAAAAAGCCTACAAGTTCACATTAACTCACCACATGGAGAAAAAGTAAATCCAGATATAAACAACAAAAACAAACAAAAAATGCCTGGAATAAACCAAATAAAATAAAATAAATTTATTTATTTATCAGCCAAAACTACTAACCCAGTCTAATTCGTCCAAAGACTCATTTTAATTATGTAAACTTAGATTCATGTTTTTGAACTAACAATATGTGTAAGGAGATTTTTAAAAAAAATATTGCCTAGTTAAAGTTATTAGGCCTGGTTTTTTTTAATTGTAAGGAAGGGCATTAGATTTATATTAAAGCTCAAGGTGCTTGGGTGGCTCAGTTGGTTAAGTGTCTGACCTCGGCTCAGGTTATTATCTCACAGTCCCTGGGTTCAAGCCCCACGTCTGGCTCTATGCTGACAGCTCAGAGCCTGGAGCCTGCTTCATGTCTCCATCTCTTTCTGCCCTTCCTCTGGCTCACACTCTGTCTCTCAAAAATAAATAAATGTTAAAAAAAACTTTTAAAAAGGCTCATTTACCTCTATCACTAAGTCAGAAGAAAACTCCTTTAAGTTGAAGGTACATGTTAATCAAATTTATTAATACTCCATTTCATACTGATATGAGAGGTAAAGTCCTTTAATCACATATAGGTACATAGACACAAAAAAAACCTATAGCTTCTGTTCTACAACTTTAGCCACAAATCACAATTAAACATCAAAACTTACCAGTTAATATCTTAGAGACCTTTTCCCCCTTTTAATGGGTACAAAATTTTTTTTTCTTTTAAGTTAAATTTTAGTTAACATACAGTGCAATATTGGTTTTGGGAGTAGAATTCAGTGATTCACTGGATACAAAATTCTTAATGGACTTAATCTCACAAATAGACAAAAATCAAAAATGATTAAAAAACCATATTCTCTGTCATCTCTCTTATAGCAGACAGATTTCTGTCATTCATCTGAAAAATATCACCAAATGGTCAAACCATATGACTGAATTTCCAATCACTGCTGCCACTAAGGAAAAATAACTTATCAGTTGAGCAAAACAGAAATAAATATAAAGACACAAAATCATTAAAATGGGAGGGGGGGCAACATAGAAAAACAGCTAGCAATGTGAAAGCTCTACTGTCATTCAGAATTCACTCCAGCAGCCAGAAGACTGGCCTGGACTTAAACCAGCCCACAAGATTTAGTTTATTTGGCTCAATCAGGTAAGTCCACTGGGGAATTTCAGTGAAACCTTCAAAATTGTTCAAGTATAGTTTTTAAAAAGGTAAAATCATGAATATGAGGGACATATAAAATGAAAAATGCCAAAGATGTGTTTTTTAATTCATTAATTAGTGACACAAGAAGTAGGATGGTTAAAAAAAAGCCAGAGAACATCTGAAATATTAGGTACACAGGAATTTAAAAAAGACAGATACCATATGATTTCACTCATATGTAGAATTTAAGAAACAAAACAATCATGGGAAAAAAAGAAAATCAAGAAACAGACTCTTAACTATAAGAAGAAACTGATGGTTAGGAGGGGAGGTGATGGGAAGATAAGTTAAATAGGTGATGGGGATTAAGGAGGGTACTTGTGATGAGCACCTGGTATTGTATGGAAGTTCTGAGTCACTGAATTGTACTCCTGAAACTAATATTGTACTGTACATAAACTAAGTGGAATTTAAATAAAAACTTAAAAAAAAAAAGGAAATGATGGAGTTAGACTGTTGGGTTAGATACAAAACTGGCTACAGTCTAACAAAGCGATAAACCTTTAGGAGTTATCTGTTTCAATAAAGAGAAATGAATTTCATGTCTACCAAATAAAAAGTCTACAAATTTAACCTCTGCCTTACAAACTTGTAAAGTAGCCCAAACAAAAGAAAGTCAAATGCAGTAATATATTTTTTCCCAGTTCCAAATTTCAGGGAATTTTCCTGACAGACACTACCTATGTTTACCTCCACTGGATGAGAAGAGTTAATATAACTCTAGGAGAGAAGCTGAAGCATGGGGCATGAGAACTTAGGGTAAATGTCTCCATCTAAAGCAAATTTTCCAAGGCTCCACATAGATTTGAATGTGAACAATTTAAACATGTGAGGAATCTCCTCACATAATAGAGTTACCAATCTGCTGAGCTGATTAAGGCAAGATTAAATCATTTTATAAATTAATTAAAATGTAAAAAGTTGTATCTATGGAAGTTTCAGATTATCAAGTTTACTTTCCTTGGATCTCATGAAATTAGCAAAAATAATAGAATCCCATAATGTTTTTTTTCCAGAGATTCTATGCATCGAAATATTAACTTTCCCACAACTCCATCAACACTACTTGCTAAGGCCACCTAAAAAATGACATATACATTCAAGACCTATGCTAATTCCTGGAAGCTTCTGTCCCTCTTTCTCTGGACACTACAAGTTTTGAAAGGTAACTAGACTAGAAACCAAAAATGTGAGTATTACACTTAGTATCCAGCTCTCATACAAAAACTCTGAGACAAATTTAGCCTCAAATATACTGGGAAGAAATCAAAGATAATTCACACCCATTAACTAGAGCAAATAGTTCCTGTTCATGGAACTTCCTACCCTATTTATGAGTAAGATGAAAATAAATGTGATCAAAAATAGGCAAAAAAGTACACAAAACAGAGAAATACAGTAACATAATTTGAAAAAGAGGTTAAAAAAAGGAGAACATAAATTCTGACAGAAACTACCAAAAAGCAAACAAAATACCCAGAATAAATTATTTTCATCATAGAATTTTCTCAGCTATTGACGCATAATAAATAAAAGTATATATATTTAAAGTGTGCAATGTGATTTACTATATACATCGTGAAATATTTACCACAATCAACTAAATTAACACATCCATTACGTCACCTAGTTATGTTATTTTTTTTCTGCTTAGAATGCTTAAGATCTATTCTTTTAGCAAATTTCAAGTACATAATACAGCATTATTAACTTGAGTCAACATGCTATATATTAGATCATCAAAATTTATTCATCTTCTAGTTCCAAGTTTGTATTCTTTGATTAACATCTCCCCATTTTCTCCACTATCTGTGGACCACCATTCTATTTTCTGCTTCTAGGAAATGGACTTTTTTGATTCCACAAATACCACACAGTATTTGCCTTTCTGTGACTTATTTCACTTGGCATAATGCCCTCCAAGTGCAATCATATTGTTGCAAATGGCAGGATTTCCTTCTTTGTTATGGATGAGTAATATTCCATTTGCGTGCGTGTGTGTGTGTGTGTGTGTGTGTGTGTGTTTATTCTTTAAACATTTACTGTTCTCATAAACTTAGGTTGCTTCCCTATCTTGAAAGAGCGATCTGCACTCCCATTTTCATTGCATTATTCACAAAAGCCAACATACAAAAGAATTTAAATGAATACATTCAGTGGAAAGAAAACATTAAAACCAGGATGATAAAATGGTGGACTTTGAAGATAAGGACAATACAGTAACTCAAACCAACATTCTAACAGGACTAATAAATGAACACTAAGCAGCACATGAGAGACTAAATATAGCAAGATGTTGATAATAAATTAGAAAATATTGACATAATCATAAATAGCAAAATAGAAAAGATACAAAGTTCTTATAAAGAATTCAAATCTGAACTTACAGTTCTGGAAAAACAGAATAGACATATTTGTTCTTAGTCCTCCTACTAGATATAGCTAAAAACTGGGACATTATATATATTATTTATATATTATAAATATAATTTATATTTAATATAATATAATTTAATATAATTTAATTAATATAAATAATATAATATAATATAATATAAATATATATTATAAATAATATAATGTCCCAGTATATATATTTATATTATATAATTGTATAAATATATATTATATAATTTATATTATATAAATATAATATATAAATATTATATAAATTATATATTATATACATTATATAAATATGTTAATATATCATATAAAACATACATAAAAACCATTCAAAGATAGAAGCAAACCAGCTATAGCCCCTCCTCAACTTGTTAAAGACCATCTACAAGAAACCCACAGCTAACATACTTAATTATGAAACTGAATGCTTCCCCCCAAGAAAGGGGCCGAGGCAAAAATGTCTACTCTTATCCCTGCTACTCAACATAGTGCTATAAGTCTTAACCAGTGCAATAAACAAAGAATAGGAAATAAAAAACATACAAATTGAAAAGGAAGAAAAAAATTGTTCCTATTTGGAGGTGATCTTTACATCAGACTTGAAAGATCCTTAAAAAAAAAAAAAAACAACAGCAACAACAGCAACAAAAAAAACAGACAAAATAAAACAACAAAAACAGGCATTTTTTTTTTCAAAAACAACAACAAAAAAGTACACGTAATTCAATGGAGCACAGACTTTTTGTCAAATGGTGTTGCAGCAGTTAAAAATACATTAGCAAAAAAAAAAGTGCCTCAACATAAATCTCAAACCATATACAAAATTGAATTTAAAAAATAAAAAAAAACTGAATTTAAAATACAAAACTAAGAAACAAATATAAAACTTTTAGAAGATAATATTGGCAAATATCTTCAGGACTTAACACCAAAAGCATGATTATAAATTAAGCAGGAGGAGGTGTTAAAATGACAAAGAAGTAGGGGGACCCTGGGCTTTCCTCATCCCTCAAACACAGCTGTATTGGGGTCAGATCACTTGGAACGTCCAGGAAATTTATATGTGGACTGGAAGAAGGATCTTCACAGTTAGAGGGTGACACCTTGGCAGATGCAAGGTGTGTGGAAGTGAATTGGAGGAGAGAAATATGGCGGTGTCATGGAGGCGAGGGAACCCTTTCCATGGAGAGACAAAAGTCATGGAGAGAGAAAGAGAGGGAGGGAGAGAGGGAGGGAGGGAGGGAGGGAGGGAGAGAGATAAGGGTTAAGAAAGTGTGGCATTGAGTTAGCACAAGAGGAAAACTTTTCTGGACTACTGATGGGGGAGTGAGAGGTACTGAGCGTCTAGTTGTTTTCTGCAAACAGCAGTTGGAGCTCAAACTCTGAGGTTCTGGAAGTACATGACTCTGGAGTAGAGGTGTGACATGCGCTCCTGGGGAGGGATGAGCTGGCACCAGAGTGCATAATATGGTGTAGACACCTCCAGGGTGTACTGGGAGAGAATATTCCCCTTCCTGGAGAACTTTTGGAAGATGGTTTATTGCTTCCCCAAGGGCAAAAGACCCTGCAGGTGCCAGCCAAAGGCCTTTCATCAGCAGGGTAGGGAGTCTCTACTCCAGAGCAGGGGAGTGGATCCACATGGTTCCAGGTACTTTACAGACTTTGGATTTTTAATCCCAGCTGCATGCCAAAGAAAATCCACAGGAGAGTTGTGGCCAAAGGTGAGCTGACTGCCCTCGCTTTATGTGAGGGCTGCCTGAATCAAGTGGGGGTTGAGATCCCTAGCCTGGGGATGAGATCAGCGTGGTGCCATTTACCCCCCAACACCAACAAGATGGGACTTCAGAAAGTAACACAGCAGCCCCCAGGGGAGGGGGGGACCTACTTACACCAAACCCCTCCCCTCTGTGCCTGGCACATGCTTAGTAACTAGGGCAAGACTGACTCTGACCCAATGCAGCTGGTCTCTCCCGCAGACCAGCACAGCCAGCACCAACCCCCCGCGCCATGCTCCAACTGAGAATTCTTTTTTTCTTTTTTTCCCTCCTTCTTTTTCGTTTGGAATCAGGCTCATAGTTTCTTTTTTTTTTGTATTTCCTTTTCTCTTTTTTATTCTTTTCTTTTTCCTTTTTTATTTTCTTCTGCTTTTTACCCATTTCCTTTCTTTTTCTTTGGAGTCATCCTTAAAGTTTTTTGATTCCCTGTTTGATTTTTCTTTTGTTTGTTTTTTCCCTTTCCTTTTGTCTTTTTTTGGATCAGACTTCCCCTACCACTTTTGTTTTGGAGGGTTACTTCAACCAATAAATCAAAGCACACCTAGTTAAAGGTCCCAACACCACCACTGCAAGCAAGGAGGAGCTCTGCAGAGGACTGACCAGTGGGAAAGAGCAGCCAAAACACAACATCAGAGTGCACACAGCATACACCAGAAACACTTCCTGAAGTGCCAGGCCCTGAACAGTGTATGACCCCTTTTTAATATAGCATTTCTCTCAGGTGCAGGAAACATAACAAGCTTTTAAAACAGGCAAAAGACAGTAACTTGGCCAAAAGGAAAAGATGGAGTAATTCTCCCCAAAAGAAAGGTTAAGAAGAAATCACAGCCAAAGGACTTGCTCAAAACAGATAGAAGCATTATATCCAAACAAGAATTTAGAACAAAACTTGGAAGACTACTAGCTGCACTTGAAAACAGCATAGAAGACAGCAGAAAAACCCTTGCTACTGAGATCAAAGACCTAAGAACGAGTTAGGATGAAATAAAAAAATGCTATAACTGAGATGCAAAACAAACTGGATACAGTGACAATGAGGACTGAAGAAGAGGAGGAAAGAATAGGTGAAATAGAAAATAAAATTATGGAAAATAATGAAGCTGAAAAAAAAGAAGGAAAGGAAATTACTAGATCATGAGGAGAGACTTAGAGAACGGATTCCATGAAATGAAACAATATCCATGTCACAGGATTCCCAGAAGGAGAAGAGCAAGAAAAAAAGGCAGAAGGATTATGTGAACAAATTATAGCTGAGAACTTTCCTAATTTAGGGAAGGAAATAGGCTTTAAAGTCCAAGAGGCACATAGAATTCCCCTCAAAAGCAACAAAAACAGGTCAAAACCATGACATATCATAGTGAAACTTGCAAAATACAAAGATAAAGAGAATTCTGAAAGCAGCTGTGGACAAAAGGTCCTTAACCTACAAGGGTAGACACATGAGGTTAGTAGCAGACCTGTCTAATGAAACTTGGCAGGCCAGAAAGGAGTGGCAGGAAATAATCAAAGTGCTGAATTGGAAAAACATGCAGCCAAGAATTCTTTATCCAGCAAGGTTGTCATTCAGAATAGAAGGAGAGATAAAGGTTCCCAAACAAAAACTAAAGGAGTTCACGACCACTACACTGCTCTGCAAGGAATTTTAAGGGGGACTGAGTGGAAGAAAAAAAATAACTAAACAACAAAGACTACAAAGGACCAGAGAACATCAACACAAATACAAAATCTACAGGTAACACAATGGCACTTAATTTGTATCTTTCAATAATCAGTCTGAATGTAAATGGACTAAATGCTCCAATTAAAAGTCATAAGGTAGAAGAATGCGTAAAAAAAACCAACAAGAAACATGTATATACAGCCTACAAGAGACTCATTTTAGACCTAAAGATTGAAAGTGAGGGAATGGAGAACCATTTATCGTGATACCGAATGTCAAAACAAAGCCGGAGTAGCGATACTTATATCAGACAAACTAGATTTTAAAACAAAGACTGTACCAAGCGGTGAAGAAGAGCATTATATCATAATTAAGGGGTCTATCCATTAAGAAGAGCTAACAATTGTAAATATTTACACCTCCAACTTGAATCACCAAATATATAAATCAATTAATCACAAACATAAAGAAACTAATGGATAATAATACCATAATAGTAGGAGACTTTAAATTTCTTTTAATATTTATTTTTGAGAGAGAGAGACACACACACAGAATGTGAGTGGGGGAGGGCCAGAGTGAGAGGGAAACACAGAATCTGAAGCAGGCTCCAGGCTCTGAGCTGACAGCACAGAGTCTGACATGGGGCTCAAACTCACGAATGGTGAGATCAGATCTGAGCTGAAGTTGGATGCTTAATGGACTGAGCTACCCAGGCACCCAAGGAGACTTTAATACCCACCTTAAAGTACTGGACAGATCATCTAAGCAGAAAACCAACAAGGAAACAGTGGCTTTGAATGACATACTGGACCAGATGGACTTAACAGATAGATATGTTCAGAATATTCTACCCTAAAGCAGCAGAACACACATTCTTCTTGAGTGCACATGGAACATTTTCCAGACTAGATCACATACTGGGTCTCAAATCAGCCCTCAACAGGTACAAAAAGATAGATATTATATCATGAGTATTTTCATATCACAAAGCTATGAAATTTGAAGTAAACCAAAAGAAATTGTAAAGTCCTCAAATACATGGAGGTTAAAGAACATCCTACTAAAGAATGAATGGGTTATCCAGGAAATAAAAGAAGAAAAAAAAAAGAATACATGGAAACAAATGAAAATGAAAAGACAACAGTTCAAACCCTATGGGATGCAGCAAAGGCAGTCCTGAGAGGAAAGTACATTGCAAATCAGGCCTATAGTCAAGAATCAACAAAGGGGTCTAATACACGACCTAACCTTAAACTTAAAGAAGCTCGAAGAGGAACAGAAAATAAAGCCTAAACCCAGAACAGAAAGGGGAGTAATACAGATTAGAGCAGAAATAAATGATATACATACAAAAAAAAAAAAACCCTGTAGAACAGATAAACAAAACTATGAGCAGGCTCTTTGAAAGAATTAATAAAACTGATAAACTCCTAGCCAGATTTATCAAAAAGAAAAGAGAAAGGACCAAAATACTTAAAATCATGAATTAAAGAAGAAATATCACAACCAACACCACAGAAATACAATTATAAGAGAATACTATGAAAAATTATATGCTAACAAACTGGGCAATCTGGAAGAAATGGACAAAATCTTAGAAATTCACAGAATACCAAAACCGAAACAGGAAGAAACAGAAAATTTGAACAGATTCATAACCAGCAAAGAAATTGAATGAGTAATCAAAAATCCTCTAAAAAACAAGAGTCCTGGGCCAGATGGCTTCCCAGGGAAATTCTACTAGACATTTAAAGAAAAGATAATACCTCTTCTTCTCAAACTGTTCCAAAAAATAAAAATGGAAGGAAAATTCGAAACTCATTCTATGAAGCCAACATTACCTTGATTCCAAAACCAGACAAAAACTGCACTAAAAAGGATCATTACAGGCCAATATCACTGATGAATATGGATATAAAAATTCTCAACAAGATACTAGCAAATCAAATTCAACAGTATATTAAAAGAATTATTCACCATGATCAAGTGGGGTTCATTCCTGGGCTGCAGGGCTGGTTCAATATTCACAAATCAATCAATGTGATACAGCACATTAATGGAAGAAAAGATAAGAGCCATATGATCCTGTCAATAGATGTAAAAAAAGCATTTGATAAAATATAGCATCCTTTCTTAATAAAAACCCTCAAGAAAGTCGGAAAGAAGGAACATACCTTAACATCATAAAAGCCATGTGTGAAAGTCCCACATGTAATATCATCTTCAATGGAGAAAAACTGAGAATTTTCCCCCTAAGATCAGGAACACTAGAGATAGCAACACTCACCACCATTGTTCAACATAGTACTGGAAGTCCTAGACTCAGCAATCAGACAACAAAAAGAAATAAAATATATGCAAATTGGTATTGAAGAAGTCAAACTTTCACTCTTTGCAGATAACATGACACTCTACATGGAAAACCTGGAAGACTCCACTAAAAACTGCTAGAACTTATACATGAATTCATCAAAATCATAGGATATAAAATCGACATAGAGAAATTGGTTGCATTTTTATATACCAATAATGAAACAGCAGACAGAGATATCAAGGAAATGACCTCATTTACAACTGCACCAAAACCCAGAAGATACCTAGGAATAAACCTAACCAAAGAGGTAAAAGGTCTGTATGTTGAGAACTATAGAAAGCTTATGAAAGAAAGTGAAGAAGATACAAAGAAATGGAAAAAATATTCCATGCTCATCATTAGAAGAACAAATATTGTTACAACGTTGATACCACCTAAAGCAGTCCACACATTCAATCCAATTCCTATCAACATAAAACCAGCATTCTTCACAGAGCTAGAACAAACAATCCTAAAATTTGTATGGAACAAGACCCTTAATAGCCAAAGTAATGTTGGAAAACAAACAAACAAAAAACAAAGCTGGAGGCATTAGAATTCTGGACTTTAAGCTGTATTACAAACTTGTAGTCATCAAGACAGTATGGTAATGGCACACAAAAAAAGACACATAGGTCAATGGAAAAGAATAGAGAACCTAGAAATAGACACACAAATATATGGCCAAGTAATTTTGAACAAAATGGGAAAGAATAAACAATGGAAAAATAGAGTCTCTTTAGCAAATGGTGCTGAGAGAAATGCATAGAGAAATGCAGAAGAATGAACCTGGACCACATTCTTATACCATACACAAAAATGAACTCAAAATGGATCAAAGACCTAAATATGAGCCAGGAAAACATCAAAATCCTAGGGGTCAACATAGGCAGGAACCTCTTTGACCTCAGCCACAGCAACTTCTTGGTAGATACGTCTCCAAAGCAAGGGAAATAAAAGCAAAAATGAACCATTGGGCCTCATCAAGATGAAAAGCTTCTGCACAGCAAAGGAAACAATCAACAAAACTAAAAGGCAACCAATGGAATGGGGGAAGATATTTGCAAATGACATATCAAATAAAGGGTTAGTATCCAAAATCTGTAAAGAACTTACCAAACTCAACACCCAAAAAACAAATAATTCAGTGAAGAAATGGGCAGAAGACATGAGTAGATCCTTTTCAAAAGAAGACATTAAGATGGCTAACAGACACATGAAACATCCCTCATCACAAACATCCCTCATTATCAGGGAAATGCAAATCAAGATCACAATGAGATACCACCTCACACCTGTTAGAATGGCTAAAATGAACAACTCAGGAAACACCAGATTTTGGTAAGGATGTAAAGAAAGGGGAACCCTTTTTCACTGTTGGTGGGAATGCAAACTGGTGCAGCCACTCTGGAAAACAGTATGGAGGTTTGTCAAGAAATTAAAAACAGAACTACCTTATGAGCCAGCAAATGCACTACTATGTATTTATCCAAAAGATACAAAAATGTTGACTCAAAGGAGCACATACATCCCAATGTTTATGGCACACTATCAACAACAGCCAAATTATGGAAAGATCCCCAATATCCATCAACTAATGAATGGATAAAGAAGATGTGGTGTATATATACAATGGAGTATTACTTGGTGATCAAAAAGAATGAAATCTTGCCATTTGTAACAATGTGGATGGAACTAGAGTGTATTATGCTAAGCAAAATAAGTCAGAGAAAAACAGATATCATATGATTTCATTCATATGTGGAATTTAAGAAACAAAACAGACAAACGTAAGGGAAGGGATGAAAAATAAGATAAAATCAGAGAGGGAGGCAAACCATAAGAGACTCTTAAATACAGCAAAAAAACTGTGGGTTGATGGTGGGGAGTTGGGTGAGGGGATGGGCTAAATGGGTGATGGGCATTAAGGAGGGCACTTGCTGGGATGAACACTGGGTGTCATATGTAAATGATAAATCATTGGATTCTACTCCTGAAACCAATACTATATTATATGTTAACTAACTTGAATTTAAATAAATACATTTAAAATAAAATAATAATTTAATTAATTATTTATTTTAGACAATAATTGTATATTGTTTTATTGGCTATTATTTTTTATATTAAATATAATTTATTGTCAAATTGGTTTCCATACAACACCCAGTGCTCGTCCCAACACGTGCCCTCCTAATTTTTAAATTAAATTTTATTTTTGTTCCATTATAGGGAGGGGAATGTTAAGCCATGGGGAGTATTAAGGCCTTCATCTTGGTCAAGCCTTAAATACTGATTATTTGTGCTGCGTGAAGATTTTTGCTATATGTGATGGGGGTACCATTTTGTTTGCAGATATAGAAATATTTAAAACAATTTTCTTTCAGTATACATTCCATGTGAGAAGACAATACAACAGCAACAACAAAAAGAGAGTAAAATTAAATAGAACAAAATTTCCAGGAAAGAGGTTGCAAGTTAAATCATGATCAGATCATTCACCAAGATCAAGTGAGATTATCCCTGTGATGCAAGGATGGTTCAACATATGCAATTCAATCCACATGACACATCACATTAAAAAAAATGAAAGAAAATAATCATATGATCTATTCCACAGATGCAGAAAAAGCAATGGACAAAATTAAACATTGATTCATGATAAAAGAAACCTTTAAAAACTAGGCATAGAAGAACATATCTTAACACAGTAAAGGCCAAATATGAGAATCATATAGGTAACATCATATTCAGTGGTGAAAATTTGAAAGCTCTTCCTCTAGGATCAGGAACAAGATAAGGGTACTGGAAGGCCTAGCTAGAACAATTAAACTAGAGAAATAAATATAAGACATTAGAATTGTAAAGGAAGAAGTAAAACTATCTCTATTTGCAGATGACAAGATTTTATACAGGCATATCTTAGAGACAATGCGAGTTCAGTTCCAGACCGCTGCAATAAAGCAGATATCTCAATAAAGCAAGATAAATGATTTTTTTGGTTTCCCAATGCATATAAATGTTATATTTACACTGCACTGCAGTCTATTAGGTATGCAATAGCATTATGTCAAAAAATGTACATACCTTAATTTAACAATATATTATTCCTGGTGTGCCTGGGTGGCTCAATTGGTTGAGCATGCAACTCTTGGTTTTGGCTCAGGTGTGATCTTGTGGTTTGTGAGTTTAAGCCCCAAATCAGGCTCCATGCTGGCAGTGTGGATCCTCCTTGGGATTCTCTCTCTCTCCTTCTCTCTCTGCCCCTTCACCACTCTCTCTGTTTCTCTCAAAATAAATAAATAAACTTAAAAAATTAAAAAATATATTATTGCTAAAAATAGCTAACCATCATCTGAGCTTTCAGTCAATCATAATCTTTTTACTGAAGGAGTGTCTTGACTCTTTGTTGATGGATACTTACTGATCAGGGTGCTGAATATTGAAGGTTGAGGTGGCTATGCTAATTTCCTAAAATAAGGCAACAATAAAATCTGCCTATCATCTGACTCTTCCTTTCATTGGCACACTTAGAGGACAGTGTAGGGTTATTAATTGGCCTACTTTCAACACTGTTGGTCTCAGGGAATAGGGAGGAATGAGGAGAGGGAGAGAGATGTGGAAATGGCCAGTTGGTGGTGCAGTCAGAACATATATAACATTTATCAGTTAAGTTTGCCATGTTAGGTGGGTGTGGTTTGTGGTGCCCCAAAATAATTACAATAGTAACATCAAAGATTACTGATCACAGATGAACATAAAAAATATAATAATAATGAAAAAATGTGAAATATTGTGAGTATTAGCAAAATGTGATACAGAGACATGAATTAAGCAAATGCTGTTGCAAAAATGGTGCCAACAGATTTGCTTGATGCAGGGTTGCCACAAACCTTCAATTTATAAGAAACACGATATCTGGAAAGTGCTATAAAGCAAAGCACAATAAAATGAGGTAAGCCTGGGTACTATAAAGTTATAGTAATTAGTATGGTATTGTTATAAAAACAAATAGAACAATGAAACGGAATCAGAAGCCCAGAAATAAACCCAAGCATATATGATTGACTAATATTTGACAAGAAAGACAAGAATATTCAATGCAGAAAAGGCAGTCTCTTCAATAAATGGTGCTGGGAAAACTAGGTATTTACATGTAAAACTTGACCCCATCTTATACAACTCAGGTAAGTTAACTCAAAATGGATTACAGACTTCAATGTAAGATGTAAAACCCAGAAGTTCCTAGAAAAAAACATAGTGAAAAGACTCCTTGACATGAATCTTGGTAATGGTTTTTTGGAAAATCATACCTTTAAAGCACAAGCAACAAATAAAAAAAGACAAGTGGGGCTATATCAAACTAAAAAGATTTTGCACAACAAAAGAAACCATCAACAAAGTGAAAATACAATCTACAGAATGAGAAAAAAATTTTTGCGAAGTATCTACATGATAAAGGGATAATATCCAAAATATATACTCATACAACTCAATAGCAAAAACCCCACATAATCCAATTAAAAAATGGGCAGATGAGTTGAATAGACATTTTTCTGAAGAAGATATATGAATGGCCAACAGGCATATGAAAACATGTTCAACATCAGTAGTCATTAGGAAAATGCAAATTAAAGTAACCTCACATTTGTTAGAATGGCCATCGTTACAAAAGAAAAGAGAATAAATGCTGGCATAGATAGGAGAAAAGGGAACATTTGTGCATTGTTGGGGGTTTTGTAAACTGGTGTGGCCACTATGAAAAAGGGATGAAAGTTACTCAAAAAGTTAAAAACAGAGTTACCATAAGACCCAGCAGTTCCATTTATGGGAATATATCTGGAGGAAACAAAAACACTAACTCAAAAAGGTATCCATACCCCCATGTTCCTAACAGCATTATTCTCAATAGCCAAGCCAACACTTAGGAAACAACCTAAGTGTTCACTGATGGATGAATAAAGAAGTATATCTTCCACAATACACACACACACACACCAGACACACATACACACCTACACACAATGAAATATTATTCAACCAGAAAAATGGGGCAATCCTACTATTTGTGACAACATGGATGAATCCTGAAGACATTATGTTAAATAAGTCAGAGAAAGAAAAATACTTTATGATCTCATTTATATGTGGAATTAAAAAAACTAAACACCAAACTCATTGAAAAAGAGATCACATTTGTGGTTACCAGAGGCAGGGGTGGGGTGAGGGGCAAGTGAAGGAAGATGGTCAAAAGGTACAAATTTCCAGTTATAAAGTAAGTTCTAGGGATATCTACATATAACATTTGACTCCCCCAAAACTTAACTACTAACAGCCTATTACTGACTGGAAGTCTTAATAGTAGCAAAAACAGATGATTAATACATACTTTGTATGTTACATGTATTACATACTATATTCTTATAGTAAAGTAAGCTAAAGGAAGACAAATTATTAAGAGAATCATAAGAGAAAATACATTAAGATTAGTGTATTGTAAAAAGAAAAAAAAAGAAAATCCACGTATAAGTGGGCCTGTGCATTTCAAACCATGTTGTGCAAGGGTTAACTGTATTTGTTAATAAAAATGAAAAAAATAAAAAAATCAAGATCATAGTACACAGTTATAATAAAAAAAAAATGCTCACTGAAGAGTGAAGATAAATGAGGGACCAGGAGGTTAAGACCTAAGGATAATATGAAGAATAGAGATAGATAAACTTATCTCAGAAGCAATAAAATACAATTAGAGTTGAGTTTATTGACATTTTGGGAAGATTAAGTCCCAGTTTCTCCTAAATATTTTGAGTAACCTATTTAAACTACAGAAACATTTTCGATGTGACATATGAAGTCTCTAACTTAAATACTACATCTGAAGTCGTCCACATTAAAATTATGATTCCTTTAATTTTTGATTTGTTTACCAATTATGTGATTTCCACTACTACCAATTATAACCATGCTACTGATTTAAAATAATTACAGCTTAGATTTTATTTTGTCAATGAACATTTGTATAACTTTTGTTGCAATTTATTTTTTTAATTTTATATTACTGTTTTAGCAAGAATTTTAAGTATGTCTGAATGATTCATTTGTTTTAGCTTACATATAATAAGATTTACTAAAATCACATATATCTTTTGCAGATCAAAACCAAAGCTACTTAATTAATGCATGCATTACCTCAGTCATTCTACAATGTACATGTATATCAAATTATCACATTGTACACTTTAAATATATACAATTATCTTTGTCAGTTATTCCTCAGCAAAGTTAAAAAATGGGGGGAAAAGTACAGTTAGTATACCACACCAAAAACAACAATGCAAAGAAGCTAATTAAGAACATATTTTAAAATGCACTATGGCCTACCAAACATTTTATCTTACCATGCAGTGCTTTTTCCAAATTTGGTACCTTGGGTTTTATTACATTCTAAGTTGCCTAAGTACACTAAAAAGCACAATACTCATGGGAAAGTTCCTGTCTAACATTAGGTGTACTTAAGATATGATTGTAGATGTTTTTCTTTTAATGGTAATGTCAAATGTATGGCAATATTCATCTCACCTTTTACCTTCATTTCTTAAATAGCAGCAGTACCCATATCCACATTTTGTTTGGAAAGAAATAACAAATGGTTTAGCAAATGTTTGGCATTATTCTACATAAATTTTACACTCCAATTTCTTTGGATTTGGGTCAAAGTGATTAGAAGCAGCTCAGGTAGTTTTCTTAAAAAATGAGTCTATACAGGAGTGTTAACTGAGTCTAATTTTAGGTATTTCACTGAAAAATTAAAGGGAATTCAGCAAGGAAGGGAAGACCCTGACCACAAGAGTGCTCCTTAGTGAAAACTGGGATACCCTGTATTCCACTAATTCTATAAAACACTCATTTTCCCACACTGTATTATTTCAGAACCAGGAAATTAACTTTCAATAAATACGATCTTACCATCACCATATTTCCTTTCCTTTGAGATATCTGTGAAATTAATGGTGCTATAAATTCAATGAAATCTGATGTTTTGATATTTTCCACAGGATGCCTTCTTAGCATATTTTGTTAGTTTTATCACAAAGAAGCCCAGAAACTTGCTAGATTTGGAATGTTCCTAGAGGGAAAAGATAATTTTGTACTGTCATACTAACACTTTACTTATGATGGCACCTTTAAAAACCCTGTGTTTTGTTATCTTTGTTTGCTTGCTTTTAGGTAAATCAGATAAAAATGAAACGAATAGTTTTTTTCCACATAGACATGAGCTCTGTTCATTGGAGTCTAAACTCATGGGAGTTTGGCACATGAGTTCTGGGTTTTTTGTTTGTTTGGTACTTATTGGGCCAACCATGTGATCAAGTAGATGTTAATATTTCTGTCAGCTTATGCTATTAAACCTCAGAGTTCTACATTTTGTGTCTATCTAAATAGCCCCAAAGTGTTGATATAGTCCTTTGTATTCTTGAAATTTATTGACAGCTTTGAAGAGCAAGATAACTTCTTTCACCTCCTATCTGAGCTTCCTAATTCCACCAATTGGTTTGGACTACCAATCAAAGACTTCATTTTATTAACTCCTTTATTAAGTCAGATCTTAAAGTAGCATCCTGGGTGACCAATCAGTTCTTGAATACAGGTGAAGATGGAGGACAGCATGCTGGACGTGAGGGTAAAGTATCAGAAACAAAACTATCTAGGAAATAATGAACAGTCTTGTTTGGTTGAAAAGATAGATAGCTTGTCCATGTTGGAGAAATCCATAGATTGAGAAATCTATTAAATGCAAAGTTCCTTGGATTTTATTATTTGGGGGAAAATGCTGAGCCATTAAAAGTTTTGGGGCACAGTAAATATTAAGGAATGGCAGAGGGTATCAAGTAAGAGTAAATTATTATTTAAAAAATAAAAGCATTTTAGAAAGCAGCTCTAAATTTTGAGTGGGTGCCCAGACAGTTCTGGCAAAATCCCTAAGCCTTGAGCGTAGTAAACTAGAGGCTGGCCAGTCTATGCATCGAGTAGGGTTAAATCAGATTTTAGAACATCCACACAGGCCTTGAATTAGTAAAGTAGATAGTAAATAAACGAGGGAGAATTACCCCAGTACCAAAACAGTGGACTGTCAAAGAAGGGTCTGAATAAAGATGAGCAAAGAACCTGCTTCACATTCCTGTATGCCCCCCAAATTCTACCACCATTAACAGATCTTTAAAACTGGCCCCTATGTTTCCCTTCGAATATTTGGCATTTTTAGAAAATGGGTACTGTTATGAAAATAGCACAATTCCGAGTTATGTATTTGTGCCACATAGAGAGTGTGTGTACTGTTCCAGTTAAATTCAGCCTGATTCAAGAAAAAGGAAAATACAACAAAACACAAAAAAAACCCACCGGCTTTAGCAGTGAATTACTTTAACAGTTCAATTGTTTTCAAATCCTTGAGGTAAAGGGTAAAGTAGTTGAATATGATGCTAAAAGAAGAGATATTAAGGTACAAAAAGAAGGAAGGATCCTTTATATCCACTGCAAAAATCTCAAAAGAAAACGAAGATGGTGGAGAAAATCAATTATATAAAGAAACAACAGGAAAAAATTCCCAGAGTTTACACAAGGCTGAAGTTTTCAGACTAAAAGACTCTTGAAGCACCTGGCAAAGTTAATGGAAAAAGAAAAGCTTGTAGACATACCGGGGTGAAATTTCTGAAATTAAAACATAAAGTAAAATTCCTACAAGCTTCTCAGCAAGTTATCGGCAAAGAAAATATATGCTGTTTAGTATTTGGCAATACCAAATATCAGAATACATTGCTACAAAGTTTATAAACAAATTTTTGGAGAAGTGGTTATCTTTGACAATCTGATTATGCATCTTTTCCATGAAAAAAAATGCACATATACTCATTCATACAAGGAGTTGGTTCACAAACTCCCTGAAGCCTATTCACATACCCTAGATGGTCCAGTGGAGTTCAAAGCACACAGAATTTTAAGGATGAGAATGCCTATGAGTATACCTTGCAGCAAAGTTATATTATGTTCATATTTGAGGGCAACAGAGAAACCATCTCAGGAATTAAGAATTAACCCATCCATGTACTTCTTCATACAAAACAAAAACAAAAACAAAAAAAAGAAAAAGAAAACAAAAACAAAGACACAAACTGGCTAACGCTAAATATCTCAAGTATGAGGAAGACAGAATAAATGGGAACAACCACTCATTAAAACTCAAAAATGAATGTCTAAATAAGGGCTACAATAACAAGGTTCAGAAATGTAATCTAAACAGTTTTTGTAAGGAACAATAAAGCAAAAATATATTTTAAAAGGTGTTTTTTAAAAAAGCTGTCCTTTTTACAAATAATATTACTTTAATCATATAAAGGGGTTTCAGGCAGTAAAACTATCATTTACCTTATGCTGCTGAGGGATAGGATTCTGATAGTTTAGAGGTGTTAGTAGAAAAATAGACATTCAATTAATAACAGGATAAAAATAATTATGATTCTACAATCTTATAGCAAGCAGCATTTGGTTAATAAGTATTTTTTAAAAACAAAAAATATAAAGCAGAGAAATATCAAAGAAGCTTGCAATCATGAAGCTATTTATGTCAACAAAATAGGATGACAAATTTAAGATTCTAATTAATCTTGCTGGTCTTACTGCATGTGCATAATATGTCCTCTTCCTCTAAAAGTGGCACCAAACTAACAGTGAATTTTTTAGAGGTATTATTAACAAATAAGGACACTGAGAACATGACTGTATAGCATAGAAGCCATTTTAAAAATATTGGAAGGCAGAAAGATGGTGGAGCGGTACTCGACTTAAGCAAAGCAAAGGAAATGACAATGGAACTGCCTTCATGGGGCAAAGGAGACATATTTTCGTGTGGAATCTCAAGAGTGGCTCAGCAACTGGAAATAATGCATACTTTTGCATGTTGGGCTGAGGCACATGACTGGCATTATAAGGATATTTTGAAATCCTATATCCGGGGGCACCTTGGTGGCTCAATCACTTAAGCATCCAACTCTTAATTTTGACTCAGAAATGGAATTCTGCACTGTTTACGCAGGGTCTGCTTGGGATTCTCTCTCTCTCTCTCTCTCTCTCTCTCTCTCTCTCTCTCTCCCTCCCTCCCTCCCTCCCTCCCCCACTGCACTCTCTTGCTCTGTCTCTCTCAAAATAAATATTTAAAAAAAATTTAAAAAAAGAGAAATCCTGTATCTGTTGATGTTTGATTCCCTTCCTGTGCCCCTTCTTCCGGCTGCAGTCAACTGACTATTATTACTCCCTTTTGGCAACTGAGGGTCAGTGAGGTTTAGTCTCTGGAGAAACTGAACCAGTGAAGATATGGTTGGGGACACTAGTCGCAGTGGAGAACATGACTTGTGGCTAAGATGCATAATTGAAAAGGGCAGAATTAAGTTTAAGTCTATACACTAAACTGTGGTATTCTCAGCCCACTTGGTCCTTCATGCTTCCAGTCCATAACACCTAGGCATATACTTATCAGGCAGGAGAGCAGGATTATTTTCTTAATTTCCTCAGAGAAAAAAATGTCCTAAAACTGACATTTGGGAGATCCATTAATAAAAGATAGACTTGAGGTCTCATAAACCTATAGTTAAGACAACAGAGAAGAGGCTTTTCTAGCTTCTCACTCTTAATTTAAAAGGACAGCCCCCAAAAGTAGGCCTTTGATGAGCCTCATACTCAGGAAAAAAAAGTGAAAACTGAAGGAAACAAAGACACTATGTATAGTAAAAGAAAACTGAAAATATTAAAACAGAGCACAAGATGTTTCATCCAAGAAACAGAGAATTCTACTAAAACAGGAAAAAATCAAAGAACATCAAAGAGTTCTTGAAAATAACAGTAAGGTATTCAGAAGTGAAAATTCAACAGAAGGGCTGAAAGATAAAGTTGAGAAAAATCTCACAAAAGTAGAATGAGACAAAGAGATGAAAAATAAGAGATTAAAAATAAGAAAATGGGTAAACAACTGACCAGTTCCAACATCTAATTGCAGTATGAGAAATAAAAAAAAAACAGATGAAAGTAAATTGTCAAAGAATGAAATTTTCCAAACTGAATGATAAATCTCCACATTAAAATGGTCTGTCAAGAGCCTAGAACATGACCCACACTCTGTCATATCATTGGGAACATTCACTATTCCAGGAGAAAGAGAAAACCCTATAAAGCTTACAAAAAGAGGTCACATGTAAAGTAACTGTACATTAGTAAGTATATTAACAATATGAAGCAAGAACCACAATCATGAATTCAATAGAATTATTAGGGCATTAAATCTATGATTATTGAAATAAGGAACACAATAGGTGTGTTTGTGAGGTAGAACAACAAATGGAATTACCCTTCCTGAATGCAGAAAAAATAGAGAGCATACACAAAAGACAAGTTTAAAAATACAGAATACAGAATAGTAGCAACACATACTAAAAGATGACAATTTTTAAAAAGAGAGGAAGGAGAGAGGAGTAGAAAGAAGAGAAACAGGGAGGAAGGGAGAGGCAGGGAAAGAGAGATTTGAAGAAAAAGCAAAGACAAAACTGCCAAATTAAAGGTGAAATAAATACCTTATATTGAAAAGGAACCTAATAAGGCCAAAGGAAGGGTGAAAAAAGGTAAGAAATTCCAGAAAGAGAGGAAAGATGGACTACAAAGAAATAAGAATCAGACTGACATCATAATATCTTTGGATGCAAGAAGAGACTGACAGTTTTAAAGTATTGAAGAAAAACATTTTTTTCATTGAGATTTATATAAACTAGTCACATTGACATTAATATTTGACAGTGTAGTAAATATATTATCAGGCATTTGAAAATAATATAGAAGGTTATCATAAAAAGACCCACATTAGAGGGAAAAAAAAGCCCAAAACCATCTGGGAAATGCTAAACATAATATAGGACTTACCACAGTCCCTGTGGAAAAATAGCTTATTTCCTTTCCTCCAAATGGTGAATATACAAAGAAACCTAAATTTTTCCAACCACCTTAATAAATGAGTGGTCTCTTTATTTCATTTTTATAAACCTTGAAGATATTCATTTCTCAGAGTCCTTTGATTTTATATTCTGAAATTCAACTTGAATTAACTGAAGCAAAAAGGCTAATGCATGAGCTCAATTATCTAGTATGATAAAAAGGGCAGGGCATAAAATTCTTTCTGTCCCTGCTTTCTGCTTCTTTTATTCACTCAGACTACACAGCAATGGGCATGATATGCAGTAGACCCCTTCTGGGTTGTGTTCAAAGGATAAGGAAGTCTCACCCTGCCCAAATTTGAAAAACATCTCTAAGAGAAACTCTGGTTGGTCTAGCCTGGGTCATATGCTGGTCCTTAAAGTAATCAAAATGTAAAGGTGGAAGAGATACCATGATTGCATCTGCTTAGGTTTCAAATTCATCGGGATGGGTTCTTCAGTCCTGGAGAGAAGAGCGATGGGGATCTGGGTGGAATATCACAGCATCCACTTAGGAAGACAGAGCCTTCTCCTAGAACAGATAAAAATAAACCCACTAAAAGTCACAGTGTAATTACTACTAGACTGGTTAATAAAAACCCATTTTATACGTTTTAATGAGCATTTTATTTTATTTTATTATTTTTTAATGTCTATTTATTTTTGAGACAGAGAGAGACAGAGCATGAATGGGGGAAGGCCAGAGAGAGAGGGAGACACAGAATCTGAAGCAGGCCCCAGTCTCTGAGCTGTCAGCACAGAGCCCGACACGGGGCTCTAACTCACAGACCATGAGATCATGCTCTGAGCAGAAGGTGGAAGCTCAACCGACTGAGCCACCCAGGCGCCCCATAATAAGCACTTTAGAACAGTTGGCTCTGAGTGAGAAGGTGCAAGTTCCTTAAGAAAATCACGTTAACCTTCCTGAGTTGTGGTTTCTTTAAAGAGAATGAAAATATTGCCATCCTTGTGTGAGTTACATGGAGCATGATTGCTGAATAGTAACATTCAATTTATAAATATCATTTATTAGTGGATTAGAACTTGTAATTCTTAGCTTCTTGTTTTCACGATTGTATACCTGTATGGGACATATCAGTATCAACAGCTAGGCTGAAATATAATTTGAAGAACATACTTTTATTCTGAGGGAGCACAAATGAAGAGTTTAAAAATTATCAAACATGCCTATGGCCCTTGTAGCAAGTATTCTCCCAGTTAGGTGCTACGCAAAATTAGCAAAATCCAACAATTTCCCTTTTTGATGTTACCATCATGGTTTAATTTTTATATGTACCTAAAATAAAAAAATAAAATTATATTTAATTTTATATTTAATTTTAATATTTACCTAAATATTTTGGGGCCTCTTTAAAGAGTGTTCTCAGTAGTTTATTATCATCATTTTACTTCCTATCAGTTTGAATCTTTTGCACCTTACAGCCTTTATATACACTAGGATTGATGAACCCCATAAATTGCTGTCTACTATTCAAATTAAGATCTCTCTCCATTTGTATGATACTTCCCTCTGGTGCGTTTTGAAGAATACTTCCTTGCTCTATCACTCAAGAATGTGATGAATAAGTCACATTATCTTTATGTTATTATATTTATAATGGTACAGATTTCAGTGCATATTCTTTTAATCTATGTCTTTATAAAATAAGGTACTTTAAAATCTTTTCAACTTTTTTAGAGCACTGTCTTATTAATTCATGTTCACAAGTTTAATTTTATCTTTCAAGTGTGGCAACAAAAACTACTGATCACAAACCACTACCTTATTTTTATATTATTATTTATAATTTGTAAAACATCTTTATAATATGTATTTCATTATACTCTAAAATGGAGTGAGTTCTGATATGCAGATCAAATCCTGCTTAAACTGATCCACGAAATTTTTAAGTGGATAGTTGAAGTTTGTACAGTTAGTATGTAGTCTTGAGTTCAGAACTCCTATTGCAGAAAACTCTCCATTGTCTTACAAGGGGTTTGGATGTCCAAAAGTCAGTTAGGCAAAAGATAATGAGATTCTTTATTTCCTTAAATCAATTATTTATGACTCTGGCCCCATCCTTCTGGGATGTGGGAAATTCAGTGATGTCTGAAATCCAATTTTACCATCCTGGTCAGACCTCCATAAACATTTCCAGAAACTTCACTGCCCCAAAGTGTCACTGACTGCTACATTTAACACCAGTCAGATGTTTCTTGTCCCAGCCAATATGGTCCCTTTAGTCTTAAAGGTCTATGTTTCTAGGCTATGTACCAGGAAGAGAAATCTCTTGCAAGACAATTTCTATATGCTTTCAAACATAAAACCTCTCCTCCAAATAAGTTGTGCAATTTTCAGGGTCCAGTGCAAAATGAGATTTAGAGCCCCTTGTTGGAAAATTATTAAGAATTTCAAGACAGTGACAGCAGAGAATTAAATCAAGTGTGGCTCCACTCTAAGTGCAGTGCCCTGTGCAACCACAGAGGATGTACATTAATGAAGGTGGCCGTGCTTCTCTTTGAGGTAAAGGTACCTCCAGGAGATATGGTATTACTGAAATCTATGGTTCATGCTTGGCTTCCCTAATCCATGAAGATCAACTACCCTAACCTTCTCCCCTTCCCGTAGTGGCATCATTATTTGGGAATAGTTCAGATAGTCAAGTTCAATTCTGTGCTTGCCTGGATATGTTCTAAAAGGACCAGATCCAGGATTTCTGAGTTTTAACTTCCTCAAGGCTAGTGTCTTTTGAAGAGCCAAAGTATTCTATTTTTTTTATGACTGCACTCTTGCCCCTTGGAAAAACTTTACCAAATTTACTAAGTATGTTCTCTGATTTGAATGTCTGTTCGCCTGTTCTAACACTTATGTTCAATAATTCATAGTTCCTATAGCAACTGTTTGCTCTGAAATCACTAATGTCCATTATCTGAAAATATTTGGATGTCAAAGGTACCTGCTATTTGGCATCATCAATTATACTGTTTTAAACAAAATTCAAAGGTGTCGGGACACCTGGGTGGCTCAGTTGGTTATGTGTCTGACTTCGGCTCAGGTCATGATCTCACGGTTTGTGAGTTCGAGCCCCACGTCGGGCTCTGTGCTGACAGCTCGGATCCTGCTTTGGATTCTGTGTCTCCCTCTCTCTCTGCCCCTCCCCTGTCATGCTCTGTCTCTCTCTGTCTCAAAAATAAATAAAACATTAAAAAAATTAAAAAAAATCAAATGTGTCTTCTTCTGGACAAAGAGGTTTATCATTAGCTGAAAACACCTTTAAATTCTAATTGGTCATCATTTCATCACTGGCAAAACAGATTTACCTATATTGTTTTTTATAATTTTAGCCCATGTCTTGATTTATTAAGGTTGTTTTGATGTCTGAGTACTACTACAGTAGTACTGTCTGCTTTGTGACTCTCCAGTTCACAAGAAAGAGGTCTTGTCTTTTTTGTTTGGTTTTGGTTTTTATGAGTTTGAAATAGGCATCTTAAGTTTCACCACCCAGGTGCCTCCATGTTTAAGTATCCTTTGGGAAGGAGGGAGAAATGAATCTCTTCAGCAGATCCAAACAAAGTTTCATTTCCCCCCTCTCTCCTGTCTCTGACAACTACATTATGTTATCAGAGGTTCTAAAGCAGTATTTGGAAGTCTTTCAAAGTTATTCTCATCAGAATCCACTTTACACTACACATGTGAAAGAATTTCTAAGACGTTATACTTATCATTATGTGCTGTTTTTAAAATGTGATGATTGTTGTCTCAAAATGAATAAGTACCAATTCAAGGGGGTGAAATTGGTCCCTGCTGCATATAAGTGCTATAAGAATTCTTAAATGGAATCAGGTCCTTATATGTAATGTACAGGAGTCTTAATCCACAGACTCAGGAGCATAAAAAATTATCAGAGTCCTTAATATCTTCTGTATACACAAAATTATAACTCCTAAAGTCTCTGTCTCAACACTCTTGCTCAGCCTCAGTCATCGTTACTCTCCTCCTTCCAAGAAAAATGTTCAGTAACCTTGGGGTCTTGCATAGCAACAAGGCATAGTCAGCCTCGTCTCTCCACACAGTTTACCTTTCAGATGGACATGTCCCAACTCCACAAGCTGCCTCAGGTCCAGAAGTTCTGCAGCCTTCTTGCCATGTTTTGTGCAGATCTTTCCTCATGATTATATTTCAAACTTGGAGTGCATGGTTCAATTTCCTCAACAAACGCCAGAAAACCATATCAACAGGATTGAGAAGAATACATTAGTGTTACTTTAGTAACATTACAGCGTCCATGGACTCTTCATAGCAGAATCAAACTCAGATGAATCACTACACACTAACTTTGACAATACCCTTTCACAACTCATACCTCCTTACTGCTATTTTCCCGTTGTCCTGATACTCTAGATATACTGCTTTTAGTTGTTAAAAAAAAGAATACTTGGATACCCTTAGGTACTTTAAAAGCCCACACAAGGAATATCAACTGGTACTAGACTTCAGGGCAGGACATCTCCCTGGGAAATGTATTCCATGCACACTTACTTCCATTTATGTGTTAAGGTGGGTTTTGATCCATAGGGCCCTCTGAGGTGAGGCAGATCTTTGACATTATTGCCCATGATTCCTGCTAACCATTTCCATCACTCCATTCTTTCCACAGGCCAACTGTGATCCTTGCACTATATCGAACAATCATGAGAACCACCTGAAATGTGCTAATAAGTGGCAGGGCCTTCCATTGGGCAAATCTGAGAAAACAGTGTAGCTCAAAAGAGAGGACAAGACCTTCTTGTCTACTGTTTCTTTGACTGTGAGACTCCTTATTGAGATAGGCACGAGGACTTTAAATGGATTAATTTTTCTTCTCCTTTTCTTCTCCTTCTCTTCTATCACCAAACTTTTTCCAACATTTACTTTTTGCCATATATCATCGAACAAGACTTTCTCTGGATTATCTTCTCATACTGACAACTCTATGAAGAAGGCGCTATAATGTTCACCATTTTTCAGATTAAGAAGTGAGGCAGAGATACGTCAAGAAACGTCTAGGAAGAAGTGGGACTAAGATTCACTTAAACCCCATGTCAAGTACAGCTGGATATTGCTTGTGTAAAGCTCTTATATTATAAATCTAATTATACATATAATACATGCTTATTGTAAAAAATTCAATCTACAAAAGAGTTAAGAGGTAGCTGAAAATTCCCCCAACTCTCACAGTCCATTAAAAAACTGTTAACACTGTTAAGATCAACATCATTCTTGATATTTTCAGGCACATATATACATACAGAAAGTTACCTAAAATATAGCTATATAATTAATATGTAGATAGTAGATATATTGATAACATCACGATATAAATATTATAATATTTTGTTATTTCCTTTTCCATTTAACAATATGAATAGCTGCATAATAATTCGATGTATGGGTAACTCTAATTAAATCAACCAATCCCAGAAGTAGTTATTTTATCACAGTGCATTATCATTTTTATGACTTATGTGCCCTCCTCATGGGATTGAGTATTTACTGAGAATAGAGAATTCCAGAGGTATTTGTTTTTAATAGATCCCTGATATTGAATACAGCACCTGGTGGATGGATAAATATTTGGAAGGATGAATGGATGAATGGAAAGAAAGATGGATGGGGCAGTGCGGCAGGTGGTCTGTTCGAGCAAACATCAGATGACAATAAGAACTACTGGGTTAGGGGCACCCAGGTGACTCAGTTGGTTAAGTGTCTGACTCTTGATTTCAGCTCAGATTATGATCTCATGGTTATTGAGATCAAGTCATCTATCGGGCTCCATCCTGGGCATGGAGCTTGCTTGGGATTCTCTCTCTCCTCCTCTTTCTCTGCCCCTTCCCTGCTCATGCTCTCTCAAAATCAAAAAAATAAATAAATAAATAAAAACAGAACTTAAAAACAAAGAACTACTGGTTTATTACTGTCATAGTTGATGTAAAAGTAATAAAATCCAGGGGCACCAGGGGGGCTCAGTCAGTTAAGCTTCCAACTTTGGCTTAGGTCATGAGCTCAGGGTTTGTGAGTCTGAGCCCCCTGTCGGGCCCTGTGCTGACAGTTTGGAGCCTGGAGCCTGATTCAGATTCTGTGTCTCCCTCTCTCTCTCTGCCCCTGCCCTGCTCACACTCTGTCTCTCTCTCAAAAATAAATAACCATTAAAATTTTTTAAAAAGTAGTAAAAGCATGAACTAGGGTATCAAACACAGTAACAGAAGGAGGTGAAGGATCTAGAAAGCTATCTTGAATGGCTGGTTGTTTTGCTTTTAAAAACATTTATCTCAAACTTTTAATAAGATGGTTTTAAACAGTCCACTGATTTCCTGTGATTATTGACTTTTACATTTTATCTTCAAAACTTGACTTACTACTACATTTTGTTAGAGTTTCATTTGTATACTGAATAATTATATTATGTATTCCCCTGACTTCCTTTACCACCATGATTCTGAATTTGTGTGGTGAGTCACCAACATCAATTCCTGCAGGAGTTTCTGTTCATCATCCAACACAAAGTCCCTAACAGGTTATAGAAATAATTGCTAGAGAATAATAATTTGTTTGAGCAAAGCCTTTACTTCATTTCTTATTCCAATGAGCTATTCTATAATTGATAAATAACAATAATTTATTGAATATCTGCAATGTCATAAACAAATATTATTTTTAAAATAACTAACCCCCATAACTATGAGGAAGCTAATAAGGTGACAAAGTAGCCAGGCTATGGTATAAAATCAGTTCACTCTGACCTCAAAGCTTGTTCCTTACTTCCCCACAAGGAAACATTCCTCTATAGCCTGCCTTTATGCCAATCTTCTTCAAATATATAGTTTTCTCACCTTTATTTAAAAAGTTAGCTCCATTCTACTTCCCTGGTCAGGTAACTTGTAGAGCGTCAATGATGAGACAAAACATAGAAGGCCTTTCTTCTATTTGTCTTCCTCGTTTTGTGGGTTCACTGATCTCCTGTTTGCCCATAAGGAGGCCTGATCCTGTCCCATTTCTTGGACAAATGTATGCATACTGACATGACTACTGACTTTCCATATATCCCACATTCCTTCCTTCAGGCTGTCCTTAGGCTGATTTGTGATTGAGTCCACAGTGTTGATAAATGGACCTGAAAAGGTGTCCCTAATTCCCTTACTTAAACATATGGAAAAGCAAATATGATTTTATCTTTCACCATATGTATTAGTAATATTCCCACTTTCTGTGGGGTTATCTGAAGGGCTTGGTAAAATGTGGTCACTACCAACCTCTAACCTGTTACCATTTTCTTCCACTCTTACAGTCCTCCAGCATGGTAAGTGAACTTCCTAATCAGACCACATCCTTTTCTCTCTGATTTGCATGTGTAGTTCCCTACCTTGGTTTTTTTTTTAGCCCACTGTGTGCCTCCTTGGTGAATGCCTACTACATGTTTAGGCAGAGGTGAATACCTGAAGGAACACCCTTCTACTTGACATCAAATTTCACTTTGCATGAATCACATTTGAAGATTACCACGTTACTTGGGCTGAATCTCCCAGCAGCCAAACTCACTACTCACTATAGGGCAATGATTCTGTACCAGCTGTATCTCTTTGAAAAAGTGATTATCAAATCTTCCCTCAAATCTTGGAAACCATGAAGGCCAGAAAGCACTGGGATTACATATTCAAAAACAATTAAGAAAAAGACTGTCAACCAAGAGTCCTATATGTAGCAAAACTATTCTTTAGAAATGAAAAATAAATTACAACATTCCCAGAAAAACAAAAGCTGAGAGAATGCACCACTACCAGACCTACCTTTGACAAGAAATACTAAAGAGAGGCTGAAATTCAAAAATGTTAGACAGTAAATCAAATCTATATAATGTATTAGTCAAAGGGTACATAGTTTCACTTGTGCTTATCCAAAAGAGAAAAAGCAAGAGAAAAAACTTCTAGAAGTAATGGTTCAGTTTATGGTACTATATATGGTAATGACTTCACAGTTATTTTCAAACTCATAAAGATGTGTACATTAAATATGTAGCAACTTTATATGCCAGTCATACCTCAATAAAAAAATAAAGATCACAAGTAAAGGTAACTATACAGGTAAATATAAAAAACAGTATAATTGTATTTTTCTTAATTTCTCTTCTTCTACCTGATTTCAAAGACACAACATAAAGAAATAATTATAAAATTGTGTTGATAGGTTTATTAGGCACAGTAAATATACGATATATGCATAATAGAATATATAATAAAAATGTAATTTGACAATAGCATGAAGGAAGAGTAGAGAATGGAGCTATATTAGAGCAAAGTTTCTGTATGCCTTTGAAATTAAGTTAGTGTTAATCTGAAGTAGGTTATTTTAAATTATGCTAATTTTAGTCCTCAGAGCAACTATCAAGAAAATAATACTGTACTGCTAAAGGCTACACTATACCATATGGACAATAAAAAAGATTGCTGACTGCAGCTGAAAACAGAAAGGATTAGAATTATTGTCTTTTTATAAGTAATTTATCAATTTGTGAAAGACTGTAGCTTTAACTGTGTAAATGAATTAGGTAGCATCTACACAGTAGAAAAACATCCAAGTAAATTAATACCTAAAAATGTATACAAAGTGACATTAAAAACATAAAGTGTGGGGGAGAAAGTGAAAATGTTATTTTAGAATGTTCAAATTTATCTTGCTATCCAAGAAACAGACTATTAATTATAGAGAACTGATGGTTACTAGTGGGGAGGTGGGTGGGAGTATGGATTAAACTTGTTGTGATGTGCACCAGGTGTTGTACTGAAGTGTTGAATCACTAGGTTGTACATCTGAAATTAATATTACACTGTATGTTAACCCCCTGAATTTAAATAAAAACCATATATATATATATATATATATATATATATATGTATTACATATAAATATATAAAAAATTTACCTTGCTATCAACTTAAAACAAACTATTATACACACAGGTGATATAGGTGAACCTCATGGTAACCACAAAGTAAAAATCTACAAATACACACAACAAAATGAGAAAGGAATCTAAACATAACACTAAAAAAAGTCATCAAATCACAAAGGAAGAGAGAAAAATAAGGAAGGAACAGAGAAGAACTACAAAAACAGCCAGAAAATAATGAACAAAAGGGCAATAAGTGCATTCCTATCAATAATTACTTTAAATGTAAATGAACTAAATTCTCCAATTAAAAGACAAAGTGGCTAAATGGATAAAAACAAGACCTATCTATATGCTGCCTACAAGAGACTTCAGAAGTAAGGACAGACACTGAAAGTGAAGGGATGGAAAAAGATACTCCATGGAAATTAAAAGAAAGCTGGGGTAACTATACTCATATCAGACAACAAAGACTTTAATACAGAGACTGTAAGCGTGCCTGGGTGGCTCACCTGGTTCAGCATCTGATTCTTGATTTCGGCTCAGGTCATTATCCTAGGGTCATGGGATCAAGCCCTGTGTTGGGCTCTGCACTAAGCATGGAGCCTGCTTGGGATTCTCCCTCCCCCGCCTCCCTCTCTCCCTCTGCCCCTCTCCCCTGATTTTCTATCTAAAAATATTTTTTTAATAAATTTTTTTAACAAAGATTGTAATAAAAGACAAAGAGGGGCATTACATAATGATAAAGGAGTCATTCAAGCAAGAAGATATAACGTTTAAAAATATATATGCACCCAGCGTAAGAACACTAAAGGATATAAAGCAAATATTAACACATCTAAAAAAGAAATTGACAGTAATACAGTAACACCAGGGGACTTTAATAGCCAACTTACATCACTGAATAAATCATCCAGACTGAAAATCAATAAGCAAACACCAGTCTTAAACAATACATTAGGCCAGATGGACTTAACAGATATATACAGAACATTCTGTCCAAGAGCAGTATACATATTCTTCTCAAGTGCACATGGAACATTTTCGAGGACAGATCACATGTTAGGACACAAAACAAGTCTCAATAAATTCAAGAAGGCTGAAATCATATCAAGGATCTTTTCTGATTACAATGGTATGAAACGGACAATCAATTAAAAGAAAAAAACTGGAAAAAATTAAAATACATGGAGAATAAGTAACATGTTACTGAATAACTAGTGGTTCATAGAAGAAATCAAAGGAGAAATTTGAAAAATACCTACAGACACACAAAAACATACATATGATATGCCAAAAGCTGGGATGTAGCAAAAGCAATTCCAAGAGGGAAATTCATAACAATACAGGCCTACATCAAGAGACAAGAAAAATATGAAATAAACAATTTAACTGTACACCTAAAAAAGTTAGAAAAAACAAAGCCTAAAGTTATTAAGGAAGGAAATAATAAAGATCAGAGAGGAAATAAATGATATAGAGACTAAAAAGACAAAAGATCAATGAAACTAAGAGCCGGTTCTTTGAAATGCTAAATAAAATTGACAAACCTCTGGCTAGATTTACCAAGAAAAAAGAGAGAGGGCTCAAATAAAATCAGAAATTAAAGAGAAGTTACAGTTGATATCACAGAAATACAAAGGATCATGAGACTACTATGAACAATTATTTACCAACAAATTAGACAACCTAGATAAAATTGATAAATTCCTAGCAACTTATAATCTACAAGACTGAATCATGAATAATAGAAAGCCTGAATAAATTGATTAATAGCAAGGAGATTTAATCACTATCTGATAATGGGTGAATATCCAAAATATATAAAGACACAACTCAGCAACAAAATACCAATCTGATTAAAAAATGAGCACAGGATCTGAATGGGCATTTTTCCAAAAAAGATATATAGATGGCCAACAGACCCATGAAAAGATGCTCAACATCACTAATCATCAGGGAAATGCAACTCAAAATTACCATGAGCTATTATTACCTCCCACCTCTTAGTATGGCTATTATCAAAAAGATAAAAAATAACAACTGTTGGGAGGTTGTGGAGAAAAGGAAGCCTTGGGCACTGTTGATGATAAACTGGTACAGCCACTATGGAAAACAGTATGGAGATTCCTCAAAAAATTAAAAAGACAGCTAGCATATGATCCAGCAATTCTACTGCTGGGTATCTATCTGAAGAAAATGAAAACACCAATTCAAAAAGATATATGCACCCCTATGTTTACTAGAGCAGTATTTACAATAGGCAAGATATGGAAACAACTCCAGTATCCACTGACGGATGAATGGATTAAGAAGATATGGTATAGATACACAAACACATACACATACACAAGAATACAACTCTAAAAAATAGTGAAATGTTGCGATTTGTAACAACATGGATGGATTTTGAGGTTATCAGGCTAAGTAAAATAAGTCAAACAAAGACAAACACTGTTTTTCACTTACATATGAAAGCTAAAAAACAAAACAAAAGTCAGATTCATTGATACAGAGAACAGACTGGTGGTTGCCAGAGGTGGGATGGGGGGGGTATCAAAATGGCAAAAGGGATTAAGAACTACAAATTCCCAGTTATAAACAAATAAGTCATGGACATGTAATGTATAGCATGGAAAATATAGTCAGTAATGCTGTATTAACCTTGTAAGGTGACAGATGGTAACTAGACTTATTGTGGTGGTCACTTCACAATGTATATGAATGTCAAATCCCTGTGTTTTATACCTAAAACTAATATAGTATTGTATGTCAATTATACCTCAATAAGAAAAAGGAAAACATCCAGGTGAAAAATAGTTAATTTAGTCAAATGGTATTTAAAACCCGAGTATATTACCCCAAAGTAATGGAGTCATTTTATCTCATGGTCCTGTTCTGTTGTTCAAGATTAGGAACATGACAGGGATGTCTGCATTCACCACTGCTGTTCAACATAATACTGGAAGTCCTAGCCTCAGCAATAAGACAACACAAAGAAATAAAAGGCATCCAAATTGGCAAGGAACAAGTAAAACTTTCACTCTTCACAGATGACATGATACTCTACATAGAATCCCAGAAAGACTCCACCAAAAAACTGCTGGAGCTGATAACATGAATTCAGCAAAGTTGCAGGATATAAAATCAATGTACAGAAATCGGTTGCATTTCTATACACCAAAAATCAAGCTGGAAAAAGGGATATCAAGGAATTGGCCTCATTTACAATTGCACCAAAACCCAGAAGATTCCTAGGAATAAACCTAACCAAAGAAGTAAAAGATCTGTATGCTGAAAACTATAGAAAGCTTATGAATGAAAGTGAGGAAAACAAAGAAATGGAAAAGCATTCCAAGCTCATAATTGGAAGAACGAATACTGTTAAAACGTTGCTACTACCCAAAGCAATCTACACATTCAATGCAATTCCTATCAAAATAACACTAGCATTCTTCACAGAGCTAGAACAAACAATCCAAATTTGTATGGAACCACAAAAGAGTCAGAATAGCCAAAGTGATGTTGAAAAAGAAAACCAAAGCTGAAGGCATAAGAATTCTGAACTTTAAGCTGTATTACAAAGCTATAATCAGCAATACAATATGGTATTGGCAAAAAAAGACATACAGATCAATGGGAAAAAAAGAGAACTCAGAAATGGACCCACAAATGTATGACTAACTAGTTTTCGACAAAGGAGGAAAGAATATCCAATGGAAAAAAAAGTCTCTTTAGCAAATGGTACTGGGAGAACTGGAGAGCAACATGCAAAAGAATGAAACTGGACCACTTTCTTACATTAAACATAAAAATAAATTGAAAATGGATAAAAGACCTAAATGTGAAATAGGAAACCATCAAAATCGTACAGGAGAAAATAGGCAGCAATCTCTTTGACCTTGGCCATGGCAACTTCTTACTTGACATGTCTCTGGAGGCAAGGGAAATAAAAGCAAAAATGAACTACTGGGACCACATCAAAATAAACAACTTCTGCATAGCAATGGGGACAATCAACAAAACTAAAAGGCATCCAAGAGAACAGGAGAAGATATTTGCAAATTACATATCAGATAAAGGGTTAGTATCCAAAATCTATAATAAAGAACTTACCAAACTCAACACTCAAAAAACAAATATTCCAGTAAAGAAATGGGCAGAAGACATGAATGGACATTTTTGCAAAGAAGAAATACAGATGGCTAATGAACACAATTATTACTCATCATCAGGTAAATATAAATCAAAATCACAATGATATACCACCTCATATCTGTTAGAAATGCTAAAATGAACAACTCAGGAAACAACAAATGTTGGCACGGATGCAGAGAAAGGGGAACCCTTTTGCACTGTTGGTGGGAATGCAAACTGGTGCAGCCACTCTGGAAAACGGTGTGGATGTTCCTCAAAAAATTAAAAATATAACTATGCTATGATGAACCAATTGTACTACTAGGGATTTATCCAAAGGATTAAAAATGCTGATTTCAAGGGGCACATGCACCCCAATGTTTACAGCAGCACTATCAACAATAGACAAAATATGGGCAGAGCTCCAATGTCTATTGGCTGATGAATAGATAAAGAAGATGTGGTACATATACACAATGGAATACTAAACAGTGATGAACAAGAATGAAATCTTTCCATTTACAACAATGTGGATGAAACTGGAGGGTATTATGCTAAGCAAAATAAGTCAGAGAAAAATATATGATTTCACTCATGTGGAATTTGAGAAACTCAGCATCTGAACATATGGGAAGGGAAGGAAAAATAAGATAAAAGCAGAGAGGGAGGCAAACCATGAGAGACTCTTAAATGAAAAGAAAACTGAGAGTTGCTGGACGGGGGTGTGAGGATAGATTAAATGTGTGATGGGCATTAAGGAGGGCATTTTTCGGGGGTCATATGAAAGAAATTAATCACTGGGTTCTGTTCAGGAGTAGAATCCAAGACTACACTGTATGTGAACTAACTTGAATTTAAATAAATTTTAAAAAGGTAATAAACATCATCACATATATTTTGAGGTTTTGGTTCCTAGAAGATATATATGGGCATTTGGTAGTAAAGGACTGAATGGAGAAAGGAGGTGTTTATTATGATAAACAGAAAAGTGATAATCCATGGATCTAGGAGGCAAGAATAAATGGGGATGCAGGTCTAAATTTTGCCTTTGGTTGAGCAGAAGAGGCACATTTTTCAGAACCTGTTTCTGTTTAAATAGGTGAGAGTGAGATTCTTATAGATTCTAATATATGTGAATATATGTGAAATATTCAATAAATATTCACATATCAAATATTCAGTAAAATTCACATCTATATATGTGAATATATGTGAAATATTCAGTAAACTGGTGTCCCATATTTTCTTTCTCCTGTACCTATCCATTTACTTAAGGAAAGGAGGTCTGAGGAAGGTGACAAGGGCATGGCACTGTCAACCCATGTAAACGGGAAGGCAACTGTTGAGAGTACAATGAAAGAAGAGCTAAAATGGACAAGAAATCCTAAGTTTAATGGTGCTGATTAACAATTATACAATTTTTTTTTTCTTTGTAAAGCTTAACAGCCCAGGGCAAGAGCAAAGAAAACAATTATTTAGAGCTACAATTGGGTGCCTGGGTGGCTCCATCAGTTAAGCATTGACTCCTGGTTTTGGCTCAGGTCCTAATCTCATGATTTCTGACTTTGAGCCCCCATCGGGCTCTGCACTGACAGGAAGGGGCCTGATTGGGATTCTCTCTCTTCCTCTCTGTCTCTCCCCTACTTGTGCTCTCTCTGTCTCACTAAATAAACTTTAATAATAAATCACCTTTATTTAGTTTGACAGAGAGAGACAGAGGAGAGAGGAGGAGGAGTGGGGAAGTGAGAGAGAGAGGGAGAGTGAGAGAATCCCAAGCAGGCTCGACATTGTCAGTGAAGAGCCAGATGCAGGGCTCGAAAGCATGAGATCATGACCTGAGCTGAATTTGGACACTCAAACGACTAAGCCACCCAGGTGCCCCAATAAAAAAGTTAAAAAAAATTAATAAAAATAGGTACAGCTGATATAATGGTGACGTTCAGAAGGTCACAAATAAGAAGAAAAAATGACTAAATTGAGAGGGTTGGTCAAACACCAATCTCTCCCCATAGCCCCTGGTAACTACCACTTCACTCTCTGTTTCATGAGTTCTACTAATTTATTCCACATTATAAGTGAGATCATGCAGTATTTATCTTTCTGTTATTGGCTTACTTCATTCAGCATAATGTCCTCCAGGTTCATACATGTTGTTGCAAGTGGCAGGATGATATATATATATATATATATATATATATATATATATATATATGTATATGTATATATATATACACATACACACACACACACACACACACATACACACACACACACATAATACACACACACACACACACACACCCAGTTCCTTTTCCTTTATCCATTCATCCATCAGTGGACACTTAGGTTGTTTCCATATCTTGGCTGTTGTATTTAATGCTGCAATAAATATGGGAGTGTAGATTATCTGAGATACTGATTTCATTCCTTTCAGATATGGCATATACCTATATGCCTTCCTACTGTCAGTGCACGAATGTTCCAGTGCCATATTCTCACCAGCACTTGTTATTTTTTTAATCTTTTTTGATAGTCATTCTAACAGGTCTAAGATGATATCTCATTGTGGTTTGATTTTTATTTCCCTGATAATTAGTGATGTTGAGCACCTTTTTATATACCTTTGGCCATCTGTATGACTTTTCAAATTATTTAGGTCATTAGCTCATATATAAATTGGGTTGTTTTTTGCTATTGAGTTTAATTTCTTATAAATTGTGGACATTAGCCCCTTATGAGATATATGGTTTGCAAATATTTGCTCCACTGAACAGGGTTCCTTTTCACTGTTTTGACTGCTTCCTTTGCTGTGCAGAAACTTCTTACTTTGCTGCAACTCCACTTGTCTATTTTTGCTTTTGTTGCCTTTGCCATATCCAAAAATAATTATTGCCCAGACCAATGGCAAGAAGCTTTTTGACTATGTTTACTTCTAGTAGTTTTACAGTTTTAGGTCTTACATTTAATCTTTAATCCATTTTCAGTTGATTTTTGTAGGTGGTGTGAGATATGGGTCCAATTTTAATCTTCTGCATGTGGGTATCCAGTGCTCCCAACACCATTTATTGAAGAGAGTATTATTTCCCCCTTGTGTGTTCCTGGCACCCAGGTTGAAGATCAGTTGATCATAGACATGTGATTTCTGGGATCTCTATTCTATTCTGTTGGTCTTTAAGTCTGTCTTTCTGTCCATATCAAACTATTTTTACTACTGTAGCTTTTTAATATATTTTGAAACCAGGCAATATTATTCTTCCATGTTTGTTCTTGCTTGAGATTACTTTCGTTGTTGAGTATCTTTTGTGGTTCCATACATATTTTAGGATTTAAAAGAATTCTGCAAAAAATGCCATTGGGTTTTTATAGAAATTGCATAGAATCTGTAATTGTTTGGGGTAGAATGGACATTTTAATAATATTAATTCAGGCAATCTATGAACAAGGGATATTTTTCTATTTATCTATGTCTTCTTTCCTTCATAATTGTTTTATACATTTTCAATGTACAAATCTTGCACCTTTTTCATGTGTTTATTACCAAGTATTTTATTATTTTTGTTGCTATTGTGAATGTGAATGTTTCCTTAATTTCCATTTTGAACAGTTTGCTATTTGTGTATAAAAATGTGACTGATTATTTATGCTGATTTTATACCCTGCAAATTTAATTAATTCATTTATTAGTTTTAACAGTTTTCTTGTTGAATCTTTAGAATTTTCTACCTATACAGTCATGTCATCTATAAACAGAGATAATTTCATTCTGCTTTAGGTGACTTTTATTTTTTTCTTCTCTAATTTCTCTGGTTAGGATTTCCAGTACTGTGTTGGATAGAAGTGGTGAGAGTGTACATCCTTGCTTTAGAGGAAAGATTTTCAGTTTTTCCCCATTGATTATGATGTTAGCTATGGAATTTTCACATATGGCCTTCACTGTGTTAAGTTCCTTTTATACCTACTTTGTCCACAGTTTTAATCATGGATGTTGAACTTAGATGCATTTTCTTCATGTATTCAAATGATCATGTGGGATTCTAAGGGAGGCAGTTTTATGATAGGTGTTTTAAAGTCCTTGTCAGATAATTCCAACATCTGATTCATCTTAATGTTGGTATCTACTGACAAATTTTACTCAATTTGTGAACTGTCATGGTTCTTCATATAATGAGTGATATTTTAGTGTATCCTGGACATCTGAGATCCTGTATTGTGAGACTTTGATTTCTAATTAATTTTCTCTTCTCTTCTCTTTTTCTCTTCTCCTCTCTTCTCTTCTCTTCTCTTGTCTTTTGTTTTTCTAAGTAGGCAGCCTCGCATTGATGTGTAGCATGATGGCTGAATGGGTGTTTATGTTCATTTCTCATGGGATCACAATGACACCATCCTGACAAACTAAGGCAGTGACTCACAATGCTTCATTGCAGATGGGTGTAGTATAAGTTCAGGTGCCCCTGTGAACCCCAGTGATAACTTCCAGGGCCACTGAGATTTGGAAGGTGTTCTCTTACCTACACTGTTCTGAATCTAATTGCATTATCTTATTAGAAGTCAATTTCCTGAACAGAGAAAACTAGAAATAGGATTTCTAATTTAAAGACAACTAAACATAATTTCCTTTTAGCTTTCAATAAATGTTTTACCTAACAAATCTTAATAATTGCATACTATACACAACGCAGTTTTCACTAACTGGTTTTAGTCAATTTATGAGTTTATTTTTCATCACACAGTATATACTGGAGCTAACCATTAAAGATGAAATTAATTTCCAAAATCCCATGGGTCTGCCTTATGTATTAGAATAAAACCTAATACAACATGAAGAAAAGAAGTATTTTGTCATTTCAAATGAATTAAGACTTACCAAATATATAGTCTAGATTAGTTATTACATGTTTCAAGTTTTCTGGCTACTCTTATTCATTGAATTTACTATACAGATTTTTTTCTAAATGAACAAATTGTATACTATAAGAAGTGAATGTTTTGGTTATAGTGCATACTTTGGAGACTGATTCTTTTTATTTATTTCTTTTCTGACTTTGAAGAGAAATATTAAAATTCCAACCTTAGAAAAGAGGACCTTCCTTTTACATACTTTCCAATCATCAGCAATTTGCTTTTGTAGCAGAAGTGGCTAGTACACAGGATATTTGAACAAGTGCTCCTATCTTTTTCTAGGTTCATAGGTTTTTCTGTATGGGAATGATGTGAGTGCAAATTTCCACAGCCCTAGCATTATGAGAATTTTTCTTACTGCTAAACTTTAGCAAAAAGGTACCATTGTATTATGAGGCTAACTGACCTACATATCTAACACTGATTTAATTAAATTCAATCCTATTAATGACTCTTGTTATATGGATCAACTCTAAAAAATAATTGGAAGGGATCAGCCTACTTTCTCTTCTCTACTTTTTTCCTGCTTCCTATTCCTTTCCAGAACCCCTCCTCCCTCACCCCAAGGGACCAGTGTTCTCTTAATGTTTTATGATAGTATAATGGAAAAAGCACTGGACCGGAGTCAGGAGTCTTAGGGATTAGTTCTGGATTTGTGCTTAACTAGGTATAAGAGCCTTTACTAAGCCTCAATTTTTATCATCTGTAAAATGAAGTGTTTGTACTAGATGATATTTTATTTTCCTTCTAATCCTAGATTTCCTTTACATTTCTAGAACTATAATTTATTTAAGAGGGAAAATAAATTAGGTAAAACTAAATCATACTAAGGTATTATTGCCTTAAGTAGTACTGTTTCTGAAATAATATGCATTAAAATAATCTTCAAAAAAAGACATGTTTCTAATAAAGAAATGAGGAGTGCGTGGCTGGCTCAGTATGTGGAGCATGCAACTCTTGATCTCGGGATTGTGAGTTCGAGCCCTACACGGAGCATAGAGATTACAGAAATAAACAATTCATCATAGAATTTTAGGCAGTGCTATTCAGGATGATATCGTGGGGTTACAGTAGCTCTCATAGCTCACGTAGATTGCCTTAGTTATCTATATGAAAGCATATGATTATTCAAGCCAAATGTCTGAACACGTGGGTTAGAAACACATAGGAACTTGCCCAGTACATTAGTATTGCACCTGTTTGTGTTAGGTTGAGAAAAATGGATGTCAATCTGTCTTCCATCAGCCACATGCCTGCTTTCCTCTCTGTCACATCCAGTCTTCCAGGTGTGAACAGGGTCTACATATGAGCCCTTAAACCACTCCATTCCCTATAAAGAATCCAGATAATTAATTTTCTAACACTTTGCTTTAGAGTTTTCAACTAAGTCCCAGTAGTGGAATCATGGACCCTTCCATCCTTGACAAAAAAATCAATAAGGGAAAAAAAGGCCAAGGACTGTATTTTCCAATGATATAAATATTATTTTCATAATACTCACTCTGCAGTGAAAATAAAATAGATTTAAGAGCAGGGAAACCCAAATAAATGTGCCTTTAAAGGAATTCTAAGGAAAAAATAGGACAGTTGTGACAATTAGACTTTGTAGAAGGGTTTATAACTAACGTACATGATTCTAAGTATTATTACTGGAGAGGTGAGTGTATCAGAATTCATTTAATTTACATTTTATTATACATTCTTGGATAAAAATAAATTTTAAGTAGAAAGAAATTAAAAATCAAGTTTTCTTTAAAAAAATCAAGTTTTCTAACAACTTTATCTGATATCTAGGAATGACCTTATTTAATCTGGGAATTATCACAGGGACTGACCTTATTTAAACTGGGAGTCATAACTGCTTAAATTCTTATCTTGTAAATGTAAATACAAAATGCTTATCACAATATATAAGCAATTAATAGTGTCTGCTGCAATTACTTTTTTTTTAAGTGCACTTCATTTTGCAGATGGTGAGAGCTCTACTAACATGTCTATTGTTAGCATGAAAGTCAAGCGATCATCTGTGTAGGTGGTTATGTGGGAGCAATGCTAAGATTTACAAGGATTTTCTCCCACATTGGCATTCCACACTGAACAGAGAGCCACATGAAACAATCTTCTGTTCCCAAGCATCTTGAATCATTCACTTAATTTATAATAATAAAAAAATTCTCAATTAAAGCTTGCCATTTTCCCACTCCGATAACATCTTCATCTTTTAAAAGTCTATTTTCTTTTGGTGATTTTTAAATCATGTATCTACCTATTGAGAAAAAAAAGCTCTTACCAGTTTATCAAAGACAGAAATTCTGGGAAGAAATTAGTAATTATGTTCAGCCTGTCAGTTATAAGATTTAAAAAGTTCTTATTAGTTGGCATCAATAATTATATACTTGGACTTAAAAATTAAAGGGAAAGTTTTTAAAGAGACATTGCTTGTCTATTTTGCCATTTTTCTACATAAATCTTTAGCAGTAAGAAATGTACACTATTTCTAACTTATTTTTTCATTATTAATTTATTTGTCCCAATTTAAATATTAACTATCTCAAAGGAAAACAAAATCATATACTGAGACCCCTCCCCATTTTTAAAAATGCATTATACAAATCTTAATAACACCCATAGCTATTAAACCATTGAAAATAGAAGAGGATTGACTCTCTTCTGTTGAATAAACCTGTCTTTCTCCTATGTAAGTCTCCTTTCACCATATTTTTTTCTCTTACTGCTTTGCTGTTGCCACTATCTGGACACAGGACAAAACCTTGACCAACCTGACTTTCCTAGACTTAGAGTATGTATGATCCAAGGTTACAAGACACATTTAGGATTCACTGGTTCTAGTGGTGAAGGATGATGGGACTGCCACACAAATGTTATGCAAGGTCTTCTGAAGCTGCCAGGTTCTAGTCTAGACCATATCTGGTTCTTTGCCTTTCAAGACTATGAATTCTTTCCACTGTATTATGCTTATATGACCCCACTTTTTAAAACTGCTTTCAGCTAAAAAAATCTATGATTGGCAAAAACCATCAAATAAATGTAATCTATTTGATCTGGGGGAGGGGTATTTATAAATATATCAAATCCCTTTTGTTACAGTGAAAGATAGCCAGTTCAGACTTACTATTTTTTAATTCCTGCATTCCTCAGTAGCTGCACTTAACATTCCTAAATGTTTATTTTTTTAATGTTCTGGCTTAATCTTAACTTTTCCATTTTTTGTGACCTTTCCATTGTGACCTTTAGCAAATTACTTAACCTCCTTTTGTCCTAATTATTCCACTGCTGTGAGAATGATATGAGTTACTGTGCATGAAGCTCTTAGAACAGTATAAAGCAAATGACAAATGCTATATAGATGGCATCTAGTAATGCTATCATCATTTTTATTGTTGCTGTTATTTAATGTTGTAACCATATAAATCTCTATTCTTTACTTTTGGTGTTATTTTCCTCTTACCATTTTTTTTTCTTTACAATATTCTGTTTCTAAAAATATTTTCTACTTCCAAAACATGGAAAAAATGGTTTGTAGCCCTAAGCAAGATGATTCAGTTTCATCCAAATAATTTGGGGTGGGGCAGGGGAGGAAATAATCAGCCAAACAAACAAAAAACCATCCCCAAACAAAAATAAGAAGAACTGAAGAGTGAGGGGCACCTGGGTGGCTCAGTTGGTTAAGGGTCTGACTTCAGCTCAGGTCATAATCTCACGGTTCTTGAGTTTGAGCCCTGCGTTGGGCTGTGTGCTGACAGCTCAGAGCCTGGAGCCTGCTTCAGATTGTGTGTCTCCCTCTCTCTCTGCCCCTCTCCCACTCACTCTGTCTCTCAAAATGAATAAACGTTAAATAAAATTAAAAAAAAAAAAGAACTGAGGGGTGACAAAAGCAAAACTGAAAGAAGATTTTAAGGGTAGTTTATATCCAAGTGGTATTTTTTTTTTTTTTAAGAGAGAGAAAGAGAGTACAAGTCGGGGAGAGAAGCAAAGGGAGACAGAATCTTAAGCAGAGTCCATACTGAGCATGCATGGAGCCCAACGTGAGGCTCAATCTCATGACCCTGGGATCATGACCTGAGATGCAACTGAGTTGCAAGGTCAACCGACTGACTGAGCCACCCAGACACCCCTATATACAAGTACTATTAATATTATATTTTAACCCAGATACATGAGTGCATTGGGAAACAGGAATTTAAGATTAGAATCAGGAAAAAAAATACCAAAGTCAACTTAAAAATCCAATTATTATCATCCTTTTTGTTGGGCTGACTCTTCCAGGACTGACACAGACAGTTCTATCACTTTTGGGCTTCACTGACAGATATACAAAACTTCAGCTGATTTAGAAGAAGTTGATTTTATCAGTATAAAATAATCTATAAGACTCTGGCTCAGTCGTTTAAGTGTCCAACTTCAGCTCAGGCCATGATGTCACTGTCCATGGGTTTGAGCCCAGTGCCAGGCTCTATGTTGACAGCTCAGAGCCTGGAGCCTGCTTCCAATTCTGTGTCTCCCCCTCTATCTGCCCCTCTTCCACTAGCACTCTGTTTCTCTCTCTCTCAAAAATAAATAAACATTTAAAAACATTTTTTAAACAACACACCTAATTTCATGAAAAATCTTGAATACACTTAGCTATACATCTGCCAAAGTCCAAGTAAATTTTCAACATTACTAAACAATTAGAAGGGATTATTATAAAATAACAGTAATATGAATAAAAACATAAAACAGATAAATAAATCACATTTCCTTCTTTACTTGAGCATTTAAATTTCTAAAGGGGTGGCAACCTTGTGATTCCTGACCAGAAAACAGAAGACTAAATAGGTCTTAAAATAGTCAGGTATTCCATATTAATGTAATTGAAGCAGCAGTAGCTGTGTCTCCTTTCCAGGTCAGTTCGGAAGCTATCCTTCAATTCAACAGCCTAGTTTATATCATCGCTAAAAATAACAGCATAACATTTTCTCCCTAAAGTCGATTTAGAGAACAAATGTACTGTAATAATTACAGCCATTATTTGTGGCAATTTTCCTGAGTCCTTAAATGAATGCAAATATTTAGGAATAGGGATCATCGAGTCATCCTGGAGAACTATCTGACACTTTGACTTTGGAATGCAGTATGTTTTTCTGTTTGTTTTTACTTTAGTTGATGTTAAGTTAGAAGGGAGGACAGCGCAAGTAAGGAATCATCTAAAATTTGCAACTGTAAGAAAAAGATAGGAAATGCTATCAAATGCACAAAAAACTATCCATTATCTCAGGCCAAATCATACTGTAATGTTGTTCATCAGTGCAAACAAAGGTATTTTATTGCTAACCACAGAAGCAGTCAAAATCCCCAGGAAGCATTACTATAAAAATACCATCTGAATGCCATTTAAGAAATCCTGGGATGTAATAAAAACTGTGGAAATATTGAAATTATATGCACAAAAGTTAAAAAATATTAGTGACTTACTATGTGTAGATGGAAAAATAAAATCAGAGGCTATAAGTTGTTCCGTGTTTGCTTTAGCATAGCAAGGTGTTTAATTTTTTTAAACAAATTGAAATATATATAATGAGTAAATCTTAATGTCAGTAAAAGACTTTTAGACAACCTCTGTGTTGTCTAAGTTTTCAGAAGTCTCTCACAGTAAATGCCAAGGTTTTATGGCCTCTAAACACATACAGTACTTTCCCTTCCACCCAGAAAAACTAAATTCTTATAACTAATGAGTCTACTTGCAAGGAATTTATTGTACTTAATATTCTCTCTAGTTCCTTTTCAGGATCACTGACTTTTTTCCTTTTCTTTGTTTTCTGATATCACAGCAAGTAGGGACCTAGCTTATGCTCATAGAAAATTAGTGTCGATAGAATTATTTGCCAAAACCTAGGAAGTGGATGAGCAGACACTTATTGAAAGTAACAGTCTTTAAAACGCAAAAAGTCTTGGATCAAAGGCAAACTCAGGATGAGAAATGGTAGTAAGAAACAATTGGGAATGAATTAATACTGTGCTTTTCCTTTAGTAGGGTCTCAACCAAAATTTTTGACTGTTAAAGGTATGAGGCTCAAAAATACCTTTTTTTCTTTATTAACATGTGAAAACATTAGGTATTAAATAAGACAGTGACCCAAATTCTGACCTTGACCTCATAGTGTCTCAAATAAGTTAAGTTTTTAGAGAACTGAGTGAAACGTAATCGCTGGGAAAGCTATTTTAAAAACAGATATATTAATACCACTGACCAGGACGTCATGCAATCAAATTGTTCAAATTAGTATCAAACGTCTGTTTGTAAAGTTTCCCCAGCCGATCTTTCCTGAGGTTTACACATCTCTCTCTTGTTGCTCAACACAAGCAAACTATTAGATTTACCATTATTCATAGAAAAAATATTTAAATTGTATTAGTAATTTATTTGACCTTGAGGCACAGGAAATCTATGTGCTATTTCATTTTAAAGTATGTGTTACTTCCTACGTTCTCTCAATGTGAGTAGACTTTCTTCAGTTTTCATACTCATCTTAGTTAAATAAATGAAAGAATATATGCAGTCTTACTGTAGGTAGATTTTTTTTTTGCATATCTGAAGCTGTAAGTAAACTTACAAACAAACCAAAGTGAAAATAATCAGTCATTTTATTTAAGTCTTTCCCTATTTCACCTGAGCTAAAACATTAAGTTTGGAGGGTGTGAATGGAGGAGGATGGCAAAAAGGGAAGGGAGGTGTGAAAACAATTTCTGAAACTTATCCAATACTAAAAATCAAGGAGAAATTTAACAAGATTGAGTGGCCCACACACTTTTAAGATTTATGTATCTTCAAGGTAAAAGTGATACTAAAACTCTGAGTCAAGGGGAGATGACTGAGTACATGCATTAATTTCTCTTTCCAAATACATTAAAAATAATAAAATATTCAGAGAATATAAATATATAGATGAATGCACAGGCAAAACGGAATTTTCAGAGTACTGGAGATAACAAGGTAACACAAAATAGAAATTGGAAACTGGGGTGTTAATGCTTGCTTCATAACAAAAAAGGGAGGCCACAAACTCCAGTGCTGCTGGAAGCCAAAAGCCCAGACTATGCTTCTTGTTCCTGAGAAGGAACCTGTAAGTCTGCCAGCTAAGTGTGTGGCGTATTTGTTAATCACAAGCTACCTGGTCTATATCATGGGTGGAGAAAGTTATCTTTAGAAAATGGGGATTCTAAGTTTGTGGCAATGCTGTGGGTGTGGCCCAACAAGTGCTGTTCACTTTCTGTGAAAACACTAGACCTGAATATTAAAAAATGTAGTTCCTATGTATTTCAAAATACTTCCATAGGAAGAATTCCCACTCAGATCACACAAGGGAGAAGACATCTGTAAAAGGATAACTTTAATGGAAGGTGAGCTCACAGATGAGAATAATAACAGATTGGGAGCCCAATGCCACAAGACAAATTCTGCAGACCCAAAAGTTCTATTAGTGTTTGTATCATTAAACAGTATGTCTAAAGCAGCACAATGTTTTCTAAATAGATCTCATTGAAAGCATCTGCTTATTTTAATTTAATCAAAGAATATTTTATATCAGGCATATTAAAGCATGTATATTATACACTTACTAGCTTTGTGACTTTGGAGAAGTTGCTTATTTTTCTCGGTGGGTAATTTTCCTTTTATGCCAAAGGACTTTTATGAAGATTAAATAAAAAAAAAAACTTTATTTGAAGCATTTTTGTAGCTTCTGGTACATAGTAAGGACTCAATAAATTTAACTAATTAGATAGAGACAAAAACTGTTAACAATTATCTCAAGGAGATGAGCTGCAGTAGGAAAGAAGAAAGAGGACTTTCAGTTCTCAATTTTTGTCCTCTATAGTTACTATGTTAATTCTTTTTTTTTTTTTTACAAGTTTTTATTACTTTATAAACAGTCTGGTTAAAAATAAAAAGAGAATCACAAAACAAAAACTCCTCCCACAAAATACTTCTGTTCCATAGTTAATGAAGGGAGAAGTTAAAGAAAGAAAATGAAAGTACCAGGGAGAAAAATAGGGTGACTAGTGACCCTTTAAGGGCACCTAGAATAGAGTGAAGGTGAAAGACAAATCAGACTTTGTGAGACTGGGAAAAAAGGAGGTCAGGAGATTCTACAAGACTTTGGTCACGAGCAACTGTTTACAAAAGCTGTTTGCTTCTCTATTCTCACCCTTGAACAGAGTACTCTGAATTACTAATTACTCATAGCACCTATATCTTCTAATTTGTCTTTATCTTTCAGCCTTTAAAGTCTTAAGATGTCTGAGGGAAGTGGAAAAGGGATATTGAAGTCCAAAAATATCTAAGGCAGTAGAGAAGGCGTATCTCAGCACCAATAAGAAAGGGGTTAAGGTTCCAGATGTCTCTAACAATAGCCAGAGGTGCCTGGACATCTGAATAGTTACAGGAAATGATCAAAAGGTTGAGAGGGCTAAGCAGATAAGTGATAAGAAGCAAAAGGTGTCTACCATTTTGATAGGGAAGTCTGCTGATCTTTGTGGGAGATGATTATGACTCAGTCTTGAACTTGATTTCTTTGTTACATTCCTTAACACACTATTTTCACCTTCACTGGCTGTTTCTTCTCAATATTTTACTAACCTTCAACAGAGTGGGTTGCCCTCAAGTTTAACCCTGGATACTCAATTCTATCTGCCTTGTTTCTCAGTATGTAAATGCTTTAGCCCCAAGGCTTTGAACACCATCACTATTGTGACAACTTCCAAATATACATCAAATTTCCTGAACTCTCTCCTGAGCACCAGGCCTATGGACGAAATGGCTCAACTGACATTTCCACTTGGATATCTAATAGGAATAGGCTTTCCAGAAGTAGCAATATTTGGGGGTACATTTGTACTAAAAAATTATTCATTATTTATTTGAAATGACAATTTAACTGGATATCCTATATCTTAATCTAGCAAACCTAAATAGGTGTTTCAATCTTAATATACCTAAAACAAATTTCTTACATGTATCAATAAGAACTCAGGGTTATATGGGAGAGAAATGCAACCCAAACTGTCTCAAGAATATAAAAGCTATTTTTTTAGAATGGAACTGATTAGGGAATTAGAAATATTGCCAGGACTTAGTTTCTCAATCTACCAGTTGGCCTAGTTTGTCTCCCCATTGGCCTCATTCTCTGGCATGCTTTCTCAGTGCAGTAACCTCTATGTGTTCCAAACTCAAATCCTACTAATTTAGCATTCACTTCAGAAAAAGGGCACCTTGTCTCCATTAATTCAATCCAAAGTCTCACAGATACCTTCAACTGGGCCAGGTATGGACACTATATCAACCACTTTGGTGGAAGATTTGAAAAAACTCCTTAGCCAAGCTTGCATCTCATATCCATATTTGAGCTAGGAACTGGAGGAAGTCCCACACAAACAATATGACTGAGGAGGAAAAGGGAGAGTCTTCAATGAAAATCAGGATGCTAAATTTAGAAGTGGGAATGGAAGCTGGACAGGAAAAAAAGTAACAGCTATCCTCTATATTCCCCCAAAGTTCTTTAAATGTTCAAGTAAAAAAAAAAGTTGGAAAGTTTTTTAAGTTCTTATTTTTTATTCACTCAGAATATCAACCTGCAAATACCATCTATTCTACTGCCAGCATCTATCTCAAATCAGTCCAATTCTCTCCTAAAAAAGTTGACCACCATCATATTCCTGGACTACTGCCATCTAATCTGGGATTCCTGCTTCCTCCCCCTTAAATCCATTCTCCTTACAGCAGTAGGAGCAATTTAAAAAAAAAAAAAAAAACAAAAAACAAAAAACAATTGTGTCACCTTCTTGCTTACCATCCTCCCATGGCATCCCTTTACATTCTAAAACCCTATGTGATCTGGTTTTTGCTTAACACGAGACATCACATCATATACTCCTTTCACCACAAATCCTGGTTTTATTACATCTGGTCACAGTGATATTAGTGATTTTTGAATATGCCAAGGGGATCAACTCCACAGAGCCTTTGCATTTGCCAGTTTCCTCCACTTGGAAACATTTTCCTCTGTCTGTAGCTGCCTTCTCTCATCCTTGAGGCCTCATACCAAAGCCCATCTCTTCAGAGATGCCTTCCCTAGACACACTATGTAAAGAAAGTGTCCAGTCACTATCATATCTCCTTGTATATGCTACACAATAATAATGGTAAGACGTTATCTTGTTTATGGAGTTTTTCACTTTTTTGTTATCTAACTTTAACCTCTAGAATATAAGGTCCAATATGGGAAACTTGTTTTTCTTTCTCCAAGCTGAATCCTTGAATAAACCAGAGCCCATTTCATATTAAGTCCTCAAAAAATATTTGATGAATAAGCACATTAATACACGAGTGTAAGAACTATAGTTAAATTGTTATTTTCTTCTTTTGTGTCTTGGCCTTATATTAAAATAGGTTGAGTTGCTTCAGCATTAATACAGAATAGTCCTCTAAGTAAAATTTAACCTGAGAACTCCAATTCTGTAACTTTATGATACAGGTGGCCTAGCAATGTGTTATCAAATAAAAAGGAATTTTCCCCTAAATTTTATTGTAAGTATTTGGGGTAAATCAGATGACTGTAATTGTATTAATCTGCTAATTATTCAGAAGATCAAATGGGAATATAGAATTAGTACTATATATTAGTGAAAGGGACTGCCACAAAATGTGTGACAGTATATATGTGATCTTCAAAGAACCTTTATCTAGTGATGTTGGAAAGAATGAGATAAAGTTCAGAAGATATTAGATTTTGTTGTAAATTAATTTATATCCAACTAGTAGAGAATTATGAAAAGATGCAATCAATTACTTCAGTAAGGACGGAATATTTTTGAATATGCTCTTGTATGAGGGTCAAATGCAAGAGTTAAGTACTGGGTAATTAACCTAAGGGAAATAACCTTGACAAAGATTAGGGATCAGTTGAGAGTGCCCTCAATTATAAACTTCTTCTGATAAAATTGGGGTCAATACTAGTAAGGCAAGAAATCTTTGGTATTTAGAAGGGCATCCCAGACCACAGAAAACATCAGAGAAGATAGGGCACCCTCCATAATTATTTCCAGGAGAGAGGATGGTGTATTTTAGAATATTAATGAGAGCATAACTAGTGAATTTGGTTATATTCTTCCTTGTTTCAAAAAAGGAGGCAAAAAGACATGTAAACAAACAATACAACAAAGAGAGTGAGGTATTCCAGTATACTTACCAATTTAATTGAAAATTGTAACTATTAGACTTTAGGAGTAAGAAGCTTTACACAAATTAAAGAAGCCAAGTATATAAATTTTATGTGTGATAAACAGAGCTAAAGCCATTTTATAGTTTCTCTTCATCTCATTCATTCATTCACTTATTCATCCAGAGAATTAATTTTCATTGCTTGCTTAGAATTTTTAGGCACTGTGCTAGGCCACAGAGGAAGATAAAAGAATGTTATAATTTCTGCACTCAAAATCATATAGTATATTGTGGAATACATACATAAGCAAATAATTGCAATGAAATAATGTATCTAGGCTCACAATAGAGTCAAGGAAGCCTTTTTCTGGGAATTTTAGGTAAAAGTTCAGAGAAGTTGTTCCATGTGGATGAAGCCTATCTTCTTTTATAAAAGAATATTATATACAAAGAAAGACCCATGTTCAAAATCACAAAGACAAGGAAAAAAAACATAGCATTGTGGCATGTAATGAGGAACACAATTGATATTTTGACAAATATTTACTTAACATTTACTATGTGTCAGGCACTACTGGAGATCTCTGGGATAAAGCAGAGACTATAAAAAAATCAAGGCAACATTAGGTAGTCATCTCAGTGGGACCTGATGACACAGTGGAAGTGAAAGAGAAGGGAAAAGACAAATGAAGGATTAGCTCAGTCACTATATCAAGAAAAAGTTTTCTAAGAAGTAAAAATGGATCCCAATTCTATTTAGCTTTGTTGCTAACTTCTACATTTGGTATATCAAAAAACTCAAATTAGTCTTTTCTGCAATCAACTCATTCTTACTACCACTTCCAAATTATAAACAGCATTGCTCTCTCATCTTTATTTTTTCTCAGTCTACAATATAAGCCAAATAATATTAATTCTTTCTTATCTATTAGCCTCCCTTACTCCATTCATTTACTGGCTATCTTTGCTTTTGGATCTGCCAAGTATCTAACCAAGAATGTCATTCTCACTGCTTTCAATGATCTGATTAAGATCAGATCAATAATCAAAAATATACCAATAAAGAAAATCCCAGGACCAGATGGATTTACAAGTGAATTTTACCAAACATTTAAAGATTAATACTGATCTTAATTAATTAATACCAATCCTTCTTAAATACTTCCCAAAAAATGAAAGAGGAAACACTCCTGAATGAATTTTACAAGACCAACATTACTGATACCAAAACCAAAAAAGGACAGTACTAGAAAATGACAGCCCAATATCCCTGATAAATATAGATGCAAAAGTTCTCAATAAAATACTAGCAAATCAAATTAAGCGGCACATTAAAAGAATTATTCACCATAATCAAGTGGGATTTATTCCTGGGATGCAAAGATGGTTCAACATAGGCACATCAATCAATGTGACACATTCCATTAATAGAATAAAATAATTGTATGATCATCTCAATGGACCCCAAAAAAGCATTTGATAAAATTTAACATCCATTCATGATAAAAAGTCTTAACAAATTAAGCAAAGAAGGAACATACTTCAATATAATAAACACCATATATGACAAGCCCACACCTAACATTTTACACAAGGTGAAAGCTGGAAAGCTTTCTCTCTAAGGTCAGAAACAAGATAAGAGCAACCACTCTCACCATTTCTATTCAAAATAGTACTGACTGGAAGTCCTAGCCACAGCAATCAGACAACAAAAAGAAATGAAAGCCATCAGAACTGAAAAGGAAGAAGTAACTTTCTCTATTTGCAGATGACATGATTTTATATATAGAAAATCCTAAAGACTCAACCAAAAACCAGATCTAACCAATGAAGTAAAGTTGCAGAATATAAAATTAACATACAAGAAACAGGAACATTTATATATGCCATCAATGAATTCTCTGAAAAAGAAATGTGATCTCATTTGCAATAGCATGAAAAACAATAAAATACAAATAAGTCAATTTAATCAAGGAGGTAAAAGATCTTTACTCAGGAAAGTATAACACATTAATGAAAAAATATAAGAAGACACAAATTAATGGAAAGGAATCCCATGTTTATGGATGAGAGACATTAAAATTGGTAAAATGTCAATATTGTCAAAATCCTTCCATAGATTCAGCACAATTCCTACCAAAATTCCAATGGCATTTTTTACACAAGTAGGAAAACACACTTGTAAAGTTTATATGGAACCAAAGACCCTGAATAGCCAAAGAAATGCTGAGAGAGAAGAACAAAGTAGGAGGCATCATACCTCCTAGTTTCAAGCTATACTATTAGCTACAGTAATCAAAACAGTATGGTATAAACAAGAGACAGACCAATAGAACAGAAGTTAGAGCCCAGAAATAAACCAAAGCACATATAATCATTAATATTTCACAAGGGATTCAAGAATGCTCAATGGAGAAAAGACACTGTTTTCAATAAATGGTGCTGGGATAATTGGATAATCACATGTAAAAAGAATGAAAAGTGGACCTGTATCATGCACCACTCAAAATAATTAACTCAAAATGTATTAAAGACTTAAATGTAAGATCTGAAGCCATACAACTCCTAGAATATAGAAATGAAGCTCCTTTACATGGGTCTTGGTAATGACTTTTTGGATATGACACCTGAAGTACGAGCAACAAAATAAAAAAAAAACAAAAAACAAGTGGGACTACTTCAAGCTACAAAGCTTCTGCACAGCAAAAGAAACCATCAGTAAAGTGAAAAGACAATCTACAGAATGGGAATGGGAAAAATATTTGCAAACCATGTATGTGATAAGGGGCTAATATTCAAAACATATCAAGAACGCATACAACTCAATAGCCACAAAAAGAGAAAAAAGGAAAAGAAACAATGTCCCAACCCAAATAACCCAGTTAAAAAATGGGCAAAGGCCCTGAATAGACATCCTTCCAAAGAATATATACATATATCATATACCAACAGGTACATGAAAAGATGCTCAATAACACTAGTCATTAGGGAAATGCAAATTAAAGCCACAACAAGATCTTACCTCATTTCTGTTAGCATAGCTATCATCCAAAAGAAAAGAGATAACAAATGCTGGTGTGGGTCTGGAAAACAATGAACCCTTGAGCCTTGCTGGTGGGACTGGAAGTTGGTACAGCCACTATAGAAAACAGTATGGAGGTTCCTTAAAAACTTAAAAATAGAATTACCATATGATTTAGCAATTCCACTTCTGGGAATATACGCAAAGGAAAACACTAACTTGAAAAGGTATCTGCATCCCCATGTTCATAGAAGCATTACTTAGAACAGTCAAGATATGGAAATAACCTACATGTCCATCAGTAGATGAATAGATGAAGAAGTTGTGGTATATATTTACAGTGGACTACTACTCAACTATGAAAAATCAAAGAAATTCTACCATTTAACAATACAGATGGACTTTGAAGCCATTATGCTAAGTGAAATAAATCAGAGAACAACAAATGCCATATGATCTCACTCACTTATATGTGTAATCTAGAAAAAGAAATCAGGGGCGCCTGGGTGGCGCAGTCGGTTGAGCATCCGACTTCAGCCAGGTCACGATCTCGCGGTCTGTGGGTTCGAGCCTCGCGTCGGGCTCTGGGCTGATGGCTCGGAGCCTGGAGCCTGTTTCCGAATCTGTGTCTCCCTCTCTCTCTGCCCCTCCCCCGTTCATGCTGTCTCTCTCTGTCCCAAAAATAAAATAAACGTTAGAAAAAGAAATCAGACTTGTGGCTACCAGAGAAGGTGGTCAAAAGGTACAAACTCCAGTTATAACATAAATAAGGATTGGGATGTAATGTACAACATGATGAGTATAGTTAACACTGCTACATAGTATATAATAAAGTTATTAAGAAAGTAAATCCTAAGAGCTCTGATCACAAGAATATTTTTTTCCTTTTCTTCCTTCTCTTTTTATTGTATCTACATGAAATACATGGATGCTGTTATATGAACCTATCTAAATCATTTCACAATATATGTAAACCAAACCATCATGTTGTATGTATTAAATTTATACAGTGATATATGCCAATTATTTCACAGTACAACTGGAATAAAATCTGGGGTTAAATTTCTTACCTCCCTTATAGCTCTAACAAATTATGATGTTATAAACAATAAAATTCCAGTGCTTAAATATGGTATCAGACAGAACCATTCAAAGTGTAGAAACCTATAAATGTATTTTACTGGTCCACAATAAAGCAAGTACAGAAACTGAGACTCAACCTTTAGAAATTTTTATAGCATTTTGACAAGATTAATTTTATGCTTGCTGATTCTAATAATAATTTAAGGATAGATTTGTAGTACATTTCTTTTAGAATATCTTTATAAATTAAGTATTAGTCTATTAAAAATTATCCATCTGTGAGAAATTGGTAATGATATTTAAAAAGTGAATGAATAAATATAAGAAAAAAATCCTGGTACTTATGCTGGGAATAGTTTAAAAAGTGCCAGTATAGGACACTTCATTGACACTGAGAATGCAGCAGTCTTACAGTGCCACTCTTGCAGAATGCCTATTAAATTCTAATTTTTTTCTGGAATTACAAGTTGCAACCAATTATGGCTAAAAATACACTTTATAGAACTATCTTTTCTTCCTAATTTATGTTAATCTTTAGCATGTTCTCTGGGAACATTCATTTTTCTAAAATTACCTATAAACATGCAAACATACTTAAAGCATTACAATTGTTACCATTTCAGAAAACTTTATTTTGAAAACCTAGATCCATATTTTAGAGTGTTCACAAATATGTGAGATTGAACTAAAGAGAGTATACTTGCTTTTGTCTTCCTATTATATATGTTTATACTGTTGCAAAAAAACCCCAGAAATTAATGTGTAAGTGTCATAGATGCTATTTTGAAGGCACAGACTCCCTCTTGTAAGCCCTGTGTTCTTCATGTTGTCATGTGGGGACTAGGAAAATATCTTTAGCTTAGTTTTTAAAGGGCATTCTCATCAGAGTGATGGTATATGTAAGTTGTAAGGCATATGTGGTTTCAGGTTTAAAGCACATGAGGAAGCTTGTCAGCACGAAGATGATGCAGAGAGATGATGGTAAAGTATGCATTCAGAACCCAAATAGGAATGGTTTTTCAGTCCTGATGTGGACTACAGTGCTGATTCCAGGTGATATCCAGTCAACATAAGAGCATATGGTGAAAATAAAAGACTGAACTACGGATGTTAAGTCCACACAAGCATCACTGCTGATTAGTTTAAAACTCTTCAAAAACGCACCTCTATTTTGGTTTCTCATTAAGACAAGGTCAGCTAGTCCCAAGGAATATCTAACAAAGGGGTCATGCATAAATATATGCTTAATCATAGTTTGTGAATTATAAGTGAAAAAAAGAAAATATGAGAAAATAATTACTAAAGATAGTAATCACAAATGAGCAAGTACTTAACATTAACAAGCAAGTACTTAACATTAATAAATATTTGGCATTTTAAAAAGAGACGTTTTGAATCTTTAGTGTATACATCAATCCTCAGAGTTTCTGATACAATGATTTGGTGTAGATCCACAATTGTGTATGTCTAACAAGTGCCAAAGATGGGACAGGGGTGAGAAACATCACAAATCCAACATATAGGAACTAGAATGACTTAGCCTTCCATTGTTATTATAAGGTGGACAGAGGCTCACTCTAGGTCATGTTGCTCTCTTGTTGGACATAAATTCACAGAACACCGACATCACACAAGGTTACTCAGAGACCATGAATAAATTGAGATGTAAACAAGATTACTTTTTCACCCACAGAATATCAAATATCCTCCTCTCTCAGCTAATCTAAGTGACTGTTGCTTCTTTGCCTATGACAGTTTTATCACTGCTCTACTGTGCTTACTCTATAGAGGTGTTTGAGATACCCAGCCCTAGAATTCCCCCGGCTTACTAACAACACCTAATTGAGAGTGAGTCTTCACTTCCTTAGACTTTCTCCAAGATTTCCTAACCTAACACAAACCCTATAATAAGTCTTTTCTAACAACCTCTGAAATGACACACATTCCTCATGGTGTATATTCTCCCTCACTGCAATAGGTAATAATCTCAAGCTTTTCCATTATGGTTATGTTCTTGGTGGTCTTTGGCTAGATAGCATTGATGTTTGTATTATAAATACCAGCGAATGTGGTATCAAATATTACCAACATATAGGACTTAAATATAAACAAGATCACAGTGAAACCCAAAAACTATAAAAAAAAAAAACCTTCAGAAGTCCCAAGTTCACTTTATTTTTCCAAGATACACTTAGCTTCTTGACTGCAGCAAGAACAGTTGCCTTCATTATTTGCCTAGTGTCTTCCATTAGGGGCTAGGTACCCAGTAGATGCTCAGGAAATATATGTGAAAGAAAAAAATAAATAAAAGGTAAAGAACTTTCTACAGTTGATACATGTGCTGGGAAATAACCCCCTATTATAGGCAGAATAATGTCCATCACCAAAGAAGTCCATGTCCTAATCCCTAAAACTTGTGAATATGTTACCTTACATGACAAAAGAGACTTTGCAGGTGAGATTGAACCACGGACATGGAGATGGGGAGATTGTTTTGGATTGTCCAGGTAAGGTTAATATAACCACAATGGTCCTTATAAGAGGGTGGAGAGGCCCTGAGTCAGAGAAGGAGATGTTAGGACAGAGGCAGAGGTTGGAGAGAGGGACACACAGAGGGAGAAGGAGAGACAGGAAAAGCTAGAAAAGGGGAAAGATTTGGGGCACCTGGCTGGTTCAGTCGGTGGAGCATGCGACTTTCCTGGTCTCGGGGTTCTAAGTTCAAACTCAACACTGGGTGTAGAGTTACTTAAAAACAAAATCTTAAAAAAAAAGAGGGGGAAGATTTAAAGATGCTTTGAAGGTAGAGGCTTTGAAGATAGAAGAAGGAACCATAAATCAAGGAATGCAGCTGATTTCTAGAAGCTGAAAAAGGCAAGGAAATGGATTCTTCCCTACATGTTCCAGAAGGAACACAGCCTTGCCAACACCTTGATTTTACGATTTACCACCATCCTTACTGTGAGATGATTAATTTATGTTATACCAGTAAATTTGTTGTAATTTGTTACAGCAGTAAGAAGAAACTAACATATCCCTAAATGGGAGAAGAATTTTTTTAGACAACGTTCTACTATGTGTACTAATGTAGATCAGCATCCTCATGGTGAGTCTCAGGGTCTTGGTTATGAAAATGGTGAGGTTAACCTGAGCTTCTCAGGTAAAAATAATATAAAAATTCCTCCCAATCAGGAATTTATAATAAGAACAACTTAAGTTTAATATGTTAAAAATACATTCAGGGAATTAAACATCTATACTGTCCTAAATAAGTTGCTGAATTGTGAATTCAGATGTACCATAAAATATAAATTATATACAAATATAAATGTGGTATGGCTCTGTTTTACATTATGTGGGTACAAGTATGAATATATTACTACCAAAAGGTTACTTGATAGTGTTAAAATTTACTACAAAATGGAGACCAGACTCGAGAATTCCCTGAGCAGACAAAACCATTTAAGCCATGTCAGCAAGACTAAATCTAGTTTATTTCAAGAACAAAAGGGAAACTTAACTTAGATTATTTCTTATAAATGCCCCTGACAATCGTAAAAGAAACTTAAGTCATCTTCCTAAAAATGATATGAGATAATCACTTTTAACCAATCCCCTGCTGTCTGGAAACCCCCATTGTAATAACCAGCCACTATAGAGGTTAACAATTTCCTCATTTTTACTTTATAAACCATCCTGTAATGTCATGCCCCTGAGCTTCATATCCTATCAGTCTTTGAATTTGGAAGCTCCCACTTCATGAACTATTCTTATGTGCATAATAAACTCTTGGTGGTTTTAATTTTTCTATTTCTGGATTTTTTTTTTTACAATAGTGAACCCCCCCCCCCACCAACTTGTCTTAGCAGGACAGCAACCCTCTCAAAAGTCCACCCTCCAACAAGCATTGTATTCCTCTCCAGAGGATGTCACACATCTGCTAAAATTAAGTCAGGGCCAATTAATACAACTATTGCCACTCTAGACCTGATAAGGTTATCTAGGTTTTCAAATAGGGCTCTACTAGGTCCACCTCCTCCCTCCTCAAGTTACCTCCTCTCATAAAATACACAAAATGTTAAAGGTATTAAATATCATCATTGGAGTCACATTATATTCATTTATTTTCTTCCAGAAGTGTGACAACTGTCCATCCTTTCCCCTTTCTCCAAGAAAACAAAATCCTCTTTGACAACAACTATTACAAATAGAAACCAGAGAGACAGGGAGAAGAGTTCCTGGACCACCAGTTTTATGAACAGCTAGACTGAATCCCAGGGTAGAATCAGCTATAATACCCCATGGTAATCCTCTTCTCTAAACAGTTGCTGAAATCCTTAATACCTCTTTAAGTCTTTCCAATCAGGCATTACCCATTGATCTGCTTTCAAGTCCTATGCTGAGTATTATTGGGCCACATTGGATCCCTGATTTCAATGTAATAGGACCAATGTACTCTATGTCTTCAGGATCTATGTCTGCAATTTTACAGTTATTCCTCCACTTCAGAATGTTGTCAATGTTTCTAGGTGTCTACATATTTCTATTTTATTTGTGCCAAGATTCACTTAAATGCAGACATGGTTCTTCCAGCTCCTTATGCCTTCCAGTCTCTTCATCTCACCACTCCATACATGCATGCAAACATATACACACACTCTCTCTCACTCCCCCAATTTCCTCCAAATCTAATGGCTCCTTTCTAATTGCATTCTTCTATTCTCTATACATGATCCAACAATGCCATCCTCCTCCCTCCACTTGTTCTTCCATCATACATGAGTTGCACAATTCCAACACTGGATAATTTAACCCTTTGCTCCCTTGATCTGGACTGCTGAAGGTTGCTGGAGAAATATATTCAGTTCTTTATATTGATTATACCATAAATCCCTGATTTTCAAATTCACCTGGGCTCTCCTCTATTCCCCAATTACAGCTTCCTTTCACTTAAAGCATGTTACCTCTTGTTTTCCAAAATTATACAAGCTATCAAATTCCCCCACATTATGATCTTTACCACCAACCTACAAATTCTGTATAGTGATACACCATTATTTATATCCCTAACTCTCCACCCCATTCATTTACTAAACAAATTTTAAGCTTAGTCTACTTACAGAAATTATCAAATATCTTTCCTCTTTCTCTTTCCTCTGGGTTTTCTATTTGTACTGGTTTGAACACTCTTTCCATCCTTAGGCTAGAGGAGGAAGTCTAAATGCCTTATGGTCCTGTATATATTTGTTCATTTTTCTATCATAATATTTATTACATAAAGTTGGATTTATCCCTTACTACACGGTCAATAAATTTGGAACTGAGCCTGTGATTATTTTCCCATTTCCCCTATAGACTGTAAGTACTCAGAAAGAGCATGCCTAAACTCTGCATCTCTGTGTTCTTAATGCCTAGTGCATAAAATCTTGTAAGAATGTTTATTGATGAAATATTCAAAGTATTAATGCATGTATGAATTTCAATTCTTCAAGAAATGCCTATGTGCTTCAAAATACCTTTTTATCCTCCCTCTCCTGTAGGAAGAATTCGACAGACCTTCTTGTTCAGAGAGGGGGAAAAAAACCCTTCAAATCTTAGTGGTCCTTGTTTATATATTTACTTAATGTAGTCAATATATGGGAGTAGATTTTCCTTTAAAATTTGAAAAACAGACACTTAAATTTTCAACATCAATATACAATGGGTCACACCAGCCACCTAAGAGACAGACATCGAGCTTGCAAAACTTGACTTTAACATATTTCAATACATTAATGTATTTAAAGAGAATCAATCCAAAGGATATTTAGTTAGATATGAAAATATAAACAAAAGGAGCAGGGAGGAGATAGGGATAGATAGATATTGAGCCACTTATTGGTAGTACACATTCAAGCACCATTGAGGAGAAATAAAGAAGCATCATTTGAGATTAAGAATTCTCTTCCACCGACATGGATTACACAATTCTAAATTTTAAGCATCTAGGTATCATAGCCTGAGCCATTAAACATCAGATATATGAAATTCCTTTGTTTAGTTTCAATCGAGCCAGTGATTTTGCTTTCCTTGCCATGTCTGTTTCAGTTTTTATAACTTATTTTTAAGCCACTGTAAGAATTTTATGTGCCTGTCTTATAACCACTGTGAATATGAATGTGTCCCTGGGTTCTTAAAACTTTAGGATTCTTTGGTTTCTTAACCTACCATTGGCCTCTTAAAGGTGACAGAGCTACCAAAGAGATGAAGCCTCTTGTAATATTGCTTGGCTTCTTTGACCAAGTGACCTCTCTGAGTCACCTTATGCATCTTATTTTGTAAGCTTAAAAGTTCTTGTCTTGGTGACAGCCCACCTACAGCCTCATCCACTTTTTGCTTTGCTGGGTGTTATTTACCTCTTCCATGCCCATCTGTTTGTGTGCATGTTGCTCAAATTCATCAATTTTGAATATGATTCTGTAAGTTGCAGAAATAAGGATCATAGCTATGAAGGTTTAGAAATATGACAATTGGTGAATGAAAAAAAATTTAGGAAAATCTCAGTTATGTTAGTCATTTGATGACCATAATACTAGGGCATTAAATTAAGAACAGTCAGGCATTTGACAAATGAATTATAGATGTCTCTTACTGGATTCACTACTTTCATGATAGTACCAAAAGTAAATCACTTTTTTCTTATAATATGTTATATTCACACTTTATGTATTTCAATGGTCATATATACTCATTTATCTTGGATATACACTGGAAAACACTTTTTCTAAAGTGGTTGAACCAGTTAGCATCCCACTGGCAGTGGTCAAGAATTAAATTTCTTCATATCCATAGGGTGCCTCAATGGCTCATTCAGTTAAGTGTTTGACTACTGATTTTGACTCAGGTCATGATCTTGTGGTTCATGAGATGGAGGCCCTCATCATGCTCCATGCTGACAGCACAGAGCCTGCTTGGGATTCTCTCTCTTTACCACTCTCTATGCCCCACTCCCACATGCACACACATTCTCTCTCTCAAAATAAACATTAAAAGAAAGAAAAAAAATTCTTCACATCCTTTTCTAACATTGTGTATTTTAATTTTTTCCTCCATGTTTTGGTCAGTATGCAGTGATATCTCAATGAGATTCTAATTTGCATTTCATTAATGACTAATGTTGTCCAGCATCTCTCTATATATGCTTACTGGCCATCTGGATATCCTCCGTATTAGTCAGCTGGGTCTATCATAACAACATACCACATACTGGGTGGTTTAAACAATAGAATTTTGTTTTCTTACAGTTCTAGAGGATATGATCAAAATTTCTGGTGTTCTGTGGTATTTAGTGTCCATGGTGCCTGTATGATCAGTTTCTGGTGAGGAACCCCTTCCTGGCTTGCAGATAGCAGCCTTCTCACTGTGTCCTTAGCAAGAGCTATGGTGTTTTGGGGCACCTGGGTGGCTCAGTCAGTTAAGCATCTGACTTTGGCTTAGGTCATGATCTCATGGATGGTAAGTTGGTGACCCATGTCAGGCTCTGTGCTGACAGCTCAGAGCCTGGAGCCTGCTTGGGATTCTGTCTCCCTCTCTGTCACTCCCTGGCTTGTGCACACATTCTTTCTCTCTCTAAAATATAAATAAACATTAAAAAATTTAAAAAAAAGAGAGCTTTGGTGTTTCTTCTAATGAGGATACTAATCCTATGGATTGAAGCCCTACCCTTATGATTTCATTTAATCTTAAATACCTCCCTATAGGCTGTATCTTCAAATACACTCACATTGAGGGTTTAGGCCTCAATATATAAATTGTGAGGGGGATACAAACATTTATTCCATTGTATTCTCTTTAGTGAAGTCATTACTTACACGTTTTCTTCTAAATTTTAGTTTGCATTGTCAATTCTTTCCCTGCTGATTTGAATAAGTTCTTTTTATGCCTAGATATCAGTTTTATATTAGATTGACATACTGCAAATATCTTCCACTCTGTAGCTTGCCTTTTCATTCTTTTGAAAGTGTTTTTAGCAATCTACACATTCAATGCAATCCCACTCCAAACTGCATCAGTATTCTCAAAGCTAGAACAAACAATCCTAAAATTTGTATGGAAACACAAAAGACCCTGAATAGTCAAAGCAACCCTGACAAAGAAAACAAAAGCATAAGACATCACAATCCCAGACTTGAGCCACTACTACAAAGCTGTAATCATCAATACAGAATGGTATTGGCACAAAAACAGACACATAGACAAATGGAATAGAATATAGAACCCAGAATTGGACCCAAAAATTTATGGCCAACTAATCTTTGGACAAATTTATGGCCAACTAATCTTTGACAAGGCAGGAAAGAGTATCCAATGGAAAAAAGTCTCTTTAGCAAATGGTGCTGGGAGAGCTGGACAGCAACATGCACAAGCATGAAACTGGACAAATTTCTTACACCATACACAAAAATAAACTCAAAATGGATGAAAGACCTAAATGTGAGACAGGAAAACATGAAAACCCTAGAGGAGAAAACAGGCAACAACCTCTGTGACCTTAGCCGCAACAATTTCTTGGTAGACACGTCTCCGAAGGCAAGGAAAATAAAAAAAAAAAGGAACTATTGGGACCTCATCAAGATAAAAAGATTTTGCACTGCAAAGGAAACAATCAACAAAACTAAAAGGCAAGCAACAGAATGGGAGAAGATATTTGCAAATGGCATACTGGATAAAGGGCTAGTATGCAAAATCTATAAAGAACTTACCAAACTCAACACCCGAAAAACAAATAACGCAGTGAAGAAATGGGCAGAAGACATGAATAGAAACTTTTCCAAAGAAGACATACAGATGGCCAATAGATCTATGAAAAGACGCTCAACATCCCTCATCAAGGAAATACAAATCAAAACCATATTGAGATACCATCTCACATTCAAAGTGGCTAAAATTAAAACCTCAGGAAACAGATGCTGGCGAGGATGTGGAGAAATGGAAACCCTCTTGCACTGCTGGTGGCAATTCAAACTGGTGCAGCCACTCTGGAAAACAGTACGCAGGTTCCTCAAAAAAAAAAAAAAATAGAACTACTCTACGACCCAGCAATAGAACTGCTAGGAATGTACCCAAATGATACAGGACTGCTGATTCTTAGGGGCACATGTACGCCAATGTTTATAGCAGTGCTTTCAACAATAGCCAAGTTACGGAAAGAGTCCAAATCTCCATCAACTGATGAATGGATAAAGAAGAAGTTGTTTATATATACAATGGAATACTACTTGGCAATGACAAAGAATGAAATCCTGCCATTTGTAACAATGTGGATGGAACTGGAGGGTATTATGCTAAGTGAAATAAGTCATTCAGAGAAAGACAGATATCATATGTTTTCACTCATGTGGAACTTGAGAAACTTAATAGAAAACCATAGGGGAAGGGAAGGGGAAAAATAGTTTCAAACAGAGAGGGAAGCAAACCCTAAGAGACTCTTAAATACAGAGAACTGCGGGTTGGGGGGGGGGAGAGAGAAGGGAAAATGGGTGATGGGCATTGAGGAGGGCACTTGTTGGGATGAGCACTGGGTGTTGTATGTAAGCAATGATTCATGGGAATCTACCCCCAAAACCAAGAGCACACTGTATACACTGTATGTTAGCCAACTTGACAAGAAATTATATTTAAAAAAAATTAAATGTGGTTTTATTGCCCACTTTGGTAGTATATATACTAAAATGTCTTTTTATGAATGGAAGTTCTCAATTTTAATAATGTAATTTGTAAGTCTTTTTTCTTTTTGATTAGTATTTTTAATGTTTTTTATGAAACCACTGCCTACTCCAAAATCATGAGGATATTGTCTTATATTACCTTCTAGAAGCTCTATTGCTTTAACTTTGACGTTTATTATTATGACACACCTAGAACTGATTTTGTGAATGACAGGACATAGGTGTTAAGTTTCATTTTTTACCCTTCAGTACAGCCAACTGAGATATCATTTACTGAAAAGAACATCTTTTCTTTATTGTATTGGAATGCAATGTAAGTGTGGGTCTCCTGGATTCTCTATTCTGTTCAGTTGGTCTGCTTATCTCTGAGCCAATATTACACTACTGAATCATGGAAGCTTTATAATAAATCTTCATATCTGGTAGAATAAGATATTTAATATTGTTCTTCTTCAAGCTAGCCTTGACTATTGTTGGCCCTTTGTATTTTCATATATTTTAAAAACCAGCTTGTCAGTTTCCACAAACAAAATCCAGTGATTAGAATTGCACTGCATTTATATATTGATTTTGGGAGAATTGATATCTTAGCAATAGAATGTCATCCAGCCCATGAACACTGTATGTAACATCCTTTTTTATAGGTCTTGCCTGGGTATTTGGGCAGCTTGGAGTTTGGCAAATGCTTTAAAAGGGGAAAATGCTTACAGAATACAGAGCTCAATTTTCAGCAGTTTCCTCTTTTCCAGCATCTTATATTGTCAGGTTCTGACTTTCTGGTAGTCCTGAGCTCCAATTATTTTCAGTGAGACAGCCAGAAGCTCTAAGCTGCTACTTCTTTCTAGTCTCAAAGTTTACATTGAGAGTCTTTAACTTTCCTGGGGGAAAGAAGTGAGGAATTCAAAACTCACCTAAACACACCTTCCTTCTCTGAAAGTTCACTGTTCTTCAATTACTAGCCACTCTTATTGTTCTCTGATGTCCCCTATCATTGTGTAAGTATATTTTATCTAACTACCAGTACACTGTCACAGTTGAAATAGGAAGTTCTGACATTTAGTTTTTAATTTTTTTCTATTATGATCTCTATAATCTTTATTATTCCCTAGTATCATCCTTCAATACAGCTTTGTTAACACGAATAATTTAGTGTCAGACTTGTTAGAAACGTCTTGGAAAATGCAGGAAAGGATGAACCACGATTAAGGACACAACAAACTAGGAAATACCTAGAGGATCATGAAAAGACACTGATGCCAAGGCCAAAGTCGGTGGGAGATGTTTTGCACAAGAGGTGACAAAAACCAAGCAGGAAATACAACCACTTCTTTCCAAACTAAAGTTTTTCAGAAATAATAAAATGCTGTGCTGTTATACAAGATACAGACTAGAGCAACTAGAGACCTTTGTTTTGAATTAGATTCTCTCTAGAGTAAAGAATGTGAATCATTCTTTCTTATATGGATAGCAGTCTGGTTTTTAATTTTCCTTACTCTCTTTTTTCTGAATTCCTGATAGAGTTATGTGCTTATTATAATGTATAGTTATACTTCATCTTATCTCTTGAATGGCCACAAACTGATACTAATTTTAATTGAAACTACTCTTTTTTTCCAGAAACTTAAAAAATATAATGTTTATTTTTGAGGGGGGCAGGGAGCAGAGAGAGAAGGAGACACAAAATTCAAAGCAGGCTCCAGGCTCTGATTTGTCAGCATACAGCCTGACCGGAGCTCGAGCTCACGAGCTGGGAGACCATGACCTGAGCCGAAGTTGGACGCTTAATCGAAAGAGCCACCCAGGCACCCCTTTTCCAAAAACTTGTGAGTGATCGACATTTCTGGTGTTCTCTGGTATTTAGTGTTCATTTAGTTCTGGATCTCAAAAAGTCAAGGTTTATTTCTTACAGGATCTGAGAACTACTTATGGAGGCCTGTGGTGAGTAAATAAATGCCACATAATCTTCACGTACTGGGTATTTTCTGTGATATGTGCTTTACAATCATTATTTCATTTAATACTTATAAAATAGATAATGTAGCATTATCCCCATTTCACAGGTGAAGAAACAGATCAAGTGAGGTAAATAGCTATCTTCAAGTGATAAAATGGACAAAGCTAATGTATAAAAATGTTGTCAGATTTTATAATTTTTAAGTACATAAAATCTGATTTCTTGCCAATTATATCTGTCATTGAAATTTAGGTTAAGGACCCAGTCATTTTCAAGCCCTTACCTAATGAGGTTAATGAAGGATGCATCCCTATTTTATACTAAATTATCCTCTTCCTGAAACATTCCATGTATAGGTATTTTAGGGAGATGATTTGAGTGCTTTAAAAAGTACATGTGCTCCAAAATAGAGTCAGGCAATTTGACAGGATAGAACTGTCAGAAACTAATTATTATTAATTTTTATTTGTATTCTATCTGAATAACAACCATCAGGTTTATTCACACAAACAAGTGAATCATCCACTGTAATAGATTTACTTAAGAGAAAATAAAACTGGGAGAGCTTCCTATTTTACAAAGAGTAGATTATATTAACATAATGGCCTATTATTCTCTATTGAGAATTGGCAGCTCTAGTTCTATATAGCTTTCATACTGCCAATAACCTGGTGTGTGACAGTATAAATCATATCAACCCTATCTGCCTCAGCTTTATCAACTAACATATTAGAGGTTTGGTCAAGATTATCTCTAAGGTCATTTACAGTTTAAAAAATTATTATCTTACTTTATATATTTATATATTTATATATGCACATGTCAGTGTGATATACAAATATCAATGCCCAGTGTGTGTATGTTCAGATTTACCCATAGTGCAGAATTCCACATGTAATGCAATCTAGGCACAAGATTTAATTTTTCATTATCTATAGAAACGCTGCATAAATAAGGAAATCAACTATATCATGGGAAGACACATTAAATCTTCAGAAACTAGGTCCTAGCTAATGTTTATGGAGTAGGTGAAATGCAGTTTTACATCATAGAACATAGATAAGACTTGGTCTAGAAATCTTATGACCTAAATGCTTAATTTAAGAAACTCCTAATCCAGCCAGGCAATTTCAGATATCTTATAATCAAAGCTAAGAAACATTAGATGTTTTAATAGCTTTACAAATTTAATAGCCTTAGGAATGTCTATAATTACCCATGTTAGCAGCCAAGATGCCTCTCAGCCAGAGGCACTCAGACTTTAATAGCCAGCAAGCCACTTTGAATAGGGTTGGAAACACTTTTAAGTCTTTTGGGGTTATTAGGGATAATTAAAAGTGGTTGAAAGTATATAATATCATTTATCAAAGCACTAAAAGCTATGCCACAAGAAATATATCACAACATAGCAAATCCAATTCATATACTTCATTCATTGGTTAGGATATAACCAAATAAAATAATCTACGTAATCTAAATATATTATTTTTAGATTTTATTATATAGAATCTATGTTATTTAGGTTATATGAGATAAAACCTAAATAAAACATAGGTATATATGCATAAACACATGGACATATATATTTAAGCAATATATATGTCTATAAAATGTATATGTATAACATGTACATATAAAATAGCTAATGTTTATTTGCTTATTGCCCAAAGTTATGAAGCTAGTTGACCTTCAGGGACTCTGCCTTAACCCTCTATGTCACTTACAATATTAAGTCATTGTTGTACCACACACACACACACACACACACACACACACACACACACAGTCATTTCACCTGTGTAATTTCCACTGAATAGTTACAGTGCTATTGAAATAAAGTTTCCTCAAATGTTACCCCAGTGATGACAGCCTATTTTTGAAGGTAAGAGCCACTATTTTACTTTGACTTAGATTCATAAGGAAAGCCTGCCCTGCACTGAATCACTGTCATTATTAGTGATGACTTTAGTGTTTCTCATTGTTTTAATCAGGAAAAAATAATTATGTATAAAATTTTTAAAAATTTGAATACTGTGTGATTCAATTGCCTGACAAAACCTATAGTTCCAAGATAAGTAAACAAGTGTGACTTCAATATATTAACCATTAAATTACATTTGGTTACAATTTTCAAAAGTTATAAACAAAGAGGAATCTCAGGCAATCTCCAAGCACATGTAATACATTTAGTTATGCTAAAGGGAATTATGTGTTTACTAAATAATTTAAAACTGATATGCAAAACACTTGCATGGCAACAAACAGCTCTCTCATTCATCAACCAAACCAGGGTCAACAAGGTGAACATTCTCCTCCTCCACCCGCCCTCCCCTTCCTCCTCCTCTTTATTCTTTCCATCATCAACAAAGTATTTATTTGGGCTTCTTCCTCATGCTTTTTCTAGAGCTATTAAAACTTCAGAGGGCAAAACATACAACTGGATGAGAATAAATTCCTTCGGAAGTAACTGGGTATGTAGATCACTATCTCAGGTCAGTGAAGAAGTATATCCTATTATTATAATTTGATTTACAGTTATAAACTCAAATATTACATAACCAAATGATAAGGTCGATCAATAGTTAATCCTTAGTGTGCTGGTATCATTGTATGATACTTCACAGGCTAAGTAGAAATTTTCCTTTTGCTGCATCTCAAACAGTGTTTGAACATGTTCAGTGTGCTACAGCACACACAAAGACTGTTATTCATCAGAAAATAGCAGGGCAATTGTGTATTAAGAGGAGAAATTAACCCAAATCATGACTCTTAAGGCACATAGTGAATGGGCTCCTACTTATCACAACCAAACTTTCAGAAATGCTTTATTTGTTACTGATTGCCTCATACTCCTAAATTTTACCCAACAGATATCACGTTTTCAAATGCAAATATTCAGAAAGATTAAATAAATTGTTCCCACCTGAAAGTCAATGTATTTGATATCATTACTACCCTAAAACTTGGCAGAGATATACAGCTCTGAGGGATGGAAAGAGAGAGAAGAGACAGAAATGGAACAGTGGCGGGAGGGGAGGGCAGGCGATTGGTCATCCTGATTTTGGCAGGCCAGCAGAAGTCATGGGAAGACGGTGAACAAGAATTAACTGGGGGTGAGAAAGTGCTGAAAAGAAACTGTGTACTACAAAGTCATCCCAGAGACTTCCTTGTAAGCAAATAACTGTTCATTTACATATTTCTAAGACATTTGCAGGAGGAGATCCATACCCACTTAAAATTAAGCAGAATGGGTTTTGTCTACTACTGTAAATATACTAAAGATACTTACAGAATCTCTACAATATCTATAGTATCACTGTACATGGCTTCCTTTATATTTGGACAGGAAATATGTGTATATTCTTTTGAATTATTGAAAATAATCACTGAAAAAGCTTACTTAGAACTCTTTCTGTTGGGAGTTTTGTTACATTGAGAGGACTCAGTGAGGCAGCATTTTGCTAAAAGGGAAACAGCTCTTTTGAAGAATATGCAAACAACCTAAATGTCCATTGATAGATGGATGGATAAGGAAGATGTTGTATGTATACACACACACACACACACACACACACACACACACAATGCACACAGTGAAATATTATGCAGCCATAAAAAGGATGAGGTTGTGCCATTTGTGACAATGTGGATGGACCCAGAGGGTATTAAGCTAAGTAAAATAAGTCAGAATGAGAAAGAAAAATATCGTATAATTTCAATCATATACAGAAACTAAAATAACAAATGAATACACAAACAAACCAAAAGCAGAATCAGACCAATAAATACAGAGAACAAACTGATGGTTATCAGAGGCGAGTAAAGTGGTGAGATGGGCAAAATGAGCGAAGAGGAGTGGGAGATACAGGTTTCCAGGTATGGAATGAATAAATCAGAGGAATAAAATGCACAACAAAGAATATAGTCAGTAATATTCAACAGTCAATATAGAGTCAAAGTATGGTGACAGATGGTAGCTACACTTATACTGAGCACAGCATAATGTATAAACTTGTTGAATCACTATATTGTACATGTGAAACTAATGTAACATTGTGTGTCAACTATAATCAAATGAAGAATTTTTTTTAAAAAAAGAAAGGAACCAAGCATGTAAGGAAGCACATATGAGTTAGAAACTTCCAGACAACACTCATCTTAGAAGATACTATTTTCACTTGCATGAAGCCATAGTGTTTTGTAACCCTTTGCAAATGAAAAAACAAAACAAAACTAAACTAAATGAAAACAAATAAAAAAACTTAGAGGAGGCAGAATAAAAGGGCCAAGTGCATTACAGTCCTAACAGTAACTGCTACATGTTTGTGTGTGTGTGTGTGTGTGTGTGTGTGTTATAATTGCAAATAGAAAGAATAGTCTGCCGGACCCAAACAAATATAACAGGGAATCTTTCTGAGAAAGTCTTATAACTTTAAAGACTAAATTTTGGTCAGTGGCATAAATAATCTGGATGATGTACGGGATAGTATGAGGTGTCCACCCTTCAGAAGTGAGGCACTCATTCTCCCTGCTCTTGGAAGTGTTACCTGATGGCAGCTTACAGCAGAGACCCTCCCCAGGAATTATCCCCAAAGGGAAATACTTCACCTAATTTTATAACTGGGGCATCCAATGACTGATCAGTGCACTGTTAGGACAACAGTGAAGGGCCATCCCAGCTCCAGAGCTCCCCAAGGGTGATAAGGCTTCTCTAATGAATGCACTGTAGTTTAACTTCTCCCTTTGACCCTCTGGGCTACCTTCACACCACCTCAAATGTTGATTCAGGGGGCTTTTCTCAGTCAACCTCCTGCCAGCAAAATTACATTTCAGAATCAGTTTCTAGGAAATGTAATCTAACACGTGTGCCTTGAAACTGGCCTATGGCCACCAATGTTAAGACATATCTAGTGAACTGGTGGCCATGCATCAACAGACATCTATGTGGATGAGGATCTGAGACCCTAAGAGAGAATTCAATGTGGTTAGAGACAACTGTAGAGGCAACTTGATCCAGTAACAACTTCACAAGAGTCAAGGAAGAGGAGCAATTCTAAATAATCCGTAGTATCATTTACTCTCCTACCCCTTTATCAGAAGCGGAAAACATGGCAGCAGGACCCTCTTGGATGCTAAGTGGACTGAGACATGATCATAATTTATGGATATACCTATGCACAGCAGAAGGAAAGACAAAAGCAGGGGGAGCAGAAATTAACCACGCATACTACATTGTAAAAGACCAAACATTTTAATGAAAATGTGTGTGCACTGCCTCTAGACTCTAAGAAACTTTGAGGGACTGAGACAGAAATTCTGAGGGATTGCGTACAAGTGGACAGAATGTCTACTTTCATAGGTTGGCTCAAAGCCAATGAAACCTGGGTTATATGAACAAGTGACAAGGTTAGAATAGACTGGCTTGGAAGAGAGGGACAGACTACCTGAGTCAAAGAACATTATCTACCATTAAAAAAAAGAATCGGGGCAAAATGATAATTTTATCTCTTTTGATTGAAAGCCTTAGTGACATCTTCTTAAGAATTAACATAGTTTCACAGTTATCCTATAATAACAAAGCTCAGCATGGGTGGTCAATTTGTTCATTCTATGCATGCACTTCTGTACTGAACAGAGTAGGGAGGCAGGATGGTAGAATGGTTAAGTGCATGAACTCTGAAGTCAAACTGATTGGTTTTGTATCTAAGACCTGCTAGTAATTCTTACGGCTGCTTTGTGGACCAAAAGTATCAAAACTCTCAAGCACTCAGAATGCCGAATTTACATAGTGAGTGTAGCAATGGCTTGCTGCCTGGCTGTGAGAAGCCTGGTCAACAGGCAACATTCAACTAGCAGCCCCTGCAAGGTCACCCTCAGCTGCTGTGAGCGGTCTTGTCTGAAGCCATTCTCTTCCCTGGGGCAGCCCATGCCCAATAACTGAGGGAGGCAGGGGTATAAAGGTCCTGCCTTTTCAATCCATAGTGGGACACTCTGATGGGCACTAGTTAGTGCCCTACTATGTTGGCCAAGACTGAGGCTTTGTTAGGCCTGCATCCAGATCAGCTTCTCCCTCTGTCCAATCCTGCCTTCTTCCTCTTCCTTTCATAGGTTATTGATTCCCAGTAACTGTCTTGGCCCTCTCCCCTGATATCTAAGCATCTGTTTCAGGAGAACCCAAGCAACAGTGTGTAAAACCCTTGTCATACAAATTCACCAATTTATATATAAATGCCCTTATAAATCTAATGTTAATATGGAGAATTATTATATAAAATATTAACTTTGTTAATAAAGGTAAGCATCTAAAGAATAATGGATAAAGGCATGTTTATAGCTTTATGAGGACATAACACATTTGAAATAAATGAAAGTACTATTAGAAGACTAGATATTCAAAATTTGCAAATTTTTACTTGGAAAGTTTCTAGAACCATTACCATGCCACCAAAATAAATTATTTATTAATTCAATTAACCAGTATCTACTGAGTACTAACTACCTACTAGCTCCTGTGTTAGACATGGTATATAATAAAGCTGAAATGAGTCCTGCCACCATGTTGGTCTGGTGGGGGAAAAAAATTATATCCAGACAATAAGAAAAGAGAGCCTTTGGAGACAACTAGCACCCCCATAATTTTGAGTTGCTTTGTGGAAGCCTCTAGTCTGGTCTTGTACCACAGAGACTGCAGGGCAATCTGCAGGGCTCAACCACTGGGAATCTGTGATGGAAAAGAGGGAGGGGCTTGCAACAACTAGCACATGGATCTTGGCAGATCCAGTTCACACCCACAGTACCCAAGTAGTAATCCCAACTGCAGCTCTCTGCATTAGCAAAACCAAGTCAATAGTACACTCTGACCAGGAAACTAGCTGGGGTGCAGATCTGCCTAATGTGAGTCCTCTATCAAGGAGTTTGGCAGCCCTGGAGCTTGTTTGCCCATGACCAGGCAGACAACTGAGTCACAGACCCACCCACTGGGAAGAGTGTCTCCTGGCCTACTATGTATGATCAGAATGCCTGGTAAGAGCACTGGGAAGCTATTTAGCCCAGCAAAGCTCAAGCTGAGATATGGGCTGGTGGAGGTGATCATCTCCCAGAGCAAAACCAGCACATGTGTGGAGGGTCCCCCTGGTACATACAAGCAGGGGTATTAATTTACACCCAAGGCTGAGAGTAGCTCCCAACACCTGCCAACTGCAAAGCCTACTAGAAAAATTTGGGGAGTTACCTGGAGTGACAGCTACCTCTCAAGCCAAGTGAGGTGAAACAGCCCCACACCTGTGATTCCTGGGTTGCATCTAACCAGAAAGTATGGCAAGAAGCCCTGGAAGCTGTACAACCAGCAACATGGGGAATAGAGAGGTAGGCAAGAAGAGCTGTGCCCACAGAGCAAAGCCAGTGGTCTGTTCAGCCAGGGACCTTGGGGCACAGCTGGGCTTGAGATATGACAACAAAGAGACTTACCAGTTTTAGAGCTGCTTTTCCCTGATGCGCCCAGGCAGAGACACTAATTCATAGCCCAGCCCATTGTTAAACATACAAAATCAGGGAGCCTGACCACAGCACATAGTAAGCAGCATATTCCAACCAAGAGCTCTGTTTACCGTCACACTTGAAAAGAGGGCATGGCTTGTTGTGTACCAATGGATCCATCGGGCCAGGAATTCAGTATAGAGTCTTGCAGGATTCAATTACCCAAACAAGTTGTACTGGTGCTGGGTGCCATCTTGCTGCCTTGCCAGGGCAAGAAAGCTAATTCATAGCCTTATTACTGAAAAGTAACCATTCCTGACCATCTAGGAAACCTGACCACAGAATCCAGGCAAATGTGTAGTACATCCTATACCCTCACTTGGGTAGGGAACCAAGCCAACAGTCCAAAAACACTGTTCTCAGCCAGCAGCACAACTCCCACCCTGATTTCAGAGCTCAAATAGTTCCTTGCTCCCAAATGAACCATAGTAGCAGGCTCTTCCTGCCCAAAGATATTACCATCACATAACCAGTAACCCAAATTGAGCTGACTGGTGAAAATCTGTCTCGGCCAAAGCAAACCTATAAAGTCTGGAAGAGGAGCCTGATAACTGAAATGCACAGAAACCAACATAAGGAATCAAGAATAAGTAAAACAAAATCAAATAAATAATACACCACCAAAGAAACCAATAAAGCTCCAATAATGGACTCTAAAGAAAGAGAGATCTATGAACTGTCAAAGGATTCAGAACAATCTTCCAAAGAAAGTTTAGTAAACTACAAGAGCACAGAAACACAAAACTAAATAATATTAGAAAAAAAAATGCATGAACAAAATGAGATGTCTGAAAAAGAAATAAAAGCCAACAAAAAGAAAGAAGGAAAGAAAGAAAACCAAACCAAAACAGAAACCCAAGACTTGAAAAATGCAATAACTGAATTGAAGAATTCAAAAGAAGTTTTCAAAAGCAGACTTGATCATTCAGCAGAAGCACACAAGGAATATTTTCTAGGATAAACCATATATTAGGCCACAAAAAAAGTCTCAGCAAATTCAAAAGTGAAATCATACCAAGTATCTTCTCTGACAACAGCTGCATGAAACTAGAAACTAATAATAAAAGGAGAACTGGAAAATTCACAAATAGAAGGAAATTAACACTCTCCCAAACAATAAAATAACAAGTTTCTTGAGACAAATGAAAATGGAAACACAATATTCCACAACTTATTAGATGCACCAAAATCAGTTTTAAAAAGGAACTTCAGAGCAATCAATTTCTACATTAAGAAACAAGAAAGATCCAGGGAGGCACCTCAGTGGTTCAGTCAGTTAAGCATCCAGCTCTTGATTTCAGCTCAGGTCATGATCTCATGGTTTGCAAGATCAAGCCCCAGGTCGGGCTCTACGCTGACAGTGTAGAGCTTGCTTGGAATTCTCTCTCCCTCTCTATCCTTATGACCCTTGTTTGTGCTTGCTCACTATCTCTCTCTCTCTCAAAATAAGTATATAAACATGAAAAAATTAAAAAAAAAGAACCTGGAGAGTATTATGCTAAGTGAAATAAGTCAGTCAGAGAAAGATAGATACCATATGTTTTCACTCATATGTGGATCCTGAGATGCTTAACAGAAGTCCATGGGGAAGGGGAAGGGGGAAAAATAGTTACAGAGAAGGAAGGAGGCAAACCATAAGAGACTCTTAAATACTGAGAACAAACTGAGGGTTGATGGGGGTTGGGGGAGAGGGGAAAGTGGGTGATGGGCATTAAGGAGGGCACCTGTTGGGATGAGCACTGGGTGTTGTATGGAAACCAATCTGACGATAAATTATATAAAAACAAACAAAAAAACAAACAAAAAGAAACAAGAAAGAGCCAAATAAAAAATCTAACTCTACACCCTAAGAAACTAGGAAAAGAAACACAGAGAGCTCAAAGTTAGCAGAATAAAGGAAATAATAAAGACTAAAGCAGAAACAAGTGAAATAGAGAACAGAAAACAATAAGAAAGATTAACCAAACTAAGAGTTGGTACTTCAAAAAGATAAACAAAATGGATAAACCATTAGCTAGACTAACCTGGGGAAAAAGATCCAAGTCAGCATAATAATAAATGAAAAAGAAGACATAATAACTAATACCAAAATGATAAAAAAAAACTCATTACAAGGCTAGCATGACCCAATATCAAAACCAGATAAAGACACCAAAAAAAAAAAATATTACAGGCCAATATCCCTGTTAAACACAGATGCAAAAATCCTCAATGAAGCATTAGCAAACAGAATTCAAAAGTACAATAAAAGAATCATACACCATGATCAAGCAGTATTTATTCCAGGGATTCAAGGATGGCTGAATATCCACCAATCAATCAATGTGATATACCACATTGATGAAGGATAAAAAACATAAGATCATCTCAAGAGAGGCAGAATAAGCATTTTACAAAATTCAACATCCATTTATGATAAAAACTCTCAACAAAGTAGGTTCAATGGAACATGGATCAACATAATAAAGGCCATATGTGACAAACCCAGAGCTAACATCATACGCAATGAAGAAAAGCTGAAAACTTTTCCTGTAAGATCAGGAACAAGACAAAGATGCCTACTCTTGCCACTTTTATTTAACATAGTATTGAAAGTCCTAGCCACAGTAATTAGGCAAGAAATAAAAGTCATCCAAGATGGAAAGGAAGATGTAAAACTGTCATTATTTACATGACTTTATATACAGAAGATCCTTAAGATTCCACCAAAAATAATTAGAATAAATGAATTTAGTGAAGGTGCAAGATACAAGATCAAAATAAAGAAATGTTTTATTTCTATACACTAATAATGAATTGGCAGAAAATTAAGAAAACAATCTAATTTACAATTGCATCAAAAAGAGTAAAATAGGACAAAATTAAACCGAAGAGTAAAAGACTTATATGCTGAAAACCCTAAGACACTGATGAAAGAAACTGGAAGATGACATAAATACATGGAATATATTCCATGTTCACGGATTGAAAGAGTACTGTTAAAATGTCCATACTACCCAAAGCAATCTATAGATTCAATGCAACCTCTATCAAAAGTCCAATGTCATTTTTCACAGAAAAAGAACAATCTTAATATCTGTATGGAACCTTACAAGATCCCAAATAGCTAAATCAAACTTGAGAAAGAACAAAACTGGAGGCATCACACTCTTTATTTTTCAACTATATTAGAAAGCTATAATAATCAAAATGGCATGTTATTGGCATAAAAACAAACACAAAGATCAATGGAACAGAATCCAGAATCCAGAAATAAACTCATATATAGGGTTAATTAGCTTATGAGAAATGAGGCAAGAGTATACCATGAAAAAGGATAGTTTCTTCAATAAATGATGTTGGGGAAACTGGACACGCACATGCAAAAAAACTAAACTAGACTATTATCTTACACCATAGATAAAATTTACCTGAAAGTGGATTAAAGACTTGAATAAGAACAAAAACCATAAAACCCCTAGAAGAAAACATAGGCAGTGAGCTTGTTAATGTAAGTGTTGGCAATGATCTGGATCTGACTTCAAAAGCAGAAATAAACAATGGGACTACATCAAATTAAAAAGCTTCTGCACAGCAAAGGGTACCATAAACAAAATGAAAAGGCAACCTACAGAATGGGAGAAAATATGTGCCAATCATATATCTGATAAGGGGTTAACATACAAAATATATAAAGAACTCATACAACTCAACAGCAAAATTTCATACAATCCAATTAAAAAATGGGCAGAAGACCTAAATAGACAATTATTTTTGCAGGGGTCTGGAGCAACAGAAACAAACACTGCTGATGGGAGTATACATTAGTACAATTAATTTAGATAGCATTTTGGGTATACCCAAAAAGCATATATGCATACTCTATGATCCAGTGATTTTTGTTCTGGGTATATACCACTAAACACTTGTAAACATGTATCAGACAGATATGCAAGAAAATTCATAAAAAACAAAAGCAATCACCAACTGCCTGCCTATCTATAAATGGAATACTGATTATATAAATTGGGTATAGTCATAAAATGGAATGTTATATAACAATATACAAGAGGATTTTCAGCAAAAAAACAAAATATGATTGTAATTTCAGAAACAAAATTTTGAATGTAAAAGTTTTCAAATAATTCATAGGGTTAATATTTAATTTATATAAGGATCCCAAACATGCAAAATTAAACAATATATTTTGGGGATTCAAATATATATATATATGTTAAACCTCTACAAAAGGGCAAGGGATGGTAAAAAAATAAATTTATGTTAGTGGTTTCCTTTGAAGCTGGAGGAAAAGTGAAAGTGATATGGAAGTCGCCAAAGGGGATTACAACGTTAATGTATCTTTTTAAAGAGTGGATGGATGCGTGAATGTTTACATTATTGCTAATCTCGAAAACTTGCTATATTTAATATACATGTTATAGATATTAAATGTTTACAAAATCTTTAGTATTTATATTTAACTTTAGTTTTAGTATTAATAACTATAAACGAGTTTATAAATTATATTAAAACCTAGAAATTATTTCATGACATATTAAAATGTATAAGCAGAAAAAATGCATAAGCAGAAATATGTAACTTTAAGTATCAAGTTTAATTTGCAATTAATATTTACTTTTTATAAATAGTTTCATATGATTAATATTTAATAAAAGTTTAAAAGACAAATAGTACAAAAGAAACACCAATAGGAACTCAAGGCAAAATTTTCTATAAGAAATTAATGGCCCAGTTAGGAAATAAACTAAAATTTTCCATGAGTTTAAGTATTTGATGAAGTAAAAGGAAAGAAATCCATTTGCTCTTGATACTAGAAACATCCTTTTGAGTCTTAATAGTTCGTGCTAGGAAAGAGAAATGGGAGCTTTCACATTTCCTATGGAGAGAAAGCACAGAAGATTTTACAATGATTGTAGGATAGAATATAGATGTATATACCATTACCAGTATAAAAGTATAGCTGATAAATTTGGGAGATGGAACCAAGGAGGAAAGCTGAATGAAAACTTTAGTGGTTTAATATCATTATCCCATCAAGTTGGGACTCAAGAGATACTGTGAAATTGTGATGAAGAAATAAAATAATAAAGTATATGCAATTCAGAAAGTCAACAGCAAAAATTAAAATGGAATGGAAGTGTTAGTATTTAAGTGAGCTAAATACTTGTGTCTTTTACATTACAGTGACAGTTTAAGAATACAGGTAGCAGCATACTGTATGAATATGGAGGTTTCCACCAGAGCAAAAATACTGAAAATAGCTTAACTTTGGAGAATGGGACTTAAAAGGTTAAAAGCAGGGGATTCTTGTTTGTTACTGTGTGTTTGTATTCTTCAGATTAAAATGGTAACAAAACACAACCTTCCTTATATCCTGATGTCCTATAAATCCACAGCCTTATCCAATTCCCATGTACTTCACTTTCAAATATTCTTAAAGGGGACATCCAAATCTTTTGTTTACACTTATTCACTGACTTGCTCTCTAACTTCTGAGGAAACTGTTCTCATATAGCTTACAATCAAGCTCTAAACACTGCATCAAAAAGTCCCCAGTCTTCAAATGATTTTCTATTTGCACATTTTCTCATTATTCAGTGTTGTATTTCTTTGATTTAGGGCACTTATTTTTCCCGATTTTTCTCTCTTGTCACTCTTACAATTCTTTTCACTGCTTCTTCTCCTCATCTCCACCTCAGTATTCTTCCAGGGTCATCATTTACCCTTCTTTTCATTGTACCCCTTGACCTCAGCTCTCTCTTTTTCTTTCATTTATTCCTTATTCTCCATTCTCAAGTAGATATTTGTATCTTGCTATTTCGTCTAGAAAAGGGCCTGTGTTTCCAATATACTCAACATACCTAAAATCAAGCTAATTATTCTTTTTAAATAAGTCTGTTTTTTTTCTATTTATGTTTTACCTTCATTTAAGGCATCATTATGCTCTCACTCACCAAAGCCAAAATCCTTGAGTCATCTCTGTTACTTTCCTTCATTACACACATTTGATGATCCCCAAGTCAACTCATTCATAACTGAGATGGCTTTTTCCCCTGATTCTGAGACTTTTGCTCTCCAATGCTACTGAGAGGAAATTTAAGATAGGGAGTGACACATTTCCACTGCATTGACCCAAGTGGAGATTTTCACTGACTTTTATCAGTATAATTTCATTGAAATTGTTGGGACAGGAAAGTTATTGAAATATGAATGTTAGATGTTAGGTAATGAACTAAAGTCACAAGCACAGAAAAGCAAAAAAAAAAAAAACAACGACAAAAAACAAAAAACATTTTATTAGCTAACAGGAAGGATCCAGTAAAAGTTGTAAGACTACACAGAGAAGATGGTAAGGTTGCTCAGAAAATGGGACGTCACAACATTAAAGTAGTGTTGGTGAATCTAAAATCATGTTCTACAAAAATTTTGCTGACAAGTTTTACTATGTTCCACTGCCTCTACTTGATTAGCTATCTCACAATATATGCCTTTGGTTATATTAGAGGCCAGCAACATGGCATAGCTGAGTTAGGTAAATCTGCTACCTCACTTAGAAAATTTCTGTAAACCACATGCTGTACAAGATGGTGAACTACTTATGATTGGCACATATCTGGCACTCAATAAATATCAAAAGAACAAATAATGAATGCCATTTTGATGAAGAACTGGAAGTGTTAGTTTGGTATTTCATAGAAATTTAGACTTAACCTACTGAATGTTACTGTTTCTTGAGCCTGTTCCCTTCTTGGCTCCAACACTTACTTGGCTAAAGGTCATAGGCTATTTCTGTTTTCCTCCTGTCCTTTCTTGGATGCCAAAATGATGCAGTATTTTGGCACATCTGCTACCTTAAATCTTCTGTTCACAATCATAAACCAGAATCAAAGTAAGAAACACGGATAAAAGAAAGAAAATTAAATTCATTCGGGATTCTTCATTTTAGTAATGGACCAGATTCAACCACTGCAGTACAGTATGATGAAACTGTCACAGAAATTTATGGAAATTCTGAGGATGGCTTATCACCTCTCAAAGATTGGCCACCAAGCCAAAAAGACTGAACCCCTGCTCTTCAGTTGCCATTTAAGAAAGAAATGCTAGTCAAATCACTTCTTTTTTCCCAGGGTGCAATCAATTAACATGCTGTGTTTCCTTTATATATTCACTTTTAACTTGGCAAATCTTCAGCTCACATGCTCAAGTTTAAGATGGGTAAGAGTTGGAATAAAGGATATTTCACATCCTTCAAAGTACACTCCAATGATCACCACATATATTAGGCATGTCTTCACACTTGAATTAAATGCAATATGGTATTTTTATAGCTTTCATATTTTCCACAGATGTCCAATAGTTTGTAATTGTTCAATACTTTATGTACTCTTAGCTAACTCTGCAGCTAACTGATGATGGTGAAGATCATCAGGAAGTGGGATGCCTTAAGGTCCTTTTTTATTCTGTCACATTTAGTCACAATTTCCTCTTAAAATTGAGTACCAAAGATACTCCACCATTTTATGTTCAAAATTCAAAACTCACAAAAATACAGAATTTGGTCCCATCTCAGAGAAGGAAAGCCATAAATATTATACAAGCTAGATACAGCTGCTCTTATGCCTCCCCAATATTCTCCCTTCAAATACACTGCAACTGAATGATTATGTCTCCATGACTCAAAAGTAAATAATAGGTGCAGAATGGTGATTCCCTCTCTGGACCGCATGTTTATTTAAAAAATAAACAAGTCACAGGCCAGCAGTTATGTTCTATAGCTTGCTGAATGAGTTTTCCTTAGGAAGATGAAATACAACCACTGACTCCACCAGTTGGCAGTCAGCCATAACAAGTGACTGCAGCCCTGATCACAGTAACAGAGAGACTTACACGTAGTGTTGCATGAAATTTGTTGACCTGCAGAATGCCGGCAATGCTTACCACCTTCTTTCCTGCCATGGGCTGACAGCCATCTTATGCCTCAACAGCAATCATCTCTGTTTCTAAACTTAAAACCATAATCAAAATGCTTATATAGAGGAGGGAGCCAAGAAGGCAGAACAGCATGGAAGTTTTTGTGTGTCGTGCGTCCATGAAATACAATCAGACCAACACTAAACCATCCTGCACACCTAGAAAACTGATCTGAGGGTTAACACAACAATCTGCACAACATGAACCACAGAACTCAGCGGGTATGTGGCGTGGAGAGGTGAACTTGAGAGAGAAGCCACGGTGGGCAGGGAGCCACTTTTGCGGGTGGAGAAAGGATGGAGACAGGGTTGGGGGGAGAATATGGGAAAAGCACCCCTGCGAAAAGGCAGCTGGAGAGAAAGTGGAAAATTGGAAACAGCCACAGGGACTGAACTAAAAAGGGAGAAAGAAGAAAGGAGAGGCTTTAAATTCCATTAAGACTGTAAACAGGGAGAGTGCAGAGTCTGCAACTCTGCAGGTCGATACCTGGCAGTGCACTGGTGGGAAGGGCGAATCCCCAGGAGCAGAGTGGGGTCCAGGAGGTTCTCAGGCCACATGGGGAGAAATGGTTCCACTGCTGGAAGGACATTTGGTAGAGTCTGTGAGGCAACCTGGGCCCAGCAGACCCCAGAGAATGGCCACATTCGCTGGTGCTGGAACAAGGTCGTTAAGAGTGAAGACTGGTGCCAGATGTGTGCTGTGATTTTTCATAATCCCTGAAATACTGCTGCTACACTATCTCGTGAACTTTTCCTGGGGTGGGCTGGAACCTGGCCGCAGTCTCTGGGCTTTCGCAGCAGCATGGTCCCACAAAGTTTCCTGGGTGTGGCTGGCATTTGGCCATTGCTCGGTGAGATGCTCCGCAGAGGGGTACAACGGGTCAGAGCTGCAGTCCCTCAGAAGTAAGGGGCTGGGGAAAATGGCCGCATCTGACACAAAACTTGGGAGAGAGGTACTGCCTGGGGTTTGGTCATGGACAGTGTAAAAGCAGGGAGAGGACAAAAGCTGAAGACAAAGGAAGGGTGTGTGATTGCTCACTGGGGAGAACAGAGTTCTGATACTAGAGACTGGGTAGCTGGGTGACACCATTTTCACTGCTCCCGCACATGCACATATGCACCTACAAGCAACACAACAATCCACCCCAGTAGGCTAGCAGCGCCATCGGGTGAAGAGCCATTACACTAAGCCCTGCCCAACTGGGCCAACCTCGCTCTTCAAGAACAGAAGTCTCAAAACCTGCTTAGTTTATGGATTATAAAGGACTTCATAGTCTGACTTCTAGGAGAAAACGTAATTTCAGTTGTATTTCAGTCTGTTAGCAGGTCCATCTATTCAATTTTCTTTTTCTGTTTTCTCTTTTTCATTTCTTGAATGCAGAAAGAAAAAATTCATGTTTATTAAAAACATTTTTATTTTTTTAGTATATTTTTTACTTTTGTGTAATTTGTTTCAAATTCTATTTTACTTCCATTATTTGATTTTGGTCTACTTCAGTGTATTCATTTCTTCAAATTTTTAAACTATTTTCTCTTTTTTTTCCTTTTTTCTCTTTTTCTTTTCTTTTTCTTGAATAAAGAGAAAAATTCATTTTTATTTTTAATTTTTATTAAAAATATTTTTCTTCAATTTTTTTCTACTATATTTTTTACTTTTGTGTACATTTTCTCAAATTCTAGTTTACTTCCATCATTTCATTTTAGTCTACTTCAGTGTATTCATTTTTTCAAATTTTCAAATGATTTCCTTTTTTTTCTTCTTTCCCCTTTTTTCTCTAATCTATCAAGCCACTTTCAACACTGAGACCAAAATACAACTAGGATCTAGCATCATTTAGTCGACTTTTGTGTTTTTTTAATTTTTTAATTTTAATATTTTTAAATTTTTAATTTAATTCTAATTGTTTCTACCTCATCAATTCCTTTTCTTCCTTCAAAATGAAGAAATGAAGGAATTCACCCCAAAAGAAAGAGCAGGAGGAAACGACAGCCAGGGACTTAACCAACACAGATACAAGCAAGATGTCTGAACCAGCATTTAGACTCAGGATAATAAGAATACTAGCTGGAGTTGAAAATAGATTAGAATCCCTTTCTACAGAGATGAAATAAGTAAAAACTAGTCAGGATGAAATAAAAAATGCTATAACTGAGCTGTAGTCACGAATGGATGCTGTGGCGGCAAAGATGGCTGAAGCAGAACAGAGAATCAGCAATACAGAGGACAAACTTATAGAGAATAACAAAGCAGAAAAAAAGAGGGAGATTAAGGCAACAGAGCACAATTTAAGAATTAGAGAAATCAGTGACTCATTAAAAATGAACAACATCAGAATCATAGGCATGCCAGAAGAGGAAGAGAGGGAGACAGGAGTAGAAGGGTTGTATGAGCAAATCATAGCAGAAAAGTGTCCTAACCTTGGGAAAGACACACACATCAAAATCCAGGAAGCACAGAGGACCCCCATTAGATTCAACCAAAACCGACCTTCAACAAGGCATATCATAGTCAAATTCACAAAATACTCAGGCAAGGAGAGAATCATGAAAGCAGCCAGGGAAAAAAAGTCTTTAACATACAAGGAAAGACAGATCAGGTTTGCAGCAGACGTATCCACAGAAACTTGGCAGGCCAGAAAGGAGTGGCGGGATATATTCAATGTGCTGAATCAGAAAAATCTGCAGCCAAGAATTCTTTATCCAGAAAGGCTGTCATTCAAAATAGAAGGAGAGATAAAAAGTTTCTCAGACAAACAAAAATTAAAGGAGTTTGTGACCACTAAACCAGCCCAGCAAGAAATTTTAAGGGGGACTCTCTGAGGGGGAAAAAAGATGAATGAATGAATGAATGAATGAATGAATACATAAATACCAAAAGTAACAAAGATTAGAAAGGACCAGAGAACACCACCAGAAACTCCAACTCTACCAGCAATATAATGGCAATAAACTCCTATCTTTCAGTCCACTCTAAATGTCAATGGACTCAATGCACCAATCAAAAGACACAGGCTAACTGAATGGATAAGAAAACAAGATCCATATACATGCTGTTTACAAGAGACCCATTTCAGACCTAAAGACACCTTCAGATTGAAAGTAAGTGGATGGAGAACCATCTATCATGCTAATGGTCAACAAAAGAAAGCCGGAATAGTCATAACAGACAATCTAGACTTTAAAATAAAGACTGTATCAAGAGATGCAGAAGGGCATTTTATCATAATTTAGGGGTCTATCCACCAAGAAGACCTAACAATTGTAAACATTTATATGCCAAATGTGAAAACACCCAAATATATAAATCAATGAATCACAAACATAAAGAAACTCATTGGTAGTAATACCATAATAGTAGGAGACTTCAACACTCCACTCACAGCAATGGACAGATCATCTAATCAGAAAATCAACAAGGAAACAATGGCTTTAAATGACACACTGGACCAGATGGACTTAACAGATATATTCAGAACATTTCATCCTAAAGCAGCAGAATATACATTCTTCTCCAGTGCACATGGAATGTTCTCCAGAATAGACCACATACTGGGACACAAATCAGCCCTCAGCAAGTACAAAAAGATCGAGATCATACCGTGCATATTTTCGTACCACAATGCTATGAAACTTGAAATCAACCACCAGAAAAAATTTGGAAAGGTAACAAATACTTGGAGACTGAAGAACATCCTACTAAAGAATAAATGGGCTAACCAAGAAGTTAAAGAGGAAATTAAAAAGTATATGGAAGTCAGTGAAAATGATAACACCACAACCCCAAACCTCTGGGATGCAGCAAAGGCAGTAAAAAGAGGAAAGTATATAGCAATCCAGGCCTTCCTAAAGAAGGAAGAAATATCTCAGATATACAACCTAACCTTACACCTTAAGGAGCTGGAAAAAGAACAGCAAATAAAACCTGAAACCAGCAGAAGACAGGAAATAATAAAGATCAGAGCAGAAAATAATGCTACCAAAACAAACAAACAGTAGAAAAGATCAATGAAACCAGAAACTGGTTCTTGGAAAGAATTAGCAAAATTGATCAAAACAGTAGCCAATTTGATAAAAAAGAAAAAGGACCCAAATAAAAAAAATCAAGAATGAAAGAGGAAAGATCACAACCAACACAGCAGAAGTAAAAACAATAATAAGAGAATATTATGAGCAGTTACATGCCAATAAAATGGGCAATCTGGAAGAAATGGACAAATTCTTAGAAACATATACACCACTAAAAGTGAAACAGGAAGAAATAGAAAATTTGAACAGATGCATAACCAGTAAGGAAATTTAATTAGTAATCAAAAATCTGCCAAAAAACAAGAGTCCAGGGGCAGATGGCTTTCCAAGGGAATTCTCCCAAACATTTAAGGAAGAGTTAACACCTATTATCTTGAAACTGTTCCAAAAAATAAAAATGGAGGGAAAACTTCCCAACTTATCCTATGAAGCCAACATTACCTTGATTCCAAAACAAGACAGAGATCCCACTAAAAAGGAGAACTATAGGCCAATTTCCCTGATGAACATGGATGCAAAAATCCTCAACAAGATATTAGCCAACCGGAGCCAATAATACATTTAAAAAAATTCACCACAAGCAAGTGGGATTTATACCTGGGATGCAGGGCTGGTTCAATATCCACAAAACAATTAACCTGATTCATCACATCGATAAAAGAAAGGAGAAAAACCACAAGATCCTCTCAATAGATGCAGAGGAAGCATTTGACAAAATACAGCATCATTTTCTTGATAAAAACCCTCAAGAAAGAAGGGAGAGAAGAAGGATCATACCTCGAGATCATAAAAGCCATATATGAACAACCCAATGCTAATATCATCCTCAATGGGGAAAAACTGAGAGCTTTCCCCCTAAGGTCAGGAACAAGACAGGGATGTCCACTCTCGCAACTGTTACTCAGCATAGTATTGGAAGTCTTAGCATCTGCAATCAGACAACACAAAGAAATAAAAGGCAACCAAATCGGCCAGAAGGAGGTCAAACTTTCACTCTTCTCAGATGACATGATACTCTATATATATGGAAAAACCTAAAGATTGCACCAAAAAAACCCTCCTAGAACTGATTCCTGAATTCAGCAAAGTTGCAGGATATAAAATCAATGCACAGAAATTGGCTGCAATCCTATACACCAACAATGAAGCAACAGAAAGAGAAATCAAGGCATCGATCACATTTACAATTGCACCAAAAACCATAAAATGCCTAGGAATAAATCTAAGCAAAGAGGTGAAAAATCTATACACTGAAAATTATAGAAAGTTTATGAAAGAAATGGAAGAAGACACAAAAATGGAAAAAGATTTCATGCTCCTGGATAGGAAGAACAAATATTGTTAACATGTCAATACTACCCAAAGCAATCTACAAATTCAATGCAATCCCTATCAAAATAACACCAGCATTCTTCACAGAGATAGAACAAATAATCCTAAAATCTGTATGGAACCAGAAAAGACACCGAGTAGCCAAAGCAATCTTGAAAAAGAAACTGAAAGCAGGAGGCATCACAAACCCAGACTTCAAGCTATACTACAAAGCTGTAATCATCAAGACAATATGGTACTGACACAAGGACACACACTCAGATCTATGGAACAGAATAGAGAATCCAGAAATGGACCCACAAACGTATGGCCAACTCACCTTTGACAAAGCAGGAAAGAATATCCAATGGAATAAAGACACTCTCTTCAGCAAGTGGTGCTGGGAAAACTGAACAGTGACATGCAGATGAATGAACCTGGACCACTTTCTTACACTATACACAATAATAAACTCAAAATGGATGAAAGACCTAAATGTAAGACAGGAAGCCATCAAAATCCTGGAGGAGAAAGCAGGCAAAAACTTCTTTGATCTTGGACGCAGCAACTTCTTACTCAACACGTCTCCAAAGGCAAGGGAAACAAAAGCAAAAATGAACTACTGGGATCTCATCAAAATAAAAAGCTTCTGCACAGCGAAGGAAACAATCAGCAAAACTAAAAGGCAACCAACAGAATGGGAAAAGATATCTGCAAACTACATATCAGATAAAGGGTTAGTATCCAAAATCTATAAAGAACTTATCAAATTCAACACCTAAAAACCAAATAATCCAGTGAAGAAATGGGCAAAAGACATGACTAGACACTTCTCCAAAGAAGACATCCAGATGGCCAACAGACACATGAAAAAATGCTCAACATCACTCATCATCAGGGAAATACAAATCAAAACCACAATGAGATACCACCTTACACCTGTCAGAATGGCTAACATGAACAACTCAGGCAACAACAGATATTGGCGAGGCTGTGGAGAACGAGGATCTCTTTTGCATTGTTGGTGTCAATGCAAGCTGGTGCAGCCACTCTGGAAAACAGTATGGAGGTTCCTCAAAAAATTAAAAATAGAACTCCCCTACAACCCAACAATGGCACTACTAGATATTTATCCAAGGGATACAGGTGTGCTGTTTTGAAGGGACACATGCACCCCAGTGTTTATAGCAGCACTATCCACAAGAGCCAAAATATGGAAAGAGCCCAAATATCCATCGATGCATGAATGGATAAAGAAGATGTGGTATACACACACACACACACACACACACACACTGGAGTATTCCTTGGCAATCAAAAAGAATGAAATCTTGCCATCTGCAACTACGTGGATGGAAATGGAGGGTATTATGCCAAGTGAAATTAGTCAGAGAAAGACAAATATCATATGACTTCACTCATATGAGGACTTTAAGTGACAAAACAGATGAACATAAGGAAAGGGAAACAAAAACAATATAAAAACAGGGAGGGGGACAAAATAGAAGAAACTTATAAATATGGAGAACAAATTGAGGGGTTGTGGGAGGGGGGATGGGCTAAATTGGTGAGGGGCATTAAGGAATCTACTCCTGAAACCACTGTTGCACTATATGCTAATTTGGATGCAAATTTTAAAAAAATAAATTAAAAAATGCTTATATATAATTTTTTAATCAGCAAAAACACTACAAAATTTCATGGCTCTAAATGACATACTGAATATATATTTATATTTTATTAAACTCAAAACTTTTCTTTCCAATCAAAATAACAATTTAATGTGAAACTGAGGGGGATTACTACATAAATCCTGTACGTGCATAGATTGTGTATGTATGTTTTGCTTTAACACCAAATATTGAACTTTTACTTCTAGTTGTGTGTGTGTGTGTGTGTGTGTGTGTGTGTATATATATATATATATATATATATATATATATATATATATAATATGGTTCTAAAATGTGGTTATTTTACTTTCTTCCTGACCATATTAAAAGTCCTCTAAGAAGATAAAAGCCATTTCAACTTAACTATAAAATAATAATAATCAAATAGGGAAATACAAGGTAAAGGGGGAGCCAGAACTCTCAGTGTACAAATATGTTTAAATTAGTATTATTTACTTCAAAATGAAAAAGATAGGACACATAAATTTAGAAATGAGAATGTTAGTGATTCTTTTAAAGAAATGAAGATTATACATAGAAAAAAATGAGAAAATTACTACTTTCATTTCATTGTCAATTAAAAATAAGACAAATTTTAAAAAGTTAAAGTCGTATAAGCAATATATTTCCTTCAATCTTCATAAACAGTGTTCCCACCTATGTAGAATAACATGTAACAAGAGTAGAGAGAGGTCTTCATAGAAAGTAGAAAATGGAAGCTCTGGCTCTTGTGATATAATAACAAGACAAATGATATATTGAATTTACTTATGTGAATATCCAGATGCAATATATTCATATATAACTATTATTTATAAAAGTATAAAAGTATATATTCATACATAAATTCAAATTCGCTCACAACCACACTTCAAATATTCAATATATTCAAAAAAGCTTACTACCAATGAATTTCAAGTTTAGTCCTTGGGCTTCATTTATTGGCTCTTTCATGTATTAAAATATCATCAAGTGTTTGTTATATGCCAGATGGTACACTTACTGAAAATATCCAGATAAATAAGATGTGGCTTTTACTGGAGCACCTGGGTGGCTCATTCTGTTAAGCATTCAGCTTCAGCTCAGGTCATGATCTCATGGTCTGTGAGTTTGAGCCCTGCATCGGGGCTCTGTGCTGACAGCTCAGAGCCTGGAGCCTGCTTCGCATTCTGTGTCTCCCTCTCTCTGACCCTTCCCCACTCATGCTCTGTCTCTCTGTGTCTCTGAAAAATGAATGAACCTTAAAAAAAAAAAAGATATGGCTCCTACCACTACTAAGGTTAGAGTTGGCATTAGGAATGAAATATGATGATGCCAATCACTTTAACCCTTGAAAATACTCAAATGATAAAAGAAGCATTTTGTTCAGGCATTCATGTTTGGGGAATCAAAACAACTACATTTCCTGGAGTGAGCCATTCTTTCCTCTAGATTCCAATTATTTTTATTCAAGGAAAACTAAAACTGAGTCATTTTTCTACTTCACCAGAACCCATTTCCTTACTTTTTCCAGAAACTATCCAGTCATCCTTCCCTTTCCATTTCTATAGCAATGAAGAAAAGGCTAAATGCATATAACTGGTATATTTGGGGGATTTTATTACTGCTACATAAAATTACTATTTTAAGCACTGCCCAGGCCATAATTTATAAATTTGGAGACTAACATGTTTAAAAAAAACTTATGAAACAAAGTGTAAGGGCTAGACTTCCCCATTTATTGACGTTCTTGCTTAATCATCATCGCTGACAGTGTGCACAGTTCTGAATACACCGAACAAAATATTTTAAAATGCAAACGTCTATTGCTCTGATGCTATTTCCTTTCTCCTTCCTTTCTTATCAGAATTCTTATTGCAGACTGATTATTTACATTCTTTGTTTATTTGGAATTGTGACAAATTTCTGAGGATTCGTCCTTAATCAGTTACCTGGAAGATGAAATTTGGATCTATCAATAAAGACAAGGAGTTGATACCCTTAAAGAAGGAAATAAGGATTCACTGAGGGATATGTCTTGCTTATTTTGACTCACACAATAGGGCTCCAATGTGTAAATAGAATTTTGAAACATTTGTTTTCCATGCTTTTGAAGGGAGAAAAACAAGTGCTTTTTTAAAAAGCTAGTGGAACAATCCCCATGTTCAACACAATGGAAACTCACCATCTAAGCTAAAAAATAGCAAAATGAGGACACATACATTAGAATACCTTTATAGTAAAATATATTCTATGAACTCGGATGCAAAAGCCAGGGAAAAGGCATCCATAGAAGTTCAAGAGACTGAGCTTAGAAGATATAAATGCATATTAAAGATATTTAAATACAAATCATTTTATATAAACTCCAAATGTTAGGCTCTGTATTTGGAGCTCTGTTATACTTTTGTACTCAAAAATATTACAAATTCCTTTGCATATCTTCCAAATTAACAATTTTTTAAGTATGTTAAGGGATCTAAGAATGGATTTCTAGGGCTGTGGAAACCTCCTGAAATTAAGTACACCATCTGCACTTGAGTTTAGCAGAATTATACTGGATGTTGTTAGTGGTGGGAATATATATGAAAATTTGCAAGTTAGATTCAAGCCAGGCTATTGGGGTTAGGAAGGGATTCCTGAGCATTAAGAAAAAGAATTACAGGGTGCCTGGGTGGCTCATTCCATTAAGCATCTGACTTTGGTTCAGGTCATGATCTCGCGGTTTGTGGCTTAGAGCCCCGCATCAGGCTCTGTGCTGACAGCTCAGATCCTGGAGCCTGCTTCAGATTCTGTGTCTCCCTCTCTCTCTGCCCCTCCCCTGCTCTCTCTCTCTCAAATATAAATAAACATTAAAAAAACATTAAAAAAAGAATTACAAAATCTTTCCAAATAGTATTGGTACCTAATGTAAATACTGTGTATTATTTTACAGGCACTATTATAGGTATTTGAGTTAACTGAACTGATCTTCATAATTAATATGTGATAGGCACTACTGTTATCTCTGATTTACAGATGAGTAACAGGCAGAGGGATGGTAAATAACGTGTTCAAGGAGACAGTACCTAAGTGGTGGCATCTACCAGGTGATGGGGGAAAAGGAAGAAGGTTTCTTTCTTTTTTTAATGTTTGTTTTTGAGAGAGAGCACCTGAGGGGCAGAAAGAGAGAGAGACAGAGGATGTAAAGTGGGCTCTGCGCTGACAGCAGAGAGCTTGATGTTGGGCTCAAACTCACGAAGAACCATGAGATCATGACCGGAGCAGAAGTTGGACTCTTAACTGACTGAGCCACCACCCAGATGCCCCAGGAAGTTTTCTCAAGGTGGATTCAGAGGAACACAGGTTTGTTTCTGTTGTTTTACCATTTTGCCAAAATCAGACCAAAGGTTATAACCACATTTAATTTACTTTTTAAAAATGTTTGCAAGGTTTTGTTTTTATTTTTTACTTAACAGAAATGCTCCCAGAAGACAGGCTATTTTGGGAAAGAGTAAATAAGTAACATTTACTAAGCTTCTGTTACGTGCCAAGCATATATGTTGTCTAAATGAATCATTAGAATATCACTACATATTGGGTATTATGAATATGTAAAGTATACTGGATGATGATAATGCCTTTAATCTTTACAATTTTATACATCAACTTGAAAAATGGACTTTGCTGTTTTAAGACTTCATTAACCATAGGGAAGATAGGGGCACGGGTAAACACTCATTTCACTTGAACGTAAGATGCTAATGATGAATAAGTTTTACCTTCTACTTTTTATGTTAAATTTTTTAACATGTTTATTTTTTAAGAGGGAGAGAGAGACAGACAGACAGACAGACAGAGTGTGAGCGGGAAGTGATGGACAGAGAGGGAGACACAGAATCCAAAGCAGGCTCCGAGCTGTCAGCACAGAGCCCCGTATGGGGCTCAAACTCACGAACTGACAGATCATGACCTGAGGTGAAGTCGGACGCTTAACTGAATGAGTTACCCAGGCACTCCTACCTTCTACTTTTTAAAAAACTACACATCAAATTGTTTTAAAGACTAAGAGTTTAGAATAAGTGTAATAACATTCAACCGAGTCAGTTAAGGCATTAATTTGAATCACTATTATTAAGTTATTTAAACAGAAAAAATATACACACTTTTTTATGTTATAGCATCTCTATTCTTTTTTTACTGTTTTATACAAATCTTTGAAAAGTAAAGGAGGTCCTAGAATCTGGATATAATTTGTGCTTCAATTAACTAGATAAAATGAAATGTAGCTGCATGAATCTTATACATAATACAGTGTAACATTTTATTGCTAATCAACTTCTAAAGTGAAATAAAATTCATATATATGTTATACTTACCATACATCCCATCCCATTTGTTATAAATCAATTTGTAAGTGAATTACGGTTTTCTATATACTTGATCAAATTGGAGACAGACATCTTTTGAAAAGACATGAAACAGCAGATACAATGAAACTAAATTTAAAACATTCAGCCTAGTATAGAAAAACCGTATATATATATATATATACACATACATACATATGTACATACATACATATATTTTAATATTTGCTACTACGACCAAGATCTGCACCTGAGCATCCCTACCTGGGCATGCCTGAGGCTTTAAGGCTCACCTTGGCAGTGCTCCTACTCTGCATGGCATAGCACCTGCAGGGTGGAGGTTGGCGGAGGCCCCAGCAGGAACCACCACCATGAGTCCCGGTCCCTCTCATGGAGTCACTGACTGTCAGAGATGGCTGGGTATGGGCCTCATGCTTCAGCACCATCCATTTTCAGGGCTAGTTGATTTGGCAGGTGAGTTTTGAACACTACTTAGTGGATTACAACTTCCATGGCCACGGTCCTGTTACAAAGCTACATACTCAAAGGAAATACAAAATACAAATAAATATTACCATCTGTTCACTGATGCCATTATTGTTATTGTATTGATTTTATGGGTAATACAATACCCGTTAACTGAGGAGTGTTTAGATTAACAAGACTCATGAGGCTTCGTTTGGCTCAGGTTTTACTGCAAGGTTTTAAAATATACAAAATCTTTGGCCTTCTCCCCATTAGAGGGTGGAATCTAATTCCCCTCCCCTTTAACATGGAATGGTCTTAAGTGATCAGGTTTAAAATAAAGAATGAAGCAGGAGTGATGCTGAGACTTCGAAGGCTAGGTCAGGAAAGCATAGTTCTCTGTGGCTCTCTTTCCCTTGGATGGTTCACTCTGGGAGAACCCAGCCTAATGTTTTCACAACATTCAAGTAGTGCCATGGAGAGGCCTTTATAGCAAAAATGAGTTGCTCTACTTAAGAGCCAGCACCAAACTGGCAGCCAGAAGTGAGCCACACTTGAAGCAGTATCTTTGTGTCCTGCGAATCCCTCAGGTGACCTAGTCATCAACGATCTGCATGCAAATATCGAGTTGAAGGAAGCACAAATGTAAAATCTCAAAAGGGCAATGAATCTTGGCATATAAAGTGTGTCGAAGAAGTCAGAAGATAGTCAGTATGGTTGCAGAATAATGAAAAGGGGGTGAGTGGTAAGAGGACCTGAACAGTGATGGAGGCTTTTCAGCTGAAATTCAGTTACTGTCACTTCGAGGTACTGGTAGCCATCTTAGTTCTAATGAGTTGGTGTCTCAAAAAAGGATTACTTAAATCAGAAAAGCTAAAGAAACAGCCATTTCTACTTATTTAGAAGATTTCTGGAAGGTACATTCACAATGCACTTGCTTGACATTTAATCAGATTTTTAGATTGGCAAAAATGATAGGTTGAATTTTCTCACTGTAAGTCATAACACCTCATTTGATAGCTTGCTGAATAGATGAAAGTATTATATCCATTCCAATTCATTCTTTCAATTCATGTCCATGAGTACCAACTAAAATATGATTGCTGTTACATGCAAAAAAAAAGTATAACCTCTGCAATACTATCAGAACTTTATTGCTATTATTTTTCCAAGATATGAACTGAATAACTCCTTATGTGTTTCTTCCTCTATCAATCATATACTTATGGAGAGGAAACAATCATTATTTAAACACTTAAAGATATATTCAGGTTCAAAATGGAGAATACATTAATGTTTTTAATAAAATTAAAAATGCTTTCATTTGCATTTCATTTTAAAGTGAGGGACGCTAGAAAATGAAAGATGCTGATTCTTATCTCACTTAATACAGAGGCCCTTATTCTCCTTTCTTAAATAGAACTGACTAAGGAAAGAAAGCCCTTACTTCCAGCTATGTTATTAAGTCTTCTACGTGAGTCAAGTCATGAACTGTTACATGCCATCATATTCAAGATACATTTTAAATGCATTGTTAAGCAGCTTACTGGGGAAAAAAAGTGAAACTTGGAAATAAAGGAGGTAGGGTCTTGAAATTTAATCTGTAACTTAAGCCTACAATGAATCTCTGCAGTAAAACTACTTTAACTAACACTATAGCTCCTTGTGTTCATTAAATGTATTTTATATATATATATATATGTGTATGTATATATATATATATATATATATATATATTTTTTTTTTTTTTAAGGGACTTGACTGGAGGTATCAAGTTTAAAAAAATGGATTGGGTTGAGGTTGATCAGCAATGAAGTAGAAGAGCTGAAGAAGGAAAGGCACACAGAACTCAACAAAGCACTGTCTAGGGAAGAGCAAGTCTTGATCATATATATTATTGCCATCTCATTATAAGAAAGAATGCTTAAGCTACTGTAGGGGATTATTTGCCAGCCTAAAGTGTGTCTCTTTGGCATGAGGATTAAGTTGATTATTTTTAAGAAACAGAAGACCCAGGAAGTTCTTCTTTTTACCTCACCCTTAAATGCCTAGAAGAATTTAGAGGACTTGCTCCAGGAAGAGAGCTATCACCATAGATAACTACAGTATAATATGAAGTAGGTGTGGTAGACAGGGAAGAATCTAGCAAAGGCTGTTTGTTAACATTCCTCTCTATGTCCCACTGTTTCTGTATGGGCCAGTAAACATTTGTTTACCAAATATTTATGCTTGTTCATCTTCTTATGAATTGCTTTCCTTCCTTTGAAGTCCCAGACCCCTACCCCCTTCTCCTTAACTCTAGATGGCAGATATACCTCATTTTGCGCGACTGCCTTTGGAATCACTCATGTCTATGTGGATTCCACCTACGCACGAAGTGGGTTTTTCTTCTCTTAATGTGTCTTATGTCATTTTAATGATTTGACCCCCCACGAGAACTAAGAAGGGAAGGGGAAAAATTTCCCTTGCCCAACACTACCTTACAATAGAAGGATACTTCCTAAGATTCTTTTTCTTCTCTTATCGGATCCATGCTTCTTTAGCAGTGTTTGGGTTATAATTTGGTTTCTCACCATACAGCTGCCTAAAACAAAATAATTTATTAGTAATGTCAACACGTGCTCTATCACATAGGAACTCTGGTATACAGATATTGATATATAGGTAGATAGAAATATTTTTATTCTGATTTTATAATTATAATTTTTTCACACAATTCTAAGCTTGGTGACTATAAATCTAAGTGATGAACCTGTTATTGTTATGCTCTTGAAAACCATTATCTGAACCCAAAAGTCCAGAGACCTGAGCCTGGACAATGGTAAATGAAACAAAATAATGTCCCCCAGTGACACCTTTGGGCAGATGGGCTTTCATCATTTTTTACACATTTATATTTATTTGTCCTTCTTTTGAACTTATAAAGAATCATTTGACAAATTATTCTCTATGCATCTCCTCTGGGTTTCTTTCTCTTTGGGAGGGGCTCCCCTAACACATCCAAACACACTCCCTTTCCCCTTTGGCAATAAAGGAATTCTGGGCCACCTACTGAATGGGAGAAAATATTAGAAAACCATTTATCTGATAAGAAGCTAATATCTAAAATATTTAAAGAACTCATACAAGAGCAAAGAAACAATCTGATTTAAAAATGGGCAAAGGAGCTGAATAGACATTTTTCCAAAGATGGCATACAGATGGCCAACGGACACATGAAGAGATGTTGAGCATCATCAGTGATCATCAGGGAAATGAAAATCAAAACCATAATGAAGTATCACCTCACATGTGTCAGAATGGCAGATATCAAAAAGAAAAGACATAAAAGGTGTTGGCAAGGACATGGAGAAAAGGGAACACTTGTACACTGTTGGTGGAAATGCAAATGGCTGTAACCACTATGGAAAACCATATGGAGGTTCCTCAAGAAATTAAAAAAGGACTATTATATGATCAGCAACTCCACTTCTGGGTGTTTATCTGAGGAAAACAAAAACATTCATTTATAAAGATACATGCACCCCTGTGTTCACTGTAGCATTATTTAGAATAGCCAAGATATGGAAACAACCTAAGTGTCCATTGATGGATAAATAATGAAAATGTGATACACACACACACACACACACACACACACACAAAAGAATATTATTCTGCCATTAAAAATAATAAAACCCTGCCATTTGTGACAACATGGATGGAACTCAGGGGCATTATGCTCAGCGAAATAAGTCAAACAGAGAAAGGCAAATAAAGTATGATCTCATTATATGTGGAATGTAAAAACAAAAAAAAATCAAGCCCAGCTCACAGATACACAGAACAGATTGGTGGTTGCCAGAGTTGGTAGATAGGGATTGGGTGAAATGGGTGAAGGGACCCAAAAGGTATAAACTTTCAGTAATAAATGTCATGGGGACATAATGGTGACTATAGTGAAAAAAATACTGTGTTTATTTGAAAGTTGCTAAGAGAGTAAATCTTAAAAGTTCTAATCAAACACGAAAAAATCTATTACTGCGTATGATGACCAAGGTCAACCAGACTTATTGTGGTGATCATTCTGCAATACATACAAATATGGAGTCATTATATTGTATAGCTAAAACTAATATAATATTATATGACAATTTAAAAAAATTTCCAGCAAAGCAGATTTAAAAGAGCCTACATGGTCAATCACTATTCTTACTTCACTTAGGTAAATAATCCCTCCAACTTTATTGAGATTAGAGAACTTGCAAACAAATTAGTCTTATCAGAGTGGTACTCCGATAAAAATGGAGATGATTATAGACAGAAAAATTATGTTTCAGTAATATATCTTTGCGTATATCAGATTCTTGTACTGTTAATGTACTACCTATAACTAACTGGACTGGATTCTGAATTCCTGAACTTTCCTTCAATATTTCAGTAGAATTCTCCACACTAACAAGAACAATTTTCTCTCACTGTTTTGACTTGGATTTACTATGAAACTAGAACTGTGTTTTCCTGAAGTCATGCAAACTAAAGCTGGACAACTTCATGTAAACTACAGAGAAATCCCAACAGCTCATGTGTGGGCAATCTTTGTGTCTGCTGTTATATAGGCCACTCAATAAAGTGCAACAGGACACCTGGTGACAGGTACAAACTAGTAAAATCTACCAGACTGAAACCTCCATCCTCATTTCATTATCTGAAGGTGATTCAAACTCAACTCTAGAAATTTTCTCAACTGGATGCTCTCCAAACTCAGAAACTGAATTTGTAATTTGTCTGAACTATTAACTTTTGTTTTACTTTTGTTTCCATGAAAATGCCTCTCACTAAATTACCTGATTGTTCACATAACACAGAGGCCTAATTTAGGTGGAAGCTCACCTGCAACATCATCTCCTGAATTTTATTTCATGTTCGTCCTGTCCTAAGTAACCATTAGTATATGTGTTTGCTAATACATGAGTGTATGTGTTTGCAAATAAATTTTGAAAAGTATAACCTGCTTGAGAAGTATATAGCCATACAGGCGTACCTGAATAAGCAAGAAAAACTCAAATAAACAACCTTACACCTATAGGAATTAGAAAAAGAACAAAAAACAAAGCCTAAAACCAGAAGAGGTAAGGATGAGAATAGAAATATATGTTACAGAAGCTAGAAAGACAATAGAATAGATCAATGAAACCAGGAGCAGATTCTTTGAAAAAATCAGTAAAATTGATGAACCTCTATCCAGTCTTATCAAAAAGAGAGAAAGGACACAAATAAATAAAATCACAAAGGATAGAGGAAAAATAGCAACCAATACCACGGAAATACAAACACCTCTAAGAGAATACTATGAAAAACTATATAGCAACAAACTGAATAATCTAGAAGAAATGGATTAATGCCTACAAACATATAACCTACCAAAACTGAAACAGGAAGAAATATAAAACTTGAACACAGACAACCAGCAAAGAAAATGAATCAGTAAGCAAAAAACTTCCATCAAACAAAAGTCCAGGACCAGATGGCTTCACAAGGTGAATTCTACCAAACATTTAAAGAATAGTTAATATCTATTCTTCTCAAACTTTCCAAAAAATAGAAAAGGAAGGTGGACTTCCAAATTCATACTATGAAGCCAACATTACCTTGTTACCAAAACCAGATAAAGACACCACAAAAAAAGAGAACTACAGGTTATTATGTCTGATGAACACAGACATAAAAATCCTCAAAAAAAAAAGTAGCAAACCGAATCTAACAATATAAAAAAATTGTTTACCACAATCAACTGGTATTTATTTCTGGGTTGCAAGGGTGGGTCAATATTTACAAATCAATCAATGTGAAACATCACGTTAATACAAGAAAGGATCAGAACCACATGATCCTCTCAATAGACAGAAAAAGGATTTTTAAAAGTACAACATCCAGTGATGATAAAAACCCTCAACAAAGTAGGTTTACAGGGAACATAACTCAACATAATAAAGGCCATCTATGAAAATGCACAGCTAACACAATCCTAAGTGGGGAAAATCTGAGAGCTTTTCATCTACAGTCAGGAAGAAGACAGAGAGGTCCACTCTCATCACTGTTATTTAACATAGTAGTAGTCCTAGCTTCAGCAATCAGATGACAAAAAGAAATAACAAGCATCCAAATCAGCAAGTAAGAAGTCAAACTTTCACTATGTGCAGATGACATGATACTAAATATATATAAAACTTGTAAGATTCCACCAAAACCTGCTAGAACTGATTACACAAATTCAGTAAAGTCGCAGGATAGAAAATCAACATACAGAAATCTGTTCAATTTCTATACAGCAAAAAAGAAACAGCAGAAAGAGAAATCAAGGAATCAATTTCATTTAAAATTGCATCAAAAATAACAGAATAATGGAAGGGGCCAGCGGGAAGTAGGGGATCCATACTTCCCAAGTCTCTCAAACAAAGAAGTGCAGAAGCCAAAGGACTTTGAACACTAGAGCCTGGGAGGAAAAGAGACTGAATCTATCAGGAAGAAAATGGGCAAGCTGGAAAAAAGATAGGTGGGTGACTGTGAACTGGGGGAGATAAAAAGAGGCCGTGTAGGCACAGAGGGGAGGGACCCCTGTCTGCAGAGAGACAAGGGAAGAGAAAGAGTGGCTAGGGAAGTGTACGGCCATATCTGGACAGGAGAAAGACCTCGGACTGAGACTGAGAGGGATCCTATCTCTAACTGTGGGGCTTTCTTCAGACTGGGGCCAGCTCCCTGTTCGCACACCTGGGGAGGAGGGGATCCAGACCTGGGTGTGATGGTAGGTTAGGGGCTCAGTCCACAGTTGCAGAAAACGGTTCCCTCCCTGGAGGGCTTATGCCATAGTACAAAGCCTGCCTGCGTCCACCACTCTGGGGGCTCACGGTGAGGTCAGTGGCGTAGTCTACAGTAGGAGAAAGCAGTGCTCTCACTGGAGTGCTGTGGGAAAAGACAAAGCCTGCCTGGGTCGGCCAACATCCAGCCTGCATCTGTGAGGGCGGTGGCTCAGTCCGCATTAGAAGGCAATCCTCCCTGAAGTGTGTTAGCACAAAGCCAGCTTCCACTGTAGCCAGTGCTTTTTAGTTTTCTGTTTTTAGTCTTTAGTTTTTTTGTTTTTGTTTATTTGTTTGTGTTATTTGTTTGTGTGCTTGTGTGTTTTTGTCTCCTGTTTGTCTATCTGTTTTCCTTTACAGGGCTACTCCAAAGAACAAAACAAAGTACAACTGGTGGAGGGTCCAAAATATCACTACAAGTAGGGTAATAAAATAACCAAAGTCACAACAACAGAGACCAAGTAACAATCTCTGAAAAAACACCTCCTGAAGGGCCAGGCCCTGGACAGTATATGACCCTCCTTTAATATAGCAGGATTCGCAAGTGCAATGCACACAAGCTTTTAAACCACATAAGAGACAGAAAACTAGCCAAAATGATGAAACGGAAGAATTCTTCTCAAAAGAAATTCCAGGAAGTAGTGATGGCTAACAAATTGATCAAAACGGATTTAAGCAATATAACGGAACAAGAATTTAGAATAATGGTCATAAAGCCAATTGCTATGCTTGAAAAAAGCATAGAGGACAGCAGAGAATCTATTGTTACAGAGATCAATGGACTAAAAAATAGTCATGATGAATTAAAAAATGCTATAAATGAGGTGCAAAATAAAATGGAGGCAGCCATAGTGCAGATTGAAGAGGCAGAGGGGAGAATAGGTGAATTAGAAGATAAAACTGTGGACAAAGAGGAATATGAGAAAAAGAGAGATAAAAAAACCAGAAGTATGAAGGGAGAATTAGAAAACTAAGTGATGCAATCAAACAGAACAATATCCGTATCACAGGAATTACAGAAGAAGAAGAGAGAGAAAGGGGCTGAAGGTGTACTTGAACAAATCATAGCTGAGAACTTCCCCGATCTGGGGAAGGAAACAGGCATTGAAGTCCAAGAGGAATAGAGAGCTCCCTTCAGACGTAACTTGAGTCTATCTTCTGCACAACATATCACAGTAAAATTGGCAAAATATAAGAATAAAGAGAGAATTCTTAAAGCAGCCAGGGATAAACGGGCCTTAACATACCAAGGTAGACACATAGGGTTGTAGGAGACCTATCTACTGAAACTTGGCAGGCCAGAAAGGAATGGCAGGAAATCTTCAATGTGAGGAACAGGAAAAATATGCAGCCAAGAATCCCTTACTCAGCAAGTCTGTCATTCAAAATAGAAAAAGAGACAAAGGTTTTCCCAAACAAACAAAAACTGAAGGAATTCATCACCACTAAACCAGCCCTACAAGAGATCCTAAGGGGGACTCTGTGAGTGAAAAGTTTCAAGGACCACAAAGTACCAGAGACATCACTACAAGCATGAAACCTACAGATAACACAATGACTCTAAACCCTTATCTTTCAATAATAACACTTATTGTAAATGGACTAAATGCTCCAACCAAAAGACACAGGGTATCAGAATTGACAAAAACAGAAAAAAAAACAATAAACAAAAAACAATAAGACCCATCTATTTGCTGTGTACAAGAGACACATTTTAGACCTGAGGACACCTTCAGATTGAAAGTGAGGGAATAGAGAACTATCTATCATACTACTGGAAGTCAAAAGAAAGCTAGAAGAGCCATACTTACATCAAACATACTAGACTTTAAATTAAAGGCTGTAACAAGAGATGAAGATGGGCATTATATAATAATCACAGGGTCTATTCATCAGGAAGAGCTAACAATTATAAATGTCTATGCACTGAACTTGAATTAATCGCAAACATAAGCAACTTTATTGATAAGAATGTGGTAATTGTAGGGGACTTTAATACTCCACTCACAACAATGGACAGATCATCTAGACAGAGAATCAGTAAAGAAACAATGACCCTGGATGATACATTGGACCAGATGGACTTGACAGATATATTTAGAACTCTGCATCCCAAAGCAAAAGAATATACTTTCTTCTTGAGTGCACATGGAACATTCTCCAAGTTGATCACATACTGAGTCACAAAACAGTCCTCAATAGGTATAGGAGAATTGAGATCATACCATGCACACTTTCATATCACAATGCTATGAAACTTAAAATCAATCACAGGAAACAGTCTGGAAAACCTCCAAAAGCATGGAGGTTAAGGAACATCTAACTAAAGAACGAATGGTTCAACCAGGCAATTAGAGAAGAAATTAAAAAATATATGGAAACAAATGAAAATGAAAATACAACAATCCAAACGCTTTGAGATGCAGCGAAGGCAGTCCTGAGAGGAAAAGACATTGCAATCCAGGCCTATCTCAAGACACAAGAAAAATCCCAAACACACAATCTAACAGCACACCTAAAGGAACTAGAAGCAGAACAGCAAAGACACCTCAAACCCAGCAGATGAAGATAAATAATAAATCAGAACAGAAATAAACAATATACAATCTTAAAAAAAAAAACAGTAGAGCAGATCAACGAAACCAAGAGTTGGTTTTTTGAAAAAAATAAACAAAATTGATAAACCTGTAGCCAGTCTTCTCAAAAAGAAAAGAGAGAGGACCCAAACAGATAAAATCACGAATGAAAATGGAATTATTACAGCCAGTCCCTCAGAAATACAAGCAATTATCAGGAAATACCATGAAAAACTATATGCTAACAAACTACACAACCTGGAAGAAATGGACAAATTCCTAAACACCCATACACTTCCCAAAATCAAATAGGAAGAAATAGAAAGCTTGAACAGACCCATAACCAGCGAAGAAATTTAATCAGTTATCAAAAATCTCCCAACAAATAAGAGTCCGGGACCAGATGGATTCCCAGGGGAATTCTATCAGACATTTAAAGCAGAGATAATACCTATCCTTCTCAAGCTATTCCAAGAAATAGAAAGGGAAGGAAAACTTCCAGACCCATTCTATGAAGCCAGCATTACTTTGATTCCTAAACCAGACAGAGACCCAGTAAAAACAGAGAACTACAGGCCAATATCCCTGATGAATATGGATGCAAAAATTCTCAATAAGGTACTAGCAAATCGAATTCAACAGCATATAAAAAGAATTATTCACCATGATCAAGTGGGATTCATTCCTGGGCTGCAGGGCTGGTTCAACATTTGCAAATCAATCAATGTGATACATCACATTAATAAAGGAAAAGATAAAAACCTTATGATCCTGTCAATTGATGCAGAAAAAGCATTTGACAAAATTCAGCATCCTTTCTTAATAAAAACCCTTGAGAAAGTCAGGATAGACGGAACATACTTAAACATCATAAGAGCCATTTATGAAAATCCCACAGCTATTATCATCCTCAATGGGGAAAAACTGAGAGCTTTCTCCCTGAGATCAGGAACATGACAGGGATGTCCACTCTCACCGCTGTTGTTTAACATAGTGTTGGATGTTCTAGCATCAGCAATCAGACACCATAAGGAAATCAAAGGCATCAAAATTGGCAAAGATTAAGTTAAGCTTTCACTTTTTACAGATGACATGATACTCTACATGGAAAACCTGATAGACTCCACCAGAAGTCTGCTAGAACTGATACATGAATTTAGCAAAGTCGCAGTATACAAAATTAATGTACAGAAATCAGTTGCACTTTTATACACCAATAATGAAGCAACAGAAGGAGAAACAAAGAAACTGATACAATTCACAGTTTCACCAAGAATCATAAAATACTTGGAATAAACCTAAGCAAAGATGTCAAACACCTGTATGCTGAAAATTATACAAAGCTTAAGAAGAAATTGAAGAAGACACAAAGAAATGGAAAAACATTCTGTGTTCATGGGTTGGAAGAATAATTATTGTTAAAATGTCAATATTACCCAGAGCTATCCACACATTCAAAGCAATCCCAATCAAAATTGCACCAGCATTCTTCTTGAAGCTAGAACAAGCAATCCTAAAATTTGTATGGAACCACAAAAGACCCCGGATAGCCAAAATAATATTGAAGAAGACCAAAGCGGGAGGCATCACAATCCCAGACTTTACCCTCTACTACAAAGCTGTAATCATCAAGACAGCATGGTATTGGCACAAAAACTGACACATAGACCAATGGAATAATATAGAGACTCCAGAATTGGACTCACAAATGTATGGCCAACTAATCTTTGACAAAGCAGCAAAGAGTATCCCATGGAAAACAGTCTCTTTAGCAAATGGTGATGGGAGAACTGGATAGCAACATGAAGAAGAATCAAACTAGACCACTTTCTTACACAAAAATAAACTCAAAATGGATGAAGGACCTGAATGTGAGACAGGAAACCATCAAAACCCTAGAGGAGAAAGCAGGAAAAAACCTCTCTGACCTCAGCCACAGCAATTTCTTACTCAACACATCTCCAAAGACAGGGGAATTAAAAGCAAAAATGAACTATTGGGACCTCATGAAGATAAAAAGCTTCTGCACAGCAAAGTAAACACTGAGCAAAACTAAAAGGCAACCAACGGAATGGGAAAAGATATATGCAAATGACATATTGGAGAAAAGGCTAGTATCCAAAATCTATAAAGAACTCACCAAACTCCACACCTGAAAAACATATAATCCAGTGTATAAATGGGCAGAAGACATGAATAGACACTTTTCTAAAGAAGACATCCAGATGGCCACCAGGCATATGAAAAGATGCTCAATGTCACTCCTCATCAGGGAAATACAGATCAAAACCACATTGAGATACCACCTCATGCTGGTGAGAGTGGCTAAAATGAACAAATGAGGAGACCATAGATGCTGGTGAGGATGTGGAGAAATGGGAACCCTCTTGCACTGTTGGTGGGAATGCAAACTGGTGCACCTGCTCTAGAAAACTGTGTGGAGGTTCCTCCAAAAATTAAAAATAGATCTACCCTATGACCCAGCAATAGCACTGCTAGGAATTTACCCAAGGGATACAGGAGTGCTGATACATAGGGGCACTTGTACCCTAATGTTTAGAGCAATACTTTCAACAATAGCCAAATTATGGAAAGAGCCTAAATGTCCGTCAAATGACGAATGGATAAAGAAACTGTGGTTTATATACACAATGGGATACTACCTGGCAATGAGAAGGAATGAAATATGGCCTTTTGTAGCAATGTGGATGGAACTGGAGAGTGTTATGATAAGTGAAATAAGTCACACAAAGACAGATATCATATGTTTTTACTCTTATGTGGATCCTGAGAAACTTAACAGAAGACCATAGGGGAGGGGAAGAAAAAAAAAAGGTTAGAGAGGGAGGGAGTCAAACCATATGAGACTCTTAAAAACTGAGAACAAACTGAGAGTTGATGGGGGGTGGGGGAGAGGGGAAAGTGGGTGATGGGCACTGAGGAGGGCACCTGTTGGGATGAGCACTAGGTGTTGTATGGAAACCAATTTGACAATAAATTAAATTTTTTAAAAAAGCTAAGTCTTTGTAAACAAATTTTAAAAAATTAAAAAAAATAGAATACCTAGGAATAAACCTAATCAAAGTAGTGAAAGACTTGTTCTCCGAAAAGTGTAAAACAATGATGAAATAAATTGGAGATGACACAAAGAAATGGAAAGACACCGCATCCTTATGTGTTGGAAGAACAAGTATTGTTAAAATGTCTATACCACCCAAAGCAATCTACACAGTGCAATTCCTACCAATATGTATTTTTCAGCGAACTAGAACAAAGCATTTAAAAATTTTTATGGAACCCCAAAGATCCCAAATAGCCAAAGAAACCTTGAAAAAGAAAAGCAAAAAAAAAGTGGGGGGCACCTGGGTGACTCAGTCGGTTGAGAGTTAGATTTAAGCCCAGGCCATGTGGTTCGTGGGTTTGAGCCTCAAGGTCAGGCTCTGTGCTCACAGCTCAGAGCCTGCAGCCTACTTTGGATTCTGTATTTCCCTCTCACTCTGCCCCTTCCCTGCTCACACTCTCTAAAATGAATAAATGTTAAAAAAATTTTTTAAAAAAGCAAAGAAAGCTGGAGGCATCAAAATTCCAGACTTCAAGTTATATTACAAAGCTGTAGTGATAAAGACACTATGGTACTGGCACAAAACAAACACATAGATTAATTGAAGAGAATAGAAAACCCAGAAATGAACCACAACTATAAGGTCAATTCATCCTCAACAAAGCAGAAAAGAATATCCGATGTGAAAAAGACTATCTCTTCAACAAATGGTGTTGATAAAACTGGAAAGTAACATGCAAAAGAATGAAACTGGATCATTCTCTTTCACCATACACAAAAATAAACTTAAAATGCATAAAATGCCTAAATGTGAGACCAGAAACCATATAAGTCCTTGAAGAAAGCACATGTGGTAATTTCTCTGACATGGGCCATAGCAACTTTTTCTAGATATGTCTCCTGTAGCAAGAGAAACAAAAGCAAAAATAAACTACTGGGACTTCATCAAGATCATAAGCTTCTTCACATCCAATGAAACAATAAAAAAACTAAAAGGCAACCTATAGAAAGGTAGAAGATACTTGCTAATAACATATCCAGTAAAGGGTTAGTATCCAAAATATATAAAGAACTTACACAATTCAACACCCAAAAAATGAATAATCCAATTAAAAAATGGGCAGAAGACATGAATAAACATTTGTCCAAAGAAGACATACAGATGCCCAATAGACACATGAAAAGATGTTCAACATCACTGATTATCAGGGAATGCAAATCAAAAGTACAATGCAATATCACCTCACACCTGTCAGAATGGCTAAAATTCACAGCACAAGAAACAAAAGGTGTTGGCAAGGATGTGGAGAAAGGGGGAACCCGCTTGCAACGTTGGTGGGAATGCAAACTGGTGCAGCCACTGTGGAAAACAGCAAGGTAGTTCCTCAAATTTTAAAAATAGAACTATCTTGGGGTACCTGGGTGGCTCAGTCAGTTAAGCATCCAACTTTGGCTCAAGTCATGATCTAGTGGTTTGTGAGTTCGAGCCTCACATTGGTCTCTCTGCTGTCAGCCCACAGAACCCACGTCGATCCTCTGTGCCTCTCTCTCTGCCCCTCTCCCTGCTCGCACTGTCTCAAAAATAAACATTAAAAAAAAAAAAACTCTTAAAAAGAAGAACTACCTTACGATCCAGTAATCCCACTACTCGGCATTTACCCAAAGAATATAAAAACACTAATTTAAAGGGACAGATGCACCCTGATGTTTATAGCAGCAGTATTTACAACAGCCAAATTATATAAATAGCCCACGTGTCCATCAATTGATGAATAAAGAAAATGTAGGACACATATACAATGGAATATTACTCAGCCATAAAAATGAATGAAATCTTGCCATTTGCAGTGACACAGATGGAGCTAGAAAGTATTATGCTAAGTGAAATAGGTCAGTTGGAGAAAGACAAATACCATATGATTTCACTCATATGTGGACTTTAAGGAACAAAACAAATGAGCAAATAAAAAAAAGAGAGGGGGGCACACTAAGAAACAGACTCTTATCTATAAAGAACTAATGATTACCAGAAGGGAGGTGGCTGGGACGGATGGGTTAAATAGGTGATGAGGATTAAGGAGTGCACTTGTGATGAGTATCAGGTGATGTATGGAAGAGTTGAATCACTAAATTGTACACCTGAAACTAATATCACACTGTAACTGAAATTCAAATAAAAACTTAAACACATTATAACACACTTGAGTTATTTTATTGGTTAAATCTTGGCTCCTGGGAAGCTCTACTCTGGGGAATTTTCCAATCCATGGCTATTTTTCTCCTTATAGTCATCTTATTAACCTCTGTAGTGTGTTTTATACACTCTTCAAAGGTTTTTAAAAGACTACCTTTAAAAGCTGATCAGTAGGCACTTACACACCAAATGGTAGACATCAGGCTGAAACAACTGAGTGCAATCAACAATCATTATATAAATGAGAAAGACAGTAGCTATGGGACCCTCTGGGCCTGAGGACTCAACTAGTGAAAACAGCAAATATGATTCTTTGTCCACATTTCAACAATGGTGGTTATGGAGAATAACACTGTACTCATTAGTGACACTCAGCCTACTGAATGACTAAGAGGGGAGGTAGGAGTGGGGATGCTAAATCAAAAACAAATGGAGACCAGCCTTTAAAATTCCCTGAGTAGGCAAAGCCTGTTCAGTCATACAAACAAAGCTTAATTTAGCTTCTTTTCCAAGAATAACCTGGGTCATTACCTGTTTATGCCTTAAGAAATCACAAGCAAACCAGTTTCCTAAGGCTGATATGAGATAACCACTGAATTCCCCATAATTTAAGAGAATTCTAATATTATAACCAATCACTATGAAGAATGAACAATCACTGCTTTCTTACTACATAAGCTGCTTTGTAACAATACACCGCTGAACCTCCATGTTTTGGTTTGAGTGGTCCTGATTGGTGAACTGTCTTCTGGTGTGTGCACACTAAGCTTTACTAATTACCACTTCAGCAATTCATTGGTTTCACTTACGCGATTTCTGAATTTTTGACACAGTGAACCCAGAAGACTATAGACCACAAAGACTCTCCCATGGGGAAGCACCCCCCTTGCAGCATCATTGTGACCACTCACTGGGAGCCAGGGTTGTCCAGGAAATGTTTCGGCCACCAAACTTCCTGCCAATTAGGGATCTGGAATTCCTTCAACGCCAGTCTGTAAGAATGCTGAGGAAGTGAATGCTCTTAGAGGCGACCACTCTCTGTCCATCTGCTATGAGGAGAGCATTTTCTGTTACAACATTGGCAGCCGGCAGAGGAAGCAGGAGTCTTTCAACCTTCAGCTCAGGAATCACGAGCTTTTCTCGGCTACTGAATGCTCTTAGAGGCGACCACTCTCTGTCCATCTGCTATGAGGAGAGCATTTTCTGTTACAACATTGGCAGCCGGCAGAGGAAGCAGGAGTCTTTCAACCTTCAGCTCAGGAATCATGAGCTTTTCTCGGCTACTGTCTTTCCCTAGCGCAAGTGCTCCAGAACCTGCCCGCCGGGAACCTGTCTGCTTTTCAGGGTTCCGGGAGTCCTTCAGGCCCTCAGGCAGTACTTACGTGGAAACTCGAGCAATTCCTACTAGGCTGTCACCTGGCCTTTTGGGCTGGAGACATCCCTGCAGAGGCAGCTGAAATCTTCCGCAACATTTCCACCACTTTTCTCATGTCACGGAGAAAAGGCATGGGGCAAGGAGGGGACTTCTGGATATCTGCCCTGGTGGCCCTTTTGGCAACCAGACTTAGCACAGTACTGCCAGCGGCCCTGCCCAAACCCCTTGCTATGGAATACATGGTCCTTTTCGGACGGAACTAAACTTCTAGTTCCCTGGACCCCGAGGCCACTCCCCTTTTGTCCTGTATAATAACATAGCATTACCATCACAAAAGCCCTTGACACCTAAATAGTCAAGGTAGTTCTTCCCCTCAGACCACGGTGGAAGCAGGGAACCAGGGAAATTAGTGGCCATTATTTTGCGTGATTGCTAGTGATTCCTTTCGGCTGAGTAGTCTGAGCCTTTTCAGCCACCGTACTTCTCCACTCTGCCCTTTACCTATTGGAGTATCCTGAGAAAGCTTCGGACCTCCAGTTCAGCCCCCTCACTAAAATCCCCAAACGCTTCTGGCCCTTAGTTATCAAAGAAGTATGTACTCTTCAGACCACGTTTCTCCCTTGAGGCTATGGAATCCAGGGACCTTGGGCATCTGGGACCCCTTGGAACTCCATACATGTTCAGTCCAAGGCAGTGGCACTCCAGGAGCACTTCCAGACACCTTCTGCCCTGGTGACTTTTGGGTCCTTTATGAGACCTTGTGCCCGCGTACTGGATTCCAGGAGAGCCCTTATGAGCACTAGCTTGGTGTGGAATGTATGGCCTTATTAGAAACCATCCGTCTATAACACTGGTGTAAAGGGTTCCTTTTCACTACCCTACCTCTATCTGTGCAGTGCGCTGAGGAACCTTCCAGCTACCAGACTTCCTGCAAGCTAGGGTTCCAGAATTCCTGCTGGCCCTGAGCCTATATGTCCACTAGTGAATCTAAGGTTCTTTAGTGGCCAGAGAGCCTGCTTGTGGTGTTAAGAAAAACCTCCATGGCCATGGCAATGGCCACTGGCATGGAAGGGTGGGCCTCAACCACATCTTAGCTGGCAAACTGCTGAAGTGAAGTCTTCCTCAGCCACTGTCCACCCATCTAGCTGGTGCCCTAGGGTAACCTTCCTGACAGGAACCTAGCGCCTTTATAAAGTTCCAGAGAGGGGCGCCTGGGTGGCTCAGTCGGTTAAGTGGCCGACTTCAGCCCAGGTCACGATCTCGCGGTCAGTGAGTTCGAGCCCCGTGTCGGGCTCTGGGCTGATGGCTCAGAGCCCGGGGCCTGCTTCCGATTCTGTGTCTCCCTCTCTCTCTGCCCCTCCCCCGTTCATGCTCTGTCTCTCTCTGTCTCAAAAATAAATAAAGGTTAAAAAATTAAAAAAAAAAAAAAAGTTCCAGAGATTCCTCAAACCCCCAAGAGGGTTCTCACTGGTGGAACCATGGGCTCCTTACCAGTACTCAGCAGCAAGCCACCCTTATACCCAGGACCCACTGAGTCATTGCTCCCTCTTCTCCCTCTCACAGCCCAAGCCTGACCCTTCACTAGTGCCTTGGGGGTGCGGATAGCCCTTTGGACAACCAGAGTGCCAGCGCACTGGGGTCCTGTGACCAGAATTAAGTACCCCTGCTGTGGAATATATGGCTCCACTGGAAACCATGCTGACAGCTTGTTGGTGCTTGGGGTCCCCTTTGCCATGATATGTTGGTGTCATCAGGACCATTCCAGACCTAAAAATGTCCATGTCCTTCCTGCCCATAAGTCCATATGGGAATCAGGGATTTCTCTGCCATCAGTGTGACCACCTGCTGTTGAAACTGGAGTACATTCTATTGAAGTACAGGCCTTTCTCTCAGGTACCATGGGTCCCTGTGGTTAAGGAATTTGAGCCCTTTTGGCCACCCTCCTTTTCCCCGTGCCATTGCTCTGGTGAACCTCCAACCATCAACATTTCCCTTGTTCTAGGGTTCCAGCACTCCTTCCAGCCCAGTGTCATTCATATGTCTGGGAACCGAAGGTTCTTAGGCCACAAACCTGCCTGAGTGACACTGAATCTAGAGCCATTTATGTCACTTGATAGGCCTGGTGGTGGTGAGTCTATAACCGTTCCAGTCTTCAGTGAGTTCACGTGCAGTGGAACTTAGACCCCTTTCAGTCACAGGCTTACTCATGAATTAGTGTCTCTCGAGTTATTCTGAATACTAACTGGTTGAGCAACTAAGGTTCTTAGTGTTCATATGGCCCCTAGTCCCACCTAGTGACTTGAAGTCACTGCATACCCGTTGTAACTGTCACCGTCCTAATAGGCTGCAGAACTCAGGGCTCTCTATGCATCTAGTCTGTTTTGATCAGTAGAAACCTGGGGGTTCTTCCAGAATCATACTGGCCTGGGTGTTGGCAGTCAGAAAGGACTTCTGGGCACATTCTTCCCTTGTGTTGGTGACCTGTGGGTCCTTTCTGAGACCAGACTACTTGCACATAGCCCTTTTGTACAATAGCCTGGCACCCTTGCTGTGCAACAGAGTTCTCTATTAGCAACCACCCATCTAGAACTCTGGTGCGCATGGCTCCTTTTCATCACAATGACATCTGGGTATTGATCTAGGAAACCTTCTGGCCATCAAGGGTTCTGCCTTCTAGGGTTCCCAGTTTTCTACAGGCCTACACTCTATACACACTCTGGGGAACTCAAGGTTCTTTGGTGACCTGTCTTGCTGTCTGAGTAGAAAGTATTCTCAGTCATGGTCCCGCCATCCTGCAGCAGAATCTTCAGCCCTTCTGGCCATCAGTCAGCCCTCAAGCTTAGGATTCCTGAGCCTTCAGGGCCAGGAACCTCTCTCTATTTCAGGGGAACCAAAGAATCTTTCTCCCAACAATCTCACCACTCAGTGTGGTTCTGGGGATTATTCAGTCCCCCCCATATTGTCTTTATGAAGTGTAGTCATGGGCTCCTCCTACTCAGCTTTCACAAGGACTAGCTCTTTCGGTCTGGGTCATTTTCATTTTCTCAATCCAAGAACTCTTCCAGATGCTTGCTTACCACGACAGTGAAGTCAAGGTGAGCACTTCCAGACACCATCTTCCCTGGCATTGTAATCCTGGGGCCCTTCTGTGCCCAGACTGCCTGCATAATGGAATAATATGGGCCAAAGTAAGAATTCATGTTGGGGAATATATGCCTCCAGTGGAAACCATACTTGTAGTCTCATCATGTTAATGTCTTGAGGGCCCTTATGGCACTATAAATTTTGAGAATCCTTCCTGCAGTACGTGTTGGGTAACTGGGATTTCTGGCCATCAATTTAGCTGCTAATCGAAACTGAATTACCACTGTTCACAGTTCACGGCTCCTACTGGGATAACTTGAGCCTTTTGGATCTAGGTTCTGAGTCTCTCAGGCACCATCCATCAGCCTCTTACCCTACCCTCCACTTCCCGTGTCCCCATTTGGTCACCCAGGGAAATATTCCTAACACCAACATGGTCCTTCACTAAGGTTCCAAGTCTCCTTCTGGCTGTGAGTCATCACGTGTGCCTGAGAATCATATATTTGGACACCAGCCTGGCTGCATGGTGAAGACCCCAGAAGTCTTAGAGTCACTGAACAGACATGGAACTTGGTAAGTCATGACTCTTTCAGTCCTCAGTTACCCTGTTTGTGATGGAACCTAAAATCCTTTTGGTCGAGGGCCTCCCACAAGGGAGTATATCTGGGGACCTTCCCATTACCATCCAGCCTTGCCTGTGGGGTTCCCCATGTCCTTATGGCCAAAGCCTGTGAGATGGGGAATCATATAACTTCTAACATCACCTACCCTCCAGACTGTGCAAGTGAGAGTCCACTGGGGATCATTTCCATCCTGACTTCTAGGGCAGGGGTGGGGAGTATAGTTTCCAGGCATATAGTTTCCATCCCATCACTGGGACACTGGGAGCACATCTGGATACATTCTGTCCTGGAGCTGGTATCTTAGGGGTCCTTCCTAAGACCAGGCTGCCTATGCACTAGGTTCTAGGAGATCCCTTAAGGATACTAGTCTGCTTAGTGCTATGGAACACAGTACCCTATAAGCAACCTTCCATCCACAACTCTGGTGCAAGAAGGCCACTTTCTCCCACCATACTTCCATGTAGGTGGTATACCGGGAAACCTTCAGGCCTCCAGATTCCTGATAGCTACAGTTCTGGGATACCTGCCACCCCCAGCCTGTATTTGATCTGGGGAAGTGAGGGTTCTTGAGCAACCAGCATGCCATCAGCAGTGAAAAGACAGCATTTTCCCCTCACAGCACTAACCACCCGCCATGGGAACTATGAGTCTTCCCAGTCTTCAGTTAGCTTGCAAGCTAGGGATTAATGAGCCCTCTCAGCCATTGCTTGTCCTCATGGGTGGCCCAGGAAACCTTCTTGCTGCCAAATTTCCCTCTTGCCAAGGTTCTGTGGATCATTATACAGTGGAAACATGGACTCTTAGTCATAGACCATCAACCTTAAGAGTCCTTTAGGTCTGCATCCATTTTGATTTCTCAGGCATTGGCACTTTTCTGGATAGGTGTTTGCTACCATGCTGGTGCCACAGCGGGGTTATTTCTGGATATCATCTGCCATGGAACTTCTGCCTTGGGGACCTTTATTTAACCAGGATCCCTGTTACCTGGCATCATGTGTGCCCTTCCCAGATCTCATGATGTGGAATATATGGTTCACTTGGTAACCATTCTTCAAGCATGCCAATGATCCCTGTTGGGTACTGTACTCCATGTAGCCTTATGGTCATGAAAGGACTTAGGTACAAAAAAGTTTCCAGGAGTTCTTACTGCCCAAAAGTCCAGTGACATACTGGAGGCTCAGGGCATTTCCAGCTATTATTTTGCCTGTCACCTGTTGAAACTAGAGTATTTTTGGTCATAGTACTGGCCTTGTGTTTGTGTAGCGTGGGCCCTTACAGTGAAGTAATGTGAACCCTTTTAGCTACCATACTTACCGCCTGTGTGTGTGAACCAATAAACTTTCAGACCAACAAGGTATCTCCTCTCTAAGGTTCTGGTGTTCCTTAGGGTTTAAAATTGTTCTGCTTCCCTGGGAACCTAAAGCTATTAAGACACCAGCCTGATGCTGTGATGCAGAAACCAGGACTCTTCCAATTCAGTAGCCTGGCCTGGGCATGGGAAACCTATCACTCTTCTGGTCCTGGGCTATCTAGAACCAGAACCTAGAAACCTTTCAAACATGGAACTCCCCACAGATTTAGTGTCCTTTTGATCACCATCTGGCCTGGCACCTAAAGTTCCATGTATCCTTATAGCCCTAGCCTGCCCGCCAGTTGGAAAGAACCAGTTACCATTCATATTATCACCTTTTTTTGTAGACTATGAAACGCATGTTCATAGGCCTTGTACCTATCCCAACCTTTTTGCCCCTGAGGCTCTTCTGGACATCTCTGATCCACAGCACCAACAAGAATGGAACACTTACATTCTGCCTTGTGGCAGGTGCCCTATGTGTTCTTTCTGAGACCAGATTACCTGGGTTGCAGGAGAGCCTACATGGGCACCATCCTGCATCTAAGCTGTGGAACACATGGCCCTATTTGACAGCCATCCACCAAGAGGTGCAAGGGGCCTCTTTTTACCACTGCACCTGGATCTTGAGATGCGTCAGGCACTTCTGGCCACTAGGGGCACCTGGGTGGCTCAGTTGGTTAAGTGTCTGAATCTTGGTTTCCACTCAGGTCATGATCTCACAGTTCATGAGTTCGAGCCCCATGTCGAGCTCTGTGCTGGCAGTGTGTAGCCTGCTTGGGATCCTCTCTCTCTGCCCCTCCCTTGCTCATGCTCTCTCTCTCAAAATAAATAAATAAAAACTTTAAAAAAAAGGAAGAAAGAAGCTTCTGGCCATTAGACTTCTTGCCGGTTAGGGTTCCAGATTTTCTACTCGCCCCCCCACTTTGTGCATGTTCTGGGAAACTGAGCAGTCTTGGCAATGTGTCTGCCCGCCTAAGGTGGAACGGATACCATTTGGGGTCATAGCACTATCATCCCACAGGAGAACCGAGAGTTCTTCAGTCCTTCCTAGTTGGGGAATCTTAATTTCTCTTAGCCACTGTCTGTCCCTCATGTGGGTGACCCAGGGCAGTCCAGACACTTTCAGACCCTTGCATGCCACCCACTGGTGCCATGGGCATGACTCCCATACAGAATCTGCCCTCAGACTGCTCCTTAAGCCCTTTAGATAAAGACATCACATGCATATGGGATGGCCCATAAGCCTTAGCCAGAACCTGTGCTGTGGAATATATAGCCTCTTGGGGCTATATATACTTAGGGCTATATATACTTAAAGAATACTGGTACTCCAGACCCATTTTGGCACCTATAGCGTCTGGCTCTGAAGTGTCTGGAGTAGTTCCTGCCTACAGTGCGCTGGTATGGCTGGGACCCAGGATTTTCCTGCCGTTAGTTTAGCTGCCTACTGCTGAAACAGGAGGACGTTTGATCACATTATATAGCAAGTGCTGAAATAACGTGGGAACTTTCATTTCAGCTGTTATAACCATTTTGACCACCTTTTTCCCTCCTTCCTCCTCTCCTCTACCCCAAGTGGGTGAACTAGTTAATTTTCCAACCACCAACATACCTCCTCACTAAGGTTCTAGAGTTCTTTTCTACCTGGAGTCTTCTAGTGTGCCTGGTAATGCAAGATCCTTTGGTCACCAGCCTGACCCCAGGATGCAGAAACCAGAACTTTTCTAGTCAATGATAAGGCCTAGCAAGAGGGGACATTTGGGTACTCCAGTCCTCAGTTACCCTATTTTCCATGGAATCCAGAACCCTTTCAGTCCCTGCCCTCCCACGAGTTAGTGTCTCTGGAGACTTTCAGCTTACCTCTAGGGCTCCCTGTATCTTCATATCCTCCAGTCTTCCCGTGAGTTGGAGAACCATGTACCCTTACAACAATCACCCTCCCTATAGGCTGTGGAACCCAGAGTCCATTGGGCATCGTTTCCATCCTGACATCTAAAACCAGGGAAGTTCTCTGGACAGTGGCACTCCAGCAGCACTTCTAGACATATTCTGCCCTGGTGCTGATATCTTGGGGGTGTTTTCTGAATCTAGGCTGCCTGGGCACTGAGTTCAAGAAGATCCCATAAGGATATAAGCCTGCTCAGTGCTATGGAACACAGAACCCTAAAGCAAGAAGGTCCCTTTTAGCCACTGCACTTCCTTCTTGGAAGTGGCTGGGGAACCCTCCAGCTACCAGACTTTCCACCAGCTAAAGTTCCAATATTCCTGCCTCTCCACCCCAAGCCCTATCCTGTCTACTGCTTGTGTACAGTATGGTGAACATAGAGTTCTGGCATGACCAGCCTTCCACCTTTTGTGGAAGAAAAACATTTTCTGCCGTAGCACTACCATCCTCCAAAGGAACTTCAGGCCTGCAGTCAGCTCGAAAGCTTGTGAATCCTGAGCCATCTTGGCTACTGTCTGTCCCTCTTGAGGGAAGGAAACCTTCTTGCCACGAATCTCCCCTCTTGCCTACATTTCAGGGACCCTGCAGGCGCCCATACTGTCCTTAAGCTCTAGAAACATGAACTTTTCTTACTAGGCTGTGAGCAAGATGAATCCTTTCCACACAAGTCCATCTTGCCTCTCAAGCCCCTTGACTCTTCTGGGTACTGTCTGCCACTGCTCTGGGGCCTTAAGTGGTTACTACTGTCTTGGGGGCCCTTTTGGTGACCAAACTGCCTGTATTGTGGGTTTAAAGGTTCTAGTCAGATCTTGAGCTGTGGACTATACGGCCCTACTGGGAATCATAATTCTAGTATACTGATGCCCTGGGTCCTATTTAGGCATGATACTCCCATAGTATTATTATCCTGAGTTCTAAAAGTTTCTGAGATTTCTGGGGCGCTGGAGTGGCTCAGTAGGTTAAGCGTCTGACTTTGGATCAGGTTCAAGCCCCACATCAGTCTTTCTGCTGTCAGCATGCTGCCCACTTCAGATCCTTTGTCTCCCTCTCTCTCTCCCCTTCCCCACCTCATGTGCATGTGCACACACTCTAGCTCTCTAAAAATTAAATAAACATTTAAAAATAATAAAAAAAATAAAAGTTTCTGAGATTTCTTTTTGCCCACAATCCACTGGCATCCTGGAGACCCAGTGTTTCTGGCCATTAGTTTACCCACCTGCTGTTAAAACTGAAGCAAGTATGGTCACAGTATAGGCCTCATGCTGGAGTGTGCAGGCCCTTTTAGCTCAGGAATTGAGTCTTTTTGGCTCGAGTCCTTCCCCCCAGAGCAGGTGCCATGCTGAACCTTCTGACCACCAATGTCTTCTGTCACTAGGGATCCAGTGCTCCTCACAATTCATATGTTGAAGCCCAAACGCCCAGTACCTCAGAATATTGTTCTATTTCATACTGGGGTTTTAAAGAGGTAGTATGTGTGGCTGTAATCTAGTATGACTGGTATCCATAAGAAGAAATTAGAACACAGATATGTATGTACAGATTAAGAACATATGAGAAGGCATGGTGAAAAGCCAGTCTTCTACAAATCAAGGAGAGTCCTCAGAACAAAGTAACCCTGTTGACACTTTGATCTTAAACTTCTAGCCTCCACGAGTGTGAGAAAGTAAACTTCTGTTCTTTAGGACACCCAGTTTGTGGTATTTTGTTGTGGAAGCTCTAGCAAACTAACACAGGGCCCTATTCTACCACTGTACCACCAGCATGCTGGTGCCTGGTGGGGGAAGTTCCAGGCACCAGACATCTTTCCATCAAGGGAGCCAAATCAGTCTACAGCCTACTGCAGAAAGGAGAGCACTTTCAGTCACAGTGCTGGCCTCCTGCAGGGTAACCATGGGCCCTACAGATTCTCTGCTAATTCACAAGTTGAGGAGGCAAGACCTTTTTTAGCTACAGTGCATCCATAGCACTGGTGCCATGGGGAACTAAGCAGCCACAAGTGGACTTGTCTGACAGGGTTCCAAGGGTCTCTTTACCTTCAAGTCTGTCTTTGTGCTTGGGAACTGAGTGTTCATAGGTTATCAGCAGTCTGGTCTGCTGAAGAAAGCCTTTCAGCTTCTGTCCATACCATTTTCTACACATCAGGGACTCTTATAGACACATGCATGGCAGGGCACTGGTGCCCTGGGGGCACTTCTGGACCCAATTAGCCCTGCACTGATGTCCTGGATGCCCTTTTGGTAAGTAAACTGCCCAGCAGTGGTGTCTTCAAGTCTGGCACTTCCCAGATATACAATTTTGGCTCTATAAATAAGAACCCATCCAGACTGATGGTGCTTTGGGACCGTTCCAGCCAATATACCTGCATTGTGTTTGTGCCCTTGGGAACTTTGCAGCCAGATGACTTGCCACAACTCAGGGTTTTGTGTTTCATTCTGGATCACAGCCTGTCCCAGTGCGGTAAAACTGAGGGTTCTTCAGCGAACAGCCTGACTAGCTATTGTGGAAACCCAACGTCTACAGTTCTGGGGCTCCTTCTCATCTTAAACTGAAGGTCTTAAACTGCAAGCCTACCCACATGATGCAGAAACCAGATACTTTTGGTCACTAAACAGGTATCACAATGGGGAACTAAGGACCCTTCTGAACATCAACCAACTTTTGTGCTACAGAACCTAGAACCCTTTGCCACTGTCCTTCCCACACATTCGTATCTCTGGCAACTTTCTGACCACCAGCCAGGTCACCTTATAGGGTTCTGCTGGTCATTAAAGCCCCCAACCTACCTGTGTTCTAAGGAAGTGCACAGTCTACTGACCAGAACCCAGTTCCTTTGGGACACTGGTATTCTCACCATCTTTGTCCCTGGGGCTCCTCTGGACACATGCCTCGAGAGCACTTCCAGACACTCCTATACTTGCACTGTGTCCTTCTGGAAACTAGGAATATGTCCCCTTTTGGCAACTAGGCATCCTACATACTGGCTTCCTGGGGGCAGTTACGGGCACTAATCTGTACCTGTACTGTGGTACACAAGGAGCTACTGGCAGGATCAGTCCAAAATGCTAATGTAAGGAGCACCTTTCAGCCATTCTACTTCCATCTTGGTGATCCCCTACATAATGTCCTGGCTACCAGATTTCCTTCCAGCTAGGGTTCCAGGGTTCCTTCTAGCCCCCAGCTTGTCCACATGCTGGGGAAGTGGAGGTTCTTTGCTGATCAGCCTTCCACATGCCATGGAAACAAGAGTACTTTTAGTCACAGTTCTGGCCTCTCACAGGGTGACCATAAGTCCTATCAGTCTTTAGTCAGCCTGAAAACTGAGGAAACAAAAGTCAGTTTGGCCACCATCTGTCCATGGAACTAATGCTCTGGGAAACCTTCTGACTACCAGCTACCCTACATGCTGTGGAACTGTGAGCCCTTTACATGCCACCTTTGTATTCCCCAAGGATTTTCCAGAAACACTTGTCCTTGCACTGCCTCACTGAGGGACCTTTTGGTGACCAGACAACTCAGGACTACTTATGGGAACCAGTCTGCTCTGGCACTGTGGAATATTAATCTAGAATGCTGGTGTGAGTGACCTCTTTCCCCACCATACCTACATCATGCTGGTGCCCTGGAGAAAGAACCTTCTTAACACCAGACTTCTGGCCATCTAGGGTTACAGGGCTCTTGTTAGCTAAAACTTACCCATGTCCTTGGAACTGAGGAATCTGTGCAATCAGCTGCTGCCTGATGTAGAAATGAGAGCACTTTTAGTTGTAGTACTAACTTCCTGCAGAAGAACCACAAGTCCTACCAGCCTTCACCCAGAATACACACAGACAAAGTAGAACCATTTAATTACTGTCCATCTATCAAGCTGGTGTCCTGGGGAATCTTCCAGTCACCAGCAGGTCTGCCTATTAAGGTGCCAAGGGTCCTTCTGCCCCAAGTCTCCCTTTGTGCTGGGGAGACCAAAGTTCATAAGATATCAAACATCCTATGAGCTTTAGAACTGAGAACTCTTTTAGGCTTGGTCCATCCCACCCTCTGTGGTCCCATGGCTCCTAAAGACACATGCCTGAAAGTGCACTGGTGCCCTGGAAGCACTTCTGGACACAGTACCCCCTTTAACTAAAGCCCTGAATGCCCTTTCAGCTACCAGTCAGTTGAACACTAGGTGCTTGGGAACCTTTATAGGCACCAACTTGATCCTGTGCCATAGAATCTAGGGCCTATTATCAGTAACCTGTCAGGAACACCAGCCTTTCAAAGGCATCCTAAGGCAATGAACCTCAATCACAGTGGTGAACTGAGGATGAGGAACTTTCTGGCCACCAGACTTCCCAACACCTAGAGTTCTGGAATTCCTTCTACCCCCAGCCTGTCTATGTGCTGGGGAACCTCAGGTTCTTTGGTGACAAGGCCTGCCTAACTCTAATAGAAACACAGAATTTATGGTCAGGACATTGGCATCTACCATGGGATCCATGAGACCTTCAGGCCTTTAGGAAGCTGGCAATCTTGGGAGGCATGAGGCCTTTTGGCCACTGTCTATCCCTTGTATTGGATGACCTGTGACCCACCAATCTCCCTGATGGTTAAGGTTCTGGGGATCCTTCAGGCCCCCAAGTTTTCCTTATGTAGTAAAACCCTGGGTTCTTCCTACTATGCCATCAGCAAGATGAGGTTTTTCAGCATGGGTTCACTGTACCCTCTAACAGTCCAGTACTCCTATGGAATTCTCCTGACACCTGCCTGGTGCTGATAGAGGCCCTTCCAGACACCATCTGCCCAGCACTGCAGCCCAGATGACCATTTTAGCAACAAAACTGTGTGCAAACTGGAGTCCCATGGGCCCCAGTCAGATCCTGTGCTACAGAATATTTGTCCCTATTGAGAACCATATTTCTATCTCACTGATGCCTTTAGGTCCCATTTGGCCCAGGTTCTCCCATTGTATTAATGTCTTCAGGACAATTCTGGCTCTAAAAGTTTACAGAGGTCTGTCCTACCCAAAGTATACTGACATTCTGGAGACTTGCGGGGTTTCTGGCCATCAATTGGCCTGTCTGCTGTTGAAACAGAAGCACTTTCCTTAACAGTATAGGCCCTTTCTGATCATGAATCTGAGCCTTTCAGATACTGTCCATTCTCCTATCTACACCCTCCACCCTCCACTTCCCACTGTGGGTGCTGTTGAATATACAACCAAGTGGGAAAAAGATCTCAGGATTCCCTCCTGCCCAAAGACTCACAGCACATGGGGGACCTCAGGGTTTTCTGGCAATAGGTTTGCCCACCTGCTGTTGAAACCGGGACACCTTTGTTCATATTACAGGCCTCACAAAGAGGTATTGTCAATGCTTCTGGCCCAGGAATGATGAACTCTCTAGGTCACCATATATCCCTACCATGGGCACGCCAAGACATCTCCTTGCCACTAACATGCCCATTCACTAAGATTCCAGGAATCATTCAGACTCCCAATCGCACTTCTGTGGTGAAACCTAGGCTATCAGTACAACAAGACATGTTTTTCTAAGTCAATCTCAATTTTTCAGGCCCCAATTTGCTGGATACACTCATACAACTGTTCAGGAAGCAGTTTATAATGTCATCTGCCTTGGCACTGCTGCCCTGGGGGCCCATTTTGCAACTAGACTTTTGCAAATTAGAACTCCATGGGCTCTAACCAGATTCCTTGCTGTAGAGTATACAGCCTCACTATGAACCATACTTCCAGTATGCCTGTGTTCCTGGTCCCATTTAAGCATCTTACTCCACATAGCACTAGTGTCATAAAAGGCTTTCTGACGTTAAATTTCTAATCAGTCAGTTGGCATGCTGGGAACCTGAGTGATTTCTGGCCATCAGTTTTTCCACCTGCTGTTGAAACAGAGCATTTTTTTTTTTTTTATAATACCACAGGCCCTGCACTGGGACACAGGCTCTTTCGGCTAAGAAATATTAGTCCTTTCAGTCACCATACTTACCCTCAATGGAGATGCATCAACAACCTTCTGAACATCAACGTGCCCCTTCACTATGGTTCCAGAGTTCCTTTTGGCCTAGAGTTATCCAGCTTGCTGGAAACCAAAAGTTTTTTGGCCATAAACCTGATAGTGTAATGAAGAAACCAGAAACCTTCTTAACAGATATGCATGGGAAACCATGGCTCTTCTAGTCTTCAGCTATACTGTTAGAATCAGAGCCCAGAATCCTTTCTGTCAAGGGACTCCACAGGAGGCCCAAGGGCACAATCTGATGACCATCCAACCTAGATCTCAGAATTCCACATGTCATCTTGCCACTAGTCAGCTCTGAGCTGGGCAAATGTGTATCCTTCTGACCATCATTCTTCTTGTAGGCTGTGACATTCATAGCCCTTGGACATCGTGTCTATTCTGACCTCTAGATCCTTGGAGGCTTTCTGGAAACACGCTGTCCATGGTAAGCACTTCTGGAAACTGTCAGCCTGGAGACTGGTGTCCTTCAGGTCCTTTCTGAGAGCATGTACACTGTGTTCCAGGAGAGTCTATGAGGGCACCAGCCTTACCTGGTACTGTGGAACACAGGGCTCTACTGACAACCACATATCTAGAACTCTGGTGCAAGGGGTACCTTTTCACTACCATATCTCTATATGGGCTGTGTCACAGGGAACCTTTTAGCCACAGGCTTCCTACCAGCTAGGGTTCTGGGTATCTTATTAAACTCCAGCCTGTGTGTACTCTGGGGAACTGATGATTCTTTAGTGACATGTCTGCCCATGTCACTGTGACTGAAAGGAGAGCATTTTAGTCATGGCACTTGGCATCCCAAACAGGAATCAAGGCCCTTTAGGCCTTCAGTCAGCCCACAAGCTCAGGAATCTTGAGCCCTCTCATCCATCATCTATCATTCATGCAAGTGCCCCAAGGAAACTCTGTGCCCCCACTCCTTAGGGTTTTGGGGACCTTCAAGCTCCCAGACTGTCTTTAAGTGACAGACTTACAGAATCCTCCTACTAGGTCATCAGCAAGACAAGGCCTTTATGCCTGGGTCCAATTGTACCCTCTCAACTTCTGGGATTCTTCCTGACACTTACCTGCCAGCTCACTGGTGCTGTGTGTGGAACTTCTGGACACCATCTTCCCTGTGAGCCCTTCTGATGAAGAGACTACCCACTGGCAAATCACATGTCATAGATTATACAACTCTTTTGAAAACCATAATTCCAACACCTTGGGACCCTTTTGGCCCCTGTTATCTCTATGGCATTAGTGTTAGAGGGCCTTTTAGGCTCCAAATTTAAGGGAGAAATTAGAAAGTTAACAAGAGTAGTTGAAGACTTCAATACACCCCTTTCTATAATGGATAGAATATCTAGACAGAAGAGCAACAAGGATATACAGGGCTTGAACAACACTATAGAGCCAACTAGAGCTAACAGGCATGTATAGAACAGACCACTCAGTAATAGCAGAATATGCATTCTTTTCCAGCACACATAAAACATTCACCAGGATAGACCATATGTTAGGCCACCAAATAAGGTCAACACCCATCAGAAATGAGGTAACAGGGAAAAATGATATCCCTCAAATTTTAGTGATACACATGCAGACACTAGCAGCTTGCAGAAGCTCAGGAGCAGAAACAACCACTGGAGCCAGTACCTGTTCCTTTCATCCATTATATCATGTTTAGTTTTCAACAAAATAATTACAAGTCATACTAAAAGACAAGAAACACAACTTGAGGAGTGATAGCAAGTATCAGAACCAGAGATACTTAGTTAGTTTTGTTAATTTTAGTATTAACAAAAGACACCAAATCAGTGATGCAGGAAGCTGAAAGACCAAGCAGGATAAATACCAAAAAGTTTACTACTAGATTAAAGAAAAACAAAAACAAAAAAACAAACAAACAAAAAAACTTCAGAAAGTAAAAGACAAAGAGAAAATACTGAAATAATCCAGAAGGGGGAAAAACACCTTACATATAGAGAAGCAAGAATAACAATTACACTAGTCTTCTCTTTAAAAATATGGAAGAGGGGCACCTGGGTGGCTCAGTTGGTTGGGTATCTGACTTCAGCTCAGGTCATGATCTCACAGCTCTTAAGTTCAAGCCCCACATCGGGCTCTGTGCTGACAGCTCAGAGCCTGGAGCCTTCTTTGGATTCTGTGTGTGTGTGTCTCTCTCTCTACCCTCCTCTGCTCATGCTCTGTCTCTCTCTGTCTCAAAAATAAATAAACATTAAAAAATTAAAATATGGAAGAAAAAAGTGGAATGAAATATTTACAGTGTTCAAAGAAAAAAACTCATCAACATAGATATCAATGGTCTAAGCATACCAATTAAAACAAAGAGACTGGCTGAATGGTTAAATAATGAAAAATCAACTATATATCCTCTACAAAAACTCACTTTTAATATAAAAACACAGGTTAAAAATGAAAGGACAAAGACAGATATTACACACTAAAACTAATTTAAAAAAGGTGGAAGAGCTATATTAATTTCTGACAGAGCAGAAATAAAATTAAGGAAAATTATCAGGGATAAAGAGGGGCATTAAATAATGATAAAAAGGTCAATTTTCCAAGAAGTCATAACAATCCTTAATCCTTAATATGTGTACAACTAATAACACAGCCTCACACTACATAAGGCATAAATTGACAGAATTGTAGGAAGACATAAATTAATCCACTCTTACAAATGGGGATTTCAACACCCCTCTATAAGCAATTAATAGACTCAACAGGCAGAAAATATGTAAGGATGGAATTCAACTAAATAGTACCCATCAAATAGATCTAATTGACCTTAAAAAATAATCCATCCAACTCAGCAGAATATATTTTCATCAGGCTGACACCTAACATTCACAAAGACAAGCTACATTCTGGGCTCCAAAGCACAATTTAACAAATTGAGAATAATATAAATCATTATAAAGTAATAAATTTATATATTATATATTACTATATATATAACATATATAGTATGCTACATGTGATATACTAGTGTACTGTATATATACTATATACTATAGTATACTACATATATTGTATAATCTACATGTAATATAGAGTATATGTAGTATACTATATATGATATATATTATACATATATGATATATATTTTAATAATATAATTTATAATTATAAAATAATATATATTATGCTCTCAGATCACAGTAAGTTAAACTTGATATCAATAACAGAAAGGTAGCTGGAAAATCCCCAAGCCCTTTGAAATTAAACAGCATACTTCTAAATTAAATAACAAGTTTCAAGAGAAATTAGAAAATGTTTTGAACTTGAAAGAATATGAAATGAAAATGAGAATACAACTTATTAAAATTGTATGATGCAGCAAAAGTAGTGCTTAGAGGGAAATTTATAGCATAAATTAGAAGACCTAAAATCAACAATCTAAGCTTCTTCCTTAGAAATCTGGATAAAGAAAATTAAATCCACATAAACAAAGAAAAAAAATTAGCAGAATCATTTAAATTGAAACAGAAAATTAACATAAAATGAACACAAGCAAAAGATAGTTCTTTGAAATGATTAATAAAATTGATCATTTAAAATAAGAACCTAAGTAAGAAAAAATAAGAAGAAATTACTAATATCATAAATGAAAGAAGGGTGATTATTAATAATCCCATAAACAGTAAAATGAAAATAAAGGACTATTGTGAAAATCTCTATGGTCACCAATCTGATAACCTAGAAGAAATGGACAAATTCCTTGAAAGACACAATCTGCCAAAATGTATACAAGAAGAAAAATATAATCTCAATTAGCAACAACAACAACAACAACAACAAAAACCTGGAACTGATAATAAGCAATCATTGAAAAGCTGCAGAATAGTGTTAATACAGAAGACTCAATTGCTTTTTCATATAAAAGCAATGGATAATTAGAATTTGAAATTTAAAATGTAATACCATTTATGTTAGCAGCAGAAATAAATATTTAGGTATAAATCTAACAAAATATATCCAAGATCTATATGACAAAACTATAAAACTCTGATGAAAGAAATGGCACCTGTGTGGCTCAGTCTGTTAAGTGTCTGACTCTTGATTTCAGCTGAGGTCATGATCTCACACTGTGAGATCAAGTCCCACATCAGGCTCTGCGCTAGTGCAGAAATTCTGCTTGAAATTCTCTCTCCCACTCTCTCTCTCTCTCTGCCATTTCCCTGTGCATTCTCTCTCTCTTTCTCTGTCTCTCTCTCTCAAAATATATAAACATTAAAATAAAGACATTAAAAAGAACTAGATTATTGGAGACATATTCCAGGTAAATGGATAGGAAGACTAAATATTAAGGTGTCCATTTTGCCCAACTTGCTTTAGAGACTCAATGCAAACTCAGTCAATATCACAGCAAGTTATTTTATGGATACAAGTGATCTTTGAACAATGCAGAGGTTAGGGGTGCTTATCTCCATTCAGTCAATAATCTATATAATTATTAACTCCCCCCATATTTAACTAATAATAGCCTACTGTTGACCAGAAACCTTACCAATAAAATAAGCAGTTGATTAACACACATTTTGCATGGTATATGTATTATTATGTATTGCATGCTTACCATAAAGTAACGTACAGAAAAGAAAATGTTATTAAGAAAATCATAAGAGGGGCGCCTGGGTGGCTCAGGTGGTTGAGCGACCGACTTCAGCTCAGGTCATGATCTCGCAGTTTGTGAGTAAATTTATGGTTAGTGGACCTGTGCAGTTCAAACCCATGTTGTTGAAGGGCCAGCTGTACTGACCAAACTGATACTTAAGTTTATATGGAGAGGTAAAAGACCCAGAATAGCCAACACAGTATTGAAGGAAAAGAACAAAGTTAGAGGAGTGACACTACTCACCTTTAAGACTAAGTACAAAGCTACAGTTATCAAGATAGTGTGGTATTTGTGAAAGAAAAGACAAATAGATTAAAGGAACAGAAAAGCGAGTCCAGAAATAGACCCCTTCAAAGTCAACTTCTCTTTGATAAAGGAGCAAAGGCAACTTAATGGAGAAAGAATAGTTTTTTAACAAATGATGCAGAAAGAAATGGGCATCTAAGTGCAAAGAAATGCATTTAAATTTAGACACAACCTACACCCTTCACAATATTTAACTCGAAAAGGATCAAAGAGCTAAATGTAAAACACAAAAGTATAAATTTCTAGAAGAGAACATAGAAAAGAATCTAGATAGTTCTGGTGGGTGATGAGTTTTTAGATACAACATCAAAAGCATGAGCCACGAAAGAAAAAAATAAATTGGAATTCATTAAAATTAAAAACTGCTGTGAAAAAGAAACTATTAAGAGAAATAAAAGATAAGCCACAGGGGCGCCTGGGTGGCGCAGTCGGTTAAGCGTCCGACTTCAGCCAGGTCACGATCTCGCGGTCCGTAAGTTCGAGCCCCGCGTCAGGCTCTGGGCTGATGGCTCAGAGCCTGGAGCCTGTTTCCGATTCTGTGTCTCCCTCTCTCTCTGCCCCTCCCCCGTTCATGCTCTGTCTCTCTCTGTCCCAAAAATAAATAAACGTTGAAAAAAAAATTAAAAAAAAAAAAGATAAGCCACAGACTGGGAGAAAATCTTTGCAAAGCACGTGTCTGATTAAGGATTATTATCTAAAATATGAAAAGAACACTTAGAACTCAAAATTAAGGAAGAGAAAACAATTTAAAAATGGGTAAAATATATAAACAGACAACTCACTAAAGGAGATAGAGAAGGGCAGTCTAAGATGTGGTGTTCAAAGAACCTGAACTCACCTCCTCCCATGGACACCGTGAATCCATATCTATACACAGAGTAATTCCTCTCAGATAGGAACTGAGGGCTAAAGAGCTTCTGCACAATAAACCACAGAGGACTACAAAGAGAAGGGTAGGAGAAGAGGAGACCAGGTAATGATGCAAGCCCCACTGCTGATACAGTGACCTTCAAAAGGGAGGGATATCAGTGAGTGGTCTGCACAGCTGAAAAAAAATTAAATTAAAGGGTAAATAGACTCTAAATGAAAGAAATCCATTTACTACTAACCCTACAATATCCTAGGTGGGAAACTGATAGAACTCTTCCCAGGGAGTTGAAGGCTCCAATGAGTGCAATTTTTTATGTTTCCCCCCTTCACATTGATAGCACAGGTGGGAATAGGGTCTAGAAGCCTTAGCTGGCCTGCTAGGGTCATCCCAGTGTACCTGGGTCCCCTGGCACATACCAGCTCCAGCCATGTTCCCAAGGTAATTATGGTGTGGCATCCCCTGTCTGGGACAAGGTGGCCCTGTGTTGGATCTAGCCATCCTGCCAAGGCTGCCCCAGAGCAGTGGGCCCTGGAACTTACCCAGACTGCACCCACTCCTAGCTGTCCTGCCTCCACTGCAGCCTAAATTGCCTACACTGACTCAAAAAACAAACAAAAACCAAAACAAAATGAAAACACAGAAATCTTGACACACTTACAATGCATAAAGAGATTGACTCAGTCGTCCAAAACAACAAGAAAGTAAAGTCCAGGACTAGAGGGCTTCACTGGTGAATTCGACCAAACATTTAAAGAATTAACACAAATTCTACTTACACTCTTCCCCAAAAAACATAAGAGGGAACACCTCCTAATTCATTCTTTGAGACAAGCATTACCTTGATACCAAAATCAGATAAAGGCATCACAGGAAAAGAAAATTACAGACCAATATTCCTTATGACTATATATGCAAAAATCTTCAACAAACCACTAGAAAACCAAATAAAATAGCACATTAAAAGGATTATATACCATGATCAAACAGGATTTTACCCAGGAATGCAACTGTCAAGATAATATATCACACTAATAAAACCAAGGGGGGGAAATGCATGGTCATCTCATTTGACACTGAAAAGGTATATGACAAAATCTGACACCCTTTAATGAACAACTCTTAGAGAGCTCTAAGACTAGAAGGGAGCTTCCTCAATATGACAAAGGTCAGGTATGAAAAAAACGGAGTTAACATCAGACTCAATGGTGAAAAACTGAAAGATTTCCCCTATGATCAAGAACAAGACAAGAATCTCCACTATCACCATTGCTATTTAATATTGTACTAGAATCTCTAGCCAGAGAAATTAGACAAGAAAAAGAAATAAAAGACACTCAAATTGGAAATGAAGGAGTACAACTATCTCAATTTGCAGATGACATGATGCTATATATAGAAAATCTCACAGAATCCATAAGAAAACTAATACAGTTATTTTTAAAAAGTGAGCAAAGTTGCAGCGTACAATATCAACACACAAATTCACTTGCATTTCAATATACTAGGAATGAAAATAAAATACCTGGGAATAAATTTAACCAAGGAGACAAAAGAATTATATGCTGAATAATATAAAACACTACTGAAAAAAATTAAAGACCTAAACAAATGGAAATATATTCCTGTTCATGGTTAGGAAAACTTAATATTGTCAAAAGTCAATACTAACCAAAGCAATTTACATATTCAATGCAATCCATATCAACAATCCAACAGTATTTTTTTGCAAAAATAGAAAAGCCAAACTTCAAATTCACATGGAAATGCAAGGGGCTAAGGATAGACAAAACAGTTTTGTAAAAGATAAAGATGTAAGAATCATACTTCCATATTTCAAAACTTACTACAAAGCTACAGTAATCAAAAGAGTGCGGTACTGGCATAAGGACAGACATACTGAACAATGGAATAGAATTAAGAGTTCAAAAATAAATCCATGCATCCATGGCTAACTGCTTTTTTGACAAGGGTGGAAAGTCCATTCATTGGGGAAAGAACAGTCTCTTTAACACATGGTAGCTAGGATATCTGACTTTCCATATTCAAAAGAAGTCAGACTCCTAATTTACACTCTCTACACAAGTTTATTCAAGATGGAACAACTTAAATGTAAATGATATAAAACCATAAATGTTTTAGAAGGTAACAGAGATAAATGTGAAGAAATTAGAGCCCTCATACATCATACATTGCTTGTAGGAATAAAAGTAATGCAGCCACTATGAAGAGCAGTTTGGTGGTACTTTAAATAACTACACATAGAATTAATATATGAGCCAGTAAATCCACTCCAAGATGTATACCCAAAAGAAAGCAGGTACTCAAAGAGATACTCATACGCCAATTCTCTTTGCATTATTATTCACACTAGACAAAAGGTGGAAACAACACAACTGTCCATTGACAGATGAATAAACAAAATGCAGTATAGAGACACAATGGAATATTATTCAGTCATGAAAAGGGATAAAGTTCTGATACATGCTACAACATGGACAAACCTTGAAAACATGCTAAGTGAAATAAACCAGACATGAAAGGGACACAATATTATATGATTCCACGTACATGGGATACCTGTAATAGACAAATTCAAACAGATAGGCAGTATGACACAGGTTAACAGATGTAGAGCTTTTATTTGAGATGATGAAACGTTCTGGAAATGCATAGTGGTGATGTTTGTACAACACTGGGAATGTGCTTAATGCAACTGAAATGTACACTTAAAAATGGTTAAAACGGAAATTTTATGTTATATATATGTTTTAACGTAATTTTAAAAAATTAATAATGTACTATATCAAAAACCACTAAATTGTATGTTATGTGAATTATATCTCAATAAAGGTTTTTTTTTTTTTAAAGAAATCTCTATTCCCAATGTGGGGCATGAACTCACTACCCAGAAATCAAAAGTCACATGCTCTACCAACAGAGCCAGCCAGGTACCCCTCAATAAAGTTGTTTCTAATAAACATGCTTTTAGGGAGTAGTTAAGATGTCAGGGAAGTAGGGGGATTGGGACTTCCCTTGCCCCTCAAACACAGCTGTATTGAGGTCAAAACACTTGGAACACCCAGGAAATTGGTATGTTGAGTAACAGAAAAATATCCACAGATGGAGGGAGACAGCTTGGTGGGACAGAGGTGCATGTATGTGAATTGGGGGAAATAAAACAGCACAGGCATGGAGGGGAGGGAACCCCTTCTGTGGAGAGACAAAAGGGAAAGACAGAGGCTATGGAAGTGCAGTATTGCGCTAGGACAAGAGAAAAACCTCTGTAGACCACAGACTGCAGAATGAGAAATATGAAGAGTACCAGTTTCTATTTTGCAAACAGCTTCAGGAGCTGAAGATCAGAGTTTTCAAAAGTGTGTGACTTTCTCTAGACAGAAGCTGGCCCTGTGCATGTGCCCGGGTGGGGGAGGGAGCCAGCCCCTGGGCATGGTAGCAATCTCAGAGGTGCACTGGGAGAGAACAGTTCCCTTCCCAGAGTACTGTGGGAAGAGGGTTTATTACATCCCCAAGGACAAAAGACCCTGCAGGCACCAGCCAAAGGCCCTTTATTGGCTACTCCAGAGTGGTGCTCTGGAGCCTGGAGGCTCTGTGCTGTGAGCACTGGAGCCTGGAGGCTCTGTGCTACTCCAGAACAGAATCCATGAGGTGCAGAGATCCATAAGACATTGGGTTTGAATCCCAGCCAAGCCCCTTGGAGGTACAGGAGACTGTGGAGCAGGACAAGCCACCTGCCCATACTACTCTGTGAGGGCTGCCTGAACAGCGTGGTTTGAGACACCCAGTCAGGAGAGGAGAGAGTGGGTGTTGCCATTTTTCTCCCCATCACTAACACAATGGGACTTAAGAGAGCATCACAATGGGACTTAAGAGCGGCCCCCAGTGGAGGCTGGACCTGCTTATACCAAATCTGCCCCTCTATGCCTGGCAACTGCTTATCTACTAGAGCAGGACTGACATTGAGTGAACCAGAAGGCCTCTCCTCCAGACCAGCACAGCCACCGGTCCCAGGCACCAAAAGATAACTCTCCTGTGGTTTTGTAGGTTAGTCTGTTTCTCTTTTTTTTTCCTCTTTTCTTCTATTTTCTCTTCTTTTTGTTCTATCCTCTTCTTTTTTTTTCCTTTGGAATAAGGCTCATAGTTTCTTATTTGATTTTTGGTCAATTCTTATTTTATATGTGTGTGTGTGTATACACACATATATTCTTTCTTACTCTGTTTTGTTTTTTATTTAATTAGGCATTTTTACTCTATTCTTTTTATATCTTTTCTATTATCTCCTTCTTTATTTTTCTTTCTCTCTCTCTGGATTAAGCCCTATAGTTTCTTTGATTCTTTGCATGTTCTTTTGTATTCTCCCCTTTCATTTTCCTCTTTGCATGGGATCAGGTTTTTCTCCAGGGTTACTTCAACAAACAAATCAAAGAATGTGGTAGACGGTCCAAACGATCCACCACTATGAGCAAGGAGGAGCTTTGTAAAAGACTGTCCAGTGAGAAATAGCAGCCAAATATGCAACAACACTCCAAAAACACTTCCTGAAGTGCTAGGCCCTGGACAGTGTATATCCCTTTTTAATATGGTAGTACTCACAGGTACAGGACACATAACAAGCTATTAAAACACGTAAAAGATACCTATCCAAAATGATAAAATGGAAGAATTTTTCTCGAAACAATATCCAGAAAGAAATGACAGCCAGAGAATTGCTCAAAACAGATATAAACAATATATCTGAAAAAGAATTTAGAATAATAATCCTAAGACTAATAGCTGGGCTTGAAAAAAGCATAGAAGACAGCAGAGAATCTATTGCTGCAGAGATCAAAGACCTAAGAAATAGTCACAATGAATTAAGAAATGCTGTAAATAATATGCAAAATAAACTAGATACAGTGACAGTAAGGATAGAAGAAAGAGAGGAGAGAATAGGGGAAATAGAACATAAAATTATGGAGAAAATGGTGAAGCTGAGAAAAAGAGGGAAAGGAAAATATTAGACTACAAGGGGAGAATTAGAGACTTAAGTGATTCAGTGAAATGAAATAATATCCAAATCATAAGGGTTCCAGAAGAAGAAGAGAGAGAAAGGGGTAGAAGGTTTATTTGAACAAATTATAGCTGAGAACTTCCCTAATCTGGGGAATGAAACAGGCATCCAAGTCCAAGAGGCACAGAGAACTCCCTTCAAAATCAATAAAAAAAGGTCAACACCACAACATATCATAGTGAAACTGGCAAAATAGAAAGATGAATAGAGAATTCTGAAAGCAGGTACAGACAAAATGTTCTTAACCTACAAGGGTAAGGCTAAGGGTACAAGGGTAGACACATAAAGTTACCAGCAGACCTGCCCACTGACTTGATGGGCCAGAAGGGAGTGGCAGGAAATAATCAATGTGCTGAAGAGGAAAAATATGCAGCCAAGAATCCTTTATCCAGTGAGGCTGTAATTCACAATAGAAGGAGAGATAAAGGCTTCCCTAGACAAACAAAAACCAAAGCAGTTCCTGACCACAAAACCAGCCCTGCAGGAGATCCTAAGGGGGATTCTGTGAGTGGAAAGCAGCAAAGACTACAAAGGACCAGAGACATCACCACAAGCATGAAATCTACAGATAACACAATGACACTAAATCCACATCTTTCAATAATCACTCTGAATTCAAATGGACTAAATGCCCCAAAAGACATAGGGTATCAGAATGGATTGAAAATAAAAACAAGATCCATCCATATTCTGTCTATAAGAGACTCGTTTTAGACCTGAGCACACCTGCAGACTGAAAGTGAGGGGATGGAGAACAATCTATCAACCTACCAGACATCAAAAGAAAGCTGGAGTAGCCATACTTACATCAGACAAACTAGATGTTAAAACAAACACTGTAACAAGAGATGAAGAAGAGTATTATAATTAAGGGGTATATCCATCAAGAAGAGTTAACAATTTTAATATTTAAGCCCCAACTTACATGCACCCAAATATATATACATATATATGTATACATGTGTGTATATATATATATATATATATGTATAAATTAATCACAAACATAAATAAACGTACAGATAATAATACCATGATTGTAGGGGACTTTAAACTCCACTTACAACAATGGACAGATCATCCAGGCAGGAAATCAATAAGGAAACAACAGCTCTGAATGACATATTGGACCAGATGGACTTAATAGATATAATCAGAACTTTTCATCCAAAACCAACAGAACACACATTCTTCTTGAATGCATATGGAACATTCTCCAGAATAGATCACATACTGTATCACAAAACAGCCTTCAACAAGTATAAAAGGATTGAGATCATACCATGCATCTTTTCAGATAACAACACTATAAAACTTGAAATCAATCTCAAGAAAAAAAATTGGAAAGTCCCCAAATACATGGAAGTTAAATAATATCCTAATAAAGAATGAATTAGTTAACCAGGAAATTAAGGAAGAAATTTTAAAAAATATAGAGAAGCAAATAAAAATGAAGACTCGACAGTCCAAACCCCTTGGGATGCAGCAAAGGCAGTCATAAGAGGAAAATACATTTCAATCCAGGCCTATCTTAAGAGGCAAGCAAGGTCACTAATTTACAACCTAATCTCACACTTCAAGTAACTAGAAAGCCAGCAGCAAAGAAAGCCCAGAGCCAGAAGAAGAAGGAATATAAAAAGATTAGAGCAGAAATAAACATGGAATCCAGAAAAACAGTAGAACAGATCAATGAAAACTAAAAGCTGGTTTTTTGAAATAATAAACAAAATTGATAAACCCCAAGTCAAACTTTTCAAAAAGAAAAGAGGACTCAAATAGATAAAATCATGTATGAAAGAGGAAAGATAACCAACACCAGAGAAATACAAACAATTAGAGAATACTATGAAAAATTATATGCCAACAAACTGGACAATCTGGAAGAAATGGACAAATTCCTAGACACTAACATACTACCAAAGTCAAACAGGAAGAAGTAGAAAATTTGAACAGACCTATAACCAGTGAGGAAATTGATTTGGTTATTAAAAATCTCCAAACAATTAAGAGTCCTGAGCCAGGTGGCTTTCCAGGGGAATTCTCCCAGACATTTAAAGCAGCATTAATACCTCTTTTTTCAAACTGTTCCAAAAAAAGAAATGGAAGGAAAGCTTCCAGACTCATTCTATGAAACCAGCAATACCTTGATTCCAAAACCAAAGACCTCACTAAAAAGGAGAATTACAGTCCCCTGATGAACATGGATACAAAAATTCTCAATGAGATACTAGCAAATCAAATTCAACAGTACATTAAAAGAATTATTCACCATGTTCAAATGGGATTCATTCCTGGGCTGCAGGGCTGGTTCAATATTCACAAATCAATCAACGTGATACATCACATTAATAAAAGAAAAGATAAGAACCATATGATCCTGTCAATAGACACAGAAAAAGCATTTGACAAAAAACAGCATCCTTTCTTGATAAAAACCCTCAAGAAAGTCAGATAGAAGGAGCATACCTTAACATCATAAAGGCCATATATTAAAGGTCCACAGGTAATATCATCCTCAACAGAGAAAAACTGAGAGCTTTCCCCCTGAGATGAGAAACATGACAGGGATGTACACACTCACCACTATAGTTGAACATAGTGTTGGAAGTCCTAGCCTCAGCAATCAGACAGCAAAACGAAACAAAATCTAAATTAGCAAACAAGTCAAACTTTCACTCTTCGCAGATAACATGATATTCTACATGGAAAACTCAAAAGATGCCACCCAAAAACTGCTAGCACTGATACATGAATTCAGCAAAGTTGCAGGATATAAAATCAATGTACAGAAATCAGTTGCATTTCTATACACCAATAATGAAGCAACAGAAAGAGATATCAAGGAATTGATCCCATTTATAATTGCACCAAAACCCATAAAATACCTAGGAATAAACCTAACCAAAGAGGTAAAAGATCTGTATGCTGAAAAGTATAGAAAGCTTATGAAAGAAATTGAAGAAGACAGAAAGAAATGGAAAAACATTCCATGCTCATGATTAGAAGAACAAATATCATTAAAATGTCTACCCAAAGTAATCTATACATTCAATGTAATCCCAATCGAAATAGCACCAGCATTCTTCAGAGAGCTACAGCAAACAATCCTAAAATTTGTATGGAACCACAAAAGACCCTGAATAGCCAAAGTCACGTTGAAAAAGAAAACCAAAGCTGGAGACATCACAATTTTGGAATTTAGCCTGTATTACAAAGCTGAACCCATCAAGACAGTATGGTATTGGCAAAAAGTAGGCACAGAGACCAAAGGAATAGAAGAGAACACAGAATTGGACCCACAAATATATGGCCAACTAATATTTGACAAAGAAAGAAAGAGTTATCAATGGAAAAAAGACAGTCCCTTTAGCAGATGGTGCTGGGAGAACTGGGCAGCAACATGCAGAAGAATTAAACTGGGCCACTTTCATACACCATACACAAAAATACATTCAAAATGGATGAAAGACCTAAATATGAGACAGGAGACCATCAAAATCCTATGGGAGAAAACAGACAGCAACCTCTTTGACCTCAGCCATGGCAACTTCTTACTTGACATATCTCTGAAGGCAAAGGAAATAAAAGTAAAAATGAACCACTGGTACCTCATCAAGATAAACAGCTTCTTCTGCACAACGAAAGAAACATCAACAAAACTAACAGGCAACTGACAGAATGGGAGAAGATATTTGCAAATGACATATCAGATAAAGGGTTATTACCAAAAATCTATTTGGGGCGCCTGGGTGTCTCAGTCAGTTGGGTGTTCGACTTTAGCTCAGGTCATGATCTCACAGTCTGTGAGTTCAAGCTCTGCATTGGGCTCTGTGCTGACAGCTCAGAGCCTGAAGCCTGCTTCAGATTCTGTCTCCCTCGCTCTCTGCCCCTCCCCCTGTTCTCACTCTGTCTCTATCTCAAAAATAAAATAAAAACATAAAAAAATTAAAAAAATCTAGAGACAACTTACCAACTTTAACACCTGAAAAACAATCCAGTGAAGAAATGGGCAGAAAACATAAATAGGCACTTTTCCAAAGAAAACATCCAAATGGCCAAAAGACACATGAAAAGATTCTCAAAGTCAGTCATCATCAGGGAAATACAAATCAAAACCACATTGAGATACCACCTCACACAGGTCAGAGTGGCTAAAATGAACAACTCAGGAAACAACAGACGTCAGCGAGAATGTGGAGGAAGGGGAACCCTCTTGCACTGTTGGTGGGAATACAAACTGGTGTAGCCACTCTGGAAAACAGTGTGGAGGTTGCTCAAAAAATTAAAAATAGAACTACACTATGACCCAGCAATTGCACTAAGGAATTTATCCAAAGGATACAGGAATGCTGATTTGAAGGGGTACGTGCGCCCCAATGTTTATAGCAGTGCTATCAACAATAGCCAAACTATGGAAAGAGCCCAAATGTCCATCAATTGATGAATGTGTAAAGAAGTGGTGTGTGTGTACATATATATATATGTATATATATATATATATATATATATAATGGAATATTAGTGATGAAAAAGAATGAAATCTTGCCATTTGCAACAACGTGGATGGAAGTGGAAGATATTATGCTAAGCGATAGGTCACTCAGAGATAGAAAGATATCATATGATTTCATGTATATGTGGAATTTAAGAAACTTAACAGATAACTATAGGGGAAGGGAAGGAAAAATAAGATAAAAAACAGAGAGGGAGGCAAACCATAAGAGACTCTTAAATACAGAGAACAAAATGAGGGTTGATGGGGGTGGGGGGGTTGGAGGGTGGGGAAAATGTGTGACGGGCATTGAGGAGGGCACTTGTTGGGATGAGCACTGGGTGTTGTAATTAATCACAGGAATCTACTCCTGAAGCCAAGACTACAGTGTATGTTACCTATCTTGAGAATTAAAAAAAAAATGCTTCAATGACTATTAAGGAAAAAAATCATTATTTTCAGAAAGATTTTATGCAAAGAACAGAGTATACATTATTATGCTATTTTATTTTAAAAAGGAAATACATTTGTGGTACCTGGGTGGCTCAGTCATGTGAGTGTGCAACTCTTGATCTTGGGGTCATGAATTTGAGCCACACATTATATGCAGAGATTACTTAAAAATAAATAAATAAAACCACATTAAAAATTAAATAAAATAAAAAGATGCTTTTATTTTTTTTTAATTTTTTTTAACATTTTATTTATTATTGAGAGACAGAGAGAGACAGAGCATGAGCATAGAAGGGGCAGAGAGAAGTGGAGACACAGAATCTAAAGCAGGCTCCAGGCTCTGAGCTGTCAGCACAGAGCCCGACACGGGGCTCGAACTCACGAGCTGTGAGATCATGACCTGGGCCAAAGTTGGTTGCCCAACCGACTAACCCACCCAGGTGCCCCGCTTTTAAAGATCTTTAGGTAACTAAAAACCTTAGGCTTATACTAAATTAATTAATAGATATTCATTAAATAACTAGATCATTATAAATGAGATAAAAAACTGAAATATTAATTGCTAGGCATAATTTTAAGGGTATATATATTTGGTTTTATTAATCAACACTTTTATTTTTGCCAAGTTGAGAAACTGTATTACAAGAATATATTACTATATCCTTTATATAACCATAGAAAGTTGTGAGATGTTTATCTGTAAGTCTTGCTAGTCCACTCTAAAATGCTAGTATATGACAGATAGTTCATAATTATCCACTTCCAAGTTTCCTCACTGTAACAGAAGTTACCAATTGTTAATATTTCTTGTATACAAGGTATTAAGAGTATGTTTTTATTATGGAAAAGAGGATAGTTTTGTCCTAAAGTAAAAGAATTGGTTGTCCCAGAATGAGAAAGAAAAAAGTGTAGGACAAAACCTGACAAGTTTTAAAAGTTTCATCAGCAGTGAATTTTGTCGTACAGGGAATTTTGTTGAAAAATTTATTTATAAGATTTCTAAAAGAGCTTTAGCATCAAATACTAAACTCATGTAAAACTAGAATGTGGTTTTCCCTCTGTTGAATTGACACAATTTTCTTACATTATTGGTCTGCTCTTAATAAGAGTTGTAAAAGCTTTTTCTTTATCTTCTGAGTAATCTGTTTTGAACACCAATAGGCTATGTCTTATTAGAATAATTTCCTGTGCTTTATGTTACTCTATAATGGCCTTGATTATTTAAGAAAACAAAATGTTCTCACTTTTAAAAGACCTAAGCTTTCTAATAATCATGTTCCTTCCTATCTTTACTTTAAAAATCTTCCATTGTCACTTGGGTTAAATGGGTAGCCAAGTATTCTTTTTCACTGAACCATGATCCCATTTAATTAAGTACTTAAGTGTTTTGACCACTTTTGACATTCTGCCATCCTCAGACTGAATCCTAAGTGTTATCTTTTGTACCTAAAACTGTCTTTGTATTTCCCAGAGGGTCCCTGGAAAATCACAAAACATTTGTTCTTTCACCTTGTAAAAATCAAGTTGCTAGCAATAATTAAATTTATCTGATGTTTTGAGTTACATGGGAAGCACTATAAATCAGAAGAGACACTTAGCCTTTCCGAGGCTAAATATGTATGTGTAGAAATGTTATTAATAAAAATATTTAATAAATTAAATGAAGTTCCTAGATATCAAAGCCTTTGCTACGTCAGAGTCCTGGTGCTGTTTTACTTGATATTAGACAACAGCAGTATAATGTTATTAATGATAATTTCAGTTATTTTTTTAAATGTTAACTTGGTCAAATTTTACTTCTCAAAAGTGAATCCAGAATGTTCTAACCCGGTGATTTTCAACCGAGAATTCACATCACTTACCTATGAAATTTTATTAATACAAAGATGTTTAGGACCTGCCTTACACTTGATATTCTTTACTTGATATTCTTGATATTTTCTTGGTATAATCTAAATAAATTATTGATGCATTCATGGTTCTTGGGAGTATTACACATTACATTTGAAGATTTTTTTCTCTGTAAACATTACATTCATCCATTTTCATAAGTTAGATATCCACTTTTCTTTTGAAAACAGGGCTGATCATTATGTTTATAGATTTTGTCTAAAACTTTTTTGGATTGACTTTTTCATTTTTCATGCCATAAAACAAGCAAACTTTCTGGTTAGTCACATTATTTTTATAATGAACTCATATCAGATCATTCATTTTGAAAATCATGAGTAAGGGTGCCTGGGTGCCTCAGCTGGTTGAGCACACGACTCTTGATTTCAGCTCAGGTCATGATGTCACAGTTCATGGGTTGAAGCCCATGTCAGGCTCAGTGCTGACAGCCAATGCCTGCTTGGGATTCTCTCTCTCCCTCTCTCTCTGACCCTCCCCCACTCATTCTCTTTCTCTCCCAAAATAAATAAACATTAAAAAATTATGAGTATGAAGTTAAAGTTAACCATAGCTATTTCGTCTTTTGTCATATATAGATAGTTTTTGTTTATTCTGAGGCTTACCTGAAAGTGCCTGCCATCAGCTACAGGCCAGAATGTTTGTCTTCTACAAAGGACTGTCTCAGAGACCCATGGAAAAGGACTATGCCATGCTAGCTTGGTATTTGTGGGTACAGGCTTCTGATGACATCACTTTAACAACTTTAAAACTATACCAGTGGATAGAGGCAGGATTTCCAGAACTCTAGTGGAAAAACAGATGGGTTCACAAGACTGGTAACCCAAATCAAATGGAACAAGAATTAATTACATAGGACTGAATGAACTGATAAAGGATGATTATAGGGTTTGTTAGGAATACTGCTGGTACTTTAATGTTCTATTTCTGCATGTAAGCTATCTCTAACTCATGACAATTTAGTAGACTATGCTTTTATAAAAAGAATGAAACATTTATGTTTCTCTCCCTTCCTGATCCCGCTATTAATTCAGAAACTCTTATTGAGTATTACTTTTATGGCAATATTAGCTATTTGCACAGATTCAATGAGTCCATTTTCCTTGTCAACAGAACGTATTCGGAATCACTGGTTATGCAACTGAGGCTTTGTCTACAATTTCTTATTTGACAATGAAGTTCATCTCATGAGGTATGTCTTGACACTTTTAAGGAGTTAAGGTTTAAATGTTTAAAAACCCCTCTTGGGAAAACTGGTCTGATACCTGGACCACAAGGTTTCTAGCTTTACAAATAAGCATGGAAAATCATTGCCTGACAGGCCAAGGGAATCTTAGGATATTTTGGTGACCTCCAGAAAAGGATTCACCCAAATCTATAGGTATCGCAGGTCAGATGTGATGGTACTTAGCTTCCTGGCCTCAAGAGGCTTTTAAAATTCCAATCTGAAATTCCTTGCAAAAACTTTCAACAAACTTAAATAGGCTTATGTAGAGAATCATTCTTACTACATCCATGTAAATAAGGAGGCAGACTCTAACGAGACCAGCCTTATTGTGTCATCCATAATAATATTTCTTTAAAACTATTGTTGCTCAAAACGGAGGGGGGGGTGACTGTAGAAAAAAATCATGTTCCTGAAAAGGTGCTCAACATCGCTAATCATTAGAGAAATGCAAATCAAAGCGATAATGAGATACTACCTCACACCTGCCACAATGGCTATTATCAAAAAACAAGAGAGAAAAGATGCTGGCAAGGATGTGGAGAAAAATGCACAGTCGTGGGACTGTAAATTTGTACAACTACTATGGAAAAACAGTACAAAGGTTCCCCCCCCTCCAAATTAATAACAGAACTACCATATAATTCAGCAATTCTATTATGGGTATATATTTGAAGGAAATGAAATCACTGTGTCAAAGAAATATCTGTACCCCCATGTTTACTGCAGCATTATCTACAGAGTCAAGACATGGAAATAACCTAAATATCCATCAATAAATAAATGGCTAAAGAAAATGTGATACATATACACAATGGAATTCTATTTAGCCATAAAAAAGAAGAAAATCCTGCCATTTTCAACAACATGGATGGACCTTGAGGGCATTATGCCAAGTGAAATAAGTTGGAGAAAGACAAATATTGTATGATCTCACTAATACAGAGAATTTAAAACACAAAACTCATAGAAAAATAGATAAGATTTGTAGCTAGCAGAGGAGAAGGTGGGAGTGGGGGCACTGGATGAGGGGGTCAAAAGGTACAAACTTCCAGTTATATGATAAGTAAGTACTGGGAAAGTAATGTACAACATGATGACTATAATTAATACTGTTATATGGTACATTCAAAAGCTGCTAAGAGAGTAGATACTAAAAGTCCTCATCACAAGGAAAAAAAACATTTTTTACTTTTTTTTAAATCTACATGAGATAATAGATGTTAACTAAACTAATTGTGGTAATCATTTCACAATATATGTAAATCAAGTCATTATGCTGTATACCTTAAACTTATACAGTGTTGTATGTCAATTATATCTCAATAAAACTAAAAGAAAAAAATGAATCAGATTAAAAATTTTTATTATGTTTCAAAAAAAACACACTATATCACACAGAGATAAATGGAACAGGATAGAGATCCCAGAAATAAATCCACACTTATATGGTCAATTAATCTACAGCAAAGAAGGCAAGAATATACAATGGGGAAAGGACAATCTCTTCAACAAATGGTGTTGGGATAACTGGACAGCTACATGCAAGAATGAAACTGGACCACTTATACCATACACAAAGATAAACCCAAAATGGACTAAAGACCTAAAAATGTGAAACCTCAACCCATAAAACTCATAAAAGAAAACATAGGCAGTAATCTCTTTCATACCATCCTTAGCAACATTTTTCTAGATTTGTCTCCTCAGGCAAGGGAAACAAAAGCAAAACTAAGCTATATGGACCACCCAAATAAAAGCTGTCGTATGGCAAAGGAAACCATAAACAAAAGAAAAAAGCAACCTACTGAATGAGAGAAGGTATTTGTAAATTATATATCTGATAAGGGGTAAATATCCAAAATATATAAAGAACTCATAGAAGACAACACCAAAAAAAATTTTTTTGATTAAAAAATAGGCAGAGGACCTTAATAGACATTTTTCCAAAAAAGACATAAAGATAACCAACAGACACATGAAAAGATGCTCAACATCTCTAATCATCAGGGGAATGTAAATCAAAATCACAATGAGCTACCACCTCACATGTATCACAATGGGTAGTATCAAAAAGATAAATAACTGTTGGAGAGGATGTGGAGAAAAGGAAACCCTAGTGCACTTTGGTGGGAATGTACATTGATGCAGCCACTGTGGAAAAGAGCATGGATGTTCCACAAAAAATTAAAAATACAAATACCATACAATACAGTATCTCCACTACTGGGTATTTACCCAAAGAAAATAAAAAACACTAACATGAAAAGATATATGCACCCCTACTTTATTGCAGCTTTATTTAGAATAGCCAAGATGTGAAAATAACCTAAGTGTCCATCAATAGATGAATGGAGAAGGAAGATGTGGGATACACACTCATACATACACATATATACACAATGGAATATTAATCATAAAAAATAATAAGATCTTGCCATTTGTGACAACATGGATGGACCTAGAGGATATTATGCTAAATGAAATAAGTCAGAGAAAAAGACAAATATCATATGATCTCACTTACCTGTGGAATCTAAAAACAAAACAGATGAACAAAAAAACAAAAAAAGACTCATAAATACAGAGAACAAACTGGTAGTTGCCAGAGGAGAGGTGGGGGGGAGGTGGGTGAAATAGGTGATGGGATTAAGAGGTACAAAATTTTAGTTATAAAATAAGTAACAGAACGAAAAATACAGCATTGGGAATATTGTCAGTAACAGAGTAATAATGTTGTATGATGACAGATGGTAACTACACTTATTGTAGTGAGAATTGCACATGGTATAGAATTGTCAAGTCAGTATGTTGTATACCTGACACAAAACCAACAAACAAAAACTATAGTACATCATTCTGGGTTATCAAATTCTGGTCCTGTTCATTGTCTCTGACGTATTTTGTACCTCTTTGTAAGTTGGAGGTAAATGATGGATACGCAAATTCTGTCTTTTATGGTACAGGTTAAATTGGCTTTGTCTCCCAAGGTGGAAAAAATATTTTTGTTATCTGCTTGTAAATTGGAATGGGTCCTATTACCTTGCCCAAACTGTACCAAATTTTTCATTCTTCCAGTTGGTTTTAATATCTGGCTACATTTCTCCAAACTAACATTTCCAATTTTTCTACACCCTCTTGCCTTGGTATGACAAGAACTAAAACCTGACTACCAGATCCTTCTGAGGATTATAGGTGGCCTCATAGCTGGCCTTTCTTCAGGATCTGAAGAAGCACTGTTGAGCTAAAGCCAGACCAACTTGATTTATACCTTGAAGGATTCATCACTGCAGCAGACTGTGCATTAGCCAATTTCTTCCAGGACAAGTGTCTGGGCCAGTGGTAAAGTCAGGGAATTGCTCAGGCAAGGCATGCCTTTATAAGAGAAGTAACAAAGGCTATAGACAATATCACCAACTCAATGAGCAAAGGTAAGTAATCCCAAGATTTTTAACCACTGACCTCTTGGAATTCATTGGACTGGATACTGTTAGTGTTCAACTCCTTGCTCTTTACTTGAATATGACCTCTCATAATAATTTTTATCATTTGCATTTTGGGCAAATGCCTGATTCGGATGCCTGATTTGTAGGACCCTGAAACAAGTGACCTCTGCCACTGGGTCCAACAGATGGTCTAACTGGTCCCCCAGACACAAAAATATGAGAAAACACTGACCCTGAGAACTATTAACACTTAACCATTCCCTACTTCAGATTCTCCTCATCCCTGAGTTGTCCAAAGGCAGTATCATGAAACCTGTCTTTAACAAGAGAAGTGACTGACAAGATCACACTGTGTGCTTGACATAGCTTTAGACTAGCTTGACTAGGGCAGCTAAGCTGTAAACTTAATGTGAACCTCATGCACTGTAACTCATTTCCTCACCTTAGGCCCAACTTTTGACTCAGGTGCTTAAGCACAGGTAAACATTTTCTGCCTCAACCCTTCCCTTACTGCAATATTTGAAACAGTTGTTAAGTAGTAAGCCCTCCTGCTAGCTGTTTTTAGCATACTCCTTTCTCCTTCCACAGCCACCTATCCATCCCATGGTCTGTGTATATAAAAGCTTTGCTTGCCCGCCTCATCTCTAAGCCATTTCTGGCTTAGGCTTTAAACATCTGCCTAGTGCAATTCTCTCTCTCTCTCTCTCTCTATTGCATTAATGACTCTATTAAGAGACTTTCCTGGGGCACCTGGGTGGCTCAGTCACTTGAGCATCCAACTCGGTTTTGGCTCAGGTCAAGATCCCAGGATCGTGGGATCCAGTCCCGTGTCCGCCTCTGCGCTGGGGGTTAAGATTCTCTCCCTCTCCCTCTTCCCCTCTCCCCAGCTCACGCTCCTGCTCTGTCTATAAAGAGAGAGAGAGAGAGAGAGAGAGAGAGAGAGAGAGAGAGAGAGAGACTTTCTTTACTAATTTCCAGACGTGCACTTTTCCCGGACAAGACTACACAGTCTGCCTACAGACTACTGCCTACAGTGTGCCTGCCTGCTGGGAAAATTAAGGCCCTTCTGATCATCTTGCACCTTAATCTGGGGCACTTCTGGTTACCAGTCACTGGCCTGCCAGCGTTCTGGGGAATTGAGGGCTTTTCCTTTCGTCAACCATCCTTCCCCACACACTGGTGCCAGGAGGCTCCTTTAAGTCATCAATCTGCCCACGTGGTGCGGAACCTAGGACTCAAAAGTAACCATCCCAGCCCCACACTGATGCCCTGAGGTACTTTCCAGTCACCGCCCGCCTTTGAGTTCCTTACCCAGTGGCCCTTTCTGCCACAGTATGACTCTTGGGGTGGGGATTCGCCGGGCTCCTCACGCCACAACCCAGCCCGATGGCTGTGGAACGCACCAGTTCCAAAGCCGTGGAAACAAAGGAGCTTCCAGTCACTGTTGGATCTCGCGTGAACAGGGTGATTTTCCAGCCACTTCCGGCCTTTGAGCTGGTGCCCCCTGGGGGCTTTTCCGATTACACGTGTGAGCTCCCACTAGGGTTCCGGAAGCCCTTTGAACCCGTCAACCTCCCGTGCGCTCAGGCGCCTGAGGACGCCTGCGCATTTGCTTCAGCGCTGTGCGCTGTGGAGTCCGCCAGACCCTGCGGCAGCGACGACCTGTGTTGTGACAGGATTGCAAGGGTGGAGGCCACCCCGCTTCCAGACTGTGGTTTGCCATTTGACTCCTGCAGTGGGGCGCAGAAGCTGGAAGATGCCAGAGTGCCCAAAGGCTCGGGGAAGGCACCTTCACGGAGATGAACTCGCCATGTCAGGGGACATGCACATCCCGGGACCCGGCTGCACTATGTATGTGTCCCAGGGTGAAGCTATAGATACCGCTTCATGCTGACCAGGACAGCGCAAGGCCTTGCTGGCCCCGCAGGTGAGTGGAGCCCTGGACAAGGCCAAGGGAGGGGTCAGCAACAAGCAGGTGGGCAGTAGGCCTGCTGCTGGGCCTGGAGAGGGAGTGGGCCACAGGAAGGATAGAACGACGTACCGCTTTGAGCCAGCAGGGCAAGCCATACATTTGGAGAGATGGTCTGGTCATTTATAAAACGCTTGACACACATGGTGTAAAAAGTCTTCTCTCACTTCTTCCGTCAGCCTTTTGGAAGTCAACTTCAGATTCTTATTTTGCTGCATCTAGGTTTCTAAACCTAAAGAGGTTGCTGACATTTGATAAAAAAGTAGAGTTGGAAATCACAGGTTTTATTAAGTAACTTTTTGTGTGTTAAAAAAAAATTCTTAAAAAAAAAAAAAACATATCTTAAAAAAACATGTCCAGAATGTCTTCTGGTAGGCCTTTTGGAAATGGAATCTTTAGGCCACCACTAGGATGAACACCAGGAGCCACACAGGGACTACATTTGTTCAGTGGGTCAGAGGTAGGAACAAAGGCCTTGAGAAGGAAGAGTTCGAATTTGAAGAATATTTTCATATTATAACCACCCATCTGTGCATGCATTTTATTCTACTTCTGCCTACATAGTTGATAAGGTTGTGTCCTTTTTTGAAATATCTAATTTTTCATGTTCCAAATTTGCTGAGATGCACAAAGTTTGTTAAAAGTAGAGGTAGAGCCTAAATGTCCATCAACTGATGAATGGATAAAGAAGATGTGGTTTATATATACAATGGAATACTACTTGGCGATGAAAAAGAATGACATCTTGCCATTTTCAACAACTTGGATGGAACTGGAGAGTATTATTCTAAGTGAAATAAGTCAGGCAGAGAAATACAGATATCATATGTTTTCACTCATATATGGATCCTGAGAAACTTAACAGAAGACCATGGGGGAGGGGAAGGGGTAACAAAAGTTACAGAGAGGGAAAGAGGCAAACCATAACAGACTCTTAAATACTGAAAACAAACTGTGGGTTGATGGGGAGTAGGGGAGAGGGGAAAGTGGGTGATGGGCATTGAGGAGGGCACCTGTTGGGATGAGCCCTGGGTGTTGCATGGAAACCAATTTGACAATAAATTATATATCTATATCTATATCTATATCTATATACACACATACACACAGTAGAGGTAGTAAAAGAACACATTTTGTTAATATTTTATTCAAATTTGTGTGAAATCTTACTGTTTGGGAATGAAATGGCTAAACCTTTTTGAGCCATATTTTGTTTTGCTCTGTTCATAGTACCTAAAGGATAAATAAATCCCAATGTTGCAGCATCTAGTATCTAGGTGTTTAAGAGTCATCTGAATCACATTAGCCCATCTGTACACTTTGTGTTGAAACACATCTGAAACTTTGTCTTCTGTAAAATATTTTTGGAAAGTAATTTGCATTTGTTCAGCCACCTCTGAACAACATATTTATCCCTGGATTGGTAGTATAGAGAAGGAAGTGAGAAGGACATGGTTGAGGGCCAGGATGGTCACAGTTAGAAGTTACCTTGGATGGTAATCATCATTACATATGTGTAGTTGTGTTTAATGGTACTATGTATAAAGTGGACAAACAAGTTCTTACTTTAGATAGCTAAATTTTCTACATATGTCTAAATTCCCAACGTATTTAAAGTAGTGGTAGTAAAATAAGAGTTTTGGATAGCTTTGAAAATATTGATGGGAAGTATTTTTTCAAAAATATAATTGGTAGACTACTTCTGTATAGTTTATCAGGACTTGAGCATTGGAGTGAAAGAGGTTGGAAGGGAGAAATACAGAGAGATGATATTATTCCTCCCTACTAGTTTTTGTTATGTCCTTTTTTGAAATATCTACTCTTTATACATTTTCTGAGATGCATGAAGTATATTAAAATAGAGCTAGTAAAGTAACACATTTCATAAATACGGTTTTTCTTGTTTAAAATTCATATGAAATCTTGTGTTTGGGGAAAGTAATGGGTAAACCTCTTTGAGCAGTGCACACTGTACTACTGGGTCAGACAAAGAGGGAGAAGATTGATGCATGTGTGCTTACTGTTGTCCATACTATATGAATACATCATAAAACATTTCAACGGAAATACCTGCTACCTATTATTTTAATGCTATGGACCTGATAATAGATTCTCTTAAAACCTTTATATTTATTGCACTCCTGCTTTGTGTCTCCTTTTAAATTGAATATTAGGGGAATGTAGTATTTTTTTAAAAGTAATCTCTACACCCAAGGTGGGACTTGATCTCAAGACCCCGAGATCAAGAGTAGCATGCTCTACCAACTGAGCCAGCCAGGTGCCCCTTGGGATATAGAGTTTAACTGTAACTCTGCCAACAATTTTTTTTTTATCCAAAGACTTGTCACTTTTGTCATTTAAGCAGTTTTTGACCTTGAGAAAGGTAAGATTTCATTTCTATCCTGATTGAATTGGTGTGTTACATTGTAAAGTAGTAATGACCAATTGGGGATTTAAATTGTTAAATATATTTACATGTGAAAAAGAATGATGCATACTATCAGATCTTAACCACAATATGGGCACTCACTTGTATAAATGTACACACATGCAAGCATACACAGAACTTGAAGTTTAAGTCCAACTGTAAACTGCTGTGATTGTGGATGTTTTTGTGTCCTTTTGGGGTTTTTCATTTTTATAATGCCTATTTTAAGTTTTAAAAGTTTGGGGGAAATATTATGTAAGAAAATTCAGTAGGTATTGCCACTTATACTTCTTAGGTCTAATATTCTTGAAGAGAAATAGTAGTTAATGTTAATATTTTCCCCCAACAAATGGTGTGATTTCTCTGACTGAGGCTTATAGGAATATAAGCCTTTGTGGTTTAGTTATTCCACTAGCATATGTGATTGCACTAACATTCCTTATGAATTGTGTTGGTACACAGTAAGCACTTTCAGATTGAATACGTGGTCTTTTATTATAGAAAAATTTCCTTGCATCATATTCTTGAAACATTTATTTTCTGTTCCAAATTCTGTACTTTTTTGAGGCTACCCACTATTCTTTCTTTACTCTCTCTGTAATTTTTCCAATACTTGCTTCTAGGCCACTGATTCACTTTTTGGAAGCATTATTTTTGCTCTTTGGTACTTTGCATCCATTTTAAATTTCTGTGTTTCATCCTCAGATTTAATTCCTTATTTCTGGAAGTTTTCTTTTTACCTCATACTGTTTTTGCCTCAGTTTATAACACATAACTTCATTTTAATAGAGGCAGATTTCTTTTGAATTTCCTTGAAACTATGAAGGATTATCTAAACATTTTTCTTTCCTTTTCCTTCCTTTTCTTTCTTTCTTTCTTTCTTTGTTTCTTTTTTTTTTTTTTTTTTTTGAGAGAGAAAGAGTTTGTCTGTACATGAACGCCCATGCCCATGCAGGGAGGGGGCAGAGAAGGCAAGAGAGATAAAGAGAGTGAGAGAGAGAGAGAGAGAGAGAGAGAGAGAGAGAGGATCTTAAGCAGGCTCCAGGCCCAGCTCGGGACTGTTCATCTCACCACCATGAGAACAGAAATCAAGACTGGGATGCTTAACCAACTGAGCCACCCAGGTACCCCCCCCCCTTTTTTTAAATAATACTTCTAAGGTATGCTACACTCCTGTCTGTTTTGCCTGATTTCTCCTGCCCGTCTGCCTTCCTTCTCCTTTCCTCCTCTCTCAAGAGCATCCTCCTCTCCATCGTTCTTTTTCTTCTTCTTCCTACATTTTTCTTAGTCTCTTCTCCTTTTATAAGTTTATATAGTTCCCAGTTTGATTTATTTCCCCTACTTATATATGATTCAGCATATGGATATTTCTTTGAGAGATCCATGAATACAGGCATTTGAAAATGTTTGATGGTGGCATTCTTTCTGGCCCTGCTTCTGGCACTAAAATGGTATAATAGGGTTTACTTTGGCTTTCTTGCTACCAGAATACTGTATGATTTTTCCTGTTAGACAATAAGCCAAAGGGTTGAAAATTTATGGACAGAAAAAAGAATTTTAGGGTTCATTTAAATTTTTAGCGTGTGCTTAGTGTTTCTCTGTAAATCTTTTCCCACATTTTATCTTTTTAATTGCACTAGATTCTGTAGGGAGACTTTCTGTGTAAGTTCTGTGAGGTGCCATCTTCATGCCTAAAATATAATTTTCTATTTGGATATATTAGTTAAATTTTTCTTTTTAGTCTTCTTGTTTATTCACTTCTGTATGCCTTCCTTTCTAAAAGTGGAGCCCAGAATCCCATTGCCAATATAATCCAAATTGTTAAATTACATTCTCTAAGCTTAGAATCTAAATTTTAACTTCCTTTTATGGTTTTAGAGGTGATTACATACTTTTTCTCTTTTTATTTATTTTTTTAATTATTTTTTTAACCTGCCAAAATGGGTGTATTCAGAAATAGGAGAGAATTGCAGTGAGGGACAAACAAGCAATGGCAAAATCATAGGCAAGTCCCCTGCATACTCTCATATTTTAACTTCTTTTTATTTTCTTGAGTTTTTTTGTGAGAAAAAAATTGCTTTGTGCTTTCATATATACCAGGATTTCCCCCGGTTATGTATCTGTCAGCAATTGTTACTATATGCATCGTAATAAAGAGTTACATTTATAGAATGCTTACAGTATGCCAGGAACAGATCTTTGCATAATTCTGTTTTAGGAGACAAATAACTTTTCACATTTCTCAGAGGAAGAAACAGGTTCAGAGAGATTAAAAAATTATCCTACTTGTAGAACTACTGGCCAAGATTTTATCTCATGTTTGTTTGTTTAAACCAGTAGGGATTTTAGTTGGCATGTTTTTATTTGGTTTGTGTGGTTGTTTTTATGATATGCTGCCTTCACACAGAAAGAAATCAAAAGTATAGTATTTGCTTGACCTCAGAGTTATGGTCATCAGTAATATCAGTTCATCTATTGGTTCGTTCTCATAAGCTTGCTAATACATATGGATTATACCTGTTCACCTATGAACCTCAAATAATCATTAGATTTTTTTACATTTTTTTAAAGTTTTATTTATTTTTGAGAGAGAGAGAGACAGAGCATGAGTCGGGGGAGGGGCAGACGGTGAGAGGGAGACACAGAGTCTGAGGCAGGCTACAGGCTGGGCTGTCCGCACAGTCTGAAGTGGGGCTCAAACTCTCAAACCACAAGATCAGGCCCTGAATTGAAGTTGGATGCTCAATAGACTGAGCCACCCAGGTGCCCCAGATCATTAGATTTTTGAAGGCAGGCATATCTCCCTATGCAACCTAGTATAGTGCTCAACCTCTGAATCCTTTGAAGAATAATGTTGCTTAATTGACATGAACATTCCAGAATGAGTTCTTGATGATGCAGTGAAGGCAGCCCAAATGGGTTTTTAACCTATGTAAATGTTTAAGCCTGTCTGTCAAGAGGTAAGGAGCAAATATATTTTGTAGCTTTTCCCAATTCACTTGGTAGCTGTATCAAATGAAGATAGCCTCAAAAATACAGGAAAATTGTTCCATGACTTAATTTTTATTTGTATCATTAACTCTATAGTTTCAATTAATTAAAACATGTTAAAATATATGTGAGGTAGTTGTGAAATGTGTAATACAAAATATGCACAGTTTGGTATTGAGCCTACTAATTAAGCTCTAATTTTTCTTCTTCCCAGGGGAAAACCCTAAAATAAACAATCTATATATTAGCAAAGACTTCCCTTCATTTCTGGCCTGAATCATGGAATGACAGTATAAGCATAGATTCTCTATCATTTGAGCAATAGCAGCATATTCCTTATTATAAGTAAAAATGTTTAAAGGATATTTTATTGAAACAAAAATATTTTAGTGACTCTCTGATTCAACAATTTTTTATTTCCATAAGGAATATTATTTGCTAAGTGTATTTTTTTTGCTCTTTTAATTTTTAAGTGTTTTAAATCTTGTTAAATTTTACCTTTACTTAAATTAAGCTAGATCTCTTAATATTTCTTTTGAAGAAATTGTTTCCTTGCCCTGTTGGAATTCTGAAATGGTAGCTGCCATTTATGAGTAAAATAAATAAAATATTGATAAATCTCTTATTAGTTTGCCTATTAAGATAGCTTTGGGTTGATAGATGAGAACAATAACACAGCTAAAAAGCATTCTTGCAGTGGGTGTATATCTGAAAGGAAACACATAGTTATCAGCATGAGTAACTCTCTATGGTGTGTAGTTCAACAAAATCATCCTTGGTATTTTAGAGAAGGAAAAATCTCTCCTCTGCCCTTCCAGGAAAACACTTTACAGGAAGGTGGGAAGAAAAATGTTTCATGAACATATGTTTATAATGCCATGTAGAGACAATGGGACACAGGACTATGTACAAACAGGCTCTATCAGGTCTCCCTGCCATCTTACCATTGTTTATAGTTATTTCTGGTGATAGCTCTCTTTCTGGACCAGGCCCTCTATTGAAATTCTTTGAGAGGGCTAAGGGGGAGGTAAAAGCTCTTCTTGAGTCTTTTGGGTCTTGATTGTCTTCAGCTTAAACTATTCTACATGCCAAAGTGCCTCATTCTGGGGAGACTAATTCTGAACCCTATCAGTATTAATGTTGTTGGTTGGGGAATTAGGAATATAAAAATGCATTTTAAAAAGCAGTGAATGACACACTAAAAATTAAGTGCTAACTAATCTTTTTTTCTTTGTTATTTTTCCCATTGTACTCTCCTGTTCTTGTCCTAGCACTCTACATATTCCATAGCTGTGTGATTTAAAAAATGTTGTATCTGATAATTTAGTTATAATTTTTTCCAGTGTATTTTTATTTAACTATTTTGACTTTTCTATGCATAACCCATTCATAATATGAATAATGTAAAAACAGGATGTTAAATTTAACTGTTTAGCCTTATTTATGTCTGAGGCCATAAGGTATTAGGTACCAATAACTTCCTATTCCCAAATTAGGACTTGGAAAGGAGACATAAAAATACCAGTGGGGTCACCAATTTCAGTGCATAAACAAGTAGAGGTTGTAGAAGCAGGGGCATTAAAGAGAATTTCACGGGCAATTTGTAAGGCATTTTCTCTACCCTCTAATGGAAGGACTGAAGCTCTGGAGCTCATATTATCAGTGGAGAGTGAGATAGTGGTGGAAAAGCAGGCTGCAGTATGGAGTGAATCAGGGAAAATAAGTTCTCTCTCTCTTGAAAACCTCACAGATTTTTGCTGATGACTGTTTTCCACTGTTCATGGAATTGGGATTTGAGCCATTTTATACTATCTTAAAGAAAAGGATAATGTCTAAAAACAGGGTGGTCTATAAGAACAGATACATATGCTACACTTAAGGAAATGGGGATTAAATTTTAAATCTCTTAATTGGCAGTCTAAAGTAATAATGCATTAGATGTAAAGGAATGATTATTATCCTTCTCAAGACACTTGTGGATCTTTAGAACCCAAACTGCCTGATTGTACTTGACCGAGTGTTCACTATTGCCCATTTCTTACCTTCTACTTGACCAAACTCTAATTAGGCTTCCCTCCTTCCTATAGGGCCCTGAGCTCCACTTGCTGCTCCACAGCCTGAGCAAGCACTGAAAAGTAGAACTTACCCTCCTTATCAATTTCTCCCTGGAAATCAGCTGACCACAGCAAAACCCTCTTCCTGTCAACCCCTGCTGATCATTTCCCCTTGCCTGTCCAGCATCCCCTTAAAAGATTAACCTTGTCTCTGCTTGCCCTTCCTTCACACAATGCAAGAAGTTTTTGTTTGATTTTGAGACACAGATTTCTGAGACTTGGGTATTTTCACAACTGCCTTTGTCTTTCTAAAAACTTTTTTAACATTTGTTTATTATTGAGAGACAGAGAGACACAGAGCGTGAGCAGGGGAAGGTTAGAGAGAACGGGAGACATAGAATCTGAAGTAAGCTCCAGGCTCTGAGCTGTCAGCACAGAGCCCGATGCGGGGCTCAAACTCACAAACTGCGAGATCAAGACCTGAGCCGAAGTCGGTCGGTTAACCAACTGAGCCACCCAGGTGCCCCTGTCTTTCTTGCTAATTAAAATCTGTCCCCATGTTAGTTTGGATTTCTTTTTATTTGACATACTTCATGTGTTCAAAATGTTTGTGTGAGGGAGTGGGAGAACTAAGTTCCTGTTGGAGGTAACAGAAACCCAACTATAAAATACTTGAAACAAAAAGGTAATTTATTGATAACTAAGAATTTCAGAGGTGTTTTTTAGTTCAAATAGAGGCAAATATTCACAAGAGCAACGGACATCATTGTAGAGGCCACTTTTAGGTAAACAGACTTGAGCAGTGGAATTTAAAAAGGGCCACAGAGATCACCTGGATGAATACAGACAGGCCCATCAGGCAACCCTCTTCAGAATATCCACAGGCTCTAACTGACCAATGGGTTACTTAACAACCAGGAACAGTTAATAAGAAAGGGAGAATTACATACATTGCCATACTTCCTCATCTTTCCCTTTTGAAAGCAGCCCCCACTCTCTGCCTCTTTGCAGACAGCCTCTCCTCTGCTTTTCTGCCCAGGGCTCCCTTGCAGTGTATTCAATAAACTATCTCCTTTGTTCTTCCTCAGGGGAGTTCTTTCACCTCCTGCCCCATTGCCTTCCACCCAATTGGCTGGCTTCCACCCCCTAGTTGCCAGACATTTGGGAGGCCCCATTTAATCGAGAGACACCCCATTTAGACACTACGATTTTTCTCCATGTTTTGACTCTGCTTTTTTCTATTTTCTTTTTTGAGTCTGCTTTTTTCTTTGTTTACTTCTTAAGAAAGCTCTGCCAATGTAGAGACAAAAATGGCCACCATCACCTTCTCAAAAGGATCTTGAAAGATCTCCACAGTGGAACAAGGAAGCTTGTATTGGCTGTATTGGGGAGGAAAAATAACTTTTTCTCTACCCTTCTAGATTTTTGGCTGAGAGCCCCTTGCGATAAAAAGATTAACAGGAGAAAAACAAAAATTATTTTAATAACATATATACCTCCTGTATGCATGGAAGATACACAGGAAAACTGTAACTCCCCAAACCACCACAATGAATAACATCTCCAGCTAAAGATAAAAGATGTTAGGGGTGAGACGCTAGTTATGAGAGGTTACAAGGCAAAGCAGAGTAATCAAGGGTAGGGTTGTTATGCAGATTTAAGTCCTTGCCTTCTTCATTGATAAGAATTTCTTGAAATTGAGTTATTTTTCTGATACAGAGAGGGAGAAACTCAAATGTAAGTTTCTTTATAAATGTAAATGTCTCTTATGAAAGGGTAACTTCTACTTGGTTTTCAGAACTTCCCTCATGTCTGCTGTTTTTTAAAAATAATCAGCCTAAAATAATCCTTACGCCCAAGGAGTATATTTTGGGGTGACAAGTTCTGCTCCCCATCAGCTGCTAGTAGGAGGGTTGGTCTGTCTTTTGGGTTCCTGGACCCAATTTTCAACGTGTGGAGGGGGCGTTTTTCTGCACCACTAACAGGCAATTCTCTAGACACCAGCTGGGTGTCCTACAAACCAACTCAATTTTGACACCGTCTACCTGCAGATAGTGTCAGATCCCACAGGTTAAGGGTCCAGTCCTAGAAGACTGCCTCCCCACCTCACTTCAGATACCATCACAAGACTAGGTAATCACCTGTGTTTCTGACCAATTAGCTATAAATCAGAGGTTCCCACTACCCCTTCCTCAGGTTTGATTAATTTGCTAGTGCAGCTCACAAAACTTAGAAAAACATTTTACTTCCTGTATTACCAATTTTTATAAAAGGGTATAACTCAGGAACAGTCACATGGAAGAGATGCATAGGACAGGGCATGGGTAAAGGACACAGAGCTTCCATGCCCTGTCTAGGTGCACCATTCTACCTACATGTCTAAGTGCTCACCAACCCAGAAGCTCTTGGAACCCCATTCTTTTTAGGTGTTTTTAGAGGCTTCATTACACAAGCCTTTCCCCTCCACATTGTTGGTTCTCCTGACAACCAGACCCCTTGTGCTTATATTTCACCTAAGGGTTTTCCAGGAATCACCTTGTTAACGTAGCAAAAGATACCTTTATTGCTTTTATGACAGAAAATTCCAAGGAGTTTAGAAGCTCTGTGCCAGAAATGGGGAACAAAGACCAAATATATATGAGAAATAAATTTTGGTCATCTGAATGACCAAATATATATATATATTTCTTATAAAACACAATATCATAGTCTGAAATGAGATTGTCGTGCCTTGTGGCAGTTAGCTGAGGTTTCATGTGTTACAGGCACTCCGGTGGTTAAGAAAAAGGAATAGAAAAACAGAAAATATGACATATGAGACAAAGCAAGTGGATAATTGCCAGTTTTCTGAAGTAGATGTTTTATGGATAAGCAATTCTGGGAAAGTACATACTCCAGTTCAAATTTAACAAGGAAAATGGACAATTTAAGAAAACATAGTCTTGTGTTTAGCAGGAAATGGACATGCTTTAGGGTAGGGGCTTATTACTCCTGGTGTAGAGGTAGTAAAAACATCTTAACCCTTTATAACCTCTGCACCTAAATGGTATCATTAAAGCAATATACCTCTTTCCAGGTAGCTTCAGCAAAATTTCTGTGGATATTGTCTGTAATTGGCCCTTCTTGAGTCAAGTGCTCATTTCTGAAACATTCACTGTGGACTGAAAGATGCAAAACTTTCATTCACCAGACCTGCATCATGTGCCCATCCTTAGGGAAAGGGACTGAGTTAGACTCATCTGAACCAAACAGTCTGCGGATAGGGGGAGTGGTTCTCTATTGACAACCTGAATGTACACTGAGAAAGAACAAAGCATCCCTGACAGCTGTATTCTGGTAGGGATTTCTTGCTGAACATGAACAAGGATGCACAGAATACCAACATCAGATGAAGTCCATCTGTGTCCCTGATGGAGTGAGACAAAAACATGGCCATTTCATAATCATGTCTGAGCTCAGCCAAAAACAAGAATGCTGAAAACAACGAAATTGTCCATACTTGCCCTTTTCCAGCTTACAAGGTGACTGCTCTTTCTTTAACAATTCCAACCCTACTCTATTTCTCATACCTCCTAGATAAAAGTTATTAAGATATCCTGTCAGTAAATTGCCTCTGCTTTCTGAGAGCACCCAGTCCACACCAAGTCTCCACTTCCTTGAAAATTCGCCAAAGGTACCACAAGCCCAAATCCTAAAATAAGCCCTCTCTAACAGCCTTTTGTTGACATGTTACCATGATATGCAGGCTTCTTTGCTGCAGCAAGTAATAAACCCAGGTATCTTTCCTGGTGGCCTTTGGCTGGCAAGCATTGATATCACAAGACTACTGCTTAGGGAATCATAGCTTCTTTTCAATGACCACTGCTTTTGTGTGTGGGAAAAACCTGGCAAATCATATATTTAAGTTAAACAACAATGAGAAGTCTTCGGGTGACAGGATACAAATTACTGTATACTCACGACAGCATGAAGACACTACTGGTATTCCACTTCAGTTGGTATTTTCAACATCTGATGGTGTGGTTTCCAAGTCAATCCAGTACTCTCAGTGAGACAGGGACTTATATGATGAGCTATTGCTTGAAGTCATATTAGAGTAAGAGAAAGTGTTAGTAGGAAAATTATTTTTAAAAGCTTTTGGAAAATTCATTTTCAAAAAACAATTATTGATTTGCATTTTCAAAGGCCATGCTAGAAAAGGAAATAAGTAGGTAGTTTTCCTTTAAAATATTAATGTTTCATTTTCCAACTCATCTTCCCTTTGTCAGGAGGCAGCTCTACCTAGAGGCATCCACTGTGATCCTCCTGTTGCTCAGATTTTCAAGGTGTTCCACAGGCTGGTCAGTGCTCCATACCCATGATATTTCCTTTCATCTCTCCTTGCATCCCTTCCTTCAGGGTTCTCTGCTAAGGAGAGATGCAAATTTGAGCAAAAAGGTTAATGGCTGTTAAAAGCTAAATGTGTTTTCCTTTCAGGAGTAAAATGCTATTATAGAAAATAACTTTTGGCCTCTGTTACAGATGGTCTGAGTTTTAATTCTTGTACTTTTGTGTACAGGCTTTGCCAAGCAAGTCATTTATATTTTCTGAACTATAATTTCTTTATCTTAAAAAGTAATCTACATTCATTTTAGTGCTTCCTGAGGGCCATTGATGTGTTCAGGCCCACGGACAACCACTGGGCTCACAACTATGCCCCTGCATTTGGGAATATCCTAGTTCTTTTGTTCTTACCTCACATAATTGTTATGAAACTCAAATTAGACCATTACTATGAAAGCATTTGGACACTTCTGTGTTATCATTAGGATGGTAGCATGTGAAATGTTTCCTTCATTGTGTTTCACCGTAGGGAAAGGTAAGAATGGGAATTTCAGGGAAAGAAGATGGTGAAATCTTTGTCAGAGATAGCTTGCTTGATGGTTTTAAGTTCATTACAAAGAAATTACTCCCTAAACTGAAGGATTGTTTTCTCCATAGTTTGATTCTTTAGCATGTAAACCAAATAGCTATTCTTTCCTTTCTGTCCATATTAAAGTGTGTTATTCTTTCTTTCTAGTTTGCAATACCAATATGCTATAGAGAGGAATAAATGAAATAAAACATAATCCCATATCTCACAAGACTTCATTCATGGTGTTGGCTGAGCTATGTTCTCATCTGGAAGCCTTACTGGGGAAAAATCTGCTGTCAACTTCATTCAAGTCATTAGCAAAACTAATTTCTTTGCACTTGTATCGCTCAGGGCCCTGGCTTTTTGCTGGCTGTCATCTAGAAGCTGCCCTCAGATCCCAGAGACTACCCAAAGTTCATTGCCATATGGGCTTTTCCAACATGGCCACTTGCTTCATCAAGCTGTCCAGAGACCCTTTTCAAAGTCCCTTTTCAAAGTCCCTTTTCAAAGGGCTTTCACCTGACTAAAACAGGCCTACCCTGGAAAATATCCTTTTTGGTTAATTCAGTATAGACTGATTTAGGATCTTAATTATATCTGCAGAGGCCCTTTACCTTTGCCATATTCTATGGCTAGAAGCAAGTCCTTTCCACACTCAAGGGGAGGGTTATTGTACAGGGCATGAAATACAGGGTGGTGGGTAACATGGAGGCCACCATAGGGATCAGAAGGAATCAAAGAGAAGATTTTTTTTTTAATTTTTTAATGTTTATTTATTTTTGAGACAGAGAGAGACAGAGCATGAGTGGGGGAGGGTCAGAGAGAGAGGGAGACACAGAATCCGAAGCAGGCTCCAGGCTCTGAGCTGTCAGCACAGAGCCCGACGTGGGCTCGAACTCACGGACCGTGAGATCATGACCTGAGCCAAAGTCGGACGCTTAACCGACCGAGCCACCCAGGTGCCCCGAAGATTTTTTTTTTTAAATTTCAGCTTGATCTTTTTTTTTAAATCAAACTTGCTATGCCATTTCCATAATTTTTCAATTACAGTTCTTCTTTGTTTTTTTAAGCTGCTTTAAGAAATAGAGCTGTATTCTCCGGGGCAGATAGGAAATGCTTACATGGAATGGATGGAGAGAGTGTGGGGGTTAGATTGGTGATATTACCAATAATAATAAATGCTTAACAATTCATTATCTGCCATGGATTGTTCTAAGTATTCCTCTTAAATTATTTCATTTAATCTGTACAACAACCCTATGAGGTAGGTACTGTTAATATATAAAGGAAAATGTGATCATTTGGAAGATCTACATAGTAATGTGTAGTAATATTTGTGCCCTCAGTGCTTAATGTGGTATATATGTAGTTTTTAAATCTAGATTTGTTGAATACTCTGAAATATTTATGATTCACATTTAGAGTCTACAATACTTGTATAGTTATTAGACCGAAGTTTGTTGGAAAGTTGTAAACAATAAATAGCAAGCTTCTTGTTAGGTGTTTGGGATTTTAAACTCGAGTCTACCCTTTTTACTTGCTGAGAACTGGAAGTAATCACCTCACCTTCTTAGATCCCCAAATCTTTGCTTTGCAATAGTATTTGAAACCACATCATCTATAAGAGTCTATTTGTATTTAAGTAAAGCACATTCAAAATGCATGGGAGGGGCACCTGGGTGGCTCAGTTGGTTGAGCATCCGACTTCAGCCCAGGTCATGATCTTGCGGTCTGTAAGTTTGAGCCCCGCGTCAGGCTCTGTACTGACAGCTCAGAGCCTGGAGTCTGCTTCAGATTCTGTGTCCCCCTCTCTCTCAGCCCCTCCCCCACTCATGCTCTGTCTCTGTCTCAGAAATAAACATTAAAAAAAATTTAAAAAAAACAAAATGCATGGGAAACTTTTCACAGTGAGCACACCTAATGATGCAAAAAAAATTCTAAATACATTAACCACCTATATTTATAGTAGGAATAATGCTAGATGAATAGAGTTCATATATGAACAACAGTTTTGTGAGTTAGGTTTGTATTCCATCCCTAAAACTTACTAGCTGCAAGTGACTTTGCCACTTTGAGTCTCAATCTCCTCTGTGAAACTGTAGAAAGAGACTGCCTTGCCAACCTGTTTTGGGAATCAAGTAAGATAACTTTCATAGGGGTGCCTAGGTGGCTCAGTCGGTTAAGTGTCCAACTCTTGACATTGGCTCAGGTCATGATCTTGTGGTCATGAGATTGAGCCCTGTGTTGGACTCTATGCTGAGCCTGGAGGCTGCTTGGGATTCTCTCTCTCAGTCTCTCTCTGCCCCTCCCTCTCTCTTGCAGTCTTTCTCCCTTTCTCAAAATAAATAAACATTTAAAAAAAAGAAAACTTATATAAAGCAATCAGTGTAATGTCTGGCGCCATAATGTTGCTCACTTTCTCTTCTAAGTTGAAAAAAATTGAAATGTAAAAGAACAACCTATAAACAACACAAAATGAATATTATCTTCATATAGCAATTCAAACTTTGAAAGTATAAACTTTTTAAATTTTCTTTTGGATGTTTGGAAACATCTAACACCCCAGAGTGGGTAGGGGTGTGTGTGTGTGTGTGTGTGTGTGTGTGTGTGTGTGTGTGTGTGTGTGTAAAGCTATTGTATGAATAAAGAAGTTCCCTTGTTAGCTGAATGAATCTTATAAGTTGGGAGACTTGAATATAAAATGTTTCCCTTGGTGATTATAAAGGAAAGTCCTGTGTACATTTCTGAATGTTCCATTACACACACTTTAATTGCAGTGGTATTTTAATTGCACAGTGATTGCAGTTTTATAAGCGAGACTTATAAAAATAGTCTATGCTATACTATATTGAATGAAGCATTTCAGCATTTAAGAAGATGATATAAATAAGAGTTGTAAACTACATTAAGCTCTTTTTATAAGGTGATTGCTCTTTAATTCCACCTTTACTGCCCATAGGCTGAAAATGGTTGGAAAATGAACGCCGTAATTGACTGGCTTGGGAGATTTTAACACTTACTTGCGGTGTTGAGGGAAATCAATTTCTGTACATTTTCTGAACTAAGCTAAAATCACTATCTAGAGCTTTCCTATTAAGTGGCCATCTTATCAACCTTGCCTTTATATGTTTCATTCTCATTTCTTTGTGGGATACTCTTGCTCATATAATAAAAAAAATAAACATGGATATGTTAGGCTTTTTGGATCATGTATGGGACCTTTGATCATTCCTTTGTGACTATTCCAGGTATTAAGAAAACATGTGCTTGAAAATTTACTTTTTTAGAAGTCCTGTGCCCACAATATCTACTTCTGTACTTTCCCACACTTTTTTACTATTACTTTCTTCTCTATTTTTGTCCAACTATATTCAAAGAAATTGATATCACCATGGAGAACATGGTGACTTCGACAGATTTGTTTTAAAAAAGTTATAAAGACTGAAGATTACAGCAGCTGTGTTTGTTGTGTCTTAAGTTCCCTTTACACAGGACCACGTTTTGAATGAGTGACTTATATTTATGAGGCTGTAACCATCAGAATCTGTCAGGACTGAATGAGCTTTACTAAAAGATAATACATTACAAAGTTGTTGGAACGATTGTGCTTCTGAATGAACAGACTCAACTAATTCTGTGTCAAATGTTCTATTGGGTATATATATTGGAAAATACTCCTAACCTAAAAATACTGTGTTTATGATTTGAGTTTTCTCCTGTCCACTCCTGAAAATTGATAAAGTCTAGAATAAACAAATGTGTTCCTATAAGTTTCCTAACTTATAAAATAAGGAGGTTGGGAGATACTTGGTTTTTGCAGTTTTTTTTCTGAGTCATCTTGTGTGATTTTAGCTTTCTAAGCTCCTATATTTCTTGATCACACAAGTGAAAAACTTTTGGTACCTTTTATTTCTTCTTCACTTTCTTCATATTCCAGTTTACACTGATCTTGTTTGATTATCAAGTTGGATTGGGAATAAATACATAAAATGGGATCATCTTCATCCCTGTAAATAGTTAAGGACAAACAACGTGGAAAAATAAATAAGTAAAACCTCAAACTTAGTCCCCCCCCAAAAAAAAAGAAGGAAAGAAGGAGAGAAAGAAAGAAGGAAAGAAAGAAAGAAAGAAAGAAAGAAAGAAAGAAAGAAAGGAAGAAAGAAAAAGAAAGAACCCAAATCCAAATCATCAAGTCCCAAATGAGTTAGAGTAAAATTTGGACCAAATCAAGATAGTAGCCCCATAGAAATTACATGCCTTTTCAGTTCTCAGGCATCTATCATACAAAATTATTCATATGTTATTAGCCTACTAAACTGGCCATCCATTTACCATAGACAGGCTAAAGAAGTGTGGCAAAACTCATGTGATACCATGAAGTTCAGGGGAAAATAGAGATCAAAGAATTAGATAGATGTACCATCATTGGAGGAATCAGATTTTAATTATGGCTGAGCATAGATGACTAGCAGGTGAGAATAAATATCTATGGTTGCTGATCTTGGTTAGCTGAAGTTTAGTGGAAGCTACATCAGCGTATGAAGGATCACCAGAGTACTGGATTTACTGAGAATCAGGCCTTCTAACATTTGGTAGATGGAAAATACTCTCAGTGCTGAATGTCAAGGAGAAAGAGTTTTAATTCTGTTGATTTCAATCTAAGATGCTTCCTCAACTCATCCTTTGAGTCTTTCTCCCTCACACTATATGTGTTTAATTTTTTTTAATGCTTATTTGTTATTGAGAGACAGAGCACAAGCATGTGAGGGGCAGAGAGAGGAGGAGACACAGAATCTTAAACAGGCTCCAGGCTCTGAGCTGTCAGCACAGAGCCCGACACAGGGCTTGAACTCACAAACCGTGAGATCACGACCTGAGCTGAAGTCGGACGCCCATCCAACTCAGCCATCCAGGCGCCCCATCTCCCTCACACTATTTAATGAAAGCTTGAGTGTAGAAGATATGTTCAACTGGCACTTTATTCATTTCTACCACATTTTAGTTTGTGTTTTTGTACTTCAGAGTCTGAAAAGCTAAAAACAATATATTCTAGCTCTCTTTAGCTAGAAACATGAAACTTAGGTAGATTCTATAAGTTAGATGTGTTTGTGTGAATTTTGGAATGAAGCATTGTTTCTATTTTTTTCTGCTGTCAAGAAGGCCAAGTTCCCCTGTCCCCACCCCTACAAACACTGAATGTCAATTGCTAGCATCCAAGGTGTCAAGAGGCAGAATGGATTATCTGTTTGGGGCTGATGAGGATCTGGAAAGAATGGCATAGCTCTAGAGCCACGAGCTGGAGCCACGTAATGATCACTGGATTGAAGCTATGATGGTGTGTGCTTGCAGGCATTAGTTTCAGTGACCTCTTCCTGATGTCACTTGATAATACAAGATGTAGCAGCACTAACAGATGGGTCTGTTCTATGTTGCTCATTATGAAATAATGCCTATCAGCCCATTCCCTAAAATTTCTTTAATCTGTTCTTAAAATAGCTACAAATATTTATGTTCCATATAACTGGAATCTGTTTGAAACTTGTCCCAAAAGAAGTTTACCTCTACAAAGATGAATTATAACATGTCCAGGATATGACATATACAAAAATTATGCAAATAAACAAGAGAGTCAAACATTAAAAATAAAAGACAAATTTAGAAAGAAGTTGCATATACTAAAAACAAATTTAAAAAATTTTCTACATTTAGTCAAGGATGTTAAAGTAAACATGCCTCTTCTGAAACAGGGCTTGAATGGGTGGTGTAAGAATTCACTGAAGGGAAATGAGAATAAAAGAGAAAGACAAACTGGCAGAATGCAGAAAAAAAAAGGAAAAAAGTCATCAAAAGAAAGTCAAATTTAAATCAGCAAAAATAAAAAGAAATAAGAGAATGAAATATCACTGAGCATCTTTAACTAACATCTGTCATTTCATGTCCATTCAATTAAACACAAATTTTGAATGGCTCTAAAAGATATATATCAAAATCTGTGCCATAAAATCAGAGAATGTATCTTCATTTGAAATGCGCACATGACATTTCTATAAAATCAAATGCGGGGCGCCTGGGTGGCTCATTGGGTTAAGCGTCCGACTTCAGCTCAGGTCACGATCTCGCGGTCCGTGAGTTCGAGCCCCGCATCAGGCTCTGTGCTGACAGCTCAGAGCCTGGAGCCTGCTTCAGATTCTGTGTCTCCCTCTCTCTCTGACCCTCCTCCCCTGTTCATGCTCTGTCTCTCTCTGTCTCAAAAATAAGTAAACATTAAAAAAATAAAATAAAATCAACTGTATATTTGGTCACATACATAATAATGCTAGTAATTGTCTAAATATTTGAAAATAAGTATACCATATTCTCTTTTCATAATATAATGAAACCACAAATTAATAGTAAGAAAAAAGTATTATGACAGGAAATAAAAACACATGCATAACTTTTAAACACTTGTAATTGTGTAAGGAAGGAAATAAAAGTTGGAAGTCATAAATACCTAACAGAATCATAAGCAAACACTGTATATCAGTACCAGTAAGATATGGCTAAAGCAAAGTTCAGTGTTCTAATAACTTAAAATATTCTAAATCTTAAGAAGTGTGGCAGATACTGTTATTTCCTAACCAGCATCTCCCTACCCCTAATTACTTGCTGGCAGAAGTTACTTTCCATGTTTTAGGCTTAAGATAGCAAATGCTTTGTTGGATGTAGTTGAATTTGCATGTGGAACTGGGAACTATTCTAGCTACCTATAAAACATGAGTGGTGATAACTCTGATATGTTCAGAATGGTAGAATAGAAAGATAGAAAATACAAGGTGGCCCTTAAAGCTATCATTCAGCTGCTAAACCATCTGTAGAATCACCCTGCCTGTAGACTTCTTGTTATATGAGATAATAAATGTCCTTATTGTTTCAACCACATTTACAAGGATATTCTCTTTCAACAAAAAGTGATACCATAAGCAAGAATGAAAATAAATGAATTAAGCACTCAATTTAAAAGTTAGAGAGCAGGGTGCCTGATTGGCTCAGTCAGTTAGGCATCTGACTTCGGCTCAGGTCATGATCTCCAGCTTGTGGGTTTGAGCCCCATGTCAGGCTCTGTGTTGACAGCTCAGAGCCTGGAGCCTGCTTTGGATTCTGTGTCTCCCTCTCTCTCTCTGCCCCTCCCTCCCTCTCTCTCTCTCTCTCTCTCTCTCTCTCTCTCTCTCTCAAAGAATAAATAAACATTAAGAAAAAAATGTTAAAAGTTAGAGAGCAATAAAATAAATATAAGGGAAGGAAATGGAGGGAACAGAAAAAGAGCAACATAAATTAATGTTAATGTTTAGTAAACCTTAGATACGAAGAAACAAACTGAAAATTGGTTATTTGAGGGAGAATGGAGTAAAACTAATGTAATCAACTAACTTAAAAAATAAAAAAGTACAAATACACGTATTTAAAAATGAAAATGGTGGGTGTCTGGGTGGGCTCGGTTGAGCATCGAATTCTTGATTTTGGCTCAGGTCATGATCCCAGGGTTGTGGGCTTGAACTCCGCGTTGGGGTCTGTGCTGAAAATGGAGTCTGCTTAAGATTCTCTGTCTCTTTCTGCCCCTCTCCCTGGCTTGTGTGCACACTCTCTCTTTCTCTCCCAAATAAATAAATAAATAAATAAATAAATAAATAAATAAAACAAAAATGAGGGTAATAACATTTGAGGAAAAGAATGAGACTATCTTCCTCAAATCTTTGCAAAGAAGCATAAAGTATGCATTAATTGCATACTGTAGGGTGTTAATTACACTAACCTTTATCTCAGAAATAGTCTAAACATTCCAATTCCATTGAGCAAACTGAGAATACTTTTCAATAGTTACTCCCCAAAAAGTACTAAGCCTTAGTAGTTTCACAGAAAATTGCTAGCAAACCTTCAGGAAGTATGAACACAATGATTTTATTTTATTTTTATTTATTTTTTAAATATGAAATTTATTGTCAAGTTGGTTTCCATACAACACCCAGTGCTCATCCCAAAAGATGCCCTCCTCAATACCCATCACCCACCCTCCCCTCCCTCCCATCCCCATCAACCCTCAGTTTGTTCTCAGTTTTTAAGACTCTCTTATGCTTTGGCTCTCTTGCACTCTAACCTTTTTTTTTTTCTTCCCCTCCCCCATGGAGTTCTGTAAGTTTCTCAAGATTCACATAAGAATGAAAACATATGGTATCTGTCTTTCTCTGTATGACTTATTTCACTTAGCATCACACTCTCCAGTTCCAACCACTTTGCTACAAAAGGCCATATTTCATTCTTTCTCATTGCCACGTAGTATTCCATTGTGTATATAAACCAAAATGTCTTTATCCATTCATCAGTTGATGGACATGCAGGCTCTTTCCATAATTTGGCTATTGTTGAGAGTGCTGCTATAAACATTGGGGTGCAAGTAACCCTATGCATCAGCACGCCTGTATCCCTTGGGAAAATTCCTAGCAGTGCTATTGCTGGGTCACAGGGTAGGTCTATTTTTAATTTTTGGAGGAACCTCCACACTGTTTTCCAGAGTGGCTGCAAAAATTTGCATTCCCACCAACAGTGCAAGAAGGTTCCCGTTTCTCCACATCCTCTCCAGCATCTATAGTCTCCTGATTTGTTCATTTTGGCCACTCTGACTGGCATGAAGTGATATCTGAGTGTGGTTTTGATTTGTATTTCCCTGATGAGGAGCGACGTTGAGCATCGTTTCATGTGCCTGTTGGCCATCCGGATGTCTTCTTTAGAGAAGTGTCTGTTTTCTGCCAATTTCTTCACTGGGTTATTTGTTTTTCAAGTGTGGAGTTTGGTGAGTTCTTTATAGATTTGGATACTAGCCCTTTGTCTGATATGTCATTTGCAAATATCTTTTCCCATTCCGTTGGTTGCCTTTTAGTTTTGTTGATTGTTTCCTTTGCTGTGCAGAAGCTTCTTATCTTCATGAGGTCCCAGTAGTTCATTTTTGCTTTTAATTCCCTTGCCTTTGGGGATGTGTCACGTAAGAAATTGCTGTGGCTGAGGTCAGAGAGGTCTTTTCCTGCTTTCTCCTCTAGGGTTTTGATGGTTTCCTGTCTCACATTCAGGTCCTTTATCCATTTTGAGTTTGTTTTCGTGAATGGTGTAAGAAATTGGTCTAGCTTCATCCTTCTGCATGTTGCTGTCCAATTTTCCCAGCACCATTTGTTAAAGAGACTGTCTATTTTCTATTGGATATACTTTCCTGCTTTGTCAAAGATTAGTTGGCCATACGTTGGGTCTAGTTCTGGGGTTTCTATTCTATTCCATTGGTCTATGTGTCAGTTTTTGTGCCAATACCATGCTGTCTTGATGATGACAGCTTTGTAGTAGAGGCTAAAGCCTGGGATTGTGATGCCTCCTGCTTTGGTCTTCTTCTTCAAAATTACTTTGGCTATTCGGGGCCTTTTGTGGTTCCATACAAATTTTAGGATTGCTTGTTCTAGTTTCGAGAAGAATGCTGGTGCAATTTTGATTGGGATTGCATTGAATGGGTACATAGTTTGGGTAGTATTGACATTTTAACAATATTTATTCTTCTAATCCATGAGCACGGAATGTTTTTCCATTTCTTATATCTTCTCAATTTCCTTCATAAGCTTTCTATAGTCTTCAGCCTACAGATCTTTTACATCTTCGGTTAGGTTTATTCCTAGGTATTTTATGCTTCTTGGTGTAATTGTGAATGGGATCAATTTCTTTATTTGTCTTTCTGTTGCTTCATTATTAGTGTATAGGAATGCAACTGATTTCTGTACATTGATTTTGTATCCTGCGACTTTGCTGAATTCATGTATCAATTCTAGCAGACTTTTGGTGGAGTCTATGGGATTTTCCACGTACAGTATCATGTCATCTGCAAAAAGTGAAAGCTTGACTTCATCTTTGCCAATTTTGATGCCTTTGATTTCCTTTTGGTGTCTGATTGCTGATGCTAGCACTTCCAACACTATGTTAAACCACAGCGGTTGAGTGGACATCCCTGTTGTGTTCCTGATCTCAGGTAGAAAGCTCTCAGTTTTTCCCCATTGAGGATGATATTAGCTGTGAGCTTTTCATAAATGGCTTTGATGATGTTTAAGTATGTTCCTTCTATCCCGACTTTCTCGAGAGTTTTTAATTAAGAAAGGTTGCTGAATTTCGTCAAAAGCTTTTTCTGCATTGACAGGATCATATGGTTCTTATCTTTTCTTTTATTAATGTGATGTATCACATTGATTGATTTGCGAATGTTGAACCAGCCCTGCATCCCAGGAATTAATCCCACCTGATTATGGTGAATAATTCTTTTTATATGCTGTTGAATTCGTTTTGCTAGTATCTTATTGAGAATTTTTGCATCCATATTCATCAGGGATATTGGCCTGTAGTTCTCTTTTTTTACTGCGTCTCTGTCTGGTTTAGGAATCAAAGTAATGCTGGCTTCATAGAATGAGTCTGGAAGTTTTCCTTCCCTTTCTATTTTTTGGAATAGCTCGAGAACAATAGGTATTATCTCTGCTTTAAATGGCTGGTAGAATTCCCCTGGGAAGCCATCTGGTCCTGGAGAACCCAATGATTTTAAACTGTCGAGAGCATAGAGAAGAGGGACAGTACCAAATTCTTTTTACCAAAATAGCATAGTTTACATACCTATTATTCCTTACTCTTGCCCAATTCCAATGGCTAGTACTAATATAATTATGCAAAGTAATTAAGATATTTATGAAATTTTTGTGATATTAATTTGTGATGAGATGAAATATATCATTCTCACTGTAGGTGTACAAATGGATTTCATAAAATTCAAAAGCAATCCTAATTTTGAAAGGATAAAATATTTTTATAGAATAGGAACATAAAGATACTTTAATGTGAATATAAAAAACAATTTATTGTTACTTGTTAAAAACTACATAAAATTTTTTTTAGGAATGTGAAAAATATTTTTATTGTCATCTCCATTATTTTGCATTGTAGTATTAGCCATTGGAATTAGGCAAGCAAAAGAAATAAGAGATACATAAACTAATGAAGGGAGGGAAATATTTTATTATTTGATAATGTGTTGATATGCCTGTAGGCAAAAAAAAAAAATTGACTTAATGACTTAGAATAATAACAAATATAAATGGTTACAAAATTAATAAAGTCAAGGGTCACCAATTTTTTACTCTTATATGGCTTTCTGGGCCATACGATCCATTTTAGCATTCAGCTTTGCTTTTTAGCATGAAAGCAGCTGTAGACAATATGTAGACAAACGGGCATGGGTGTTTGATAATAAAAGCTGAGGTACAAAAACAAGGAGAGGGCTGGATATGACCTAAAGGCCTTAATTTGCTGACCTATAAATTAAGGAATAACAATTAAAATTGCTTTTAGATTTACATAGCATCCAAGTAGAATATGTAATGAAATAAAGCAATACCACTTATAATAAAAAAGAGCAAATTACAGTTAAGAAATGTGAAAATTTTATGTGAGGAAAACTTAAAACTCACTTGAATTAAAACTATGAAAAGCTGAAGATTGCTCTTAGCCTTGAAGACCAATGGTAAATTTACCATTTCTTCCCAAGTTAATCTAGAAATTTATATGACCCTGATAAATAACATAATTATTTGCATATATTTAACTTTATGTAAAAAAGGATCCTGAGAAACTTAACAGGAACCCATGGGGGAGGGGAAGAAAAAAAAAAAAAAGAGGTTAGAGTGGGAGAGAGCCAAAGCATAAGAGACTGTTAAAAACTGAGAACAAACTGAGGGTTGATGGGGGGTGGGAGGGAGGAGAGGGTGGGTGATGGGTATTGAGGAGGGCACCTTTTGGGATGAGCACTGGGTGTTGTATGGAAACCAATTTGACAATAAATTTCATATAAAAAAAACTGTAATACTCAAAAATGGTAGATATTAAATATATTTGTATCAATAAATGTAAAGGACAGGCTGATCAAAAAAGACAAAACAGATGGAGCACCTGGGTGGCTCAGTCAGTTGAGCGACCGACTTCGGCTCAGATCATGACCTCATGGTTTGTAAGTTCGAGCCCCGCATCGGGCTCTGTGCTGATGGCTCTGAGCCTGGAGCCTGCTTCTGATTCTGTGTCTCCCTCTCTCTCTGCCCCTCCCCCACTCATGCTCTGTCTCTCTCTGTCTCAGAAATAAATAAACATTAAAAAATTTTAAAAAATAAAATAGTGAATTCAGAAAGAGATTTCCAAAATAAATGAATATTGAGCAAATATTAAATGTAGTATTTCATCTCAAGTCAATAATCCAAAAAACATTTGGGAATACACAGATCAAAAACCAAACATATTTTAGGGGTGCTTGGGTGGCTCAGTTGGTTAAGCATCTGACTCTCGATTTTGGCCCAGATCATGATCTCACATTTCTCACTGAAGCAAACAAACAAGTATATTTTAAAAATACCTATTTTATAGTTTCACTTTGAACAAGAACATTTTTTAATGTTTATTTGTTTCTTGAGAGATAGAGAGAAAGAGAGAGCACAAGCAGGGGAGGGGCAAAGAGAAAGGGAGAGAGAATCCCGGCAGGCTCCACACTTAGCGTGGAGCCTGACACGGGGCTCAATCCCAGGACTGAGATCACGACCATGAGATCACAACCTGAGATGATATCAAGAGTCAGATTGGTCAACCAGCTGAGCCACCCAGGTGCCCCAGAGCAAGAACTTTTTAAGGAAGCTGAAAACCTAGAAGCTCTAAAACAATTGCCAAATCTGATTAAACAACCAAAACAGCCGTGGTGACGGTAATGATGATGATGATGATAACTCATAGCTGCAAAGTACTTAATATGTGCTAGGTGTTTTTCTGAACCTTTAAATGGATTAGCTTATTAATCCTTCTGAAAAATCTATGACACTAGCCCTACCCCCCTTTTATAGATAGGGATCTGGCATAAAGAGCTCAGCTAGTAGAGGGATTAAATTTTCTTGGGGCGCCTGGGTGGCGCAGTCGGTTAAGCGTCCGACTTCAGCCAGGTCACGATCTCACAGTCCGTGAGTTCGAGCCCCGCGTCAGGCTCTGGGCTGATGGCTCAGAGCCTGGAGCCTGTTTCCGATTCTGTGTCTCCCTCTCTCTCTGCCCCTCCCCCGTTCATGCTCTGTCTCTCTCTGTCCCAAAAATAAATAAACGTTGAAAAAAAAATTTTTCTTTAAGGCAAAATAGAACATGCACAATATCAAAATACAAATAAAACATACGAAAACATTAGTTAGATGTATGGTGAAGGACTTATTTTATTGATAGGCCATTAATTCATATTAATAAGAAACCTAAAACAATAAAAAAGTGGACAAATATAGTAATATGCAACTTACAGAGAAAATAATATGCAGCATATGAACAGGTGTTTTAGAAAAACCCTGAGTAGAAGAATGAAGAATAAAATTTGGAGGCACAACTTTTTGTTTATATTGTCACAGATCTGAAAGTTTATAATTCATTGCACATATTCTGTTGGGGAAAAAAAAAAGTGAAAGAAGGAAACAATCATTTTGAGTGCAATTTGGCGATATCAAATTTTTTTAAATGCACATATTTTAATGTGGTCATTTCATTTATGTAACATATCTTTATAATCATGATTGAAACTTATCATGTAAAAATGTGTGAAATGTTTGCCATTTCAGTGCTGTTAATTAGTAGTAAAATCTTGGAATGGACCTAAAGATTTTGTACTCATAGCCTGGCTTAAAAATTTTAATAGCTACAATTGTAATATTACATGTTGAAACAAATACGATTCCTGTTCTTATATGCTGATACTGAAACATATAAAACATATTCTAAGAAAATGTAAGACTATACACACATACACATATGAAGAGTGTGTATAATGTGCATTTAAATAAAAGATTTTTGAAAGATAAGATTGTGTGCTTAGGATATTTCTGGGTGGTTCACAAGAAACTTAAAGGTAGTTTCCTGTGAGGAAGGAGATTGTAGGTTTATATATGCAACTTGATGCATTTAGGTTTTTTTTTTTTAATTGTTGGGTTTTTGGTATAAAAATAACTTTAAAGGGTATTGAAAGAAAGGTTATTTGTGTGAATTTATACATTTTAAAAATACTTTGAAACAAAGTAATGGTTATAAAATGTAGGTGTAACTGAATATGTTTTTTGACAGTTTGTTTCCTGAAGAGATAAACTATGAAAAACGGAAACTTTTCTTGGTAAATAGCAATTGTGAATACACTTTAGAGGTTTTTTCGTCTTCTGAGGGTTGAGACCCTAAGGAATTTATGTAATTATTCATTCACTGAAATTTTTATGAACATAGGAATATTTTCTATTTATGACAACATCACGAAACATTGAGTTTCTTTTAATGAATCTGACAACAGTTATTTGCCTACAAAGGATTTTATTATTTTTAAAAAATCAGTTGTAAGTCATTAGATTGCCATGGTCCATTCTTCCTTCTTTCACTGTTTTCCTTCTCTTGTCACCAGCTAAAAATGAAACACCATATGCATGTTTAACAAACACATGATGAGCACAAAAGATTTTTGTTTAAATGCCGAGTTGAATAATACTGCTTTGTGTTGAACTTGGATTTAATTCTAGCTGTTTACTAATAACACTTCTAGCAATTACCACAGTTGGAATAGATCTAGGCTTTGCCTGAGGTAATGTGTAAAATAATTTCATAGGAAGAACTTTAGTCTGATTATGTATAGAAGTTTATGGGAGTATTTTTTCTGTTATTTTTGGTTTGAGTAATAGCTTAATTCAAAAATGACAAATTTAAGAGGAAAAGTTAACAATGAATAGAGAAGATGATGCCTCATGATCTCTAAAATAAATGCAAAGGACATATTTCCATCCCCTATTGGCAAGCCATCACTGTAAAAACCAAAAAGTAAGGGGGATCCTTTTAAACTAGTCATTAGTATAGTGAGTAGGGGAAATTTAGTAAATATTAATATGTACATTTCCTTGGGATGACAGCATACATTTAATATACACATCCTTTTATATCAGATTGTTCTGCAGAGATGCATACTTAATTCTTCAAAAGGAAAAGGGAATGACCCCTACTGTGAAGAAATTTACATTTATGGCTACAGAAAATATATTATGTGTTTATAAGCTAACACTTCAGCTAATACATATATGCAGTTTCAACCCATTTCTATGACAAAATTACTTTATGGAAGATGAAATATTAGACCTTGGTTAAAAGGATTATTATTTTTTTATGTTTATTTTTGATAGAGACAGAGTGCAGGGAGAGGAGAGGCAGAGAAAAGGGGAGCCACAGAATCTGAAGCAGACTCCAGGCTCTGAGCTGTCAGCACAGAGCCCCACGTGGGGCTTGAACTCATGGACCATGAGATCATGACCTGAGCGGAAGTCAGATGCTTAACTGACTGAGCCACCCAGGTGCTCCGAAACAATTAATTATTTGAAACAAACAAACAAACAAACAAACCGAGATCTCCATCAGTAGAAACAAGGAAAAGTTATTGAGAGCACAAATTATGAGACAAGCAGATCTGACCAGGCTTTACCGTTAATAACTTATGAACAAAGGACCTGAGGGAACAACATTTGTAGAAAAAGAAGGAAATGATATCCTGCATTCTCTATTTGTCCTTTTCCCATACAGCTAAATATTAGTTTTAATTTCAGAGACAGTGAATTTATGAAGAAGCATTTATTCTTTCTACGTGTGTTTTGTAAAAGAGAATAAAACTATGATAATAGGACACCCCTATGGGAAAAAATCACCAACATTGGATAAGGTAAATATGGTTGTTGGCCCTTTGTCCTTAGTCTATTTTAAACATAAATTCTTTATAGTCTGCAAGAAACTTAACTTTTCCTGGTCTCAGTTTCTTCATTTCAAATATTAATTACAGGAGTCCTCTAAAATTCAATTTTGTGCTTTTTTCAGGTCTAAAATTATAGATGCTCTTTATAATCATTTGTTTATCCTTACAAAGTTTACAAAGGTATAACAGAAGAAAAATATCTATTACAGAGTCTGCTACAAAAAAAAAACAAAAGAGTGGTGGATATGTAATTCACAGGACAGGGTAAACATTCCTTTTTTCCTTTTTTGTTTCAGTACATCTAAGATCCACCTCAGCTGGAGTTCCCTCTCCTTTTTCTTTCTATGGTTCTCCCAGTCTTGTCTTTCCTCACCCATCAGGATCAAGGTTCTTTGTAAGTGTTACAAGGCTTCCTAGGTACTGGATTACTGTCCTGGCTCTTTCCTGGAAGGGAAAAATAGATTCGAATTCTGTATTTCTCAAGGGGTTTTAGATCCATTAAGTTTTTCAAAGCAGACAAACCTACCTTTCTTTTGCTAATACTGACAACTACTGATAACATAAGCCCAAAGCATTATTTTATTTTAGGTCTACCTCTTCATGCTTTTTTCCTCTGAGGATGCTATATCCCTCTAGAGGTTAAGGAAAAGATGTTCAACAGAGAAGGTGAGCTAGAAAGAAAATTCCATACTGCCACAGAGAATTTCATGAAGGGTTCACATTATTTCTTGACTCCTCACAATAGTTTGAAAAGTCCTCTGTAGGAATGCCCACAGAAATCTTGAAATGTCTCACAGTGTGTGCCTGTAAGAAGTTTGCACTGTAATAAGAAGGGTATGGCATGATATAGGTAAAAACAGTAAGATAACCAATTGAAGTGTATACCAAAAATGAGGAACAAAGCTCCACGAGACTCCAAGGTCAGTAAGATCACAGTGGTTTCTATAAACATTATTTCATTTATAATGGAGCAATATTCCAGTTTCCCACCTCCTCAGGTATATATTAGAAGTTTCTCAAGGACAAAAAATACCCCCCTTTTATTATCTCATTTCCTCAATACCTAGGAATGTCTCCCATGTAGAAGATGGAGTGAATCCTCATTGATTGATTGATTGAAATGTGCAGCTATACTATACTTATTCCACTGTGAATGGGCGAAGGTCTGGGGGATTGTTACTACTCACTTAGTTTGTATTGAAAGGATGCTCATAGCTCAGGTGCTTATTCCAAACCACGGCCCTACAAATCAAGTTAAAATTAAAAGCTCAAAAATCCCCATGAAAAACTACTCCTGGAATATACTTCAAAAAAATGTTTCATATTGAGAGAAAGTTCTGTCAGGAGTTAAATTGGACATATAAAATAGTAAGAACATTGGATAATATCAGCATTTATTTGTAGAGCTAGGTGGTGTGAGAAGACACATTACTTAATTTTTGAGGATTCTTTTTGTACAGAAAGAGTACTAGTGTTAATCTCTGCTAAAGTCTATGCCCTTCCTTCAGATATTTTTCCCTTAGGGAAAAATATTTTACTACAAGAACAATCCAAAATATAACTTAATGAGTAAGGGCAAATATTGTTGAGAGAGAATAAGTTTATATGTGTTTACCAAAAAATTAAGTAAAAATTCATTTAAATTAGTTCATTAAATGTTTATTCCATGTCTACTATATAGAACACACTAAGCTAGATGCTATACTAAATGTCAAAACAATACCACACATACTAGTGAGAAAAGTTTATTAACGTTTCAAATTTAACTTTGTTTTTTTAATATTTATTTATTTTTAAGAGAGAGAGAGAGAGAGAGAGAGAGGCAGAGAGAGAGGGAGGCACAGAATCCGAAGCAGGTTTCAGTTTCTGAGCCATCAGCACAGAGCCTGACATGGGGCTCGAACTCACAAACCATGTAATTTTGTTTTGTTAATGTGGCCTTTGCTATAGAACATGCTACTGGTTTCCACATGTCTTATTTGTTTTTGTGTTGTTGATTTTGTTTTTAATTTTTTTTCAACGTTTATTTATTTTTGGGACAGAGAGAGACAGAGCATGAACGGAGGAGGGGCAGAGAGAGAGGGAGACACAGAATGGGAAACAGGCTCCAGGCTCCGAGCCATCAGCCCAGAGCCTGACGCGGGGCTCGAACTCACGGACCGCGAGATCGTGACCTGGCTGAAGTCGGACACTTAACCGACTGCGTCACCCAGGCGCCCCATGTTGTTGATTTTTTTAAGGAGTAGAATAACTTACATGCTCTGTTATTTTTCTTTGCTATTTTTCTTTCTTACTCTTTTTAAAGTAGTAGTTTCATGGCATTTTTCAGGAGAAATTTTGATTATAAAAAGAGAAGACTTACATGTGGTAATATTTTATATACACACCTCACAAATTTCAAAGTGTATTTAATTTCTTTCTGATTGTGTTATTGTTGTTAATGCACCTCTTAGCAAACCACAGAAATTTACCTCGTGACTCAAATCCTCTGTTCTTTGCAGGAGCCCAGCATGGATACCATTTCAAATTAGTGGCTCCATTGTTTTAAATATTTGATGTTAAAGAATGTTTCCTGCTGACCAAATAACTCTTTCACTTACAAACATGGGAAGGGAGAAAATGGAAAAGAAAAGCTGAAGGACGCAAATTGTTCTTAAAACACAACAGCTGGCTGAATTAAATTGAGTCAATTACAGATTGCATCTCACATTGAAATATAGTTTTCAGCAAAGAAACAATAATGTTGTGATGATTTAATTTTTACGTGGGATTCTTACTTATTGAATATGTAAAATGGAAAAGAAATATGACAGTTATCAAGTAATACATGTTAAAATGTTAGCTCTCTGGGTTGGCAGACCATGTCATTAGTGAAACTTTGTAGTGACAATAGGGCTAGAAGAAAACTCGAAGGTTATTTTTTTAATGCAGCAATAAATAAGTGGGCAGATGTCTTAATTGTGGTGCAATTGGCCTACTTTTCCACAAGCTAAACTTCTTTGCCCATCTGGACATAGGCAATGACCTACTTTCCTTAATTCTACTAGTATACTAATTCACAAAAGTGAAAGGTAATAGGAAATAATGCAGTCATAATGATGTATGATATTTAGCAGTTACTGATACTTATTTTCCCTTATATATCATGGGGTAAATATACCTTCTTATAGGCAACTTTATGTAGATTATGATATTTAACCCTAATATATGACAGAAAAGTAAGCCTAGTTGTGAAAACACACAAGCACACACACACACACACATACTCATTTTGATTTTGTTTTAACGTCCTAATTTAACATTTTAAACATGCATTTGAACATGTCTTCCATTAACTGGACTCATTGTGAAGATGGCATAAATTTACTGTTTCTTATAAAATTTTCCAAGAATGATTTGGAGCCTGAATCTTAGGCACTGTTGCCTATGTCTTCTTTGTGTGAAATTATTCACTATTAGATTTTTACATTGATACTAACCTCAACTTACATATCTTTCTTGTGCTGTTCACTGCTATTCATTCTCCAGGACGCATTCAGTATGTTTTGTTTTTATATTTGTTTCATTCTTCTGTATATTCATTCATACATATATGGCTTTAATATATAAACTCACTAAAAAATATTTATGGAGTACCTATCCTGTACTGAATCCTTTGCTGTTATAGATATCCAGAAACTTGGAATATTTCAACTCTTGAATATTTTGTGTTCTTCTCAGTAGAAAGCATAACATAATAGTCTGAACTAAGTATTAAAGATTTATTTAAAAAAATTTTAATGTTTATCTTTGAGAGAGAGAGAGAGAGAGAGAGTGTGTGTGTGTGTGTGTGAGTGAGTGGGGGGGGAGGGGCAGAGAGAGCAAGAGGGAGACACACAATCCAAAGTAGTCTCCAGGGTCTAAGCTGTCAGCACAGAGCCCAACATGGGCCTTGAACTCATGAACCATGAGATCAAGACCTGAACCGAAGTTGGAGGCTCAACTGACTGAGCCACCCATGCACCCCTAAAGATTTAAATAACAGGAACATGTCACGGCAATTTGAGGCTTACTTTGTCTCAGTCAGATAGATTGGCTGTTCTGCAGTAACAAAATATCCCCAATTCTCTAAAGATGATGATGATGATGATGATGATGATAAAGTTGTTTTCTTATTTATTCCACATGTCTGTAATGGGTCATTGGGGATGGATAGGGGAAGTGTTTTTTCTTTGTGGTGGTCATGCATGGAGTCAAGCCAACAAAGCAGCCAACATCTGGAATATCGCTGGTCATAAGCAAAGTGGGGAAAGGGATCTGTGGATCCCTGTGCACATCTGCAATGAGCCAGGTGTAGTGAAAAATCTTACTTCTACCCACAACTGAACAGCTAAATCTAGTGACACAACTCCTATTCAACCATACAGAGACCAGAAAGTTCAGTCTTACCATGTACGCAAACGGGAGAATACCCAGAAGTATTTGTTAAACAGCCCTAATGATGAACCAGTAGTATTTGACAGTCCCTACCAACTGATGACTGAATGTTTGGCTCAACCTCTTTCTTTCATACAAAATACATCTATGTATCTTCCATGAGGAAATAAACCAAAGGTGTCATTTTGTCAAAGCATCATTATCAATGTCTATGATTATACGGTTGCCTCTATCACAGAGAGTGATGCGTGGTTGTCTTACATAGGTTTCTGTTGTGGCAGAATCTATTAACAAAAGGAAACACAAATTATCTCCCCATTTATCCCCACCTTATGCAATGAAGAAGCAAGTTCATTGACTCAGTAAGCACTTCTCTTTGGGAAAATAAACAAATAGGGATGTGTAAAGTGGTTAGCAATGCTGAAATGTTACTGGGCAGACATATGAATGCAGGGAATATTCTTTGATTAGACTCCAGGTTTTTTCCTAGTAGGTACTCCCTGGACATGATTTTTAAAACCTCTTTTACGTCCTCTGGTAGGTTTTTACTTTTTTATTATCATCTTTGTCCATGTTTGAAATAAGACTTGAGGCCAAGCCCTTCTTGAGGACTGTACAGCTTTCTCATTCTGCTTTGTTTTGTAGTTTGGAATCCTCATTATTGCTTTGTGTCTCAAAGAATCATAAACATTTTTATTACAAGTTGGTGATTTCTTTCTATTCTATTCCAGCTCTTCCAGGTACACATATATACACACACACAGAGAATTGCATGAAGAATTCTTTATTCACCTTTGTATAACATTTTTGACAAAGCTACTAAGCCCTCCTCCCACGACATTTTTTTCTTTAACTTTTTATTTTGAAATAATTTACAGAAAAGTTGCAAAATAGTGTTTAGAGTTCACATATATCTTTCATCCAGCTCCTCCTAATATTAACATCTTACATAACAATAGTATAATTATCAAAACCAGGAAATTAGCAGTATTAACTAGATTATAGACCTAATTCAAATTTCCTCAGTTTTCCCACTAATGTCTTTCTTCTCATCCAGGATCCAAGCTAGGATCCCATATTGTATTAAGTGTCCTATCTCCTTAGTCTCTGTTAATCTGTGACAGTTTTTCATTTTTTCTTTTTCTTTCATAGCCTTCACAATTTTGGAGAGTACTGCCAGTTAGTTTGTAGAATGTTTCTTAACTTGAGTATATCTGATGTTTTTTCATGATTAGATTGAATTATTCATCTTTGGCAAGAATATACCAGAAGTATTATTGATAGTTATTTTTGAGATCTCTCTCTCTCTCTCTCTCTCTCTCTCTCTCTCTCTCTCTTCTTTCTGTCTGTGTTCTAATTGTAGGCACCTCGTTGTAATAGTTTTCTCCCTGTCTGCCATCTGGTCCTAAAGCTAATGTCTCATGTCTGAGGTTTTCATTATGGCAGTACCCATTTTCTAGGAATCAATTTTATGTCAGTCATAATGGACTAGGTTATGTTAAAGAAACTACAACTTGTATACCTCAGTGCTTAAAGAAACTCGGGCTAATTTCTCATCCATACTACATGGCAATCAGAGGTTGGCAGTGAAGCTTTGCCCAAGATAGTCTCTCAGGTATTCAGGCTGATGAAGCAGCCTTCAGTTTCAATATTTCTGGTCATCACAGCAGAGAGTATGTTACATCAGCAATTGAATGTCCCAGCCTAGAAATGACATACCATACTATTCCTCTTAGCTCACTGTTTTGACCTAACCATCAGGTCACCAAGAAGTGAATTACTACCATGTTTTCAGAAGGGGGAGACCAGAAATATTTGACAAAGAGCATCAATGATGATTATATTCCTATTATATACTTTCTACATTTTAAATTATTTTACAAAATTATTTTCTGATTTTACATTTCATGTGTAATGGAGAAATCTGGAAAGAGCAAAAAAGCATAAAGGACAAACATCAAATTATTCCTAATTCAACCCTGAGAAGTTATGTTTATGTTTATTTGCTTGCATTTGCTTTTCTGTCTGTGTATAACTGGGATCACACTTTAGAAACAGATTTATATACTTCTATATTTCACTTAACTATAAAAATGTTGCCATTTCAGCATAAATTCTTTAAAATTATTTATTAAATAACTATAATATTTCATTACATATATGCAAATATATACTCATTTATATTTTTCTGGTAGACTTTGTTTTTAATATTCTGCTATTTTAAAACTGCTGTAATATAATCTATCTAAAATACATTGTCTCCATTTTCCTCCTTATTAGTGTAGCATATGAAAGCTAGACAGATTGCCATGAGATTTTGGAAGGCTTATATGTGGTGTTGGTTTATTGTTATTCTTCTTGGGTGTACGCTATCATGAACAAATAAATTTCTTGCTGCATCATACCTTATAGCACATACTTACCTGCAAAGCAATTTCGTCCCAATTCATAACATCACCAGCCCTGTAGATGAGTTTTAAACCATCTTTTAAATAATAAATGTTTTGCTGTTAATCTTCTGGGGTTTCCAAATATATACAAATTCTCATGGCTTTCTCTTATTTAAAAAACCACACTGTAGCATCCATGAGAATGAGCCTCTCGTATGTCTGACTACAGGGATTATAATTAATTGACAGAGGTCCCCAGTTATTGCCCTCTGAAATTCATCATGGTATTAGCACCAAGGCTACACTTCCCATGAGCTGCCCCCAGCCAATGACTGAGTATGGAGGATACAGGACAGAGACATTTTGGGAAACACAGGGCTCCTCTGACAGCTTATCTGGGCCCAAGAACTCCCTGTCAGTTTTGCTGAAACTTTCTTAGAACCACAATCTAATGCATTTCTGGCCCAAATTTATCTTCTTTTCTATCTCTTCCATAGTATTTAGGCCTGCCTCATAGTGTGACTACAACAGATTGTTGTGGTACTAGGGCATCAGTGTTGTCTGGAAAAGCTAGCTGCCCTACCTCTGAAAACACTGAGGCTCATGACAGGTATGTTGCCCCTCTTTTCAGTAGTAGGAACTCATCTTGGAGTTGAATGAAAATACATCTCCTCCACCTGAGAGAAGAGAATACCTTGGGTCTCAGCCAATCTGTTGTCTGGCAAACTGCAGTGAGCTCCCAGGATCATATTTGGGCACTTTTACTCATTGCTTCTCCCACACTTTGAAATATTATTTGCCAGTAGTTAAAGATATTATTTATCATGATACAGAGGTGTCCTTATTTTATATTTGTAGAATTCTTAATATTGAGCTATTTTTTCATTACTGAGATAGCCCTATTTTTTTCAACAGATAAATACACAATTGAGTTTGTTTTCATGAAATCAGGTATTCTTATTTGAATTTGTTTGAGGTTGGACTATTGTGGAATTAAGGTTTTAGGTAAATGTGTGTATGTGTGTGAACTTATGCATGTCTATTACCTTTGTCAATTATTGACAAACTAGCTGTAGTGTATTCAAAAATAAATTGTTTGGCTTTCCATTATTTTCCATAAGACTAAATGGTGTCAGACTCTTAACTATAGACAGCAAATTTAGGGTTGCTGGAGGAGAGGTGGGCAAAGAATGGGTTAAATGGGTGATGGGTATTAAGGAGGGTGCTTGTGATGAGCACTGGGTTTTATATGTAAGTGGTGGATCACTGAATTCTCCAGAAACTAATATTACATTATATGTTAACTAACTAGAATTTAAATAACAACATAAACAAAAAGACTAAATGGTTTATTTAGCATAGGAATTATCATTAGAGAATATAACATACAGTTTTAGAACCTATTTGGAAACTTTGTGTACTTGTTTTATTTCTTTCATGCCAATTTGTTGGTTCAGTTTTCTCTACTTATGTTTATTTAGGTAATTTATATTTTCCATAAATATTTTTTTGAGATTATAGAATATATGTATTCTGTCTCTATTTTTTGAAGTTTATTTATTTATTTTGATAGAGAGTGTGTGTGCATATGCTCTAGGGGAGGGGCAGAGAGAGAGGGAGAGAGAAAATCCCAAGCAGGCTCTGTGCTGTCTCTGGGAAGCCCAGTGGGGCTCCCAAGATCATGACCTGAGTCTTAATCAAGAGTTGGACACTTAACCTACTAAGCCACCCAAGCACCCTCTGTCTCTGTATTTTTCAACAGCTCTGTCGTGTTTTCTTTTTTTTTTGGTTCAAATTTTATTTATCACTGTTTTCTATCATGTCATTGGCCAATATTCTATGCATGAAATATTTTAAGAAAACAAGTATTCTATATGTTGTATTGTAATTGATTTTCCATATTCTAATTTATTAATTTTTGCTTTAAATGTTCTGGGTTTTTTTATGCTTCTCTCCAGTTAATTTTTTCTTTCTAAAATTGAACTTTAAATTATTTTTTTCTAAAGAACATAAAAACTTGTTAACCTTTTTTCAATGAGTATTGCATTTACCAACTTTTCTATTTTTTTAATAAGTAATCTCATATTTTAATGTATTATGCTTCTTATGCTTTTGTAATTTGTACATTTTAAACATAAAGAATAATGCATGCTTGCTATAACAAATCAAGCAATACAAGGATTTATAAAGAAATTTGATGTCTTCTCTGCCCCAGATTGTTATGTTTCTTTAATATTCTTTGTACTTCTGTAGATATATTTAAATATACATAAATGCATGGTTACTCTCCTTCATCAATGTGTTTACAAAGATGTGATTATTCTAAGATGTGATTATTCTATACACATTACTTTGCTGTTTTCAGTTTTGTTTTTTCTTGGTAATATACTATACATTTGCTTTCCATGATAACACATATAGAACTACCTCATTATATTTATTCTTTTTTATTTTTTATTTTTTTAATTTTTTATTTATTTTTGAGACAGAGAGAGACAAAGCATGAACAGGGGAGGGGCAGAGAGAGAGGGAAACACAGAATCCGAAGCAGACTCCAGGCTCTGAGCTGTCAGCACAGAGCCTGACGGGGAACTCCAACTCACAAACTGTGAGATCATGACCTGAGCCAAAGTCGGACGCTTAACCAACTGAGCCACCCAGGCGCCCAATACCTCATTATTTTTAAATAATCACCTAATATTGAAGGATTTAGGTTCAGGCTACAAATGATTTCTTAGTCAAGCTTTATTACCCTTTGTAACTAGTGAGATTCTTTATAGGTTCTACCAATTAGTTTCAGTTAATTTAATTCATGGTATGTTGAAGTTTTTTTGTTTGTTTTGTTTTGTTTTTATTTGGAAAGAATACAAGAGAAGATAGGTTGGCATTTTCTAGCCAGATCCAGTTTTAAGTTAACAATCTAACTTCTGTATCCCTGTATGATTCTTTTCAAAAAGCCTTGCCCTTCTATTCTCTTCCTTTATGACAGTTTTTTTTTCTTTCTCAAATTAATGTTAAAGCTGGAAGTCAGTCTTATCAGAAGGATAAACAAGGACCTCTGTGACATCTGCTATCTTCTCTCCAGCCTCATCATCACCCACTCTCCAACTCCAGACCGTAAGATATTATCAAATCACTGTCAATCCTAGATTATTCCTTGTTCTTGTAGACCTCCTCATCTAAATTCATGTTTTTATTTCTGCCTTGAATATCCTTTCTGTTTTTCTCTTTCTGATTAAATTTTACATATCCTTAACAGCTAGCTTAGAAAGCACCAGTTCTGGAAACCTGACCCCATTCCTACTCAATCCAATTCTAGGCTCTTTTAGCCCCTTTGCAACTGTGTATAATAGCATCTATTATTTTGTTGCTGCTGTATCTGAGAGCCCTGCAAGTGTTTCCTGAGTTTCCCTGACTCCTCAATTTCTCATCCTGTGTCTCTTCTTTGTTATCTTGAACAGCAAAAATCAGTAGCCCATACCACAAAATTTAACATTTAGAGATAAATAATAAAGTACATGAAGCACATATACATATATGTTTGTTTGTAAATTAGATACTATAGGTAGAGATAACAGATATCGATATAGACTTAAATCTCCAAATATCTAAGTACACAATGCAATGGTAATTAGTGAATATATATTAAATGACAGATGTACTTTCTTTACAGGGAAGAAATAACCTTACATGGTTCTATTCTGTTTTTGTATCAGGTGCAATGAATTTTTTATTGGTAAGTCATAAGGTAGGGCGTAGGTACTTTCTATGGAACAGGGGAGACTTTTCTGCCGATGAATGAAGACTGTCCATTAATCAATACAGTGACAGTTTACACTCAATTCTGTCTTAAGTAAAACATAATGTTCAGAATGATTTAAGAAATAGAAGTTTCATTTTGGGAAATAATACATTTATGAGAAAGAGATAACATTTTTATATGGACATATATTTTTTAATTGTTTCTGTAGGTATAAAAAGAATGAGCTTTGAGGAAAGAGAAGGATTAGAAAAGTAGATAACCATGTATTATGTATATATGTAATCATTTATTGCCTTAAAATCATAATATAGAATTGAGGAAAATACTATAGGGTTGAAAACATTCAGCAAAGCTGATAAAATGGCTTAAAGATCCAAACAAAGCTAAAAGGCCCCTTAAAAAGCTAGACAAAGTTACATTAAGTTAGTAATTTTTAATCTTGGGGAAATATTGGTAGAGACTAACTTGAATGAAAATATTAGTTACCTCTAGAAATATAATATGGAATCAGAACACTGTCATTTCCCAAATTAGGCAAATTATCTGATTTTTCTGAGCCTGTTTCCTTCACTAAAAAGTAGCATCAAATGGCATGTCTATCTTTCACATTTATTTGAGTGAGATAAATACAGTAAATGCCCAACAATAATACAAATTAGTATATACAAATATGATATAATACAGTCTGATTCTCAAAGGATAAGGGAATGGATTAAAGTCCATTGCAGTGTAATTACCCACTGCCATCCATATTTAAGCTGTACTTTCAAGTGATTTTTATTGTATTTGTAGGTAATTGGTGAATTGTAAATCCCTTTATTTTTTTTTAACTTTTTTTTTAATGTTTTTATTTATTTTTGAGACCGAGAGAGACAGAGCATGAACGGCAGAGGGTCAGAGAGAGGGAGACACAGAATCTGAAACAGGCTCCAGGCTCTGAGCTGTCAGCACAGAGCCCGACGCGGGGCTCGAACTCACGGACCGCAAGATCATGACCTGAGCCGAAGTCGGCCGCTTAACCGACTGAGCCACCCAGGCGCCCCGTAAATCCCTTTAGAAATGATAATTATTATCCCATAGAATTACTAATAGTATCATTATCTAGTGTTTTTAGAGAAAAACTTTTGGTTAGTAAAATCAGTCTAAATTACTGGGGATATCAAAAGAGAGGCTTGAAAGGTTTACTTTGTCTACAGTGATCAAATTAATTTTTACTTTTTTCTTAAACATAGTATTGGTATACCTGTTAATGACCGTGATCTCTTACATTTTATAGTGAGCAGCTTGGGCCTAACAAAGGAAATTTAAATTTTTCACAATGTGAAATGGGAATAGAATATGAATGATTTTCGAAAAAATGGAAATCAGTAATTCAAACATATCCATTTACGTACCTGAATATAATGAACACCATGAATCTTGTTCATCTCTGTTGTCTAGAGCATAGCCTGGTACATAGTAGATGCTTAATAAATAGTGGATGAATGAGCTTTGTATTGGGTTCTAAAGGAGAAGGAAAATCACAAAAAGTGAAATTATTTAAATTAAGAACAAATTAATTCCCCCAACCTTGAGTAATGCATTGCTTTGTGTTTACCACAAAACGCTTGGGTAGGAATAATATATTATGAAACATGCATATTCTTTTATAGAAGACTTGTGCCATAGCTTCACTTGGGTAAGCAGGTTTTTGATTTGAATGTAAATATAAATCATCAGTGGACTCTGGGACAATTCAGTTATTTTTTTAAGTTTATTTATTTATTTTGAGAGAGAGAGAGAGGCAGAGAGTGAGAGAGAACACACATGCAAGTGGGCAAGGGGCAGAGACAGGGAGAATTCCAAGCAGGCTCCATGCTGTCAGTGCAGAGCCCAATGCAGGGCTTCATCCCATGAACCATGAGATCACAACCTAACCAAAATCAAGAGTTGGATGCTTAACCGACTGAGCCACCCAGAGGACAGGGAATTGGGACAATTCATTTAATCAGTCTACTTGGTTTCCTCAGTAATAAGATCAGGAATTTGTGTTGGATATTCCTTCCTGTTCTGGCCTTCTAAACCTCGACAATTCTGAGTTGTGCTTAAACAAATCAGGTTCATTAGATAAGCTGGTTTTATGGCTGTAAATGGGAAAGCATACACTTAGTTAACAGTATCAATAGTGTATAATAAAAATAATTTATTTGGTGTGTCTCTTTCAGTTTATTTGTTTATTTATTTATTTTGACAGAGAGTGAGAGAGAGAGTGGGAGAGGGGCAGAGAAAGGGAGAGAGAGAATACCAGGCAGGCTCTGAACTGTCAGTGCAGAGCCTGATGTGGGGCTCAAACTCATGAACTGTGAGATCATGACCTGAGCCAAGATCAAAAGTCATCAGATGCTTAGACAACTGAGCCACCCAGGTGCCCTTATTTGGTATGTCTTTTTTAGTTCATTATTTCCCTCTGTCTTCGAGAATGCATACATATTTTCTTAATATTTATTTTTTCTTGCAACTATACAAACAAAAAAATGTGACAATGACTTTTTTAATGGTGGAAAAATGACTTCGTGTAGGAGACTTGGAGGTTATAACAGTAAGGGGAATTTCCCTTTGTAAATTCAGCATCTGTTATGGTTCTCAAAGGATTGAGAATGTTTCTAAAACATTGTGCAAGTTCATGTTCATGACTAATTTCTATGAAGAATATTGTGCTCATATATTATCAGTATGTATAATACAGAAAATCCAAATTGAAGTTCGACAGTACCCATCTCTCATCTTTTAATTGAAAAAAAATATGTATATAACCTATTAAATTTGCTGAAACACAGTTTCTTTGAAACCACTTTTCTGAGTTTTATCTCAGATGTTGCATGGCACAAAGGAAGAGTATTATCTGTTCCTCACACAGTCAACCGATCTAGTGCTGTGGTGGTTTCACAAAGTTACATGTCTGATAGAGGGAGAAATTTATAGAAAATTAAAAAAGGGAAAGTTTTTAAAAATTTAATGAAAAGAATAATTGCCTAATAAATTGAGGTTTTCTTTTTGCTCACCTATGTATCCCAAAAGAAATTGGGAGGAAATTGTTCTGTTTATTTAAAATAACATTTAGCAGGGCCATAAACCTTATCTGGATGTATTTTGGTTAAATTCCTTAAAATAATTCACTTTTGGGCTAAAGAGCAGTAAGAGATTTCAGCCCCCAAAAGTAATTTTTCATGACAAATAACTGAAGCAAGGATTTGGACGGAGGGTGCCATCTGAACTCAAGTTATAACACTGATAATTTCAAGCCTGAGAGAAACTGATTATAGTGTTTGCTCATCTTAGAAGACAGGGAAATCCTAGGTAACGGGGGAGAAAAAAATGTAGGTTGAAAATCTAATTGACTATCCATGCTTAAAATAAGTAACGCCAATAACAAAAACACAGAAGAGGCTTATTTTTATTATCACACAATTATATGTTTTAAAAGCTGAATTTGGACCTTTTGAAGTACAGAATTTACTTGAGGAAATTCTAAGTATCTCTATCACTACAGTAAGTCCCAGTGTGTACATGGGCAGAGTCATAGCACAAAACTATGGAAAGTGGCTAATTAGATTGTTGCATGGCTTAACAAATATAATAAAACATGGAGCTGCATACATACGAGGGCAGAGTGGTTCATTTTCATGTTGATTTTTAACTCGTATGAGAGAATAATGTCTTTTTTTAATAGAAATTCTGAAAACTTTCAAAAACATAGAAAATGGAACTGTAATGCTGCAAAGAAAATTGAATGACATTTGACTACCTTCCACATCTTCCTCCTCCATTTTAAAGTTTTGGAAACTGAGGCTGTGGAAGGATAAATGACCAGACCAAAGGTTTCTGTTAGCCCGTCTCAGGGCTAGAATTTAATTTTATGACATTCTGCCTGTGGTTTTGTCTCCTCACTGTATTGATTACAATATTCAGCTTTCCTTGTTTTTCTTATGTATTTTGTGTGGTTTTTCTCTTCATTGCTTAATAGGAAGCAAAATTAATCAACTAAACATGCATATTTCATTTCCCAGACAATTCCTAGCTGCTGTGTCTGTGTCCGGGGTGTCAAGGTTTCATGAGGGAGAGAGGAGCGGGGAAAGGCCAGATGGCAAGACCTTCTCTTTTGCCTTCCTCCAGCCTGGCATTATCACTTGCTGTGGGGCTCCTATGCCTTGGGGTCCATCCCTGCTAGTGAGGATGAGAAAACTGTCATCTGATGAGAAAACTCACATTGGGTTTTTCTCCCTGGGGATTTCCTCCTGACGTTTCAGTTGTTGATGTCTTGGACTGACTTTTCATATCTGATAACTTCCTGCTCTAATTTCTGCCTGTGGACATTAGTATATAAAGTATTACCAGACAAAGTGCTAGCATGGCACAACTGTGTAGTCTACATGTCACAGATGACATTTTGGTCCTTCACGTTATTTCTGACACATCATCATACATAGTTCTAGGATGACATATGGTTCTGTAATGGAGTTAGTAGTTCTAACTCCGGGTTCAAAGTTAGCTAGTAGTATGCTCTTGAGAGAATAACTTGAGAGCTCTGTGCTTGTTTCCTCATCATACAAAGGAGAGAATAATAAAACATAAATGACAGAATTGTTGGGAGAAAAAAAGGCAATTTATTTGAAGAGTTTAGCATTATGCCCGACAAAGAATAGTGCTTGATAAAATGTAGCTATGTTTGTTACTATTATTGTGATGGCTTTCCACTATCCATATAGTAATTGCCACCACCATCTAATTCCCTCTTTGAAAGAGTTTATGGAAATCTGCCATGTGGAGAAATGATGGGTTTTTGAGTTAAACTAACATGTATTTAAAATATCAAATGTACAAACTAGTAGGTATATAAACTCTGGATAAGTTATCCACTCATTCATAGCTCTAACAGGTTTCATCTGTGAAATGGGGATTATATCAGAGACTTATCCTTTAAAGAATGAAATGAGAGCTAACAGTGAGAGAGAGAGAGAGAGAGAGAGAGAGAGAGATCGTATGTTTCTGTCAAGCGGTCATGTGAAGGTAAGCCTTACAGAAAATGTGTACAAGCTGCAGAGGGATGGATTTAACAGTGAATTCAGAGTCCTAAATGGCTCTTAAGGAAATAATTTAGTTCTGGGCATATGTGTGTATTTGGTAGTAGTTCAGGAAGTTTTGTAGGTATAACATAAAAAATAAATTACCCAAGTGAAAAATAAAAGACATTGTCTCCTATCTCAATAAGACATGTTAAACAGTATCCATGACAGTTTGCAGATCTTTGTGAGTATGGTGTATGTGTTACAAAGCCCAAAGGTCTTTGGAAATTTGAATCCTCATAGCTAATAAAAAAACAAAAAATGAAACTGATAATGTTGCAGTTTCAGTAGACTAGGTTTTGGATTATTTTATAATTATGATGTTATGGTTTTCTCTTAGTAAAGTACTAACATTTCACCAGGCCAGTAAAGCCTAATAAGTTGGTGGCTTGCCAACTATAGTGAGCACATCATTTGATTTGCTCTTGTTGTTGCAGAAGAGTTTGAGTGTTTCTGAAGCAGAAATAGAGAAAGGAAGGCTTATTTAAATAATATAATCCAGAAGTGAAATAGAGAGGGAAATAAAAAAAAATTTTCTTGGTGTTCAGGGCTCATCTGTCTCAGGTCCAGTATGCTCTATATATAGGCCCTCTCCAGAAGTATAGCTCCCAGGAGATATTTGAAATGACCTCATCAGTGATTACAATTGTCTTATGTTTGTTTTTGCAAAACGGAAATATTTCTCCAATGGATAGATACTATGGCAACTCTCTTATATTGTGATTCAATTTCTTGTTAATTGACTTTTACCCCAGAGCTAAAGAAAGGGGCTGACAGAAGAGAAGCAGGTATGGTAGATTATATTATTGCTCAGAAAGATTTACTTACTCTTGCCTCTCCTTACTCAAGGGGTGGGGTGTATATATTTCGCTATCCTTTGATTTTCAGATTTGTGTGACTTGTGTTGGCCAGCAGAATGCAGTGAAAATAACAGCTTGACTGGTGTGAGCTTTTGTCTGAGAGGGCTTCGTGGATTTTTTGCTTGCTGTCTTGTGCTTCAGCCATTGCCATGAGGATGTTTCTGAGCTAGCCTGTCATTTCAACAGGGAAAAAGAGATACATGAAGCAGAGCTGCTCCAGCCAAGTCCAGCCTAAATCAGGTGGTCCCTAACTTACCCATTGATGCGTAAAAAAATAAATGCATTGTGTTGTATGTAACCAAGATTTTGTGTTTGTTATTCAGTGTGTGGTAATAATAGATAGCTGATACACTGGGGCAGGCTGAAAATCAGTTTTGCCTACTCTCCACAGTTTCTCAAGTTGCTTTCCTTTTACCTGAGGCTTGACAAAACTCGTTGAAGGGAATATAGTGTATATATAACTCTACTAAAGTCTTTATGCATTTTCTGGGCCCAACTAAATCATCCACAATTATGCTTTCGTGAATAATCTTTTAAACAAAACAAATGATCAGTAGAAGGTGTTTTACTTGTCTCTTTTTTCTCTGGTTTTCTTGAATCTTCTGGTGGTGATTTATGCAAACTGACTCTTTGTTTAGGGCTGTCTATCCAAATCCCAGGTCCTTTGTCTTTACATTTTCTTCTTTAGTTCATTTTTACTTAATGTTGTGTATTGTGCTTAGGAAAATAATCATTGGAATTTTTAAAAAGTATATGAAATAAAATTAGAGTAAGGTCTATTCATTTTTATTTTGATCCTTTCAGACATGCTCTTTCACCACTTGTAAAACTTAACAGAAAATTAGGCACATTGTGAGGGTATCAACAAACTCTCTTTAATCTCTATAAACATACATCAGTTACAAAGTGAACCAATTCAATCAGAACTACGGATTAGAACGTTAGTTTACTTCTCCTCTCTCTATTCATGTGAATCCTGCCATAGTTTTGTAAAGGGAGATCTGAAAATTTAGTCACTTCATAAATTATGAAAAAGTTTCAGTATGTTGAGTGGGATACCTCAGTAGAAAAAGCAGAACTTGCATAAGGTTTTTTTTTCTACATATACCTGGTATTTGCGTTGTTTACTTAAAAATGGACCCACACCTTTATTTTTTGAAACATAGCTTCCTCTTACTCAGGCCTCCTCCATTCATGGTATTATTATAACTTGACAGCTATGAGTATTACACTAGTGATCCTTTCTTACTACCCACTATTGATACTGTTAGAGGACCTTTATATGCACCATAAACGTCTTTCCTACCCCCATTTTTAATTGTGATCCAACCTCATCCATCCAGTCTCTACCCAGTGAACTGATATGTTAACATTCAAATAAGATTATCTCATTTTTTGCTTAAACTCTTCATTCATTTCTACTTACATTTGAAATAAAATCTAATGTCTTAAATGTGGTCCTCAATTTTCTATTTCTCCTGCTTTTCTCTTAGGTCAGCCTTGTTATCTTTCTTCATATACTCTGAAAACCCCTTTTCTACAAAATTCTTTTCTTATCTCAGGCCTTAGCAAGTTGCATTTGCAAAAATATTAAAGTGTAAGAATGTATGGAAAATTCAGGAAAGAAAAAAGTTCTATATGAATGTGGCATAGGGACATACCAGGAGTGGATACAAAGATTAGCTCATATACCTCACAATATATCTGTGTTAGTGTTTGTGTAAGTATGTATGATAATATATTCATTATGTAAATGCATATATCATCATAGTTTTCTTGGTAAATCAAGATAAAGTGTAATAAATTCAAGTTAGCAAGCATCATCAAATTTCTCTTACAATATAGGTCATATAAATTATTTAACTTTTTGAGCCTCAGGCTTCTCATCTTAAAAAAAATAATACCTACTTACAGGGCTGTTGTGTTTTAGAGATTATTTTTCTTTAAGGCACACTAAGCCCTCAGCACATTGGAGCTATTTTGTGCACATCAGGGAGTTAACAGCAGTGAGGAATGTTAAACACAAAACACATATATTACTCCCAATGAGATTATAAGCTCTCTCAGAACAGAAATCTTTAAAGGGCAAAAGAGGTAAGTGCCCATTTACCTACTCATCTTTTAATATAATGACTAGAAATACTAAAGCTTTCTGGACTGAGAATTCCATTTCCCAACTGCAGACTTCTGCCATAAGGTCACTGAGGAAAGCTTTTTGATGGTGAGCATTGACCTCAAATATTTAAAGAACTAATATTTCACCATGTTTGTGTGGTCAGGACCTATTCCCCTTTAGGTTCAACCACAATATATGTCTCTCAGATTAAGCAATAATTCCAATAATAACGAACATTTTTAACTTGATTATCTTTTGCTAATAAACCTTCTAGGACCACCTAAGCCCAGCTATATCATTCAGGAAAGGAGCTCAAAATTACTACACAGTTCAGTTTAAAAAAAATCTTATGAGCACGTCAGATAATGGAGACTATTGTTGTGCATAATGGAAAATGAATATAGAAAATATCTAAGAAAACAAGTTAAATTCATAGTTTATGTCTCAATTTACAAATAACTCAAAAGTTTAGACGTAGGGTAGCCTGAGTGACTCAGTCGGTTAGGCATCAGACTTTGGCTCAGGTCATGATCTCATGGTTCACGAGTTTGAGCCCCCCTCTCTGTGCTGACAGCTCAAAGCCTGGAGCCTGCTTCAGATTGTGTGTCTCCCTCTCTCTCTGCTCCATACCCTGCTCGCTGTCTCTCTCTCTCTCAAAAATAAATAAACATAAAAACGTTTAGACTTAAAAATAGATAAATTGAACCCTGTCCTTTACAACTTTAAGTCACAGGACTCATGAGGACCGGTTTTTTTGTTTTTGTTTTTTACCCAACTGTTAATGCCTCTGGTAATTACCATAAATCCAACTTGTAATATTCTAACATTCAAGGATTTTGTTTTGGCTGGAATCCATACTTGGAGAAAAAGTTTTAAAAAGAAATTCAACTTCAAAATGTTAAAGATCTGCTTTGATACTAACTGGGAAAAGCCTACTGCAGTAGCCTGAAGGTATTGATCAGGAGTTTATAAACTCAGTAACATATTTAGTAATAATTTCATCGTACAGAAACATTTGTGTTTTGATTGAAATTATTCCAAACACCGAACTCAATCCAAGGGATTTTCTATGGCACAGTTATCACTTGGAAATATATGGCTTCGCTAGGATAGAAGCTTAAATATTATATTATCTCCAGTATTCGATGGCTCTTAAAGAACAAGAGAGAAGTAGAGATAGAATGAATATGGCACTGGCCTAGTTCATTACATTTGGTGTGAAATGTAGGTATGAGTCCTGGGTAGTAGTTTCATTACACTGGGCCAGTAACCTCTTCATGTCTCAGTTTACTTCTGGGGATGATGGTAATGGTGCTTGCGATGAATTGAGGAGATAATAGCTATAAATTGTGTGTATTGCTCTGGCAGATTAGCGTTCCCAGGAAGCCAACTCTGATTCGAAGTTTAAGTTCATTAGAGACTATTCATGAGATAGACACCATGGAAGGAAATTCACAAAAATGGGATTAGGCAGAGGGAGAAGTTGAGCAGAAATGCAATCTCAGTGGAAGCCTTAGCCAATCCATGGAGAGTTCTGTAGATGGGGTGAATCTTCAGGAAAGTCTTGAGTTTGGATGGGAGGAATGAGTCTTTATACACCTTCGTGGATCAGTCATTAGATGCAGGCCATCTGGAATAGATGAATGACCTTGACTGAGGCTCTCTCTTCAGCTGAGGTAATTAATGAAGCAGCCTTGACAATTGGGAGCTGTCAACCACCAGCAGTACTTCCAGCACCTGGGATAATAATCAACCCGTCATTTCTGAAGGAGATCTGGGCAGCACTTTCATGTCCACCACATTTAGTCACAAAATCATAAGTGTTTAACAGTATATGTTATTATAAGAAGGGTCATCTTTCATATTTCAAAGAGATTTCAGAAGTGCCATTCTGCCTCTTTTATTTCAGTTCAACTGCACTGCTTTTCTACCTGAATTTTCTCTACTATATTTGGTCAGATACCCTACAAGGTGTCTTTCATATCTCGTATCACTTAATTTTCATAACAACCTACTAAATTTTGTATCATTTTCAACAAGTTACTCTGAAGAACTGGTGTCAAAATGGAGTGTGTAAGATTTTCACTTACACATCCACTATATAGTGAAATATGAATTTAACCCCTATATATTTTTAATCTAAGTCCTATGATATATTTTATTTGGAACTTTGATATGAGTGAACTTTGCTATGATTTATAGTTTATTCAAGCTATTTTGACAACATCTTTTAATGCCTACAAGGATTTTACTTTAGCATATGCTGTAGGCAACAATTATCAAATTAAGATTAAGTGCTAGATCTTTTAATTTTTATATGATTTTATAAGTAGGTTAATTGCATGGATTTCATTTAATTATTAAAAATTATATTTCATTTGGATAGATGGATCGGTAGATCTAGAATTTTCATGAACATCTGACAAGTATTCTATATATTTTATAAAATACTTTGGCTCTTGGGGCACCTGGGTGGCTCAGTCAGTTAAGTATCTGACTGTGGCTCAGGTCATGATCTCATGGTTCATGGGTTTCAGTCCTGTGTGGTGCTCTGGTCTTACAGTACAGACCCTGCTTGGGATTCTCTCTCTTCCTGTCTCTCCTCCCCTCCCCCACTCACACATGTGTCCTCTCTCTCTCAAAATAAATAAATAGATAAACTTAAAAATACATGTATTGGCTCCATAATTTCTTTTTATACTATTCACTTATTTCGATTTGCAAGCACAAATTAACTAATTAAAAAGGGGACTTACCTAATCATTAAAAAATACAACGGACCGGAAATATCAAAAGATATAATGCTATATGCACCCTTTAGGTGGTCTTCAAACACAAAAACTTTGTCTTCTGAGATACAACAGAGGAGCATAAGCAGTACACTATGAGAAGATAGAACAGCTGGTATTTTGAAGTAGTTCCTTCTGTGGGTGAAGTGGGTGGCATATTCAGTGAAGGGAGTGATGATCTAGGGACATATCTCAATAACCAAGAGCTCAAAAAAAAAAAAAAAAAAGCCTTGGAGCTATGGAGAAAGTGAAAAGGAAATCTAAGTGAAAAAAAGCACAATGAATTATGGGCATACAGGTCTTGAAGCAGACGGATAACAGGAATAGCTTTTATTTTTGCCTGTGACAAAGGATTGCAATAATATGCAGCATGTTAGTGTTGGCTATTTTAGAACGCTTCCAAAACTGTTATTCTTAGTTTCATGGTAGAAGAAAACAGCATCAGCCTCCAGGTCATGGGATCAGAGATTCCAACTTCATCACAATGAGATTTACTAGAAAGTCCTCCCAGGTTATGGGACCAGGTTTTCAGACAGTTTTAGCCTTTGATGGTGATATGACCTTTTCTGAAAAATCTTTTGTGAGTGTGTCTTCAAGGTATTTTAGAGATAAATTGGAATCTGTTGCTTTGGGACATGGCTGCCATAATAAGATGAATTTTAAACAAGAAATTCTTGGAGTGACTTAGGTTTTCCCAGTTTTTCTCCCCTTCAGAAGAACAACAACTTCAACTATTCATGGACAAAGCAAAACTGAGAAAATTCTTTGGTGGAGTCAGAGCTCCCCTGTATCACTGAAACCAAGACAGACTAAATTAGAAGGGTTAGAAGAGCAGCTGTTCAGTAACCACATTTCCCTTTGCCCAGGCTTCCATAGCACCATACTTAGAGGTTTCGCTTGCTGGTTCCTGAAGTGGTAGAAGAGGGCCTTGGGTCGACATCTAGCTTCCCCATTGTTGTGCGTCACTTCTTGGGAGATCCTACTCTGGTCTTACCTCATGGGGATCATGGAGGAATCTATGGGGCTTGACCATGGGGAATCTGATTGTGATAGAGAAGGGGGAGGGGTTTGAAACAACCAGCACTTGTATCTGAGCCAACCAAGTTCCTACCTGCAGCACTCATGTAGTAGTCCCAACCAGTGTCTTTGCTTACCTGAAGAGCCAAGATAGTGGCATGGTTTGACTAGGGAAGATGGTAGAGCACAAGTCTGCCTGATTCTGGTCCTCAAAAAAAGAACCTTGAAAGCCCTGAAACCTGGTCCCCTGCACACACCCCCATTACCCACCCAGGCAGGGGAGCTCAGTCATAGTCCACCTGCTAATGAGTATAGCTCCTTGGCCCTACCCCACCAGAAAGGCTGTTCAGAACCCCTGGAAGCCTGTATCCTAGCAGCACTTGAGCAGAGAGTCTACCGGGCAAAACTTATTATCCACAGAGCAAAGCCAGTGGCCCTGTTCAGCTAGGCATCTTGGGGCTTGAGTTGGCTTAAGTGAAGACCACAAAGATCCTTTCTCTCCTTGGAGCTAGTTCTCCCACTCTCCAGACAGGGAAACTAATTCATAGCCCTACCTATTGCTGAATACAGCCTTCAGCTTGCACAACTAGAGAACCTAACTAGAACACATAGGAAGCAGTATATCCCATCCAAGAGGCCTACTTATAGTGGCACTTGAACAGAGAGCACAGCTGGTAGCTTTCTCCATCAGCAGAGCAAAGCCAGTGGCCCTGTGTTGCCAGGAAATTCAGTTTACAGTCTTGTCTGATTCATGTCCCCAAACAGTGAGACATGCAAGCCTTAGCACATGTTTTCCTGCCCTTCCAGAGCAGGGACGCTAATCCACATTTGTACCTAAATCTGAGTGTAGTACCCAGGCTTATCATCCAGGAAGCCTGACCAGAAAACTCAGGCACCTATGGAGCCCATCCTGTGGCTTCACTTGGGCAAGGAACCAAGCCAGCAGTTTTACCCAGCTGTTGTAAGCCAGGGGCACCTCCTTACATCAGAACTCAAGCAGTGGCCTCACCCCAAAATAGACCCTGATAGCAAGATTTACCTGTCCAAAGACAAAGATTTACCTGTCCAAAGACAAAGATTTACCTGTCCAAAGACTGTCCAAAGACCTGCTGACATATTCATAAACTCAAACTGAGCTGAATGGTAAGGAATTGTCTCTGCCAAACACCTTACGATGGTTCAACATACCTATATCAGTAAATGTTATATATCACTTTAAAAGAATGTAAGATAAAATTAAATGATCATCTCAGTAAATCCATATTAAAACATTTGACAGAATTCAATATCCTTTCATGATAAAAACTCTCAAAATATTGGGTATATAAGACACAAACCTCAACACATGAAGGGCCATATATAATAAGCCCACAGCTAACATAATACTCAGTGGTGAAAGGTTGAAAGTTTTCCTTCTATGATCAGGAAAAAGACATGGGTACCCACTAACACCACTCTTACTGGAAGTCCTAGCTGAAGCATTAGATAAGAAAAAGAAAAGGCATCCAAATCAGAAAGGAAGAAGTAAAATTATTTCTGGAGATGATATGATATTACACATAGAAAAGCCTAAAGAGTTCACCAGAAAGAGTTAAAACTAATCAATGAATTCAGTAGTTGCAGGATATAAAATCAAAATGCAGAAATCAGTTGTTATTTCTATATACTAACAGCAAAATATCTAGAAAAGAAATAAAACGACCCTTTTCACAGTAGCACCCAAGACAATAAAATACTTAGGAATAAATTTAACCAGGAAAGTGAGAGATATGTATACTGTAACAATTTGATGAAAAAAATTAAAGAAGACACATATAAATGGGAAGATACCCTGTGTTCATGGATCAGAAAAATTGATACTGTTAAAATGTCCATTCTACACAAAGCCATCTATAGATTCAGTGAAGTTCCTATCAAAATTTTGGTGGCATTTTTCACAGAAGTAGAAAGTTTTTCTTTCTCTTTTTTAAACTTATTTTTAGAGAGTGAGAGAAAGCACAAGCAGGGGAGAGATATGGAGGGAGAGAGAGAATCCCAAGTAGGCTCCACGCTCAGTGCGGAGCCCAATGCGAGGTTCTATCCCATCACCCTGGGATCACGACCTCAGCCATACACATAACTGACTGAGCTATCTGGATGCCATGAAAGTTTTTCTTAAAATTTGGTTCATTAGTATTTTTCCCATAAGTAAAAATTTGTTTTGTTTTGTTTTTGAATTCACATGGAACACCAAAAGACTCCAAATAGCCAAAGCAATCCTGCAAAAGTCAAAGCTGGAGGCATCACAATTTCTGATTTCAAACTATATAACAAATGAATGTTAATCAAAACAATATGGTACTAGCATAAAAATAGACACATAGACCATTGGAACAGAATTGAGAGCCCCCCCAAAAAACTATTATTAATGAATATTTGAGAAGGGAGGCAAGGATACTCAATGGGGAAAGGATAGGATCTTCAATAAACAGTGCTGGGAAAACTGGATAATCACCTGCAAGAGAGTGAAATTGTACCTCTATTATACACCTGTCACAAAAATTAACTCAAATTGGATTAAAGACTTAAACATAAGACCTGAAGCTGTAAAACTCCTAGAAGAAAATACAGAGGAAAAGCTCTTTGACATCTGTCTTGGTGATGACTTTTTTGGATATGAACCAAAAACACAAGTAAGAAAAACAAAAATAAATAAGTGGAACTACATCAAACTAAAGGCTTCTGCAAAGCAAAAGAAACAACAAAATGTAAAAGCAGCCTTTGAAATGGGAGGAACGTATTTGCAAAACATCTACCATATAAGGGGTTAACATCCAAAATGTGTAAGGAACTCATACAGCACGGTAGCCAAATGAACATTCTAGTAAAAATGGACAAAGTACCTGAATATGTTTTTTTCTAAGAAGACATACAAATGGCCAACAGATATGTGAAAAGGTGCTCAGCATCACTTAATCATCAGGGAAATGCAATCAAAACCACAAAGAGCTATCACCTCACATCTGTTAGGATGGCTGTTATCAAAACTGTAAAAGATGACAAGTGTTGGCAAGAATATGAAAAGAGAATACTTGTGCATTGTTGGTGGGAATGTATACTGGTGCAGCAACTATGGAAAACAATATGGAAGTTCCTCAAAAAATTAAAAATAGAACTACTATATGCCCCAGAAGTCTCACTTCTGGTTTGTATCCAAAGGAAATGAAATCAGGGCCTCAAAATATATCTGCACCCCCTTGTTCATTTAAGCATTATTCACAAGCCAATATACGTAAACAACCTAACTATTCATCTACAGATGAAATGATACAGATTGTTTTATACACACACACACACACACACACACACACACACACACACACACACACACTGGAATATTATTCAGCCATGAGAAAAAGGAAATCCTGCTCTTTGCAACAACATGGATGGGCCTTTAGGGCATTATGCTACATAAGTTAGAGAAAGACAAATACTGCATGATCTCACTTATATGTGGAATTTTAAAAAGCTGAAGTCGAAGAAACAGAGAGTAAAATGGATGTTGCTGGGGGTTGGGGGTTGGTGGATGGAGGAAGTAGGGAGATGTTGACCAAAGGATACAAACTTCCAGTTATAAGATTAATAGGTTCTGAGTATCTAATGTAACAAAGCTATATTATGTACTTGAATGTTACTGAAAGAGTAAAATGTTACTGAAAGAGTTCATTTTTTCACCAAAAAATGAAATGGTGGTTCTGTGGTGGAGGTGTTAGCCGACCCTACTGTGGTAATCATTTTGAAGTATATAAGGATCAAATCATCACATTGTACATCATAACAGTGTATGCCTTAAATTTATATCATGTTGTATGTCAATTATATCTCAATAATGCTGGAAAACAAATGAATAAAATTCTGTGCTTCCCAAAAGGCCAAGCTTCAGTTAGATAAGGACTTGTGCTAGAATGAACACTCAGTGCACTGCTTCCTTCTTTGAGAAAGTTGTACTGTGAAAAACGAGAAGTTAGCTGAATGAAACCATGTTTTTAGCGATCTAGTTGATTTACATTTTGGCTTAACGTCCTTAACTCATTGTAGTCTGGTCATGGACAGGCAGCCATGAACTCGGTGTAGCATAGTTTTACATGTATCATTTAGTTTAATCCTCAAATCTATGCTGTGAGAAATAATTATTAACTCATTTTACAAGGAGTTGAGATCCAGAGTTAGTGCAGTTCACTTAGGTGTCTGCAGTTAGCAAGTACTGGTTGAGGATTTTCGATGCAGACTGACTCTTTAGTCCTCCTGTTGATTACTGTGCTTTATTGACATTTGGGATATAAATAGCTTAGAAGTTTTTACACAATAATTTTTAAATGACATCTCATATATATCCCAACACATAAAATAGGTAGTAATAGATGTGTTTGGTTTCATGTGAAATAGCATAGAACTTGACATCTTACCTCCTCAGACTCCATCAGTCCCATCTGCCTTATTCTCTATCCCTAGAAACAGCTTGAACCCCTCAGACTAGATTATCCTAGAGATTGGCATAGTTATAGACTCCAGTTAAGTTTCATTTTGTTCACTTGATAACAAGACCAACGTATGTATGTATGTATTTAATCACAGTACAAAAAGTAAAACATTGTTTTGTGGATCAAAACTATATAGAACAAGAGGAAGTCATTATTTGAAAGTCTGGGGGATGCTGTTAGAATCAACACCAAATCCAACAACCTGGGAATGTCTTAGCTTCTTGTTTCAATGGCTCCTCTCCATTTCACTTTACCATGTTTTTATTGGCACAAAAAATCATTTGGGAAACACAGATGTGATGAAACAAGCATGACTCCTCAGTTTATTGTTTTAACTAAGCAGGTACATGTTAATTCCATTAAATTTTTTTTCAGAGGATGTTGAAAATATATCAGTATTTCTACTATTTTATTATGAACTTATTAGAGTCATTTGCCTCAGGTTAAAATAAAAGTATAAATACATTGTTTCTTTCACTGAAAAGAACTTCTTTTAAGGCCTGGAGGGATACAGTTTGAATTGCATCTGTGATCACTGATGTTTGTATATTGAAATTTGCATGCAACTAAGGTTCTACTTTGTATTACAGGAATGATCAACATATCTGTTAAGATTGCATTTCTTCCAGGCAAAAGCTAAGGATAAAAATGTAGAGTTAACAAAGACACTTTGCAATGTGAAATGTGTTATATGAAAACAACTCTGTTAACATAAAATATTTATATGTCATAACCTTAATTTTAGTAAAATAATTTTATATCATATGTATAAGTATTCTTAATAAGTGGTCGAGTAAAATAGCAGCCCATTTATGGTAATTATTTGGCTTATTGCCCTCAAAATATTTCTTAAAATATGCTTCCATTATTGAAACCATAGTGAAAAAGCCACAAACATCACTCAAATAAATATTCCTGATTATGCAGTTCACCATCATGAGGAAGTGCATTATTAAATATCAAAGCTTTTGCTAGTTGCACTCACATTCTGCTTGGTAGTAGTTACTGCCATTTGCCACTCCATAATTTACACTCTGCTCAGACCTAACCACTTGCAGCTTCTAAAGCAAACAACCAGTTTTAAGTTTAGGTGGTTGCTGACACTGTTCTTTTTATCTGGGAATCACTCTCCCCTTTTAATAGAGTAATTAATGCTCCCTGCTATAACAAAGCCCCCACAATCTCATTGCCTTAACATATGAAGATTTATTACATTTCATCAAATCTAAGCTGCCATCTATTGTAAGATGTATTATTTTATGTAGTGCCAAGGAAGAAAATGAATTCTCCCATTTAAACTATAGCACAGTGTTTCCTTATCACCCTTATTTTGAGAAGCATTCTTATTACAGAGAAGTTAAAATGTAGAGAGGAAAAATACCTGAGAATCAATGCAATATTGCGTTTATTTACCTTGTGCACAGTGTACTAAAGATTATCTAGCTGTAAAGGGTCTCCACTAGGCTGTGACTATGGCATTCTGGCTCTTTCCATTTGAGGATCCTCTCTACCCTGGAGGCTTCTGAGTTCTCTGTAGGATCTAATCCATTTGGATTATCAAGATGCCACAAGAGAGAGAACATAGATAGAGGATGGTTATTTCAAGAGTCAGGTCTAGGTGTGTCTTTTGTTGCTATCACCCACATTCCTTTGGAAGCACTGATTACATGATCCATTTAGATTTACCAGGAGGAGGAGTGTAGTCTTCCTATGGTTTAAGAGGAAAATGAAATGGTGTGAAGATCACATGGCAGAGCCACTCCAATTCAGCCCCTGTCACTTCCACTCATCTCTCAAAACTTAGCACAAAAATCTCTGTTCAATTTTTTTCTTCCATCTTACTTGTCCAAGTGAAAATGACTGTTCTTTCTTTTGTGCTGTACCGATTTTTTTAAAAGTGTTTATTTATTATTTGAGAGAGAACGTGCATGAGCAGGAGGGAGGCAGAGAAAGAGGAGAGAGAGAATCCCACGCAGGCTCCATGCTGTCAGCACGGAGCCCTACTAGGGACTCGATCTCATGAATCATGAGATCATGACCTGAGCTGAAATCAAGAGTCAGACGCTTAACAGACTGAGCTACCCAGACGCCCTGATTTTCTGATACAAAATTAATAGCCCTGTGTGTTTGTATTGGACAATGTCATAATCTGATTGGGCTGCCATAGCAAAATACTGTAGATTGTGTGGCTTAAACAACAGAAACTCATTTTCTCATAGTTCTGGGGTCTACAAGTGTAAGATCAAGATTCATTTCAGGTTCCTTTCTAGTGAGACCTCTAACTTGCTTGAAGGCAGCTGCCTTCTCACAGCTTCTTCTCACGTCCTTTTCTCTGTGTGTGCACAGAGAGAGAGAGATATCTCTGGTGTCTGTTTCTCTTCTTACAAGGATATCAGTCCAATTAGATTAGGGCTCCACCTTTATGACTTCATTTAACCTTAATTACTCCTTAAAGGCCCCATCTCCAAATACAGTGACATTGGGGGTTAGAGCTTTAACATATGAATTTTGGAGGGAAGCAATTTAGTCTATAATAGATAACAAGTTTTTTTTTTTTTTATCGCTGGATCCCCTGTACCTGATAAAGTTTAGAAAACTAATACATTTATTTAATTGAATTGAAATTAAACTAGATGATGAGGGAAAACAGTTGGATTCTAGTCCTAGAATTTATATTAATTATCTGTGTAACTTTGAGCAAGTTGCTTTAACCTCTTCAGGCAAAAGTTTTTTATCAAAACATTTTGAGGCTCAGTAGGTTGGGCATCCAAATTCAGCTCAGGTCACAATCTCATGGTTCCTGAGTTCGAGCCCTGCATCGGGCTCTCTGCTGCTAGTGCAGAGCCCTCTTCAGATCCTCTGTCCCCTCTTTTCTACCCCTACCCCCATTCATGCTCTCCCTCTCTCTCTCTCAAAAATAATCATTAAGAAAAGAAAAAAGAAACTTAAAAAACAAAACATTTTGAGAATTATAATAGATGATCCTTAAGTCTTCCTGAATGCTAAAATTTATATTTTATGTGACACCCACAATAAAAATCAATGAAAGATCTAACTCTCAAATGGAACTCACAATTTTAATGTACACACATCTGCTAAAAGCAACAGATTATATTCCTGCGTTGGTCACAATTTGTATTCATGCAAATTAATGATAGAAATCATGATTCCTGTTCTTGTAACTACATTCTGGCACATACTGATGACATAACATTATTTCAATTTCCCTTGCTATTGATCTGGTTTAGGTATACATTCTAATTCTTTGTTATCAGGGAGTTCTTTGGCAAGTCTTTGCTCACTTACTCCATTTCTGCAATACAGATGAGATTTTCATATTTTAAAACACTAGTGAGTAACATTCACATAAGAATATCTTTCAAAATATCCTTCCCTGCTCACATTCTGTCTTTCTCAAAAATAAATATAACAGTAAAAATGAAAGAAATTTAGAAAGAAATTTAGAAAGAAAAAAAGAAAAATAAAATTGAAACCTATGTGAGGTTATGATTATGTTAATTAGCTTGATTGTGGTGATCATTTCACAGTGTATACAAAGCATCAAGTTATAACCTTAAATATATATAGTTCCTATTTGTCAGTTATGCCTCAGTAAAACTGAAAAATAGAAAAAATGAAACACTAAAAGAATGGAATAGAAGGAAGTATCTTCTCAAGTATTTAATTCATAAGCTTAAAGGAATATAGATTCATAAACCATCAAGCACTAAAAGCATGCACTAAGGATCAAATGAAATTGAAACTAAGTATCTTCATTAGAAATGTAATTATCTGAGAAGAAATGTTTGAGAGTAATAAAAACCTTCAGTTAAAAAGAGAAGTGGGATATATTAGTTTAATTGTTTTTTAATGAAAAAAGTATCAAGAGAGTAAAATAATATATTCCAGCTAATAACAATATTAAAATATGTTGGCTTTTTTAATAGGAAATAACCATTTTAGTGATAAGAATGTCTCCTTTCTTGCAGATCTTCCTTGGTAAGTTTTTTTGACTTATATGAGCTAGGGACTTCCACATTTATTTATTTTAATTCACATAATTATTCTCTGAATGAAGTGTTATTTCCATTTTTGTAGATGAGGAAACTGAGTCTCAGAGAAATTAAATTCCTTAAGGGCACACGGACATTATGCATCCTGGATTTCACACCCACATTAACTTGATTTTAATCCCATATTTTTTATACCTTAACCTTACTCTGGCATTTAGTGAAAGGTGATTCATTAAAATATAAAGAAAATGGAAATAGCCAAGTCCACTTTCAATGAAAAATGAGATGGGACTATTTTTAGTGGCAAAATGGATTTGGAACTTTGCTTTGTAATGAAATGCTGGCCCTTTACAAGTTAGAAGCTGATGGGGGGCCTGGGTGGCGCAGTCGGTTAAGCGTCCGACTTCAGCCAGGTCACGATCTCGCGGTCCGGGAGTTCGAGCCCCGCGGTCCGGGAGTTCGAGCCCCGCGTCGGGCTCTGGGCTGATGGCTCAGAGCCTGGAGCCTGTTTCTGATTCTGTGTCTCCCTCTCTCTCTGCCCCTCCCCCGTTCATGCTCTGTCTCTCTCTGTCCCAAAAATAAATAAACGTTGAAAAAAAAATTAAAAAAAACAAGTTAGAAGCTGATGATCTTTAAATCATGGCTCATTTGAGTCAGTTTACTGAAGGAAAACAAAGATTAAAAATGGAAAGAAAATACAAGGGATACTGGTTTTATCCAGTAATGTGCTAGACATAAAAATGGCTGATTAACACTAAGTTTTTACTTCTCACATAGTTGCTTTGATACTGAACAGTCTTAGACACATTTGTCCTAAAACCAAATGATTCCTTAGAGACTTTTTTTTCTACCCCCAAAGCAGCAATACACCTTAAGAAACCCTTGTTGGCAGGAGTCCCCAAGCTGCTGCAGTGTTTTGTGTGACAAAATATCTGACAGAAACTCCTCTCACTGGGGCAGCCATTAGAAGCCCAGGAAATATGCCAATAGAATAAGTAATCCGTCAGCCTAGGAAGATGTGCCTCCTTGGCTTTTTCATGTTATTTTAAACAAAATCATAAAATAAATGTGTGTCATTGTCATTGACATCTGAAAGATATTTTTAAAGTGTTATATGATTATTTACATAACTGTTGAAGAAAGTAACTTGTGGTAAATAATTATTTTATCAGTGATTTACTACACTCTTACTGTTCTACAACAGAGGTTTTCAAAATTGCATTAGAACCACCTGGGGATGCTTATTAAAAGCAAATTGCTGGACCCCAACCTTCAAGTCTGGTGATTTAAGTTTGGGCAGGGTTGATAATTTACATTTTTAACAAGTTCCCAGGTGATGCTGCTGCTACTGGTTTGGGGACCACATTTCAAGAATCATTGGTCTAAAATACATGTAAGATTTTTGGATTTGCAAACTAAAATTCTTTGTTGATCATTCACAATCACTTAGAGTCCTTTGTATTCAGGAAAATATTATAAATATGTAAATATAATTGTCTTTGAAAGGCTGCATTTCCAGCCATTTGTTAATTTACCTTTGGGCCTAGATGTTCACTGTCCAGTACAGTAAACATTTAGGTACACGTTTATGCTATTTAATTAATTAAAATTAAATAAAGTTCAAAGTTTAGTTGTTTAGTCACACTAGCCACATTCAGTTGTTTGATAGCTACATGTGGCTAGTGGCTACCAGATTAGACAGAGAACATTTCTTTCAAAAGTTAAGGAAGACTATTAACTTGTGTACATAGCCTAAACCCAGGCCAGCCTCAACAGAAGCAGAGCAGGCAGGTCCATCTGTGACATGATTTCAGGCATTTGGCCTTCCTCACCATCCCCCTCCACCTCTGAGCATCTGCGCCTGTGCATGCACACCCAATGCAGGCACATGCAAACACACAGGATTTTCTCATCTAATATCGCATATTTAAAAGCTAACCTTCAGGGCGCCTGAGTAGCTCAGTCAGTTAAGCGTCTGACTTCAGCTCAGATCATGATCTCATGGTTTGTGAGTTCAAGCCCTGTGTCGGGGTCTGTGCTGACAGCTCAGAGTTTGGAACCTGCTTTAGATTCTGTGTCTCCCTCTCTCTCTGCCCCTACCCCACTCATGATCTGTCTCTCTCAAAAAATAAAGAAACATAAAAAAATTAAAAAATAATAAATAGAAAGTAAAAGCTAACCTTCAAGGCTTGGATCTAGTTTAAAGATATACATAGAAACATTGGTTTGTTGTTTATCTTAAATTCACATTTAACTGGGTGGCTGGTACTTCACTAAACCTCACAATCTTAGTTTAGAATAAAATTGCAGGGGCACCTGGGTGGCTCACTTGGTTAAGCATCTGACTCTTGATCTCTGCTCAGGTCATGATCTCGTGTTCATGAGTTCGAGCCCTGCACCGGGCTCTGTGCTGACAGCGTGGAGTCTCTTTGGGATCCTCTCTATTTGCTCCTCCTCCAGTCACTCTTTCTCTCCCTCTCTCTCAAAATAAGTAAATAAACATTAATTTTTTTAATTGAAAAAGTCTATGGATTTTTGGAACAGTTAAATGAGCAAGCAGTTGCAAAATGCATAAATGAATGCTTGGTCAATATTTGGCAGTAGTGTATGTCTTTTTCTACTTCTTATCCTTACTTAAGTCCTTTTCCTGTTTGGGCACTCCGCATAGGTGGAAGCTCAGATACAGAGATATCTATTGGTCTTCAAACTTTCTCATTTGACTAACTAGAAATTTATGGCTAAATTGTTGTGAATTTTCGTAACTAAGCTAAGTTCCCGTATTCTACCTTGAAAAAATTAGATGCACAGAAAAAAATGAACTAAGTGTTATTTAAGCTCTGGAACAGGTTAATAAATGTATCTAGTAACAGTGAAAAATCCTTATTGACATGAAATGCTGTGTATAGATTAGATATGAGGTATAGTGCAGAGGAAATAATTTCCTTTGGGTATATCTTAAAAATTTCTCAAAAAAACCTCATGAAGTTGGATAAGGAACTTTTTTTAGAATGCAGAAATGTTGCAAGAAGCCAAATAGTAAGCCTGTTTCTGTACCGCTTCACTTCTTTATAAATTAAAATGGTGTTTCAGTCTGATTCTAGTTGTGATTTTATTGCCATGAATATTCATATATAGAGAAAACAAATATGTATTTTTTAATTTTAAACTTCATTTTAAATACTTAAATAAGTCTAGATTTACTTAGTACTTTCAAAGTGGGAGGCTTATTATCATTCAAATCAAATTGATTTGATTGTTAGTTGGTTTTTATTCAGATCAAATTAAAATTTAGTACAGGTCAGCAAATACTGCTAAGTAATTTTCAGTTCTTAACTGATTATTAAAAGGACAATAATTTTCTTGGCCTTTTTAGATAAATTATGACAATATTCTAGATTGAACATGTCTAACACTTTGCTTTCATAAATGGAACAAAGGAAAATGATACAACCTATCTTTGGTAATTTTACCTCATTGCGGAGATAAGGAGATAAGCAAAGTACTTTGCTTTCTGGAGTTTCAAGAGTGTTCTTTAATTCAAGTTCTAAATTGATTATCCAATTATCAAGAGATTTTTACCTAACAAATGTGTAAAATCTTGGTAGAGATTCTATATTGTTTGGTCACTAGACTGTGGTCCTTGTTTCCTCTTCCAAAGTGTATGCCCCTTTATGAGGAGAGGAGAATAAATATGAAATAGGAGGCTGAGCCTGCTAAAGGAAAAATGGTTCCCTCAACAGTTAACCCTTTGAAATTGCAGTGTGAGTAGTTGCAATTAATTTGTGATCTCCCTTTCCAATCTCTTCTTATCAATGGAAACAACCATCCAGTGGTAACATTGTTCCCGATGTGTTATCCTTTTACAATTCCAAGCTGGAGGACTGAGAATGCCTTAGGGATATGGAAGGAATCACCTTAGAAGAGAACAGAAAACAATAAAAGCAAACACTTACCAAGTGCTTCAATTTGTGATGCACTTTTCTAAGTACTCTCTAGATGTTAACTATATTGTCAACAGATCTCTGAGGTGGATAGTATTTATTCTCATTTAAAAGATGAGGTAACTGGGACACAAAAACTTAAGTATCTTACCTAGTGTCACTTAAGAATGAACTGGTGGTGATAAAATTTGAACCCAGGCAGTGTGACTCCAGAATCCCTGTTCTTAGGATTTATATACCTTATAAATGTAGGGAGATAGTCCTTTATAAGACAGCTTTGTGCTATCCAGAAACCATTAGTATTGTGTGGAGCTCAAGTTAAATCTGGGAGCAAAGTATTTAACCTAAATTGTTGTTTTCCTTATGGTCTGTCACATATCTCTAGTTTGCCAGCACATTCAATCATTCAACAAATGTTTAGTGAGATCTGCTACAATTGGGGGATTATTTGAGACTTCAAAAAAAAAAAAAACACAGTTGGGTATTAAGGGAAATCAACTACAGTAAAACTTTGGATTGCAAGTAACTTGTTCTGCAAGTGTTCTGCAAGATGAGCAAAAATTTCTAATAAATTTTAACTTGATAAACAAACGATGTCTTGCATTATGAGTAGTACGTGATGCTGAATGTCTCATGATGACAAGTGGGTCAGTGGTTCTTCTCTCTCTCTCTCTCTATCTCTCTCTCTGCGGGATTGTGGGTGATTGTCTCCCATGCTTGGATGATTGGTCTCAGGCCATGGTGTTTGGCAGAAATCAGTGATTTTTCAAACGTTGGAAGGTGCCCACAACTGGCACTAGTGTATTTTTTGTCCCTTCAGAGCACCTGTGGACAGTCCTTTGCTTTTCCATACAAGAGTAAGCTTAGGAATCGTTTGCTTCCTTCTAGGCCAGTCTTCCTGTAGATATATACCCTTTCCTCTGCTGCCTTATTGCCAGTTACACTAAATATAGTATATGACAAGAGTTTATTAATTTACTTTACCATAGTCAACATCCGTACGAGCATATACAATGCTGCCATGAAGAAAAAGTAACTTTGAGCCAATAGATAGCAGGGATAGCAGGGATTAGTGATAGTGAAAATCATTCTACACAGTAACCCTCCTCTCTCTTGTCTCCCTCACACCAGCCACAAAGGTTTTCAAAAGTAAGTACAGGTTAATTTATTTTTGTCTACATTTTGTATTTTCTTTATTATTTTGTATTCTATTACAGTATTCTTCAGCCAAGGTATTATCTCAGGTTTGTATCCCTCTAGTGTTCTGCTTGTCCACACTAGGAAAGAATTGTTGGAAAGTTGCTTTAAATTTATAGCGTGGACATTTCTCTACAACTGTTGCTAGCCTCTCAGATTTCTTTGTAATGGTGTCTTAGTGTTTTACATTATTCCATTTAAATGGACACGCAGGTTGTCTGAAACCGTGTGCATGTATGTATGAGTATGCATCTAGATTGGTTTTGGGGCTTTGGGAAATGAAAAGGTTTCGTGTTGTTACTTGTGGCAATAAAATTACCTGAGGTACCTGGATTCCCATGCCTGGCCTAAGATATAGAACAAGTTGGTACAGAACAAATATCAAATCTTGAATTATATTTGTAAGTTAATCTGTCACCTTTATTTTATAAGCATATTTATTTTTACGGGTCGTTCAGTTTTTTTTTTTTTTTCTAATTGAATTACCTGTGCAGAACAGAAAGATACAAATGGTTATATCAAATCATCTAATGGGCAACTGAATTTAGGGGTATTTAAAATGTTACCATAATTAATGAAGCTTGTAGTAGAATTCTGGTTGTCTCCTATATCCAATTCTCCTTCAAGAAACACAAGAGGACCATGCTCCCTTATTCTTCTGCAGTTATGTGGAACTGTTGTGACTAGTTCTGCTGATGGATTGTGAAGGAAAGTTAATTAGGCCTGCTTCTATACTGAAGTATATAATTCCTATAGGAAGACTCTCTTGTACTTTTTCCCCTTATTAACGTAGGTGACTTCATGTTCCAGATGGTATGGGGAGAGGATGGTAAAACTTTTATCAGCCTAGACTGGTATGTCACTATGTGGAATATTGCTGACCTGAAGAGTTGCTCAGACCTACAAGGAAATTTGCATGTTGTGTTAAGCCTCTGATATTGGAGGTTGTGTGTAATACACCCTAATCAGTCTATCCTGTTTAATACATATATAATTCCACAAGCATTTGTTTTAAAATAGTCTTGGCCACTTGGGATTCTTGCTCTGTTGTAAATGTCTGATAAGATTTAAAACTAGACAGCTAACAATGACATTGCAGCTGTATCATTGATTACAGTTTCATAAAATGATTCCAAAGATATTATGCCATTTGATTTTCCAGTCTTTATAAAAATTGAGTGAGGAAACTGAGTCATAGAGAATTTAAGTGACTGTATCCAAGTGCTCAGAAAAAGATGGAGTGTAAATGATTTCTCTTGCTTTTATTTTGCTAGTGTTAATAAATATACTCTTATTTTTCATGTGAAATATCCATATCATAATGATGACAAAAGGAAGAATGAAATATGGTTTGATATATATTTGGATCTTTAGAAATTCTTTAACTCATCTCCTAACTTATTTTAATGGTATTAATCTCTTAATTCAAATAATACAGGGATATTGCCTATAGCTTTCTTATGTGTTCCACATGGTTATTTGGTATGTCCATCAAAAAAGATGGTTTGAACCCCAAATAGTCCCTCTGAGAGAATTTAACTAGGAAAAGTGGATTCCAGTGATGATAAGACCTCAGGATCACAGCTATAGTAATGATGCCTATATTGTATCAGCATGACTCTACATCTTAAAAAAATGTCGCCGTGATCATTTGCTAATTTTCAGGGAAAGTGGCTCTTTTAGCATTGTCTAAGAGAAGAAGAAAAAGAAATTTTGCTTTCTGTTATTTTTCCCCATGCAGTTTTTGGTAGTTAAATTGTGGATGGAACATTATGGCATATAAGAAACACATTAAATGTACACACTAGTAAACATACCTCCCCTCCCAGCTATAACATGTGCCTAAATGCACACTAATACACACACACACACACACACACACACACACACAGGAAAATACAGGCTCAGTCAATGTTCATTTATCTCACATTTCATACAGAGCAGAAAAATGCTTATATTTGTTTTTTCCTTTCTAGTTTGCTTTTCTAAACAATTCGGGATATATGACAATGAGATGACACAGATATATTACTCTGTGGAGATATGCGTGTTCCCAACATTGGCAAGTGGTTTGAGATTGATGACACAGAACTGCTCTAGCAGTTGATCTGGCATTGTAAGCGCTTCTTCTCTAATGAAAGAAGGAGCTACACATGGATCATAATTATCAAGAACTATTTGTTACTGTCAGTGGCAAAAGGAAATCACATTCAGTTTTACTGTGTGTGTATTAGATATTACTGCTGAAGATTAAATAAAGGTAATGCATTGTAGATACAGAAGGAATACATTAAAAATTAGCTGAGTTATTTATAAGATGCCACAATAGGATTCAAGAGTTCATGGCATTATCCAAAGTAATGATGACTTTGGCCTTGAACATGACTTACATATTCATGAAATAGTATTTTACTATTGTAGAAGTTTCTTTTTATAGAAAAAAGCAACAAACATGTAATCACTGATATTAAATTCATTAGGGAAAGTAAGCTGATGAAATCTTTCTGGACCATCTCCAGCATTGTCAAAATATATTGTGGAATCATATGGCCATATTGTTGGGTACATGACCTGTTTTTCCAAAAAAAAAAAAAAATCTGAATGGGAGCACAAATACTTTAAAATATTTTTAGTGTTAAAAGAAGCAAAAACAAATATTGTGGTTTTGGCAGGGAATAGAGATCTATGTGATTTTGTCTAAGTTCTTTAAATTGGTATGGCTTTACTAAGGTGTTTTAAAATCTGAGTTTGAGGCACCTGGGTGGCTCAGTCAGTTAAGTGTCTGACTTCGGTTCAGGTCATGATCTCGCGGTCCATGAGTTCGAGCCCCGTGTCAGGCTCTGTGCTGACAGCTCAGAGCCTGGAGCCTGTTTCAGATTCTGTGTCTCCCTCTCTCTCTCCACCTCCCCTACTCGCACTCTGTCTCTTTCTCTCTCTCAAAAATAAACATTAAGAATTTTTTAAATCTGAGTTTAATGTTATTTAACTTTGAAACAAATGATGTACAGAAATACTATTTTTTTACTGGGTATAAGTGTTCAAATATTCATAATAATGGACATAAACATGGGAAATACTGGTTTCATTTAAATTTGTATTTGGCATTGTAATCACCTATTCACAACCCCAGCACACAGGTACCCGGTTTTTCTGTTAAATTGTTAAATTATCTTGGCTATACCTATGCAAGTATTAGAGGGATTGGGTTTATGGCAACCTAACAATTTGCTAACTGAGGAGAAAGCAAGTGATCTTCTACATCGTAAATCAGTTGCTACAACTGATGACCCTAAGCAGAAAGAACAACTAGAATTCCAGCTCCAGAATTCCCAGTGGGTACTGTGTAGTTTCACTGCAGCAGCTGTTCTACTTAGGCTGTGTGCATCTAGTGGGGTTTGGTCTCCCTGACCCCTCCGGTGCTTGTGCATTCATGCTATACTCCAAAGTCCACTTTCAGATAATCTTTTTTTGCTGTTTTTTTTGTTTGCTCCTTTACCAGTGTGGTAATTAAAGTATGTTTCTTAGAAGTTTAAACAATAAGTCCATGCCTGGTTGGTAGTTAACTATAATGAGAGATGAGCCATCAATACATATTCTGTCGAGGCGTTCTAAAACAGGAGTTGAGGTGTCTGATGTATTCAACACAGGGTTTTAGCAAGGTTTTATAATAATTGAAATAAATGCTATGCTTGGTATTTTATGATTATTAGTTTACTTGATGTTATTTTTATTTCTCCTTTTGTTTTTTTTTCTAAGTTACTTCACCTGTTTTTCTTTTTCTTTGTCACTTAGAAGGCAAAACTTTTTAATGTTTTTTTTTTACATTTATTTATTTTTGAGAGACAGAGACAGAGCACAAGTGGGGGAGGGGCAGAGAGAGAAGGAGACACAGAATCCAAAGCAGGCTCTGGGCTCCGAGCTGACAGCACAGAGCCCGATGCGGGGCTCGAACTCACAAACTGTGAGATCATGACCTGAGCTGAAGTCGGACGCATAACTGACTGAGTCACCCAGGCGCCCCAGAAGGCAAAACTTTTTAAAAATTCTTTTGGGTATAGGATAACTGAAATGCTTGACATTATCAAGTATTATCAAGGATATGGAATTTTAGAACACTTGCTTGTGATGATTTAAATTTGCACAGTTGTTTTGGGAAAATATGTAAAAGTATTTACTTCAGCTACACAGCAACTCAAGCAACTTATTTTACTCCTGGATATATACCCAGCAGATAAAAGTATTTATCCCTGTACAAGGCCTATATGAGAATGATCATAGAACTTTTATTCATAATAGCTGGCAGCAATGTAAATTTTTATTAGAAGTTGAATGGGTAAACAAAATGTGCTATATTTCCACAATGGAACACTTCATAGCAATGAAAAAGAGAACACTAATAGGTGCAACAGCATGGCTTAATTTCAAAGACATAATGTTGATAAAAAGAAATCAGACACAAAAGAGTACACACTATATGATTTCATTCATATGAAATTAAAAAAAATAAAACAAAATCAACCTCTGGTGATGGAGATTAGAATAGAATAGTATTTATCATTGTAGGGGGGATGCTACTGGCTGGGCAGGGACACCAGAAAGACTTCTGGGACCCTGGAGGTGTTCTATAACTTGATATGGATGGTGGCTACATATGTGAATATGTGTAAAAATCCAGAGAAATTAAGATTTCTTTTTTTAAATTTGAGTAATCCCTCAATTAAGAAAAATGTATTGGTAATACATTGTAAGTAATAGATAAACTTCAACAAATACTGAGTTACTATTTTCTTATTTGACAATGTTAAGAGTTAAACTTAGACCGTGTGATATTTTCCATGCCCATATAAGAAAAGAAACTAATACCTTTTCTTCAGACGTTGGTATAATCCAGAGTTCCAAACTCAGTATCTTATCTTAATTTTAAACATTATTTTGTAATGTTTTTCTTAGTAATTTGAGACTTGAAGATGCTTTTGATTTCTCTTTGTGATAACATTTATAACAATTATTTCAAATTAAAATTTTACTACATAGTTTTGATAATTTCTACCAATTCATGTTTCCCTTGTACTTAAGGGTTTTTGATTACCTCCAAATATTCCTTCAAAGTTGAGTGATCAGTTTTCTAAATTCTGCACATATGACATTTCATATGTAAACAACCCTCTTCTAGGGTTAGGATTTTTTTTTTTCATCCCAAACTATACAATATTGTTTCTTTCATTTCTTCTCTTGAATTTAAAACAATAGATAAATCAGTCAGGATTTTCTTTCTTTAAGTGATTTTAAAAGAATTTCAGCTTTATAATTGACAAGTAGAAATTATATATCCTTATGGTATGAAACGTGATGTCTTGATACATGTATACACTGTGAAATGATCACAACAATCAAGCTAATTAAGTTATCTATCTCCTCATAGTTACTATTTTCATTCTTTTTCTGCGTATGTGTGTGTGTATGTGTGTGTGTGTTTGCAGTTGTGATTAGAAAACTTAACATCTACCCTCTGAGCAAATTTCAATTATATAATACAATATTGCTAACTGTCAGAGAGCACATCATGCTCTCTGTGAGATATCCAGAACTTATTTATCTCATGTAACTGAAACTCTGTACCCTTAGATCAATATCTCCCTATTTCCTCCTCCTTCTTGCTTCTGTCAACGACCTTTCTACTCTCAGCTTCAATGAGCCTGGCTATGTTAGATTTCACATATAAATGAGATTATGCAGGATTTGTCTTTCTGTGTTTGGCTTATTTTACTTATTATAATCTCCAAGTTCATCCATGTTGTTGCAAATAACAAGATTTCCTTCTTATTTATGGCTGAATAATATTCCAGTGATGGTATATACCATATTTTCTGTATTCATTTGTTTGTTGACATTTAGGCTGTTTCCATATGTTGGCTATTGTAAACATGTTGTGATGAACATGGGAGAGCCAATATCTCTTTGTGATTCAGATTTCATTTCTTCCAGAAGTGCAATTGCAGATCATATGGTAGTTCTATTTCTATATTTTTGAGGAACCTCCATACTCTTTTCCATAGTGGCTGTACCAATTTCATTTTCACCAAAGCACAAGGGTTTCCTGTTCTCCAGCAGTTATCTCTTATCTATTTGATGATAACCATCCTAGTAGGTGTGAAGTGATTGTTTTTTCCCTCTTCTTGCCTGGATTGTTGTATTTAATTTCAGCGTGTTGATAATAACTGCATATTTCAAGACTATATCTAGAGCTATTTCCCTTTTTAACAGCTCCATCTGGGACCTGGGATCCCTGAATTTATACCTATAGTTTTGTGTCTTTATTCACATTCAGAATTGAATTTACTATCGTATCTTTGTAGTGTTTGTTTTAATTCGTTTGGTACCTTTACTTGATCACAAATTTTATGTATACTGAATTTTCATTTTCTTTCTTACACATTTATTATTTTCTTTTTGTTTATATATTCTCATTCTTTCCCTATTCATTTTTGGAGCGAATCTCAGATTTGTCCTCCTTATTATTTCCATAATTTGGGAATTATGATTTTGTCCTTTTATGATTCTTACATCATTCACTTTTTATCATCATAATTATATTTACATTACTTTCCTGTGGTCCATACTGTAGCTAACTAACCTTTGCTTCTGTATCTTATTCAGTCACCTTTCTGGGTAACTTCTCTTTTCTCACTATCTCACGATCTAATCTTGTCTCAAAAATCCATATTTTCATGAATTAGTTGAGATGACATAACATATATTGATTACCTTTTATTTGTGTATTTTGCAAACGTTTATTTCCTTTGTGTTTCTTGTAGTTTTATCATATAGAACTTATTTCACAAGCTCTTCATGTCTTTTGATTTCTGCTTATTTGAACAATGGGTATCATAAATAGGTGTGGTATTTGTTTCTTCCGTGTGGTTCATAGGGGCTGCTTTCATTCTTTTGCTTTCTACTTTATTGCTGTTACTAGATTCCTGTTACTAGATTGATGTTACTAGGTTCCTATCATTTACTAAGCTCTAGACCAGCTTAGCAATTCATTTATCGAGGAGCTATGGGGAAGACAATACCTGCGAGATCTATTTGTAGCATATCTAATCAGGGAGCATTTTTATCTGTCCATTTTCTGTATTTGATGATGACACTGCACTGTGGTGTGACTTGCCTGGGCTCCTCCCAAGTGCTGCCCTCTTAATTAGGTAAGAAACATTATTTGAGGTGAATTTTCCTAACTATACCTGTAGATGATATTCTTTTTCCTATTGCAGCCTGTATCCTGGGTGTAACATTTATATAACCCAAGTGTTCCTGATCTAATATAGCAAAGACACCAAATGGTGGTGCCTTCTCCATCTGTCTAACACCCTGCTCTTTCCTTCTGCCCTCTCTCATGCTTTAAGCCTCTCTTATTTTTAATTTCCACAGATCCACACTCTATAAGATAAGCTGCAAGTTATTTCTTGGTCTCTAAGATTTATTATCATCGCACCACATTTAGCAGAAATAACTTTCATGTTTCTGCCATGTGTATAACCCTCTCTAATAACTTACAGATTTCCCACTATCCATAAAACAAAAGCAAGTAAATTGCACAGAAGTAGTAGTTTTTCTGATTGTGAGAATGAGAGTGATTTCCCCCAGGAGATCGCATAAGGAAAACCTTTTTGTCCTTTATTGTGCAATGCATATGACTTCTTAATCATCAATAAATAAGTGAAATATTTTAATATCTCAATTTGAAGCCTTCTACATTCTTAACCTTTCTTATTCTACTAGATCACTTGTACTAGTACTCTTAATTCAGCAACTATTTGTCTTTATGGAGGCCTCTCATCAATAGATTATCTACTGTCCATTGCCTGTGGGTGTCCATATTCACCTTTTACCCAGGTAACATTCCTTCATCCATAATTAAAGTCAGTACTATGCAATTACCTGTAATATTCATGCTCCACTTTCTCCATTATACATGCCTGGCTAAAGCCATCCATCCAAATAAGTTATGCCTTTAGCCAGGAAGCTGAAATCAGCATAAAAATGCACACAAATAGGGGCACCTGGGTGGCTCAGTCGATTGAGCATCTGCCTTTTGTGAGATTGAGCACTGCAGTACTGTGTCAGGCTCTGTGCTGACATCTCAGAGTCTGGAGGCTGCTTTGGATGTTATGTCTACCTGTCTCTGCCCCTGCCCCACTCACACTCTGTCTCATTCTGAAAAAGAAATAAACATTAAAAAGTTTTTTTAATTACATGCAAATATTCTACTTGGATATAATTTACATTCTTGATTACACATTTAAAATATACACAATATTTCCAGTCTTCTTTTAGTTTCTTAATATGCTTAGTTTTCTATTCTTCAAATAATTTTTATAAGTTGTCCTCCCTCCTCAAAGAACCAGTATTTTCGCATCTACTCCCTCCCTTTCTTATCTCACTTTTTCTAACAAAGCGGAAGCAGTAAAGGAGAAACTTCCTCAGCTTCCTTTGACCAAGTTTATCATTGTCATTTCTTTTGTACTCACATTCCCTGCCTTTCTTTTTTTGTAGTGCCTCTACTTCTAAAGCCAACCTCAATAATTGCACTCTTGACCTCAGACTTTCTTATCTTCTTGAACATAATACTCTTGCAATTACATACTTTCTGTCCTGCAGTATCAAGTCTTTCTACCTACTAGTGCATTTTCTAAAGTATGCAAAATGGTATTTTATCAATAATCTTAAAAACATTACTGGGATATTAGGATAGGCTTAGCTCTGTTGAGGTAACAATTGAACTTGTATAACTCAGTGGCTAAACACAACAATTATCTTTTCTTCATGTTGCAGTCTAAGATGAGTAGCATGGCTCTTCTTGGAGGCTCTCCTCAAGACTGACCCAGAAAACTAGGTTGCCTTCGCTCTTTGGTTGCTCCGCATGGAACACAGGACTTTCAAGTTGCCCTTGAAAGGAAAAAGTAAGTATAAGACTGATGAGATGTTTTTAAAGATCATTGCCTGTAGATTGCATACATAATTTCTACCAGCATCTCATTGTCCAGATGCAGTTTCATGGTAGGAACCTAACTGCAAGGGATACTGAGAAATGTACTCTTCCTATGCCCATGAAGAGGAAATGTGAATGCATAATGTTTTCCTTGGCATAGTCACACTGATCCCACATGCCCCATTCAGCCATTGCTCTATGTCTCGGCTCTTCTTAAGAACAAAGTTCTTAAAAAAGATCTCCCTCTCTTCCCTGTTGAAACATCCTCCAATTCTTTTTTCTCTTAAACATTCAGCAATATATTTTTCATGCCCACTAACTTATACTGCTTTTATCAATGATCTGAAAATTGACAAAGCAAATGATTGAATTTCTGTCCTCTTATTCATACTCCCAGCAACATTCCACATAGTTGGACACCTCCCCCTTCCTGGTATTTCTTGATATGTATCATTTTTGTGTGTGTCCATGAAACCATAGTTCTGGTCTTCTGTGTACCCTGCCAACTTCTCCATTTAAATTTACTTTGTAGTTGTTTAAACTCTTTCTCAGGTTTTCTTCTCAGGCTTTCTACTTTCTTCTGGAGGGTCACATTTGCTTTCATGTTTTTAAATTGTTAGATGGCACTCTCTCCCAAACGTATATCTTCTGCCATATCCTCATTTCCTTGTGGCTGTTCATATTTAGTGGAGTTTGCTTTCTTTCTTTTCTCTGTACTGCCTTTCCATGTAATCTGTCAGTGAGCCTATTGGTTTCTCCTCAAAAATGTATCTTGACTATGAAGTTTCTTTCTATCTCCATTTCTCCTCATTAAAAGAATCTTATACATTTTTCTGTCATCTAGCCTTGTACTATAGTTCATAATAAGTATTCTTGGTTTTCTCCTGTTAGTTTGTAACTCTTGTCTCCCTAAAATCTATTTTCAAAACAATAGCATGAGGTTTATTCAAAAATCATATTATATCACTTTCTTGCTTAAAACCTTACAAAGACTGATTATAATTATAAACCTTAACTCCTCAGTATCACCTACACAGTCTTATAAAATGGATCTCTTACTTTCCCCTTTGACATCATTGCCTACCACTCGACTCTAGCCACTGTGGTCTTCTTCATGTTCATTGAACATTGCTTACCTCAGGGATTTGCTGTTGTTCTCGTTTCCACCATGCACTCTCTTTTCCAGATCTTCCCATGGATGGTAACTTCTTGTCATTTAGATCTCATTTATTTTTTTAATATATCTTTTTTTAAGTTTATCTGGAGAGAGACAGAGATAGCATGAGTGGGGAAGGGGCAGAGAGAGAGGGAGAGAGAATCCCAAGCAGGCTCTGCACTGTGAACACAGAACCCAACACAGGGCTCGAACTCACGAGACAGTGAGTAGATCTCATTTCTAATAATACTACATTAGTGTGATCTTTCTTAATCACTCAACGTTTTCAATTTCCCTCTCTTACTGTGGTAGTTTGTGTTTCCTTCAAAAGCAAATATTGAGACAAGGACTTGAGCACAGGTAGTTTATTTAGGAGTTGATTTCTGGAAAAACAAGTCAAAGAATGAGGAAAGTCAGGTAAGTGAACAAAACCTATAAAATACGTCTTTTTCGATTTTTATCTTAAGTAGGCTCCATGCCCAATGCAGGGCTTGAACTCATGACCCTGAGATCAAAAGTCGTATACTCTACCAACTGAACCAGCCAGGCATCCCTATAATATGTCTTAATCAGTAGCTTGCTACTGTGAGCAACTCAAGGTAAATCCTTTTGTAAAACTAAGAAACTATGGGACACACCTTAGAATTGTCCCATCAGGGGGGAAGCCACCTATGGTATTTATATATTAACTCTCATGCCCTGTTGGTTGAGGATTGAAGTGAACCCTGCCCCCTACACTTCTGAGTTGTGCGTGGTCAAGCACACTGTAGTGTTGCCACAGAAAGCCCCAGGCAGAGATGCAGAAGTATGCAGGTACTTGAGGCTCCAGATGGTGATCTACCATAGTTGCAGGTGAACTCAAAGGCCAAGGAGTTATGGGGCAGGACAGTAATAGCATCACATACCTCGTCCTGCAAACACACATACTCACTATACATATAGCTTGTCAATTATTAGCACGTCCCTAAATCTTCTCAGTATCAGTATCAAAATTACCTTATTTACATATTTTCTTCCTTGTGTATGTTTTCTGTCTACGCAAAGAATGTGAGTTTCAGAAAAACAAGGTCCTTGTGTTTCACCTTCACTTCCTGAATACCTTGGATAGTGATTGGAATGCACACAGCAAATATTTTTTTTAAATGATAGAAAGAAAAATATTCTCTGCAAATTCTTACTGTAAGTACCAGGATCATTTTCTAGAACATTCTAAATTAAGATCTACCTTATTTAAGTATGATTTTTCTTTTTTTTGTGAAAGCAGGAACTATGCTTTCTAAACTGTGATTGTCTTGGATTATTTACTACTGGAGATGTCAGCATATTTTGTGCAGTTGATAATACTTCTAAAAATGCCATCTGCTATCCATATCAATCAGTAGGTGACAAGGGATATATAGAAAAATGTCTTTAAGCTCAAGTGACAGGAACATATAAGCATGCACATCACCAACTGTATGCATCTGTCCCAAGAAGGAACTAAGTGCCATACATAAGATGAAGTGGAAAGGAGAGAGAGATACAGAGAGAGAGAGAAGATGGAGGGATAAGGAGGAGAGCGGAGGGTGGAGAGAATCATTAAAATGTAAGAGTGATAGATCCTAAGTAGGTTTTGGCTTAGAAGCCATAAACAGGAGATACATTTTAAGTAAAATTTTGAAGGAACATAACGACAGGGGCTTATAGAAAAAAAGGTCAGAAAAAGGTATATGTACTTGTTCAGAGGTGAGTGAGAGTACGTTGAGGTTGAGGCTTGAGATTTTAATGTTCATAGTGGAGAGAACAAACTGGGCTTTGGCTGGAATGGGGATTGATGCTGTGAATCACTTTTAATCAGCTAAACTCTTGAGACACTAATATGGATGTTTTTAAATGTTTACACCTGTAAAATGGCTCAGCTTTTTAGTTAGCTTCAGTGTGGGAGAAGAGCTATGGGTTCAGCACCTAGAGCTTTTTCCCCCTAAAACCACTACCATGGTATTTTTTATTTAGGATAAGTTGCTGTGGTGATCCATGCCTTGAGCAGTCCTAGAGAAGACTATGATAATGCAGGATTATGTGGATTGGCACAGTGCATTAAACAAAGGCTATTTCTGAAGCAAATTGTAATATCTTTGTAAACACAGATTCCTGTTTTGCCGGTCTCTCCTTGGCTTTGTTCCTTACGTTTGTTTCCAGATCATTCTTTTTTTTTTTTTAAGTAACTTTTTTTTTAAATTTTTTAATGTTTTATTTATTTTTGAGACAGAGAGAGACAGAGCATGAACGGGGGAGGGTCAGAGAAAGAGGGAGACACAGAATCTGAAACAGGCTCCAGGCTCTGATCTGTCAGCACAGAGCCCGACGCGGGACTCGAACTCACGGACCGCGAGATCATGACCTGACCCGAAGTCGGCCGCTTAACACACTGAGCCACCCAGGCGCCCTCCAGATCATTCTTTAACTCTCAATCTTCTGTCTTTAATGCATGAAACTATTTGACTTACAACTTCTTTAGAAAGAAGTAAAAGGAGGATAAATTCTTTGAAATATTTTTCTCTAATATTTTATAAATCAGTCAAGGCAGACATTGTTGGTAAGATACCTCAAAGGAAGATATAAACTATTTTAAAAGACAAGACAGTAACAAGACAATATTTATACTCATTTCTATCTATGAACATGGATGTTTACTTAGAGCATGAAAATATAAGCACTTCAAGGAAAAGAAGTAATTTTATATATACTTTTCTTTTCATTGTCCTCAGTATCGCAGCATCCATATATGATCTTCTCTTTACATACGTGTGACAAATAAATGTTCAGGGTGCGTAAACCATGACATAATCAAGCAGAGAGGGCCCCCAAATTGATTTTCATATCCACATATTACACCTCACATGGTATGACATGACTGTAGATGGAAGGGAAACCGCTGTAATCTGCACTCTTGCTTGATGGACTTTTAATCCAAGGGATTCTCTATTTGAAAAAAGGTGAAAATATAACTGAGATGTTAAGAGGGAGAGTTAAATCATTTGTTGCTTTTCCACAGAACAGCTTTACAGATACGAATAGAGAGAGATTTCAGCAGCCCTCAGGGTGGAGAGTCATTGGTCCTAAATCTCTTGTGTCAGAATTGGTCAGGCCACACATAGACTCTAATCACTGAGAATAGCGTCAGCTTTAATAATGGAGGTTAATAATAGATGTATGAAATTGGATGGTCCATTGATGTTCACTTTCACAACGAAAAGTCTTGAATTTTAAGTGTTGGTACTGCTGCATTGGAGTTGTTTTTTTGCAGTCATCCTCCAAACACAAATCACGGAAGAATAAGTGTTTTACAGGGAGCGGATCGGCGCAGTGAAAGTTATACGTTGCAAGAGAATACATAGCATAGTAGAAGTTATACATAGCAAAAACAGTGAAAGTTAAGAAAGAAAAGGAAGAACAACAGTGGAATATAGGAAGAAGGGGGGAGGGAAGGAAGGAGGGTGGCAGGAAAGAAGGAACCAATACTCTTGGGATGATTATTAAGTTTTGAGCTCTCTGCTAGGTATTTTATACATTAAATTCTACTTGCAACTTTAAACATAGCACTCTAAAATATCTCATTTTGTTTAAGGATTCATTTGTCTTAAGGATTTCTCCTCTAGTGAAGTAAACTCCATTAGGAGAAGGACTTTGTCTTATTCATCACTGTATCCCCTGTGTCTAAAACAGAATTTGACTCACTGAAGACACTGAGGAGACATTTGCCAAATAAACAGTCCAACAGAGTAGGAATTTTTGTTTTAGAAGAAGTAATAATTGAAAGCTGAGCCGCTGGTGGCAGGAGGGACAGGGAAGAATTTTTCCGCCAAAAAAAACTAAAATTCTAGTAATTTTTTTTCACTTTTTTCCTTCTTAAAGACTGTTTTCATATGGCCAGTTTTCATTGTCAGCTTCAAAGTTCTGTTATACCTGTAAGATCAAAGTACAGTCTAGGCTTTAGATATATTTACTTCTGTTATAAACTCTTAAGGTATCATTTCATATTTTTTTAAATGCATCTGACTCCTGTACTGAGAAGATATTTGAGGGCAAAATCTATATTTTTAATGGTAGCCCCTTGTCTGTTGTACCAATTAAAATTCCACCAATAATGTGTGAGAGTGCTTTTTTTAATACGTAACTTTTACATGTTGTCAGGGGGAACAAAAGGCCAAATGTAATTATATTTGGAGAGCTGAAACAGGTTAAGTAGACAAAAAATTTGTGTAAACATTTGACAAATGGGAAAATTATAATGGCCTTTCAGAATAGCCATTTGATTTTTGTGTGGGTATAATTTGAATGAAATTAATGAATTTTCATTTGAGAGTGTTGGCTTTTTATTCATAACGAAAATACAGTTCAACACTGAATAGTCAAAAGCAAAAGCCTTGCTTAAATTTTACATTCCAAGGGATAATTCAGCACTCTTCTTTGTTACTTTGAACTAAGCTGCTTACATTGATCAAATTAACTACATGCTTTACAGACCTTTGTATGTGCTAGAGAAACCTGGCCATTGTCTGAAGAACTACTCTACAATCTCCCCATCAGTTGCTTGTAACTTGCTTTCTGCTGAATTCTATTTTCCACTTCCCTATTTCTAATTATTGATAATTTCACCTTGCCTATCAATAATTTTCTCATTGAAGTCCTTGCTGTAACAGATACACATTTATCCAGTTCTTTTTCTCTTAAATAAGACATTTTGACAGTTAATTCTGTAGCCTAAGTACCATTTTGTAAAGAAATTTCGCTTGAATCGCTTAAAGAATAATCCCCTTCTCAAATTTGATCGATAAACCTCTTGTTTTTCTAATTAGTTATTACACTAGCTCAAACAGCTTACTACAATCAATCCATTTCTTTCTCTTTCAAATCTCTGTACCATATGTTGGTCTTACAATTTCGTTTCCTTAACTCCATCAGTCAACTCTGACTAATCTGCCTTTATAATTCATACCCACAACCCAAAACTATTTCTGCACCTTCTGACTCAACCTTTTCAATCTCTACTATCCTTTCCTTAGCTTAAGGAGACTGAAGGTAAGCCTGATGTTTCAAATAGGATACAACCTCCTTTTAATAGGTCAGACTTAGTAATTTGATTATAACCAAATGTTCTTTGAAAATGTTCTTTTTCCATTTTGTCCTCAGTTTGAAAATGATATGGCTTTTTTTTTGATCCATTGTTGGTGCACTAAAAGCAAGTAAGTTAAGTTCATTAAATCTGAAACTTTTATGTTATTCAATGTGCCACAGTTGAGATATATAAATAACTGATGATAAATTAGTATTATATTTAATTCATTCTAAATTTATTTTTATGTTACATATAGTAAACTTTACTACTTGTGGTGTACCATTTTGTAACTTTTGGCAAATGTGGAGTCATGTATCTATAACCAAAGTCATGATACAGAAAAGTTACATCAACTCAAAGAATTTGTTCATCCCTTTGTAGTCAACTCCTCTCCCAACCCATAGCACCACTGATCTATTCTTTATGTTTATAGCTTTGCCTTTTCCAGAATGTCATTATAAATAGAATCAGTTTATAGTCTTTTGATATGGCCTTTTTTTTCAATTAGGAAAAAGCATTTGTGGTTTATCCATGTTGTTGCGTGTATCAATAGTTTTTGTTTCTGTTTCATTTTATTGCTGAATAATATTGTACTGTATGGATGTAGTACAGTTTGTTTATCTGTTCATTGGTTAGAGAACATTTGGGTTCTTTACAGTGTTTTGTGATTATGGTTAAAGCTACCTGGTATACACATCCACATACAGGCTTCTGTGTGAACATAAGTTTTCTCTCTTTTGGGGAGAGGTAGTATTTTGGGATCACATAGTATATGTGTGTCTATCTTTATAAGAAACTGCCAAACTGTTTCTGCTTTCCAGAGTGACAGTCCCATTTTGCAGTTCATGAGTGTTTGAGTTGATCTGTATCCTCACCAGCAAATGATTTTCTTTTACTCATTGTAATGAATATGTGGTAGTATTTCATAGTGTTTTTAATTTGAATTTCCTTAATGACCAGGGATGGTGAGCTTCATTTTATTGGCTTATTTGCCATCCATTTTTTTGATCTAATGCATGTTCAAACCTTTTGCCCATGTTTTTATTAGGTTGTTTATTTTCTCTTTGATGAGTTTTAAAAGTTCTTTATATATTCTAGAAATGAGTTCTTTACCATGTGTGTGATTTACAAGTATCTTTGCCCTGTCTGTGGCTTGTCTTTTCATTCTCGTAACAGTGTGCTTTGCTGTCTCGGGTCCCTTACCAGTCTTTTGGAGAGGGTAGTGAGGCCCTGGGAGAAAGTTAGATCCTAAGAGTGGGTTTGACCTCCTCCTCTATGAACCTCAGTGGATCCACATTCTCTTCCTAGTCCCCACTGGTCCTCTACTAATTTCTTAACAACTCAGCTAAATGCTTTTTAGATATTGGCCTACTTGGTTACCGTGTGACTAAAAATGTCTTACAGATTTGAGAAAAGTTGTAAACTTGTATGTGTCCAGCTTTGGTTGTTGTAAGGATGGAATAATGCTCCTGCCAGCTACTTCCCAAGTGGAGAGCAGAATTCCCCTCATTCTGTTTTATTTTTTTATATGACTTTTCATTTACCTATGTTGTGGAAATACAGTTAGAACCAAAAATCTTCTGCCATCCCAGAAGGCTTCTCCCAATGGTAGAAGAAGAGAAAGAAAACCATTGTGCTACTGAATATGCTATAAATTGGAATGTGGTACACATCACAGGTAATCAAAAGAGACTATGAAGACGGCAAGAAATTTCACCTTTTGTATGGCCATGCACATACAAGTCATTGTATATTTGTACCCAAGATAAATAAAAACTTCACCTTAAGTAAGAGAACATGACAGCACCCTTTTCTCATGCATAGTTTATCCTAAATTCACCTGGTAGTTGGAGTGACCATTTGTGTTTGGTAATTGTCTGTATCCGACAGAAAAATAAATTTCTCATATCTTTATGACAAGAGTCAGGTGTGCAACTTGGAGCCAGATGCCAGCCACATTTTAGGCTCTTATCTTCTCTTAGAAACTGGGAGATAGGGGTGCTATTTTCCTTCATGATTACATTTCCAAGATCTGGCTCCTAGGTTTGAGGAAACATTCTGGGTTTGTAAAACTGACAAAACCTCATTTAGCTTTTGAAAAGATGTACATACATTTCAAAGAGCAGATAAACATCTTATAATTACAAAATTGTGAAAGTAAATGCTTTGAGAAAGCAAAGGGGGGAGCCTGCGTGCACTATGAAGAACTGATTGTTTTAATTTTTTAATTTGTATTTTCTCTTACACTTGTAAACCTGAGGCATGCTTAGCCCAGAAAAAGTGTACACAATGTATAAAAATGCTTTAGTGTACTTGAATTTCACAGTTTTATGAGGTAAGCAAAAAGCAATTATTTCTGTTCGTCCAATTCAGTAGGTAAGGAAAATAAGACGCAGAGAGTCCAGTTGAGTTGTCCAACTGCACACTTTTAAGAAGAGGTAAAACCAAGGCCTCTCGAATCCAGCTTCTCTGGTGCCATCTCCAGTCCTGCCACTCTATGCTGCCTTCTCAAAAGCTTATATATTGATACTGTCGACTTTAGGTTTTAGACCAAAGAGTAAACATACTCACACTTTTCAGGTTTCATCAAACGTTAGGCTATATAATCTAGCCCTATTAAATGTACTCTTGACTGGTCCAATTGGAAAATGACTTGACTGAGAGCAAAAGAGCCAACAGAGTTAATACTTATTGATATATTTAATACCCAATGCATAGTCTAGTGTCATTTCACTCCTTGAACAAATATCATTCTCGAGGTTGGGAAGAAGTGATGAACCAAATGGATAAAGTCCCTGCCCATAGAAAGCTGACATTCTAGTGAATAGAAAAGAAAATAATATTAAAATGTAGGTAAGATGTCAGCCTGTGACATATACAATGTTGAATGCCAAAGCAGGAAAAGGAGGGAAAAAATGTGTCAGGAAGGGGATATAAGGGCTTTTGGTTTTGTTTTTGTCTTTGCAGAGGCCTGAAGAAAGCTAAGAGTACACTACAAGGACACCTAAAAAGAGCACATAAATGAGGGAAGAATAAGTAAAATGTTTCTGAGGCAGGACAATGTGTGTGTGTGTTCAGGCAACAGCAAAGAAATGTCACTGGTGCTGAGTCAAGGAAGAAAGACAGTTGAAGGGACAGGCTATCAAGAGACTAGTAAGTGAGATCAGAGACCTCTGGATTTTGAGAAAACGACTGATGTGATCAAATATTTTAAAAAGTTCACTCCAGCTGAGAAGACAGTACAGTGACTCTAGGCAGGGAGCAGAGAAACCACACTGTAATTCAACTAAATTAGTGGTACCAAATAGGAAGAAACTTCCCTGCTTTGCCTCATTGTCATAGTTTTAAAATCCATTGTTATTTTAAACACGTTTTTCAGGGGTTATATTTAATTAGATTTATGACACCATGTAAATAGAAAATATTTTTTTTCAATATATGAAATTTATTGTCAAATTGGTTTCCATACAACACCCAGTGCTCATCCCAAACGGTGCCCTCCTCAATACCCATCACCCACCCCTCATCAACCGTCAGTTTGTTCTCAGTTTTTAAGAGTCTCTTATGCTTTGGCTCTCTCCCACTCTAACCTTTTTTTTTTTTCTTCCCCTCCCCCATGGGTTTCTGTTAAGTTTCTCAGGATCCACATAAGAGTGAAAGTATATGGTATCTGTCTTTCTCTGTATGGCTTATTTCACTTAGCATCACACTCTCCAGTTCCATCCACGTTGCTACAAAGGGCCATATTTCATTCTTTCTCATTGTCACGGAGTACCCCATTGTGTATATAAACCACAATTTCTTTATCCATTCATCCGTTGATGGACATTTAGGCTCTTTCCATCATTTGGCTATGGTTGAAAGTGCTGCATTAAACATTGGGGTACAAGTGCCCCTATGCATCAGTACTCCTGTATCCCTTGGGTAAATTCCTAGCAGTGCTACTGCTGGGTCATAGGGTAGGTCTATTTTTAATTTTTTGAGGAAACTCCACACTATTTTCCAGAGCGGTTGCACCAATTTTCATTCCCACCAACAGTGCAAGAGGGTTCCCGTTTCTCCACATCCTCTCCAGCATCTATAGTCTCCTGATTTGTTCATTTTGGCCACTCTGACTGGCGTGAGGTGATATGTGAGTGTGGTTTTGATTTGTATTTCCCTGATGAGGAGCGACGTTGAGCATCTTTTCATGTGCCTGTTGGCCATCCGGATGTCTTCTTTAGAGAAGTGTCTATTTATGTTTTCTGCCCATTTCTTCACTGGACTATTTGTTTTTCAGGTGTGCAGTTTGGTGAGCTCTTTATAGATTTTGGATACTAGCCCTTTGTCCGATATGTCATTTGCAAATATCGTTTCCCATTCCGTTGGTTGCCTTTTTGTTTTGTTGGTTGTTTCCTTTGCTGTGCAGAAGCTTTTTATCTTCATGAGGTCCCAGTAGTTCATTTTTGGTTTTAATTCCCTTGCCTTTGGGGATGTGTCAAGTAAGAAATTGCTGCGACTGAGGTCAAAGAGGTCTTTTCCTGCTTTCTCCTCTAGGGTTTTGATGGTTTCCTGTCTCACATTCAGGTCCTTTATCCATTTTGAGTTTACTTTTGTGAATGGTGTGAGAAAGTGGTCTAGTTTCAATCTTCTGCATGTTGCTGTCCAGTTCTCCCAGCACCATTTGTTAAAGAGACTGTCTTTTTTCCATTGGATGCTCTTTCCTGCTTTGTCAAAGATGAGTTGGCCATACGTTTGTGGGTCTAGTTCTGGGGTTTCTATTCTATTCCATTGGTCTATGTGTCTGTTTTTGCGCCAATACCATGCTCTCTTGATGATGACAGCTTTGTAGTAGAGGCTAAAGTCTGGGATTGTGATGCCTCCTGCTTTGGTCTTCTTCTTCAAAATTACTTTGACTATTCGCGGCCTTTTGTGGTTCCATATGAATTTTAGGATTGCTTGTTCTAGTTTCGAGAAGAATGCTGGTGCCATTTTGATTGGGATTGCATTGAATGTGTGGATAGCTTTGGGTAGTATTGACATTTTGACAATATTTATTCTTCCAATCCATGAGCATGGAATGTTTTTCCATTTCTTTATATTTTCTTCAATTTCCTTCATAAGCTTTCTATAGTTTTCAGCATACAGATCTTTTACATCTTTGGTTAGATTTATCCCTAGGTATTTTATGCTTCTTGGTTCAGTTGTGAATGGGATCCGTTTCTTTATTTGTCTTTCTGTTGCTTCATTATTAGTGTATAAGAATGCAACTGATTTCTGTACATTGATTTTGTATCCTGCGACTTTGTTGAGTTCATGTATCAGTTCTAGGAGACTTTTGGTGGAGTCTATCGGATTTTCCATGTATAATATCATGTCATCTGCAAAAAGTGAAAGCTTAACTTCATCCTTGCCAATTTTGATGCCTTTGATTTCCTTCTGTTGTGTGATTGCTGATGCAAGAACTTCCAACACTATGTTAAACAACAGCGGTGAGAGTGGACATCCCTGTCGTGTTCCTGATCTCAGGGAAAAAGCTCTCAGTTTTTCCCCATTGAGGATGATGTTATCTGTGGGCTTTTCATAAATGGCTTTTATGATCTTTTAGTATGTTCCTTCTATCCTGACTTTCTTGAGGGTTTTTATTAAGAAAGTTGCTGAATTTCGTCAAATGCCTTTTCTGCATCAATTGACAGGATCATATGGTTCTTATCTTTTCTTTTATTAATGTGATGTATCACGTTGGTTGATTTGCGAATGTTGAACCAGCCCTGCATCCCAGGAAGGAATCCCACTTGATCATGGTGAATAATTCTTTTTATATGCTGTTGAATTCGATATGCTAGTATCTTATTGAGAATGTATGCATCCATATTCATCAGGGATATTGGCCTGTAGTTCTCTTTTTATACTGGGTCTCTGTCTGGTTTAGGAATCAAAGTAATATTGGCTTCATAGAATGAGTCTGGAAGTTTTCCTTCCCTTTCTATTTTTTGGAATAGCTTCAGAAGGATAGGTATTACCTCTGCTTTAAACGTCTGGTAGAACTCCTCTGGGAAGCCATCTGGTCCTGGACTCTTATTTGTTGGGAGGTTTTTGATAACTGATTGAATTTCTTCGCTGGTTATGGGTCTGTTCAAGCTTTCTATTTCCTCCTGATTGAGTTTTGGAAGTGAGTGGGTGTTTAGTAATTTGTCCATTTCTTCAGGGTTGTCCAGTTTGTTGGCATATAATTTTTCATAGTATTCCCTGATACTTGCTTGTATCTCTGAGGGATTGGTTATAATAATTCCATTTTCGTTCATGATTTTTATCTTTTTGGGTTATCTCCCTTTTCTTTTTGAGAAGCCTGGCTAGAGGTTTATCAATTTTGTTTATTTTTTCAAAAAACCAACTCTTGGTTTTGTTGATCTGCTCTACAGTTTTTTTAGATTCTATATTGTTTATTTCTGCTCTGATCTTTATTATTTCTCTTCTTCTGCTGGGTTTAGGCTGCCTTTGCTGTTCTGCTTCTATTTCCTTTAGTTGTGCTGTTAGATTGTGTATTTGGGATTTTTCTTGTTTCTTGAGATAGGCCTGGATTGCAATGTATTTTCCTCTCAGGACTGCCTTCGCTGCATCCCAAAGCGTTTGGATTGTTGTATTTTCATTTTCATTTGTTTCCATATATTTTTTAATTTCTTCTCTAATTGCCTGGTTCATCCACTCATTCTTTAATAGGGTGTTCTTTAACCTCCATGCTTTTGGAGGTTTTCCAGACTTTTTCCTGTGGTTGATTTCAAGCTTCATCACATCGTGGTCTGAAAGTATGCATGGTATGATCTCAATTCTTTTATACTTATGAAGGGCTGTTTTGTGACCCAGTATGTGATGTATCTTGGAGAATGTTCCATGTGCACTCAAGAAGAAAGTATATTCTGTTGCTTTGGGATGCAGAGTTCTAAATATATCTGTCAAGTCCATCTGATCCAATGTATCATTCAGGGCCCTTGTTTCTTTATTGACCATGTGTCTAGATGATCTATCCATTTCTGTAAGTGGAGTGTTAAAGTCCCCTGCAGTTACCACATTCTTATCAATAAGGTTGCTTATGTTTGTGAGGAATTGTTTTATATATTTGGGGGCTCCTGTATTCGGTGCATAGACATGTATAATCCTTAGCTCTTCCTGATGGATAGATCCTGTGATTATTATATAATGCCCTTCTTCATCTCTTGTTACAGCCTTTAATTTAAAGTCTAGTTTGTCGGATATAAGTATGGCTACTCCAGCTTTCTTTTGAGTTCCAGTGGCATGATAAATAGTTCTCCATCCTCTCACTCTCAATCTGAAGGTATCCTCAGGTCTAAAATGAGTCTCTTGTAGACAGCAAATAGATGGGTCTTGTTTTTTTATCCATTCTGATACCCTATGTCTTTTGGTTGGCACATTTAGTCCATTTACGTTCAGTGTTATTATAGAAAGATATGGGTTTAGAGTCATTGTGATGTCCGTAGGTTTCATGCTTTTTGCGATATCTCTGGTACCTTGTCTCACAGGATCCCCCTTAGGATCTCTTGTAGGGCTGGTTTAGTGGTGATGAATTCCTTCAGTTTTTGTTTGTTTGGGAAGACCTTTATCTCTCCTTCTATTCTAAGTGACAGACTTGCTGGATAAAGGATTCTCGGCTGCATATTTTTTCTGTTCAGCACATTGAAGGTCTCTTGCCATTCCTTTCTGGCCTGCCAAGTTTCAGTAGGGAGATCCGTCAGGAGTCTTATCGGTCTCCCTTTATATGTTAGAGCACGTTTATCCCTAGCTGCTTTCAGAATTCTCTCTTTATCCTTGTATTTTGCCAGTTTTGCTATGATATGTCATGCAGAAGATCGATTCAAGTGTCGTCTGAAGGGAGTTCTCTGTGCCTCTTGGATTTCAGTGCCTTTTTCCTTCCCCAGATCAGGGACGTTCTCAGCTATGATTTCTTCAAGTACACCTTCAGCACCTTTCTCTCTCTCTTCCTCCTCTGGAATCCCTATTATACGTGTATTATTGTGTTTCATCACATCACTTAGTTCTCTAATTCTCCCCTCATACTCCTGCATTTTTTTATCTCTCTTTTTCTCAGCTTCTTCTTTTTCCATAATTTTATCTTCTAATTCACCTATTCTCTCCTCTGCCTCTTCAATCCGAGCTGTGGTGGCCTCCATTTTATTATGCAGGTCATTTATAGCATTTTTTAGCTCCTCCTGGCTGTTCCTTAGTCCCTTGATCTCTGTAGCAATAGATTCTCTGCTGTCCTGTATACTGTTTTCAAGCCCAGCGATTAATTTTATGACTATTATTCTAAATTCACTTTCTGTTAATATTGTTTAAATGGTTTTTGATCAGTTTGTTAGCTGTCGTTATTTCCTGGACATTTTTTTGAGGAAAATTCTTCCATTTTGTCATTTTGGATAGTCCCTGGAGTGGTGTGGAACTCTGGGGCACTTCCCCTGTGCTGTCTTGAATAACTTGAGTTGGTGGGCAGGGCCGCAGTCAGACCTGATATCTGCCCCCAGCCCACCGCTGGGTCCACAGTCAGACTGGTGTGTGCCTTCTCTTTCCCTCTCCTACGGGTGGGATTCACTGTGGGGTGGGGTGGCCCGTCTGGGCTACTTGCACGTTGTCAGGCTTGTGGTGCTGGGGATCTGGCGTGTTAGCTGGGGTGGATAGGCAAGGTGCACAGGGGCGGGAGGGTAGGCTCAGCTCACTTTTCCTTTGGAGATCCTCTTCGGGAGGGGCCCTGTGGCACAGGGAGGGAGTCAGACCCGCTGGAGGGATGGATCCGCCGAAGCATGGAGGTGGGTGTGTGTGTGCGGTGCAAGCAAGTTCCCTGGCAGGAACTGGTTCCCTTTGGGATTTTGGCTGGGGGATGGGTGAGGGAGATGGCGCTGGCGAGCACCTTTGTTCCCCGCCAAACTGAGCTCTGTCGTCCCGGGGCTCAACAACTCTCCCTCCTGTTATCTTCCAGCCTTCCCATTCTCCGAGCAGATGTGTTAGCTTATAACCTTCCAGATGTTAAGTCCCGCTTGCTGTTGGAACACACTCCGTCTGGCCTCTTCACTTTTGCAAGCCCGACTCGGGGGCTCTGCTTGGCCGGTGGGCCACCCTTCTGCCTCGGCTCCCTCCCGCCAGTCCTCTGTGTAGCACGCACTGCCTCTCCTCTCCGCCCTTCCTACCCTCTTCCATGGGCCTCTCGTCTGTGCTTGGCTCCAGAGACTCCGTTCTGTTAGTCTTCTGGTGGTTTTCTGGGTTATTTAGGCAGGTGTAGGTGGAATCTAAGTGATCAGCAGGAGGCGGTGAGCCCAGTGTCCTCCTACCCCGCCATCTTCCCCAGGTCTCTCGTAAATAGAAAATACTGACTTTAAGACATCTGAAAGATACTTGCTTAGGAAACTTTTTTTTTTTGTTTGTTTTTGACATTTCTTGTAGAAAACAATTACACATTTGTCTAAGATAGGCCGAGACCATGACAGGATGAGTCAGTAAGAACTCTCTTAGTAGTGTTTTTCACATAAGAATTTACTTGATAGTTTATCCGTTAGACCATATGTGGAGCGAAAGATAGAAGTTGTACATCCAAATTCATTTTGTACTAACATTTGTGATTGTGATTAAGGAGTGATATACTGAAGGAAATTCTCATCGGTTGAAGAACTGACAAAATTTAATTTATGTTTATCATTTTCTCAAATATTACTGAAATATGTATTGGTCCACTAATAAACATTTGCAGAATATCTTCCGTAAATTTAGTAATGCTTTTTTCTGCACGATGTCTCTATTTTTATGTTAAATGTGCCAAATTATGTAATATATAATTCTTCAACTTTAGGTTAGTCCTCAAATTATTTTCTAAGGTAAAAATTTATCTAAAGGTCTTTTTGACCTCTTTATAATTTTACTGATCTCTGAAATGCAAGTTTTAGGATCCTTATATATTATTAAGTTTGAAGTAGCTAACTGAAGGCTTTGGAAGAAAGTCAATATTTACAAAAAAAGTTATGTTAAAACAAAAACAAAGTAAGTGTTTAGATATCTTTTGTCACCTTTAGATTTCTCGTTACCCTGATAGCATCCCGGTATTTGCTGCATCCTTAATTAAAGGACTTTTGTAGGTATTCATGATCGTAGATCTTTATAAACTCTTATAATTTACTAGACTTCTGTGTGTACTTGTTCCTTAAGAAAAACTTGTTCTTGATTGTTCAGCTTATTTTCACATTAATGGGTGTTTGAAAATTGGCACCTGTTTTTTTTTTTTTTTCTTTTCAGGCAGTTGTTAACGTCTCCTCCTCTTTGGATTTCTTCATCGTTGTTGTTGTTGTTATTTACTATTATTATTGTTGTTGTTATTTAAAGAATCTAGATCCTACCCTTGGCTTTTACATAGATTTAAAAATAAGAATTACTAAAATAAAGATGTCATTGACATCTGCATGGCCACAACCTAAATAAATACAGTCCAAATTAAAAGCTGTCCTCTTCCAGGCTTCCATTTATTTGGCCTATATACACCTAGGTATTTTTCTTTCTCATTTAAGTAGATAAAAGCAGCCTTCTTTACTTTCATACTCTTTCTAAAATCAAAGAAACTTAAGTTCCAATTCCATAAAGTCACTTATTCAACATAATTTATATATACAGCATATGGATCTAGTGCTGTCAGAAAAGGCAAAGGAATACACATTGTGTCTTAGGATTAGATATCATTAGGAGCTATAATGAACCTTCCAGATTGTCTGTACCAGTAATTTTATTTTATTAGTAAGGAAATCAAAGACCTGAGAAGTTAAGCAAACTTCAGGATACACAACAAAGTGCAAGCACTGAATTGGAACATTAATGTCTTGAGTGTCATATGGTGTTTAGCTACTAGACCACAATGATTTTACCTACATAATTTGTCATAGTAACAGTATAATGAAACAATATTTTGAAAAAGAGAATTAAGGTTATGTTGATCATGATAATTATATTACTAAGCAACTGCTTGGATATGCCATTTTTTTCTTTCTCTCATCCAAATTACTAAAATAGACAGAAAACAAAGCACTTTAACAGATACAATTGCTATCTTATAGTAACTTACAGGGAAGAAATGGTCACAGTTATTATATGAATAGCTTCTAGAAATGGACCTAATTATGTAATATTTTCAAATCAGGAAAGTAATCATTTCCTTTATTAAAAAAAATAGGTGGCAAGGTTTTCTTTAATTTGAAAGAGAAGGAATCAAATGAGGTTGAGGAGAAGCTGAATATGCCCTTTTAAAGGAGAGTAAAATATTTAAGTGGAGACTTCTGTGTGAATTTTACAAAGTAGAAAGTCATAGAGTCATAAAAAGTTTTGAGAAGCAAATAAAATGCTAATTCAAAAATGAACCCCATTGATGGTATTCTTACCATGTAACAGATGTTTCCTACTTCTGGGTGTTAAAAGAAAAGACCCAATTTTGGATCTTAGGAACTTCAAGTCTAGTTGGGAGACTAATACTAAAACAAATCTATACTATTCAGTAAACTAGATTCTACAATTTAAGTAGAACATGTGATACAGAGGAAGTACAAAAAAAGAAGGTGATATAATCAACCTATCAATGTCAAGAAAGGCCCTGCCAAGGAAGCTATGACTGATGTTGGTGTCAAAAACTAAGAGTTCACCATAAAGGTGTGGAGAATATTATATTCTAGCCGGAGAAGCAGTCTGTTTAATGGTGTGGGGAATGGAGATAGCAAACGACATGCTGTATTTGAGCGAGGGTCAAAGTTTTACCTTCTGGGTTAGGCTGATAATGTTTCAGGAAGTGAGAATGTAGAGTTAGAGAGCAGTACTTGGGAAGCTTTACTTTTCATATGCATCAAGCATGAGAAGAAAAAGACCAATAGATGAAGGAAAATCAAAGAAATGAGTAAATCTGGGTTTATTTTGGTAAAATCAGTTGAAGCAGAAACTCAGAATCATGGATCTCACATATAGCGTAGTGAAAAGTATTGCTTCAGGAAGCAAAACGTCATCGACAATTGCATCATCATTTACCTTGACTATCTTGAAAGCTGGTGGCATCACATTCCCCTCTACATGCCTTCTCACTTCCTGTTTCCATGAAGAGTCTCCCGCATCTCCCTCCCCAGCTCTTCTTCCTAGATATCTGGGCTCTTTGCTGCCGTTATGTCCATAACTTTGTGACCTGAGGAAATAAAGGGACTGTAAAGTAATTCCTCAGCAAATAACAGTGTAGCCAGGAAAAGAGGAATGGTGAAATCAATTAATTAAGGGAAGAAAATAGTTTGGTTAAAGACAATGGAAATTGAATGGGAGGCTCATGTTTATGTTGAGGAGAGTGAGGAGGAAGAAGACACAGTGATTTGTGTGAGAAAGACTAGGGGACTAGGGCCTAAACTGAGACCCTTAGAGCTGTATTTTAGATTAAATGTGCAAAGTGATGGTAATTTCAAGCAAAGCTAGTGGAGCAAAATATAATAAAGAGTTTAAATTGAATGTGCCTTTTCATAAGAAAAGGTCATGAACTCATGGCATTTTCTTTGTAATAGAAACTCTATAAGAAATCTGAGATCAATGCTGTATATAGATTTGCTTGCATTATACATGCTGATTCTATAGTAGTTTCAAAAGGTTAAGAAAAGATTCGAGGAGCCCAATGCAATGAAAACTGCTTGCTTGATTTCTTTTTTTTTTTTACTTTAAGTTTTTATTTTAATTTCAGTTAGTTAACATACACTGCTATATTAGTGTCAGGTGTATAATATAGTGATTTAACATTTCCATATGTCACCTTGTGCTCATCACAAGTGCATTCCTTAGTCCCCATCACCTATTTCACCCACCCCCCCACTCATCTCCCCTCTGATAACCATCAGATTGTACTCTATAATTAAGAATCTGTTTCTTGCTTTGACACACTCTCTTTCTCTCTTACTTTTTTCCTTTTGCTTGTTTTGTTTATTAAATTCCACATATGAGTGAAATCGTATGGTATTTGTCTTTCTCTGTCTGACTTATTTCATGTAGCATTATACTCCATCCATGTCCTTGCAAATGGCAAGATTTTATTCTTTTTATGGCCAAATAATATTCCAGTGTGTGTGTGTGTGTGTGTGTGTGTGTGTGTGTGTAACATATCTTCTTTATCCACTCATCAATCAGTGGACACTTGGGCTGTTTCCATATCTTGGACATTGTAAGTAATACTGCTATAAACATAGGGGTGCAGCCACTTTGGAAAACAGTGTGGAGGTTTTTCAAAAAGTTAAATAGAACTACCTTACAATCTAGCCATCACACTACTTGTATTTATCCAAAGAACACAAAAACACTAATTCAAAGCTTGATTTCTTTTTAACCTGAATAGGTTCAACCAAACCCTAGGCTGAATCTGTAAAGTGATCGTAGTAGCAGACGCTGTTGGCATCCCACCTGCATCCTCACACCTTTGCTATCTCAGTTCACACCTTTGGACTTCAAACTGCCAGCTCTTGAATTTATGTCTTTTGTTCATTTGACCTCTGAGGCTTGGTTTGTGGTTAGGCAGCAGGCAGAAGTGATGGGCAATTGATAACTCCCAGGAACAGCCTAACCCAATAATTGACCAAGAGTCAGAGTATCAATATCCCAACTTCCATATCAGTCAGTTTGGATAAGAGATGTGTGTCTTTAGGATAAATAAGCTCCATTCGTCCACATTACTAGTTAGCTTAATAATCTCCCTTTATCTGGCTAACTTCCCTTTCCTATCTCATTCTCCCACTCTTGTACGGCTATATCCTTGATCTCAAAATTAAAATATTTCCATTCAGCACTTAGATTCAAGGTTGTCTTCTGGTGGAACTCAAGCTACAACTATAGGATTTCATTACAATGAAACATACCAAGGGAGAAGATACTACTACAGTATCAATTTTCTGTGCTAAACGTAAGAAACTTGTTATATATGAAGTAGTATAAAATACATAAGATCATGAATATCCTAGATCTGTTAACTTATTTACCATCTACATGCAAAAACAAAGAAACAATAAATCAGGTATTTGTTGTCATTATTAGAAACTCTAAAATCTTCTTTTTCATCTTTGGTTTCCAGTTTTGATGGACTAATTTCTAGTCTTTGTCTTAAGGATAAAAGTAAAATCAGTGCTGGTATGAATTCTGAAGATTGCTGTAACTTGATTTAATCCATTACTAAAATTGTCTCCACCTTGTTTTGAATATTTATATTTGTATCAGTTAGCATTTGCTGCATGACAAACCATTCCAAAACTTAGTGGCTGAAAACAAGAAACACTTGGCTCACAATTCTATAGGCCATCAATTTAGCCTGGGCTAAGCTCAGAAATTCTTCTGATTTCAGCTAGGCTTCTTCATGGGTTTATGATTATTTGGCAAATTAGCTGGGGGCTAACTGGCTTACAGTGGCTGTGGCTAGGATGACTGGTCTCTGTTCTACATTTTTCAGAAGGCTAGTTCTGATTGTTCTTGTGGCTGGGGCAAGGTTTCAAGACAGGCCCCAAATGTTTCTTTGAAATAGCACAGTGTGACTTCTACCACATTCCATCTGTCAAAGCAAGTCAGGAGACCAACCCAGATTTTAGAATTGGGATAATAGACTACATTTTCTAATGGAAGAAACATTGAAGTTACATTTCAAAGAGTATGCATTCAGAAAGGGGAAAGGAATGGAGTTTCTATTTGTAATTTGTTTACAAAATACCAAATTAAAACTAAATGATGATCAACTAAAAATGAGAAAAAAAGAAGCAAAAATACACTTATATAGGGCACCTGTCTGGCACAGTTATTTGAGCGTCCGACTTCAGCTCAGGTCACGATCTCATGGTTTGTGAGTTTGAGCTTCACATCTGGCTCACTTCTGTCAGCACAGAGCCTGCTCTGGATCCTGTCCCCCTTTATTTCTGCCCTGCCCCACTCTCTTGCACACTCTCTCTCAAAAATAAATAAACATTAAAAAATACACTTATGTTTTAGTCTATATTCCAAAATTTCACTTTATAATGGTTATAGTATATATATTATTATGGTAGAAAGTATTTACTAAACGAATAATAATTTGGCATATTTTTTGTGAATACTCTTGGAATTACCTAGGGAGGGCAGTGTTAGCCATAGTTAAGAAAAACAAAAAAGCCCTTAATGCAAAAGTTGACCTCACTTATCTACATGCTATAAGTGATCAATGTGGCACCAACCAAATTTGTCAAAGAGAAGATGACATTTAAAACCACTTGGAATATTTACTAGATGTATGAAGGATTATTTTCTTTTAATAGCTAAATGCTAACCCCTGGAAAAGAGGGAAATTCGGTGAACATGGTGACAGGTCTTTAATTCTGGTGGAACTCCTGGGTAGTCTCTAATTATAATTTCAGTTGACCTATTACAGTAGGAACAAAAACATTGGTTTCACTCATGCAACCCATTATATCTCTCTTCTCTATTAATGTGGATGACTGAAGTTTGCAGTTTTTCCAAAATCTCAAAACATGGTTATATATATTCTGGACAAAGAATTAGGGTCAGTGTAGCCTTAGCATTCCTACACTAGCCGTGCTAACTCAAAACCGTACCACTAAAGTGAAAAGGTAGAAGTGGCAGGATGTTTATATGTCATTTACATTTTGAAACATGAAAAAAGAATTGGAGTCTTCTTTAATTTTTGTTATGCTCCAGATAAATCAGTAGATTTTGGAAAACAAATACTTCTTTTCTAAGTTGAAAAAGGTGTCCAGTAAAAATGAATCCCCACTCCCGCACCTCCCTGCCACACACATAGAAGTTTCACCTAGTGATCTTTGTTAGGTATTCTGTGGCATGTTGTGGCCAGTCAAGTATTTTTCTGGTATGAAATGAACTTTCTTCCAGATAAGTGGGGAGCAAAATATGATTTTTGGGTGGACAAGAAATTATAAGGAGAAGAAGAAGATGGAGGAGAAGGAGAAGGAAAATAGGTACCATTTACTGGCCACTCTACAGAAAGGTCACAGAGCTTGGAAGTGGTAGAAAATAATAGAATAAATACTTTATTTAATCTGTGTTGTTCTCACTAATCAGAGATCTCAACATAATCCTTAAGAATGTAGGGATAATTTACACTGAAAGAATGGAACTATTTAATTTGTTCTGAGATTTTGACTTCCTCTTTCAATGATGATGAATTTTGTGAATATTAAAATGTTTACTTTTTAGCTCTTAAACTTTGTGTAAAATACAAATATCTTTCCTCTTTTCATTTTTGCTTTTCTTATACTTCAAATAGACTCTGTGGTATTGCCTCTTTACCTTCTTACTTTAGAAACAAACAAACAAACAAACAAACAAACAAAATTCCCAAAGTAGTCAAGAATTCTCATTGCTTGGCAAAACTAGTTTTGAAGATCTGTAAGAGCACACAAGACAAGATCAATAGGTAAATTATATCTATTTTTTTTTACACCTATCCATTACCTGTCTGTCTCTATATAGCTGAACACACACACACATATATAGAAAGAGGGAGGAATTCTTAAATTTTTTGCTGTATTTGCTCTATGATTTATCAAAAACTTTCTACTGGATATTTAATCAAACAGTGAATTAATCTCTGACATTTATGTATTGCTTGATGTTTCTCTTCTTGGAACTGAAGGCAAAAGCGGGAAGTCGAGGAAAGGGATTTGGAATGAAGATACACAGTTTGGTTCAAAGATAAACACTTTATTGTGACAGATGAGATTTTGTTTCTCATTTACTTGTATTTACTTCTGGCATCATAAAAATGTAGGAGCATCATATAGTAGTATGAAAAACAAGCAAATTAAATGTAACATCTTGAACTTGATCCTGTCAAATTGTAGAATACCAATTATATATTTATAAGGAAAAAAATAGCAAAGTTCCAACTTTCCCCCAAATAGCCTATGTAATTCATATCTTTTACAACTTTAGAATAATTTATTTTCTACTAACCCATAGCAGAAATAGGAAATCTTTCTCTGTATACTTTCAGGTTTATTATCTAAATAATTTTAGCAGTTCTACAGATGACCTCATTTTGAGAACCGTCTTGGGATGTTAAACTGGGGAAACTGCAAACAACTCCAAGCTTTCCACATGATACATTTAAGTGTGTGCTGAGTGGCTAAGTGAAAAGGGAAAGGACACTTTTTTAACATGTCCACACCATGGCAAACATTGTGACCTCTATCACTGCAGTGTTTCTGACTAATGGCTAATGGAAATGCAATCATTTTGGCAGTTTAAATTTAGTAAATATATAAACACTTGAAGTCAGGCAAGTCAGCAGCATCTTTTGACATTATGATGACAGATGATTGGTTTGTTAACCATTTCTCTTCTTAGTGTAAAATACAAGATATGGCTGTCAGAGGATTTAGCTTTCCTGTTGCTTTGCAGGACTGCTGTAGGCCTGGTAAAGAAGTAAGAATTAGAGCATGATATTATTTAAGTGTGTAATATCAAATAATTTTTCTAATAATATGTGGACCCTTGAATGTTGATATGGCCCCTTTCGAAACCTAATGTTTAAGGTGAATTAAGCCCCTGGTTTCTTTATTTCTTAAAGCCTGATAGATTCTTCATTCCTTGTCTGATATACAGATTTCTGAACTCCACGTTTAACTCTAGAAATAACTGTGGTTGGATGGAAGGTGGTGTCTTCATCCCATCAAATTGTACTGCCTGTTTGGGGACTCAGTGGTAAACATGAATGAAGGCATATTTGAACTTGGTTGGAACTTACATTGCCAGAAAATTTTGAATTTAGACTAGCTCCTTATGTTCTACCTTAGTCCATGCTTCTCTAGCCTTTTTTGCTAGTTATCTACTACATACAGCTCGTTTTATTTCCTAAAATTCTTTATTGGAACAGTCAATCCATGAATGTGTCTACCCAGGCCACTCTTAGAAATACTAAGTTTCGATTATTGTTTCCCAATATATGTCAAAATAACCAGAGCTATGAAAATCGTGCACTATGGTCAATTCTTATCAAGGAGGAAGCCTCACTATTGTCGTTCAAACTATGTAAGTCATTAACAATGTCCTTTGATATCCATTTCTAAGCCATAGACATGACTCTGGTTATCTCTGCATTGAAATACTTTTTGTGAATTTTCCTTCAGTGAGCCCCTTTCCAGGAACAATCAATTTCCTTTACTATTCTCCCTCTAAAAACATTTTTGTGGACCACAGTGGTTCAAGGATATGTGGCAAGGAACTTCTCTGTTGCTGTTATATCGCATGGAAGATACAATTTGATTATATAATGTTGGGAAATGAGAGTCATTTATTGGTTTATGGAGAAAACCCAATTTGGATTTTTATGGGGATGTTCTTCTAAATTCAGTTTTATATGGTTCATGATAACTTTGCAATGCCTTCTTACCTGTTCACCAAATATTGCTTTTCCACCCAAGGTCTTACCTTTTGTCGAAATTCTTGGTATTTGAATTGTGATCCACAAAGCAGCAGCATCACCATTTCCTTGAAGTTGTTAGAAATGTAGAGTCTCAGACTTCACCCTAGACTTACTGAATCAGAATCTGTATTTTTAAAAGACTACCTCCCTAGGCAATTCATATGCTCATTGAAGTTGGAGAAGCACTGTTCAAAACTATTTTTTGAAAGGAAAAAGAGGGGCGCTTGGGTGGCTCAGTCGGTTGAGTGGCCGACTTCGGCTCAGGTCATGATCTCGCGGTCTGTGAGTTCGAGCCCCGCGTTGGGCTCAGTGCTGACAGCTCAGAGCCTGGAGCCTGTTTCAGATTCTGTGTCTCCCTCTCTCTGACCCTCCCCTGTTCATGCTCTGTCTCTCCCTGTCTCAAAAATAAATAAAACGTTAAAAAAAATTTTTAAAAAAAAGAAAGGAAAAAGAAAAGCTTACCTGGTTACTCTACTTTGCTTATCACATATTCACCACTCCTTTCTTTTGCCTACTCACTCTTGTCTTTCATCTTTGCATGCTAATTGTTCAGGTTGCCTCTAAAATATGCTAGTTTTCTTGTGGACACTAAACTAAAAAAAAGATACCATTTCCATGAAAATGCTTTTTCTAAATTTACCTCTGGTATTTTGTTTTCTGTGTCTAGAACTACATTCTCCAATACAGCAGGCACTAGCCACATGTGGTTATTTAGACTTAATTAATTACAATAAAAATAAAATTAAAAATTCTGTTCCTCAGTCACCATAGTCACATTTGGGGTACCGATTATATATTGTTGCATAGTGCAGATATTGACCATATACACCATTATGGAATGTTCTATCAAGTAACAATCGTCTGGAGAGTTCTATATACTAAGGTAGGCTTTGAAACCATCAGTTTCAACAGCTTCCAGATCAGACTGACAGCTTCAATGAACCAGCATAACTAGTTGAAAGAGAAAATCTAGTTAACTCAAAGGGTTATTCCCACTGCACTTTGGTCTGTTTCTGAAATATCAAGCGATTTCATGTACGTTAGAAATGTAAGAGGAAAGGTAGTATAAAATGCCTCCTCTTTTCAAATTCCTCTACCATTAAAAGGAGATCTTGGCAAGAGCATCCTACTGGAATGGGAGACTTGGAAATGGGAGCCTAGGCTCCAGTTCCCAATAATTCACTGCATGTATGATACTGGCTAAATTATTTGACCTGTCTAAGTCAAATAGATGAGTTTACTCATCTGTACAATCAGAATACTGTGTTCAGTTGCTTTTAGATTACCATTTTTTTCTGCAATTTTCAATTACATGAATTAGACTTCTAGTGCTGCTACCTGAAATCTACCCAGAATTGCCATGGATACCATTTAATGAGGGATATATACTTTATATGTATCAAACACAATTGCTGGGATTACACATAATTTTTTTGAGTATCTACTTGTAAGGAAATAATAATCAAGAGGACTGGTCTCTAAAGTAGAGTGCTTATACCTCAGGAAAGACATAGTTGATTCTTAAAACTGGAGGGATGATATGTTAAAATTTCTCTATTTATTCACTGTTTATTTAAAATAAGCCTTGGCTTTTTCCTCCCTGGCTGCTTGAAGCCTGGCTGGCATCACGAACAATACAGTAACTATCTGGACCAGGAAGTTCATGACCAACTGTCTACTTCAGTGGAAACAAATGGTCTTTCATGTCCTTCACTCTGGGGAGGTGATAGTAGCTAAGGCAGAAATTCGGGAAAAACTAGGTGAAATCTATAAGACCACACGAGATGTCATCTTTGCATGTGGTTTCATACCCCATTTTGGTGGTGGCAAGACAGGTAGCTTCCACATCATTTATGATTCATTGGATTATGCAAAGGAAAATGAACCCAAACTTGCAAGACAGACAGACTTGCAAAACATGGCCTGTATGAGAAGACAAAGATCTCAAGAAAACAGTGAAAGGAACTCAAGAACAAAATGAAGAAAGTCGGGGGACTGCAACAACGAGTATTGCTCCTGGCAAAAAGAAATGAAGTATCTTGCAGTTGAGCTATAGATTGGACAACTGAAGGAATGAAGATTCTGCAGTGACCTTATCTGTGGTCATTGGGCAGATTTTTCATGAGAGGATTAATAAATTAGGAACTTTAAAAAAATAAACTTTGGAATAATATAGGGATTATCAATAGTATGCTTATATATGAGTGAAATATTGTCAAGAAATAATACTTATCAATATGTATACATGTGAATATATATGAAATAATGCATACACTTACTGGAAGTGCATGTTCAGATATTTTTAAAGTTTTGGAGTGGTAAATCATAGAAGTTTGGAGACCAATTGTATAAGAGGAGAGAGACAGGAAAACAATAATACAGTATGTGAGAAATGCTTTAAAAAGAATATAGGATTCAATAAGTGCACAACAGAGAACATAATAATCATGAGTAGGGGTCAGGGGCAGGACACCTTTTCAAAGATGTGGTCCTTGAATTGAATCATCCAAGTGAGAAGCAAAGGTAATCTGGGCAGAATCAATGTCATGTGCAGTGCCCTAACCAGTGTGAAAAATGTAGGAACCACAAGTGGTTCATTGTAGCTGGAAGCTACATTGTATATCAGACAGAAAGGAGTAAGAGACAAGACTGGAAAGGAGTTTCCATTTCTCCTAAAGTGTTTTAGCTATGCTACCCCGTTTTTCTTTGCCAAACTTTTTTAAATATTAATTTTAAAAATTAGGGTTATATGTCTTTCTTTTTAATAATTTGGATAATTTATGGGATGCCTGGGTGGCTCAGTTGGTTTAACAACTAACTCTTGATTTTGGCTCAGGTCATGATCTCACCATTTAGGAGATTGAACCCCACATGGGAGTCTATGCTGACAGCATGGAACCTGCTTGGGATTCTCTCTGTCCCTCTCTCTCTCTCTGTCCCTCCCCTGCTCACTTGCTCTCTCAAAATAAATATATAAACTTAAAAAATAATTTGAAAATTTCCAAATTATTATATGCAGAAAAAAAGGGAATGGTCTGAGAATTTTCCAGGTTTCCATGTTTTACTAAGCTAGTCCAAATTTAGTATAAACACTGAAGAAAACTTAAGGCATCTAAAAATCTCTAAGACTTTTCTAAATACTTCCAAAACTGACTTATTCTAAATATTAGACGTCATGGTTGATCTTTGTAATTTCTAGTGTTTAGCATTATTTTTATTTTTACCCTTTTTATTTTTTCAATCCTAATAACTTAGAAATAAATAACTTGGAACCATGACCTTGATTTTTCTCAAGAGAAAAAGGAAAATTACTTTTCTACATGATGTACTTTTTCTTTTTAAATTTATTCATCTTTGAGAGAGAGAGAGAGAGAGAGAGAGAGAGAGAGAGAGAATGTGAGCTGGGGAGGGGCAGAGAGAGAAGGAGACACAGCATCCAAAGCAGGCTCCGGGCTCCGAGCTGACAGCACAGAGCCCGATGCGGGGCTCAAACTCGCAAACTGTGAGATCATGACCTGAGCTGAAATTGGACACTTAACTGACTGAGCCACCCAGGCACCCCTACATGATGATACTTATATTCAAGAAAAATGGTTTATTGTTTATGACATCTATAAATACTCTTATATTACAATAAATTATCACTATTATCCATCACAATTTAATTGATTTAACAGTAGTTTCTGATTAAACGTAGATGCTATTATTTTTTGCTAGAGTTATTTGGTAAAGAAAAATGTTGTGAAAATCAGGGAAATTTCAAAATAGATTTATATTTAAATGATCTCATAGGGAATAAGTATTATCCTGGGAATGAATTTCCTATTCATTTGAAATACTTGAAGTTATTAAAGGTATAAGGGCACTAGATGGTAGACTCTTTCTGCCAGACCCTAAATAGTCTAAGAAACACCATTACATTTCCTGTTTTTCCCCTTCACTGTTTGCAGACCTCTGGGCTTATAAAATTAACTAGAAACTACATAATAATAATAGAATTAATACTTAAGTGAGGCACCTGGGTGGCTCAGTCAGTTAAGCATTGGAGTTTGGCTCAGATCATGATCTCGCGGTTCATGAGTGTGAGCCCCACATCAGGCTATCTGCTGTCAGCACAGAGCCCCCTTTGGATTCTCTGTCTCCCTGTCTCTCTGCCCTTGCCCTACTTGCATGCACACATGCTTGCTTGCTCTCTCTCTCTCTCTCTCTCTCTCTCTCTCTCTCTTTCTTTCTCTCTCTCAAAAATAAATAAACATTAGAAAAAAGAGTTAAGTTCCCCTAATCTTTTTTATTGGCTGGTCAATGTCAATTCACTGCTGGGTTTGTACTGGGGAGAAATTATATATATCTAAAGACCTCACTAGGAAAGTATCCACTACTGATTATTTCTCATTTTCAGGTATACTGAAAATACCACTGACCAACTCTAAATATGCTGCATAAAGATGAGGTTCAATAAATTTAACTTTAGGAAAGACATCTGTATTGGATGCTACAAGTTAAAAAGTATTATCAATTACAAATTTACCTCTCATCGGAAGATTCTTTTAAATAAGTGTGAAAGTTTTCATCTTGAGTTTTATCAACTTTGTTGACCATAGAAAACTACCTTCTCATGACATTTTCTACTAATTATATACACTTTTTAAGTTTATTTATTTATTTTGAAAGAAGGAGAGAGTATGCATGTGAGAGAGAGCAAGGGAGGGGCAGAGAGAGAGGGAGAGAGAATCCCAAGCAGGCTCCATGCTGTCAGCCTAGAGCTCAACATAGGGCTCGATCTCATGAACCAAACTGTGAGATCACAACCTGAGCTGAATCCAAGAGCTGGACACTTAAGTGATGGAGCCACCCAGGAACCTCTATTAATTACATTTAAACACAGTAAGTAAAGAAAAATTTCCTTTCAGAAATTGTTAAAGAATAGTTTCAACTCCAGTACTTCTATTATAGAGTCCAGGAATGGCAAAAATGAAAATGCTTATAAAGAGTAAATTATTTACAACTTTTATTTTTATGGCCTATTTCATCATTTATTCTCCATCCTACACAATTGTTTTGTAATATTAAATGTCTTCAATAATGAAGCAGGAGAATGAAATGCTTCGTAAGAGACTTTTTCACTTTTTGTTAACAGAAGATGGATATTTGGGGATGTAAGATTTTATCAAGTCCACTTCTAAATTGATGACACATGTCTTAGATTATAAGCTCTAGAGAGGAAGATGTAGTCAACCCTGATATACTTAAATCAACAATGTGCTAAGTAGAAATGAGTGATAGTGTATTATTTTAATTCACACAATAAGTTAGGATATTAAAAATAAATTTGTTTTTAGTACAGATTATTTACTACTTACCATGTCATGTGCCTGTCACTAGGCAATTATTTAAAATACCTTTTTTATAGACCATAGGAATAAATTGTATTAACTCTGTCCAGCAATTAAACAAACTGAGGTGCAGAGAAAATAAAGGGTGGAACAGTGAGCAGATACATGGTAGGAGATACTGTGATATCTAACCCAGAGTTTCGGAGTTTTGATATACTCAGAGCTGCCTTTGTTCATTTAAATGGACACTCAAAATTTAACTTTTCTTTTTTTGCAAAACATTAAGTTGTTCATAATTTGTGGATGACATATATCTGCACATATATAAGAAATTAAGCTACTCTCCTTAGCAATATGTGTATATATATATATATATATATATACATATGTGTATATATATATGTATATATATATGTATATATATATGTATACATATATGTATATATATATGTATATATATATATATATGTATATATATATGTATATATATATATATCCCCAGATATATATATCTGGGGATAAAGTACTTGGATTAAATGAAAAGAGCTAGATTTTACTTTTTTTAATGTTTATTTTTGAGAGAGAGACAGAGCACGAGTTGGGGAGGGGCAGAGAGAGAGGGAGACACAGAATCTGAAGCAGGCTCCAGGCTCTCAGCTGTCAGCACAGAGCCCGATGCAGGGCTCGAACCCACGAACTGTGAGATCATGACCTGAGCCGAAATTGGATGCTTAACCGACTGAGCCATCCAGGTTCCCCACAAAGCTAGATTTCACCTTACAGTGTCTTGTTACTTTCTATATAACCTTGAAGAAGGCCTTTTTTTCCTTCTATGTCTCAGTTTCCTCATTTCCCCTTGTATCCTTCTGGTCTCTGCTACAGTGATGCTGCAAAGCAATGACTAAATCAACCACTAAATCTCACTAAATCTCTTAAAACAACAAACATTTTTCTTGCTGACAGATTTGCAGGTCAGTCAGGGTGGCTTGGTTTCAGGCTGTGGGTTGGATCTAGGTCTTGTCTCCACATCTTTCATTTGGTGAGGATCAGTTACTTTTGTGACACCTGCCCAGAAAGACAAGAGGCTGAGCCAAACCACACCAACACGGTTAAAACCCTCCACTCACGCCACATCTGCTAACTCTTCATCATCCAAAGTTAATTATGTGGTGAAGCTCAAGGTCAATGGGGCAGAGATGTTAAATCCAACTAATCTAGCAACAAACAGTACTAAGTTGCACAGCAAAGGGAATGTGTGCAGAATGAAACTGTCCCAACCAACTTTATTTTAAGGCACTGCATATTTGCATATTTACATGTAGCTTTAGAAATGATGTGCATATGTGAGGATCCTTTAGTAGAGCTATGGTATGTTATGTACAGGCTAATGAAAAAAATTCCCATTAGAAAAATATATTTGTGGAGCGCCTGGGTGGCTCAGTCGGTTGAATGTCTGCCTTCCGCTCAGGTCATGATCTCATGTTTTGTGGGTTTGAGCCCCACATTGGGCTCTCTGCTCTCAGAGCAGAGCCTTCTTTGATCCTCTGTCTCCCTCTCTCTGTGCCCCTGTCCTACTCACACACACACACACACACACACACACACACTCTCTCTCTCTCTCTCTCTCTCTCTCTCTCCTACACATAAATAAACTTTAAAAAAAGAAAAGAAAAATATGTTTGCATTAAGAAGATTAAGTTTTACATATTTTGAGGCTCTGATAGCGTTAATCATTTCTTCAACATTATCAGATTATTGAATTTCATGAAACAGAAATCTTACAGAAACCAAGGGATTGTATGAATATACATACGATTTTTAATTTAGTTTTACATATTTCCTTTGCTAAATAGGGCATGCAGTTTACTGGACAGTGCATAAAGCAAAGCTCTCCCTATTGGTACCAAGTTGGCAGGCAATTTGGTTTTAATCCTATCTAGAGATTGCTCGTGCATTCCCGTACATTTCAACTCTGATCCTCTAATGGTCATCTGTTATGCTGTGATTACATGGATGAACTGTGAAGAGATCATCTGACTAAATTGTCAAGTTAAGGGCAAGTATCTGCACAAAGGAAAAATACTACAAATCAGTATAAAAGAGGCTGTGATTTACAATGAAGTTTGATGCTTTAAAAATAATAGAAATACTCCACTTTAAAAATTCTCCCCATGAAAGTGTTTTAAGAAGTAATTCTCTACATTGTTGACAATCTCAACAGCATGGTTATATTCTAGATGGATTTTGAGACAAATATCTTTTGTTCCTATAGTTATACTAAAGCTAGAAAGTGCTAAGAGGTCACATCACACCTTCTATAGCAACTCATGGAGTTCAGTTTTGTGTACCATTCTTTTGTATTCTATTATCATAAAAACAACTGTCTATGACAAGCTTTTCCCAAGAATATTATATTTCTTGGTTCAAACACCATCACTTTCTTCAGTGTTTCTTTCTATGTAATAACAATAGAAGATAAATTTTGAGAGAGTCTCATTGGTTCTTCAGTAAAAGACACAAGAGATTGAGGGCATCTGAGTGGTTCAATCATTTAAGCGCCTGACTCTTAATTTTGGCTCAGGTCATAGTCTTATGATTCATGAGTTCAGCCCCACATCTGGCTCTGTCCTGGGTATGGAGCCTGCTTGAGATCCCCTCTCTCTCTCCCTCAGTCCCTCCTCCTCTCAAAGAAATAAGATCTTTATTTTTTCTTCAGTTTATTTATTTATTTAGAGAGAGAGAGTGAGAGATGTGGGACGGGAAGAGAGAGAGGGACAGAGAGAATCCCAAGCAGTCTTCTCACCTTCAGCACAGAGCCTGATGTGGGGCTCAGACTCACAAACCATGAGATCATGACCTGAGCCAAAATCAAGAATGAGATGCTTAACCAACTGATCCATTCAGGTGCCCCTAAAATAAAATCTTTAAAAGATACAAGAGTATGAGCCAAATCCAAGGTGGGCAATATTCTCTCTATTGGTATATAGGACCTGCAACCCCACTCCCTTCTGATAGCTTTGTGGAAGAATGAAATACCTTTTCCACTCATGCTTTATCCAGAATGTAAACAAAGTTGCATGCTTCTAAGCATTACCTTACTTTTGATATCCCAGCATTCAGTTCCCATGTGTAAGATCTCACGGACAAAACCTGAATTTCTCTCAGAATCTTACGGGCAGTTAATTCCACTGTGCCTCTCATCCTATTCTCATTCTTAGCTAACATTTAGTGAGAGTTTTTAGATTAGCTAAGTGCTTTCCATGCATCATGCCATGTGTACTGTCTACTAATTAACTGACCTCTGCTTAATTGTCTTTAGCTGAAAATTGGAAATCATCATAGTACCCATCTCCTGCGGTTATTTTAAAAATTGAATAAACTGATGAATGTAAAGTGCTTAGAAAAAAGGTGCCTAGAATATAGTAGGCAATCAGGAAATAAAAGTATTTTCATTTACTTATTGAAAAGGTATATAATAAGCATCTAATGCATGCCAAGCACTGTTCTAGGGACTGGGAATTTAAAAAATTTTGGAACTAGCATTTTTTATGTCTACACAAAACTTCAAAAATCTAACAGCTTTATGCCTGTGTTGTTAGCCACATCCCTGAAACAAAAGAGTCAAATGTGGCCATAGGATTCTCAGAAAAGAGAGCTGAGAGTCAAGACTCAGGTTTAAGTTTCTAGGCTTCTTCTCGTTTTGTGATACTGGGCAAGTGACTTCATCTTTCTGTTTCTCCACTTGTAAAATGAAAAGACTGTGTTCTCAGCTTTGTTCATTCATTCCATAAACAATTACTGACCACATACCATGTGTCATGTCCCTTTGTTATGTGTACTCAAGAGGAGGGCACAGGGATAGTATATGAAAGTGAGATATTTGTACTGCCCTGGGGGCAGGAGGAATCAGGAAGGCTTCACTTTTTTGTTGTTGTTAGTAGTAGCTTTTTTTTTAACTGAGCTCAATGTGTATTTTTTTTTTTATTTTTTAGACTCTTTGTTTTTAATTTAAATTTTAGTCAGTTAACATACAGTGCAATATGGTATCAGAAGTAGAATTCAGTGATTCATCACTTACATACAACACCCAGGTAGGTGTGTGGGTGTGTGTGTGTGTGTGTGTGTGTGTGTTTGTGTATGGCACCTCTTCTATATCCATTCATCAGTCAATAGATATTTGGGCTCTGTCCATAGTTTAGCTATTGTTGATAATGCTGCTATAAAGGGTGCATGTAGGCCTTTGAATCTGTATTTTTGTTTCCTTTGGGTAAATACCTAATAGTGCAATTGCTGGATCATAGGGCAGATCTATTTTTAGTTTCTTGAGGAACCTCCATACTGTTCTCTAGAATGGCTACACCAGCTTGCATTCCTACCAACAGTGCAAGAGGGTTCCCCTTACTGTGTATCCTAGCCAACACCTGTTGTTTCTTGTATTTTTATTTTAGCCATTCTGACAGGTGTGAGGTGATATCTCATTGTTTTGATTTGTATTGCCTTGATGATGAGTGATGTTGAGCATCTTTCCATGTGTTGGCCATCTGGATGTCTTGGGAATTTAATTTTGAGCAAGAGAGACAAGAATCCTATTCTCATGGAATTGACATTTCAATGAAAGATGACCAACAATAAGCAGAGAAGCAAAAGATAGGTACTAGCAATAAAACTCTTTTATAAATGAGGAAATTAAAATTGAATTGAATTTATGTTGCCCAGGATTACAAAGCTAAAAGGTGATAGAGCCTGGATTAGGATCCAGGATTATGGTACCCCAAAGCCCAAACTTTAAACCTGCCATCATCTCCATGCTGTTATACTTGTTATGATCGCTGAAACATTTTCTCCCTGCAGGCTTCCTCTTTTACCCTTTTCTACTCCATCCTTTGAAATCAGTATACCACATCTTTTCCTTTAGTGTAACTTGATTCTCCTTGGAAGTGAATATATCAGTTACTACAGTGATTCTAAAACTTAACTACATTTTGGAATCATGTGGAGATCATTCATACAATACAAATATCTTCATTGCCCCACAGAGATTCTAATTGAATTATTCTGGGTTGTGGACCAAGTGATGCAGCTTTTTAGAATGATGGCTGCTAGTGCTCTAAAAAGGTTATCATCAAGTTGCCTACTCTTTCACTTTAATTTCTCTCTTTGGACAATTTCCTAAGTTCTTTGGAAATTTCGATTATTAAGGATCCCTTGAACCAAGTGGATTTTTCTGTCTTCCAGGTTATCACTTGCAACTCTTTCTAAACACCTAGGTATCCAAAGTACATGCGGGTACTTGATGATGGTGTTGGCTTCCCTCTAGATGGCTATATTGGATAGTCTCTTGATCTCTTTATTTTACTCAAATCTCTTCGTTACATTAAAAAACTTCTCCTAGCATTTTCCTCCAGTGAGCACCTATTATTCTGGCCCTCTTGAACCTAGTTTCTGAGAAGTGTCTCTGCCTTGTGTCCACACTTATCTGTGAGTCATCTTCAATAATTGCATTTCTACTCAATTTGTATCTGCATGTGCTACCAGAAAAAAGAATGCACACCTCGGGGGATGTTGTCACAATGCAATTTTATTTTGGTCTCACCTTTACCATTTTATTCAGTGGAATAATATAATACTGCCTCTCAGTAGTATTCAACACAAATTCATGTTGGCTCTTTCTTATACCTAGTCCACAGGACACATTTATACTTTTTGTGCTTCCAAAGGTTGTAGGCTGATCCTACTGCAACTGTCTAAATCCTGTGGTTACTTTAAGCTTTCTCAAGCAGGAGTCAAGCACAAATTCTCCATATCTGAGCATCACAGACATAGACTGAGGGTCCATATGGAACTTCCCATTACTAGAGGGGACAAAAGAGGGGAAGGTGATGAATAACAAATCTCCAAAGAAATCTCTTCCTTCTCTTTTATTTGACTCACTTTAATAATGGAATGGAATACATTCCACATTTATAATGAAATACATTATCACATTAGTTCCTTCATTGCTTCACCTGAATCCACTAAGATCATTCTTAGCATCACTGTAAGTGATACAACCAGACATCATGTGCTTTATGATGTGATGTAATGAGGTATCCCTGCTTAAAAAAATTGACCCTAAATCAAATCAACCTCTAGATTTAATTTAGAGTTTATAGCTCATACATGGCTTAAATGGTACTACTAGGAAGGATGGAACTAAAAAAAAAAATGTAAAAAGCCTTATGTGACAAATGACCTAATTTCTCCAGAAAATCAAGTGTAAGGGAAAAAAGAGGTGGGGATGTGCAGCTCTTAGAGAATAAAAGAAACTTAAAGGACAAAAGAACCAAACATGATAAGCAGATCTTGTATGGAACCTAATTAAAAAGAAAAAGCAAAACAAACAAACTGTAACAGTCATCTTTGAGAGAATGAGAGCATTTGAATATTGTCTGGTTATTAGATAGCATTAAGAAATCACTGTAAATTTTGACAGGTATGAAAAAAACATGTTAAAAATCAATATCTCTTTGTCATTTAGGCATGTATAATAAAGTTTTACATATAAAATGACAATGTCTAGTACTCATTTTAAAACTTCTACCTTCTAACATGCTGGAGATAAAAAAAAGTGGGCAATTACTATTCCGGGGACTGGGTTTAATATACTAGTTTATTTAACTTTGTGTATGTGTGAAAACTTTTGGAAATTTATATCATTTTTTCCATTTAATTTAGTTTTTCTGTTATTGTTGAATTTGTTTATTCTTTCACAGTTCACGGATCTGTGTATTTAAAACTGTCCCCAAGTGAATGTGCACATTGTTCAGATATAATTACTTCTGTGGGGAATGATTCCCAACTGAGTGTTTAGCATTATTTCTTTGCCAGTTCAGGTCTCACATATTTATCTGAAATTAGATATAAAATATTATAAATATTTAAATATTATAAAAAATTATATTAAATCTTCAGCATGGAAGGAAGATCTCTGTATGTGTGACTAGGAAAACTTCATTATCGTTGGGGTTACCCTGGTACTGTTGTTTTTCAGTATTAATTGATACCAATATTGCACAAACCATAAATATATACATAAACTTTTTAGTAGGGTTTAAACATGAAACACTTTGGTCTTTCTCTTTAGAATAAGTCCCCTAAAAGGAACTACTCATTTTCTGTTATTCCATCCCTGCAAAGATTTCTAAAGCCTAATCAGAATGTTACAGCCCACTTGGCTTTTGACTGTATATCTTAGCTTTACCTCACAAAGTTACCAGATTTTATGGAGAGTAGACGATGTCTATATTCCCATGGTAACAGGATAACTTCTTGGAAAGACAAGAGATATTGAAAGTTCAAGATCCTAATCTATAATAGTGTTCCTCTAAAGCAGTGTTTAGCAAATTTGCCTCACCATAAGATTTACCTTGGATATTATTATTAAAAATTATTTGAAATGTAAGGTCTGAGCTACTCTCCTGGAGATCCCTAAAGATTTTGGATCAGTAGGTTCTGGATGGGCCCCTAAACGTGTTTTTTTATTATGAAATTTATTGTCAAATTGGTTTCCATACAACACCCCGTGCTCATCCCAACAGGTGCCCTCCTCAATACCCATCACCCACCCACCCCTCCCTCCCACCCCCCATAAACCCTCAGTTTGTTCTCAGTTTTTAGGAGTCTCTTATGTTTTGGCTCCCTCCCTCTCTAACCTAAACGTGTTTTTAACAAGCTCCTCAGATGATTCTCATGAGAATCCACCTTTGAGAAACACTGCTCTAAATTAATGCATTTCAGTTTAACTAGTATGGAACATGCAGGCATCTTTTTACTGCCACCAGTGAGCTATGGTCCTGGGAGGTGGCTTGTGCACAAAGTCTACAAAATATCTAACTGCAAAGAAATAGCTAGAATCCTTATATCCCTGCTTAGGTTTGCACATCATGACAGACTCAGGTTTTAGTTTTCAACTCTTCATATTACAATCACCTGGGAAGCTTAAAAAATGCCAGTGCAGAAGGCCAAGCCCTAGAGGGCATGTAACAGGACCTAGGTTTTATTTTATTTTATTTTATTTTATTTTATTTTATTTTATTTTTTTATTATTTTATTTTATTTTATTATTTTATTGTTTTATTTTTATTTTATTTTATTTTACTTTATTTTATTTCATTTTTTAAGGCTTCCTCTGTGGTTCTAAAATGAAAACAGATTTGAGAAATACTAAGGTTGAGTTGTGTAACAGGCCGTTGCAATTTTAGCAAATATTACTCTTCTTAAAGAGAATGGGGTTAGCAGGATCTGTCTGTCCCATAAGATCTGAAAGAGAATAGATCAGATTTCTGTGAACCTTTGTAAAACCTTTGAGCATTAAGAGACTCCATTTTATGACTGAGATAACATCCCGTTTTAAAACAGGAATGGCAATGAATCATTGAACTAAGTAAGGACATACAATTGAGCACCTGACTTCTATGTGCATTTTAAACAAAAGTTGGACAGTCTGCAAAAAAGACTCTCCTAGCAACTAACATGATATACCTAGAAAACCAATGAACTGTAATTTGTACTATTATCTCCCAATCATAATTCTTAGTAGACAACTGATGTGAGGGATCTTATACTTTTTCTTTTTTCCGACAAAAACCCCTAACGTTTTTCCTCTGACAGGACATAGTTTGGGTTGCCTCCCGAATCTGTGCTACCCCAATTGCAATTCTAAGACCCCAAATGAATGCTTATGTTTTCAGTTCTCTTTTCTCAGTTGACATTTCAATCCCATCCTTCTCTCGATGTTATGTACATTTTTATTTGTGTTGCATGGGAGTGGATGGGGTGGTTCGGACTTAATTTCTTCTTGGTCACCTTTGACTATAATTTTCCCTTTGCTAATATTTTTGTTCTCTATGCTCAGCCTTAAAATTTGCCTTTTTGTGTGTCTAGGCATCTAAATTAAATGTTCAGACTCATTCCTCACTTCTCTCAATAAAACTTTATTACACTGAAACAGACTATACTAAGAGGAGGTCAAAGGATTGGTCTGATGCCTAACGATATAGAAAAATCTTTAACTGAATGGTCTTAAAACAGCTATTCTCTAGCATTATTCAGGTATCTCAACTCTTCTTTGATCTTGAGAGTGGAAGACCAAGCAAGCATAGGAAACCAAATCTGGAATTTCCCTGTTCCTTTAAATATAATGAAGATTAACTCAAAACACCATTCCATAGTATGTAGAAAGTCTAACTTCTATTTCAGTGAAACAGCTCAAGTTCAGTGTTCTCATGTTCAGTTCTGACCCTAAACTCCATTTCCCTACATTGGTCCAGGTGATGATGATCTAAAGTCATACTAGATGCCCCCAAAGGGTACAGAAATACTGATTTGAAGGAGCCACATGAACCTTTATAGCAGCATTTATCAATAATAGCCAAATTATGGAAGGAGCCCAAATGTCCATCAACTGATGAATGGATAAAAAAGGTGTAGTATATATATACAATGGAATATTACTCAGTCATCAAAAAGAATGAAATCTTGCCATTTGCAATGATATGGATGGAGCAAGAGTGTATTATATTAAGTGAAATAAATCAGAGACAGACAAATACCATATTATTTTACTCATATGTGGGATTTAAGAAACCAAACAGATGAACATAGGAGAAGGGGAAAAATAGAGGGAAGCAATCCATGAGAGACTCTTAACTGTAGAGAAAAAACTGACGGTTGCTGGAGGGGAGGTGGGCAGAGAATGGGCTAAATGGGTGAATGGTATTAAGGAGGCACTTGCTATGTTAAGCACTGGGTGTTATATGTAAGTGATGAATCACTAAATTCTACTCCTGAAGCCAGTGTTACACTATATATTAACTAACTAGAATTACAGTAAAAATAAAAAAAAATAAAGTTATTCATGCTTTCCCTATTCTTCACCATGTTTGCTTAGATATAGAACCTAGTTTATTTCCTTCATCCACACAAAAGACTGTTATGTATCAAAATTTATTGAAATATGGGACATATAGGGGATTTCCAGAGATGCAATGTAAAAGTAAAAGCAAATAATGGAATATCTGTTCTTTAGAAAAGTCTCTCCATTATTTCTACAACTCAAGCTTCAGCCTCCCAACATTTTGTTTTCAATAGAATACTGTACACATTGGCCCTGTGGTGAATAAGTTGTAACCATATATACTTTATAAAATCTCTATCATCTGTCTATCTAAATTGAAAACATGTGCTCTGTAGAAAGTTTACTTTAAAATTTTAAAACTCTTAAGGAGGACACTTGTTATGATGAGCCCTGTATGTTAACTAACTAGAATTTAAATAAGAATTTTAAAAAATAAAAGAAACAAATTTTAAAACTCCAAACACTTTCTAAAATCTACAGATTCTAAAGACTAGAATGCCTTTTGTCTACTGAATACATGGGTGCATATATATATATATATATATATATATATATATATATATATGTATATATATATATAATTTGAGAATGTTATACAAAAATTCATGTATATGAACAATATGAAAACAAATTCTTCAGTGTTAAAAAATGTACAAAAATTGCATAGACAAAATTAACTACAGACCGCAAGATGGGAGAGTTCACATAGTAGAAACTCAAAGAGAGAATAAACATGAAAAGGTGTGCAAACTCACTAGTTACTGAGGAAATGTGAAATAAACCCCAATAAGATGAAAAAAGCACAGTGAAATACTATTTCAATGCCCATTATGCTTAGAAAAAAATAATATTACTAAGTTCCATCAAAGATGTGAAAAGCATAATTGAGTTGACATTAACTTCTCTTTAAACTGAGGACCTCAAAAATCTCTCCATTGATTAATTCCAAGTCAGAGTAAGGAGACTCCTGGATTCAGTAGGCTCTCTAAACTTTATTTACTACATAGAAATGATCATATTTCATAATTGTCTTGGGTTTTTGTCCTCTTCATTATTGTCAGTCTTCCTCTCAAGAATATAAACTCCCTGCAGTTAAGAATTGTATCTATTTTGATCACAAAGGTGTTCCTATCACTTAGCAGAGAAACTTTAGCAGACAAAACACTTATCAGAGAAAATGTTACTGATCAATAATATTTTTAATACATAAGTAATTTGTGTGTGTGTTCTTTTTTAAATTTTATTTGCTTAAATTCAACTTAGTTAAATAGTGTACTGTTGGTTTCAGGAGTAGAGCCCAGTGATTCATCTCTTACATATGACACTCAGTGCTCATCCCACCCATTGCCCTTCTTAATGCCCATCACCCATTTAGCCCATCCCCCACCCACTTCCCCTCTAGCAACCCTCATTTTGTTTTCTGTATTTAAGAGTCTCTTAAAGTTTTCCTGCCTCTCCATTTTTATCTTATTTTTCCTTCCCTTCCCCTATGTACATCTGTTTTGTTTGTTAAATTCTACATACGAATGAAATCATATGTTATTTGTCTTTCTCTGACTGACTTATTTCACTTTAGCATAATACACTCTAGTTCTATCCATGTTGCAAATGACAAGATTTCATTCTTTTTCATCCCCAAATAGTAATCCACTGTATCCGTATGTTTGTGTGTGTGTGTGTGTGTGTGTGTGTGTGTGTGTGTGTGTATGTGTATATATATGCCACATCTTCTTTATCCATTCATCAGTTGTTGGACCTTTGGGGTCTTTCCAAACTTTGGCTATTGTTCATAATGCTGCTATAAACATTGGGGTGCATATGCCCGTTCGAATCAGCATTTTTGTATCCTTAGGATATTTACCTAGTGGTACAATTGCTGGGTTGTAGGATAGTTCTATTTTTTATTTTTTAAGGAAACTCCACGTTGTTTTCTAGAGTGGCTATGCCAGTTTACACATTTTTAATACATAAATAATTAATAATTTTGACCTGAGTGTATTATTTGAAGGGAAAAGAGAATATGTTGAGGTCTGAGGAAATAGCATTACATTTATCTTTTAACAGGTAGACTACAGTTTTTAACCAACAATTTTGCTCAATACAGTTCAGTTCAGTTAGTCAAATCTCTGATTTTTTCAACACCATAACTTTTTAACTGTTTGAGTAACCACATATCTCACTCCTAAAAATTCTTTCTGACCTCATATAAGAAACCACCAACTTTAGGTCTCCCAGTAAAAATGTGTTTTGCATTCATTGGCAACCAGGAGTCTTCCCTCCACCCCCATGACTTGTTAGCCTCATTTGGAGACAAAATGAAAAAGAGTATCTAACACATGTACCTTGTATACATTACTCTTGCTAACTTGATTAGCTAATCTGGACACCCACTAAGTGTTGTATTCTTGGCCTTATTACCCTTGTGATCCCTTCAAGCTTTACTCCTGCACCATGCCTGAAAAGAAAAGATGAGTCTTCAGAAAGTATTCTCTTTAAGGCCTTTGCTATTAGCTGTGTTTTTACATCACTACATCCCAGGAGCAGTACCTGGGTCATTTCAAGTGTTTAATAAATGTTTTTTGAATGAATGAATGCATTAATTTAACACATCAAGAGCTGAGTAGTCTCTGAAGCATTCCAAGACCAAGTCATACTTGGATATAGTTGTTTCTCTAGCACCTTTCTTTTTATACTTAAAATAGCATATACCAATCCAAAGTCCCATCAGGGTCATGTCATGTCATTGTAAAATGACAATTTAATGTTTAATTTATAGTTTCTTTTTCTTAGAGTCGATTAACACCATTTAGAATACCTGGTTGTCTTTCATTAGGGCTTTGCAGCTTCCCTCTTGGAATTTGTTAAACTAATATTTTGAATGGTGAAATTTGATGGTTTTCTTTTCTCACAGGCGATTTATTCATGTTTTGCATTTGATTAGGAGTCTCATTTTGAATGATTTTTCCCCTTCTTTTTCTCTGTATCTTTCTAGAGTGTTTGCAGTTGCCATCTCAGAGCCTCATCAGCAAGCTTCCATTATATTGATGATTTCAATGTTCCTGCCTCAACAGAAATGGTGGGTAACACAGATCTAGTCACAGAACCAAAGAAAATGTTGCCACTTTCTAGTGTTAAATTTGTATACATATAACTTGAAGTTTTTATTTCAGTTTATTTTATTTTATTTTGAGAGAAAGAGAGTACTGGCGTGAGTGGGGGGGAGAGGGGCAGAGGGGGAGAGAGAGAATCTTAAGCAGGCACAGAGTTTGACATGGGGCTCAATCCCATGACCTGGGATCATGATCTGAGCTGAAATCAAGAGTCAGACATTCAACTGACTGAGCCACCCAGGCGACCCACATAAAACTTTCAAAGCCTTAGACTCACAGCTTACTACCTAACATAAAATATCTTCAGCATGCAGAAAATTGGAAAGAATTTTACAATGAGTATTTACATACCCAGTACCAACATTTGACAGTTACCATTTGCTACACTTGTTTTATCACACATCTCTTTATTCATACTTCTACCCATCCATCAAGTTATCTTATTTTTTGTAGGCATTTATATCATAAATTACACATATCAGTATACTTCAGTCCTAAACATTTTAGCATGCAAATTATAAGCTAGAGTTCACTATCTATTTACAGTTTTTTTTAAATTGAAGTAATATTTACTTACAATGATATATACACATTTTAAGCATGCAGTTTGATGAGTTTTAACAGATAACTTAAACTCCTATCACAATACAGCATTATCATCACCCGAGAAATGTTTCCATATGCCCCTTTCCAGTCATTCTCCACCTGTATCCCTCCTTTCATAGGTAACCACCATTGTGACTTTTTTCTACCATAAATTAGTTTGTATCTGCTTGTTCCAGCACTTCCTTTGAATTCTATCCTATGCTATGTACTCTTTTGTGTAAGGCTTCTTTCACTCAGCAGCATGTTTTTGACAGTTACCATGTTAGTCTGTGCAAGAAACTTAGTACTTTGTAATACTAAATAGTATTTCATTATATGATTTTACCATACTTTATTCGATCTCTTATTGATAGAACTTTGATCAGCACTTGAGCTATGTTTCTAGTTTTGGCTTTTATGAATAGAGCTCTCTATATATTCTTGTGTAAGGCTTTGTGTAAACATATATGCTTGCATATAACTTAGGTAAAAATCTAGGAGTATAGTTCTTGGTTGCAGCATAATATATCTTTAGTTTCATATAAAACTGCCTGACCTTTTAACCCAATGTACTAGTATAATTTTATGATTCTACCCAACAATATATGAGAGTTCTAATTCTTCCATATCTTTGACAAATTAGTTGTGATCAGTATTAATGTAAAGAGTCTGGTGGGTTTAGCGGTACCACATTGTCATGTTAATTTCATTTCCCAGATGACAAATGATTTTGAACTTTTTTCATTTGCTTTTTGGTCATTCCTGGGATAAATACCATTTGTTAGGAATTCTTTTTTTAAGGAGTTGATTTCAACTTGGTAATATATTTCTGATGATTCCCAAAACAATATTCATTAAGGATATACATATATACATATATATATATATATATATATATGTATATATGTATATATGGCCTTTGTTAGGTTATTCATCTAGGTAGAGCATATTTTGACACAATTATCTCATGAAATATGAATGCATAATCACCAGTGCTTGCCTCCAAGCCTATAGACTAGCAGGTACATGGCTTAAATATTTCTGTTTTGTCTTTGGTTCATGAAGATACTTATTTTAAGCCTGCTATTTTTTTCTTTCTATTATTGTATTATCTATTTTTCTATGCATTTGGAATATTGCAGATGCATTAAATATTTTCTTTCTGTGATGTCTTGACCAGAATTGACATCTTTACCATTGTATCATCAATTTTTCACCCTACTTTTTCTTGATCTGTTTCTTATAAGATTTAAGGGTTCTTTTAATGGCAGGGCACAGCACAAAGACACTTGGATAATTCTAATCGGCAGAACTTTTTGTTACTTAGAGTTGTAAATGAGAGAAGACTGTCAGGCAGGGCTACACAGAGCGTTGCCCCAAGGGACAGGGTAACAACAGCAAAGTGGAGCTATAGGGGGTAGTTTATGTCTAGCAAGAGGGTGAGGTTAGTGAGATTTCTCAGGCTCCCTATGGATTGGCTAATTTGAATAATTTCACAGTTTCTGGGGTATAGGGGCTTCCCCTAGTTGTCTGGTACCTTGGCTATAAGGTGACTGGGGCTTGTACATAGTGATCTAAAGTTCGAGAACCAAAAAGAGAAGTGGTTGGTGTGTGGCTTTAGTCAGCTGCTCAGGAAGGAAGGAGAACTAACTGGCCTCTAGCCAGGGCCCCAAAACTGACTATAGTTACCATTAAAAAACAAAACCAAACCTGTATTAACAGGCAAATTAGATATGCATATGCCAGTACACCATTCTTGGTTGATTTCCTAAACCCTTTTATGACATAATTTGAAGACTAAGTATGCAAGTCACTGAACTTAGATTTGAGATATAAAATAAAAACTGAAAGTAGGCAAATTGGACTCCCTCAATTTTTAAAACTTCTGTCCATCAAAGGACACAATCAGCACAGTGAAAAGTCAACCTGCAGAAGAGGAGAAAATATTTGCAAATTATGTCTGCTAAGGGGTTAATACTCAGAATGTATAATGAGCTGTAAGTCAAAAACAAAAAACAAACAACCTGATTAAAAATGGCAAAGGAGTTGAATAAACATTTCTCTAAAAGAAGGTATGCAAATAGCCAACAAACACATGAAACCGTGCTCAACATCACTAATTATTAGGCAAATACAAAACAAAATCACAATGAGATACCATTTCATACCTATAAGTAAATAAATAAGTAAGTAAGTAAATAAATAAATAAATAAGTAAAAATTGTTGAGGATGTGGAGAAATTATAATCTTTGTACACTGTTGGTAGGAATATAAAATGGTGTATCTGCTATGGAAAGTAGTATGGTAGTTCCTCAAAGAAATAAAAATAATACTGTTATATGATAAGCAGTCCTACTTCTGGGTATATACCCCAAATAATTGAAAGGTATATCTCAATACCCATGTTCATAGAGACACAGTAGCCAAAAGGTAAAAGCAACTCAAATGTCCCTTGATGGATGAATGGATAAACAATGGAATATTATTAAGACTTAAAAAGTAAGGAAATTCTGATACATGCTATAATGTGGAAGAATTTTGAGGAATTATGATAAGTGAAGTAAGCCAGTCCAAAAAGACAAATACTGTATGATTTTATTTATATAAATATCTAGTATAGTCAAATTTATAGAGACAAAAAGTAGAATGGGAGTCGCTGGGGTAAGGGGTAAATTGTTATTTACTGTGTATGTAGTTTCACTTTTTCAAGATGAAAAGAGGCCTGGAGGTCTGTTGCACAGCAATGTACATATAGTTAACACTGCTGTAGAGTATACTTAAGATGGTTAAGATGATACATTTTATTTTACCAGAATTTAAAAATTATTTAAAACCTGGCATCATCTTTATTGTCAGGAATGAATTATCATTAAGATAGTTATATGGTGACTATTACATATTATATACAACTATACCATTACTGGTTATACAACATACTATAAAAGAATGAATTTGATAAAACGTTAATAGTTGTATTAAATATTTGTGCTCCTGTTATTGGGAGTTATTAAGGAAAAATCTTAATTAAAGGTTAAATAATTTTAAAGCATAATGTAAAGATAAAATTAGCTGTTCCTTTACTGTAAGCATTCTCTGATACCAGTGATTCTGAAAAAAAAAATCCTCGTAAAAAATTATCCAGTGAAACAGCTCTGAAGACTGTTGCCAATTAAATGTTAAATGTCTTCCTAAATTTATTTTGTTTAGGATTGGAATAATCTTTGGGAAGGAAGTGAGATATTTATTATTTTTAGAAAGTTCTAATGTGAAAATGCATGCTTGTTATATTGCAGAAAAAGCATACTCCCTGGTAAAAGGCTTGTTTTACTAAAAGCCTTCTGTCATCAGTAAGAAATGACAATATGTATATGGGAAATTAAAAGAAAGCAGAAGAGAAATGTTAAGGTGATATTCATAAATCTCAGTCTTAAAAAGAAGTCCAACATTTCCTCTCAGCCATAAAAAAGAATGAAATCTTGCCACTTGCAACAATATGGATGGATCCAGAGAGTATAATGCTAAGCAAAATAAGTCAGTCAGAGAAAGACAGATACCATATGATTTCACTCATATGTGGAATTTAAGAAATAAAACAAATGAACAAAGAAATAAAGAGACAAACAAAAAAACAGACTGAACTATAGAGAACAAACTGAATGTTACCAGAGGGGAGGTGGGTGGGAATGCATGAAATACGTGAAGGAGATTCAGAGTACACTTACCATGATAAACACTGAGTGATGTGTAGAATTGTTGAATCATTACATTACACAACTGAAACTAATATAGCACTGTATGTTAATTATACTGGAATTAAATGTTTTAAAAAATACCAACATTCCTAAAAGGTTAACTAGTTTTCAAAATCACATTGAAATTGGTAAATTTTAAATGGCTTTTGTTCTACCTCAGTTTAAATTGTGATGGTTGCATATGTAATAACACAATTTCTTTACACATGGCCAGTGCTGTTACCTTGGTCCTACTCCGTTTGCTTATATCTTCCTCTCGAGACAAGGGGGTTTTGATTAAATTTGGTATCCATGGAATTCTTACTTACATTTTTGCCAAATTGGGATAAAGAATTATTATGTAAATAGAGAATAAAAACATTTGTAAATATCAATATTATAAAATATATTAGGTAATTTAAAGAATGAGTTGATTCAGTGAAAAAAAGAAAACATAGTCATTCGAATATATTTACCAATAAAATTCTAGAACAGTGGTTCCCACCTGGGATCAATTTTGCTCCCAGAGGACGTTTAGAAATGTCTGGAGACATTTTTGGCTGTCATAACTGGCATCTAGTAGGCAGAAACTAGGTTGTTGCTAAACATCCTACAGTGCACAAGACAGTCTCCCAACAACAAATAATTATCCAGCCCAAATAGTGCCTTGTTCTAGAGGAGCTTCCTATTACCATGTTAAAAGACCAACATTTGTAGTTCACATTAAAGCTACTATAACATAACTTGGAAACTAACTTCGGAGCCTATGGAGCTGCTTGTGGATGAGTTCAACCTGTAGACTCAAAATAAGAAATAATGTACAATTTCTTTCACTGGCCAAATCACAAGGAGGCCCAGTTTGTGATCTGGACCATTACCAACACAGTGGACCTGCCAGAATAAGTCATTATGAACCCATGTTTAGCTCACTGGGTCTTCCAGAGATGTCCTTCCAATGTCATACTCAACAGCCAAATGCAGCAGATTTCAGAGAACTGACTCAAATATTTAAAAGCCTTTGAAGATGGTGCCATCTGCTTGGTAGCCAGCAAGATAAGTATTTCTCTCTGGAGATCCATGATGGCTGCCTGGGTATTTATAGGCTTGCCATAAAGATCTGTGGGTTTTCCCTCCAGAAGACCAAGTCTCCTAGCCTGGTCATTATAGCCAGTGGAAACTGTGGATGAGATATTTTCATCTTCATACATCATTGCTATTAAAAAAAAAGCCCTTGGTTCTGGAACAGGGCTTACTCATGACTATTCTCACAGTGTTCTGTGGATCAGGCCTGGGGGTAGCAACATTTCAACAGATATACAGTCAACCTGTGACTCTATGCAGAATGGAGGGACTGTTTTATGCTACCATGTCAAGACCATGGCAGTGTGCTCATCCTGGGCTTCGGTCACCTCCCCCTTGTGAAGTCTAGCAGGAACAACCTACTTTGTTGGGTGCAGCCCAGCATCAGCCAGGATGCAGCTCAGCATCAGCTGTATGCACTGAAAGAAAAGTGAGGGGCTTTGACATGGAAAGACAGTGACCTGTGATTTTTAAAGTTTTTTGTTTGTTTTGTTTTGTTTTTTGAGAGAGAAAGAGAGAGGTGGGGAGGACCAGAGAGAAAGGGAGAGAGAGAATCCCAAGCAGGTTCAGCACTGTCAGCACAGAGCCTGACATGGAACTCAATCTCACAAACCAGGAGATGATGACCTGAGCTGAAATTAAGACTTGGACGTTTAACTGACTGAGCCACCCAGGTGCCCTAGTGACCTGTAGTTTTTAAAGAGCTTGACTTCCATTTACTAAGCATGTGGAATTATTGTAGCAAGATATATAGAATGGAAATGAATGTGTCATGTGTTTTGAATCTTCCATTAAATAATATGTCTTTTCCAGGAAAGAGCAATTAAATTATTTCTCTATGTCAACATGCACCTCTTTGGCACATAGTTAATCCTGAGACTATCTCCTAAACCTGAATTTTTAGACCCTAAAACATTCATTTGTTCACCAAAGAACTGTATATTTAAACACGAACCATTTCCATGATCTTGGGAAGGTCAAGATCAGCTCTCTGGGTTTCAGTTTTATCATGTCTAAAGTGGGGAAAAGGAAGGAAGATAAGAATCCTGTGCTCTTATTATGTATTTTTTTTTACTTATCTCACTGTAATTCCCATAGCAAATGATAGTGATTTTTAAGCATATTTTATTATGTAGATTATAAGCTCTCAAAGAATTGGGATTGACATCTGGTAATTTTTGCTTTCTTCAACATCTGTCACAGTGTCTGGCAAAAATATGGCAAAGCCAAGTAAACAACATCACCTCACAATGAGACTTCCAGGATATTTGCATAATTATCAAAAGCTTTAAAAAAACCAAAGAATGAATGAAATGAAAAGTGGAATTTCCATCTTAGCCAAGTGTTGGTTTAAGAGTAGGCAGAGCAGGACATAGGAGAGCTAGCCTGGAATGACTGCACGTTGCTGCAAATGTTTTGTTTCCTCATTTCAGTGATTTACTTCCTTGGGTCTGTGACTCCAATATTGATTCCTATTCTTCTTCCATTGCTTCTCCAGTTCTGGATATGTCTGTTAAACACTGAACATTTTTAATAATCGTCCCTGCACCCACTGTTCTACGTATGACATCCTATTCAGTCGTTGTTTCATCTTTGCCATTATGCTGTCTGGATCTGTCCTGGAGCTACACACCAAATCCAGCTATCTGCAGGCACCTTAAATATAACATATATGAATACTGTACTGTTCTCTCCCCAACAAAATTTTTGTTTCCTTCTAGATAATTTTACGTCTTATTTAGTTGTACCCCAGCCATCTAATTATTCCAGGTAGATATCAGAGATTCATCTTTAAATCTCTTTTTCTTTCAACCCTGGCATCAAATTTGTTATAATAGTCTTTCAGTATTACCCTCTAAGTATTTTTGCTAAGCTCTCTTCTATTAATTCTCATAACAACATCATCATTTCAAGTTTTAACCTAATACCTCAGTAATAGAACAACTTTGTAAGTATGCTTGTTGGGCCAGTAATCAGTCAGCAGTGGCTCCCCAGTCAAACTGTTTAAACCTTCCCTGCAAAAACCCACCAACATGATTCATTGAAAAGGCAATACTTCAAATATTAGAATGATTAAAATGCTTCCATGGGTCCTAGTTACTTGCAGAATGGATTCCACATTTTCTAAAAGACTTATACAAGGATCTCTGTGACCTGACTTTATTTCCTATAGCTGACCATTTCCTGCCTCAAATTTCAAGCTGCAGTAACCCAGAATGGCACTTCTTTCCTTCATATACTACATATTTTTGCTTTTCAAAAACTTTTCCTATAATTCACTAATGGCCAAGACTATCTTCTGATTTCTAGCAAGTCTCTTTCCTGTTTCCATTCCCATGGCCAATTTGTACTCATACCATGAGTGTCCAATAATACCACGTAAACATTTTTATTATTAGATTTACTATATATTTTTTATTATTTATCTTTCTATCATCAGTGCTTATTGGAATGAAATATAATTTCTATTCAGTGCATCTTGATTACATAAATATTCAATAAATGGAAGGAAGGAAGGGAGGAAGGAAGGAAGGAAGTTTTTTCATAGGCCATTTTGACATTTAAAAATATTTTTCATTCTGGAATTCTACCATTTGGAAGAGGTTGGAAGATACTCTAACAATGGATTGATATTTCACTTTTTGTACCACAAATATCTCATGCCTTGATATGCCAGATTTCCTCATCCATCAAACCAGATAGTTTGATACAAGCATCATATATGGCACTTCTCTCTCCACTTTTAATAATTTGTAATTCAAAATACTGAGTTCTAAGATCAGGACTTTCCCAACTATTGATTTCCTCTGGTCTCTTGATCGAAAAGGAGTAATGCCTTTTATGGCAGGTAGATTTGCTTCTTAAATTTATCGTCTAGCTGTATTCTACTTTAACTTATAAATTAGGCACCATGCTTTCAAAAAGAGATTTTCTAGTCCTCCCAGCTCATAGCCAGGTCTTCTTTTATTCAAGAAGTAATGCAGTGGTCCTCAACAGCCAGAGAGAGGGAAAGTTTAACACTCAGAGCTTTTATTTCATGTTCCAAGCTTCCATTGTTACAAAATATGCGGTCTCACAGCTTATTTATTGCCAACTACATCCTTTATTATGCATTCTTCTATCTTCATAGATGAGTATAAGTAAAACAGCAGAGAAAAAGAATGTAAACAGTATGACAGAGATAATTTAAATGGAAAAATGAAATAAGGAATTCTGAGAGTGAAAATGAGACATAAATATCATTTCTATATTTTGATGAATCCAATTATACATTCTATTTTTATACTAGGTATATTAAACTATAATATAAACCTTCTTTAAATCTATAAAAGCAATAAAATTTAAACATCAAGGTTAACAATCTCATTATATACTATATTTACCTATCCTCAAGATTGCTTCATAGATGACCAAAGGAAATGAATTCCTATCAACCATGAAAATTTCTGGTCTGCAGCCACTTCTGAGAGATTCCACAGTCTAGTAACTATTTATTTGAGACACCCAAGAAATTAAGTTTCACTAACTGAAGAAATTACACTTTCTCCTTCTCTGGATTTCTGCTCCATAATTTCCATTAAACTTCTTTTAAAGATTTTTTTTATTTGAGTATAGTTGACACACAATGTTATATTAGTTTCAGGTATACAACATAGTGATTCAACTTCTCTATATATTATGCTATGCTCACCACATGTGTACCTACCTTCTGTCTCCATTAAACTTATTATTCAAATGATTTCTCATTTATCCATATTTCAAAAGACTATAATATAATGCTGATAATTAAAAATCCTGAGTATTGCAAACTCTTCTACTTAAAATTTTTTATAGCAGCCTTTAGAAATAAAATCATTAAGACGGTTTGTTTTGTTTTGACTAGTTAACAGTTCCACAGAGAAGGTAGAAGTAGCAATGAAATTACCACAAGATAAAGAGCATAATGGGTATGCTCTTAAATTAGGTAATGAAAATTTCTTGTGAAAATTTCTTAAATTAGGTAATGGTGAACTCTACCACATTTAATGATCTTACCATCTGGTTTTTGAGAATTAAGGGGAATCAGAAATTAATACACTCTTCTGATTTGAAATTAAGTATTCTTTACAACAGTCAAGAATGAAATCTTTTAGTTCACATCACCATCTTGTCTCAATACTTGTTTTTATGAAGACATGCATTCTCCTTTGTCTCTAACCATAATAAAACCCACTTGTACTCTAGAAATCAATTTGGATCTCAACATTACAAATGAAGTGAAGTGGTTTCTTCTTACATAAAGCCTGCATCTCTATCATTTGCCATTCATCCATCTATCCATTTATTAATGTAGTTAACATGTGAGTATTATTTGGCACCTTCTGTATAACAGGCAATGGACAGGAGAGGGCAAATTTTTGTTTCAAAGGGCCAGATAGTAAATACCTAGGCTCTGCAAGTCATGTAATGTTCGTCACAGCTATGTCACAGCTATTCAACTTTGTCATTGTAGTATAAAATCAGCCAAAGATAATATACCAGTGAATGGGAATGGCTGTGTGCCAGTAAAATTTTACTAACCAAGGCAGGTGGTGGGGTGGATTTGTCCAATGGGAGATAGTTTGCTGAGCCCTGGATGATATGAAAGACACTTAATGATATATAGTAAGCAAATATAATGCTAGTAATCAAACTGATTAAAGGAAAATTTTAGAGAATAAGGAAAATGCAAAGCTTTTAGAAGTTGGTTAAAAGTCCTAGACATCTGGTGGGTGCCTGGGTGGCTCAATCTGTTAAGTGTCTGACTCTTGATTTCAGTTCAGGTCATGATCCTAGGGTTGTGGGACCCAGCCCTGCACTGGGCTTCATGGTGAGTGTGGAGCCTGCTTAAGATTCTCTTTCTCTCTCTCTCTCTCTCTCTCTCTCTCTCTCTCTCTCTCTCTCTCTCCCCCACTCTAACCTTTCCACCTCCTTGCTCTGTCTCTAAAATAAAAAAAAAAATAAAAAATCCTAGACATCTGGATATAGGGCTATTAAGACAATATATTAATATTTCAGCCAGAATCAAAGACAGAGAGAGAGAGATGGAAAAAGGGAGGAAGGGACGGAGAAGGGAAGAAGGTAGAGACAGAGATAGGGATAGTTGGTTAATATAAGAATATCATGGTTTTCTTCAAAACTTCAAATTTGCATATTATTTACTTTATTAAGAGCAAAATGTTATTTATCTTTGTCTTAGAAAAAATTAACATACAATACAATATGCAGTAATAAGTATTATTTAGCCAAAATAGTACCTCTCAGAAAGAATATATATATGTGTATACGTGTATATGTGTGTGTGTGTATATATAGTTATAGTTATATTTATATATGAATGATTGGAAAAGTGACTATCTAAAATAATTTTTAAAATGGTAATTTTGTGAGGGGAAGAATGTGTTAACTAACCTTATTGTGGGCATCATATTGAAATATGTAAATTAAAAAAATATATATATATATATAAAATCATCACATTGTACAACTTAAGCTTACACAATGTTATATGTAAATTATATCTCAATAAAGCTGGAAAATGTAATTTTGGAGGTAGTATTTTCTGTATGAGAAATAGTTTGTTCTTAAATCACTTTTTATATGAGGGTTTTCAGGAATACTTTTTAGATCAAAAGCCTCCAACTGTATATCAGAAAATAAATACATAAAATTTTATTTGAAATAGTTTTTAAAAATATTCAAGTAACTCCAAAACCTTTACAGATGAACAACACAGAATTATAAGGTTTGATGCGTATTTAAACATTGTGATAATATAATATGCCTATTGGGAATAGAAAAGAGCAAAGTTAAAATATCATTCATTTTTTTCTATCATCATTGTGAACAAATGTTGGTCAGCAGTGAACTACTTAAAAATATGAAAGTGATGTTATGAAACATCACTTACTGTAGAATTTCCAAAGAGCATCTCTTGTTGAATGTGAAAATTAATTAGAAACAGTCAGGTCATGCTTACTAAATACCTGAAGAATCTCAATTGGGAAAATTATCCACTTCAAACTTAAATACTGGGGTTAGGTTTTAGGGGTAAGATTTGAATGGTCATTTTTCCATTCTTCCAGTAATTGTTAATATTTGCTAGCTATCCTTCTTAGGGTAATATTTCCTCAACACATAATTTCCTTTTACTTTATTAAATACAATATATAAAGCGTCTAAAATATATTAGGCATGCAGTCCACTTTAGTTATATTTAAATAGGATAATCTCATTTTCCTTATTGTGTCTCATTTGAATTCTTTGTTTTCCACAATTATGGCATATTTTTTTTATTTAAAAGTTGCTTCAGAACATCAATGGAAACACACACCAACTCTATTGGCCACGTACTTTTTGAACACTCTTTAAAACTGATATGATGTGTTTAGATTATGCCACCTTTATCTGTAAAACATTTTGTTTTGAAGTATATGGGGGATTTCTATAATAACATATATATCATGACATATATGAAGAAAAATTCATGATCACAACTTGTAAAATGATCCACTGTGCTATGGCTTAAATTTAATAAGTTATATTTTTTAAAGCAGCAAATAATACCTTTTAGAAAAATTTTTCAGGAATATGTTGAGGAGGAAAAGGAATTTACCTATAAGTAAGTACATAAGAAACAAAGCTGACCGTGGAGTACTTAATCTTGGTCATGTGCTAAGCTAGAGGCTAGAGGCACAGCAATGGAGTAGAAAGCTGTGAGCATCCAAGCTCTTGTGGAGTTCACAGGCTACTACTAGAGCAGGTAGTTTTTTAAATAGATAATTATGCAAATAATTAAATGGCTGCAATTGTGATAAATGCTTTTAAATGCAGAGTGTTATGAGCAAGTAAAACTAAGAGATTTGTCTTTTTCTAGAGATGAAGGAGAATTTAGAATTTATACTGGTGGGTGTAAGAGAACAGTATGAGGTTAAAATGAAATCGTTGAGACAAGGAAACCCTGCATATCTGCTCCATGCAAATTCTCTTTGAGATGACCAGCTTGTATAGGAACTCATCTGTCCTACTCTGTGAGCTTCTGATTCAAAACTTTAGTAATGTACTCTATGCATTATGTTATATTCCATGCCAAAAAAAAGAAAACAAAAGAAAAGAAAGAAAAGGAAAGGAAAGGAAAAGAAAAGAAGAGAAGAGAAAAGAAAAGAAAAGAAAAGAAAAGAAAAGAAAAGAAAAGAAAAGAAAAGAAAAGAAAAGGAAAAAGAAAAAAAAATCATTCAGTTTTTGGTTATAGATGTTGCCATTCTTTAACTTTTAGTGTGGTGCAGAGTTCTCTGCAATTTTACTTCCCTCCCCAAGTTTATTGTGAGCTTCTGAATTTGATTCACTACAATATACCTATGCACTCAGAAAGTGTTCTTAGAACATCTGAAAATGAATAAGTCTTGTCCTAATTTGGTGGAGTTGACAGTTAAATGAAATTACCCTTACTGCTTCCCACTTTCTTCTTTCCATTAATCACCATTTGGTTTCTTGAAGTTGTGAACCTTAAAACAAAACACAATATAACTAAAAGGCACACTATTCTAAACCTCAGAGTGATAAAATGTATAATCAGATTATTTGATGGAAGCATGATATTGCTTAATGGAATAGTCCATTTTTTTTTACTGGAATTCAAATCAGAAATGATTCTTCCTAGCATTTTAAGCTTTAGTCCACTGGTATGGACCAAGATAACTTTAATGTTCTCCTCACCTTGACTAAGCTTTCCACAGCCTTCTTCTTTATTATAGGCCCCTGATTTCCTTTTTGTAGGGCTTTTACTTGAGGAAACTTGCAATCATAAATTTTTTCTCTGCTTCTTTGAGATGTAAATCTTTTATAACCCAGGAATGTCTTTCTTAAGGACCTGGGAACCTTCCCTTTGAAATGTAATCATCAAAAAAGCACCCCTGTGTCCCAGACTCTCTGTGACAGTTGGAAACTAACATAGATAACCACCAGTTAGCAAATACAGATTCCCTAATCACATTGACCCACTGCCTTCAACTGTCCTCCAGGTTGTTTTTTTTTTTTAGTAGCTCACTCCAGTCTTTAAAATCTTCTTGGCTTTTGTTTCAGTGTAGCTGAGTTCAGTCTCTCTCCCCTATTGCAATAGTCTCTCTCTCATATTACAATAGTCTTGAATGCACACACACACACACACACACACACACACACACACACACACACACATCCTATTCAACTACTCTCATGCGCTTTTCCTTTTACAGCCCAATGAATGCTATTTCTCCCTAATTTTACATGGAATAGGATTAGATATCACAGCTATGCCAAAGACCACAGTTAGGGTTAAACCAAACATGTCAGAGGGATGCAATAATTTTTTAGAGGAAAACTGCACAGACTTTATAATTTGTCTATTCTTAGAAAGCCCAGTAAGGTTTATACCATCAGAACTATGAAATAGAGATACATCCTAGTGCAAATTGCATGAAGTGAGCCCAAAGGGCTTCTGACACTCAGAAGAGGAAACCAACTGCTTAACTATTATCCTAATTCATTGAGAAAGAAGTAGAAATTGATGTTCAAAACCTATAACACATCTGTTACAGGCACATATATAATATATATGTGCATATTAAATTTTATACAGTTTAAATTCTAGAGTTTGTCCTCAGTCATCTCAAGAAAACTTTATTCTTATTTTATTTATGGTTATTCTGAATTTCTTAACCTCTCTAGATTTTGTGGTAGGTACATGATTGATCATTAAAAGTAAAAATATACTTCAGTATAGATAACATTTCCCACCTCCACTTCCCCCCACATGTGAGCTATCACTCTGTCTACTACATATTTCACTTTCATTGTGGTTCATACGTTGAGTCTCTAGCAATAGAACTTTCTACAGTGATGGAAATGTTCCAGTAAAGTAACCTCTAGCCACATTTGGTTGTTGAGCACTCAGAATCTGACAAGTGTGACCAAGGAGCTGAATTTTTAACTTTATTCTGTGACAAATTTAATTTCAATGTGAACAGTTACATGTGGCTAGTAACTACCATATTGAACAGTGCACCAGATCATATCAATCATAAATCTATATCTCATTGCCAATGGGTCAGAGCTTGCTAGAAGGTTATTCATACAAAGCTTTTTACAAAATTTTCATGGTGGAAAATGAGATCCATGCCTACCTAGGTCAGAGTTTCTCAATCTCTGTGCTATTAACACTTTGAATCAGATAATTCTTTGTTGTATGTACACTGTATGGGGAGTGTCTTGTGCATACAGAGGATGTTTAGCAACAAGCCTGGCCTCTACTGCTAAATGGCAGAAGCACCTCTACTCTAGTTATGACCACCAAAAGTATCTTCAGATGATGCACATTGCCCAATGACTTCTGGGGCTTTGAGGAGCATCCAGATAAGTACTGTCTTTAAGCCTGATCATTCCTGATGGAATTCTGGCCACTTCTTCAGGCAATCTGCCTCCAAGATCACCTGGCTCAATTACGGAGGCTCATTGATATGTCCCTTGGGCTGGATATCTGAATATATGTGAAATAAGAGATGGAGAGAAAATCGTACAGGAAAAAAAGGAAGAGAACTAACTCTATTACAGACACAAAAAAAGATTAATTTTTAAATTATATACTTTGAGTTCTCACACTTTTGCCTTTGCAAAATGACCTCACCAGTATTTCCTAGTGTGTTTGATTACTTGAAATTACCTAATGTGTTTGATTACTTGAAACTTAAAGAGTTTTTAACTTCATATTATTTTAAGAAGTATTTAAGAAGTATTTAAATAGCATTCTTAAATCTCACCTCTGTGAAACAAGAATAGAAATAAAGATCTCTTTTAAATCTATCAAGGGTCAGAATTATACTTCCTACCTCAAATGAAAGCATATTAGCTCAGTACAGGTGAAGAGGTGACATATATGGCAGCAACTAGCGAGGAGAAAGAGGACATCATGTATGGATACAGATATCCTAGAAGCAGTAGTTACATATAAACAGTCTTAGAAAGAAGAGTCTGGACCCAGAAGGTGTGAGTTCTAGTTTCTAGTTCAGCATATTCAAACTGTGTGAACTTCAGCAGTAATATTCCTTCATCCTGAATGTTCTCATTTAATTGTACTGAGGCATACCTATCCAGGTACTTCATCTTTGATTTAGCATTGAGAATAGAATGAAATGCTATCAGTGATTGTTTGTGGCAGTATTGTGAACACAGCTAGATAAATATCTCTTTATAATCTTGCCCATGTAGTCTGGACTATAGTAACTTATATTTATGATGAAGGCCTACAACAATATAATAACTACTTTCCAGAATACATAGTACGTATTAATTTTTAGTCAGATATTTCTCACTTATCTGAATATTTCTACTCTAGTTTACCAAATCAGAATTGAGTGCATAGACTGCAATTTATCAATGTGCTAGTGTCTTTATTTTTATTTTAAACTAAAATATAAAGTATCTTCAGTAGTTTTTCTTAATACAACATTTGACAGTTTTTTTTTTAAACAAATCAGCATGTGTTTACTAGTCACTCAAACAAATATTTCATTGCATTTATTCCCACTGAATGTACCAAGAGGCCTCTGTAGTCTGTTAGGAGCTCATCTTAGATGTATAGCTACATATGATAATAAGGAGAATTTAATTCAATTTAACAATTACCAAAATGCCTTTTATTTGCAAGCTATTATTAATAAAACGGTATAAAACATGCCACAATTCTATTTAAAGACTTTAAATTCTTTTTTTTTTTTTGAGAGGGAGAGAGATAGAGAGAGAGAACAGGGGAGAGGGGCAGAGGGAGAGAATCTTAAGCAGGCTCCACACTCAGCATGGCGCCCAAAGTGGGGCTTGATCTCATGACCCTGAGATCATTAATTGAGCCGAAATCAAGCATCAGATGCTCAACTGACAGAACCATCCAGGTGCCCTGACTTTTAAATTATTTATATAATATTTATAAATATGTTTTATATTTGAAATTAGTTGTTCCTCCATTTCTGGAACAAAATATGAGGGAGTAAAATACCTGTAACTTAAGCCAAAAGAAGGTTTTTACTCTATGGCAAGTTGAGGGATACCATTTTGAAAATTGTAATGCTCTTAAATAGAAACAAGAATGCTCAATATGTTAAGAGGCTTGATTGTAGTGATCATTTCACTATATTATGTGCATCAAAACAACATGTTGTATACCTTAAATATACACATTTTTTATTTAAACAAACTCAAAAGACCAAGAATACTGATTCTTGGAGAGGGGGTAAGGATTGTGAAAAATATGATGAGTTTAAATAAAATCAAGAATTCAAGTTTTGAGGGAGGAGGTAAGGATTTGTACATTATAGAGCTAATTGTTAAAGTAGTAAAACATGCTATTTGAAATAAAAGACATTTCTTGAATCTTTAAAGGGAAGGCTACTTTTAAGAAAATGTGGAAAAATGTTTATATAAATGCCATTTCAAAAATAGTACTAATTTTTTCATTGGTAATGTTGGCCTCATATATAAGGTGGGAATCACCATGAATCATTTTTTGAAATGAGTGGACATTTACTGAGCCAAAGAGTTGGCCTAATTATTTTCCCCATTTATTTGAATAAAAAATTTTGGCTTCATTAATAAGTACACTGCTATGATGCACACAGACTACTGAGGCTGTTAATAAACGTTGTAAGAAAATAAATTATTTCCCACAATGTTAACATTTATTAGTGTTACAAGAATTTAAACATCCTTATATGTAAATATTTTTAAAATTAGATTATTCATATTCAATAAAGTACTTCTATAATGGGATATAATCCCCAAACTCTGGATTTTATTTAATTAAGATTAATTTTATTTCAATGCTGTTAGAAGACCCAAATATTTGTATCAATAAATGTTGATCAGCTGCAGGAAGTCATTGCATATATTGTAGGGACAGAAAATAGCCCTAAGATACAAATTTGCTTGAATTCTAGCCATTTTATTGAAGAGCTATAATCATAATGGTAAGGGGACTTGTCAGAGTTGAAGGGGGGATCAATTGGGAGTTTGTGCTTTTCAGTGACTAAAAGCCCAAAGGAAATCTTCAAATTCCAATCAAACAAATGACACAGATTCTATTTTGTTCCCCTCTTGTGGATGGAGGAGGAATTGTAGGATAAATAAATGACTGAGTTGCCACTTTCTGTCAGAGACTTTAGAGGTACTTTACATGCACTGCTTTATTTCAAGTTTATGTAGCAGGTGTGACCTGCTTCTTAAACTTCAAATCAAATCAAATGCTCAAGTGTCCAAATGTTTGTGTCAGCAGGAACTTAATTTCTGTTTCTTGAGTTGAGCAGCCCTTCTAATAAGTCTGTATCTTCAACTCCTTTACCCCTTTTTACATGGCACATATGACCTTGTGCTTGGTGGCCGTTCCTGCCAGTAAATCTTATCTAGAACAATCACAGAACATCACTGAGTTTCTCATAATGTTTGACCTTGAAAAGGAGGTTGAAAAAGTTTCAACCCTTTCCTCTTATGCAGCTCATTGGCTCTAAGGCACATTCATTTATCTCCTCCCCAATAAACAGGATCTACAACTAAAGGATATTGAGAGGGACCTTCTTTACTAGGCTAATTATACTGAAGCTATGTGTATCTCCGAAGGGTATGGGTGCCTTCTTTCTTCATGTTTGTATAACTGAGATGGGACATATAAGAAAAAAGGGGCAGTGAAGATGAAGACAAAGAAGAGAAGAAGAAAAAAGACAGAGAACTCAAAGATGAATTGTTTTATAGAAGAATTCTGCAGTTTTTTTTTTAATAAAGAATTGGGTACACTTTAAATGTAATATCCCTGCGAGGTCATTCAAGTTTTCTCCTACTTTCCAGTATTATTAAGGCTACTTATAAAGGTATACAGTGAGGAAAACTGTTATGTCCCATGGCATTAGGTACTGTGTCATTTTAGTAACAATATGAGTGATATCTAGTGAATTCTTCTCAAAATCATTTTATTTCTACGTCTCTAAAGTATATGCTGTTTTTGTTTGTATGTTATCAATTTAAAAATAGATGACAAATGATGTACAAGAGAGAGATAAAGGAAATGGAAATTTATTTTTTCTGTAATAATGGAAATACACAGAGCCACATCATAGCTAGAGCAAAAGTGAGACACTATATGAAAATTTAGAAAACAAATATTGCAAGAAAATGTGTATCAGTCATAATTAGAAAAAAAATACCCTTCTATTAAGGAGAAATTAGAGACCAATCCAGCAATTGGAATGGCTGATACAGTAAAGATGAGGAGGCAGAAAATTTAGAATTACTACCCCGGAGAGACCATAGTCAATTACACCATGCTCACCTGACTGATTTCCAAGAGAACACTTGGTCAGATGATTTGGAGGCTATTTGAAAAATGCAAAATCTCTTCACAGGAATACCCAGATTAGTGTTTTATTGAGTAACTGGGAAAAGGTATACCAGGGAATGTGAATCTTGTGGAGACATCTTCGTATTCTATCACAATGCCTACAGCCTAAAGGTCAAATTCTTTTTCTCCTAGAGGAACTCTTACAAATATGCCCAAAAAGAAATGCAGAAAAATCTGTATAAAAATGAACAAAATGAAAACAATATTAATGTAAATATCAACAAAGTAATGGATATATAACATGTGTTCTTTTTATAAAATGTGAAAGGTGAAATTAAGCCACATGATCCAATATAGATGAGTCTCAGAAATACAATGTTGAAATAATTCCCAGTTATAGCAGAATTTTTGAAGTATGGTATCATATACAATATACTATCTGCAAAACATATCATATATGTGTTAAGTATACCAAAGCAAATAACTCCTATGAATCACTAATAAAAACCTAATACAAGTAAAATATGGACAGGAATTTCACAGAACAGGAAACTTGAATATGACATAAAAACATATTCTCATTAGAAATTTATTTACTTTTTGTAAAGTTTACTTATTTTTTTTTGAGAGAAAGAGAGACAGTAAGCATGTTCAGGGCAGGGGCAGAGAGAGAGAGAGATTCCCAAGCGGGCTCTGAGCCCGATGCGAGGCTCAAACTCACAAACCATGAGATCGTGACCTGAGCCGAAGTCAGATGGTTAACTGACTGAGCCAACAAGGCATCCATATGTTCTCACTAGAAATTTAGAAAATGAAAATTAATACAACTAAATACTACTTCACTCCTCTCTGAGGGCCCAAAACTGTAAAATATGGAAGTCCTAGTATTGGTTAAGAACATTATTGAGTATGCATATCGATACAACTACTTTGGTTCAACATTTGAAAATCAGTATAACCCACCATCTGAACAGGCTAAAGAATAAATATCATCATATAAAATGACACATAAAAAGGATATGGTAAAATCCAACATCTTTCCTTGGCAAAAACTCTCAGCAGCCTGAAAATAAAGTGGAACTTCTTCAATTTGATAAAGAACATCTACACAGAACCTACAGCTAACATCATATTTATCATTGAAAGACAGTCTTTCCCCCCTCCTCATATCAGGAACAAGACAAGGATGCCCACTCTCACCAGTTTTATTCACCTTGTTACTGGGGATTCTGGTCACTGAAATAAGGCATGGTGATCATGATGATGATGAAAGACAAAAATGAAAGGTGTAAGATTGGTTGGAAAGGAAGAAATAAAGCTGTCACTATTTGCAGATGACATGCTTGTCTATATAGAAAATACCAAAGAATCTAAAAGAGAAAAAAACGTAGAACTAATAAATGAGATTAACAATGTTGTAGGATACAAAATTGACACAAAAATCAATTGCATATCTATATATTAACCATGATGATGTGGAAAATTAAATTAAAAACACAATACCATTTATAATTACAAAGAAAAGGAAATATTTAGGTAAAATTCTAACAAATATGTGTGCTGAAAATTCCTGTGAGAAGTCTGCATCCATCCTGGTCAACAGCCTCTGGACGCCAGGACAGACAAAACACCAGTTTCATTGTCACTTCTCTGATCTGTCCTTGTCACAGTCTTCTTCCCTCTGAGAATGTTACCAACCCCTGAATCTCTCTTCTCGTTTCCTTTTAGTTATTTTCTCTCATTTTCCTTTTTGATGGTAGGGGTGGGCTATCGGTGAGCACCTGTATACAATAGGGCTCACATTTGCATTTACCTAGAATTTGAAGGGATTTCTGATGCTCAAGAGAATCACGTTTTCATCCTTTTTTTTTTCCTGCTCAGCCTGCTAGATAAAAATGTGTCTTGACTGTTGTCCACAAATCTCCAGTATTTTCTCCACTTCATTTTTCAAAAAGAGCAACAGATAGTTAATACTCTTCCATCTGGGCTTCTTGGCTCCTGGCTTCCCAATACAGCCTCACTTCCTCTACCCCTCCTCCTGCCTTTCTCAACTGTCCTAAGGAAGGAGGTGTGTGTCTCATTTTGCTTCCTGTGCATGCTTTAAAGGATTGAGATGTAGTGTGTTCATGAAAATCTAGCAGACTCAGCTGAATGAAGGGAAGAGTATTTGTTTCATAATGGCCACAATCCCCTTGATAGGTGTTTGAATATTTTTTAGTGTAGTGTGTGTGTGTGTGTGTGTGTGTGTGTAACTTTATGAAAACTGTTCTCTTTTTGAGGTTTAGTAGTAACCACTTATAATAGGTGCTGCTACAGTTTTTATTTAGCATGATGGTGGCCAAGTGATCAGCATAGAAGACATTGAGGTGGTTCAGATGAGACAGAGTGGAGCAATGATCATTGTCTTTGCAAACACTTGCAATACCCTACAAAATACTGATGAGATAAATCAAGGAAGACTATAATAAATGGGGATACATTCTGTTTTCATGGACTGGAAGACTCAATGTAGTAAAGATGTCAATTCTCCCCAAATTGATCTATAGTTTTAATGTAATGACTATAAAAATCCCAGCAAGGTTTTTGTGTAAACTTAGAAAATCTTATTCTAAAATTTATGTGAGTAGGAGAAATCCTTAGAATAGCTAAAAAAAATGTAAAAGAATAAAGTGAGAAAAATATTTCTACTTAATATTAAGGCCTACTGTATAACTATAGTAATCAAGACACTACTGTATTAGCAGAGGAAAGGAATAGAAAATGCAGATGTAGGCCTACATAATATGCCCAAATGATTTTTACAAAGGTACAAAATAATTCAATGGAGGAACCATGATCTTTTCAAAGACAAAACAACAACAAAGAATCTTGACCTAAACATTACACCTTATAGAAAAATTAACTTAAAAACATTACATACTTAAATATTTAATGAAAACTATAAAACTTTATGTAAAAAAAGAGAGAGAAATAGAAAATCTGTGGAATGTAGGGCTAGACAAATAGTTTTCAGACTTTAGACCAAAAGCATGAGACATAAAAGGAAAGGTTGATAAATTGGATGTTATCAATCTTTGCTCTGTGAAAGAGCCTATTAAGAGAATGAAAAGACAAGCTATCCAACAGAGGATTATATCTGTAATATATAAGAACTGTCAAATTTTAACAGTAAAAAACAATTGATCCAATAAGAAAATAGGCAAAACATATGAAGTGACATTTCACTGAGGAGGGTATATGAATGACATATTATCACATAAAAGATGTTCCACCTCATTAACCATTAAGGGAATAAAAGTTAAAACCACAGTGAGATCACTACATAAATCTCAGAATGGCAAAATAAAAAATAATAACACCACCAAATGCTGACAAGCATGTAGACAAACTAGATCCCTCACACATTACTGGGGTAGATGTAAAATGTTGCATGCATTCTGGAAAACAGTTTGACAGTTTCTTATAAAACTAAACATGCAATTACTATACAACCCAGCAACTACACTCTTGGAAATATATCCCAGAGGAATGAAAACTTATGTTTACACCAAAACCTGTACACTAATTATCTGCTCATAGAGACTTTATTTGTAATAGCCAAAACCAGATGTCCTTTAATGGGTGAACGGTTAAACTAACTGGCAATCCATAATATAGAATATTATTAAGCATAAAAAGAATAAAATATTGATATGCAAAACAAGTGGATGATCTCCAGGGAATTAAGCTGATTGACAAAAACCAATTCCCAAAAGATTACAAATTCCGTGATTCCATTTATATGACATTCATGTGATGACAAAAGTATAGAAATGAAAATAAGACTGTTGTTTTCCATGAGGCGTGGAAAGAGGGTGGTAGCTATAAAGGATGACACAAGGGATCCTTGTGGTGATGAGATTATTCAGTATTTTGACTGTATTAATCTCAATATCCTGTTCGACAGAGTAAGTAATGTTCTACAAATGCTACCATTGGGAAAAACTCGGTAAAAGATACACAGGATCTCTCTGTATTGTTTCTTAGCTGCATGTGAACCTGTAGTTATCTCAAAATAAAAAATTTTAATTTAAAAAATTAATGTAATTAATGATTCAACTTCCAGGCTATAGAGACAGACCATCGGGTTCAAATCCTGTGTGTATATCGTGTCATCTTGTTAGGTAAGTTTATTTTCCCTGTACCTTAATTTTCTCATCTTTAAAATGGTAGTAATAGAGTTCATCTCAAGAGGAGTTACTTATACTCCTTCAATAAATTAATGCTTTTAAAGTACATAGAACAGTGATTCTCACAGATTTATGCTCAAAAACTGTCGGTTTTATTATGACTATTATAGTTATATGTATATACATGCTTATGAAAAATTTTCACATTCGCTTGGGATGGGTACATACCAATGCAATATAAGGGCTACCTTTGGAGGCAGAAATGAGAATTAGATGAAAGGTGAAACTTCAGTTGTGCATATTTTATATCTTTAAAAAATAATAGATGTAAAACAAATATGGCAGCTATCCAGTAGAAAAATGTGTTTTTGTTATTCTTTATCTTGATACAAGGTTATGTGATTGACATATTTAAATTTTATTTGTAAAACAGGTGAAAATATTTTATCTTTGTCTTATATATTTTATATATTTTAAACTATTTAATATCTTTTATATTTGTTTTATTTATTTATTTTTAATATAATTTATTGTTAAATTGGCTAACATATAGTGTGTAAAGTGTGCTCTTAACCAAGAGCACGGCGTAGATTCCCGTGGTTCATTGCCCACATACAACACCCAGTGCTCATCCCAACAAGTGCCCTCCTCAATGCCTATCACCCATTTTCCCCTCTCTCCCACCCCCACAGCCACCCTCAGTTTGTTCTCTGTATTTAAGACTCTCTTCTGGGGGCACTTGGGTGGCTCAGTTGGTTGAGCGTCAGACTTTGGATCAGGTCATGATCTCACGGTTCGTGAGTTCGAGCCCCACATCAGGCTCTGTGCTGACAGCTCAGAGCCTGGAGTCTGCTTCAGATTCTGTGTCCCCATCTCTCTCTTCCCCGCCCCGACTCATGCTCTGTCTCTCTCTGTCTCTCAAAAGTGAATAAAGATTTAAAAAAAATTTTTTATAAAGGCTCTCTTCTGGTTTGCCTCCCTCCCTCTCTATTTGTAACTATTTTTTCCCCTTCCCTTCCCCCATGGTCTTCTGTTAAGTTTCTCAAGATCCACATATGAGTGAAAACATATGATATCTGTCTTTCTCTGACTGACTTATTTCACTCAGCATAATGCCTTCCAGTTCCATTCATGTTGCTGCAAGTGGCATGATTTCATTCTTTCTCATTGCCAAGTAGTATTCCATTGTATATTTTATATTTGTTTTAGAATGACATAATGTGGGGCGCCTGGGTGGCTCAGTAGGTTGAGTGTGCAACTTCGGCTCAGGTTATGATCTCAGGGTTAGTGAATATGAGCCCCGTATCGGGCTCTTTGCTGACAGGTGGGAGCCTGGAGCCTGCTTTGGATTCTGTGTTCTCCTCTCTCTCTGCCCCTCCCCTGCTTGTGTTTCCTTTCTCTCTCTGTCTCTCTCTCTCTCTCTCAAATAAACACTAAAAAAATTAATTAGAAAAGAGAAAGACAATGTAATTGGGAAATAACACATTTTTGATGAACTCATCATATAATTAAGTCTTCAGCATTTTCTAGAAATAAGCTCTTTTCAGTGCACTGTTGATTTTTGATTACCTTATAACATGGAGTACACTAATCCATTTTTTAATTATTATTCTCAAGTTAGTTAACATACAGTGTAGTCTTGGCTTCAGGAGTAGAACCCAGTGATTCATCTCTTACATGTGATGCCCAGCACTCATCCCACGTGCCCTCCTTAATGCCCATCACCCATTTAATCCACCCCCCAACCCCCTCATCCCCATCAACACTCAGTTTGTTCTCTGTATTTAAGAGTCTCTTATTATCTTAGTTTTCCTTCCCTTCCCCTATGTTCAGGTTAAGTTTCTCAAATTCCACATATGAGTGAAAGCATATGATATCTATCTGAGTACACAAACCTAATTTTACTTTTTATTGGTGACCAAAGAAAATATTATAAGATTGATTTATTTTATTGTGCTATAAATCAATAATATTCCCTGACATTATTAAATTTTTCAGAGTTTACATTACATTCTGAATTCTCCCAATTGTAATGTTTTGTTGACATAGTTGTTGACATCTATGGTTTCTCCATTCTTACTCTCAGTTGGATGCTTCTTTCATTTCTCATTCATTGATACCTATAATGTTTTCCTTATTATAGAAAGATAGTTCGATAGAAAATAATTAGATCAACAATCCAGTTTAATATTTTTAGACATCATTCTAGGTGAATGGCCTCATTTTCCCTGCGTATATCTTCCCCACCCTGGAAAAGTATTTCACAGGATTAGTTACACTTTTTCTCTCACCTTGTAGACATTGATGTCACTAACCACCATGTTTAGGACCCTGATCAACATTATTAAAATTTGTTGCAAATCTGAGTTACTGTGTCCCATTTATTAAAATATATTTTTGTCTTTGATGTTTATTTTTTCAGATAATTGGATTAGAATTCAAATCTTAAATGAATGATAATATACTCATATTAGCTCATATCTAGTATGTTAATATATTAGTGATATCATTGTCCTTTTTGATACAATTCTTTCTTGTTCAAACAATATTTATGGAGTGTCTCATATAGGCTGGGCAATTTCTGCATAATGAATGCACAGAGTAATTGGCAGAAATCCTGAAATTCAAATGGGTATCATTTTGGACATTAAATATTGTAAGCTTTGCTTATTTTAAACTGATAACTAAAGAAATGGGAAATTACAGGTATATTTATTGTTTGACTTAAAATGCTATAATTGTTACTGCATATATCCTTAAAGATAAGGAAGTAAATTTTAGGTAATTATGTTCTGTTTAATGCAGAATACTATGAAGAAAGACTATGTGATAACACTCTATTTAAGATCAAATCTATTTAATATCTCTTGTCTGGGGTGCCTGGGTGGCTCAGTTGGATAAGTGTCCAACTTCGGCTCAGCTCATGATTTCACAGTTTGTGGGTTCAAGCCCTTATGTCGGGCTCTGTGCTGTCCACTCAGAACCTGTAGCCTGCTTTGGATTCTGTCTCTCTCTCTCTCTCTCTCTCTCTGCCCCTCCCCCACTTGTGCACACTCTCTCTTTCTCTCTCTCTCTCTCTCAAAATAAATAAACATTTAAAAAAGATCTTGTCTTAGTTACAAGAATCTCTCCTTTTGTTTATTAATAAGTAGTAAAAAGAAGCAAGATTTATAAATGTAACTGTATCCACAGAAATACTGCTTGTTTATTACGTTATTAAACATTTCTTATAGAATTGTAAATGATCACTTAGCATATAAAATAACCCACTGGCCTTGTATTAATTTGATCCAACACTATTTCTATTTCTGTCTAAATCTGTCTATTCTATCTCTCAACTTCTGCTATTCAAAAAGCCACAGTTCCTTGAGTCTTTTGTTCCATTTTCAGTCTTGGACTACAAGTAAATAAAGCATGCAACCAATAGATTTCTATTCAAAACCAATGTGAAGATTTGTTCTTACACACTGTCCTAGTCAGTGTGGGCTGCTTTAAAAAATTCCATCAACTGAGTTTCTTAAACAACAAACATTTGTTTCTCACAGTCCTAGAGAATAAAAGTCTGAGTTTGAAGTGCAAGCATCGTCAGGGTCTGGTGAAGGCCCTCTTCCAAGTTGCAGACTCCTGACTTCTCCTTTTATCATCACATGGTAGAAAGAAAGCTAGAGAGTTCACTGTGATCGCTTTCGTAAGGGCACTAGACCTGTTCATGAGTGTTCCACCCTCACAACCTAATTATCTACTGAAGGGCTCCACCTCTTAATACCATTACATTGGAGGTTAGGATTTCAACACATGAATTTTAGGGGAATGCAAACATTAAGTGCACTGTACATGCACAGTAGTGGGGGAAACACATGCTAAACATATTTTATTAGGATATGCTAAGTATTATAATAGAGGGATTTAAATAGTCATTTAAGTTAACAAAAGTAGTGCAGTTAATCAGACCTCCAAGAGGTATGGAAACTTACCTGGAGGAAGTGATTCTTGAGTTAGGTCTCAAAAGCTGATAATGAATTAGTCAGGAAAAAGGTCACAGAAGGGTTTGTAAGAAGACAAATCTTGGGAGAAATGATACAGAGGTATGTAGTTGCTGGGTGTCAAGGTCTAAAAATTGTTCAGTGTTTATATTGTACGAAATGAGTTCTGAGAAGTAGTAAGAAATACAGCTGGAAAACAAAATAAGAGATTTCAGGTTCCCTAAGACTTTTGTATGTCATGGCAAGTACTTTACTTTTATATTAACGAAGAAGAAGCGACATTGGAGTTTTTTAATAAAGTATAAAAGTGGAATGGTTAATTTGAATTCTGTGTAAATCATTTGGAAAGTGGGCTGGGGAATGGATTTGAAGAGCACCATACTAGAAGAAGAGACCATTGTAAGAACTAAATGCAAGCCAGAGTTAAGGAGGCCCCAACTAGAACAATAGTATTTAAAGATGCAGGGGTGGATTCCATAAATACTTGGGCAATTATATTGACAGAACTTGGTGATTAGATGAAGGTATTTTTTTTAATGTTTATTTATTTATTTTTTGGAGAGAGAGAGAGTGAGAGAGAAATAGAGCGCAAGTGGGGAAGGGGCACAGAGAGAGGGAGAGACAGAATACAAAGCAGGCTCCAGGCTCTGAGCTGTCAGCACAGAGCCTGATGTGGGGCTAGAGCTCATAAGCCGTGAGATCTTGGCCTCAGCCGAAGTTGGACGCTTAACCAACTGAGCCACCCAGGCATCCCAGAACTTGGTGATTAGTAAAGAGTAAGAGAGACAGAGAAGTTACATTGGTTATTCATTGCCAAATAGCAAATTGCCCCCAAAACTTAGTGACTAGAAACAACAATATACATTTATTATTCCACACAGTTTCGGTGGCTCAGGATTGTGGAGCAGCTTACCTTGGTGGTTCTGGCTCAGGTCTTCCCATGTGGTTGCAGTCATGATGTCAGCTAGTGCCGCACATCCTCTGGCCTGACTGTTGTTGAAGGATCTGCTTCTAAGATAGCTCACTCACATGGTTGTTTGCAGGAGGCCTAGTCCTTCCTGGCTATGGCAGGAAGACTAATTTCCTTGCCAGTGAACATCTCCATAGGGCCATAGGGTTACTTGAGTGTCCCCTGAAATGGCTGCTGGCTTTCCCTGCAATCATTTGTCCAAGAAATAGGAAAAGGTATCAGCTTCAAACCTCTTTATGATCTAGCCTGGAAGTCAAATAGTCATTTTGGAAATATTCTATTGGTTACATAGGTAGGAAATGGGCATGAATAACATGAAGCAAGACTCATTGCAGACAGAGTGGCCAATAATCCCACATTTTTGTCATCAGTATTTAGTTGGATTATGGTGACACCTACCAGATATAAAGTTAAAGAGGAGTAGTGTTATTGTGGTTTATTTGGTGTGTGTGTGTGTTTCCAGAAAGTAGAAGGTAATAAGTTCAATTTTGGAAATTTTCCAGCAAATGCTAGATAATATGCTTCTGCAGTCCAATTTTATGTTTAGTCATGGAGAAATAGATTTGAAAACTGCCAGCATATAAATGGTATTTTAAATCTTAAGATTATGAAGGTTTCTTCAGGTAAAGCATAAAAATAAGATGAAAGGAAATAACATTGTTTTAAAAAAATGAGCAAAGGGGTGGAAGGTCATGGAAGAGATAAAGCAAGATGATCAGAGAGGTAGAAATAATAGAGATTAGCACTGTAGAGACGAAGGAAATAAATAGTTTAAGAAAGTGAATAGTCAGCAGTGTCACAGCAGAAGTATATAATGAACTAAAATATGTCCATTGAGTGTAGCAGTATTCATGCCGCTAATAATGTTGCTAGAACGATTTCGAGTGTGGAAGCATGGGAGCAAGAATATATAACAGTTAAGTACAGGTAAATTAAATGAAACTGTGTCTAATTATGAACCAGTTATATTCCATTCTGGAAACAGAAACCCTTCAAAATATTTAAGACAGAGGGAATTTAATATTAGGAATGATTACATAGGTGATGGAATTGCTAAAAAGCCAAACAGGAGATGATGAGGCAACTCACAGATTAGCAGTTTCAAAAACTGCTGTGGTGCCTTTTGCTGAAGAGATGTTTCGAGGAGATGGGGTTACTGAAGCCCAGAATTCAGAGTCTCTTGGAGGAAGTTGGAATTAATCCTTGTAAGAACTAGAGCCAGAGAGCAGAAGCAGCTACTGCTGCAAATGCCCCATTAGCAGGCAGAGTGAGAAATACCCTTTATTCTCCCTCTTTCTGATAATGCCTCCCATCAGCAGACTACAGTTGAAGCCAGCTGACCCAGGAATCTGGGAGAAATATTTCTCCTGGGGTCAGCCCTGATGTGATAGAAAATGAAAAAAGGAGAGAAATGTATTTGAGAACAAACAGAGGAACAACTGACACTTTTTTAAACTTTCCAACCTTGTAAAGACAAACCAAATTAGAAGCCCCGCATGAGAAACTTTGTAGAACTTTAATGCATAATGGAAAATGAACTTCACTTAAAATATTTCAAAGACTGAGGCCTATGCTCTAGGTAAAATACCCATAAATTGAAGAGCTTTCATCTCAGCACTTTTAATGTAGAAAGATTCAGCCTGACTTGAAATAATTGGGCTTGACATTATCTCTCATAATGCAGGAAATCATCAAGAATTCCCCGCACAGAATACACTCATAAAAGATTTAGAATCCATTTTATTTCTAATTAAATATTTCCTTTTTTTGATTTAGTGAATTTTTAAAGGATATGGAATAGTAGTAAAATGAGATGTATTTAGAAATTCACCATAGCCATGAGATAGAATAGCATGTAAAATGTAATTTTAGTACTTAGGCTATTACAGATACTTGTCCTTCAAAATGTTAAATATTGTCAATTAAAACATATAGCAGTATACAATTATAGTGGGCGTTGTTGAAGTTCTCGCAACATCCATTCTCCTCTCTGAATCCTAACAGAATCTTGATTTACATCAAACATTCAATACTCTCGTTCCATGTGCCTCAGAGGAATTTGACCCCACAAATCTTGGTGTGAGAACCTGATTGGCTTAAGCTAATTAGCACGTATGAAACTGGACAGAAGTGAACAGTGACATAAATGGGTAGATGGGGGGAGGTGGAGATAAAAAGATCTCTTCAGAGTGCTGAAACACAAGAGTTCTTTCTTATCCTATGCAAATTGTCATATGCTGCTGTGGAGCCCAGAACTGCAGCTACCGGGCTACTAGTCTGAAGAGGAAGAAGAGTGTTGACTAATGTCAAGATTATTTTAGGAAAACGAAGCAAAAGTTATTGGCATGAACCAAACCTGAAGCCTGGCATAATTTCACTTCAGGCTACATGGGGAAATAAAACTATATTTTAGGCCACGTTTAGTTGTGTTTTCTTTCAGTGGCTGCCAAAACCATCCAAAGTCAATGTAAAAAGTGTGTGTGTGTGTGTGTGTGTGTGTGTGTGTGTGTATAAATATGTATATATAAATATCAATACATATTAGTTGCTAACTTTACAATATTTACACTTAATTCTTACATACATTCTATGTACATATATATGTATACATAATTTTAAGCATTTCAAATACTAATTAATAGATATTTTAAAAATCCCACACAATAACCTATATGCTACATCTATCATCTCATGTAACCATTATATCTGACATATCAATTTGGGGGGAATAATTTTAACTCAATAAAGTATTTGTAGTCTTTCATTTCACATTGTGATATCCAAAATCAAATGTTTCTTTACACATGAATTGATCAGTTCTGCCTCTTTGTTTATTGTCCTAACCATATACAAATGAGTCATCTTCTGCTTGCAGAACCATTAACAAAATAAAATTAATAAATCTTAGAATTTAACTTAAAATTCCAGTAAAATTCCAGTAGGATGATAGAAACTAGGGAAGAATTTCTCAATGCTTTTGGAATCACTAACTCTTTTTAAAAATATAATGCAAGACATTGAACCTCTCCCATGGAGAAAAACTTTACAATGCATTAAGACATACAAAAACTTGTATGCACTATACTGGATTCCCAGACTGAGTGATAGTAATCCCTTCAGTAGAGTATCATTTATTCAGTAGAGAGATACAATTTAAGAAATGGATATCAAAATAAAGCTAGAGTAGCAATACTTACATTAGACAAGGTAGATTTTAAACCAAAGACTGTAACAAGACATGAGGAAGGGCACTATATCATAATAAATGGGGCAATCCAACAAGTAGATCTAACAATGGGTAAATATGCCCTCAACATGGGATACCCAAATATATAAAATAATTAATAACAAACATAAAGGAACTCATTGATAATAGTAGAGTAATACGAGGTGCCTGAGTGGCTCAGTTGGGTTAAACATATGACTCTTGATTTCAGATCAAGTTGTGATCTCACTCACGGTCATGGGATCAAGCCCCCACCTCGGGCTCCATGCTGGGTGTGAGGCCTGCTTGGGGTTCTCTCTCTCCCTCTCCCTCTGCCCCTCCACTCCTCAGACTGTCTTGCTGAAAAATCTGCTATAAGGGTATATCTTATGTTGTGTTCTTATCAGAAAATAATTAATTAATTAATTAATTAATTAAAGGGTGGTAAGAAACTTTTGAAGGTGTTGGACAGGTTATGGCATAAGTCATAGTGATGATTTCATAGGCGTATAAATATCTCTAAACTTATCAAATGATATACATTAAATATGTACAACTTTTTATATGTCAACCATACCACAACAAGGTGATTTTTTAAAAAAACAATTCTTGGTTTAAGACATTGGCTTGGAGAAATTAAATGTTGGCTCAGAGATGAGTATACGCCCATTCATTCTACTGTGCCTCATTGTGTGACTTGAATATGTTTTGTTACTGGTCTTAATATTGGATTTATTTTATTTTTGGATATTCAAGGTTGGAATTTTTCCAAGATATTCATCTCATATATATTAATATGTGATTTCTTTAAAGAATGTGCGCTTAAATACCATGAGGGAAGGGAGAGTTAATTTGCATTCATCACACCTACAATAAATAGCTCAGATTACTTTAGGATATACTGCATCATGTATTTGTTCAAGTATTTGGTAATAAAATAAGACATTGTACTTAACTGCCTTTGTAGAGAGGATGGAGAAGGGAGGAATTTAGATATTCCTGGGAAAGGCTATATGAATAAAGATGTTATTATTTTTTAATACATAGAAATATTTAAAGGTGAATGTGTACTTTAAATGTTTTTTAAATGTTTATTTATTTTTGAGAGAAAGAGAGACAGAGTGTGAGCAGGGGAGGGGCAGAGACAGAGGGAGACACAGAAACCAAATTAGGCCCCATGCTCTGAGCTGTCAGCACATAGCCCGATGCATGAACCGTGAGATCACAACCCAAGCTGAAGTCTGGCGCTTAATACCAATGAATACCAATGAATGTGTGTTTTAAAGAGGAACACATCAGGGATGCCTGGGTGGCTCAGTCGGTTAAGTAGCCCACTTCCACTCAGGTCATGGTCTCATGGTTCAGTTCATGAGTTCAAGCCCCATGTCATGCTCTGAGCTGACACCTCAGAGTCTGGAGCCTTCTTCGGATTCTATGTCTCCCTCTCTCTTTGCCCCTCCCCTGCTTGCGCTCTCTCTCTGTCTCTCAAAACTGAATAAACGTTAAAAAAAATTAAAAAGAAATATTTAAAGATCAACACATCAGTTTTGCTGTGAATCTTAAATCACTGTAGTTTTGTTTATAATGTAGTAAGACATACGCATCAAATGGTTCATTCAACAATAGAACACGATGATCTGCAACTGTCCATAGAATGCAAGTCATGAAGAGAAATCTAAAAAGCATGGATTTTCTACATTTCCATGTTATATGAAAAAATTGTTTCTTACTTATAATATGGGATTAAATGTCAGATGAAAGCTTAAGTCAGTAATTTTATTCTTGGAGAAATAACTGTGGAAGCTAAGAAGATATGTTTTGAGTTTAGTTTCTGTGATTCTATGGACTTCCATTTTTAAAGGCTATTTGTCATGGAGTGGAGCAATTGATACTATTTTACTACTTGACTTTTTTTGACATTCATGGGACAAATATTTCAAATGGGACATTATATCTTGAGAGGATAGATAGCTGAAAAAAAAAAGAATGCAATCCTCTTCTCTTCTTTTCACAATAATCACCACTTGGCCCTTGATCTGACTTGAGACTCTTTATCCTTCTGTACAACACAGTGGGAGGAGGCTTATTCTACTGGAATTAAGTAGGCCAAGATGTCATGTGATAGTAATAATCACTTCTACCTCTCCTAATACGGAGTTTGTAGATACCAACTATTTGGTAAAGACAGATGTGTAATACATTTTCTGGATTTTTTCCCTCCATTTTTCTGCCAGTTAATGTATTATTTTTTCTTTAAAAGCTCTAAAAATTTCATGTCAGTGAACAGGAAAAGAATATTTTACAGCAAAATTTCAAAGAGTTTTTTTTTGTAAAGATGCACCCCTAGTGATGAAGTGTTTGTGCCGGGAATGATAAGGGTAGTTTCCCTATTGTTCACACAGCAGGCTGTCATCTTTTTCTTCTTAATAGGGAAAGGTCTTATCCTCCGCAATGCTGCATGAGTTTTTCAGTTACTTGGCAACAATAATAAAAAAAGACACAAGCAGTAAAGGACCCATCATCAACATCATGACAAATAGTGATGCCTCAGCTGGTTTTAATGGCCATATGGAGGCATTAAATTCCTTGCTTTCAAGAATTAAACCCAATGGATATGATCAGGTTGAGCCATGATATGGGCAGCAATGTGAAATATTTTAGCTATTGTGTGTGAATTAGTATATAGAAAAAAGTGAATAAATATGAGACATTCACTTGAATAAACAAAGTACCCCTGGAATGCACAAGACAGACACAGTGTTTTCTAATTTAAGTATCAGGATACATATTTTTTTGGCACATCCTTATGATCACTATGATTTAGCTGATATTACAAAGCTATCTACTGTGTATGATGATGTCTGTTGGTAAAGAATAAATAGAAATAAATACTCAATTAAGAAATACTGCCATTAATAAACAAACAGTAAAAACTAATTAGGATGTGCAGGAAACCCAGCCTAGGATACAAATACTAACAAATGAAACTACCTGTAGTAAAAATCAATAACATAACCATACTGAACATAAGGGGAAAAGATCTAACCCAAATAACTTTAGAATACAATCACTTGACTTGACTGGATGCAAAAAGATAAAACCAAAAGAACTAGTACAAATGCTCTTACATAGCCAGTAAATGTGTTTCTCACAGAAGTATTGATAAGATATTCTGAAACTAGTTTAAATGTATACTGGAATTGAACAAATAAGTAAATAGGTAATAAACAATAAAACTAAGATTTATTACTGTTGGAAAAAGAAATTACAAGTAAGGAAAGTGGGAAAATTAAAATGATTCCTATTGTGTTGAATTGGAATCTGAGACATCAGTATAAACTCATTACACACACAAACACATACACACACACACACACACACACAGATAAAAAGAGATATGTGTGTATACATGGGTTAATATACAAATATTTCCCAGCCCTGTCACTGAGAGAGCCTGGAAGCAATGACATTCCAGTAGACCTTAGCATACCTAGTACCAAGATCTTGGTTTCTAAGCATCATTCTTCTGTAAAAGGAACCAAGGATCCATGTCTGCAAGAATCTTTTAGGGCTTAGAGAAAATTAGGTTGAACTTGGAACATTTTGCAGAATCAGAGAAAAAAAGAAAGTTCTCAAAAGATATGTGGGTGGAAGCATTGCTGATAGAATACAACATTAGGAGACGGAGCTCCTTATGGCCAAAACTTTGAGAAAGAAAACAACAAAAGAAATAATGCTAAGTATTCAATTATAACCCAAAGAATGAAAACATTCAGGAGTCTATAATGGTATAAATAAATACTTGATTAAATACAAAGAAGAGATATGACAGTTACTCCTTTTAATGGAATTGCAATTAATAACTCTGTAAAGACAGGAAATAAAATCACTATTAGGCAGATACCATGGTGGTGATTATTGCATACTTGATCTACTAATGGGTAAAATCAGTGGGTTTGTGGAGAAAAATATTTTATAAAATATATTTTCACTATATTTCTTAACTACAGGGGAAAGTAGAGTAATTTGACAATGGAAATGCTCATCAGAGACCACCTTGACTAGATGATCAAGGTCAGTGTCACCAGTAATGCTGTAATAGGAACCCTGTGATATGGTGTGCTGAGAAAAACATGTCACGATTTCTACCATTTCTCTTTCCAAGGAAGTATTGCCATACTCTGATATTGAGAAGATACCAGATATGCCCAAATTGATGGACATTCAGCAAAATAACTGATCAATACTCTTTGGGACTGTCAATGTCATGAAAAACAAGGAAAGACTGAGGAACTATTGTGTTAGGACTTAAGGGAGAAATAACAGCTAAAGGCCATGTGGGACACTGATTAGGATCCTTAAAAAGGATAGTAATGGCAAAAATGGTGAAGTTTGAATGAAGGAGTGTATTTGGTTAATGCTATTAGGACCATGTCGATTTCCTGATTTTGGCAGTTGTGTGATGGTTATCTAAGATGTTAACATTGGAGGAGGCTGAGTGAGGGATGTATTGAAACTCTCTGTACTATGTAGCAGCTTTTCTATAAATCTAAAAGTAGTTTTAAATGAAATGTCTTTTTTTAATTATTGTTATAGGGGTCCCAGGGTGGTTCAGTCATTTAAGCACTGACTCCAGCTCGGATCACGACCGCATGGTTCATGTGTTCGAGCCCCACCTTGGGCTCTGTGCTGACAGCTCAGAGCCTAGAGCCTGCAGACTGCTTCAGATTCTGTGTCTCCCTCTCTCTGTCTCTGCCCCTCTCCCTCTTGTGCTCTTTCTCTTACATACAAAAATAAACATTTATTTAAAAATAAATAATAAAAATTGCCATTATAAGAAAATTCAGGAGAACTTCCATTTGCAGTTGCTGTAAACAACTTTTAAAATAGCAGAATATATAAAGGGACTGGAAAACATTCAGCACAAGATTACAATCTTCAAAAGTAGTAAAATGAGTCAGCTAGGCTTCCCCAATCATCCTGTGTCTCTGCTCAGAGGTGATGTCTAGACCGTGGTGCCAGGAGGATAAGCCAAACAGAGCACCATGATATCATTGAACTGAGGACATAGTAATCAGGGTTTGGAAATAGTAAGGATGCTAAAATTTGCGGGGCAAGTTGTTGGAGAGATAAAAGCTTGGTCAATGCTCCAGAAATCTGTGGAAGGGTACCCTTGGGTGTTTTACTGAACACTGAGTTGATCATGTGAAGGGCAGGATTCTGTGAGGCTGCGCAAAGAGCAGCTACAAGGGGAACTTTAAAAATACTGGAGAGTAGTGAGCTGAACAACTGTTGGAAGGCAAACATGGCTGGAAGACTTTTAAATATTGAATAGTCAGAGGCAAGAGTCCTCTTTGAACATTCAAAGTGATTCAGTAGTCTTAGACAAGTGTAAGCTGTAGAAATAGGACTAATGTCGTTCAAGAATAATGGCTAACATAGACCATCCTAACAAAGTTTGAAGATAGGCCTCAAAAGGTACAATATGATGGATAAATGAATTAAGTTCTTGCTTGAACTTTTGTTTTATTTATTTTAGAGAGAGAGAGAGAGGGAGGAAGAGAGGGTCAGAGATAGAGGGAGAGAGAGAATTCCAAGCATGCTCTGCGGTGTCAGTGCAGAGCCCGAGATAAGACTCATCCTCACGAACTGTGGGATCATGACCTGAGCTGAAATCAAGGGTCTGATGCTTGACCAAGTGATTCACTCAGGCACCCCTTGCCTGAGTTTTTTATTGAGGAAAATAACAAAATTTACGCCTTCAGAATTCAGCATCCATAATGCCCAGAGTACCATTAAAAACTACTAGGCATGTGATGAAGCAGGCAAATATGATCCATAAAGGAGAAAATGTAACTTATAATCAGGAGAAAAATCAGAGATCAATAAAATAGCAGACAAGGACTTTAAAACACCTATTATAAATGTGTCCAGGATTTAAAGGAAACATAAGCATATCAACTAAATACTTGAATAGAGAAATTGGAACTAGAAGAAGAAACAAGATCATTCCATAGATTCAAAATAATTCTCATTAAAATTACAGCTGACTTTCCTTATAAAAATCAACAAGCTGATTCCACAATTTATATGGAAAGTAAAAGTTAATACGTTAGCCAATTAATCTTGAAAAAGGAAAACAAAGTTAGTGTACCTATACTGTTTGGCTTCAATATTTATGATAAAGATCCAGTAGGCAACTCTGTGATTGTACTAAAGACAGGCAAATAGATTTGTGAAACAGAATAGAGGATGCAGAACTAGAATCATATTTGTCAAGTAATGTTCAACAAAAGTAGCAAATACATTTAATGGGGAAATGAAAACCTTTTCAACAAATGGTGTTGCGACAACTGGGTGAACATGAACGTTGGTCACAACCTAACTCCATACAAAAAATTAACTTGTATTGGATAATAAATGTAAAACCTCTAGCTAAAATTAAACGATTTTAATAAAAATTAATACCAAAGGGGAAAACCAAGAAACAGACAAACTGAGTACAGACTCTTAACTATATAGAACAAATTGATGACTACTAGAGGGAAGGTTGGGGAGAGGATGGGAGAAATAGATGACGGAGATTAAGGAGGGCACTTGTTGGGATGAGCACAGGGTGATGTATGAAAGTATTAAATTACTATATTGTACAACCGAAACTAATATAACACTGTATGTTAACTAACTTTTAAAAAGTTTAAAAACTTTAAGAAAGCTTCTAGAAGACCACATAGGAGAATATCTTTATGAGTTGGAAGTAGTCAAAAATTTTTTAGACAACAGTCAGAAAATATTAACAATGAAAGAAGAACAATGATATAAAAAATTCAACAAAAGTAAAATATCTGCTAAGCAAAAGATATCATTAAGAAAATCAATATGTAAGCAAGCCAGCAACATTTAAGTTATGGACAGTACATATATCTGACAAAGGACTTATATCCAGAATATGTAAACAACTTCAACAACTCAATAATAAAAACAACTAATAGAAATGGGTAAAAAACTTGTACAGGCACTTCACAAAGGAAGATAATTAAAGGGCCAATAAGCCTTTGAAAAATTATTCAAGCACATCAGGAACATTGAAATTAAAACCACAATAAGACAAAATCATCTACCCACTAGAATGGCTAAAAATAAAAGGATTGTTGCCGTAAAATGTTAGTGAAGATGTGAAGCACCCTAAACACATATGTTTGTTTGAGTGAAAAATATTGCAACCACTTTGGAAATTGTTCTAGTAGTCTCTCATAAAATTAAACATATACCCACCTTATGGCCCAGAAATTCCACTTCTAAAAATTTACTCAAGATAAATGCAAACATATCTAAAAAACAGACTTGTACGTGAATGTTCATAGCGCATCTGTTCCATCACGAAACTCGAAACAACCCTAATGACTGTCTTCATAAATGTGCCTACAAATTTTGGAATACTATATACCATGGAAGACGACTCAGTAAAGACAAATTACTCAATAAGGAAAGGAAAAAAAAACCCTCTTTTACATGCTACAACATGGATGAAGCTCAAAAACATACTAAGTGAAAGGAGTCAGACACAAAAGGGAACGTATTGTATAGTTCCACCTATATGAAAATTTTAAAGGGTCAGGTTCTGTTTCCCATCAAAATTAGCAGCAAGGACTTTATTTACCCTCATGCTAGAAACAACAACAAGAACAACAAAAACAAAAGAGATGAAAAACGTATGGAACAGTGGTTTGCAAGACCCTGCGCACCAGGTAATGAAGAAGAATGATCACTGAGATTTGGGAAACATAAGAAGTGAGCCCTATGGTTGTCCCAGCTTACTGCCTTAAAAGAATTTCCAGGAGTTAGTGCAAGGTGAGGAAACACAGGCAGAGCTTGCCATTTCCGTGAGTTGAAGAGATAGAGTTTGGAATTAGGGGAGGCCAAAGTGTCTAGAATTCACCATACAAAATATCCGGTAGAGGAGAGCTTCTGGAATTCTGGAGCTCACACAAGACTGGCAGTAGTTCCTGTTCCCATCAGTCAACGTGGAAAACTACAGAATTCAAGGGCCATCAGAGCACTCAGAAGTGTTTTGCCTCAATAATGAGGCAAGATTAGCTAGACACTAAATGCTACTTTGGTCCCAACTTAACAAAGTTTCCAAGCAGGACCCACAAGAGTCAGAAGAATCATAGCACCAAGATTTCCTATCAGTGCTTAGGGAACTCCAGAATTGTTTGAGTTTCAGGGCCCACAGCCCTGAGAAGGATGAAAGGGTGCTGAGTGGGTGGGACAATGGGCTTAATTAAAATCCCTTCTTCATCCACATTTTTCTGCCTTCAAATCATGGATTGGGTTTCTGGGGGAGGCTTAAATTAGAATCAGAGGTCCTATGTCTAAAATGTTTACAACCACTATATAACAGTTAGATACAGATTATGTCATGGAATCCTGGCCTTTAGGGACCCGTGTGTGCTCTCTTAACTTCATGGTCCCTCTCATATACTCTAGTCATTGCACTGTACCCAAGTGCTCCTGATGTTCCTCACTAGATGAGGTTGTTCTGTCTGGACCCATTGCCTGGCACCTGATTATTCTGATCAAATCCTTCTTCCTTAAAGTAAAGGGAAAAGGCTTATTGACATTTCAGAATTTTAAAGCATGCCCAGAGGAATTCTGGTACTCAAAGCATCACTGAAGAAATCCCGCTTTCTATGGATGAGAGATTAAGTTAATTTTCTGCTCAACCTACTTAGAAAACAAGGAAATTAAAATAACTGTGAGACAATATATTTTCATCCAAAAGTTTGGCCAAAATTTTAAAAGTTGGTAAAATAAATGTCTGTGAGAGTATAAATCATTTACATGCATTAAACGCGAGAGTATGAGTCAGCGCTGCTTTATTAGAATAGAATTTCAGCAATATTTATAAAAATTTATAATCACCACGTTTTTCTACTTTAATCCAATTTACACTTTGCTATGTTTTTCCTACAAGAAAACATGCATATTCGCCCAAGAATTCATGCTCACTGATGTGGATATCAGTTCTAGTAATCATAGCAGTGTATGGGAAACAGTTTATGTGTCCATCAGGAGCAGAATGGTTAAGTTAAATATGGCACATATGCACTTTAGAATACTTGGAGGAATTAAAAGAGTGAGGTGGATCTATATCTGTTCTCATGGAAAGATCCTGCATTCGTTTTAGCAAGTGACAAGGGCAGGAGGCAAAATAATATGTACACTGTTATTATCCATATTAAAAACTCACAACTTGTATTTATAACACATCAATACAAGGGAAAGTCTAGAATAAATTTTAAAATAACACACAAATTTTGGGCTTTTGTTACTTCTGAAAAGAGGGATGAATTTTGGAGGGATGTAGTAAGGAAGGGGAATTATTATTTATCCATGCTGTTAGAATTTGGGGACAATAAAAGTATGTGCACTGTTACCTAAGGCCAGCAACAGCAACAAAAACAAATTAAAGTAAAATTTTCCTCACGGGAAAACATAGAGGAGACAGTGGAACAATGTTGACTTTTTCTTATTAAGGATAGCCCAACTGCCATAGAACCATTTTCCACCTCCTAGAAGGACTCCTGGGTTTTAGGAATTCTATGTACATGTGTGTTTATACAGTGATTTCCACGAGCCTTTTCTCATCTACTACTGAAGGAGGAGGCTTTGGTTTTGACCGACAAGGAAAATTCATTTATTTTTGTATGTGATCAGTGACCAATCTCAAATAATTCAGCTCATTAAAGCTCTATTGCAGATATCAGGGTGGTTTCCAAAACCTCCTCTCTAACTTAAGGGTTATGTCCCAAGAAACAAGAAACAGTAGGCTGTGTGCCAAATCAGACTTTAGTCACCAGCAGACTTGAAAATACTTTCTGAATGTGGTGAAGCACCTGGGCGGGGTGGGGGTGGGGGAGTGGTGAAGGCAAGGAGGTGTCTAAAACCACACTGTCAGAATTACATGGAAGGGAAGTTGCTGTCAGAAGGGAGCCAGGGGGCCTGATGGGAGCTGTAGGGAGTTGGAATGCTCTAAATCAGGGGAGGGTGCAGCCTGAGAGCTGTCTGTTCCTCCAGGAGCAGGATGCAGCCTGCAGGGGAGGACCCAGAGGAGAGCTGGCCTGAAGGTCAGGTCCAGGTATGGACATGAGGGCCCACTGGGGAAGTCCCAGGGGAGGGAGCCGTCATGCAGGAAAGTGCCAGGAGTGGACATTTGTGCTGAGACCAGGGCAGAGCCAGCTGTCGGGGGGACCCTAGGGTGAGGGGCCAGGAGATCCTAGGGACATGAACCCCGGGGACAATGCCCAAATTGTGCCTGATTCTCATTTTTACCTTCCTTCTTTTGGGCTGCTTTTAGTAGTTTGGCCAAAGGGTCCTTCTTTCATTGCCTGAGAGACATCATGGGATAGTGAGAAGAGAAATTACAGGACAGAAGGTTGGCCTCAGGCTGGGAGGAGTGGCACTGTGTGGGCTCCAGAGTAATCAGACCAGAGCTTGATTCCCAGCTCTGTCACTCATTATTGTGTGAACTGAACACATTACCAAACCCTATGAGTCTTAGATTCTTCATCAAAGAAATGAGTTTTATAAGCGGTATCTTCTAGAACTGTTAGAATGTGTACAGTGTATGTGAAGCACATGGCACAGTGACTGGTGTACATTGAAACTTTAAAGAATGGCAATTATTGCTATGGCTTTTTTGATCCCAGATAATACCAAAGTTCCTGCTGAGATTTTTGTTTTTTTTTGTTTTGTTGCTTTAAACTAGGAGATGTCTGAGAATATGCAGTGCTGTAGGATACTGTGCACCAAGTCAGCCAAGAATTCTTAGAAAGAAAAATTACCCTAGTAAATCATCCCACTTAGAGGGTATGCTATTGAATTTGGATGTTGGGGAATCTTCCCCATCTGGATGCAACTCAAATCTCCTAAAATGTATGTTAAGAACCAACTCCTCCCCTCCCTCCCAGCTCCTCTTTGATCCAAATAACCCCTATTTTTATTCATTTAACCCCTACCAAAGTCAAACCCTCCCTTATAAGTGATTTGCTAAATTTTACTCAAGATAACCTAGTTAAATGCCCTTTGAACGGAACAGGCTCTGTTTCTCCCAGCCCATGGCAAAGAGGGACAGCATAGTGGCTTCTGGGCATCTAGTCTCAAGGAAGTATTACTCTTATTTATCAGAAACTCTCTGGTGATGATACAGATAAAATACCTAGTTTGTGTGCTATGTTCACCTGCATTGGATCCAGAGCACAGGGCACCTTCCATCACTACCTGGGTAAATATTTGTGTCTGGTTTATCCAGGATCCCAAAATAACTGCTAAAAGCAGTTACCCATTGGAGGCCTAGTTTCTCAACTCTGACACACACCACCCAAGGGTCTGGTCGCTGCTTACCACCCTCACATGCTTCTCCGACCCACCACCTTCACACCCTCCCCCATGGCCCACCACCCTCACATCTCCCACCCCACCACTTCAAACCCTCTGCCATCTCGTACCCTCCCCCCAACCGACCACCTTGCAACCTCTACCACCTCACACCTTCCCCCACCACCACCCTCATACCCTCCCCCAACCTGCCACCCTCGCACCCTCCCCTAACCCTGACCATCCTTGCACCCTCCTTTGACCTACCACCCATCTTATCTTACAATTACCTCCCATTGAAGGGTTTCAGGTTTCCCAAGGCCTCAAATTGTCTTGCTTCAGGATGTTTACATTTGACTGCTCTCATCTGGACCTCCCCTTCCTGTCCCACCTCATCCTTCTTTTTTGTCTATCTCACCATCTTCCTTTTATGGGCAATGACTCCATCTTCTTTTTCTTACCACCCCCCACACTACTATGGAGCCTTCCAAAGAGCAGATGCTCATTTAATGTTAGAAGAATAAAAAAAAAAGACAGTGAGCAATTTATTATGATTTATTTTCTCGTACATTCTTGAATGAAGAAATTTCAGGCATGTAACTTTTATTTTACAGAAGAGCAGAGTACATGGAATAAAGCAAACCAAAAATTTACCATCTTACTTTTTTCTCAATTTTTTGATTCCATCTATTTTGTTGCTAATTTTTTTCACATTTCCAAAAAAATGGCAATTGCAGTGCTATGTTTTCTTGTTCCAGATCACTAAATAAGATGGAAGGTTACCAATTTGTTTTAGAAAATAGCGAAACTCATACTCTTAAACCTCATAAACAGCATTGAATGTGTAATATATTGTGAAGCTAATTAAACTTTTCAAAAACAGAAGCATTTGATAACTTTCAACAAGAGATAAATTTGTAAGTTATTTATGTAGAATGTACGATATGCACTATGTCCCCTCTAGCTAGCACCACCTAAGCCCTCACACTACTTCAAACACAAAGTGAGGAAAGTGCTTCAGGTTTCAATACAGGTGGGAGAAGCTGCCAAAATTGGCCATGGAAGGCCCAGTGGCCATGGCACCAGTATGAACCAGAGCTGTAAATCTGGCTCGGGCTCGCTCTTCCTCATCTTGCAAAGCCTCTTCATACCAGGATGGGAAGGCACTGGGGACGGTATCATGGATCTTGGCCAAGAATTCAAGGACTTTCATCTTGCTGGTCTCGGCATAGGCTCTTGGACCCCACAGGAACTCACGGCATGGAGGATTGCTGTTGGACACCTGGCGGTACAGGAGGTACCTTTCCTGCACCCAAACTTCAGTGATGAGCTTCTTGGGATCCCCATAGATGAAGTGTTTCTTATCAGCATATATCCCCATCACATTAAGCACTTCCCACATATCCTTTTCAGTGGCACAGTTGCCCTTCATGAAGATCACACAGAGGACAGTCATCAAGAGGCCGGTCTGGGGCATGATTTCCTCACCCCTCAGCCTGTCATCATTGGTGCGCTGCAATTTGCTGATAAGGGCATAGTGGTGCCTGGTAGGGTCGACTTCCTTCAGATCAATGCCAAAGGCCAGCACCATTAGCTCAGAGGCTTTCCTGAGAATCTCAGGGAAATGCACCTTGTGCTTTTTGATGACATGCTTAATCATGTCTTCCTTTGTTATGGGCTCCCTCATGTTATACTTGCGCAGCAGGAATTGCACCAATAGAATCGCCTTGTCATCTAGAGGGGTTCTATGGTAACGACCAGTGTTGGGTTGTGCCTGAGAGGTGCTTGGTTTTTCCTCATCTTGGCTCTTGGCACTTTTATCAGATTTTGTATGTGAAACACCTGCAGAAGTAGTAGTAGTGGATGGGGCTTTCCGAAACCCCTGGGTTTTTCTACCTGACCCAGCAGCTGAGGAGCTCTGGGCACTACCACCAGAAGGAGAAAAGGAGGAAGTGGAGGGCTCTTCTTCCTCTGCTGCAGTGGCCTGAGCATCCTGGGCACGCTGAGCCTCGATCCGGGCCTGATGGCGTTTCTCACGGGCACGAAGCTTACTCTTTTGCCCCCGAGGCATGGTGACACTGGTCAGGGACAGTAGGCATTAATGTGGGCAGGAGGGCAGGCAATGAGGGCACCTAGAGGAGGGAGAATGAGATAGTGTGTGCGCCTTCAGCAGGGACATTTCACCTTGGCTTTAACCAAAGCCACTTCTGCAGGCTTCCCTGACAACACTGCTCTAAGACCACACAGGGCTCCTTTTCTAATCAGTGTGTCCCCTGAGAACCCTGAAGAGGAAGTTAGAGTGTGCCTTAGACTACAGCTGCCGGCCCTGCCGGGATCAACTTGGTGGCCGAGAACAAGGGCTGGCAGGTTATAGTTTCTGTACGGTCCCCTCTGTTCTGAGGTGGAGAATTCTCAGTTCACATTTAGGATCATCCTGTCAACTGTTGGCAGTGCCCAGGGCCTCCTCCCCTCTACAGCTCTGAAGCTAAACTCTTTACACCGATGGCCTTACCGCTGTGAGATTCTTGGGGAGCAAATGAGAAAGAGCCACTCATGCTGCAGCCTTCCAGAGCTGACAACAGGAGCAGAGTTTTGTGGGATCCCCACAGTCTTGGATGATTAGGGTTTTCAGTGCTCAGCCGTGTACCCATTCCCATCAGACCAAACCCCCCATCTCCCGGAGGTGACAGCCCCACCTGGGGCCTCCCAGGGTAGATTGCAAGGGCAGGGCCCTCTGCGGGGTTGGGAATACCCTCAGTCCTCACTCAGACTCCTCTCCTTGACTCCGAATAGAGCCTGGGATTCTTCACTCTTTTGATCTCAGTCCACCAGCCTCAGATCAAAGTCTTCATTCCCTGAGACCCTGAAACGGAATTGAAGGGGCGTTAACAGCCAGGCCTCGGGCCTCTGCGCGTGGGAGGGGGGGCGGGGTTCTGTGAGGTTTCCTTTGTTCTACGTATTCCCACAGTTCTAAGGAAGGATAGTCACCTTGACCCTAAGCATTGCCTATTTCCTCTGCAGACCTGAGGCTGCCCTCCTCAGACCTGCGACCCTGGAGGTAGAAGTCAGTCAGTACCTCATGCTGACAAGCTCTGCTCTCTGCTTTCCAGGAGTGAAAGCAGGGGTAGGGCTGTGTGCAGGCTTCTCAGCTCTGGGGTGTGTTGTCCAGTCTATCCTGAGGGTGGAGGCAGGGAGTAGGGTGTCCTCTTGAGAAATACCAACTTTCTGAAAGGTCTGAGCAGCTTCCCTACTGCAAACCTTGCAGAACATTGCCAAGTCCCCAGCCAGATCTGAGCTGGGGAAACTGCAGTGTAAGATAGGGTAGTAGGACGGGTGGTGGGCTGTAAGAGGAGAAATACAGAGGCCCATGGTGGTTTTTTGCCACCCAGACTTAGACGTGGGAACCTTGTACTGTAAAAGATCTACTTTCAAAGGAAGAGACTGAGCTGCATGATTTTGTGAGACTCAGATCTGTTGACATTGTCTAACATTGCTCAGTCCAGTGCAGTAACTTTTATTTTATTTTTGAGCCTCATCTGTAGTAAGAAATACATTTACATCTTTAACAAGTCTGTGTGTATCTATGTGGTTTTTTTTCATGAAAGCTTACCTACCCTTCTTAAGTGGGAGTCCTTCTTTCTATTCCTTTTTATTTGATTATAATATTACAAAACAAAAAAGTCTGGTACCTACCCTCTAAAGAGGTTTCAGGTGGTTATTGCACAGTCTCTGAACTCATACGGTTTCAAGCAACCCCAAACGTTGATGCTGTCCTGATATTACTCCCATGGTCCTGGCCATTTAGCCTCTAACGAACAGCCTGAGCTCCCTTCACTAAAGCAGTAGAAATTCATTGTCCCAAGGCACTGTGAAAGAATCAAAGGCTGCACTTAAAACCTGTCCTCTGACCAATCTTGTTTTGTAGGCTACAGGACAGTTCCAACTTCAGGGCCTGCCCCCACCTGCCCACATACAGCTTCTGGTTCAACACAAACTTAGTCTCTTTCAGGGATTTCTCATCTACGGTGTTTTGCTCTTGCTAATACTGTTCTTTCATTCTCCCTTTTATAGTTTCTCTAGGGTTGATTTTAGGAAACAGCAGCCTGAGTCTCGTATTATTTTGGAAGCTGTATGTGAGGCAGTGTATTAGCATGCTCCAGCTGCGGTAATGGAATGCCACAGGCTGGGTGTCTTAATAACAAAATTTATTTTCTCAAAGTTCTAAAGGCTAGTAGCCCCAGATACAGGTGAGGGCAGGTTCAGTTTCTGATAAGAGCTCACTTCCTGGCTTTGCATTTGGGCACCTTCTTGCTGTGTCCTCACATGGACTCTTCTCTAAATGCACAGAGAGTGATCACTTGTGTCTCTTCCTCTTCTAATATCAGCCCTATTAGATTAGTGCCTCACCTTTTTAAAGCTTTTTTAACCTTATTAGCCTCCCTAAAGTATCTCCAAAGATAGTCACCTTGGGGATTAAGGCTTCAATATCTGAATTAGAGGTTGAGGAAATGGCACAACTCAGTATATAGCAGTCCATATTTAAATCTGTAATTAATTTTAGGAGAATGACATCTTTACAAAATTATTTTTCCCATGAATAAACATGGTGTATTCCTCTATTTGTGACTTCTTTCTCTAAGTGTATCACTAAATATTTATAGTTGCCTCCAAAAAGATTGTGTACATTTTTATTAGGTGTATTTTTGGATAAATTTTGGATATTGCTGCTGTTGTTATTGGGATATTTTCTATTAATTATCCTAATTAGTTATTGATTTTATGTGGCTAGGCTGCCAATTTTGGTAATCTTATATGCAACAGCTTTGGAGTATCTTATTCATTTGAATATTTTGTACACTGGTTCCTTTGGATTTTCCAATTAAGGATCATATTGTCACCATTTATTATCTCAATCATATCAATATTCCTTTTTCTTGTTTATTTTGCTACTCTCATTCCTGTAGTTATATATTCCCATCCACCTTTAAATAGAAGGTATGGTACCATAACATCTGTGTCTTTGTCCTATCTTTGATGGGAATGCTTCCAACGTTTCACATTTATGTAAGTTTGCTGTACATTTTAGGAAGTGGAAATTCTCTTCAAATGTTATTTTGCTAAAACTTTCTTTACCATCAATTGGTGCTAAATATTTTTAAAAGGCTTTTTATCCACCTCTAGACATGACCAAATGTGTTTTGTTATCTAATCTATTAATGTAGAGAAATTCCAGCTGGAAATTTTTTCTAATATTTTAATATCTTTATAGTTACTGAACTTAGCCTGTTTATTCACTGCTATATTGGATATGCTATAAATTTATTTAGGATAGATGCCTCTCTGTGACAGAGCTTGGTTCAAGAGATTTTTTCTTTGGGTATCCCTATGTGGTCTTTGTATCAAGATCAGCAAACCTGTTAAAATGAGTTTAGTAATTTACTGTATTTTTGTATGATTTGGAAGAGTTTATGTAAGATGGCATTAGTTTTTCCCTAACTATTTGGTGCAACTAGATTCCAAATCTGACTGGTCCTGGAATATTTTGAGGGGGCTGGAATGTAGACTACAGTTTCAATTTGTGTTATTTGACTGAAGTTCTCTGTTTCTGCTTGGAAAAATTTAGTTAATTATGTTTCTCCAGGAACTAATCCATTTAACCTGGATTTTAAAGTTTAAACACATGTTTTATTTATTGTTGTAAAAAAAAGAACATATAACATTTGATCTACTGTCTTAACAAAATTTTAAGTGTGTGTAATCCCACTCTTGGATATTTATGCAGAGGAATTAAATTCAAGATCTTGAAGAGGTATTTGCACCCCCATATTCATTGCAGTATTATTCATGATAGCCAAAAAGGGAAGCAACCTAAGGGTTTATCAGCAGATGAATGGGTAAAGAAAATGTGGTATAAATACATATTTATAATAAACATTTTCACTAAAGAAATTATTAAGGGTATAAAACAGTACAGAGAAGAGTACAATGAACAGTTGTATATTCCATAAATTTTTTTGAAGAACTGGCTTTAGTTGGCTTTACTATTTTCTATTTACTTATTTCTACATTTATGCATATTATTTTTTAACTTCTACTTCTTTAGCATTTTTTATTAAATAATATTGACATACATGATTGTATGTCTTTCAGGTGTACAACATAGTGACTTGATATTTATACACATTACAGAATGGTCATCACAATAAATCTAGTTATCATCTGTCAACATACACAGTTGTTACAATATTATTGACTATATTCCTTATGCCATACATTAAATCCCCATGGCTTATTTGTTTTGTCACTGGAAGACTGTACCTCTTAATCACCTTCACCTACTTTACCCATCCCATCCACCCCTCTCCCCTCTGACAACCATCAGTTTATCTGTATCTATGGATCTGTTTGGGTTTTGCTTGGGTTTTTTTTTTTTTTTTTGCTTGTTTGTTTGTTTTGTTTTTTAAGCCCCACATATAATTGGAATCATATGATATTTGTCTTTATCTGACTTATTTCACTTAGAGTAATACCCTCTAGGTCCATCCATGTGTCACAAATGGCAAGATTCTATTCTTTTTTATGGATATGTATATATCACATCTTCCTTACCCATTCATTTATCAATGGACACTTAGGTTTCTTCTATATCTTGGCTATTGTAAATAATGCTGTGATGACATAGGAATGCATGTTTTTTTCAATTAGGGTAGTCATTTTCTTTGGATAAATACCTAGAAGTGGGATTGCTGGATCATATGGTAGTTTAATTTTTGGACAAACCTCCATACTGTTTTTCATAGTGGCTGCACCATTTTCCCATCAACAGTGCATGAGGGTTCTCTCTTCTCCACATTGTCACCAACAGTTGCTATTCCTAGTCTTTTTGATTCTAGCTATTCTCACAGGTGTAAATTGATATCTCATTGTGGTTTTGATTTACGTTCCCCTAATGATTAATGCTGTTGAATGCCTTTTGGCAGTCTTTATGTCTTCTTTGGAAAAATGTCTATTCAGGTATTCTGCCCTTTTTTAATAGGATTGTTTTTTTTGTTGTTGTTTTATTTTGTTTTGTTTTGTTTTGTTTTGCCATTGAGTTATAGGTGTTCTTTATATATTTTTGATGTTGACCCCTTATGAGAGAGATCATTTACAAATATCTTCTCCTATCCAGTAGGTTGCCTTTTCATTTCTTTTTGCTGTGCATACACTTTTGATTCAATGTTGTCCCATTTGTTTATTTTTGTTTTTGTTGTCCTTGCCTAAGGAAACAGATCCAAAAAAAATAACCCAAGACTATGGTCAAAGAGCTTATTGCCTATGTTTTCTTTTAGGAATTTTTTGGTTTCACTTCTTACATTTGAGTCTTTAATCCATTTTACATTTATTTTTCTATATGGTGTGAGAAAGTGGTCCAGTTTCATTCTTTTGCATGTCCAGTTTTACAACACCATTTATTGAAGAGGCTTTCCTTTCCCCATGGTATATTCTTGACTCCTTTGTCATAGATTCATTGACCACATGAATGTGGATTTATTTCTGGGCTCTCTATTCTGTTCCATTGATCTATGTGTCTGTTTTTTTTTTTTTTTTTTTTTTTTTTGTCAGTTCCATACTGTTTTAAATACTACAGCCTTGAAGTACAAGTTGAAATCTAGGCATGTATAACTTACAGGTTTGCTCTTCTTTCTCAAGATTGTTGGATATTTGGGGTCTTTTATGGTTCCATACAAATTTTAGATTTATTTGTTCTAGTTCTCTGAAAAATGCTATCGGTATTGGTATAAAGATAGCATTGAATCTGTAGATTACTTTGAGTAATATGGACATTTTAAGTATATTAATTCTTATAATCCACGATCACAGTATATCTTTCCATTTATTCATATCAGCTTCAGTTTTCTTCATCAATGTATTATAGTTTTCAGAATACAGGTCTTTCACCTCTTTGGTTAAATATAGTCCTATGTATTTTATTCTTTCTGATGCAATTATAAATGGGATTGTTTTCTTGATTTCTCTAGCTTATTGTTGGTGCATGGAAATTCAAAAATTTCTTTATATTGATTTTGTATCCTACAACTTTACTGAATTAATTTATTCATTCTGAAGTTTTTTGGCTGAGTTTTCAGGGTTTTCTGTATGTAGCATCATGTCATCTATAAATAGTGACAGTTTTACTTCTTCCTTTCCAATTTGGATGCCTTTTTTCCCCTAGCTGCTATGATTAACATTATAATACTATGTTACATAAAAGCAATGAGAGTGAGCATCTTTGTCTTGTTCCTGATCTTACAGAAGTTTTCAGTTTTTCACCACCTGAGTACGGTGTTACCTGTGAATTCGTTACATATGGCCTTTATTATGTTAAGGTACATTCCCTCTATACCTATTTTGTTGAGAGTTTTTACCATAAATGGTTATTGAATTTTGTCAAATGCTTTTTTTTGCATCTATCAAGATGATCATATGATTTTTATCTTTCATTTTGTTAATATGGCATATTCTTTAGGTTTAATATGCTATTTATTCTCTATATTTTTGAATTGCTTAGGTGTTATGAGTATTTCTTACTTCCCAATAGATCTATTTAAGACTATAATCATCCCTCTTAATGCCATATGGGTTTCTCTCACAGGTATTGTTACAGAGTTTTATGTGTATTCTTTAAAAATTTGCAACTTGAATATATTTTTCTGTGCCATGTGCTAGAAAAGTAATTATAATTGGCCACATATAACATTCAAGCCTTGTCCAGAGACACAGAAAATGCTCTATATATTTAACCTAGAAGGAATTTAATGTGATATATTGGTTACTCAAAGGATGAAAAAGTCACATAAGGAAGGGACACAAAACCTAATATTCAGCAATTTGAGAATGCCACTCCCAACTTTAGGCTCCTGGAGCTTAGGAGTTTGTATCAAAAGGATCTATAACTATAGTGGGCCAATATGATGGGGACTAGAGCCAAGGAGAAGATGCAGTCATTGAAGGAGAAGCCACCTGATACAGAAAAGGAGAAGGAAAAAAACTCGAATTGCTCCTGCCCTTCAGGGCTGAAACCTCTTTTTAGTTTTGTTTTTGTTTTTGTTTTTTGTGTTTTGTGTTTCTTTGGCCTGAAATGTGATGGCAGCCAAATACTGGAGAGGCTAGGATTTACAGAATCAACCCTTGTATAATAGAGAATAGAGCAGAGGAAGGGTGAGGAACAGTTCTGAGGGCAAATATACCTAGGACTACCATACCACATTGGCATTAACAGATTAAATGAGAAAAATCCTATCTAAATTGATACAGAAAAATATTTTATTAAAGTCAGCATTCATTTGTGATAAAGAAGGTATGTTATCAGGTTAGATAAAGGATATCTACAACAAACAAAACACAAAACACAAACAGAAAATGACATACCTAATGTAGAAATGTTAATAGCTTTTATTTAGAAACTGAAAAGTAGACAGGGATACCCACTATCACCATTTCTATCCAACATTTTAATAAACATTTTTCATAATACAGCAATGGGAATCATGAGATATAAAGGGGATAGGGATTGTAAGATAGGAAACACAGCTTTTATAATTGGCACATAATTAGACTGTGTATTATGAGAATCCAGAAGAATTAAAGGTAAGATATTCAGTCACCTAAGAAACTTTGTCATTACAAGAAATGCTAGAAAGAAATACAAGAAAGTCAATCAGGCTGAAATTAAAGGACACTGTACAGTAATTAGAAGCCATATGAAAAAATAAAGATCACCAGTAAACACAGGTAAATATAAAAACCATCATTATTGTATTCTTGGTATTATATATATGGTAATTACTCTTTTTGTTTCCTATATAATTTAAAAGACAAGTACATAAAATAAAATAAAAATTATAAGTCTTTCTTAATGAGCACACAAATATAATCAATATCCCTTATGAATATAGATGCAAAAATCTTGAACAAAATAATAGTAAATGAAAACAAACAGCACATGAAAAGGATTGACTGGGTTTTATCCTGGAAATTCAAGTCTAGTTCAACATAAGAAGATAAGTCAATGTAATATGCCACATTATAAGAACACAGGGAAAATAATGGTCATCTCAGCTGCAAAAGCATTTGACAGAATTTTATACCCTTTCATAATAAAAACCCTCAGCAAACTAGGAATGTAAGGGAACTTCTTTAACATTATAAATGGAATTTATGAACCCCCGTAGTTAACATCACATTCAATGGAGAAACAATGAAAGATTTACCACTAAATAAGGAACAAGGCAAAGATGTTGGCTTTATCAGTGATATTCAACATTGTACTAGAAGTCCTGGCCAGAGCAATTAGGAAAGAAAAAGAAAAGAAATAAAAGGCATCTAAATTGGGAAAGAGTTAGCAAAAATATCTCTATTTGTAGAAAACATTATTCAATATATGTAGAAAACCCCCAAATTTCCAAAAAAACAAAAGAAAGAAAACTCACTAGAGCTAACACATGAATTCAGCAAAGTTTCAAATCAACACACAAAAATAAGTTCACAAGCAATAAAGCTGAAAAAGAAATTAGGGAAATGATTCCATTTACAATAGCATCAGTAAGAACATAATACAGGAATAAGCTTAACCAAAAATAGGAAAGAATCTACACTGAAAAATATGAACTATCCTAAAAAAAAAATAAAAGAGGACCTAAATAAGTAGAAAAACACTCCATGTTCATGGATTGGAACCCTTAAATATTGTTGAGATAGTAATACTTCCCAAAGTGATGTATACATTCAATGCAATTTTTGCAGAAATGTAAAAGCCAGCCATCACATTTATGTGGAATTGCAAGGGATACCAACCAGTCAATACAATATTGGAAAAGTAAAACAAAACTGGATAACTCACATTTCTTTATTTGAAAATGTATTAGAAAGCTACAGTAATCAAAACAGTGTGTACAGTCATAAGGATAGACATATAGAACAGTGTAATAGAATTGCGATCCTGGAAATTAATACAAACATCTGTTTATAGTTTATTTTCCATAAGGGTGTCAAAAATATTGAATGTGGAAAAAATAGTGTTTTTTTTCAACAAATGGTGCCAAGACAACTGTATAACTACATGCAAAAAAATAAAATGGGACCCGTACCTTATTTTTATATAAAAATTAACTCAAAATGGATCAATGACCTATATGTAAGATTTAAAACTATAAAACTATTAGAAAAAACATAGTGGTAAATAATCATGATGTCAGATTGGCAGTGGAGTCTGAGATTTGACACTAAAGTATAAGAACTGAAAGAAAAAAATACATCAGATAGACTCATAAACATTAAAAAAAAAGAAAGAAAACTTCTATGCAGATAATGTCATAGAACAGTATCAAGAATGTGAAAAGGTAACCTGCAGAATGAAAGAAAACATTTGTAAATCATATATCTGATAAGGGTTTACTATCTGAAGTATGTAAAGAACTCTTTAAACTCAACAACAAAAAGAGAAACAACCCAATTAAAATATGGGCAACAGATTTGAATGGACAATTCTCCAAAGAGGATATACAAAAGGCTAGGAAGTCCATTATTGGTATTTAAAACCACAATGAGTACCATTTCGTACTCACTAGAATGGCTTTGATATTTTAAAAAGGAAAATAAAATAACAAGTGTTGAAGAGGATGAGAAAAAATAGGATTCCTAATACATTTCTGGTGGAAATTTAAAATGTATAACTGGTGTGAAAAACAGTTTGGCACTTCTTTGAACAGTTAAACTTAGAAATACCACATGACCCAGCAATTCCACTCTTAGGTATATATTCAAGAGAGATGATGACATATGTCTGCATGGAAACTTATACACAAATACTGATAACACCATTCTTCATAATAGCTAAAAGGTAGAAATAAATGAAATGTCCATCAATAGATGAACAAACAGATTATGATATATACATACAATGGAAAATTATTCACCCATAAAAAAGGAACAAAGTATTGATACATGCCACAATGTGGATGAACCTCAAAAACATTATGTTAAGTGAAAGAAGTCAGACACAAAAGATCACATATTGTGTGAATTCTATTATATGATGTATCCAGAATAGATAAATTCATAAAGACAAAAAGTGTGTTAGCAGCTACCAAGGGGTAAGGAAGGGAACAGTGGGAAGTTCTTATTTAATGGCTACAGAGTATTTTACTGGGGTAAGGAAAATTTTGAAACTAAAAAGTGGTCGTGGTTACACAACATTTTGAATACACTAAATTCCACTGATTTTTATACTTTAAAATGGCTAATTATGTGATGTAAATTTTATCTCAATTAAAAATACAGTGTGATTCAGGCTAGAAAAGTATAATATTGTCCAGTGTGTTTCTTAATGTATATATTGGAAATAAGTAAGCCAACTGTCTCATAAGATGGGGAGGATTAAAGGACCTATTAGTAGTAAAGTTTCTATATCCCACACGAAGTGATTAAAGGTTGATACTAGAAGCATGAGGTATTACATATTAATATTGTAATCCTTTAAGTATCCATTGAAAACTTTGAAAGAAATATACCTAAACCACTATTTATTTAATTTAAATTAATTTTGATATTTACATTAAAAGTATTTAAATTGATAAGTGATCCACAGAATGGCAGGAAAAAGGAAACAGAAGAGTGTAAAACAGAGAAAATAAACAGAAAACAAAGATAAAATGGCAGATATATCAATAATTATATTAAATCTAAATGATAATATCGCACCAACTAAAAGATTTGGTTAGTAGAATGGATAAAAAATATATGACCTAGTCACATGCTGTCTGCAAAAATCTCACTTCAAATTTTATGATACACATAAGTTAAAAGTAAAAGGATGGGAAAAGATATGTTATTCAAACCGAAATCAAACCAAAACAGAATTGGCTCCATTAATAGCAGAAATGAAGAATTCAGAATAAAGAAATTTCCAGGGGGATATTAAATAATAATAAAAGAGACAATTCACCAAGAAGACATAATAATCTTAAATGTGCATGTACCTAAAAGTATAATTTCAAAATATCTAAAAAACTGACAGAACTGAAAGGAGAAATAGCCATGATTATATTTAGGGCCTTCAATGCCTCTATCAGTAATCAAAGGAACCACTAGAAGAAAATCATCAAGGGTATGGAACTGAACAGCACTATCAGACAATAGGATCCAGTTAACATTTACAAAAAATTTGACCTCACTGCAGCAGAATACATATGGTTTTTTATGCATACGTGGAATGTTCACCAGGAACAACCAAGTGCTGAGTCATGAAGCATGCCCTAAAATGTAAAATAACTTAAATTGTATAAATTATGTTCTCTGCACTCATTGGAATTACTCTAGAAATCAATACCAGAAACATAACAGGAAAACTTCCAAACAATGCAAAATTAAGCAATGTACTTCTAAATCATATGTAAGCCCTTGAGGATTTCTCAATAAAAATTTTAAAATATATAATTGAATGGAAATGGAAATAAATCATCTTAAAATCAATAGAATGCAGATAAATGAATGCTTTAAGGAAAATGTGTATCAGTAAATATTTGTGTTAGAAAAAAATGTATCTCAAAACAATAATCCAAGCTTCCCTCTCAGGAAACAGGAAAAGGAGGCAGATGTTAGGAAATATGTCATAGTAAGGTCAGAAATCAATGCAAATGAAAACAGAAGAACAATAGAGAAAATTAATAAAAATCAAACACTGGTTCTTTCTTTTTTAAAAAGTTTATTTATTTTCTTAGAGAGCATGCGCGTGAGCTGGTGAAGGGCAGAGAGAGAGGTAGAGAGAGAATCCCAAGCAGTCTCTATGCTGTAGGTGCAGAGCCCAACGGGGTACTCAATCTTATAAAACTGAAATCATGACCTGAGCTGAAATCCAGAGTCAGACACTTAACCGACTGAGCCTCCCAGGTGCCCCAGACACTGGTTCTTTCAAAAGACAACATAAAAATGATAAAACATCTAACATGACTGACAAGGAAAAGGCTGTGAGTAAACAAACAATATCAGAAAAGAAAGGGGGGATTTTACCACAAACCCAAGAGACATTAAAAGGATTATAAAATAATATTATAAACCTCTCTTCAAACATAAAGTTGATAACTCAGAAAGAAATGATCTAATTCCTTGAAAGCTACAAACTGTCTGAACTCTTCCAAGTTAAAATAGCCTGAAAAATACTTTAAATATTAAATAAATAGAATTCAAAATCACCTACTTGTATCATTTGAAGCAAAAAAAAAATTGACAAAATTCAGCACTCACTCATCATAAAACCTTACAACATACTAAGAATAGAAAGGAACTTTCTCAGGGTGACTCTCTCAAGGTGGTGAAGAGGGTCTATTAAAAAAAAAAAACAAAAAAAAAAAAAACACCTTACAGTTCATATTAGACTTAATGGTGGAAGATGCTTTTCCATTAAGTTTGGGAATAAAGCAAGTATGTCCACCCTCATCACTTCTGTTTGACATAGTGCTGGGAGTCCTAGCCAGTGCAATAATACAGGAAAAAGAAATAAAAATCATGCACATTTTAAACAGTGAAATAAAATGTTCCTATTTGCAGATTACTGATTTTTTTTAAAGTAATACCAAGGAATCTAAGGGTAAAAAAAGAAAGCAAATAATCCTCCCAAATCCCTTAATAAGTTATCTTAGCAAGGTTTCAGGACACAAGCAAGATCACAGAATAAAATCATATTTTTACATGCTAGCAATAAATAATTGAAACCCGAAATTTAAAAAACACAGTACATTTACAATAGCTGAAAAATGCAAAAGGCTAATGGAAGAAATCAAAGATTTAAAGAAATAGAAGTACTATATCCATATATCAAAAGAATCAACACAGTAAAGATGGCAATTCTCTTCAAAGTGATCTGCAAGTTTAACAAATCTATAAAAATCTCCACTGGCTGTTTTATCGATACACATAACCTGATTCTAAAATTTATATGGAAAAACAAAGGAACTAGTATAGCTAAAAGTTTGGATAAAGAAGATGTGTGTGTGTGTGTGTATACACATACACACAAAATAGAATATTAACCATCAAAAAGAATGAAGTCTTTTCATTTGCAATGATGTGGATGGAGCTAGAGTATATTATGCTAAGTGAAATAAGTCAGAGAAAGACAAATACCAGATGATTTCACTAATATATGGTATTTCAGAAATAAAACAGATGAACATAGGGGAAAAAAGAGAGAGAGGCAAACCAGGAAATAGACTCTTAAGTATAGAGAACAAACTGAAGGTTGTTGGAGGGGAAGGAGCAGGGGATGGGCTAAATGTGTGATGGGCATTAAGGAGGGAACTTGTTTTGAGCACTGGGTGTTATATGTAAGTGATGAATTACTAAATTCGACTCCTAAAACCAGTATTACACTATATGTTAAGTGATTAGAATTTACATAAAAATTTGAAGAAAATAAAGTTCATATGGAAAAACAAAGGAACTAGAATAGCTAAAAGAATTTTTAAAAAGGTTAATAGAGTTGTAGGAATTATACCACTGGATGGTAAGACTAAATGTATAACTACATTAATCAAGACTGTAGTATTGACAGAGGGATAGACACATAGATAAATTGAACAAAATACAGTCTGGGAATAGAACCATACCGGAATAGCCAACTGATTTTGGTAACATAGCAAAAGCAGTTCAGTAAAGAAATGGTTGTTTATTCAACAAATGATGTTAGAACAATTAGACTTCTATAGGATTAAAAAAAAAAGTGAACTTTGGCCTAAACCTCATACCTTATTCAAAAATTATTTAAAATGGGTCATAGTTCTAAATATAAAACTTAGACAAAACACAGGAGACTATCTTGCTGACCTAGAAGACCTGTCCCCCAAATCAGGGTATATAAGAACAATAATGGATAAATTGAACTCGATCAAAATTTAAAAGTTTGGTCTGGGAATGGCATTGCTAAGGGAATAAGACAAGCCACAGTCTAGAAGAAAATATTTGCAAGTCACATATCCAACAAAGGATTTGTACAGGTAAAAACTCCTTAAACTCAACATTAAGCAAGAAAAAGTCAAATTTTTAAAAAAGGCATAGAATTTGAACACAAGCATCACCAAAGAGGCAAATAAGCAGATTAAAAGATAGATGTTCAACATCCACTGCGTGTTACATGTAAGTGATGAATCACTAAATTCTACTCCCGAAACTAGTATTACACTATATGTTAACTAATTGGAATTTAAATAAAAATTTGAAAAAAAGGTATCCAACATCATTATCCTTTAGGTAAATGTAAATTAGTGGGAATGTAAAATGTTGCAGGCTCGCTGGAAAACAAACTAGCAGTTTTCCATAAAATTAAACATGTATATGATTCACCAGGCTCTTCCTGAGTACTTACCCTAGAGAAATGAAAACTGTTCATAGCAGCTGCATCTGTAATAGGCACAAAACTGGAAACAAGCCAAATACCCTTCAACAGGTGAATGGATAAACAGACTGTGATATACACTCATACAGTAGAATACAACTCAGCAATAAAAAGGAATAGATTATTGATACAAGCAACAACTTGGATGGGCATCAAGGGCATGTTGCTGAGTGAAAATAGCAATATTCAAAGGTTACTGAATAAATCAATTTACATAAACTTCTCAAAATGATAAAATTATGTAATGGAGAAAAAAAGTGGTTTCCAGCCCTAGGGTTGCGGGGAGGGCATGATTATATACAGGCCTACCAGGGCATTTCTTTGGAGTTTTGGAACAGTCTGTATTGTGACTGTGGTCATGGTTAGAAAAATTTATACATATGGCAAAATTTCCTAAACTATACACCAAACAAAACAAAACAAAACAACGTGAAACAAAACAATGCAATAACCACAAAATCACTCATTTCATGTTAAAACTGGTTAAAAGCAAATTAGATTTTAGATTAGTCAATATTGTACTGGTAACACTTCCCAATTTCTGATAATTTTACTATCATTACATAACTTGATATATTCAGAGGAATAAGAGAGATAGTCCACAGGAACTCTCTGTATTATGTTTCCAATTCCTATATGAGTCTAAAATAATTTCAAAATAAAGGGCTTAAAGACTTCTGGTTTCAGCTCCAACATATAAAGAGCTTAGAAGTCATCACTTCTGTCATATTTACAATAAGAAATAGCTGGAAAAATGGAAAATCAACAACTTTCCAACGGGGAACTGAGGTCACAGAGGTCACAGGACAGCCACATTCATAGAGATACAGTGAAATGCTTACCTAGAGCAGAAGCTGCTACAAGCTATACAGGTAGAACCAATTACTTCACTAGTAATGTTGACAAATAGCTGGAGGCTGAATGCCCACTAGTGTGAGATTACAAAACTCCCGGAGGCTGCAATCATAAAGGGGACTCCAAATTTACAGGCTTTCCCTCCAGGCACTACACCAAATGGGCACAGTGAGGATCCCAGAAAATCAGCTAGTGGCTCTGGCAGGGAGAGGGGAGGAACAACCACAGCCTTTCTGTCTCAACAAAGGAAAACAAAACAAAACAAAACATAATCAGCAAGAGATAGGTCTCCAAAGAAATAGACTGGGAATGATGCACCCAGGTAAGGAAGTGGAGGGGGCTAGGGTGCTATATTCCTGGAAGAGGGACAGAAATATTTGTAATGGCTACACTCCCTTGAAACAGGCAAACTAAAATACTTTGATTTAATCAGAAGATTATAGAACAATTCTCTTAACCACCTCCCTCCCAGTACTACCACAGCAACATATACCTCCAGTATACTAACAATGGATTACAGCTGAAAGAGGTGAAAAACAGAGATGCTCCCTGAGGACCAATGCAAAGAGAAGCCCTAAAGCAAAGACAGGAGACAGAAATTAGACACTACAGGTATTATAGCTGCAATAAACATTAAATATAGGCCAACTCCTAGCCATGTTAATATACATACTTGTACTAAAAGCATATTTCCTTCAGTACCTACATATCTGTCTTTCAAAAACAATTATAAGACATACAATAAAGCAAGAAAGAACGTAGTCTGAAAAGACAAAGCATCAGAACCAGACAGACCTGATACAGATTTTGAAATTATTAGACAAGGAGTTTAAATAAACATGATTAGTATTTTAAGGGTTCTAATTGGACAAATAGGCAACATGCAAGGGCAAATAGGTAGTTTCATCAGAGAGATGGAATCTATAAGTAAGAACCAAAACTAAATGCTAGAGGGGCACCTGGTGACTCAGTCAGTTGAACATCTGACTTGATTTTGGCTCAGGTCATGATCTCACAGTTGTGGGATCAAGCCCTGCATCAGGCTCCACACTGGGCAGGGAGCCTGATTGAGATTCTCTCCCTCTCTCTCTCTGTCTCTCTCTCTCTCAAAAAATAAAAAAATAAAATAAATAAATGCTAAAAATAAAAAATACAGTAAGAGAAATGAAAAGTGCCTTTAACAGGCTCATAGGAGATGTGACACAGTTATGGAAACAATCAGTAAACCTGAAGATAGGTGGAAAGCAACCTCCCCAAGTGAATCAAAAAAAGAAGCAAAGAACAAAAATTAACAAAAGACCCAAGAACTATGTGACATTATCAAAACGTGTAATATATAAATCATTGTAATACTAAAGGAAGAAAGAATGAGGGTAGAAAATATATTTGAAGAAATAAATCAACCACTTTCTAACATTAGGGACAGACAGCAAATCATAGATCCAGGCAGCTCAGAGAACACCAAGATAAATACTAAAACACCTAAGCATATCATATTTAGACTGCAGAAAACCAAAGACAAGAGTAAAATTGTGAAGAAAGCCAGAGGGGTCAAAAACAGCTTCCAATAGAAGAAAGAAAAATAAAAATTATAGCAAACTTCTCATCAGAAACATGGAAACAAGAAGGGAGTGAAATGAAATCCTTTAAGTATTGAAAGGAGAATGCTAATCTAGAATTCTACATCCAACAAAATTATCCTTTAAAGGTGAAAGAGAAATAAAAAAATTCTCAGAAAAAAATGAGTCAATTCATTGTCTCAGCAATTAAATTGTTTCTATGTAAGAAATGTTAAAATAAATTCATTATGCAGAAGGAACATGATATAGGGCAGAAACTTGAATGCCCATAAAAAAAAGGAAAATCATCAGAGAAGGAATAAATGGAGGTAAAATAAAAACTGTAACTTTTTTCAGTTCTAATTTTTAAAGAATGCTTGTTTTAAGCAACAATAGTAACGATGGATTAGATGATTACAGCATATGAATAAGTGAAATGAATGAGAGCAGTGTCACAAAAGACAAGGAATTGGAAATACTCTGTTATAAGGAATCTGCACTACATGTGAAACAGTATAGTGCTTTCTGAAGTGTACTAAGATTATTTTAAAATGTATGTTATAAACCCTAAGAACTGTTGAGAATGCTTAAAAAGAGTATAAATGATATGAGAGAAGAGATCAAAGGGAATCATATAAAATGCTCAATTAATACCAGAGAGCACAAAAAAAGTGACAAAAAAGAACAAATGCACCAGATGGAAAAAGTTACACAAATAGTAGAGTTTAGTACAACTATATCGATAATTGCTTTAAATGTAAATACCAGTTAAAAGCAGAATTTGTCAGATTGAATAAAAAAATTCAAAAAGACTCAACTATATGCTGTCTACAAGAAACTGATTTTGTGTATCAAGATTCCTGACAGTTTAAAAGTAAAAGAATGATGGATTTGGGGGCAGTGAAACTCTTCTGTATGACATTATAATGGTGGATACCTGATATTATGCATCTGTCAAAATCTATAGGGGTCCATCCATACAATAGAGAAAATGGATGTTAATATAAACTATGGACTTTAATTAATAATAATGTATTGATATTAGCTCATTAATTGTAAAAAATGTACCACACTATTGCAATATGTCAATAATGGGCAAATCTGTGGGTATGTATTAGGGTGGGAGCATATGGGAACTAGAACTTTAGGCTCAGTTTTTCTGTAAACCTAAAACTACTCTAAAAAATAAAGTCTATTTTAAAAAAAATCAAATAAAATCCATACATATGGTGGATGTTTAACAAGCTAACTGTAATTGAACTAAATCTGTACTGTAATTGAACTAAAGCACTGTTGAATCCACTGCTAATTCTTTAATGTGTCTTATTTTTTTGCACGTTAATTCCCATATTCTGGCTATTGCCCACAACCCAACTCAGCAGCTCTAGGCTGTCTGCCAACACACACTCCTGTTCAACTTCCAGGGGTTACCTTAAAACATCCAAGATCAGGCCAGTCACTCGGGGGTGATGGTGGGTAACATCTAGTCAGTGTTCCATAACGGTGTCTTTTTAAAGGAAGTATCTGATGGCCTCTTCACTTCGAGCAATGGTCGCCTGCAGAAAATGAAAGAGTCCTTAGATGATGTGATGGGTTAACTTGTTAGCAACATACCTCTTAACCATCTGGTAGATTTCATTTATCTTTAGCTGACCAAGTCTCAGAATGCTCAGAATCAAAGTGCGGGGAAGGACAGGACCAGCCGTGAAACCTAGCAACCTAAGCACAAAACGCATTAAACTTGTCCCTTTCATTAGTGCATAGTGCAGACGAGCAGATGACACCTTCTGTTATATTGAAATGAACCTGCTAGGCAAATCTGAATTGAGGAAGCAGGTAGCTATAATATGTGACCTCAACTGTGCTCATTTCCAGGTGAATAAAGAATTTTAAAGTGTCTGCCATTAACAGATAAATTCTGTTGTTTACTTAGCTGGTAAGAAAAGAAAGGCAGACTTGTTAGATGGTAGCCAGAAGTCACTAAAATTCTAGTACATGTATAGTCTCATTCTGTAGCCATTGTGTTAATGTATGATTTTTTTAAATAGGAACACATTCATGAGGGCTGCCTATGAACTAGTGTCTGGTCTGATTTTGTCTAAGCAGATCTCCTCACTCGTTTGTCTTATGATACATATTGTATAACTTTATTTTAGTTTCTCATATCTCATATAGGAATGTCACCTTTGAATTTAATAGAATTCATTTCAGAGTAGGTCAGTAAAGGATGGAGACAGATATACCGTAATAATGATGGGGTTTTGGAGTGATGGGGGGACGGGATTCAGAGCTGACACCCAAGAAAGAATTCTTGAACACGTCTTTGGTGCAAAAAGGTGATTTTATTAAAGCACGGGGACAGGACCCATGGACAGAAAGAGCTGCACTGGGGTTGTGAAGAGTGACTAGTTATATACTATGGAGTTAGGAGAGATACAACCAAAAGGGAGGCCTCCAAAAGGACTTTGATTTGCTTAAGAAGACTCTTAAGATACCTGAGGCCTTGCTATTGTCAAGCTAAGGTTGTTTTTCCTCTAGTAAGGCATTAACATTAGGACTGGCAAGGGGTTCCTGGAGAAATGTTGTACTCTATTTGCTTCAAGTATTTGTCAATGGCTGCAGGTTATAAGGAAATTTAATGTTACCTGCCATTTCCTTCTTGCCTTTGTTCCTGGCATCACAATGGAGGGGAGGGTGATGTTGGCACTCTAGGAAACTGAGTCTATAGGTTTCTGGAGATTAGGCCATTGATAAGATTGCCTTTATCTTATAATTTACTAAGACATTTGTAAACTGATGGAGACTCCTGTCGTGCATGACTGTGATCTCTATCAGTTAGCCATTTCTTTTCTTTCCTTTCCTTTGTTCTTGGGCAGCCAGGAGTGCCTGAGGAATATCAGACATATCCCATGGGGTAAGGGGTGGGGTGCTAGGTTGTGCTTGGCCCTCAGCTTGCCCTGTGGTCCCTCATCAGTAACACTAGTCAAAAAATGCTAAAGTAACTATACAAATTTCAGTCAAAGCAGATTTCAGAGCAAGGAATAGTATCAGGGATGAGGAGACACATGATAATGATAAAAGGATCAAATATCCAAGAAAGTATTACAATCCTAAACATGTATGCACCTAACAAAGGAGCCTCACAATATACGAGGCGAAAACTGATCGAATTAAAGGAGAAATATGTAATCACAGTTGACAGACATCACTACTCCTCTAGCAGTAATTGATAGATGAAGCAGTCAGAAAATCAGTAAAGATCTAGATGGCATGAGCAATACTAACAACTTAACATAATTGAGATGATAAAGTACTTCATCTAACAACAGCAGAATACACATTCTTCTCAACCTCACATGTTACATTCACCAAGATAGACCACACCTTAATCCATATTTTCATCCATAAAACACTATTAAACAAATCTTAACACTTTTAAAAGAATGGAAATCAAACAAAATATGTTATAAGGTCACAACAGGATTACACTAGAAATCAATAACAGAAAGGTAGGTGGAAAGTTCCCAAATATTTGCAAATTTAAACCACTTCTAGATAACACATGAGTCAAAGAAGAAATGTCAAGAGAAATTTCAAGGTATTTTGAAATAAATGAAAATGCAAATTACCAAAATTTTTAGGTCGTTACTAAACTAGTGTTTACACAGAGATTTAGAGGATTAAATTCATGTACTGGGGGGGAAAAAAAAGGAAAGCTCTAAAGTAAATTACCTAAGTTTCTCCCTGAGAAGACTAGAGAAAAAAGAGCAAATTATACCTACACTGAGTAGAAGAAAGGGAATAATAATAATAATAATAATAATAATAATAAATAGACCACAGGAGCACCTGGGTGGCTCAGTTGATTAAGCATCAGACTTTTGATTGTGGCTCAGGTCATGATCTCATGATCTCATGGTTGATGAGTTGGAGCCCCGGGTAGGACTCTGTGCTAACAGTGCAGAGCCTGCTTGGGATTCTTACTCTCTCTCTGCCCCTCCCCCACTCTTTCTCTCTTTCTCTCTCTTTCTCTCAAAATAAAGAATTAAACTTAAAAAAAATTAAATAGACCATAAATAAATAAAGTTTAAAACAGGAGAACAACAGAGAAAATCAATACAATCCTCAATGACATCAGTAAACTTGGTAAGTCTCTAGCTAGAATAACGAAGAAAGAAAAAAAGAGAGAAGATCTAAACTACCAATATCACGAATGAAAGAGGGGTCACCAGTACTGATTCCAGAGACATTGAAAGGATAAAAATGGACTAGTATAAACAACTCTATCTGTACAAATTTGAGAACAGATTAAATGGATCAATTCCTTGAAAGTCACAAACTAACAAATTCATTTAAGTTGAAACAGATAATGTGAAGAGCCTTATATCTATTAAAGAAATTCAAATAATAGTTTTAAAGTCTTCCCAAAAAAGGAATGACTAGGCCCACATAGTTACACTGGTGAATTACATCAAACATTTAAGGACAAAATAATAAAAATAATCTATAATTTTTTTCAGAAAATAGAAGAGAGAAGGAAGTATTCCCAGTTCTTTTTGTGAGACTAACAGCATTCTAAGCCCAAAACCAGATAAATACATTACTAGAAAAGAGAAGCACAGACAGATATCTCTCATGAATATAGACAAGGAAAAATCCTTAACAGAATAATAGCAAATAGAATCCAGCAGTATGTAAAAAGAATAATACATTATTAACAAGAGGGACTTATTTCCAAAATTCAATCCTAATTCAACATTTGTAAATCAATTAGTGTATTTCATCATATAACATACTGAATAAGAAAATAAATGTGATCATATAAGTAGATGTAAAAAAATAATTTGAAAATTTTAATATCCATTTATGACAAAAACTTTATTTTTTATGTTTATTTGTTTTGAGAGAGAGAGAGAGCAGAAGAGGGAGAGAGGAAGAGAGAGAGAGAGAGAGAGAGAGAGAGAGAGAGAGAGAGAGAGGATCCCAAGCAGGCTCCATGCTGTCAGCACAGAGCCTGATGTAGGGCTTAATCTCACACACTGTGAGATCATGACCTGAGCTATATCAAGAGTCAGACGTTTAACCGACTAAGTCACCCAGGTGCCCCCTATGATAAAAACTTTAAAAACTAGGATTAGAAGGGAACTTCCTTAACCTGATAAAGGGTATGTAAGAAAACCTATAGCTAACATTATGGCTAATGATCTGAGAGTGAATGCTTTCACCCTAAGATTGAAAATGAAACAAGGATATCTTCTCATTACTCCTATTCAACATCAAAATGCAAGTCATATTTAGTGCAAGACAAGCAATAACAAATAAATAAAATGTATACATACAGGAAAGAGAAAAATAAAACTTTTAATTTTTGCAGAAAATGATTGTTTATGTAAAAAGAACCTACAAAGAAAACCTCCTGGAACTAATAACCAAGTATAATTCTTTACTATGTACCAGCAATAAACAATTGAAATTAGAAATTTAAAAAGCAAAAACATTTACAGTTACACAAAAATTAAATGCTTAGATAAATGTAACAAAATATATACCAGATCCATTTGCAGAAAACTGTAAAACACTTATCAAAGAGGATCTAAGTAAATGGAAAAATTGTTCCCTGTTCATGAATTGGTAGATTCACCATTATTTTTTTAAATTTTTTAATATTTATTTATTTTGGGGAGAGAGAGAGAGAGAGAGAGAGAGAGAGAGAGAGAGAGAGAGAGACAGCATGAGCGGGGGAGGGGCAGAGAGAGGAGATACAGAATCCGAAGCAGGTTCCAGGCTCTGAGCGGTCAGCACAGAGCCCAATGCGGGGCTCAAGATCACAAACCGCCAGATCATGACCTGAGCTGAAGTCAGAAGCTTAACTGACTGAGCCACCCACGCGCCTTGGTAGACTCACAATTATTAAGATGTCAATTATTTCTGCCCATGTCTTCCTTGGATTATTTGTTTTTCAGGTGTTGAGTTTGGTAAGTTCTTTATAGATTTTTCCAAAGAAGGGGCATCCAGATAGCCAACAGACACATGAAAAGATTTTCAACATCCCTCATCATCAGGGAAATACAAATCAAAACCACATTGAGATACTACCTCACACCAGTTAGAATGGCTAAAATTAGCAACTCAGGAAACAACAGATGTTGGTGAGATGTGGAGAAACGGGAACCCTCTTGCACTGCTGGTGGGAATGCAAACTGGTTCAGCTACTCTGGAAAACAGTGTGGACGTTCCTCAAAAAAAATTAATAGCAATATTCATTGCTATTATCAATATTAGCAATAGCACTCCTAGGAATTTATCCAAAGGGTACAGGAGTGCTGATTCATAGGGGCACATGTACCCCAATGTTTATAGCAGTGCTTTCAATAATAACCACATTATGGAAAGAGCCCAAATGGCCATCAACTGATGAATGGATAAAGAAGATGTGGTTTATATATACAATGGAGTACTACTTGACAATGAGAAAGAATGAAATCCTACCATTTGCAACAACGTGGATGGAACTGGAAGGATATTATGTTCAGTGAAATAAGGCAGTCAGAGAAAGACAGATATCGTATGTCTTCACTCATATGTGGAACTTGAGAAACTTAACAGAAAACCATGGGGGAAGGGAAGGAGAAAAATAGTTTCAAACAGAGAGAAGGGAAACCACAAGAGACTCTTAAATACAGAGAACAAACTGAGGGTTGATGCGGGATAGGGGGAGGGGAAATGGGTGATGGGCATTGAGGAGGGCACTTGTTGGGATGAGCACTGGATGTTGTACGTAAGCAATGAATCACAGGAATCTACCCCTGAAACCAAGAGCACACTGTATACACTGTATGTTAGCTAACTTGACAATAAATTGTATCTAAAAAAGTGATGTCAATTATTTTTAACTTGATCTCTAGATTTAATGCAAATCCCAGTCAATATCTTAACAACTCTTTGTAGATATCAACAAACTTATTCTAACATTTATATAGAGTGGCAAAGGTCCTAGAATAGCCAACACAATATTGAAAAGGAAGAACAAAGTGTGAAGACTCACACTACCCTATTTCAAGACTCAATATAAAGTTGTAACAATCAAGACAGCATAGTGTTGCTGAAAAAATAACCAAACAGATCATGGAACAAAGAATTGAGAGCCCCAAAATAGACCCACACAAATATATAGTCAACTAAATTTTGACAAAGGTGAAAAGGCAAATAAATGAAAACTAATATTTTTTCAGCAAATAGTGCTAGAACAATTGGATGTCTATATGGGAGAAAAATAAACTTAGATACTTAGACACAAACCTCATGCCTTCCACAAAAATTATCTCAAAATATATTATAGATCTAAATGTAAAATGCAAAACTGTGCAACTTCTAGAGGAAAAGACAGGAGAAAATCTGTGACTTTGAGTGTGATGATTAGTTTTAGACACAGTGCCAAAAGCACAATCAATAAAAGAAAAATGATAAGTTGGACTTTGTTAGAAAGTTTTGCTCTGTGAAAGACCCTGTTAAGAGAGTGAAAAACGAGGTGTGAATATTTGTCTATCACATATCTAATAAATGACTTGTATCTGAATGTACAAAGAACTTACAAAACTCAACAATAATAAAACAAGCAACCACTAGTTGTTTGAATGGTGTCTGTAAAAAGATGTCTGGGGGGCCTGGTGGCTCAGGTTGTTAGCATCTGACTCTTGATTCCAGCTCAGGTCATCATCTCATGGCCAGTGAGTTTGAGCCCCACATTGGGCTCTGAGCTGACACTGCGGAGCCTGCTTGGGATTCTCTCCCTACTCTCTCTGCCCCTCCTCAACTATCTCAAAAATAAATAAATAAACTTTAAAAAATTATAATAATAAAAAAAGTTAAAAAGATAGGTCTGTTTCCTAATCCTTGAAACTTGTGAATGTGATCTTATTTGGAAAAAGTCTTTGCAGATGTAATTAAGTGGAGGATATTAATATGTGATCATCCTGAATTTAGGGTGAGCCGTGTTTCCAAAGATAGGTCTTAAAATAAAAAAATAAAAAAAATAAAAAAAAAAACAGAGGGAAAATTGAGACAGAAGCATTTAGAGGGGAAGGCCATGTGAAGACAGGTTTGGAGGCAGAGACTGAAGCTATGCATTCACAAGCCAAGGAACACCAAAGAACACCATTAAGCGAGCATAAATTTGGATCTCTCACACAGTGATGTTGAAAATGAAAAATGGTGCAGCCATTTTGGAAACAATGGCAGTTTTTTATAAACATTGTCTTGTTATATGATCCAGAAATTGTGCTCCTAGATATTTTTCCAACTGACTTGAAAACATCTCAACACAAATAACTGCACATAAATGCTTATAGTGGCATTATTCATAATCACCAAAAACCAAGATGTCTTTTTTAAAAATTTTTTTAACATTTATTTATTATTGAGAGACAGAGAGAGACAGAGCACGAGAATGGAAGGGAGAGAGAGAGAAGAGGACACAGAATCTGAAGCAGGCTCCAGGCTCTGAGCTGTCAGCACAGAGCCTGATGCAGGGCTCGAACTCACAAACCACGAGATCATGACCTGAGTCGAAGTTGGACGCTTAACCGACTGAGTAACCCAGGCACCCCTACCAAGACGTCTTTAATAGGTGAGTGAATAATCTGTGGTACATACAAACAATGGAATACTATTCCACAATAAAAAGTAATAAATTATCGATTTATGATATAACCTGGATGACTCTTTTTTTAATTTTTTAAAAAAATTGTATTTATTTTTGAGAAGGAGAGAGAGAGACAGAGTGTGAGTGCGGGAGACACACACACACACACACACACACACACACACACACACAGAATCTGAAGCAGGCTCCAGGCTCTGAGCCATCAGCACAGAACCTGATGTGGGGCTCAAACCAGCAAACCATGAGATCGTGACCTGAGCCGAAGTCAGAAGCTTAACCGACTGAGCGACCCGGGTGTCCCTAACATGGATGACTCTTAAATGCATGTTGCTAAGCAAAAGAAGCCAGTCCACAAATGTTACATACTGTTTGGTTCCATTTATATAGCATGATAGAAAAGACACAAGTAAAGAGACAACAGTTTTGTTCATTGGTTTTTCTTTTTGTTTTTGTTTTGCAGGGGGGCAGGGAGTGGTTGAATAATTTGAGCACAGGGGATTTTTTAGGATGGTGAAACTATCCTCTATAATACTCTAACAACACTATGCATTTTTCAAACCTCATAGAACATGAGATCACAAAGAGTGAACCTTAATGTATGCAAATGAAAATCAGTTCAGAGACCTGGGTGTCCCAGGATGGAATGCAGACTGTGACCAAATAATTCTAGCTGTATTACAAATGTGTGAAATAATATCAGTGAAGAGGATGAAGGAAAAGAGGTGCTGACCTAAGTGACTTTGAAAATGAGTGGATAATTTATGACTAAAGAAAAAGGAACTGTATTCCAGTTAGTAAAGTTTCTCAGAAAGGTATGGGCTAATAATCTGAAATCAACATACATGTTTACTGGGATTGAATAAATAAGTATATGAATGGTGGATAGTTAGAGCCAATTTTCTCATGGAGCTAAGCAAAGGGGGAAGGCTGGAATGAATAATGTGATTCAAGGTTAGAGTTAGAGAAATCAGTATGACTCATGTTTAGTTTGGTATAGATACAGATGGAGAAATATAGAAATTATAGATACATGTGCATACATGGGGTAGTATACAGACATTTTCCTAGCTTTGTCTTCTAAGGGGGCTTATTAGATTCTACTAAGATTCTAGTAGTAATGGAATAATTTAAGCAGGAAAATAAATAACCTAATACTGGGTTATGACCTAAGAATAAAATAAATATCCATGAATCCATACTGCTGTACATAAGTGACTGAATCAATAAATAAATCAGGGATAATAGAGTACTGTATTGAAAGAAGCGGGGAAGAGTAACTTTACAGGAGAGAAACTTGACAAATACTACCTTAGGTAGCTGATCAAGGTGATATCATCAGTTACATCATGTTTATAATATGTGCCCTTGATGGAATGCAATGAAAATAGCCCCTTAAGTCCTGAGAATTTCCTCCCAAGAGGAAATTTCTCCCAAGAACCCATAGTGCCAGTCTAATCATGAGAAAAACACCAAACACATCCCAGTTGAGGGACACTATTAAATACCTTCCCCAAACTGTCAAGGTCATAAACAATAAGGAAAGTGAGAATCTGTCACGACCTAGAAGGGCCTAGGAGAAATGATGCTCAAATGCAATGTGATATCACGGATAGGATCTTCGGCCAGAGAAAGGATGTTAGGGAAAAAATAAAGGAAATCTGAAAGAAGTATAGACTTTAATTAATCATAATGTGTAGATGGTGGTTCATTATCTGTGCCAAATGTATCATATCAATATATGATATTAACAATAGGGGAGTGTGAGTGCTAGGTGTAAGGGAACTCTCTATACCATCTTTGCAACTTTTCTGTAAATATAGAACTATTTTAATTTGTAAGCTTATTTTATTTTATTTTTTGCAAGCTTATTTTAAAATAAATGATTTTAAATAAACATGAACACTGCAATGGTGATGTACTTACCTAGGGTCTATCAGTGTCCAATTCTCCCATTCAGCCACCCTGTCTGGGGCCTACCAGTACTGACCACAGGGATGGGGCTCTGTGGAGATCCCTCTGTTCTGCTGTGGGTGGTTCCCTTAGACTTCACTTGAAGTTCTTGCCTTCACTTTTTTAGGGCCTGAGCACCTTCCCTCTGCTGGCCTGAGGTCAGTACCCTGGTCTGATACTCTCAGCAGCCAGAACCCACAGGGAAAATTTAGCAGGGTGAAATCAGATAGTCCCTGCCTGGGTCTACTGGGGCTGAAAGCCCTTGGTACTCTGTGGGATACCCTTTAATCTGGGGTGGGTAGTCCCCTCAAGCATCACTCAGGGTCTTTACCTTACCTCCTGGCAGGGCCTGGGCTCCTCTTCCATCTGCTGACTGGACTCCTCCGCACTCATAACAACATCTTCACTACTCTGAGACACCAGAGGCACAGGTACAGGGAAGTCAATTACTGAGATCCCTGCATAGGGCCTGCCGGGCTGACAGCAGGGTTGGGGCTCTAAGCTGGTCCCTCTGGTTTGCAGGAAGAAATATCCTCAGTCCTCAGTCAGATTTCTAAACTTGACTTGTAGATGGACTGGGGACTCACCCTTCTGCTGAGTTGGCCAGCCTTAGATCAAAGCCAAATCCCCACCCCTTCCTATATTTCCACCCCAAATCCCAATCTCAAGAGGATGCAGTGAAATAGTGCCTGCACTTAACAATCATACCCGGTGCTCCCAAGGCAGACAGACAGCAGAGGCAAGGCTGTATGTGAGGCAATCTGTTCTCTGGTAGAAAATTCCTCTAGGTTTTCCTCCTGCTTCTCACCGTCACATCTATTCAGGTCTGAGACGCTTCTGCTGGCCTGAGATTGACACTCTGGTCCAATGACATCACCTTTCATTCAAAAAGTAATAGTATTTGCTACAGACCATGTGAAAATGTTGAGTATAGCTGATAGAATTTTATTTTTTTTAATTCAATCAAGCCAGAGTTACTATAATTATAAAGAGCTTTGAACACCACATCATCGTCACCTCCAGTCAATTTAACAAGGAACTGCACTATCTAAAATGATTCTCTCCTTCCATTCTGTAAAAGGTTTACACGCCTGGAGTCAGCCCTCTACCCCAGCAGGTATATGGTGGCAACCTACACCAGCAAATAGAGCCATAGGACATTTATGGTATGGCTGAGAAGAACTCAGGAAACAGAGGAGGCGGTCTAAGTTGAGTTAGCATCTAGATCATTTTTTAATGATCTAGCCCCAACTTTAGTGCTGGAAGGGCACTATACACAGAAGAAATAGCCTTCCCCAACAGGCATCAAGACAGCTCTTAGCCCTGGTACACTGGCAAGGATGCACAGAACCATGAAAGTAGTGAAGAGATATAGGCTTCCCAAAATTCATTAATATTACCACTGGGTGATGCATGGGAGCTCGCTATATTCTGCCTGACAGGTGGGCGGGGGGGATTCTAAGGTAGGGAGGGGTATCAGGCATGCCTCTGGTCCTTTATCCAATACATCTGCCCACTCAGATTGCTGTGCAACTTTAGACTGATAATAATGATTCATAGATATTCCAAGCCTTTTCCTAGAAGTTGTCTAGGACCCTCCAAGATTCCACATGCTCTCTCCTTCTGGTCCCTTTTCCCTTATATGCTGAGCTGTAAATTCACAACCCAGACTGCCAGCCTGGCCTGGGCTATCTGGGCTTCATTTAGCATGTGGTCTCTCTCACGGACTCTAGAAATTTCTTCGCTTTCCAGACCTCCTGATACTCCTCACTAGCTGACAGCATCCTATCTAGAATATTTCCTGAGACTCAGTCATTCTGATCAAATCCTTGCTTCTTACAGTAAATGGAAAAAAATCTTATTGATACAGAATTTTAAAACACTCCCCCATAGATATCCTGGTACTCAAGATACCTTGCAAATATCATGCTTGCTACTGATGAGGAATTAATTAGTGAAGAATTCATTTTTGAACAACATAATTTGAAAACATGGAAATACCAAATAAAATAACAGTGAGAATAAGTTTGACACAAAAGATTGATCAGCATTTAAAATTGATCAATTTAAAATGCTTGTGAGAGTTCAGGGTATTTACATACATTACTGTGTGAGAACATAAATTGGTACAGCATTGTTGAAACAGAATATAGCAATACTCATACAAATTTGCAGTCACCACACTACTTCCACTTTAACCCAATGTTCACTTCTATGTCTTTCCTGTAAGAAAACATCCATGTTTACCTAATAATTTATATTTAATAATGTTGGTATCAGTTGTATTAGTTATAGCAACAAATGGGAAAAAAACACGTGTCCATCAGGATGAGAATGGTTAAATTACTTATGGTACATCTGCACTTTTTAGAATTCTTGGCAGTAGTTAAGAGCGAGGTGGACCTATATTGCTCTCACAGAAAGATCCTGCATTCATTTTGTTAGGGATAAGGGCAAGAGGCAAGACAATATGTGTATCATTATCCAAGTACATTAAAAAAATTATATTTTTCTAGGACATCTATGTAAGAAAAAGCCCAGACTATATTTTAATATAATATATACATTTTAAAATTGTGGTTACTTCTGAGGAGGGCTGAATTTTGGGGGATGGAGTAAGGAATGAGATTTTTGATTTATCCATGTTTTTAGAATTTCTTTAGCATCAAGGATATGTGCCCTATTTCTTTTATAATTAGTATATTTAAGAAAGGCTCCCAACAGAAAAAGTAGCTGTGTATTATCCATATGAAGTAACTGCTATCTGATGTAATGGAAGAAGCCTGAAATATGAATGAGTTAACACTGTGAAAGTTTCTTCCTCAGGCACATAAAATCTGACAAAGGTAGGCAATACCTCTGCTGTCCGGTGACCCCAGGATCCAGGCTGCTCCCATCATGTGTCCCCACATCTCAGCAGAAGCTCTGCGTGTTTGCTGTTCATTGAATAGAAAGCATGGAGGTAGCTTACTGGCTCAAATGTGTTGGTCTGCAGATGACAAACACTGCTTCTGTTCATATTTCAGGGGCAAGGATAGTCACAAAACCTGTTCTAATACAAGTGCATTTGATGATATTGTATAGCTTATGAGCCCAGGAAAGAGGGCAAGACAGCTGCGGAAGAGCACTTATAGTCTCTCTATAAATAGTTACAGAGCAAGTTATCAGTAATGTACAACACTTAGAATTTGTATGACAAAAGCCCTCTTCATTCTTGGAGAAGTTTCAGAGAAGGCCAGAATTGCCTTGCAACACTCCAAATTTTTCTAAGTACTACTGTGTGACAGGTGTTCAAATATAGTAGCACACCTGTTTTCTAAAGAACACTGGAAATCTCAGCAGGGAGGTGTCACCTTTCCTCATGCTATAAGGACCTTCCTGTACTGACTTTTTCAATAACCTCTGTAATCTCAATACACTGACACTTTGCTTCTTCCTTTTGCTACATGATCAAAAATCACAACTTTTGAGTTTCTGCTATGCACCACATGATAAACACAACTGAACACTTGCACACATACCTTAGGGCACACTGAAAACCAGGATTTTTCCCTGCAGCAGATACAGACAAGAGTCAGGAAAATGGTGGTCAGTTAGCTTTTCTTTTCTTATCAAAGCTGGCACATCTTCTGGGAAGACCTTTTCTACTGAATAGTTGTTGACTGAATAATTGTTCCACTAAGATATCCATATCTTATCCCTGGAACCTGTGAGTATGGTATGTTACACTTTGCAGATGTAATAAGGTTATGAAAATGACTTTAAAAATAAAGCTGTTACACTGGATTATCAGAGTGGGCCCAATCTAATGACATGAGGCCTTATAAGCAGAGAACTGTTTCTGGGTGGATACGAAAGAGATACAGCACAGTTGGGGGAGGGGCAGTTAGATTCCAAGCGTGAGAAGAATGCAAGGTTTTATTGCTGATTCAGAATATATGGGCTCAGGGGTACCTGGGTGGTTCAGTTGGTTGAGCATCCGACTCTTGATTTCAGCTCAGGTCATGATCCCAGAGTCCTAACATCAAGACCTATGTCAGGCTCCGTGCTGAGTTTGGAGCCTACTTAAGATTCTCTGTTCCTCTTTCCCTCTCTACCCTGCTCCCATGCTCTTCCTCTCTAAAATAAAAATAAATAAAGTTTTAAAAATAAAGTTTAAAAAATATATATGGGCTCAGATGCAAGGATTGGAGACAGGCCTGGAGAAACTATGTCAGCTCCAGCTGACAGTCAGCAGGAAAACAGTGCCTCAGTCTTATTACCACAAAGAACTGGATTGTGCCAACTGCCTGAATGATCTTGGAAAGATACTCTTCCCAGAACTCATGATGAGAGGCCTGCCAGCTGAAAGTTTGACTTGGGCCTTGTGAAACCCGGAAGAGAGAATTCAACAGAAGCAACTTGGGTTTCTCACCCACAGACATGTGAGATAATAACCGTGTGCTGTTGTAATCTGCTAAATTTGTGGTAATTTGTTATGGCAGTTGTGGAATACTAGTCCAACCTCTTGGAAGGAGTACAGGGTCTGTTAGAATTCAGCTTTTGCTGATGGTTGCTACACAGTGACTTCCCCCATCCTTCCTCATCTACTGCTTAGGGACGGAGGCTTTGGTTCTCATGACTTAGTTAAGTTCACTCATCAGTGTATGGATTCAGTGGCCAGTCTCCGATAAGTCACCAGATTTCTCATCTGCTTTATAAAATCTCCTCTCTTATTTCAGGGCTATCTTTCAAGAATCTGTAGATTCTGTGCCAAATCAGATTCTACCTCAGGAGCTGATTTGGAAAATACTTTTAAGAGTCTGCTGGCAGCTCCCAGATCAGATGAGCAAACATCAAACATCACTGCCAAAGTAAACGACCACATATACTGGGCTGTTGTTAGCAGAGGGGTTCCATGGTCAGGGATGACACAGGCAGGAATTGTCTGCAGTGAATCGGAATGCTCTAAGGCAGGGAAAAGAAAGGTGATTCTGGGTTGTTGTACCCTCTCTGCCCCCCCCCCCCCCAGAGCAGAGTGCAGTCTTATGAAAGGATTCAGGGGAGAACTGGACAGCAGGTCAGGATCCAGATTTGGACACCAGGACACATTGGGGAAAACCCAGGGCAAGAGTCATAACTGGGAGCGCGCTGGTTCTCATCCTGTGTACTAGCACTGGGCAGAATCAGCTTTAAAAGAACCCTGGGGCTAGGGGCAGGTGCACCTTATGCAAATGCAGCCCAGAGATACTCCCCACGTAATGTTTAATTCTCATTTCACCTTATTAATCCATCTGAATTTAATACATTGGCTGCATCTTGCTTCCTTTTACTTTCTGGGACACACTGAAGAGTAGGGAGCAGAGAAATGAAGTAAGAGACACAGGTCAACCTCAGGCAGGGAGAA